>NC_064829.1:94522135-95772135 GCF_024166365.1 Elephas maximus indicus | reverse complement strand
ACAACTTCCTTCACATTTCATTCATATGATCACATGGAAAATACTTCATTAAACAGGACCCTCTTAATACAGGAAACACTGACATTCAGCGATGTGTTTGTGAAGCTCACCTGGGAGGAATGGCAACTCCTGGACTCTGCTCAGAAGGAGCTGTACTGGGCTGTGATGTTGGAGAACTATAACAACCTGCTGTCTGTTGGTGAGGACAACTCTCCTGTCGTTGGCCCTGTCATCGACCTTTCCTTTCTCAGTTGCTGAAACCTTAGAAATGTCTGTTGTGCTCGGAAGTGATAGATTCTCAGTGCACTCTCTGGTCCTAAATAAGTGGGTATATTCCTTCCACTCTTGACAGAAAAACCTTTACTTTGTATGATTGAAAATTGTTTTTTGACAAATACAACATTCTGCTGTCTTCACCAAGGCCGGTTTGGTGACTAAGATTCTGTGATTTCCCACGAACAGGGTGTCCTGTTAGCAAACCAGATGCACTCTCCAGGTTGGAACGAGGAGAAAAACCATGGACTCTATTAGACGAAAGCCATAGTGGAATCTTTTCAGGTGAGCAAGCGAAAAGCTGTATGGAGGGGAGGCTGTGGAAGTCACATTCAAGAGAGAGAAGGTGTCACATCTGTGAGCAGCATCTGAGGCTACATAAAAGTACTTCCACGTATCCCTTTCCCCATGTGAAACCTCCTTTTTTTTTCTAGGAGTTTAGAAAAAATCTATAGTCCTCTGTCTCTTCTGAGATCAGATCCCTGTTTATTTGATCTACATTTGGATATTTTTGCTTCCATAATTTTCTTCTTCCTAGGATTCTCAAATCTTTCCCTTCATGTCTTTCCACCACTCTTGCTATGAAATTCCACCTTCCAGGCCTCTCTTCCAAGAGAGAACTTTGAATTCATAACTGTCTTCAGAGGACGGCACCGTCTTCCCTCACTAACATGGATTTCCCTTCTTGGCATCCAACCCCACCTTGGATGTTTTGCCTCCACAGTAAAGTGGTCTGTCATTGTGCTTCTATCTGCTTCCTTAGCTTCTCTTTTCCTCTACTCTGAGGTTTCTAAAGGTTCTGATTTCCATTTTCTAGTTTGTTCTCCTAACCATTTAAGATTTCCTTCAATCTAATCAGTTAATCTTCTGTTTCCTAAAGAAGACTGTCAAATGACATCTCCCTTGAAATTGTCTGACATACTTTTTTGTATATATTTTACTCTTTTTGATGAAACTTGCCTATGAGTTGTCAATATCTGCAAGGAACTAGGATCATCTTCCCAGCAAGGTACCTCCTGTCAGCTTAGGTTATCAGCTTAGTACTGTACATCTGAAATCCCAGCCATCCTGGCAGTTACCTTTAATGTTTCTTACCTGCAAGGATCTCTTCCTTAAAAGCCTCTGCTCTTCGTGATGATTTTTTAACTAGAAAAAAAAAACATTTTTTAACATCCTGCATTCTCAGTTGTGTCATAAACTAAAATGGTATCTCTGACTATAAGAATCAGCCCAAAGGTGGTTCATATGGTGCTGAGGTCAAATAGATCCCAGCTTCCCCACTTGTACATTATTTCTGACAGCAGCCTTTCTTTCTCAGCACTCTTTTTCTAAAGAATTTGGTAATCCATTGCAGTGGTCACACAGAAATCCCAGAAATGCCGTATCTGCAATAGCAATGTCTAATATAAGAAAGATGTGTATAAACTAAGATATTCATAGGACAAGTTCTGCAAGTGTTTCCTGCACATAGTAAGCATCTGGTTACTCTCCCTGAGACAGATGTTCACTCTTGTCAACCAGAAAATCTTTAAGACAGGAACTGTTCTGCAGTGTCATTCATTGGGCCCCATTACTGCTTTAGTATGACCTGTCTCGCTATGGTCTTGTAACTCTCGCCCACGTGGCTGCACGAGACTGTGTAAATTAAGGTTATTGTGACGCACCAAAGGGATTGGTCGGTTTTGCCATCCCAGTGGGCTTAAAATGGGCCATTCCAGAGATGGGAAAGAGAGGATCTCACTACCACCAGGGAAGAAGAGCCAAGAGTGGAATACGTCCTTTTAACTTGGGATTCCTGTGCTGAAAAGCTCCTAGAACCAGAAAACAGAGAGACAGAGAGAGAATGAGCTATAACACTGAAGATGGTGAGAAGAGGTGACAGAGAAATGGTGGCAGGAGAGGCCAGCAGCAGAGACTGGCAGGAAACAGTGAGACGGGCCACCCGGTCCACAGAGCAAGAAAGCTGAATGCCTTTGGGCAGGAGGATTGCAGGCAGAGTGGGGTGCCTCTGGGCACTTGAGAGAGCTAGGTTTTCTGACCCACGGAGCTAGAAATGAGCGCCTTTGGGCTGAGGCTTACTAGTGGAGTGGGGTATCTTGGAGCACTTATCAGCAGAGCTAAAAGAGCTTTGTAACACTTGCCCAAGGAGGACAGAGGCCGAGGACCAGAGAAAGGCGTGCCTACAGGCATGGCTAAGAAGAGGCTGCCCTGATTGGGGAACTGTATCCTGAGTGTTCCTAACCCTGAGTTGTAACCTGTTACTTCCCTAATAAACCACATAATGGTGAGTATCGTCTGCGAGTTCTTTGTGGCTTTTGCAATGAGTTATTGAACCCAACAGAGAAGTAGAGAGTGCCACGGGAGAGACGGTTGATGTCAGAATTGGTAAAGATGGCATAGACAGGAGGCACGTCTGACCTCTGCATCAAGGAAATCAGCATTGGGCTGTTGATTTTGATTCTCCTTCCTCCTTGTGAAGTTCGAGGAGGTCAGATGCCATGCTCATGCCATTTTACAGCTATCAATTCCTCTCCTCAGGTGGCTTCCAGCTTTTCCTGGCCAGCCTGAGGATATGTCTTGGACAGTCCCAGTTCTTGAATGGTCCTAGATACTCTAGGCTGGTTTTACAACAGTTCTTGTGCAGAACTCCCTTAGTGGTGCACCCTCCTTTGTGGGAAGCCCCCTTCTCATGGTGCCCTGTACCTTAGAGTATAACATGTCCTGACCAGGGTTTTGCCTTTATACTCTGCTGCCACCATCTATGTTCACTTGTTTCCACAGCTTCTCATATCATTGTAGGCACTTTCTCCATTGCCATTGCATCTCCAAGTGTTGCAACTCTCTAAGTTGGGTCTAGAGAGGATCTCAACACTGGGTCCCCACGTCAAAAGGACAAGCTCACTTCCTCCTTTTGGTTCACATTGATCAGGAGGTCCCCCAAAAAAATCCTCAGTGTTTTTGCCCTTCGTGTAGGCCAGTCCTCAGAACTGAGCAGAGCTCCCCAGACAATCCAGGTAAAAGTTAGACCAGGCAGGTCTCCCCAGCCAGTCTGGGAAAAGGTCAGTTAATGGCAACTTCCACAGCCAATCCTAGGAGACATCAGACTGGCTATTCTCTTCAGCCAGTCCCAGTAAAGGACAGACCTGGTGGCACTCCCCGGCGAATCCAGGTAAGGCCAGTGTAATAACTGTTTGTGAAGCCAGTTGTATTCTTCTAGCTTCAGACATCATCTAACTTCAAGAGTAGGGGTGAAAATCAAGATCAGCACAAAGCTGATTCCTGTGAGGTGGTGGTGAGACATAGCTCCACTCTGCATCCTCTTCACCATTTTCAACTCCAGCAGCCTCCCCTCCCACAGCACTGGTTACTCTACTCTGTTTGATAATTTGTGGCAGTGGTCACACAGAGTTCACAGATCATACTCACATTCATGGGATTTATTAGGGGGGTAAATGAATAAGTTCTTGTATGAGCATAATCAGAAAGGTGGTTCCAGTGAGGCGGAGGTTAAAGATGTCCCAAATGTCCAACCTTACTGAACTGCTGTACCAGTCCATCATCTCTAACCTGAACTACTCCCCATCTCCTCAGTATTCTCCTTCTCATCTTCTAGGTTCACTAATTCACTGTAACGTCTCAGAACTCACAAAATGTACAGTTAAGGGTTTTATTATGGAAGTAATAGGGTACAATTAAGGATCAGGTTCAGAAACAACTCAGTATACATTTGTTTGATCAGGACAGCTTCTTATTGCCCGCTGCCGCCGAGCTCTGCTGTGGCCTTGCTGCCACCATGCCCAGCTGGGGCCTTTGGGTCACTGGACCCTGATGAGGACCTTCAGCCTCCAGGCCCTGCTGGGGGCTCTTTAGGGCAACTGTTACAACTCTTTAGCTTCATGAGTCAGCAAACCCCGCCACAGCCATCTTGCTCCGGTCTCCTGGTTTCTGCCGCCTTGTGCTGGTATCTCTTGCTGTCTTCTGTGTTACAGCTCCTCTCTCTCTGTGTCTTTTTTTAAGCCTAGATGGATGGCAGAACTGACCGATCCCCTCAGTGAGGTTCCATACACCTTATTTGCGTGGTCCTACCCCCACAAGGTGCCCTGCACTGTATTTACATTATTAGCAAGCTACCCAATCCTCTTGGTGGGCTACAAGCACTCTTTTGCATAGCCCCACCCAGTCATTTGGTAAGCTTTGAAGACTATGGCTAAAAGGGCCATATTAAGTATTTCACTACACTGTAAGTTGTATAGTTACAGTCTCTTGCATGGGGATTACCCCTGCTTCTACCCTCACAGCTGCGTCCCTTGTCCTGGGACTGCAGCATCTGGCAGAAAGAAAGCAATTTTAGGTGTAAAAATGGTGTGAGGGTGGTGTCTGACTTCCTCTAGCTTCACGAGGGAAAAGGAGACTCAAGATCAACAGCCTAAGGCTGATTCCCATGAGGAGAAGGTCAGACACGCCTACTCTGTCCACCATCTTTATCAATTCTGACATCAACTGTCCCTCCCATGGTAGTCTCTACTTCTCTGTTGGGTTCAATAATTCATTGCAATGCCACAGAGAACTCACAGATAATACTCATGATTATGGGGGTTGTTACGGAAGTAACATTAACAGTTCAGGTTCAGGAATGCTCAAGATACAGCTCTCGCATCAGGCAGCCTCTGCTTGCAGGCACGCCTGTCTCTGACCCCTTGGCCTGTGCTCTCTTGGGCAAGTGTTACAAAGCTCTTTTAGATCTGCTGGTAAGTGCCCTGAGATACCCCACCCTACTAGTAAGCCTCAACCCAAAGATGCTCAGCTGTAGTTCTGTCAGTCGGCAAACCTAGCTCCACTAACTGTCCAGAGGCACCCTACTCTGCCAGCAAGCTTCCTGCTCGAAAACAGTCAGATTTCTCACTCTGTGGGCCAGGAAGCCAACTACACCATCTCCTGCCATTCTCTCCTGCTGCCATTTCTCTGCCCCCTATAGGCTGTAAAGTGTGTTCCTTGGTCTAATGAAATATAACTCAGTGGCTCAAATCGGTAAAGTATCTTTTGATCTAATCCCTTAATAGTCTTTTTGGCATTGCATCTGTCACGGGGTATGCAAAGCCCAGTCCAGACTAAGTGTCTATTCTTGTGAGGACGCTTTCATAGCCACCTGGTGCCACCGGCATCATTGGTCCACTATAATCAACTTGCCGGCTGTGTACAAGGCTTTCCCCACAAGAATCCGCCCTTACAGCCACCTGCAACATCTGTCTTTCTTGTTAGCGAACAGAACAGTCCCTATTGGCATTTTGTACTTCAGAGGGTGCAAGAAGAAAGTGTAGAGATTCAGCCCATGGTAGCTTTGCTATAGCACCCTCATGTTTGCTCATTTTATGGTTTCAGATGGAAAAACAATTCAGGAGCAGGAAGCATGTAGGCAGATTCTCCCTTCTTCAGTGCAGGACAGCTCTCTTAGCTCGTCTCCACCATGCAGGGCTTTTCCTGGCCTCCTTAGGATAGGCTTCTCTCTCAGCCATCAGGTTGGCCTCTGTTCTGCTCAGACCAGTCTGACAAAGCTCTTTTAGATTTGCTGATAAGTACCCAGTGGCACCCCACTCTGGCATCAAGCCTCTTGCTCAAAGGCACTCAAAGGCTCTGTGGGTCAGCATGGCCACTGTAGCCTACTTGCTTCGTTAGCCAGGAAGGGTACCACAGACGTCTTGTATTGGTCTCCTGGTTTTGCTGCTTCTGTTTCTCTGCCACTGGGTTTTGCCATGCTTGTTGCAGCTTCTCACTGGCTCTGGTGTTATAGGTCTCTCTGTCTCCTGGGTCTGATGGGTTCTCAGTGCAGGCACTGTGAATTCAGAGGACTCTTTTTCTTTTTGGTAGTAGATTCTCTGGAATTCACTCTCTTTTTAAACCTAGCAGGATGGCAAAACTGACCAGTCCCCTCACTAGTGTTCCATACACCTTATTTGCATAATCCCACCACCACAGGGGTTGCATGAACCTTATTTGTGGAACAGTGAATTAAATATGTCCCTTCTAACCATAGTCTTGGAGCTCTGGTGGTGTAGTGGTTAACGGTTCGGCTACTAATTAAAAGGTCAGTTCGAATCCACCAACTGCTCCTTGCAAACCATATGGGGCAGCTCTGTCGTATAGGGTCGCTATGAGTCAAAATCAACTCAGTGGCAATGGGTTTGGTTGTCTGGTTAGCCATAGTTTTTCAGAGTCCCACACAATGGTTAAATAGGATCATGCAAATAAGGTATATGTAACCCTAACCAGTTGTGGTGGTTGGTGTTTCTTGTCAGCTTGGCTAGGCTATGATTTCCAGTATTGTGTAGCCGTCTTCCATTTTGTGATCTAACGTAATTATCTTAATTATCCTTCATTTTCCATGTTGTAAATCCTAAGGTCTATATGTTAAGGAGGCAGGATTAGTATGGGGTGTATCTTGAGTCCCACCCTTACTCAAGTTACACCCTTCCCTGGGTGTGGTCTGTATCCAGTGTATGTGTGTGGTTGCCTTGGTGGCGTGCTCTCACGCTGTGCATCTGAATTCTGTGTTCAGCTCGTCATTGTCTGATGTCTGGTTCTTGGGAGCTGAGCCAACAGCCTGCTAGCTAACCTTCAGATTCTGGGATTTGCCAGCTTCCACAGCCCCATGGAGCAGCAGCCTATTGTCTGACCGGATTGGCCGTCTTACGCAGCCTTGTGAGTCAGGAACGTGTCATCTGGCTTACTGATTTGGGTTCATCAGCCCTTGTGGCCACGTGAGTCAGGGGAAGCCTACGCCTGATCCATGGATTTGGGACTTGTCAGCGTCCAAAATGGTATGAGCCATTTCCTTGATATGGCTTGTGAGTTCTTTGAGACGTTGCAGTGAATTATGGAACCGAAAGACAGGAGGAAGAGCATTGAGTGGAGGGGGGTATTTGATATTAGAGATGATGGAGTGGTTCAGCGATTTGGAAGCACTGGACGTTTGAGACATACTTAATCCCTGCCTCATAGGAACCGGCTTTATTCTTACCCCGAAAAAAGAAATTATTCATTTACCTTTATTCCTCATTCTTTACCCTACCCTGGCAACAACGAATTCTTCAGGGGGCCTTCCCTTCCTTTGAAATATATCCCCGTTTCCTCCACCTCTTGCTTGCTTGTTGTTGTTGTTGTTAGGTGTCAACAAGTCGATTCGAATTCATAGCGACCCCAGGTACAATAGAATGAAACACTGCCCGGTCCTGCAACATCCTCATAATCATTGCTATTCTTGAACCCAGTGTTGCAGCCCCTGTGTCAGTCCATCTCATTGAGGGCCTTCCTCTTTTTCGCTGACCCTCTACTTTACTCTACTTTACAAAGTGTGATGTCCTTTTCCAGGGACCGATCCCTCCTGATAACATGTCCAAAGTATGTGAGACTTAGTCTCACCATCCTTGCTTCTAAGGAGCATTCTGGTTGTACTTTCACGACAGATTTGTTTGTTCTTTTAGCAGTCCGTGGTATGTTCAGTATTCTTCACCAATACCATAACTCAGAGTTGTCAATTTTTCACTGGTCTTCCTTATTCATCGTCAAGCTTTCACATGCATATGAGGTGACTGAAAACACCGTGGGTTGGGTCAGGCACACCATAGTCTTCAAGGTGACATATTTGCTTTTGAACACTTTTAATAGGTCTTTTCAGGAGATTTGCCCAGTACAGTGCGTCTTTTGATTTCTTGACTGAAGCTTTCATGGATATCAATTGTAGATACAAGTAAAATGAAACCCTTGACAATTTCAACGTTTTCTCTGTTTGTCATGATGTTGCTTTTTGGTCCAGTTATGAGGGTTTTTGTTTTCTTTATGTTGGGGGGTAATCCATGCTGAAGGCTGTGGTCTTTGATCTTCATCAGTAAGTAATTCATGTCCTCTTCACTTTCTGAAAGTAAGGCTGTGTCATCTGCATAAGGCTGTTAGTGAGCCTTCCTCCAATCCCGATGCCAGTTCTTCTTCATATAGTCCAGCTTCTCTAATTATTTGCTCAGCATACAGATTGGATAAGTATGGTAAAAGGATACAACCCCAACGCACACCTTTCCTGACTTTAAACCAATCATTATCCCCTTATTCTCTTTGAACAACTGCCTCTTGATCTATGTACAGGTTCTTCATGAGTACAATTAAGTGTTCTGGAATTCCCATTCTCCGCAATGTTATGCATAATCTGTTATAATCCACATAGTCAAACGCCTTTGCATAGTCAGTGAAATACAACCCTGTCATAAAAACTACTTTTCACGATCTTCAGCTGCTTTTGTTATGGCTTTCCCTACTTTTTTCAGTAGTTTTTCAAACTACAATATAGGCTTCATAAACATAAGGAGTATGTTTTTGTATCTACGATACCTTTACTGTACCAAAACCCGATGTTTTCATTCCGACTCATAGCAACCCTATAGAACAGAGTAGAACTGTTCCCCATAGAGTTTCCTAGGAGTGGCTGGTGGATTTGAACTGCTGACCTATTGGTTAGCAGCCTTAATGCTTAACCACTGTGCCACCAGGGCTACACCTTTACTATATACGTGTGAAAATTGTTTTCACCTAAATTTCATGTCCTTCATTCTTTACATACTCAGTTATGCCTGGTGACTAGTTGTCTTTCAGGAAGAATTTGTGGAGTGACTGAATCTATCCTTCACCAACTGAGATCAGGAGGCCTTAGAACCTTTGTGCTTTGCGGGTCACAGTGACTTACTTTTATTTTACATTCTCTGCATGTTTTCTAAGGCCTTTTTTAAAGAAGCAGCCAAATCTGTATTCATTCATTATGTATCATTTAACCTTGTTTCTATACTAACTACCTTTATTCTTGGGTTTTTAATAATATTTCCTTTTTACCATTGTGCAAGGAACATTAAGCATGGTGTTTTATTTCCACACACGTGAGAGGGTTGTCACTAAAGATAGACCTTACTGCAATACATTTTTTAAAGTGGGTTGATTGTAGATCAAGACAGTGGAATGATTCATTGTTCCCTTCTTTCCTAGAAATTTGGAGAATTGATGATTGTCTGCTTGGGTGCTTGCAGAATGAAAGCAGGGTGGACAGACGGGAACAGTGCTATGAACATAACACATTGGAAAATATTGTTCATCGGCAAAAAAATCCATTTCCTTTAAGGGAAAATCATGGTATGTTTGACTTACATGGAAAAGCTGTGAAATCAACTTTAACGGCACTTGACCAGAGCAGAAGCAATGCGATAAAAAACTCTGCTGAGCTTAATGGAGATGAGAAAACCTTTCTCCATGCTGACCGAGAGCAACGTTATACTGGAGTGAAATTTTGTGAGAGTCAGAAATCCAGTAACACTAAATGCCAACTCGTTCAGCATCAGAAAACTCAAAAAATAGAGAAACCACGTGTACGCAGTACATATAAGGAAGCCTTCATCAGGAAGTCTTTCCGTACAGAGCATCAGATCATTCATACAAGAGAGAAACCGTATAGATGTAGTGTATGTAGGGAAATCTTCTTTAAAAAGTCCAAGCTCATCGAACATCACACAACTCATAAAGGACAAAAACCATATCAGTGCACAGAATGTGGCAAAGCCTATTACTGTAAATCACACCTCAGTAAACATCAGGAAATTCATATGACAGAAAACCCTTATATATGTAGTGAATGTGGAAAAAGTTTCATCCATAAAGTAAACCTCACTGTTCATCAGCGAACTCATACTGGAGAGAAACCATATATATGCAGTCAGTGTGGAAAAGGTTTCATCCGGAAAAACGATCTCACTGTTCATCAGCGAACTCATACTGGAGAGAAACCCCATATATGCAGTCAGTGTGGGAAAGGCTTCATCCATAAAGTAAATCTCACTGTTCATCAGCGAACTCATACTGGAGAGAAACCCTATACATGCAGTCAATGTGGAAAAGGCTTCATCCGGAAAAATGATCTCACTGTTCATCAGCGAACTCATACTGGAGAGAAACCTCATATATGCAGTCATTGTGGAAAAGGCTTCATCCAGAAGAGAGATCTCACTATTCATCAGCGAACTCATACTGGAGAGAAACCTTATGTATGCAGTGCATGTGGAAAAGGCTTCATCCGGAATAGAAATCTCACTATTCATCAGCGAACTCATACTGGAGAGAAACCGTATATATGCCATGAATGTGGAAAAGGCTTTATCCAGAAGAGAGATCTAACTATTCATCAGCGAACTCATACTGGAGAGAAACCCTACATATGTAGTGATTGTGGAAAAGGCTTCATCCATAAAGTAGATCTCACTGTGCATCAGCGAACTCATACTGGGGAGAAACCCTATATATGCAGTACATGTGGTAAAGGCTTCATCCGTAAAAATGATCTCACTGTGCATCAGCGAACTCATACTGGAGAGAAACCCTATATATGTAGAGAATGTGGAAAAGGCTTCACCCAGAAGGGAAATCTCATTACTCATCACCGAATTCATACTGGAGAGAAACCCTATGTATGTGGTGAATGTCATAAAGCCTTCAGTCAGAAGACATGCCTCATAGCACATCAGAGATTTCACACAGGAGTATCTCCCTTTTTATGTAGTGAATGTGGAAAATTTTATTCTCAGAAGTCAAGTCTCATTATACATCAGAAAATTCACACAGGCGAGAAACCCTTTAAATGTGGTGAATGTGAGAAGGCCTTCGATAAGAAGCCAAAGCTCATTGTACATCAGAGATCTCATAGGAGAGACACCATATGGCTGCAGTGAGTGTGGAGGAACTTTTGTCTATATGTCTTCCCTAGAGAAGAAACACAATAGAGAGAAACATGTATGTTCAGTCAAGGTGGAAGACCTTCCACGGTGAGGCACATTCCAGTGATCTCATGCAGGAGAAAAACCCTGTTAACGCAGTGAGTATGCAGATGCCTTCTGTGGCAGCTCAGACATCAGTAAACACCAGTGGCTGCCTAACAAATAGGAACATAGTCCTTGTGGGACAGCCTTTTGCCGGATGTGAACCCTCAGGAGATTACAGAGAATTTGTACAGGAGAGAAACCTTATGAATGCAGCAAATGTTACAGTGCCTTCATTGGTCAGTTACCTCTTACTTTATGTCACATAAAACAGGTAGGATAAAGTCAAACACTGGGGAAGAGGTTGGAGCAAAATATTTTGCCTCATTGTTCGGCTACAAAGTGTATCGTGAGGAAAACCGTAATGAATGCAGAGACTGGGAAAGCTTGGTATGCTCGTCCTACATAAATATATGCTTTGATATCATGATATAATCTGATGCTAACATGAACACATAAGCTTCAGTTGTTCTATTTCAATTAAATGAAGAAAGCGAGTTGATGTCAGTGGAAGAAATAAAAACTGAATTTTTAAAATAGAAAAGATACTCAGTGTTTTGAATTTTGCTATTAATGAAAAAAGCCATAGGAGGTGGTTGGTTGCAAAAATGCAATGTTGTATTGGTGGGATTTGGACCAAATATATATCAGTTGAGTTTCCCCCAGATCAGTGTGAAGGAACAATTGAAAACCAAAATGTCTAGCATCAATTTTAGAACTTCCAGTCATGCAGACGGACCTAAAAAACAGTAGGTTTAAATTGAGTTTATTCTTTTTATATGACAAACACTTGTCACATACTGGCTTTTTGCCTTGCCGTGTTACCAGGAGCTGAGGATACAGTGGTGAGTCAAAAAGAAAAAAGTCCATGCCCTCTTGGAGAGAGCATTGAGTTAGCTGGATTACATTTAAGTGGAATCTTGACACTGCAGGTAATCTAGTCAAAGGATGATGCGATATCTACATTAGGTGAAATAGACATGGAGTAGTTGGTACAGGGGTTTAGTTAGAATATTTAGAAGTTAGAAAATCCTGAAAATTTCTTATGTCAGTTTCCTGTCCATTGAGTAGATTCCCAATCATGGTGACCATGTGTATAAGAGTAGAACTCTGCTCCCTAGGATTTTCCATGGCTGAGTTTTTGAAAGTAGATCACCAGACATTTCCTTTGAGTCACCTCTGGGTGGAGGTGAACCTATAGTCTTTTGGGTTTGCAGCCAAATGTGTTAACCATTGGGACTACCCACAGATTCTTGGAGTAAGGACTACTTTTAAGGGTCCTTAAGCATCCGGGAGCCCTGGTGGCACAGTAGTCAGCAGTTCAAATCTACTAGCGACTCCTTGGAAACCCTATGGGGCAGTTCTACTCTGTGCTATAGAGTCTGTCATGGATTGATTATGTCCCCCCCCAAAATACATTTATTTACTTGGTAAGGCCATGAGTCCCAGTATTGTGTGGTTGTCCTTCATTTTGTGATTGTAAGTTTATGTTGAGAGGATTAGGGTGGGATTGTAACACCACCCTTACTCAGGTCACCTCCCTGATCCAAGGTAAAGAAAGTTTCCCTGGGGTGTGGCCTGAAACACCTTTTACCTCTCAAGATAAAATGAAAGGGAAGCAAGCAGAAAGTTGCAGACCTCGTATCACCAAGAAAGCAGCACCAAAAGCAGACCACATCCTTTGAGCCCGGGGTTCCTGCGCCTGAAAAGCTCCTCAACCACGGGAGGATTGAGGACAAGGATCTTTCTCCAGAGGCGACAGAGAGAGAAAGCCTTCCCCTGGAGGTGATGCCTTGAATTTGGGCTTTTTGCCAACTTTACTATGTGGAAATAAATTTCTCTTTGTTAAAGTCATCAACTTGTGGTATTTCTGTTATGGCAGTACTAGGTGACTAAGAATTTGGTACTAGTTTTGCTAGCACCACTTGTTTAAAAGTCTGTCTTTTCCCCATTTTATCAACTTTGGTCATTTGTCAAAGATCAGCTGACCAGAGGTATATGAATTTACATCTGGGCTCTCCATTCTGTTCCATTGGTCTGTGCGTGGGTTGTCATATGCCTAACAGGCTGTTTTGACTACTGTGGCTGTATAGCAGGTTATGAGATCAGGTGGTACAAGGCCTCCTACGTTGTTCTTTTTCTTCAGTAATGCTTTGCTTATCTGGGGCGTCTTTCCCTATAAAGTTGGTGATTAGTTTTTCCATCTCATTTAAGAATGCTGTTGGTATTTAGATCAGGACTGCATTATATCTGTAGATTGCTTTGGGTAGAATTGACTTTTTCACAATGTTGAGGCTTCCTATCCATGAGCACAGTACGTTTTTCCATTTATGTAGGTCTATTTTGTTTTTTTTTGTAATAGTGTTTTGTAGTTTTCTTTGTATAGTTGTTTTACAACCCTGGCTATATTTGTTCTTAAGTATTTTGTCCTTTTAGGGGCTACTATAAATTATATTGTTTTCAAAGTTGTTTTTGTTAGTGTATAGGAATCAACTGCTCTTTGTATGTTGATCTTGTGTCCTGCTACTCTGCTGAACCTATCAGTTCCAGTAGTTTTCTTGTGGAATCACTAGGATTCTCTCTATATAGTACCATATCATCTATGAATACTTCTTCCTGCCAATTTGAATGCCCTTTATTTCTTTTTCTTGGCCTTATTGCTCTAGCTAGGACTTCCGGCACAATGTTAAATAGGAGTGGTGATAAAGGGCATCCCCATTCTCGGGGGAAAGCTTTCAGCCTCTCTCCGTTGATGCTGGCTTTTGGTTTTGTGTAGTTACCCTTCGTGATGTTGAGGAATTTCCCTTCTATTCCTATTTTACGGAGAGTTTTTATCATGAATGCGTGTTGGCTTTTTGAAATGACTTTTCTGCGTCAATTCAAATGGTTATGTGGTTCTTTTGTTCTATTTCTTGTGTTGGATTATATTGATTGATTTTCTAATGCTGAACCATCCTTGTACACCTGGTATAAATTCCACTTGCCCGCGGTCTATTATTATTATTTTTTACTAAGATGCTAAATTCTCTTGGCTAGAATTTTGTTGAGAATGTTTTCATCTATATTCATGAGATTTTGGTATATAATTTTCTTTTTTTGTGGTGTCTTTGCCTGGCTTTGGTATCAGGGTTGTTCTAGCTTCACAGAATGAATTTGGGAGTATTCCTTCCTTTTTTTGTACTCTAAAATAGTTTGATTAGTACTGGTGTGAGCTCTTCTGTGATAGTTTGGTAGAATTCTCCAGTGAAGCCATCCAGGGTTTTTAATTGTTGGCAGTTTTTTAGATTCTTCAATCTCTTCTCTTAATATGAATCTGTTCAAATTTTCTATCTCAGTTCGTGTTAGGTAGGTAGTGTGTTTCTTGAAATTTGTCCCTTTCCTCTGGATTCTCAAATGTGTTGTAGTACAATTTTTAGTAGTATTCTGTCATTACCCTTTTTATTTCAGTTGGATCTGTTGAAATGTCCCCCATCTCATTTCTTATTTCAATTATTTGCTTCCTCTTCTGTTTTTCTTTTGGTAGTTTAGCTAATTGTTTTTTGATTTGGTTGATCTTTTTGAAGAAACAGCTTTTGGTTTTGTTGATTTTTTTTCTATTGTTTTTCTGTTCTCTGTTTCATTTATTTCTGCTCTAATCTTTATTATTTCCTTTCTTCTGCCCTGTGTGGGCTTCTTTGGCTGTTCTCTTTCTATTTTGTTTGGGAAAAAATGTCTTAGAAACAATTTTGAAGTAATGGAAGACAGAATCAGTGAAACTGAAGACAAATCCATTAATGCCACTTTGAGGAAAAATCAGAAAAGAATGAAGAAAGCCTAAGAGCTTTCAGTCAAGAGCAAAAACCTGTGCGTGATTGAACTTCCAGAACAGGGCGGGAGGGGATGAAAACACAGAGAGGATCATTGAAGATTTTCTGACAGAAACTTTCGCTAATGTGGAAAGCTGACCACCCAAGAAACTCAATGAACCTTATATAGGATAGACCCCAAAAGAAAGTCACCAGGACATATAATCACGCTCTCCAAAACCAAAGACAAAGAATGCTGGGAGCGGTACGAGAAAAATGAAAAGTCACATACAAAAGGGAAACAGACTAAGCTCTGATTACTCTGCAGAAAGCATGCAGGCAGGAAGACGGTTGATATATTTAAAACCTTGAGAGAAAAAAAACTTGTCAAAACAAGAATAATATACCCTGGAAAACTCTCTCAAATATGGCAACATGAGGACATTCCAGATAAACAGAACTTAAGGGAGCTTGAAAAAAAACAAACCGAACTTTACAAGAGTGATCAAAGGAAGTGCTTCCCTTAGAGGACCAACAACAGACAACAACCTGAATCTATGACAGGTCAGTATCTGCCAAATATTGACCTAGGTAATGAACTCTCAAGGAAAAAGCAAATCTAAAAGATTCAAAACAGGTAACTAGAGATGTCAACCTAAAAATGGTGACAATGTCAGAATAAAAGGGGGAATAAATAGTGTAAGGTGTAGGACTTTCAAATGGAGAGGAAGTCAAGGTGATATCAAGTAATTAAAGACTGGTTCAAAATTGGAAAGATAAGGGTAAAAAGGCAACCACAAAGAAAGTTAACAAACCTATTCATCAAAATAAAGAAGGAAAACACAGTAAACACAAAATCTGCAATACCAAAAGATATGAAAAGAAATTGCACAAACAATGGAACTCAGCAGAGGAGGGTATGGTAAACAAAGAAAACCTCAGCACCACAAAAAAAAAGAAAAAGAAAAAACTACAAAATGACAGCAATAGATTCACACCTATTGATAATCACACTGAATGTAAATGTCTTAAATGCACCCATAAAGAGGCAGAATGACAGAATGGGTTTAGAAAGTGACCCATCAAAATGCTGTCTACAAGAGGCATACATTAAATGCAAAGACAAATATATTAAAAATCAAAAGAGAAAAAAAAATATATCAAAGAGCAACCAAAATGAGCAGGGGTGGCAATACTAATCTCAGATAAAAGAGGATTTAAGGCAAAATCCACCATAAAAGACAAGGAAAAACATTATATAATGATTAAAAGGACCATTTACCATTATGAAGTAAGCATAATAAATACGTACCCAATGACAGTGCTCCAAAATACATAAAACAAACTTTAACAGCACTGAAAAGAGAAATTGACAGTTGCACAATAGTAGTAGGCGATTTCAGCACACCATTTTCGATAAAGGACAGAACGTCTAGGAAGAAACTCAGCAAAGATACAGAAGATCTGAAGACCGCAATCAACCATCTTACCTCGTAGACATATATAAACCACTCCATCCAACAGCAGCAAAGTATACATTCTTTTCCAATGCGTGTGGAACATTCTTCAGAATTGACCAGAAATCAAAGATGGAATTAAGAATTTTCTAGAATCAAATGAAAATGAAAACACATCATACCAGAACCTTTGGAATACAGCAAAGGTAGTGCTCAGAGGTCAGTTTACCTCAACACTCGCGCACACTGAAAAAGAAAAAAGGGACAAAAACATAAGCCCTACAACTTGAGCAAATAGAGAACAGCAAAAGAAGCCCACAGCCATGAGAAGTGAGGAAATAATAAAGATGAGAGCAGAAATAAATGAAATAGGAAAATAATAGAAAGGATCAACAAAACCCAAAGCCGGTTCTTTGAAAAGATCGACAAACCATTGTCCAAACCGACAAAAACACGAGAGGAAGCAAATAAGCCGAAATAAATGAAAATGGGGGCCATTACAACAGACCCAACTGAAATAAAAATCGTAATAGAGTACTATGAAAAACTACACCAAGAAATTTGTGTTTCACTTGGGCAAATCCTAGTCCCCTTCTTGGCATATCCAGTCAAGTATTGGCTGAAGGTGGACTAACAGTCTATAATACCCAGTATTCATTTCTACCATACATTTAGGTCTGCTTTTTTTTTTTACAATACTAGGTAGGAGAAAATTCAATATCCAGAGTACATTCGAATAAACACATAACCCTTTTAAAACATTCTAGTTGCATCTTCTCATCTCCAACCCTTGACTATCTTCCCATGTATATGCATATGGCCTTGAGCCACTGGCTTGGTGGAACAAGTAAACCCTGGCCCCCTATCAATCATCTTGCTCATCTGGTCAGGCTTTTGGCCCAGGCTGCTCCAGCTGTAGCTTTTCTCCCCTCAGCTGCCACATAATTTTGTTTTCAGCCATTACAGGTAACAACAACCAAGGTAGCCACCTAGGAATCAAAAGTTTCACTTTCCAAGCCCCTTCTTTCTTTTGCTTACAAAGTCCCATGCTTTCCTAAGTTTGGAGCCATTGAAATGAATCCTGCTTCTGATGCCAACTGTAAAAATGGCACGGAGGTGGCATCTGACCTCCTCTAACGTCATAAGGGTGAAGGAGAACCAAGATCCACAGCCCAGGGCTGATTCATATGAGGCAGAGATCAGACTTGGCTCCTCTCTCTGCCATCGTTAGCAATTCTGACACCAATTGTCCCTCCCACAGCACCGTATACTTCTCTGTTGGGTTCAATAATTCGTTGCAATGACCACTCAGAACTCACAGACAATAGTCACAATTATGAGGTTTATTAAGGAAGTAACAGGTTACAATTTAGGAATGGTCAGGATACAGTACTTCTGTAAGGACAGCCTCTTTTCAGCTGTGCGCATCAGCCTCTGCCCTGCTCAGGGGCAAATTTACAAAGCTCTTTTAGCTTTGCCAGTAAGTGCCCCAAGGCAGCGCACTACTCATCCCTAGGGACTAGGGGTAAGGCCCTGCGGGGGGATGGAGGCTGCATATATAGGTCACAATACATTGGCCAAGAACAAACAGTGGGTGCTAGCTCTGGCTGATACTGTGGCTGGGTGTGCCCTTATCTTTGAAACCCTGAGCTTTTTCAAAGACCCCCACTGGCTATTGATGGTTATGGCAGAAAGACCATGTATGTATGCCAGGTGTTTCTCACCCTGCAAGTAGGATGTAGTCCCCTTAAACCATATCAAGTTTATATTTTCCCAATACTGGAATACACCTAGGGGTGGGACTCCTGGAATCTCCTCATGGGACTGACTTTGACCACATCTGTGGTAGAATTCCAACTGTGATTGGAGGTGGTAAAGGTAGCCCTGAGGGGGAATGTGGCATGGGAACTAGTGACCCTGCCCCCACCACAAAGAGTGGAAGACATCAAGGAATATAATATGCTCAGAGGACATAAGGATATTAGTGAAACTTTTAAAAAGAGTAGACATCCTCTGGGAAACCCACAGTGCTTTTTATAACCCTGTGTGTCCTGTGAAGAAACCAGATGAGTCCTAGCATATGACCATAGACTACAAGGAACTTAAGGTGATCCCTCCTATACATGCTGCAGTCTCAAACATAACTTCCTTCTTAGAAACCCTTAGTAGAGACCTGAGCATGTATCATGCTGTGTTAGATCTGTCCAATGAATTCTTTAGTATCCTAGCCCCACCTGACCCCCTGTAACTGTACAAGGGGGAAGGAGAATCAATATCAACAGCCCAAGGCTGATTCCCATAATGCAAAGTTCAAACATGCCTCCTCTCTCTTCCATCTTTACCAGTTCTGACACCAACTGTCCCTCCCACAGCATTCTCTACTTCTCTGCTAGGTTTGATAATTCATTGCAAAGGACTCTCAGACAATACTCATGACTATGGAGTTTATTAGGGTTGTAATGTTAAGTTTCAGTTCAGGGATGCTCAGGATATAGTTCTTCCATCAGGACAGCCTCCTCCCAGCTGTGCTCACAGGCAACCCTCTCCCCTGTCCTTAGCGTCTGTTCTGCTCAGGCAAGTGTTACAAAGCTCTTTTAGCTCTGCCAATAAGTGCCTGGAAGTGCCCCACTCCTCCAGCAAGGCTTCTGCTCAAAGGCACTCAACTTTCTTGCTCTGTGGGCCAGGAAAACACCACACCATCTCCTGCTGGTCTTTCCTGCCACCATTTCTCTACCACTGCTTCTCACCAACTTCAGTGTTAACAGCTCTCCCTCTCTCTCTTTCTGTCTCCTGGTTCCAGGAGATTCCCAGCACAAGGATCCCTAGTCCAAAGGATGAGCTCTGCACTCCTGGGTGCTCCTCCCTGATGGTGGTGGGATCCCCTCTCTCTCCTGCCTCTGGGATGGCTCATATCAAGCCCAGTGGGATAGCAAAATTGACCAATCCCCTTGGTGGGACACAAATACCCTATCTGCACAGACCACGGCGAGAAACACCACACAAAAACGATCCATTGCTCCTGCAAGCCACCCCCTGGACTTTCTAGCCATGGTTCTTTTGTACTTGGAGGATAACTTCTCCCTCCCAATCATTTTACAACTCCAAGACAGTCATTAACAATTAGTCTTTTAAGAGGGCAAAGAGTCTTCAGGGTGAGGTTCCTCAGGTATCAGCCATTAATGTCTGCTGCAGATATCCATCTGATCTCATCAGGCTCTCCAAAAGTCATTTCAGCTTCGCCCTTTCTCGTGTCTCACAAAACTTAACTGAGAGAAGGCTATTCCTTGCTCTGAGCCTCATGAGGCAACAGCATAGCAAAACCTTGAAGGAACTTTCAGTTTGGCCACTTTATTCAAGTCCAGGAGTTCCTCTCCCTTAGTCCACTCTTACACACTTAAGACCTCTATAATTACAGTTTTTACAGTCACAATTTATTCTGTTAACAATCCACACTAAGAACTGAATTATACAATCCTATCAGCATCTTCCCAACCCTCTCCTCCCCAGACCCATAAGGAAAAGAGGAAACTATTTCAGTGGGGATCCTCCCTCGTCCTCCCTCACTTAATGTAAGCACACTCATGAAAGTATGTAAACCAGGCAATTCATGCCTTTATCTCCCCCACCTTTAGATAGCCAGTGTTGAAATTGTCCATCCCAAACGAGTATTCTGAGAAGACAAGCAAGTTCCTTGATCTTGAAGAAACTTCTGGTTGGAAATTTGAGCACCTGCATTCATAAGTGAAGTCCAGTCCCTAGCAGGCCATCAAATTGCAGCAATCTATACTGGCTCATGATGTCAAACATCTTTCTCTTCATTCATTTGAGTTTTGGTCAGGTCATCAATAGCCATACGAGCTGGGTCACAATCGGTAGTAGCCTTA
Organism: Elephas maximus indicus; assembly: GCF_024166365.1. Taxonomy (NCBI): domain Eukaryota; kingdom Metazoa; phylum Chordata; class Mammalia; order Proboscidea; family Elephantidae; genus Elephas; species Elephas maximus. The sequence goes on along the minus strand of NC_064829.1, from coordinate 95,751,898 downwards.
GTACACACGCACCTCCTGGCACCTCAGGCAGTCCCTTTACACTCTGTCATCCTCAGCCCCTTTGGGCTAGGTCAGTGGGTTCCACCTGTAAACACGGAATCCACACAGCTCCATTTAATTCTGACCAGCCAGTCCTTCTCTCACACCCCTCGTGCACATGGACTAGGTCAGTGGATGCCAATGAGACATGTGCAAACTCAGCCTGTCTCTTCAATCCTGCATTTCCACCACTTCCACTCATGAGTGGACCCAGGTGGTCACCACAAGTGAGCATACCAAGCTGTCTATTCGCTGGGTTCCTTTAACTTCCAGTCATGGAAGAGGTTTCTTCTGACCGGCACTGGCTTTTCCTGCCCCAATATATCCAGCTGAAAACCACTTGTTCAAAATTCAAAAAGCAAGACTTTTTTTTTTTTCTTCTTCAAGTCCTTTCTTCAAATGCAAATCTTCTGTTCTCTCAGAAATTGTTGGCACACTTCCCAAACCCCTTCATTGTTTTCTTCTCAAATGCGAATTCTGGATGGGGCTCAATCTTTTGACCTAAGCCCGACCCTATACACAGTGCTACTGCATTCAAACAACCTTCATTTCCTGTGGGCAAATCCTAGTTCCCCTTTTTAGTATATCCAGTCAAGTATTTGCTGAAGGTGTGTTTACAGGCTCTCTATAATCTATTCATTTCTACCACACCTTTAGGTCTGCTTTAGAACACTAAAAAAACCCAGTGCTAGATAGGAAAAACATTCGATATCCATAGTACATTCAGATTAACCTAAACATATAACCCTTTTTAAAACATTACAGTTTCATGCTCTCCACCCCTTGACTATCTTCCCATTCATACTCATATGGCCTTGGGCTTCTGGCTGGGTGGAACCAGCAGATCCTGGCCCCCTTTCAAACATCCTGCTCACCTGGCCTGGTTTCTGCCCCAGGCCACTTCAGCTGCAGCTTTCCCCCCGTCAACATCAGAAGTAACCATCTAAAAAACAAGTTTTATTTCCCAAACCCCTTCATTCTTTCTCTTACAAAGTTCCATGCTTCTATGAGTCTGGAGCCCTTGCAAAGAATCCCACTTCTGACGTCAACTGTAAAAATGGCTTGAGGGCAGCTTCTGACTTCCTATAACTTCTCACGGAGGATAGAGAATCAAGATCAACAGCCCAAGGCTGATTCCCATGATGGAGAGGTCAGATATACCTCCTTTCTCTAACATCTTTACCAATTCTGGCACTAACCGTACCTCCCATGGCACTCTTTGCTTCCCTGCTGGGCTCATTGCAATGGCCACACAGAACTCAGAGACAATACTTATGATCAGGAGTATTATGGATTGTGTCCCCCAAAAATGTGTGTCAACTTGGCTAGGCCATGATTCCCAGTTTTCTGTGATTGTCCACCATTTTGTCATCTGATGTGATTTTCCTATGTGTTGTAAATCCTACCACTACAATGTTAAAGAAGCAGGATTAGAGACAGTTATGTTAATGAGGCAGGAGTCAATCTAAAAGATTATGTTGTATATCTTTTGAGATATAAAAGAGAAGTGAACAGAGAGAGATGGGGACCTCATACCTCCAAGAATGAAGAACCAGAGGGGGGCACATCATTTGAACCCAGGGCCCCTGCACTGAGAATCTCCTAGACCAGGGGAAGGTTGATGACATTGAATTTCCCCTAGAACTGACACAGAGAGAAAGCCTTTCCCTGGAGCTGGTACCCTGAATTCAGACTCCTAGCCTCCTACACTGAGAAAGAATAAATTTCTCTTTGATAAAGCCATCCACTTGTGGTAATTGTGTTATAGCAGCACCAGATGACCAAGACATGGGGATTATTAGGGAAGTTACAGGTTACAATTCAGCTTCAGGAACACTGAGGATACAGTTCTTCCAAGAAGACAGCCTCTTCCCAGCCAGGTTTACAGACAGGTCTCTCCTTGGCCCTTGGCCTCTACCCTGCTCAGGCAAGTGTTACAAAGCTCTTTTAGCTCCGCTGATAAGTGCCCAGAGGCACCCACTCCACCATCAAGTCTCCTGACCAAGGGCTCTCAGCTTTCTTGCTCCGTAGGCTAGGAAGCCCATCACATTGTCTCCTGCTGTTCTCCCCTGCCACCATCTCTGTGTCACTGCCTCTCACCATCTTCAGTGTTACAGCTCTCTCTGACTCCTGGTTCCAGGTGTTTCTCAGTGCAGGCATTCAGGGTCCAAATCATGAACTCTCCACTCCTGGCTGTTCCTCCCTGGTGGTGGTGGGATCCTCCCTCTCTCCCACCTCTGGGATGGTTCATTTCAAACCCAGTGGAAAAGAAAAACTGGCCAATCTCCGTGGCGGGCCACAATTTTCCTGTCTTTACAGTCCTGCCTGATCACTTGTGTGGGAGTTACAAGACCATGGTGAGAAAGGCTACACAAAAGCGTTCCATCGCACCCGAGTACCTTCTGGATGGACATGAGCAGCACCAAGGAAAACTTTGGCTGGATCTTGTGGCAAGACCAGGATGGAACTAAAGTCCTCCTAGGTTTTTGGCCTCAGTTGAGGACTGGGGGGAAGAAAATCGATACAGTCTCATGGAGAAGTGATTGTTAGCAGCTTGTGACGTTCTCCGCCAGGTATACTCATTAGCAAGGGCAAGAGCTGTAACCCTTCACTGTGCAAGCCTCCACTGATACCCTTTCGTTTAAGACTGGCTCACGACAAAGCAATCAATTGGCGAAATTAAGAGCCATGTGTATAGTCATCACCCATGAACCCTGGCTTTTAACCCCTGTACAGACAGTTGGGTGGTAGCCTGTGGGCTAACTATGTGGCTAGGCCAATGGCATAAGGAGCAACAGACAATAATGGGTAAAGTCCTGTGGTGGAAAGCCACATGGCAGAAATTCTGTGGTCGCCTCTAAACCCTGAATGCTGACCGGTTTTTTTTTTTCTTTTTTTTTTGTATTTAATTATTTGGGGGGGGGGGTGCTTTAAGTGGAAGTTTATAAATCAAGTCAGTCTCTTATACAAAAACTTATATACACCTTGCTGTATACTCCTGGTTGCTCTCCCTCTAATGAGTCAGCACACTCCCTCCTTGCACTCTCCGTTTTCGTGTCCATTAGGCCAGCTTCTGACCCCCTCTGCCCTCTCATCTCCCCTCCAGACAGGAGCCGCCCACATAGTCTCATGTGTCTACTTGATCCAAGATGGTCACTCATCATGAGTATCATTTTCTATCCCATAGTCCAGTCTAAATCCTATCTGAAAAGTTGGCTTTGGGAACGGTTCCTGTCTTGGGTTAACAGAAGGTCTTAGCGCCATGGCCTCTGGGGTCCTTCTTGTCTCAGTCAGACCATAAAGTCTGGTCTTTTTGTAAGAATTTGGGGTCTGCATCCCACTGCTCTCTTGCTCCCTCAGGGGTTCTCTGTTGTGTTCCCTGTCAGGGCAGTCATTGGTTGTAGCCAGGCACCATCTAGTTCTTCTGGTCTCAGGCTAATGTAGCCTCCGGTTTATGTGGCCCTTTCTGTCTCTTGGGCTCATAATTACTTTGTGTCTTTGGTGTTCTTCATTCTTCTTTGCTCCAGGTGGGTTGAGACTGATTGATGCATCTCAGATGGCCGCTTGCTAGTGTTTAAGACCTTAGACGCCACTTTCCTTCGTGGGATGCAGAATGTTTTCTTAATGGATTTTATTATGCCAATTGACTTGGATGTCCCCTGAAACCATGGTCCCCAAGCCCCCACCCCTGCCACACTGATCTTCGAAGCATTCGGTTTATTCAGGAAACTTCTTTGCTTTTAGTTTAGCCCAGTTGTGCTGACCTCTCCTGTGTTGTGTGTTGTCTTTTCCTTCACCTAAAATAGTTCTTATCTACTATTGAGTTACTGAAAACCACTCTCCCTCTCTCCCTTCCTGCTCGGATAACCATCAAAGAATATTTTCTTCTGTGTTTAGACTATTTTTCAAGTTCTTATAATAGTGGTCTCATACAATATTTGTGTTTTTGCAGCTGACTAATTTCACTCAGCATAATTCCTTCCAGATTCCTCCATGTTATGAAATGTTTCATGGATTCATCATTGTTCTTTATCCATGTGTAGTATTCCATTGTGTGAATATACCATAATTTATTTTTCCATTCACCCGTTGGTGGGCACCTTGGTTGCTTCCATCTTTTTGCTGTTATAAACAGTGCTTCAATGAACATGGGTGCGCATATATCTGTTCACGTAAAGGCTCTTATTTCTCTAAGATATATTGCAAGGAATGGGATTGCTGGATCGTATGGTAGTTCTATTTCTAGCTTTTTAAGGAAGCACCAAATCAATTTCCAAGGTGGTTGTGCGGTTTTACATTCCCACCAGCAGTGTATAAGTGTTCCAGTCTCTCCACAACCTCTCCAACATACATTATTTTGTGTTTTTTGGATTAATGCCAGCCTTGTTGGAGTGAAGTGGAATCTCATTGTAGTTTTGATGTGCATTTCTCTAATGGCTAATGATCGTGAGGATTTCGTCATGTATCTGTTAGCCACCTGAATGTCTTCTTTAGTGAAGTGTGTGTTCATATCCTTTGCCCATTATTTAACTGGGTTATTTGTCTTTTTGTAGTTGAGTTTTTGCAGTATCATGTAGATTTTAGAGATCAGCCACTGATCAGAAATGTCATAGCTAAAAACTTTTTCCTAGTCTGTAAGTGGTCTGTTTACTGTTTTGGTGAAGTCTTTGGAAGAGCATAGGTGTTTGGTTTTTAGGAGCTCCCAGTTATCTTGTTTCTCTTCTGCATTGTTAGTAATGTTTTGTATACTGATTATGCCATGTATTATGGCTCCTAGTGTTATCTCTATTTTTTCTGCCATGATCTTTATTGTTTTAGATTTTATATTTAGGTATTTGATCCATTTTTTTTAAATAATTTTTATTGAGCTTTAAGTGAACATTTACAAATCAAGTCAGTCTGTCACGTATAAGCTTATATACACCTTACTCCATACTCCCACTTACTCTCCCGCTAATGAGTCAGCCCTTCCAGTCTCTCCTTTCATGACAATTTTGCTAGCTTCCAACCCTCTCTACCCTCCTATCTCCCCTCCAGACAGGAGATGCCAACACAGTCTCAAGTGTTCACCTGATACAAGTAGCTCACTCTTCATCAGCATCTGTCTCCAACCCATTGTCCAGTCCCTTTCATGTCTGATGAGTTGTCTTCGGGAATGGTTCCTGTCCTGGGCCAACAGAAGTTTTGGGGACCGTGACCGCCAGGATTCCTCTAGTCTCAGTCAGACCATTAAGTCTGGTCTTTTTATGAGAATTTGGGGTCTGTATCCCACTGTTCTCCTTCTCCTTCAGGGGTTCTCTGTTGTGCTCCCTGTCAGGGCAGTCATATTTGATCCATTTTGAGTTAGTGTTTGTGCATGGTGTGAGGTATGGGTCTTGTTTCATTTTTTTGCAGATGGATATCCAGTTATGCCAGCGCCATTTGTTAAAGAGACTGTCTTTTCCCCATTTAACTGACTTCGGGTCTTTGTCAAATATCAGCTGCTCATATGTGGATGGATTTATGTCTGGATTCTCAATTCTGCTCCATTGGTCTATGTACCTGTTGTTGTACCAGTACCAGGCTCTTTTGACTACTGTGACAGTATAATAAGTTCTAAATTCAGGTAGAGTGAGGCCTCCTACTTTGTTCTTCTTTTTCAGTAATGGTTTGCTTACCGGGGACCTCTTTCCCTTCCTTATGAAGTTGGGGATTTGTTTCTCCATCTAATTAAAAAATGTCATTGGAATTTGGATCTGAATTGCATTGTATCTATAGATTGCCTTTGGTAGAATAGACATTTTTACAGTGTTAAGTCTTCCTATCCATGAGCAAGGTATGTTTTTCCACTTATGTAGGTCTCTTTTGGTTTCTTGCAGTAGTGTCTTGTAGTTTTCTTTGTATAGGTCTTTTACGTTTCTAGTAATATTTATTCCTAAGTATTTTATCTTCTTGGGGGCTACTGTAAATGGTGTTGATTTGGTGATTTCCTCTTCGATGTTTTTTCTGTTGGTGTAGAGGAATCCAACTGATTTTTGTCAGTTTACCTTGTATCCTGATACTCTGCTGAACTCTTCTATTAGTTTCAATAGTTTTCTTGAGGATTCTTTTGAGTTTTCTGTGTATAAGATCATGTCACCTGCAAATAGAGATACTTTCACTTCTTCCTTACCAATCTGGATGCCCTTTATTTCTTTATCTAGCCTAATTGCTCTGGCTAGGACCTCCAGCACAATGTTGAATAAGAGTGGTGATAAAGGGCATCCTTGTCTAGTTCCCGATCTCAAGGGGAATACTTTCAGATTCTCTCCATTTAGGATGATGTTGGCTGTTGGCTTTTTATAAATGCCCTTTATTATGTTGAAGAATTTTCCTTCTATTCCTATTTTGCTGAGAGTTTTTATCATGAATGGGTGTTGACCTTTGTCAAATGCCTTTTCTGCATTGACTGATAAAATCATGTGGTTCTTGCCTTTCATTTTATTTATATGATGGATTACATTGATTGTTTTTCTAATCTTGAACCATCCCTGCATCCCTGGTATGAATCCCACTTGGTCATGGTGAATTATTTTTTTGATATGTTGTTGAATTCTATTGGCTAGAATTTTATCAAGGATTTTTGCATCTAAGTTCTATATAAAATCCCAAACTCATTTTATGAAGCCAGCATATCCCTGATACCAAAACCAGGTAAAGACACTACAAAAAAAAGAAAATTACAAGTTCTGTATAGGTCTCTAATTTTCTTTTTTTGTAGTGTCTTTACCTGGTTTTGGTATCAGGGATATGCTGGCTTCATAAAATGAGTTTGGGAGTATTCCAGCCTTTTCTATGCTCTGAAATACCTTTAGTAGTAGTGGTGTTAATTCTTCTCTGAAGGTTTGGTAGAACTCTCAGTGAAGCCATCTGGGCCAGGGCATTTTTTTTTCTTGGGAGTTTTTTGATTACCTTTTCAATCTCTTTCTTTGTTATGGGTCTATTTAGTTGTTCTACCTCTGTTTGTGTTAGTTTAGGTAGGTAGCGTGATTCTAGGAATTCATCCATTTCTTTTAGGTTTGCAAATTTGTTAGAGTGCAATTTTTCGTAGTAATCTGATATGATTCTTTTAATTTCAGTTGCTTTTGTTGTAATATCCCCCATCTCATTTCTTATTCGGGTTATTTGCTTCCTCTCCTGTATTTCTTGTGTCACTTTGGCCAATGGTTTCTCAATTTTGTTAATTTTTTCAAAAAACCATCTTTCGTTTTTGTTAACTCAATTGTTTTTCTGTTTTCTATTTCATTTAGTTCTGCTCTAATTTTTGTTGTTTCCTTTCTTCTAGTACCCGAAGTTTCTTCTGTTGCTGTCTTTCCATTTGTTCAAGTTGCAGGGATAATCCATTGATTTTGGCCCTTTCTTCTTTTTGTATGTGTGGGCTTATTGATATAAATTGATCTCTGAGCACTGCTTTCGCTGTGTCCCAAAGGTTCTAATATAGGAACTGTTTTCATTCTCATTGGATTCTATGAATTTCTTTATTCCATCCTTGATGTTTTCTATAACCCAGTCTGTTTTGAGCAGGGTATTGTTCAGTTTCCAAGTGTTTGATTTCTTTTCCCCGCTTTTTCTGTTATTGATTTCTACTTTTATGGCCTTATGGTCAGAGAAGATGCTTTTAGTATTTTGATGTTTTGAATTCTGCTAAAGCTTGCTTTATGACTTAATATGTGGTCTATTCTAGAGCATGTTCTGTGTATACTAGAAAAGAAAGTATACTTGGCTGCTATTGGGTGGAGCGTTCTGTATATGTCTATAAGGTCAAGTTGGGTGATTGTGGCATTTAGATCTTCTGTGTCTTTATTGAGCTTCTTTCTGGATGTTCTGTCCTTCACCAAAAGTTGTGTGTTGAAATCTCCAACTGTAATTGTGGAGCTGTCTATCTCACTTTTCAATGCTGATAGAGTTTGTTTCATGTATCTTGCAGCCCTACCATTGGGTGCATAAATATTTAATATGATTATATCCTCCTGGTGTATTGTCCCTTTAATCAATACATAGTGTCCTTCCTTATCCTTTGTGGTGGATTTAACTTTGAAGTCTATTTTGTCAGAAATGAGGATTGCCACTCCTGCTCTTTTTTCATTGTTGTTTCCTTCATATATTTTTTCCATCCTTTGAGTTTTAGTTTATTATTGTTTCTAAGTCTAAGGTGTGTCTTTTGTAGGCAGCATATAGACGGATCATATTTTTTTTTATCCATTCTGGCACTCTCTGTCTCTTTATCAGTGCATTTAGTCCATTAACATTCAGTGTAATTATGGACAGGTATGAATTTAGCGCTATCATTTTGATGTCTTTTTTTGTGTGTTGTTGACAGTTTCTTTTTCCCACTTAATTTTTTGTGCTGGGTAGTTTATCTTTACATATTGTCTTTTCCTCTTATTCATTGTTGTCAGTTTTGCTTCTGCTGAGTCTCTATTTTTTTCTTTTATTTTAATGAGTAGGATAGTTAGCCCCCATTGTGGTTACCTTAACATTTCCCTCTATTTTTCTAAGTTTAAACCTAACTTTTATTTCTTTATATCACCTTGTCTTCCTCTCCATATAAAAGGTCTATGACTAAAAATGTCTATTCTACCAAAAGCCATCTATACATTTAACGCACTTCCGATCCAAATTCCAATGTCATATTTTAAGGGGATAGAGAAACAAATCACCAATTTCATATGGAAGGGAAAGAAGCCCCGGATAAGCAAAGCACTACTGAAAAAGAAGAAGAAAGTGGGAGGCCTCACTCTACCTGACTTCAGAACCTATTATACAGCCACAGTAGTCAAAACAGCCTGGTACTGGTACAACAACAGGCACATAGACCAATGGAACAGAATTGAGAACCCAGACATAGATCCATCCACGTATGAGCAGCTGATATTTGACAAAGGACCAGTGTCAATTAATTGGGGAAAAGATAGCCTTTTTAACAAATGGTGCTGGCACAACTGGATATCCATTTGCAAAAAAATGAAACAGGACCCATACCTCACACCATGCACAAAAACTAACTCCAAGTGGATCAAAGACCTAAACATAAAGACTAAAACAATAAAGATCATGGAAGAAAAAATTGGGACAACCCTAGGAGCCCTAATACAAGGTATAAGCAGAATACAAAACATTACCAAAAATGATGAAGAGAAACCCGATAACTGGGAGCTCCTAAAAATCAAACACCTATGCTCATCTAAAGACTTCTCCAAAAGAGTAAAAAGACCACCTACAGATTGGGAAAGAATTTTCAGCTATGACATCTCCGACCAGCGCCTGATCTCTAAAATCTACATGATTTTGTCAAAACTCAACCACAAAAAGACAAGCAACCCAATCAAGAAGTGGGCAAAGGATATGAACACACATTTCACTAAAGAAGATATTCAGGCAGCCAACAGATACATGAGAAAATGCTCTCGATCATCAGCCATTAGAGAAATGCAAATTAAAACTACGATGAGATTTCATCTCACACCAGCAAGGCTGGCATTAATCCAAAAAACACAAAATAATAAATGTTGGAGAGGCTGCGGAGAGATTGGAACTCTTATACACTGCTGGTGGGAATGTAAAATGGTACAACCACTTTGGAAATCTATCTGGCTTTATCTTGAACAGTTAGAAATAGAACTACCATACAACCCAGAAATCCCACTCCTCGGAATATACCCTAGAGATACAAGAGCCTTCATACAAACAGATATATGCACACCCATGTTTATTGCAGCTCTGTTTACAATAGCAAAAAGTTGGAAGCAACCAAGGTGTCCATCAACGGATGAATGGTTAAATAAATTGTGGTATATTCACACAATGGAATACTACGCATCGATAAAGAACAGTGACGAATCTCTGAAACATTTCATAACATGGAGGAACCTGGAAGGCATTATGCTGAGCGAAATCAGTCAGAGGCAAAAGGACAAATATTGTATAAGACCACTATTATAAAATCTTGAGAAATAGTAAACCTGAGAAGAACACATACTTTTGTGGTTACGAGGGAGGGTGGGAGAGGGTTTTTTATTGATTAATCAGTAGATAAGAACTGCTTTAGGTGAAGGGAAAGACAACACTCAATACATGGAAGGTCAGCTCAATTGGACTGGACCAAAAGCAAAGAAGTTTCGGGGATAAAATGAATGCTTCAAAGGTCAGCGGAGCAAGCGCGGGGGTCTGGGGAACGTGGTTTGCGGGGACTTCTAAGTCAATTGGCAAAATAATTCTATTATGAAATCATTCTGCATCCCACTTTGAAATGTGGCGTCTGGGGTCTTAAATGCTAACAAGCGGCCATCTAAGATGCACCAATTGGTCTCAACCCACCTGGAGCAAAGGAAAATGAAGAACACCAAGGCCACACGACAACTAGGAGCCCAAGAGACAGAAAGGGCCACATGAACCAGAGACCTACATCATCCTGAGACCAGAAGAACTAGTTGGTGCCCGGCCACAATCGATGACTGCCCTGACAGGGAGCACAGCAGAGGACCCCTGAGGGAGCAGGAGATCAGTGGGATACAGACCCCAAATTCTCATAAAAAGACCAAACTTAATGGTCTGACTGAGACTAGAGGAATCCCGGCGGCCATGCTCCCCAGACCTTCTGTTGGCACAGGACAGGAACCATCCCCGAAGACAACTCATCAGACATGAAAGGGACTGGTCAGCGGGTGGGAGAGAGACGCTGATGAAGAGTGAGCTAATTATATCAGGTGGACACTTGAGATTGTGTTGGCAACTCTTGTCTGGAGGGGGGATGGGAGGATAGAGAGAGAGGGAAGCCGGCAAAATTGTCAAGAAAGGAGAGACTGAAAGGGCTGACTCAAGAAGGGGAGAGCAAGTGGGAATAGGGAGTGAGATGTATGTAAACTTATTGTGACAGACTGATTGGATTTGCAAACGTTCACTTGAAGCTTAATAAAAGTTATAAAAAAAAAAAGGTCTATGACTACATTTCTTAGTCCCTCTTTATTATTTTAATGTGCTCTTCTTTTACATAATGACATCACTGTTTCCCAGTTTTGAACCTTTTTTTATGTTGTTTTATTTTTGTGATTTCCCTGTCTGGGTTAACATCTGATTGCTCTGTCCTGTGTTCTAGTCTTGTGTTGATACCTGATATTATTGATTTTCTAACCAAAGAACTTCCTTTAGTATTTCTGTAGTTTTGGGTTGGTTTTTACAAAATCCCTAAACTTCTGTTTATCTGGAAATGTGCTAATTTCACCTTCATATTTGAGAGACAGTCTTGCTGGATATATAATTCTTCGCTGGCAATCTTTTTCCCTTCAAAAATTTATATAAGTCATCTCATCGCCTTCTTGCCTGCATGGTTTCTGCCAAGTAGTCCGAGCTTACTCTTATTGATTATCGTTTGTAGGTGACTTTTTGTTTATCCCTAAAAAATTATCCCTAGCTGCTCTTAAAATTCTTTATCTTTGGTTTTGTCAAGTTTGATTATGTCTTGGTGACTTTCTTTTAAAACTTACCTTATGTGGAGTTCGATGAGCATCTTGGATAGATATCTTCTCATCTTTCACGATATCAGGGAAGTTTTCTGCCAACATATATTCAACAATTCTCTCTGTATTTTCTGTTATCCCTCCCTGTTCTGGTACTCCAGACACTTGTAGGTTATTTTTCTTGGTAGAGTCCTACGTGATTCTTAAGGTTTCTTCATTTTTTTAAATTCTTTTATCTGATTTTTCTTCAAATATATTGGTGCCAAGTGCTTTATCTTCAACGTGCCCAATTCTGCCTTTCACTTGTTTGATTGTACTCCCTAATAAACCACATAATCATAATTATGTTCTGTGAGCTCTGTGTGGCCATGGCAACAAATTATCAAACCCAGCAGAGAAGTAGAGTGTGTCAGCGGGGGGCTGGGGTGGTGCCTGGTGTCAGAAATAACGAAGAATTCAGAGAATGGAGATGTGTCTGACCTCCACCTCATAGGAACCAGCTTTGTGTTGATTCGGATTCTCATCTTTCCTCTTGAAGTTAGACAAGTTCTGATGCTTGGTTACAATCTGCATGTGCAGAAATCTCAAATCTCCATTATTCTGTCATCAACTATGAGGATAATCACCAAATCCAATCCAAATCCTCATTTTTCACTGTTGTTCAGGTCTGGCACCAGCCACGCATGCAGTACTTCTTTCTCTGACCCTAGCCACTTAGACCCAGGTCATATCTCATGAGCTAAAAGGACAGTGTCTTTTGGCCGAAGACTTCCCTTCACTTCTGAATTGCATCTACAGATTTGGGGTTTTTCCACTAACCCTTCAGGTTGCAAACCATAAGCCTGGGACCCCCACAGGCCTCCCTCAATTCTGACATACTGGCTACAAATTCAGGGGTTCCCTCTGCACTCTTAGCATCCCAGTTGCATGCTTTTGGTTCCCCAGCTGCCTCACTTCTGACCTGGTGAGTGTCACTAATAAAAAAAAAAAAAAAATTCCTTAGGTTTGGTAATTTGCTAGAATGTCTCATGGAGCTCACAGAAAGTGCTGTACTTATGCTTACAGCTTTTTTATAGCAACAAGAATACAATCAAAGGAATGCATAGGTCGAAGTCTGGAAGAATTCCCATCACCAACCTTCTACATCCTAAAGGCCATGCTACCATTCCTTCATGTGTATGGATGTCATTAACCAACCAAAAAACTCATGAAACTTTTGTGTACAGAGCCTTTATTGGCTTCGTTGTATAATCATGATTAGGCCATGTCTTAATTATCTACTGCTGCTATAACAGAAATGTCACAAATGTGCAGCTTTAACATATGCAAATTTATTTTCTCACAGTTTAGGAGGCTAGAAGACTGATTAGGGTGCCTGGTCTAGGAGGAGACTTTTCTGTTGGCTCTGGAGGAAGGTCCTTGACTCTTCAGCTTGTTTCCTGGTTTCTTAATGATCTTGATGTGGCTTGGCATCAATCTTCCTCTCTGCTCGCTAGTTTTCGTGTTTAATCTCTTTTATATCTCAAAAGAGATTGACTCAAGTTGTATCTACACTAATCCCGTAGCATTAACATAATGAAGACAACCCATTTCCAAATGGGAGGATAACCATAGGTATAGAGGTTTGGATGTACAACACATATTTTGGGTGAGCACAATTCAGCCCATATCAGGGCCTCACTGTACAAGTGTGAGTGACTGAATCATAATCTCTGCCACTTCCTGAGGTCAGCTGACACCAGGGCTTGAATATCCCCCACTCTTTAGAACAAACCCTCAGATATTGGCCTAAATAATAAAGACTGCTCAATCATTCATGATATTACATTTATGTTGCAAGAATTGTGTGGGAAGACCAAACTCCTTTGGGTAAGGTTAATTGTAAACCCTGCATTGCACATTATGGCAAGTGTTGTAGGGGGAATAGACCCCAGACTCAAATATAAATAAAAGAGATTTTCATTAAGCCAAGACAAAGACAGTCATTGCCATGAGGGTTCTGCTAGTGTGCACTAGGCACAAGAGACTGGCAGAGTCCACTGAATCACAGTCAGGGAGTCTCTAAGATGCTGTTAAAGAAGGAAGTAAAAATACATCATTGTCAAAGATGGGATAACGAAAAGTTTCTCATATAGCAGTTCAATCTTTTGAATAATCCTTTTGGTGCAGAGTCACTTGTAGGGGCCAGTGAGGTGGCAAATAAAGTCCCCAACTTACAACGGAGCTTCCTTTCCATGGCTCCATCTTAAGTTGAGTTCTGACATAAGTTGGTAAATAAATAATTTCTTTTATAAGGATCAGCACTGTGATGGTTGGTATTGTGTGTCAGCTTGGCTGGGCCATGATTCTCAGTGTTTTGGCAGTCATATAATGAGATCATTGCCCTGCTGAGATTTGATACATAATCACCCCATGATGGAATCTGCTGTGAGCAGCTGTCTTCATCATCTAGTGGTGCTATAACAGAAATACCACAAGTGGATGGCTTTAACAAAGAGAAATTTATTTTCTCACAGTCTAGTAGGTTAGAACCACAAATTCAGGGTGTCATTTCCAAGGGAAGTCTTTCTCTCTCGGTTCTGGAGGAAGGTCTTTCTTGTCAACCTTCCCCTGGACTAGGAGTTTCTCTGAGCAGGAACCCTGCGTCTATAGGATGAGCTCTGCTCTTGCTGCTTCTTCCTTGATGACATGAGGTCCCCAACTCTCTGCTTCCTTCCCGTTCCTTTTTATCTCTTGAAAGAATAAAGGTGGCGCAGGCCACACCCCAGGTAAACTCCCTATAATTTGGATCAGGGATGTGACCGGGGTAAGGGTGGTGCTACAATCCCACACTAATCCTCTTTACCATAAAATTACAATCACAAAATGGAGGAGAACCACACAGTACTGGGAATCATGGCCTAACCAAGGTAATACACACATTTTTGGGGGGATATATTTCAATTCATGACAGTAGCCAATCAGTTGAGGGGGAGTTTCCTTGAGCGTGTGGCCTGCATCTAGTGAGGGTGGATATTCAAGCAGGGCTCTGAGCTTTTGCTTATTCTGGATCCTGCACCTGGCTCCTGTTCATCCGGCCTCTGGTTTCTGAGACTTGAGCTAGCAGGTTACCTGTGTTCTTGCCTGCCAATCTTGGCATTCATCGATCTTCACAGTCTGTGAGCAATAGCCCTGCTCTCCAGCCTGCCAATCTTGGGTTTACCTGCCCCTGCAGCTACATGGATCAGGAGAAGCCTCTTTCCTGACAAATGGACATGAGACATTACAGCCTTTCCAACTGCATGATCCATTCCTTGATATAAATCTCTCTCTCTGTGTATATGTATATACAAATACACACACACGCACACACACATATGCTTTACATGGTTTGCTTCTCTAGAGAACCCAACCTAAGACATTTGGTACTGAGAGTGGTTCTAGAGCAACAAAATTGTAAGAATGAATTTTCTAAATTGGTTCTCAAGTCTGGTTAATCTTAAAGATGTTGATGACTCTGATTCCAGTAGTAAAAAGGGCAGTGCTGATCCATGGCATGAGGTGGTAATTCAAATAAGCAAAATATCAGGTATTGGTGAAAGATGAGGTTCTGTGTGATTGCATGTGTGAAACCTTTATGTATTGTGGAACTGCCAATTTCTCTTTTCAGTGCCGTTAGAATTTTTCATGTATAGTGGAGCCCTGTTGTTGGGTGCATGGATATTTATTAAGGTTACATCTTCTTGGTGGATTGTCCTCCTGAAGGGGAAAGGCTTTGCAAGGCTGAACATGGCTGCTCTCACACTTTTCATTTGTTCGCTGCTGTTTGCCAAGCCACTGTTACGTAACCTTGCTGAGGCGGTCTTATGTAACAACCTTGGCATGTAGCCACTATTGTCCATAACCATTATAAAACCTCTACCCCCTAATGCTGGGCACAGAGATTTGCTCTTGTCCTTCAGCCACCCTGGACATGGCGTTGTATTTAAGTCTCCCTAATAAACTCCTTCACCACCACTCTAGAGTTGCCCACCTCTTTCTTCAGTTTCTCTGCACCCTCCGTTTTTGAAGGTAAGTTTCACGTTATTGGTCTGTGCCTGGACAATTGGTGAGTCAGCCAGGAGACCAATGAAATGGTGAGTAGGAGTCATGCACCTGCAGAGCAAATCCTAGATTGGCCAGTGACCTCCACTTTGGGAGATCTGGCTCGTGTGCTTGATGTGTTTAGACTGCTACATGAGTGCAGGGACACCCTTAAAACACCAATTTGCATAGCACAGTTGTGGAAGATGTGCGCCTTCATAATCGTGGAAAAGAAACTAAGAGAGCAATTGCAGCCATAGGATGGCCACTACTCTGGGAGGTTCGCCTGGCCTCTAGCACCCAGCTAGCTGCTGAAACGTTCGTAAGAGCTCTTCAGGAAGAGCTGCAGTTAGAAAGAGATGTGCAGCAGTTGGGTGTGGCAACAACTGATGTATTAAGTAGCCAGGTTCAAGAGCACGACGAGCAATTAGAGACACTTGCCTGCAGGTTTGTAAAGATGGGGCAAAGGAACATACCAAAGGCAAGGATTAGGGCAGTGTTGATGAGAGGCGACTTTTGGAGAATCTGCCTCTTGTGAGGAGGTGCTGCTTGCTGCTGGGTGGTCCCAGCTTATAAAAATGAGGTGAAGATGGCATCTGACCTCTTCTAACTGCAAAGGGGGAAGGAGAATCAAGATCAAGGCAGCAGTCATATACCTCCTCTCTTCATCATCTTTATCAATTCTCACACCACCATCCCTCCCGTGGCACTCTCTACTACTTTTCTGGGTTAGATAATTCATTGCAATGGCCACACAGAACTCACAGACAATGCTCATGATTATGGGGGTTATTAGGGAAGTAACAGGTTACAGTTCAGGTTCAGGAATGCTCAGGATACAGGTCTCCTATTAGGACAGTCACTCATGTCTCTCATCTCTCCCCATCCTTGGCCTCTGCCCTGATTTAGCAAGTGTTAAAAACTCTTTTAGCTCTGCCTGTGAGTTCCTTGAGGTACCGCACTCCTCCAGTAAGCTTGGCTGAAGGCACAAACTACAGCCCCTTTGGTCAGCAAACCTAGCTCCACCAAGTGCCTGGAGGCATCCTAATCTGCCAGCAAGCCTCTTGCCTGAGGGCAGTCAGTATTCTTGCTTTGTGGGCCGGGTAGCCCACTGCACCTTCTCCTGCTGGTCTCTCCTGCAGCTGTTTCTCTGCCACCATTTCTCACTGTCTTCAGTGTTACAGCTCTCTGTTTCTCTGTCTCCTGGTTCCAAGGTTCTCTACACCAGGATCATGGGTCCAAAAGATGTGCTCCACTCTTGGCTGTTCTTCCTTGGTGGTGGTGAGATTCTCTTCCTACTCTGGAATTGGCTCTCTTTTAAGCCTAGAAGGATGGCAAAACTGACCAATCCCCTTGGTGTGCCAATATTATCTTGTTTGCACAGTCTCACCCAATTACTTGGGTGTGAATTACAAAACCATGATGAGAAAGGCTATACAAATGTGATCGATCCCACCCTAGCCATAGTTCTTTCATACTTGGAAGATTCCTTCCCCCTCCCAATCATTTTACTAGTCCAAAACAGTCACTAACAGTCCTTCAGTAGGGTAAAGAGTTCTAAGGGTGAGGTTACTCAGATACCAGCCATTCAGGTGTCTATCTGGTCAGGTTCTCCAATAATTTGTCTTATCTTCACCTTTTCTAGCCTCTGGTAAAATTTAACTGAGAGAAGGTCATTCCTTTGCTCTGAGCCTCATGAGGCATCAGCCTAGCAAAACCTTTGAGGGACTTTAGGTTTGGCCACTGTATCAGTCCAGCAGTGCCTCCCTGTTAGCCCACTCTTTCACAGTTACAGTTTCTACAATTATAGCTTTTAGAATCACAGTTAACCCTATTAACAGTCAACATTCACAACTGAGTCGTAGAATCCTATTAGCATCTTCCCCCACACTCTCTTCCCCGGACATATCAGGAAAAGAGGATTTTATTTAGGGGGGATCCTCCCTTGTACCCCTCATCTTGATTGTAGTCACACCCATGAAAGTGTATAAGCCAGCCACTTCATGCCTTTATATTCCCTCATTTTAGATTGTTAATATCTAAATTGCCCGTCCCTTATCAAACCAGTATCTTGAAGAGACAAGCATGTTCCTTGGTCTTGAAGAATCTTCTGTTCCAGTTGAAACTTTGAGCATCTACATCCATAAGGAAAGTCCCATCCAGAGCAAGCCATCAAACTGTGGCAATTTACACAGCTCATAGTGTCAGACATCTTTCTCTTCATTAGATCGGGTTCTGGTCAGCTCATCCCTAGCCGTCCATGCTAAGTCACAATGAGGAGCCCCTTCTCTCCTCTCTCATCCCTAGTCACCTTTGGCTAGGTCAACGAGCTCCACCTGTAAATTCATGAGTCCACACAACTCCCTTCACTTCTGACCAGCCAGCCCTTTCTCTCTCTTCGTCATCTCTAGCTCCCAAGGGCTGGGTCAAAGGCTGCCGATGAAATGTGTCCAAATTCAGCCTGTCTTTTAACTGCTACACTAACCCCACTTCCACTCATTGGTGGACCCGGGTGATCACCTCAAGTGAGCGTGCTAAGCTGTCTACTCACTTGCTCCCTCTAACTTCCAGTCCTGGAGTGGGTTCCTTGTGATGGGCACTGACTTTTCCTTCCTCCATGGATCCAAAGTCAAACTGCTTGCTGAAAATTTAGAAATGAAAACAGTCATTTTTTTTTTTTTTTTTTTTTTTGCAGCTCCTTCCTGTGAATACAAATCTCCTGTTCTCTCAGAAGTTCTGGGTCATCCTGCATGTTTTTTCAAATTCAGAGTCTGTGTGGGGCTCAGGTTTTAGACCTAAAGTCCAACACAGGGCTCCCACCTTCATTACAACAACCTGTGTTATCCTCAGGCAAATCCTAGTCCTTTTGGCATAAACAATCAAGTATTGGGTGACGGCAGAGTTACATGCCCTGTGTAATCTGTAACATCCAATATTTATGTCTATCATACATTTAGGTCTGCTTTACAACACTAGGTAGGAGAAACATTCAATATCCAGGGTACATTCAAATAAACACATAACCCTTTTTGAAATATGCCGGTTGCATCTTCTCCACCCCTTGACTCTCTTCCCAGGCCTGTGGCTGGGTGCAATCGGTAGACCCTGGACCTGTACCAATCACCTTGCTTATCTGGCCTGACCTTTGCCCCATGCCACGCCACATGTGGCTTTTCTCCCCTCACCTGCAGCATAACTTTCCTTTCAGCCATTATAGGTAACAAGGGCCAAAGTAACCATCTAAGAATTAAAAGTTTACTTAAAAAGCTTACTAAATTTTAATTTCAAAAGAGATGGCGCGGTTGCAGGGACAGACCATCTCCTGAACTGATATCTGTTGATCTCAGTAAAAGTTGGAGAACAGGTTTCAATCATGCTCAGATTAGCTAATGGTTGAGCTTCTAAATTTATCCCATCTCTTCTCATTATAAGGTTCTTAGAGTCATTTGCTTTTTTTGGAATCAAAATTGTCTCTCTTTTTATGCATATAGAATAACTGCCCAGAATAAACTTTATGTTCAAATTTCTTTGAATTTTATTATTTTCAACACTGCTACTGAATGGGAAGATAGTTAAGGTATAGAGAAGAGAGGATGGAACTGGAGTATTTTAAAAAACAGTTGTGTGTTTATCTGAATGTACTATGGATATTGAGTATTTCTCTATCTAATGTAGAGCCAGAATTGACTCCAAGGCAATGGGTTGTTGTTTGTAGTTGTTCATTTTTGCAGGGGAAAAAACAGTACAAAGTTTAGTAAAGCAAAAAGAAAGTTTTATTTGGCATATATTCAAAAAGCCAAAAGTTGAGAAGCAGACAAGCAAGCTGCCAGAGCCAATGTCTGCGCAAGTCCAAGGAAATACTACAGAGTAAGCAAGAATGGGAAAATGGACAAGCATGCTGCCACAGACATGTCTGCCCAAGTCCAAGGAACGTTACCGAATAAACAATAATGGGAAGACGGACAAGCATGCTGCCACAGCCATGTCTGTCCGAGTCCAAGGAATATTACAGAATTGACGGAAGTGGGGAAAAAGGACAAGCGTGCTGCCACAGCCATGTCTGCCCCAGTGCAAGGAAGGTTACAGAGTCATGAGTGTATATTAACATTACAAATAGGCAAAACCATTGAAAGCTTCACTTTTTCACACATTGGCTAGAAACTGTTAGCCTACATTTTGAATTGTCTTTTTTAAAGATCATTGGTACAGGTTTCAGTAAGGACAGTCAGGAGGGTCCTCACTGGTCCAACAAATTTCTATTCACTAAATGTTAACATAAAAAGATAAGAGTGGAAAGTCTTTTGTGTTCTGGCTTATGTGAAAGGTTCCCTAAAAGATATTTTCCAAGATTATTCTATCGATTGTCTTTATACCTCAGGACCCAGTAGATGTGTTCTTGTGAGTTTTGTTGATCACTTGTGAGTCCAGCTCCAGCTGGGTCACACTCTCCATGCTCAAGGACAGGGAATAATGGCGCCAGTATTATTTTATAAATCATAACGTTGCAAAGAGGAGCCCCTGTGGGGGTGCTAAACAAAAGGTCGCCAGTTGGAATCCACCAGCTGCTGCTTCGAAACCCTATGGGGCAGTTCTACTCTGCCATAAAGGGCCGCTGGGGATCGGGGTCAAGTGGACCCCATTTTTTTTTTTTAAACTGGCTCAAAAAACAGGCGCTTTTTGTTCTTTACGGCTAGCTTTCAAATTCAAATATGGCCGCCTCCTGAAGAGGCTACTGGATGGGCGCAGACATATTATTTTGTAAATCAACGCCCGAAATGCGTTTTTCCGCGCTCTTTCAAAAGTTCCCGACCCTCGCGGTCCACCGTAGGCGATCGAGCGTTCCACCCGAAGGATGGCGAAGTGGGAGTCTTTCGGGGAAGTAGGTGCATCTTTTCGGAACTTCTGTTGATTCGGGAGAAAAAAGGGTCGGTGTGTGTTTTTGTCCTTGAAAAAGGGCGAGGTGAGTGTGTGGACGCGATAGCGTGAGAACAAATGGAGCTTCTGAGGGGAGCGCAGGGGTTTAGGTGCTTCAGGGGGAGCATGTGGGATTCCGGTGCTTTAGGGGTCAGAGATGGGGTGAGCACTTTTGTACAAAGATTAAGGCTGTCCAGACCGAGGATAGGGGGTCTTTGTGCATCACTCTGCTTGTAAGAGGTGCAGGTGGTATTTACGAAGAATGCGGTGTCTGGTTCGGGTTCGGGGTTTAATATGGGGCTCTGAAGTTGGAACCGGCGTATGGACACCATACTGGGTTTCTGGACCAGGTTTGTCATTAATCAGGGCGTGAGGGTGGTCAGTGTCTGTGTGGCAGAGGCTCGTCTGGCCTGAAGTTTTGCAAGGCCAAGATCCCAGCAACCTCGCTACTGTTCCAGAAGGCATTATATTCTCCTGGCAGTAGTTCACAAACGTTGGTTTATGTAATCACATGTCTTCTCCTCTCACCCACCAGTCGGCTAACTACTGTCTGAAGGACTAATCCAGCACGCCGGCCATCGATCTAGAGCTGCTTTTGTGCTGCAGAAATATAGTTGAGTCGTTGTGTGGGAGATCTTACAGACTGCAAAGCTTCACATACGTGCACACTTTCTGCTTTGGTGACAGACTGTCTATTTTGTTTTTTCATCCTCTGGCAAGGTGAACCATATCCCAATTTATTAGTAAGTCTTTATGTGTCCAGTTACCGTTGGTAAGGTTAGTAATGGCATGCAGGTGAGTCTGGATATGTGGAGCACTTCTACCCCAGTATGTTTGTAAAAATGCTCGACTACTAGAAAATGTCGATTTTATCTGTGTCGTTTCTTCCGTTAATTCCTTACAGTTTTTATGTGTGCCACTTCTTTTTATCTTTTATTTAATTCATCGTGGATTGAATTGTGTCCCCCCAAAATACAAATTGTAAATCCTAAGCTCTATTTGGATATAATCCCATTTGGTATAGGTTGTATTGCTGTGTTAATGAGGTAGGATTAGTGTATGGTATATTTAGAATCATTCTCTTTTAATATATAAAAGTGATTAAAGAAACAAAAGTAACAGAGATGGCAAAAGAGAGATGATAAGGCACATGAAGATCACCCAGGGGCAGAAGCTCAAAAGAGACAAGGATCTTCCTTTAGCATGGATAGAAAGGCATCCCCTAGAGCCAGCACCCTGAATTCAGACTTCTTGTCTCCAAACTGTGAGAAAATAGATTTCTGTTCTTTAAAGCCTTTCACTTGTGATATATTTGTTGTAGCAACAGTAGGTAACTAAGATGGAATTTGGTACCGGAAGAGTGAGGTGCTGCTGTAATAAATACTGACAATGTGGAAGTGGTTTTGAAATTGGGTAATGGGTGCGGGCTGGAAGAGATTTAAGGTGCCTTAAAAGCCTAGATTACTTTGAAGAGACAGTTGATAGAATCATGGCTGTCAAAGGCAGTTCTGGGGAAGGCTCAGAAGGAAGTGAGGAGAGCTATAGAGAAATCCTCTGTAGTCTTAGAGTATACATATGGCGCAAGCAACAGAGTGTCGCTAGGAATATGAATGTAAAATGTGTTTCTGGTGAGGCCTTAAAAGAAAATAATAAACACGTGCAGTGTGATGGATCACTTTTGTGTGGCCTTTCTCCCCATGGTCTTGTAACTCCCACCCATGTGATTGAGCAGGACTGTGCAGATGTGGTAATTGTGGCCCACCAAAGGGATTGGTCAGTTTTGCCATCCGGCTTGGTTTGAGGTGAGGTGATCCCACCACTACCAAGGAAGAACAGCCAGGAGTTGGCACATCCTTTGGACCCGGGATCCCTACACTGAGAAGCTCATGTAACCAGGAAACAGAGAAAGAACTTTAATACTAAAGGCAGCGAGAAACAGGTGCAGACATGCAGCATCAGAGACCCAGCAGCAGGAGATGGCATGATAGGCTTCCCAGCCCGAAGGAGAAAGCTGAGTGTCTTTGGGCAGAGGCTGGGGGCCAGGGAGATGCATGGCAGGGAGCACAGCTTGGAAGAGGCTGTCCTGATGGAAGAACTGTGTCCTGAATGTTCCTGAGCCTGAATTGTAAACTGTTACTTCCCTAACAAAGCACATAACCGTGAGTATAATCTGTGAGTTTTGTGTGGCCATTGCAATGAATTGTCGAACCCAGCAGAGAAGTAGTGCCGTGGGAGGGTTGATTAGTGTCAAAATTGGTAAAGGTGATGGAGAGAGGAGGCATGTCTGACCTCCACCTCGTAGGAATCAGCCTTGGCATGTTGATCTTGCTTCTCTTTCCCACTTGTGAAGTAGAGGATGTCAGACACCGCCCCCAAGTCGTTTGTACAACATATGATTGGACAATGGAGAAACTGGAATGCTTTTCATGCAGTGCAAAGAACTTGTCTGAATTATGTTCAGATGTTTGGTGAAATGTAGAACTTTTAAGTGATAAACGTGGCTATCTGGCTGATGAGATTTCTAAGCAAGATCTAAAAGGGGCTGTGTGGTTTCTCCTTGCGACTTGTAGTAAAATGTGAGAGGAAAATGATGGACTTAAAAAATGAACCGTGCAAAATACAAACAAAATCTAAAATTTGGAAAACTCTTCTGTGCAAACTAAGGACATGTCTCCTAGAGTGTTCACCAGAGGCATGGCTACACTATTTTTTTGTTAAAGACGTTAAGCCTGGGACTGATGAATCTTCCCAACTACCACAGCTGAAAAGCCATCAGCTTTGACTGAAAAGGACAGAAAAAGAATGGAAGGAAAGAAAGCTGTCTGCTTCTTGGAATTCTGCAGGCAGGAAACAGGCCAGAGGAGCTACATAGGTTGTTCTCCAAGAAAAGAACAGGACCATCCCTGCAGCAGCATGAAAACAACCAGAACTGTTGGAGGGAGAACTCTAAGCAGGCTCTTCTTGGTTTCAGAGGGTGGGTCCACAGCCTCCTAGGATTCAGACTGGGATCTTCACCAGTTTGGTTCCGGAGCATGGGGCTGCCATTAAGGTGTGCCAGTGGATGGTGCCACCACCGAAAGCTGAGAAGGTGGGGCTGCCATGCCCAAGGGAGAGAGGAATGAGGCCTTCTGGGGGCAAGCGGATGGGGAGATAAATGAATACTTCCTTTTACAAGGGTCTGTACAAAGCTGGTTCCTTTGAGTCGAGGTTAAATATGTCCAAATATTCAACTTTTTCAGTTGCTGTACCACTGCATCATCTCCAACATCAACCATTCCTCCTCCCATCAGCACTGTCCCTTCCATCTTTGGGTTCTGTAATTCACTGCAACGTCTCACAGAATTCACGAACCATATGAAGGAAATGGCTCGCACCACTGTGGAGGCTGCTAGGGCCCAAATCCATGGGTCAGGCACAGGCTTCCTGTGACTCAAGTGGCTTCAGAAGCCAGTGAACCCTAATTAGCAAGCCAGACAACGGGCTGCTGGCTCACAAGGCTACAGAAGCTGGCAAAACAGGTCAGAAGATAAAGTGCTGTCCCATGGGGCTGCAGAAGCTGGTGAATCCACGAATCTGCAGGTCAGATGGTAGGCTCTTGGCCCAAGTCCCAAGAATGAGACATCAGACAATGATGAGCTGGATGCAAGATCCAAATGCACAGAGCAAGAGAGCCCTGCCAGAGCAACCACGTATATATTGCAGCCCACACCCCAGGGAAAGACATAACTTGAGTAAAGTTTGGACTTCAGTCATGCCCTCCTGCAAGGCTATGATTCAAGATATACCCCACACTAATCCTGCTTCGTTGACAATAGGCATTAGAATTTACAACAGAAAATGGAGCATAATTACATTAGTTCACAAAATGGAGGATAGTCACACAATACTGGGAATCATGGCCTAGCCAAGCCAACACACAATGTCAACCACCACACCTCATTAGAGTTCCATACGCCTCATTTGCGTGGGCCCATCAAATCATTGTTTGGGAGTCACAAAGACTATGGCTAGAAGAGCCATAGTACATAACTCACTGTACTGAGGATGCCACACAAATGGTGCTACTTAAAGCTGAGAAGACAGAGTTGCTATTCCAGAGGTACTGGAAGGCACAACTAAAGCCCAAGGTGAGGGGACTCCATCTAGAATACAAAGGGCTTGGCCAACACCCAGAGTCTAGAGGGCAGGGCTACTGCCCAGATGTTCTCAGGCAATAGGATTATTTTCAAGCCTTGAGAGCTAATGTAATATATTTTGCAGAGTTTTGGACTTGCCTGGTGCACTTTATCCCTTCTTTTCTTCCAGTTTCTCCCATTTGTAGTGGAAATGTCTGTGTTGTGTCTGTTCCACCATTGTACTTTGGAAACAGATAACTTGTACTCTAGATTTTACAGGCTCACACGTGAAAAGGAATTTTGCCCCAGGATGGAATATGCCTAAAGTCTCATCCATATTTGATTTGGATGATTCAGAAGATTGGATTTTGGACTTGGAGTTCATTGAAGGCTTTTGCAATGATGTGATGGGGCGAATTATTTTGCATGTGGGAAGAACATAAATTTTGGGGAGCCAGAGAGTGGAATGTTATGGATTGAATTGTTATTCCCCCAGATGTGTGTTGTGAATCCTAACCTTAATGTCTGTGGTTAAATCCCACTTGGGAATGAGTCATTTTGTTATGTTAATGAGACAGTATTAGTGTAGGGTATATGTTGAGGCAATCTCTTGAGTTATAAAAGAGGTGAAATGCAAGCCAGCACACAGCCATGGAGAAGAGAGATTCCAAGCCACATGAAGATCATTCAGGGACAGAAGCTCAAAGGAGACAAGGACCTTCTTCTAGAGCTGACAATGAGAGGGCCTTCCCCTAGAGTTGGCACCCTGAATGGACTCCTGTCCTCCTAAACTGTGAGAAAACAAATTTTTGTTTGTTAAAGCCATCCACCTGTGGTATTTGGGGTATAGCTGCACTAGATAACCAAGACACCATTTCATTAAGAATGTGCATTTCATTGGTCTTATCAAAGCATCTGTCAGTTTGTCGTACTGTGGGGGCTTTTGTGTTGCTGTGATGCTGGAAGCTATGCCACTGGTATTCAAATACCAGCAGGGTCACCCATTGTGGACAGGTTTGAGCTGAGCTTCCCGAGTAAGACAGACTAGGAAGAAGGGCCTGGTGGTCTACTTCTAAAAAGAATTAAGCAGTGAAAACCTCATGAATAGCAACGGAACATTGTCAGATAAAGTGCTGGAAGATGAGCCCCGCAGGTTGGAAGGCACTCAACGTGACCGGGGAAGAGCTGCTTCCGCAAAGTAAAGTTGACCTTAATGACGTGGATGGAGTCAAGCTTTCAGGACCTTCATTACCTGATGTGACATGACTCAAAAATGAGAAGAAACATCTGCAAACATCCATTAATTGGAACGTGGAACTATGAAGTAAGAATCTAGGAAAATTGGGAATTGTCAGAAATGAAATGAAGCGCATAAACATTGATATTGTAGGCATTAGTGAGCTGAAATGGATTGATACAGGCCACTTTGCATCAGAAAATCATATAGTATACTATGCTGGAAATGACAACTTGAAGAAGAGTGGAGTCGTATTCATCATCAAAAGAACATTCCAGAATCTGTCCTGAAGTACTGTGCTGTCCGTGATAGGATAATATCCATACACCTACAAGGAAGACCAGTTATCATTTAAATTTATGCACCAACCACTTAGGCCAATGAGGAAAAAATTGAAGATTTTTACCAACTTTTGCAGTCTGAAATTGATCAAACATGTAATCAATATGCATTGATTATTACTGGTGATTAGAATGTCAAAGTTGGAAACAAAGAAGGATCAGTAATTGAGAAATATGGTCTTGGTGAAAGAAATGATGCCAGAGATTGCCTGATCGAATTTTGCAAGACCAATGACTTCTTCATTGCAAATACCCTTTTTCACCAACGTGAATAGCGACTATACACGTGGACTTTGCCAGACTGAATACACAGCAATCAAATCAGTTACATCTGTGGAAAGACACCATGGAAAAGCTCAATGTCATCAGTCAGAACAAGGCCAGAGGGCGACTGTAGGACAGACCATCAATTGCTCAAGTGCAAATTTAGGTTGAAGCTGAAGTAAATTAGAACAAGTCCATGAGAGACAAAGTACATCCTTGAGTATATCCCATCTGAATTTAGAGACCATGTCAAGAATACATTTGACCCGGAGAAATGTGGAATGACATCAAAGACATCGTACTTGAAGAAAGCAAATGGTCGTTGAAAAGACAGGAAAAAAAGAAAAGACCAAAATGGATGTCAGAAGAGACTCTGAAACTTGTTCTTCAGCGTCGAGTAGCTAAAGCAAATGGAAGAAATGATACCCTGGAATTGACTGCCCTTTTAAGCCTAGCAGTAGGGCAATACTGACCAATCCCTTTGTTAGGGTTTCAGACACCTTATTTGTGTGGTCCCACGCCCAGAAGGGTGCCATGCACCTTATTTACATTAACAATCTATACAGTCGTCTTGGGCTGTGAGCACCTCATCTGCATTGTCTCCCCCTATCCATTTGGTGGGAGTTGCAAAGACTGTGGCTACAAGGGCCATTTTAAGTAATTCACTGCACCACACACCCCACAGGATGCCATGCACTCTATTTACAAGGTGTCCAGTCCTCTCGATGGGTCACAAGCAACTTATTTGCATATTCCCGCCCAATCCTTTGGTGGGAGTTACAAGACTTTGGCTACAAAGGCCATGTGGAAATGATCCAGCAAACTGCATTCAGTTACAACAAATAATGCCGCTTTGAAAATATTAGCACATGTCTTGTAGTTCAAATGTGCGCTATTACGGGGGATTAAAACTCAGATTTAAATTATTATTTCAAAATGTAAGTATAACTTCAACCTAATAGATGATGTCTAAGTGTTTTCCGAAGTGGTCGTATAACTTTAAAGTTCCTCTGGAAGAATGGTCTTCAGTTTATGGTTAGTGCTTTATGTGGCGTGTTTAAAATATGTTTCCAGACCTTACTGTAAACTTACCTGTTTATTAAAGCTTCCTTGATTTGTCATTGTCATTGAAAGTCACACTTGATGACGAATTGATATTTCTGTATGGTGAGAGATAGGGATCAAGCTTTTTATTTATTTTTTTCTTTCCAACATATATCGGATTCTCCAAGCACCATTTTTTGAAGATACCTTTTACCCATATCTCTGCAAATTTCGAATCTTAGGTTTTTATTGCCCATGGGTGTAAAACGTTCTGAGTCACCAAATAAAGGAACAGTCAACAGTACTGGGGGATGCGTGTTACGGAGAGTGCCAGGAGCAGTAACAGCATTTGGACCTAGAGGTGATGTGCCACTCACATTGAATTTTCCCTTCAGCCTGCAGGTCTTGGCCCCCAAGCAACAAGAGAATCATTGGAGGGAAGAAGGAAGAGGTTACAGGACTTGAGTATTGTCATTTTTGGGAACACCCTTGATGGGAGACTGAAATTTCTGAGCAGACATTACAGCTGATCCAGAAAACACAAAGACAAAGCATCCCAGTTGCTGGCAATGTCTCAAAGAAATGTCACCAAGAAAATGGTGATGGCCCAGGTGATTTTGGTTTGTTTTATGGTTTTCTTTGTTCTTTAATGGATTTGCAGAGGCCTGTAAAATGTCAGTTCAATTCATCTGAAAAGTATTAGTTTGGAAAATTAGAAGCTAGAGAGAAATAGATTTTCATTTCAGCTTCAAACAATGTAGGATCAGGAATATATTGTTCATGATATTAACACTAAATTATTTACGTTTAACATAATATGTGACTGAGGATTCTTTGGGTTACATTAGCTGCCAACTTGCATTTAATATTTCTCTGGCCAGTCCAAGAGAATCATTATAATATAAATGCTATGCCCAGTTTCTGAGGAGAAAGAAGATAAGCTCCTTGGGGACTTCAGTATTCCATGAGACTTGTTTGAGTGAGTTTCTTTGATGTTTCTTCCTGGAGGTGATTTGGTAGATGTTGTCCTGAACTGCATCATTCTCATGTTGTTGTTAGGTGCCGTCAAGTTGGTTCTGACTCATAGTGACCCTATGTACTACAGAAGGAAACACTGCCCAGTCCTGCGCTATCCTCATAATTGTTGTTGTTCTTGAGCCCATTGTTGCAGCCACTACATCAGTCCACCTCGTTGAGGGTTTTCCTGTTTTTCGCTGACGCTTTACCAAGCATGATGTCCTTCTCCAGGGACTGATCCCTCCTGATCACATGTCCAAAGTATGTGTGACATAGTCTTGCGTTGCTTGCTTTTTAGGAACATTCTGGTTGTAACATTCATTAATGCATGTAAAATGGGACTAGTAGTGATAGTAATAAACCAAACCCATTGCTGTCGAGTTGATTCTGACTAATAGTGACCCTATAGGACAGAGTAGAACTGCTCCATAGAATTTCCAAGGAGCGCCTGGTGGATTTAAACTGTCGACCTTCTGGTTAGCAGCTATAGCGCTTAACCGCTACGGCACCAGGGTTTCCAGTAGTAATAGTAATATAAAAATGATGGGCAGCTTTCAACCTTCTCTAACCTCGGGTAGGAGAGAGAATCACCATCAACATCAGTCCAAGGCGGATTCCTGTGAGGTGGAGGTCAAACATACCTGCACCCTCAAAATTTTACCAATTCTGAAAGCAGCCATCCCTCCATGACATTCTCTACTTCTAGGCTGGGTTTGATAATTTGTTGCAGTGACCACTCAGAACTCACTGACCTTACTTACAGTTATGGAGTTTATTAGGGAAGTAACAGGTTATAACGGCATCAGAATCAACGAGCTATAACTCAGGATTAGGATCAGGAAGCATGTAGACAAAGTCTGCCTTCTTCAGCACAGGACAGCTCTTTCTGTCTCTTATCTCCCATCCAGGGCTCCTCTTAGCCCCATGAAGACAGGCTCCTCTCAGCACCCTTAGAACAGGCTCCGCTCAGCCTCCTTAGGACAGGCTCCCTCTCTCGGTCCTTGGCCCTTGGCCTGGTTTCTGCTCAGTCAGGTGTTAACAGAGGTCTTTAACTCTGCTAATAAGTGTTTGGAGGCATCCCATTCCACTAGCAAGTCTTCTGCCTGAAGGCACTCGGCTGTTTCACTCCAAGGGTCACACTGTCACTGTAGCTGCCAGTTGGCACGCCTACTGTATCCACCTTGCTCTGTGGGCCAGGAAACCCACCACACCTTGTAGCACCGGTGTTCTGGCTCTGCTGCCACCATTTCTTTGCCACTGGACTTTCCTGTACTTACCACTATTTCCAGGCATTTCTTCTCTGGTGTTACAGTTCTCTCTGTCTCCTGTGTCTAGGAAGTTCTCAGCACAGGGACCCTGGGTCAAAAGGACACTCTCCTGTCCCGGTTCTTCTTGTTGGTAGTGAGGTCCCCTCTCTTGCTTTTGAGATGAGCTGTTTTGAAGCCTAGTGCAATGGCAAAACTGACTAATCCCCCTCTAGGGTTTTATACACCTTTTTTGCATGGTCCCATCCCCACAGGGTTTCCATGCACCTTATTTGTCTTATTAGCAGACTGTCCAGGCTCCTTGGAGGGCCACAAGTACCTTATTTGCATACTCCTGTTTAATCATTTTGTGGAAATCACAAAGTCTATACATGGCTAAACCCACTACCATCAAGTCAATTTCAACTCATGGCGACCCTGTAGAGAAGAGTACAATGCTCTATAGGGTTTTTAAGCCTCTTAAGTCTTTACAGAAGCAGACTGCTGCATCTTGCTCCCACGGAGCAGTTAGTGGGTTCCAACCACTGACTTTTTGGTTAGCAGATGAGTGGTTAACCACTGCACTACCAGGATTCCTTAGACTATGGCTAGAAGGGCCATATTAGGTAATTCGGTGCACTGCAAATACTAGCATCAGAACCTGTCTAACTTAAGGGGGGATAATGACCCAGATCAGCTAATGGCTGTGAGGTAGAGGTCAGACATACCTTTACTTCCCAACCTTTTTACCAATTCTTACACCAGCCATCCCTTCCACAACACTCTTTACTTCTCTTCTGGGTTTGATTATTTGTTGCAGTGGCCACAAAGAACTTGCAGACGGTACTTACAGTTAAGTGGTTTATTAAGGAACAGGGTGTAACATGGGATCAGGATCAACCGGCTGTAACTCAGGAATCAGGATCGGGAACCATGCAGGCAAAGTCTTCCTTCTTCAGTGCAGGACAGCTCTCTCAGCTCCTCTCTCCCGTGCAGGCCTCCTCTTAAGCCCCCTGAGTACAGGCTCCTCACGGTCCCCTCAGGAGAGACTCTTCTTGGCCCTGCAACCTATCACCACTGGCTCTGCCACAGGGCCCCTTCCAGGCCTGTCAGTGACAGCACTGCTGCCAGTCCCTTTCCAGGCTTTTTGCCACTGACACTGCCACAAGGCCCCTTCTGAGCCTCTTGCTGTCTTCAGAGTTAGCCCTCGTTCCAGAGTTAGAACCTTTAGGAGGCTCTTTGCCTCCTCTCTGCTTCTCTCTTGTCTTTTCTTATTTCTGCTTCCTATTTCTTTTTTGAAAATGCTGTAGAGTTGGCTGCATACATACACAAACTCGTCATTTTCAAGGCACGTCTCTTCTCAGAAGGCCATGAAGGGACCAATTCCCTCTCAGTAGGACATAGACACTTAATTTGCATACTAGAATGTAGACACTTCTTTGCATAGTATATTAATCAATCCTACAAGATGCGTATACCAGTTACAGGGCAGACTACAGCCCAGGAGCAGACAGAAAGTATCAAACTGTGGTATTTACAACTTACCCAAGAAATGTGACAAACCCTCTAGGGTAGAAATCTAGGGCAAAGGTAGCTCCTCAGGGCTTAGGGGCAAGATTGTCTATATACTTTCCAAATCACCAAGATAAAAGCCCACATAAAGGAACTCATTTCACTACAAGTAGACATTCCTGCTCTGTCTTTACTTACCTCTCCTTTATATTCTCTCTTTCTCTACATTTAGGGTAATTTCTTCAATGGTATATTACAGTTGACTAATTAGCTCTTTAATGTATTTGATATGTGCGGTAAAATGAGTTCATTTGGCCTTGGTTCTTCAGATGGTTTGATGCTTTTGTCCAACTTGATTGCCATTTCCTGGGTTAAGTCGTAAACAACTTGGTTTGATACTTTCTGCCTGGCCTTGGGCTACAGCCTGCCCTGTGATTGGTATGTACCTTGCAGGGATTGGTCAATAGACTATGCAAATAAGTTGAGTTGTAGCCTAGCCATATCTACTATGCAAATGAGGTATCTGAGGACTATTCAAGAGGAGATTGGTCAGTTCATAGCCTTGTCTTGAAATTGACAAGGAGTTTATAAGTACAAGCAGCCAGCCCCATAGCGGCTTGTCAAACAGAAAGAAGCAAGAAGAGAAGCACCAGGAAGAAGCGAAAGGAATAAAGCAGAAAGAAGCAGAGAGAGAAGGGAGGCAAGGAACCTCCAAAAAGACACTAGTCAAGGTCTGTAACACTGAAGACAACGAGAGGCCCAGAAGCAGAGTCAGTGGAGACAGGCCCAGAAGGGGCCCAGTGGCAGAGCTGGTGGAGACAGAGAGTAGGGCCAAGAGGAGCATCTCCTGAGTGGACTGTGAGAATCCTATCCACAAAGGGCTGAGAGGAGTCTGTCCTCAGGAGGCTGAGAAAAGCTGAGAGAGCTGTTGTGTACTGAACCTGTCACTGCAACCAGCCATCAGACCCATACTGGGGAATCAGCAGAACTTGACCAAGGCACAGTCATCGAAGCATCACAGACACATCCAGACTCCCTGAGGAGCCGAGTTACTGGGCTGACGGCTGGAAACCATGGTCTGGGGGGACATCTAGCTCATTTGGCATAAATAGTTCATAAAGAAAACTTTCTACATCTGACTGTGGTGAGTAGCGTCTGGGGTTTTGAAAGCCTGCGAGTGGCCATCTAAGATGTCTCTACTGGTCTCATCCTGGCTGGAGCAAAGGAGAATAAAGAAAACCAAAGACACAAGGGAAAGATTAGTCCTAAAGGACTAATGGACTGCAACTACCACAATCTCTGCCATACTGAGCCCAGAACAACTAGATGGTGCCTGGCTACCACCACCAACTGCTCTACAGAGATCACAAAAGAGATTGCCAGACAGAGTGGGAGAAGAATGTAGAACAGAATTCAGATTCCCAAAAAAAAGAAAACCAAACTTGGTGATCTAACAGACTGGAGAAACCCTGAGAGTATGGTCCCCGGGCACCCTTTTAACTCGGAACTGAAGTCACCCCCGAGGTTCATCCTTCAGCCAAAGATTAGACAGGTCTATAGGGCAAACAACATATGTGAGGAATATGCTTCATATTTCAATCATGTATATGAGACTAATGGGCACACCAGCCCAAAAGCAAAGATGAAGTCTGGAAGGGACAGAAAAACTGGACAAATGGAAGAAGGGAACCTGGGGTGGAAAACGGGAGTGTTGACACATCACAGGATTGGCAACCAATGTCATAAAACAATTTGTGTACTAATTGTTTAATGAGGAACTAATTAGCCCTGTAAACTTTTACCTAAAGCACAAGGAGAAAGCTGGTGTCAGAATTGGTAAAAGATCGGAAGGGGAAGGTATACCTGGCCTCCACTGCATAGAGATCAGCTTTGGGCTTATCCTAATCGTTATCACCCTCAAAGTTGGATAGGTTCTGACAACGTTAACTGATACTGCTACTACTTCTAGTCCCATTTCACAATATGTTGTTAATTTGTCTGTTAACATATATTCATACGTGTTTATCTAGCATATGTATATCGCTGTGTGTGTATAAACGTGAGATGTTTCTAGCTTACGAAGCCATTTCTACAACAACACATTATAGAAAATTCTCATTTCATAAGTGAGTAGATGATGGAATGCAAAATTTGAGAATAGTTTATTAAGATTTTGCTTTTTCTATAAGATATTAAAGAAAAACCTAGGTATATATATGCAGCAGCCTCCGTAGAAGAATGAGCAGAACAAGTTCCCTCACATTTCATTCATATGATCACATGGAAAATTCTTCATTAAACAGGATCCTTTTAATACAGGAATCACTGAAATTCAGCGATATGTTTGTGAAGCTCACCTGGGAGGAATGGCAGCTCCTGGACCCTGCTCAGAAGGAGCTGTCCTGGGCTGTGATGTTGGAGAACTATAACAACCTGCTGTCTATTGGTGAGGACAACTCTCCTGTCATTGGCCCTGTCATTGACCTTTCCTTTCTCAGCTGCCAAAACCTTAGCAATGTCTGTGGTGCTCGAAAGTGATAGATTCTCAGTGCACTCTCTGAAGATTCTATGATTTCTCATGAACAGGGTGTCCTGTTAGCAAACCAGATGCACTCTCCAGGTTGGAACGAGGAGAAAAACCATGGACTCTATTAGACAAAAGCCACAGTGGAATCTTTTCAGGTGAGCAAGTGAAAAGCTCTGTGGCAGGGAGGCTGTGGAAGTCATACTCAAGAGAGAAGGTGTCACATCTGTGAGCAGTGTCTGAGGCTACATTAAAAAAAAAGTGCTTCCACGTATCCCTTTCCCCATGTGAGACCCCTTTTTTTCTAGGAGTTTAGAAAAATCTATAGTCCTCTGTCTCTTCTGAGATCAGATCCCTGTTTATTTGATCTACATTTGGACATTTTTGCTTCCATAATTTTCTTCTTCCTAGGATTCTCAAATCTTTTTCATATCTTTCCACCACTCTTGCTCTTGAAATTCCACCTTCCAGGCCTCTCTTCCAAGGGAGAATTTTGAATTCATAACTCTCTTCAAAGGATGGCATCTTCGTCCCTCATTGAGTAACATGGATTTCCCTTCCTGGCATCCAACCCCACCTTGGATGTTTTGCCTCCACAGTAAATTGGTCTCTCATTATGCTTCCGTCTGCTTCCTTAGTTTCTCTTTTCCCCCAGTCTGAGATTTCTAAAGGCTCTGATTTCCATTTTCTAATTTGTTCTCCTAACCATTTAAAATTCCCTTCAATCTAATCAGTTAATTTTCTCTTTCCTAAAGAAGACTGTCAAATGACATCTCTCTTGAAATTGTCTGACATAGACTTTTTTGTATATATTTTAGTCATTTTGAAGAAACTTCTCCATGAGTTGTCAATATCTGCAAGAAACCTATCAGCTTTAAGTTATCAGCTTAGTAATATATATCTGAACTCCTTGCCATCCTGGCAGTTGCCTTTAATGTTTCTTACCTCTGTGGGTCTTCCTGTTGATTTTCTAACTAGAAAAAACATCTTTTAACATCTTGCATTTTCAGTTGTATTATAAACTGAAATGATAATTCTAAGAATCAGCCCAAAGCTGGTTCCTGTGATGCTGAGGTCAAATAGATCCCAAATTCCCCACTTGTATATTATTTCTGACATTAGCCATTCTTTCTCAGCACTCTCTTTTTCTAATGGATTTGGTAATCCATTGTAGTGGTCACAGATAAATAACAGAAATGCCGTATGTGTGATAACAATGTCTAATATAAGAAAGATGTATCTAAACAAAGGATATAAAACTTCGATATTCACAGGACAAGTTCTCTTAGTGTTTCCTGCACATGGTTTCAGCACCTGAAGGGCATATGTTTACTCTCCCTGTAACAGATGTTCACTCTTATCAACCAGAAAAACCTTTCAGCCAGGAACTGCTGTGCGATGTCACTCAGTGGGCTCCGCTATTGTGTGATGGATTGCTTTTGTGTGACTTTCTCACTATGGTTTTATAATTCCCGCCCAAGTGACTGCATGAGATTGTGTAAATTAAGGTTATTGTGATCTGCCAAAGGGATTGGTCAGTTTTGCCATCCCACTAGGCTTAAAATGAGTCATTCCAGAGATAGGAAAGAGAGGATCTCACCACCACCAAGGGAGAAGAGTGAAGAGTGGAATATATCCTTTCGACTTGGGATTCCTGTGTTGAGAAGCTCCTGGAACTGGGAATCTGTAAGATACACAGAGAGAAGGACCTGTAACGCTGAAGATGGCGAGAAGAGGTGACAGAGAAACGGTGCCATTAGAGGCCAGCGACAGAGACTGGCAGGAAGCAGTGAGATGGATTCCCGGCCCACAGAGTAAGAAAGCTGAATGCCTTTGGGCAGGAGGCTTGCAGGCAGAGTGGGTGCCTCTGGGTACTTGGGAGAGCTAGGTTTTCTGACCCACGGAGCTAGAACTGAGCACCTTCAGGCTGAGGCTTACTGGCGGAGTGGGGTATCTTGAAGCACTTATCAGCAGAGCTAAAACACTTGCCCAAGGAGGACAGAGGTCGTGGACCAGAGAAAGTCGTGTTTATGGGCCTGGCCGAGAAGAGACTGTCCTTATCGGGGAACTGTATCCTGAGTGTTCCTGACCCTGAATTGTAACCCGTTACTTCCCTAATAAACCCCGTAATCGTGATTATCGTCTGTGAGTTCTCTGTAGCCTTTGCAATGAATTACTGAACCCAACAGAGAAGTAGAGAGTACCTTGGGAGGGACGGGTGATGTCAGAATTGGTAAAGATGGTGGAGAAAGGAGGTGTGTCTGACCTCAACCTCATAGGAATCAGCCTTGGGCTGTTGATGTTGATTCTCCTTTCCCCTTTTGAAGCTAGAGGAAGTCAGACGCCACCCTCATGCCATCTGTACACCTAAAATTGCTTTTTCCTGCCAGATGCTGCAGTCCCAGGACAAGGGATGCAGCTGTGAGGAGAGAAGCAGGGGTGATTCCCATGCAAGAGAGTGTAACTATACAACTTGCAGTGTAGTGAAATACTTAACATGGCCCTTCTAGCCATAGTCTTCGTAACTCCTACCAAATGACTGTGGGGGGCTATGCAAATGAGTGCTTGTGGCCCACCAAGAGGATTGGATAGCTTGCTAATAATACAAATATGGTGCATGGCATCCATTTGGGGGTGGAACCGTACAAATAAGGTGTATGGAACCTTACTGAAGGGATTGGTCAGTTCTGCCATCCAGCTAGGCTTAATGAGAGACACACAGAAAGAGAGAGAGGAGCTGTAACACCGAAGACAGCAAGGGACACCATCGCGAGATGGCAACAGCCACGAGAGCAGAGCAGGATGGCTGTGGTAGGGTTTGCTGACTCATGAAGCTGAGGAGTTGTAACAGTTGCCCTAGAGGGCCCCCAGCAGGGCCTGGCAGCAGAAGTTCCCCATCAAGGTCCAGTGGCCCAAAACCCCAGCTAGGCATGGTGGCAGCAAGGCCACAGCAGAGCCCAGCGGCAGAGGGCAATAAGAAGCTCTTGTGATCAAACAAATGTATTCTGAGTTGTTTCTGATCCTGATCCTTAATTGAGCCCTATTACTGCCATAATAAAACCCTTAACTGCACACTTTGTGAGTTTTGTGAGACATTACAGTGAATTACTTAACCTAGAATATGAGAAGGAGAATACTGAGGAGAAGGGGAGTAGTTCAGTTTAGAGACAATAGAGTGGTACAGCAGTTCAGTAAAAGTGGACATTTGGGACATCTTTAACCTCTGCCTCATTGGAACCACCTTTCTGCTTATTCTTGTGAAAGAACTTATTCATTTAAAAAAAAAATTTTTTTTTTTTTTTTATTCATTTACCCCCCTAGTAAATCCCATAAATGTGAGTATGGTCTGTGAATTCTCAGTGGCCACTGCAACAAATTATTAAACAGAGCAGAGTAGAAAGTGCTGTGGGAGGGGAGGCCACTGGAGTTAAAAATGGTGAAAAGGTAGGAGAGTGGAGGTATATCTCACCACCACCTCACAGGAATCAGCTTTGTACTGATCTTGATTCTTATCCCTAGTCTTGAAGTTAAACGACGTCTGAAGCTAGAAGAATGTAACTGGCTTCGCAAACAGAATTACATTGGCCTTACCTGGATTTGCTCGGGAGTGCCACCAGGTCTGTACCTTACTGGGACTGGCTGAAGAAAATGGCCAGGCTGACCCTTACTAGGATTGGCTGTGGAAGTTGCCCGTTAACTGACCTTTACCCAGACTGGCTGGGGAGACCTGCCTAGTCTAACTTTTACCTGGATTGTCTGGGAGCCCGGCTCAGTCCTGAGGACTGGCCTACATGAAGGGCAGAAACACTGAGGATTTTGGGAGGGGCCTCCTGATCAATGAAAATCAAGAGGAGGAAGTGATTTTGTCCTTTTGACGTGGGGACCCGGTGTTGAGATCCTCTCAAACCCAACATAGGTGTAACACTTGTGATGGCAATGGAGAAAGTGCCTACAATGAGATGAGAAGCTGTAGAAACGAGTGAACATGGATGGTGGCAGCAAAATATAAAGGCAAAACCCTGGTCAGGACATGTTATACTCTAAGATATGTAAAACCACGAGAAGGGGGCTTCCCACAGAGGAGGGTGTACCACTAAGGGAGTTGTTCACAAGAACTGTTGTGAAGCCAACCTAGAGTATCTAGGACCACTCAAGAACTGGGTCTGTCCAACAGTTATCCTCAGGCTGGCCAGGAGAAGCTGGAAGCCAGCTGAGAAGAGGAATTGATAGCTGTAAAAATGGTATGAGCATGGCATCTGACCTCCTCTAAATTCACAAGGAGGAAAGAAAATCAAGATCATCAGCCCAAGGCTGATTTCCTTGATGGAGAGGTCAGACATGCCTCCTCTCCCTACCATCTTTACCAATTCTGACACCAACCGTCCCTCCTTTGGTACTCTCTACTTCTCTTCTAGGTTCAAAAATTCACTGCAGTAGCCTCAGAGAGCTCACATATAATAGTCACAGTTATGGGGTTTGTTCAGGAAATAACATAGTTTGGGTTCAAGAATGCTCAAGATACAGCTCTCCCATCAGGATAGCCTCTTCTCAGCCTCTGCTTGGAGGCACACTTCTCTCTGGCCCCTTGGCCTGTGCTCTCTTGGGCACGTGTTACGAAGCTCTGTCAGCTCTGCTGATAAGTGCCCTGAGACACCCCACCCCACTAGTAAGCCTCAGCCCAAAGATGCTCAGCTGTAGTTCTGTCAGTTGGCAAACCTAGCTCCACTAACTGCCCAGAGGCACCCTACTCTGCCAGCAAGCCTCCTGCCCGAGGACACTCAGATTTCGCACTCTGTGGGCCAGGAAGCACTCTACACCATCTCCTGCCAGTCTCTCCTCATGCCATTTCTCTGCCTCTGTAGGCCATAAAGTGTGTTCCTTGGTCTGATGAAATATAATTCAGTGGCTCAAATTGGTAAAGTATCTTTTGATCTAATCCTTTAATAGTCTTTTTGGCATTGCATCTGTCACGGGGTATGCAAAGCCCAGTCCAGAGTAAGTATTATTCTTGTGAGAACCCTTCTTGTAGCCACCTGGTGCCACCGGCATCATTGGTCCACTCTAATCAACTTGCCAGCTGTGTACAAGGCCTTCCCCCCAAGAATCTGCACTTCAGCTATCTGCAACTTCTGTCTTTCTTGTTAGTGAACAAATCAGTCCTTACTGGGTTTTTGTACCTCGGAGGGTGCAGGAAGGAAGTGTCTAGATTCAGCCCATGGTGGCATTGCTGCAGCACCCCCATATTTGATCATTTCATGGACTCAATTGGAAAAACAGTTCAGGATCAGGAAGCATGTAAGCAGATTCTCCCTTCAGTGCATGACAGCTCTCTCAATGCCTCTCCAGCATGCAGGGTTCTTCTTGGCCTCCTCAGGGTAGACTTCTCTCTGAGCCATTAGGCTGGCCTCTGCTCTGCTCAGACGAGTCTTACAAAGCTCTTTTAGATCTGCTGATAAGTTCCAAGTGGCACCCCACTCTACCAACAAGCCTCCTGCCTGAAGGCACTCAGCTTTCTAGCTCTGTAGGTCACCACGCCCACTGTAGCCGCCTTGCTTGGCTAGCCAGGAAGTCTGCCATGAATGTCTTGTGTTGGTCTTCTGGTTTTGCTGCTCCTGTTTCTCTGCCACTGAGTTTTGCCATGCTTGTTGCAGCTTCTCGCTGGCTCTGGTGTTATAGGTCTCTCTGTCTCCTGGGTCTAATAGGTTCTCAGTGCAGGGACCATGAATTCAAAGGACTCTTTTTCTTCTTGGTAGTAAATTCTCTGGAATTCACTCTCTTTTTAAGCCCAGCAGGATGGCAAAACTGACCAATCTCCTCACTGGGGTTCCATACATCTTATTTGCATAATCCCACCCCCACGGGGTTTCATGAACATTATTTGCAGTGTAGTAAATTAAATATGACCCCTCTAACCTATTCTTGGAGCCCTAGTGGTGCAGTGGTTAAGAATTCAGCTGCTGGAGGTGGGCCAAGATGGTAGTCAGATGCTTCTGGTGAACCCACTAACAACAAAGACCCGAAAAAAATTAAGTGAAACGATTATATTTATGACAAGCTACTATCCCTGAACATCAAAGGCAAAGTTAGGAAATGGGCAGAGCGGCAGGGGGTGGGAGAAACGGTTCAGAAGCGGAGAGGAGTTGCCAGACCTGAATCGCCAGGATCCCTCAACACTATTCCCAGGAGCAGCTGCAGCAGGCTGGTGGTAGCACTCGGCCACAGTTTCCTCCAGGAGAAACAGCCAGCTGCACAGCCTACTCACACCTCCAGAACCAGAGAAGATTGGTGCTCTTGCAAAAGCTAAGTACTTGGGTATATTTTATCGTACCCCCCGTCACCAAGCTGGCTTCAGTGGCTGCTGATTTCCCTGGGCCTGAAATAGGTTCTGCTGAGCATACTGAGCCATTCTCCTGGCCATGGAGAAGGAGTAAACCCACAAATGGGGAAAAAGATAATTTGCCAGCTCCACTAACCTGGGGAGCTCAGGACAGAAGCAGCTCCTGTCCAGGCATATACAGTCTGTGGACTTTGAATAACTTTCCCCCTTGCATGGACTTGTGTGGGCCTATTTGAGGAGACTAGGCACTTGTTG
This sequence comes from Elephas maximus indicus, assembly GCF_024166365.1. Taxonomy (NCBI): domain Eukaryota; kingdom Metazoa; phylum Chordata; class Mammalia; order Proboscidea; family Elephantidae; genus Elephas; species Elephas maximus. Next base: position 95,711,519 of record NC_064829.1, on the reverse strand, counting down.
GCAGACTGCAACTGTTTCAGCTGTGCAGTGGAGAGGTGTTTGATGTTTCACACCGCTTTGCCTATTAAACAGGGTTCTCACCTACGCACATCAGGGGCCTAAGGACTGGTGGCTCCACTCAGGTCACCCAGCCACCCACGACAGGGGTCCAAGGATAACGGTACCTCCTGGTTCTTACGTCCAAAAGAATGGGATGCCCATAGTCTGTCTGTAGAACCAGCCCATCGGTATGCTTTAGGAAACAGGGACACGCTTTCTTCACAGACACTCGGGGGACAGTTGTCAGCCCCCTGCCTTGTTGAGAGTGTGACCCCCTGCTGCAACCAGATGCCGGTACCTACACCAATCCCCTCTGCCCCTTGAAGACTGTAGGATAGAGCCTGTACCACACACTTGATGACCAGCTACCTGGCCACCTGAGCTGAATCCATAAAAGAAAAGTGAATGGACTCCTAGGCTGATACACCTGATAACAGCTCTAGCCATCTGGTGACAGGATATCAGAGCTTCAAAGGCAAAAATAATCAAGCTAGCTCACTCAAGCAACCCATTTGGGCATATCAAAACAAAACAAAGCAAGAAACTAGGATTCGGTAAGCAAACATGAAATAACCTAATACAATAACTTATAGATGGCTCAGAGACAACAATCAATATCAAATCACGTAAAGAAGCAGACCATGATCGCTTCAACAAGCTCTCAAATCAAAGAATCAAGGGATCTTCTGGATGAACGTGTCTTCCTGCAAATGCCAGATGTAGAATACAAAAGATTACAGAACTATTCAAGACATCAGGAACAAGATCAGGAAGGAGAGCAGGCAATACGCAGAAGCAGCCGAGGAACACACAGATAAAGCAGTTGACGAACTTATGAAGAACACAATGAAAAATTAAATTAGTTGCAAGAATGCATAGACAGCAACCATAAATCCAGAAGATTAAAAACAAAATTAAAGAATTAGACTACTCAGTAGAACGTCAGGGGAGCAGAATTGAGCAAGTGGAAGGCAGAGCTGGTGAGATTGAACATAAAGCACTTGGCACCCATATATTTGGAAAAAAAATCAGATAAATGAATTTTTAAAAATGGAGAAACCTTAAGAATCATGTGGGACTCTATCAAGAGAAATAACCCAGATGTGACAGGAGTACCAGAACAGGGAGGGATAACAAAATACAGAGAGAATTGTTGAAGATTTGTTGGCAGAAAACTTCCCTGATATCGTGAAAGATGAGAAGATATCTATCCAAGATGCTCATCGAACTCCACATAAGGTAGATGTTAAAATAAGGCCACCAAGACATAAACTTGCCAAAACCAAACATCAAGAGAGAATTTTAAGAGCAGCTACTGATAAACGAAAAGTCACATACAAACGATAATCAATACGAGTAAGCTCGGACTGCTTGGCAGAAACCATGCAGGCAAGAAGGCAATGAGATGACTTATATAAAGTTTTGAAGGGAAAAAAATTGCCAGCCAAGAATTATATATCCAGCAAGACTGTCTCTCAAATATGAAGGTGAAATTAGGACGTTTCCAGATAAACTGAAGTTTAGGGCATTTGTAAAATCCAAACCAAAACTAACAAGAAATCCTAAAGGAAGTTCTTTGGTTAGAAAATCCATAATATCAGATATCAGTGCAAGACTAGGACACTGGAGAGAGCAATCAGATGTCAATCCAGATAGAGAAATGACAAAAACAAATGAAGATAAAACAGGGAAACAGCGATGTTACTATGTAAAAGAGGAAAACATTAAAACGATAAAGAGGGACTAAAATGTAGTCATAGATCTTTCATATGGAGAAGAAGACAAGCTGATATAAAGAAATAAAAATTAGGTTTAAACTTAGAAAAATAGGGGTAAATATTGAGTTAACCACAAAGGAGACTAACAATCCTACTCATCCAAGTAAAATACAAGAAAAAAATAGACTCAGCAGAAACACAATCAACAACAACGAATAACAGCAAAAGACGATATATAAAGGTAACTACTTAGCACAGAAAATTAAGTGAGAAAAAGAAACGGCAACAACACAAAAAAAGACATCAAAGTGACAGCACTAAACTCATACCTATCCATAATTACGCTTAGTGTAAATGGACTCAGTGCACCAATAAAGAGACAAAGAGTGACAGAATGAATAAAAAAACATGATCCATCTCATTGCTGCATACAAGAGACACCCCTTAGACTTAGAGACACAGACAAACTAAAACTCAAAGGATGGAAAAAACTATATCAAGCAAACAACAATCCAAAAAGAGCAGGAGTGGCAATATTAATTTATGACAAAATAAACTTTAAAGTTAAATCCACCACAAAGGATTAGGGAGGATACTATATAATGATTAAAGGGACAGCATACCAGGAGGATATAACCATATTAAATATTTGTGCACTTAATGACATGGCTGAAAGATAATAAACTCTAACAGCATTAAAAAGTGAGATAGACAACTCCACAATTATAGTAGGAGACTTCAACACACCACTTTTGGTGAAGGACAGAACATCCAGACAGAAGCTCAATAAAGACACGGAAGATCTAAATGCCACAGTCAAAGAACTTGACCTTGTAGACATATACAGAACACTCCATTCAACAGCTGCCTAGTATACTTTCTTTTCTAGTGCACATGGAACATTCTCTAGAATAGACCACATATTAGGTCATAAAGCAAGCCTTAGCAGAATCCAAAACATTGAAATATTACAAAGCATCTTCTCTGACCGTAAGGCCATAAAATTGGAAATCAACAACAGAAAAAGCAGGGAAAAGAAATCAAACTCTTGGAAACTGAACAATACCCTGCTCAAAAAAGATTGGGTTATAGAAGACATTAAGGATGGAATAAAGAAATTCATAGAATCCAGTGAGAATGACAACACTTCCTATCAGAACCTTTGGGACCCAGTGAAAGCAGTGCTCAGAGGTCAATTTATATCAATAAATGCACACATACAGAAAGAAGAAAGGGCCAAAATCAAAGAATTATCCCTACAACTTGAACAAATAGAAAGAGGGCAACAGAAGAAACCCTCAGGCACCAGAAGAAAACAATAAAAATAAGAGTAGAATTAAATGAAATAGAGAACAGAAAAACAATTGAAAGAGTTAAAAAGACCAAAAGCTGATTCTTTGAAAAAATTAACAAAATTGATAATGCATTGGCCAAACTGACAAAAGAAAAACAGGAGAGGAAGCAAATAACCCAAATACGAAACGAGATGGGTGATATTACAACAGACCCAACTGAAATTGAGGGTCGTATCAGATTACTACAAAAAATTGTACTCTTAACAAATTTGAAAACCTAGAAGAAATGGATAAATTCCTAGAAACACACTACCTACCTGAACTAACACAAACAGAGGTAGAACAACTAAATAAACCCATAACAAAACAAGAGATTGAAAAGGCAATCAAAATACTCCCAACAACAACAAAAAAAAAGCCCTGACTCGGATGGCTTCATTGCAGAGTTCTACCAATTCAGAGAAGAGTTAACACCGCTACTACTAAAGGTATTTTAGAGCATTGAAAAGGATGAAATACTCCCAAACTCATTCTATGAAGCCAGCATATCCCTGATATGAAAACCAGGTAAAGACACCACAGAAAAAGAAAATTACAGACCTATGTCCCTTATGAACTTAGATGCAAAAATCCTCAACAAAATTCTAGCCTGTACAATTCAATAACATATCAAAAAAATAATTCACCATGACTAAGGGGGATTCATACCAGATATGCAGGGATGGTTCAAGATTAGAAAAACAATTAATGTAATCCATATGTTGCTTTGAGTTGGAATCTACTCGATGGCAACGGGTTTGGTCCTTTTTGTTTTATCATATAAATAAAAGACAAGGACCACGTGTTCTTATCAATTGATGCAGAAAAGGCACTTGACAAAGTTGAACACCCATTCGTCTAAACACTCTCAGCAAAATAGGAATAGAAGGAAAATTCCTCAACATAATAAAGGGCATTTATAAAAAGCCAACAGCCAACATCATCCTAAATGGAGAGAGCCTGCAAGCATTCCCGTTGATATCGGGAACCAGACAAGGATGCCCTTTATCGCCGCTCTTATTCAACATTGTGCTGGAGGTCTAGCCAGAGAAGTTAGGCTAGATAAAGAAATAATGGGCATCCAGATTGGTAAGGAAGAAGTAAGAGTATCTCTGTTTGCCGATGACATGATCTTATACACAGAAAACCCTAAAGAATCCTCAAGAAAACTATTGAAACTAATAGAAGAGTTCAGCAGAGTTTCAGGTTTCAAGATAAACATACAAAAATCATTTGGATTTCTCTACACCAACAAAAAGAATATCAAAGAGGAAATCACGAAATCAATACCATTGGCAGTAACACCCACAAAGATTAAACACTTAGGAATAAATTTTACCAGAGACATAAAAAACCTATACAAAGAAGACTACAAGACGCTACTGCAGGAAACCAAAACAGATGTACATAACTGGAAAAACATACCTTGCACATTCATAGGAAGACTTAATATTGTAAAAATGTCTGTTCTACCAAAAGCGATCTATAGATACAATACAATTCTGATCCAAATTCCAACGACGTTTTTTAATGAGATGGAGAAACAAATCACCAGCTTCATATGGAAGGGAAAGAGGCCCAGCATAAGTAAAGCATTACTGAAAAAGAACAAAGTGAGAGGCCTCACTCTACCTGATTTTAGAACCTATTGTACCTGCACAGTAGTCAAAACAGCCTGGTACTGGTACAACAACAGGTACATGGACCAATGGAGCAGAATTGAGAATCCAGACATAAATCCATCCACATATGAGCAGCTGATATTTGACAAAGGCCCAAAATCAGTTAAGTGGGGAAAAGACAGTCTCTTTAACAAATGGTGCTGTCATAACTGGATATCCATCTGCAAAAATATGAAACAAGACTGAAACCTCACACCATGCATAAAAATGAACTCAAAATGGATCACAGACCTAAATATAAAATCTAAAAATATAAAGATCATGGAAGAAAAAATAGGGACAATGCTAGGAGCCCTGATGCATGGCATAAACAGTATACAGAACATTGTTAACAATGCGGGAGAGAAACTATATAACCGGGAGCTCCTAAAAATCAAACTCCTATGCTCATCCAACGACTTCACCAAAAGAGTAAGAAGATTACCTGCAGACTGGGAAAAATTTTTAGCTATGACATTTGTGATCAGTGACTTATCTCTAAAATCTATTTGATACTGCAAAAACTCAACTACAAAAAGACAAATAACCCAGTTAAAAAAATGGGCAAAAGATATGAACAGGCACTTCACTAAGAAGACATTCAGGTAGCTAACAGATACATGAGGAAATGCGCACCATCATTAGCCATTAGAGAAATGCACATCAAAACTACAATGAGATTCCATCGCACTCCAAGGAGGCTGGCATCAATCCAAAAAACACAAAATAATAAATGTTGGAGAGGTTGTGGAGAGACTGGAACACTTATACACTGTGGGAATGTAAAATGGTACAACCACTTTGGAAACAGATTTGGCACTTCCTTGAATAGCTAGAAATAGAACTACCATACGATCCAGCAATCCCACTCCTTGGCGTATATCCTAGAGTAATAAGAGTCTTTCCACGAATAGATATATTCACACCCAGGTTCATTGCAGCACTGTTTACAATAGCAAAAAGGCGGAAGCAACCGAGGTGCCTATCAATGGATGAATGGATAAATAAATTACGGTGTATTCACATAATGGAATACGAAGCATCGATAAAGAACAACGGTGAATCTGTGAAACATTTCATAACATGGATGAATCTGGAAGGCATTTTGCTGAGTGAAATTAGTTGCAAAAGAACAAACATTGTATGAGACCACTATTATAAGAACTTGAGGAATATTTTAAACAGAAGAAAATATTCTTTGATGGTTACGAGAGTGGGGAGGGAGGGAGGGAAGAAGGGGGGTTTTCACTAATTAGGTAGTAGATAAGAACTATTTTAGGTGAAGGGAAAGAAAACACACAATACAGGAGAAGTGAGCACAACTGGACTAAACCAAAAGCACAGAAGTTTCCTAAATAAACTGAACTCTTCCATGGCCAGGGTAGCAGGGGTGGAGGTTTGGGGACCATGATTTCAGGGAACATCTAGGTTAATTGGCATAATAAAATCTATTAAGACATTCTGCATCCCACTTTGGAGAGTGGCGTCTTGGGTCTTAAACACTAGTAAGAGGGCCATCTAAGATGCATCAAGTGGTCTCAACCCACGTGGAGCAACTAAGAATGAAGAACACCAAAGACACAAGGTAATTATGAGCCCAAGAGACAGAAAGGACCACACAGACCAGAGGCTACATGAGCCTGAGACCAGAAGAACTAGATGGTGCCTGGCTACAACCAATGACTGCCTTGACAGGGAACACAGCAGAGAACCCCTGAGGGAGCAGGAGAGCAGTGGTATGCAGACACCAAATTGTCCTAAAAAGACTAGACTTAATGGTCTGACTGAGACTAGAAGGACCCCAGTGGTCATGGCTCCCAGACCTTCTGTTAGCACAAGACAGGAACCATTCCCAAAGCCAACTCTTCTGGCAGGGACTGGCCTGGACTGTGGGATAGAAAATGATACAGGTGAAGAGTGAGCTTCTTGGATCAAGTAGAGACATGAGATTATGTGGGCAGCTCCTGCCTGGAGGGGGGATGAGAGGTCGGAGGGGGCCATTAGGGGGAGAGCAATTAGGAGTATATAGCAAGGTGTGTATAAATTTTTGTATGAGAGACTGACTTGATTTGTAAACTTTCCCTTAAAGTGCAATAAAGTTTTAGAAAAAGGATTAGTCCTTCTACATGACATGTGGGAAACTCCTTCCTGGAGGTGAGATGAGAAGGCAGAGGGGGACAGGAGCTTGTGAATGGACACAGGGAATACTGGATGGAAAGGAGGAGTGTGCTGTCTGAATAGGGGGAGAGCATCTAGGAGTACATAGCAAGGTTTGTATAAGTTTTTGTGTGAGAGACTGACTTGATTTGTAAACTTTCACTTAAGCTACAATAAAAAAAAAAAAAAGACTCCTTCATTCGGGCAGAGTCCTCAGAATGAGGTTACTCAGTGTAGTGTGATATCTTTTGTGTGGCCTTTCTTGCCATGGTCTTGTAACTCCTACCCAAATGATTGGACAGGACTGTGCAAATAAGGTAATTGTAGCCAACCAAAGGGATTGGTCAGTTTTGCCATTCTGCTAGGCTTATGAAATGAGCCATCCAAGAGGCAGCAAAGAGTTCGGCTGCTAATTGAAAGGTCAGTTTGAATCCACCAGCTGCTCCTTGAAAACCATTTTGGGCAGTTCTACTCAATGGGTTTTTTTTTTTTTTACTCTACTGTAGTGTCACTATGAGTCAAAATGGACTCAGTGGCAATGGGTTTGGTTTTTCGGTTAGTGGTAGTCTTTCAGGCTTCCACACAGTGGTTGAATGGGACCATGCAAATAAGGTATATGTAATACTAACCAGTTGTGGGGGTTGGTGTTGCTTGTCAGCTTGGCTAGGCCATGATTTCCAGTATTGTGTAGCTGTCTTCTATTTTGTGATCTAATGAAATTATCTTAGTTATCCTCCTTTTTCTCTGTTATAAATCCTAAGGTCTATATGTTAATGAGGCAGGATTAGTATGGGGTGTATCTTTAGACCCAGCCTTGCAGGAAGGTGTTACTCAGATTACACCCTTACTCAAGTCATGCCCTTCCCTGGGTGTGCTCTGTATCCAGTGTATATATGTGGGTGTCCTGGTGGCATGCTGTCTCATTCTGCATCTGAATCCTGCGTCCAGTTTGTCATTGTCTGATGTCTGGTCTTGGGAGTTGAGCCAATGGCCTACTGCCTGACCTTCAGATTCTGGGATTTGCCAACTTCTGCAGCCCCATGGGCCAGCAGCCTATTGTCTGACCTGATTTGCCATCTTATGCAGCCTTGTGAGCCAGCAATCTGTCATCTGGCTTGCCGATTTGGGTTCATCAGCCTCTGCGGCCACCTGAGTCAGGAGAAGCCTATGCCTGATCCACAGATTTGAGACTTGCCAGCATCCAAAATTCTGTGAGCCATTTCCTTCATATGGTTTGTGAACTCTGTGCAATGTTGCGGTGAATTACGGAGCCCAAAGACGGGAGGAAGAGTACTGAGAGGAGGGGGAGTGTCTGATATTAGAGACGATGGAGTGGTACAGCAATTTGGAAACACTGGACATTTGGTACATACTTAACCTCTGCCAAAAAACCAAACCCAGTGCCATCAAGTCGATTCTGACTCATAGTGACCCTATAGGACAGCGTAGAACTGCCCTGTAGAGTTTCCAAGGAGGGCCTGGAGGATTCAAACTGCCGACCCTTGGGTTAGCAGCTATAGCCCTTAACCACTATGCCTCATAGGCACCAGCTTTTTTCTCACCCTGAAAAAAGAAATTATTCATTTACCTGTACTCCTCACATTCTTTACCCCACCCCGGCAACAACGAATTCATCAGCGAGCCTTCCCTTCTTTCAGAATGTATCCCCATTTCTTCCACCTCTTGCCTGTTCTTGTTGTGCTTAGATGCCATCAAGTCAATTCTGTCTCATAGTGACCCTAGGTACAGGAGAGACGAAACATTGCCTGGTCCTGCGCCATCCTCATAATCATTGTTATTCTTGAACCCAGTGTTGCAGCCACTGTGTCAGTCCATCTCATTGAGGGTCTTCCTCTTTTTCACTGACCCTCTACTTTACCAAGCATGATGTCCTTTTTAGGAACTGATCCCTCCTGATAACATGTCCAAAGTATGTGAGACTTAGTCTCACCATCCATGCTTCCCAGGAGCATTCTGGCTGTACTTCTTCCAAGACAGATTTTCTTTTGGCGGTCCATGTTATATTCAGTATTCTTTGCCAACACCATAACTCGGAGGCATCAATTTTTCTTTGGTCTTATTCATTGTCCAGCTTTTGCATGCATGTGAGGTGATTCAAAACACCCTGGGTTGGGTCAGTCACACCATAGTCTTCAGGGTGACATCTTTGCTTTTTAACACTATAAAGAGGCCTTTTCAGCAGATTCGCATTGCATCTTTTGATTTCTTGACTGAAGCTTTCATGGGTATTGATTGTGGATCCAAGTGAAATGAAATCCTTGACAACTTTAGTCTTTTCTTCATTTATCATGATGTTGCTTTTTGGTCCAGTTATGAGAGTTTTTATTTTCTTTATATTGAGGTGTAATCCATGCTGAAGGGTGTCGTCTTTGATTTTCATCAGTAACTGCCTCATGTCTTCTTCACTTTCTGCAAGCAAGGTTGTGTCATCTGCATAGCGCAGGTTGTCAGGGAGTCTTCCTCCAATCCTGATGCCCATTCTTCTTCATATACTGCAGCTTCTCGAATTATTTGCTCAGCATACACATTGAATAAGCATAGTGAAAGGATACAGCCCTGATGCACACCTTTCCTGACTTTATACCAGGTAGTACCCCTTCTTCTGTTCGAACAACTACCTCTTGATCTATGTACAGGTTCTTCATGAGTACAATCAAGTGTTCTGGAATTCCCATTCTCGGCAATATTATACATAATTTGTTATAATCCACACAGTCAAATGCCTTTGCATAGCCAATAAAATACAACTGTCATAAAAAGCACTTTTCACAATCTACAGCTACTTTCAGTATGGCTTTCCTTCCCTTTTTTCAGTAGTTTATCAGATAATTGTATAGACTTCATAAACAAGGAATATGCTTTTGTATTCCTAATACCTTTACTGTACCAAAACCCAATGTTTTTTAGTTGATTCCGACTCATAGCGACCCTATAGAACAGTAGAACTGTTCCCCATAGAGTTTCCAAGGAGCAGCTAGTGGATTTTAACTGCCGACCTATTGATTAGCAACCTTAATGCTTAACTGCTGTGTCACCAGGGCTCCACCTTACTTTATATGTGTGAAAATTATTTTCTCCCAAACGTCACATTCTTCATTCTTTACATACCCAACTATGCCTGGTGACTAGTAGTCTTTCAGGAAGAATTTGTGGAATGAATGAATCGGTCCTTCATCAGTTGGGATCAGGAGGCCTTAGAACCTCAGTGTTCTGCGTCACAGTGACTTGCTTTTATTTTACATCCTCTGCATGTTTTCAAGGGCTTTTTAAAGAAGCAGCCAAATCTGTGTTTATTTTTTATGTATTATCTAACCTTATTTCTTTACTAACTGCTTTTACTATTGCATCGTTTATATTATTGTATTTTTACCATTGTGCAATGAACATTAAGCATGGTGTTATATTTACACTCATACGAGAGGGTTGTCACTAAAGAGCCACCTTACTGCAGTGTATTTTTTAAAATGGGTTCATTGCAAATCAAAATAATAGAACAACTCATTGTTCTCTTCTTTCCTAGAAATCTGGAGAGCTGATGATCATCTGCTTGGGTGCTTGCAGAACAAAAGCAGGGTGGACAGATAGGAACAGTGCCATGAACATAACGCATTGGAAAATATTGTTCATCGGCAAAAAAATCCATTTCTTTTAAGGGAAAATCATGGTATGTTTGACTTAAATGGAAAAGCTGTGAAATCAAATTTAACAGCACTCAACCAGAGCAGAAGCAATGCAATAAAGAACTCTGCTGAGCTTAATGGAGATGAGAAAACCTTTCTCCATGTTGACCGAGAACAACGTTATACTGAAGTGAAATTCTGTGAGAGTCAGAAGTCCAGTAACACTAAATGCCAACTCATTCAGCATCAGAAAACTCACAAAATAAAGAAACCATGTGTACGCAGTACATGTAAGGAAGCCTTGATCAGGAAGTCTTTCCATACGGAGCATCAGATCATTCATACAAGAGAGAAACCATATAGATGTAGTGTATGTAGGGAAATTTTCTTTAAAAAGTCCAAGCTCATCGAACATCACACAACTCATAAAGGACAAAAACCATATAAATGCACAGAGTGTGGCAAAGCCTATTACTGTAAATCACACCTCAGTAAACATCAGGAAATTCATATGACAGAAAACCCTTATATATGTAATCAAAGTGAAAACAGTTTGATCCATAAAGTAAATCTCACTGTTCATCAGCAGACTCATACTGGAGAGAAACCCATATATGCAGTACATGTGGAAAAGGCTTCATCTGGAAAAATGAAGTCACTGTTCATCAGCGAACTCATGCTGGAGATAAACCCCATGTATGCAGTCATTGTGGAAAAGGCTTCATTCAGAGGACAGGTCTCACTATTCATCAGCGAACTCATACTGGAGAGAAACCCTATGTATGCAATGCATGTGGAAAAGGCTTCAGCCGGAATAGAAATCTCACTATCCATCAGTGATCTCCTACTGGAGAGAGACCACATATATGCAGTCAGTGTGAAAAAGGCTTCATCCATAAAGTACATCTCACTGTTCATCAGCGAACTCATACTGGAGAGAAACCCTATATATGCAGCACATGTGGAAAAGGCTTCATCAGTAAAAAAGATCTCACTGTGCATCAGCAAACTCATACTGGAGAGAAACCCTATATATGCAGCACATGTGGAAAAGGCTTCATCTGTAAAAAAGATCTCACTGTGCATCAGCGAACTCATACTGGAGAGAAACCCTATATATGTAGAGAATGTGGAAAAGCCTTCACCCAGAAGGGAAATCTCATTACTCATCACCGAATTCATACTGGAGAGAAACCCTATGTGTGTGTTGAATGTGGGAAAGCCTTCAGTCAGAAGATATGCCTCATGGCACATCAGAGATTTCACACAGGAGTATCTCCCTTTTTATGCAGTGAATGTGGAAAATTTTATTCTCAGAAGTCAAGTCTCATTATACATCAGAAAAGTCACATAAGTGAGAAACCCTTCAATTGTGGTGAATGTGAGAAATGAGAAAGCCTTTGACAAGAAGCCAGAGCTCATTGTACATCAGAGATCTCATAGGAGAGACACCATATGGCTGCAGTGAGTGTGGAGCAACATTTGCCTATATGTCTTCCCTGGAGAAGAAACACACTGGAGAGAAACAAGGTGGAAAACGCTTCCACAGCGAGGCACATACCAGTGATCTCATGCAGGAGAAAAACCCTGTTAACACAGTGAGTATGCAGATGCCTTCTGTGGCAACTCAGACATCAGTAAACACCAGTGGGTTCCTAACAAACAGGAACATAGTCCTTGTGGGACAGCCTTTTGCCGGATGTGAACCCTCAGGAGATTACAGAGAATTTGTACAGGAGAGAAACCTTATGAATGCAGCAAATGTTACAGTGCCTTCATTGATCAATTACCTCTTAACCTTATGGCACATAAAACAGGTAGGATAAAGTCAAACACTGGGGAAGAGGTTGAGCAAAAATATTTGCCTCATTGTATGGCTACAAAGTATATCCTGAGGGAAACCATAATGAATGCAGAGCTTGAGAAAGCCTGTTATGCTCATCCTACATAAATATATGCTTTGATATCATGACGTACTCTGAAGCTACCATGAACACATAAGCTTCAGTTCTATTGTGCCAATTGAATGAAAGTGTACGTTAATGTCAGTGGAGGAAATGAAAACTGTATTTCTGAAACAGAAGATAATCAGTGTTTTGAATGTTGCTATTTTTTATTAATGAAAAAAGCCCTAGGAGATGGTTGGTTGCAAAAATGCAATGTTGTATTGGTGGGTTTTGAGCACATATGTATCAGTTGAGTTTCCCCCGGAACAGTGTGAAGGAATAATTGAAAACCAGAATGTCTGTCATCAATTTTAGGACATTCAGTCATGCAGAGGGACCTAAAAAACAGTAGTGTTCAACCGAGTTTATTCTTTTCATGTAATGAACACTTGTCACTTACTGTCTTTGTGCCTAGCCCTGTTTCCAGGAGCTGAAAATACAGTGGTGAATCGAAAAGAGTCCATGCCCTCTTGGAGAGAGCATTGAGTTAGTTGGATTATATTTAAGTGGAATCTTGACACTGCAGGTAATCTAGTCAAAGGATGATGCAATATCTACATTAGGTGAAATAGACATGGAGTAGTTGGTACAACGGGTTTAGTTAGAATATTTAGAAGTTAGAAAATCCTGAAAATTTCTTATGTCAGTTTCCTGTCCATTGAGTAGATTCCCAATCATGGTGACCATGTGTATAAGAGTAGAACTCTGCTCCCTAGGATTTTCCATGGCTGAGTTTTTGAAAGGAGATCACTAGACATTTCCTTTGAGTCACCTCTGGGTGGAGTTGAACCTATAGTCTTTTGGGTTTGCAGCCAAATGTGTTAACCATTGGGACTACCCACAGATTCTTGGAGTAAGGACTACTTTGAAGGGTCCTTAAGCATCCGGGAGCCCTGGTGGCACAGTAGTCAGCAGTTCAAATCTATTAGCCACTCCTTGGAAACCCTATGGGGCAGTTCTACTCTGTACTATAGAGTCTGTCATGGATTGATTATGTCCCCCCAAAAAATATGTTTATCAACTTGGTAAGGCCATGAGTCCCAGTATTGTGTGGTTGTACTCCATTTTGTGATTGTAAGTTTATGTTGAGAGGATTAGGGTGGGATTGTAACACCACCCCTACTCAGGTCACCTCCCTGATCCAAGGTAAATGGAGTTTCCCTGGGGTGTGGCCTGCTCCACCTTTACCTCTCAAGAGATAAAACGAAAGGGAAGCAAGCAGAAAGTTGGGGTCCTTATACCACCAAGAAAGCAGAACCTAAAGCAGAGTGCATCTTTTGGGCCAGGGTCCCTGCGCCTGAGAAGCTCCCCGACCGTGGGAAGATTGAGGACAAGGACCTTCCTTCAGAGGTGACACAGAAAGTCTTCCCCTGGAGCTGATGCCTTGAATTTGGACTTTTAGCCTACTTTACTGTGAGGAAATAAATTTCTCTTTGTTAAAACCACCCACTTTTGGTATATTTGTTACAGCAGCACTAGGTGACTAAGAATTTAGTACCAGGAGTGGGGTGCTGCTCTAACAAATACCTAAAATGTGGAAGCGGTTTTGAAACTGAATGGATAGAGTTGTTACAGCGGCTGGGGACCAGTGCAGCAGAGAACCTGCAGCGGCACAGAAATGGCAACAGAAGAGAACCGACAGCAGCAGAACTGGGAGACCAGCGGGAGACGGTGCTGGAGCTGACCCATGGAGCGAGTGAGCTGAGTGGCTGTGCACAGGAGGCATCCTGGTGGAGTGGGGTGCCCCCAGGCACTTACTGTTGGAGCTAGGCTTGCCAACCAGGGAGCCAGAGAGCTGAGTGCCTGTATGCAGGAGGCTTTCTGGTGGAGTGGGGTGCCACCAGGCACTTATCAGTGGAGCTACAGAGTTTTGGAACACTTGCCCCAGGAGGGCAGATGTGAGCATGAGTCCCCAGGAGCCAAGAGGCCAAGGATTCAGGAAGCAGAAGCTGAAGAGACAATACAAGAAGCCGAGCTGCCTCAGTCTCAAAAGGTATGGCCATGACCTCAGGGATTTCATAGGGTAGAGCCATGGCCTCTGATGTTTCTAAGGGTGGAGTGGCCACTCAGATGGACTAGGAGAATTGTGTGCCTAAAGCCATGGGAGCAGAGTTGCTGTCCCAGTGGGCCTAGAATGTGGAGCTGAAGCCCAGGGTCCAGAGGCCTCCACTCAGAATGTGGAGAGTGTGGTCAATACCTAGAGTCTGAAGGGCAGGGCTATTGTGTAAATGGTCTCAGAGAACAGAAGATTATTTTCAAAGCCTTGAGAGCTAATGTAATGTGTTCTGCTGACCTGCTTGGTGCCTGTTATCCCTTTTTTTCCTCCAGTTTCTCCCATTTGTAATGGAAATGTCTAGCTTGTGCCTGTTCTGCCATTGTACCTTTGGAAGCAGACAACTTGTATTCTAGATTTCACAGATGAAGAGGAATTTTTGGATTTTGGACTTGGAGTTAAGATTTTTGCTATGATATGATGGAATGAATATGTTTTGCATGTTGCAAGGATGTGATTTTTGGGGGGCTGTTTTTTTTTTTTTATAGGGTCGCTATGAGTCAGAATCAACTCAGTGGCAGTGGGTTTGGTTTTGGGCTTTAAAGGGTGGAATGTCATGGATTGAATTATATGTCCACAAAAAATATGTGTATCAATTTGGTTAGGCCATGATTCCCAGTATTGTGTGGTTGTCCTCCATATTGTGATTGTAATTTTATGTTGAGAGGATTAGGGTGGGATTGTAACACCACCCTTACTCAGATCACCTCCCTGATCCAAGATAGAGGGAGATTCCCTGGGGTGTGGCCTGCATCACCTTTACTTCTCAAGAGATAAAAGGAAAGGGAAGCAAGCAGAAAGTTGGGGACCTCATACCACCAAGAAAGCAGGACCAAGAGCAGAGGGCATCCTTTGGACCCTGTGCCTGAGAAGCTTCTCAACCATGGGAAGATGGAGGTCAAGGACCTTCCTCCAGAGCCGACAGAGAGAGAAAGCTTTCCCCTGGAGCTGGTGCCTTGAATTTGGACTTTTAGCTTACTTTACTGTGAGTAAATAAATTTCTCTTTGTTAAAGCCATCCACTTGTGGTATTTCTGTATGGCAGCACTAGATGACTAAGGCAGGGTGCTTTATGTTAGAATCAGCTTGACAGCTATGGGTTTGATGGCTTTAACCACTCTAGGAAAGAAGTTTTTCTTTCAGTGCCCACATCTTATCTCCTCAAGGAGATTGTACATTCTTTTATAGTTTTATTTATATATTTTTTTACAATTGTTATGAAATCAGTGCCTCTGTGTGCCCTTTGGCCTTGGTCTATTTTTTGGAGAACAGTTTGGGAGATATTTTTCCTCTAAACCTGGAGAAGTTGTTACCTTTGCTCTAGTTTATTGAAAGGGGGTTCCTGTGTTGTTTTGTACCCACAAAGAATTGTTACTTATGCCCAAGGAATTCCCCTGGTTGACATTTTCTAGGTAAGGTGTAAACAACTTGATGGTTAGGTATTTTTTTTTCCAGCTTTGGTAATTAACAAGACCTGAGTTGATTGACATCTCATGAGTAATTGAGGATGGTTGAACTCTGGTATTGTGAGTGATAATCAGGATATATATATATATGTACCTGAAATGGAGAAGTTTCTGGGGAGGCCTTCTGGATGGAAGAAAAGATGCTGGCTAAGAGCTGGGGTGGCAGAGAGGCAGAACCATGTGAGAGCCGAGTGGTCCCAAAGCTGCTACGTTGACTGTGAGCTAGTCCATTTAGCAGAGGAGCAGCTGACGGCAGAAAGTAATTTTTAGGAGCTCCCAATTATCTAGTTCATCTTCCGGTGTTTATGCACTGTTTGTTATGGTTTGTGTTACATTTATTCCATGTTATGGGGCCCCTAGTGTCCCTATTTTTTCTTCCATGATCTTTATCGTTTTTAGTTTTATGTCTTTGATCCATTTTGAATTAGTTTTTGTGTATGGTGTGAAGAATGGGTCCTGCTTAATTTTTTTTTTTTTTTACAGATAGATATCCAGTTTTGCTAGCACCAATTGTTTAAAAGTCTGTCTTTTCCCCATTTAATCACCTTTGGTCATTTGTCAAAGATCAGCTGACTACAGGTGTATGAATTTACATCTGGGCTCTCCATTCTGTTCCATTGGTCTGTGTGTCTGTCATCGTACCACTAAAGAGGCTGTTTGGACTACTGCGGTAGTATAGTAGGTTCTGAGATCCGTAGTGCGAGACCTCCTGCTTTGTTCTTCTTCAATAATGCTTTGCTTATCTGGGGCCTCTTTCCTTTCCATATAACATTGGAGGTTAGTTTTTCTATCTCATTTAAGAATGCTGCTGGTATTTAGATCAGAACTGCATTATAGCTGTAGATTACATTGGGTAGAATTAACATTTTCACAATGTTGAGTCCTCCTATCCATGAGCTTAGTATGTTTTTCCATTTATGTAGGTCTATTTTGATTTCTTGAAATAGTGTTTTGTAGTTTTCTTTGTATAGTTGTTTTACAACCCTGGCTGTATTTATTCCTATGTACTTTGTCTTTTTAGGAGCTATTATAGATGATATTGTTTTCCTGATTTGCTTTTCAAAGTTGTCTTTGTTGGTGTATAGGAATCCAACTGATTTTTGTATGTTGAACTAGGAGGGGGGCACATCATTTGGATGCGGGGCTCTTGCACTAAGAAGCATCTAGACCAGGGGAAGGTTGGTGACATTGAATTTCCCCTAGAACCAACACAGAGAGAAAGCCTTTCCCTGGAGCTGGCACCCTGAATTTGGGCTTCTAACCTCCTACACTGTGAGAGAATAAATTTCTCTTTCTTAAAGCCATCCGCTTGTGGTATTTGTGTTATAGCAGCACCAGATCACTAAGATGTGGGGTTTATTAGTGAAGTTACAGGTTACAGTTCAGGTTCAGGAAAATTCAGGATGCAGGTCTTCCACCAGGACAGCCTCTTCCTGGCCAGGTTTACAGACTGGCCTCCCTGGCCCTTGGCCTCTGCCCTGCCCAGGCAAGTGTTAAAAAGCTCTTTTAGCTCTGCTGATAAGTGCCCAGAGGCACCCACTCCACCAGCAAGTCTCCTGCCCAAAGGCACTCAGCTTTCTCGCTCTGTGGGCTGGGGAAGCCCACCACACTATCTCCTACTGGCCTTTCCTGCCACATTTTCTTTGTGACTGCCTCTCACCATCTTCAGTGTTACAGCTCTCTCTCTGGTTCCAGGAGCTTCTCAGCATGGGGATTCAGGGTCCAAATCACACTCTCTCCACTCCTGGCTGTTCCTCACTGGTGGTGGTGGGATCCTTTCTCTCTCCCACATTTGGGATGGCTCATTTCAAACCCAGCAGGATGGAAAAATATTGACCAATCCCCTTGGTGGGCCACAATTTCCCTGTCTTTACAGTCCTGCCCAGTCACTTCTGTGGGAATTACAAGACCATGGTGATAAAAGCCACACAAAAGTGTTCCATTGCACCGCAGTACCCTTCTGATAGACGTGACCAACACTAAGGACAGCTTTGGCTGGGTCTTGCGGCAAGACCAGGATCGAACTAAAGTCCTCCTAGGTTTTTGGCCCCAATTGAGGACCGCAGGGCAGAAAATTGATACAGTCCCATGGAGAAGTGATTGTTACTGGCCTGTGACGTTCTCCAGCAGGTGTAGTCATTAGCAAGGGCAAGAACTATAACCCTTCACTGTGCAAGTCTCCACTGATACCCTTTTGTTTAAAACCAGCTCATGACAAAGCAATCACTTGGCAAAATTCAGAGCCATGTGGACAGTCATCATCCATGAACCCTGGCCTTTACCCCTGTGTACAGACAGTTGGGCAGTAGCCTGTGGGCTGTGTGGCTAGGCCAATGGCATAAGGAGCAACGGACAATAATGGGTAAAGTCCTGTGGTGGAAAGCCTTGTGGCAGAACATCTGGGATCGCCTCCAGACCCTGAATGCTGACCTGTTTTTCATGTAACAGCCCATTCATCCCTTTCCCTGCTGGGAAAGCAAGAAGCAGATGCTATAGCACAAGTTAGAAAGCGCATCCCAAGAGGGAAGCTGCCATTAGATTTACCAGAAAAGTGGACACTGTAGTGCCCATGCTAGTTGGCAGATAACAAAAGAGCAAGCATCCAGTATAGTGATCTGCTGGGGACTGTACAAAATTGCCACCTGTGCTCATGCCAACGCCCAAGGCTTCTGCCCCCACAGTCCTGGGAAGATAAATAAGAGAACACAGCCGGTGATGGACTTGAAGGTAGATTATATAGGGCCCCGAGCCCCCAGTGAAGGAGCAAAGAATACTCTCGTTTGTGTGGACACTGTCACTGGCTTGACACAGACATTCCTGTATAAATGAGCCAACCAGTCTGCTACAAAAAAGGGATTACAAAAATTGAGTGTTATGTATAAGATACCCCAAAGGATTGATAGTGACCAGGGGATACACTTTACAAGTCACAATGTGTGCAAATGGGCTGCTGAGAATGAAGTACAATGGCATTATGACCTGCCCTCTAAACCCCAGGCTGTAGGCCTAGCAGAAAGGAAGAATGATGTCCTTAAACAAATACAGGCAAGGCTTCCCAGGCAGAGTGGACCAAGCTGCTGCCTGAGGCTTTGGGTGAATACATTCAGCTTGCACTGGGGCTTTATTTTAGCCCTGTGTGCCAGACTGGGAGCCTCCGGTGACCCCCCCAGCGATGATACTGGTGATGCCACAAGCTCCAGAAGCTTATCCACCAATGTTATTGCAGAAACAAAACAGCATGGTCCTCTGGACATCCCAGGACCTGGTACTGGGAAATAGAACCATCTATTGGCATTTTTTTTTTTTTTTTTTTTTTGCATGTTGTGCGTCACCCCACTGGGGTGGATTGGTTACCTCGTTCTCCTGGAAGTGGAGGAATGGATCAACCTAACATGGGAGACCATCATCCTACTAGAAGGAGGGCCTTGGTAGTCACGCTTCATGTAAAAAGCAAGAACAGCTATACCACAAGGGAGGGAAGTGGGTTTCCTATTCTGGCATACAGTAAAACCAGTGACCCACAGCCCTTCAGGTGACCTCCCAAGGGCAGCATGTGTGGTACACTAGCCAAGAAAAATACAGCAGCCACTGTTCTTACCACCTGAAGGGAGGCCATTAGTGTGACCCTAATAGAATGGGAAGATTTATCCCTCTTGGTATCTACTAAACAGCTATCTTTCCAGCCCCAGGTATGGCCTATTCTTCTTGCTTCCCTTTTGGGCTGCTGTCCTCTTCCTAGAGTGGGCTCACAGCTTGGCCGTAGTCCACAACAAAAGCAGCTGCTAGGTCTGTGGACAACTCCCCTTCTTAAGCACTGAAGGCATGCCTTGGAACGTGGAGCCCCTGGCCAAAACCAACTAGACAAGTATAACAGACAAGGGGAGACATAAAAGCCCCTTTAACTAATTGGGGGATAACAGGAGAGGGGGGACACAGTATCTTTTCTTGGACTCATACAATCACAGACACCCATATCTTGGTAAGAGACCAAAACACCTCTCTGTTTTGGCCATGAGAGGGTGTTTACCACCTCTGGGATAGTTTAGGTTGGTTGATACCGGAACAGGGTGTAATAGGCTTACCTGCTTCTGTTTTCAACCCAGGAAATCCCCATGGGTTCCCCTATCTCCCCACAAGTCCCCTCTCCCGTCTCCCTCCAATCCCCTGCCCACATAGTGGGCTGGACTTCTGCGTCCCAATGCCAATGGGTGATAATACCTAATGCCATTGACTGGTTGTGATATACACACCCCAACTGGAAGACAGGAGTATATCTCACTCCTAATGGCACACGATGGCTGTGTGACCACTACGCGTGGCCCTGGTTACCATACAATTAGGGCATTGCACTTTAGGGTTACCCTATACTGCAGGGACCATGAATAAAAAGTATACCACAACCTCTAACGTATCCCATGGTGAGAGCCAGGTGGACCGATCATAGTGTTTTCCACTGGTAAGATTACCTTTTAACAGTTTTTGTTCCCCCTGGGGGTTCCTAGAAGGAATTGGACAAATTGAAGCTTTAACTAATTTTACTAAAGAGGACCTGGACAATAGCAGAGAAAGCTTATGGTTATAAACTGCTGAAACTACCCAGATGAGGAAGGTAGTCCTTCAGAACCAAATGGCTCTGGACGTTCTACATTTTAACAGCTGCTCAAGGTGAGACGTGTGCCATAGTAAAGACTGAATGTTGTACTACCTGTATACCAGACTACCACCAGAACCTAACTGATTTGATAGGCCACATGAAAAAAACTAATAGAAACCTTGGACACACCTGATGGCTGGTTTGCTGTGGCCACCTGGTTTTCCTCTTTGCCCTCTAGTTGGCATGGTTTTTTGATGGGTCTTGGTCTTTTCCTGGGCATAAGGATTGCTGTGTTTGTCAATGCTGCCAGTGTGGTCTGAGCCTCCAACTACTGCAATGCTGTCTGTCCCAACAGTGACACCGCCTCTCAGGGCCCTTAAGGCCATTGTGGAAGAGGGGACACACATCAGAGTATAAGAAGCATCCATGAGAGGTAGACTGAAGGGGAAACAGGCTTTGCAAGGCCAAACCTGGCTGCCCTCAGTCTTTCTGTTCATTCACTACTGTTTGCCAAGCCACTGCTATGTAACCTTGCTGAGACCACCTTATGTAACATCCCTGGCTTGTAGCCGCTATTGTCCATAACCACAATAAAATGTTCACCCCCTACTGCTGGGCACAGAGATCTGCTCTGGTCTTTCAGCTGCCCAGGACTTGGCCTAGTATGTAACTCTCCCTAATAAACTCCTTTGTTGTCACACTACAGTTGCATGCCTTTTTCATGGGTCTCTTGGCAACCTCCATTTTTAGAGACGAGTTTTGCATTGCTGGTCCATGCTTAGACACCCTTTCATCATTATATAACGTCCGTCCTTGTCTTTTATGGTGGATTTTGTCTTAAAGTCTATTTTATCTGAGATTAGTATTGTCATTCCTGCTCTTTTTTGGTTACTTTTTGCTTGATATACTTTTTTCCATCCTGTGACTTTTAGTGTATTTATGTCTAAGGTGTGTCTCCTGTAGACAGCATTTTTTTTTTTAACTTTTATTGAGCTTCAAGTGAACGTTTACAAATCAAGTCAGACTGTCACATATAAGTTTATATACACCTTACTCTGTACTCCCACTTGCTCTCCCCCTAATGAGTCAGCCCTTCCAGTCTCTCCTTTCGTGACAATTTTGCCAGCTTCCAACTCACTCTATGCTCCCATCCCCCCTCCAGACAGGAGATGCCAACACAGTCTCAAGTGTCCACCTGATATAATTAGCTCACTGTTCATCAGCATCTCTCTCCTACCCACTGTCCAGTCCCTTTCATGTCTGATGAGTTTGTAGACAGCATTTTGCAGGGTGTAAAAATGTCTGTGGGGGCAACGAATGACCTCCTCTAACTTCAGAAGGGGGAAATACAATCAAGATTGAGCCCAAGGCTGATTTCTATAAGGCAGAGGTCAGACATGCGCCCTTTCTCCACCATCCTTACCAATTCTAACACCAACCATCTCTCCCTTAGCAGTCTCCTTTGATTCTTAATATATTTGTTGTCTTTGTGCCCAAGATGTGTCTCTTGTAGAAAGCATGTGTATGAGTCGTATTTTTTTTTTTTTTTAATCCATCCTGTCACTCTCTGTCTCTTTACTGGCACATGTAAGCCATTTACATTCAGTGTGATTATTCTTAGGTATAAGTTTATTGTTGTCATATTGTTGTGCTTCTTTTTTTGTGGTGCTGATGTTTTCATTGTTACTTTACTGTGCCGACTTTTGTTTGTGGATTTTCTTTTCATTTCTTTCATTATTACAGATTTTGTGTTAACTCAGTATGTTTCTCTTGTTTAGTTTTGATGAGTAGGTTTGTTAACTTTCTTTGTGGTTACCTTGAAATTTGCCTTCATCTTCCTATGTTTTAACCAGTCTTTTATTGATATCGCCTTGAGTTCCTCTCCATTTGAAAGTTATATACCTACATCATTCTGTCTTTTATTGTTTGGCACTATCATCATTTACAGATTGACTTCTCTGTTCACCTGCTTTCAATTACGAACAACAAAAGGACCTGCTGACAGACAGGAGAATGGCTTATGCAGTGCAATGAATCACTCCTATATGGCCTTTCTAGCCATGGTCTTGTAACTCTCGCAAAATGATTGGGTGGGATTATGCAAATAAGATGTGTGAAGGTCTTGTGGGGATTGGCTGGGACATCCAAATAAGGTACCTGTGGCCCACCAAAGGGATTGGTCAGTTTGGCCATCCCACTAGGCTTAAAAAGAGGTAATTCCAGAGGATGGGGGGGTGCGGGACTTACTACCATTAAGGAGAAGAGCCTGGAATGGAACACATCCTTTCAGGGTCCCTGCACTTACAACCCTCGAGACCCAGGAGACGGAGACAGCTGTAACAGTGGACACAGTGTGAGAGGGTGAGGAATGATGGCAAACATGGCAGAGTCCAGTAACAGAAAAACAGAGGTAGTAAAACCAGGAGACTGGCGCGAGATGGCGGGATGGGCTTCCTGGTCAATGGAGCAAGGTGGCTACACTGGGCTTGTCAACCTTCAGAGTGAGAGAGCTGAGTGATTCAAGCAGGAGACTTTCTGGTGGAGTGTGGTACCTATGATCAGTTGTTGGTGAGCTAAAGAGCTGTATCACTTTCTTGAGCATGGCAGGCTTGGCAACAGAGGCTCCTGGTTGGCACAACTGATAGAAGGGCCTGATGATGGGCATGACCAACAGAAGGACCTGGTGGCAGGCGTGGCCGGGAAAAAAGTCTGCCAGCCAGCATGGCCAAGAAGAAAGAGCTGTCTTGTTGGAAGCTGTCATAATTTATGAATTGCTTCCTGTTTCCTGGTTGCATCCTGTTAATTCCAGGTTGATCCTGATTCCGAGTTGTAGTCTGTTATTTCCCTAATAAATCACATAATGATAATTATGTTCTGTGAGTTCTGTGTGGCTATGGCAACAAATTATCAAACCTAGCAGAGAAGTAGAGTGTGTTGGCGGGGGGTTGGCGTGGTGCCTGGTGTCAGAAATAATGAAGAATTCAGAGAATGGAGGTGTGTCTGACCTCCACCTCATAGGAACCACCTTTGTGCTGATGCTGATTCTCATCCTTCCTCTTGAAGCTAGACAAGTTCTGATGCTTGGTTACAACCTGCTTGTGTAGAAATCTCAAATTTCCATTATTCTGTCATCAACTATGAGGATAATCATCCAATCCAATCCAAATCCTCATTTGTCACTGCTGTTCAGTTCTGACACCAGCCACGCATGCAGTACTTCTTTCTCTGACCCTAGCCACTTAGACCCAGGTCATATCTCATGAGCTAAAAGGACAGTGTCATTCAGCCCAAGATTTTTCTTCACTTCTGAATTGCATCTACATATTTGGGGTTTTCCCACTACCCCTTCAGGATGCAAACCATAAGCCTGGGACCCCCACAGGCCTCCCTCAATTCTAACGTACTGGCTACAAATTCAGGGGTTCTCTCTACCCTGTTAGCATCCCAGTTGCAAGCTTATGGTTCCCTACCTGCCTCACTTCTGGCCTAGTGATTGCCACTAATTCCTTGGGTTTGATAATTTGCTAGAATGACTCGAGAGCTCACAGAAAGCACTGTACTTACGCTTCCACCTTTATTATAGCAACAAGAATACAATCAAAGGAACTCATAGGTCGAAGTCTGGAAGAATTCCCATTGCAAGACTTCTACGTCCTAAGGTCTATGCTACCATTCCTTCCATGTATGTGGATGTCATTAACCAACCAAAAAACTCATGAAACTTTTGCGTACAGAGATTTTATTGGCTTCATTGTGTAATCATGATTGGGGCCTGTCTTACTTACCTAGTGCTGCTGTATCAGAAATGTCACAAAAGTGTGGCTTTGACAAATGCAAATTTCTTTTCTCACAGTTGAGGAGGGTAGAAGTCAGATCCGAGTGCCAGGTCTATGGGCAGACTTTCTGTTTCTGTTGGCTATGGAGGAAGGTCCCTGACCCTTCAGCTTGTTTCCTGGTTCCTTGAAGATCTTGAGGTGACTTAGCATCAATCTTCCCTATCTCTGCTTGCTAGTTTGCTTGTTTAATGTCTTTTATATCTCAAAAGAGATTGACTCAAGTTGTATCTACACTAATCCTGTAGCATTAACATAACAAAGACAACCCATTTCCAATTGGGAGGATAACCATAGGTATAGAGGATAGGATTTATAACACATATTTTGGGTGAGCACAATTCAGTCCATATCAGGGCCTCATTGCATAAGTGTGACTGACTGAATCATAATCTCTGCCACTTCCTGAGGTCAACTGACGACACCAGGGCAGAAGATGGTCTTTCTGGCTTGAACATCCCCCACTCTTTAGAACAAAGCCTCAGATATTGGCCTGAATAACAAAGACTCCTTAATTATGATATTACATTTATTTTGCAGGAATTGTGTGGGAAGACCAAATTCCTTTAGGTAAGATTAATTGTAAACCCTGCACTGCACATCATGGCAAGTGTTGTAGGGGGAATAGACCCCAGACTCAAATTTAAATAAAAGAGATTTTCATTAAGCCAAGACAAAGACAGTCTTTGCAATGACGGTTCTACCAGTGTACACTAGGCACAAGAGACTGGCAGAGTCCACGGAGTCACAGTCAGGGAGTCCCTAAGACACTATTAAAGAAGGAAGTAAAAATACGTCATTGTCAAGGATGGATTAACAAAAAGTTTCCCATATAGCAGTTTAATCTTTTGAATAATCCTTTCGTTGCAGAGTCACTTGTCGGGGCCAGTGAGGTGGCAAAAAAAGCCCCCAACTTACAAAGGGGTTTCCTTTCCATGTCTCCATCTTAAGCGGGTTCTGACATTAAGTCGATAAATGAATAATTTCTTTCATAAGGATCAGCACTGTGATGGTTGGGATTGTGTGTCAACTTGGTTCGGCCGTGATTCTCAGTGTTTTGGCAGTCATATAATGAGATCACTTCCCTGTTGAGATTTGATACGTAATCACCCCATGATGGGATCTGCTGTGAGCAGCTGTCTTAGTCATCTAGTGCTGCTATAACAGAAATACCACAAGTGGATGGCTTTAACAAAGAGAAGTTTCTTTTCTCACAGTCTTGTAGGTTAGAAGTCCAAATTCAGTGTGTCAACTCCAGGGGAGGTCTTTCTGTCTCTGTCGTTTCCGGAGGAAGGTCTTTCTCATCAATTTTTCCCTGGACTACAAGTTTTCTGAGCAGGAACCCCGGTCTAAAGGACGCCCTCTGCTCCTGGTGCTTCTTTCTTATTGGAATAAGATATCCAACACTCTGCTTCCTTCCCGTTCCTTTTTATCTGTTGAGAGATAAAAGGTGGTGCAGGCCACACCCCAGGGAAACTTCCTATGCATTGCATCGGGGTGTGACCTGGGTAATGGCAGTGTCACAATCCCACACTAATCCTCTTTACCATAAAATTACAATCACAGAATGGAGGACAACCACACAATACTGGGAAACAAGGCCTAACAAAGTTAATACACAGATTTTTCGGGGTACATAATTCAATCCATGACAGTAGCCAATCAGTTGAGGGGGAGTTTCCTTGAGCGTGTGACCTGCATCTAGTGAGGGTTGATATTCAAGCAGGGCTCAGGGGCTTTTGCTTAGTCTGGATCCTGCACCTGGTTCCTGTTCATCAGACCAGTGGTTCTTGAGACTTGAGCTAGCAGGTTACATGTGGTCTTCGTGCGAATCTTGGGATTCATCGATCTTCACAGCCTGTGAGCAACAGCCCTGCTCTCCAGCCTGCCAATCTTGGGTTCACCAGCCCCTGCAGCTACATGGATCAGAAGCCTCTTTCCTGACCCACAGGCTTGAGACATTACAGCCTCTACAACTGCATAATCCATTTCCTTGATGTAAATCTTTCTCTCTCTCTGTTTATATGCATATATGTGTGTGTGTATATATATATATATACACACACACACTTGTTTTGCTTCTCTAGAGAACCCAACCTAAGACAATTGATACTGAGAGTGGTTCAAGAGCAACAAAATTGTAGGAATGAATTTTCTAAATGGTTTCTCAAGTCTGGTTAATCTTAAATATGCTGATGACTCTGATTCCAGTAGTAAAGAGGGCACTGCTAATCCATGGCATGAGGTGGTAATTCAAATATGCAAAATATCAGGTAGTGGTGAAAGATGAGGTTCTCGGTGATTGTATGTATGGTACCTTTATCCAATTTTGTCATAAACAGAAGTATTAGAAAGCTGGTTGGCTGGTCCTACTTTTGCTAGACAAATTGGTGAAAGAAAGATGAGCTCAAGGCTTCAGAGTCAAAGCTCAAGTGCTCCAAAAACAACCTCAAATTTTCTACTTTTGCCTTGAAAGAAAGCCTTATTTCTTGTAGTAATAGAGCTGATATTGTTGAATAGCAAACCCAGAGTCTTATTGTAAGAGTTGCTGAATTACAATGCCATCTCAACTGCCAAACTCAAGAGATGTCTGAAGTTAAAGCGAAGGCAATTGATTGGGAAGAAATGGGATCCTGAAACCTGGGATGGACATATATGGGCAGATAATCAGGAAGTGGGAGACATTGAGCCTCTAAATTCCATTTACTCACCCCTGCCAACAGAACCATTAGCCTCCCCACTCCCATCTAATGATATTATCCCAGCTGCATCTAAAGCATCTTAGTCTGAATCATTGCCTGGGACATTCCTGAGGTGGATGCTTTACAAGACAATGCTGAATGTTCTCAAAATATTTCCTCACCGATTTTGGCTTCTAGACATATAACTAGACTTAAGTCCCAGTGAGCCCCAAAAAGTGAAGTACAAAGTGTGATCCGGGAGGAGATATGCTACACTCTGAAAGGACTGCTCAACTTTTCTAATATGTACAAACAGAAACCTGGGGAATATGTGTGGGAATGGCTATTAAGGGTGTGGGATAATGGTACAAGGAACATAAAGTTGGACCAGTCTGAGTTTATTGATGTGGGCTAACTACACACAGATTCTTCATTCAGTGTTTTAGCTCAAGAAGTTAAGAAAGGTTCTGATAGTTTATTTGGTTGGGTTGCTGAAGCATGGATTTTTGCAGTGGCCTACACTAAATCCATTTTAAGTACCAGACCTGCCTTGGTATACTGTAGAAGGTATAGAAAGGCTTAGGGAAATTGGCATGCTAGAGCAGATTTATCAGGTTAGACCCACAGACCTACACGTGGAGTGCCTAGAGGACACACCTTTTACCATAACTGTTTGGAACAAATTTGTGAAGGGAGCTCCAACATCCTTGAAGACTGCTGTGATTGCTATTTTCTGTAAGTCAGATTTGACGGGGGGAACTGCCCAAACTGAGTTGACACCTAACTACAATGGTGGCCTATGGTGGAAGAGGCCAAGTGGTGGCACTCAATTGACAAAGACAAGGAGGGTATGGTTACCATAATGGACAGCAGATTCAAGGCAGTAATCGGAAGCCTGACTTGTATGGAATTACGGCATTGTATACATAGTCATGGTGTCCGTAGGAGTGAAATAGATAGGAAATGTAAATATTTACTTGATCTGTACAAGCAGATGAATTCTAGGTCAAGTGAACAGCAGCCTAACGTGAATTGCCAGAAGAGAGAGTCGCGGCCCCTGAATCAATTCCCAGACTTGAGCAAGTTTACAGACGTACAAAATTTTGATTGAAGGGCAGGCGGGGTCCTCTTGAGGATGCGCTTATACTGTTAATCTTTCTTCCAGTAAGATCCCCAAAGGGATCTACAGCCTTTTATGAGAGTGACTGTTCATTGGAGAAAAGGAAATAATCAGACTTTTCAGGGATTTCTGGATACTGACTCTGAACTGACACTAATTCCAGGAGTCCCAAAATGTCACTGTGGCCCACCAGTCAGAGTGGGGGCATATGGAGGTCAGGTTATTAATGGGTTCTTAGCTCATGTCAGTCTCACAGTAGGTCCATTGGGTCCCTGAACCTATCCTGTTGTGCTTTCCCCAGTTCCAGAATGCATAACTCAAAAAACTGGCAGAACACCCCCAGTGGATCCCTGAAAAATGGAGTAATGGCTATTGTCTTAGTCATCTAGTGCTGCCATAACAGAAATACCACAAGTGGATGGCTTTAACAAAGAGAAATTTATTTTCTCACAGACTAGCAGGTTACAAGTCCAAATTGAGGGCGCTGGCTCCAGGGGAATCCTTTCTCTCACTCTCAGCTCTGGAGCAAGGTCTTTGTCTTCAATCTTCCCCTGGTCGAGGAATTTCTCAGGCTCAGGGACCCTGTGTCCAAAGGATGCGCTCTGCTCCTGGTACTGCTTCCTTGGTGGCATGAGGTCCCCAACTCTCTGCTTGCTTTCCTTTCCTTTTATCTCTTGAGAGATAAAAGGTGGCTCAGCCCTGACAGGGAGCACAACAGAGAATCCCTGAGGGAGCAGGAGATTAGTGGGATGCAGACCCCAAATTCTCACAAAAAGACCATACTTAATGGTCTGACTGAGACTAGAGGAATCCCGGCGGTCATGGTCCCCAAACCTATTGGCCCAGGACAGGAACCATTCCCGAAGACAACTCATCAGACATGAAAGGGACTGGACAGTGGGTAGGAGAGAGATGCTGATGAAGAGTGAGCTATTTGTATCAGGTGGACACTTGAGACTGTGTTGGCATCTCCTGTCTGGAGGGGGGATGGGAGGATAGAGAGAGTTGGAAGCTGGTAAAATTGTCACGAAAGGAGAGACTGGAAGGGCTGACTCATTAGGGGGAGAGCAAGTGGGAGTACGGAGTAAGGTGTATATAAACTTATATGTGACAGTTTGACTTGATTTGTAAACGTTCACTTGAAGCTCAATAAAAGTTAATAATAAAAAAAAAAAAGGTGGCTCAGGCCACACCCCAGGGAAAT
Organism: Elephas maximus indicus; assembly: GCF_024166365.1. Taxonomy (NCBI): domain Eukaryota; kingdom Metazoa; phylum Chordata; class Mammalia; order Proboscidea; family Elephantidae; genus Elephas; species Elephas maximus. The sequence goes on along the minus strand of NC_064829.1, from coordinate 95,682,073 downwards.
TCCCTTTACCTTGGATCAAGGAGGTGACCTAAGTAAGGGTGGTGTTACAATCCCACCCTAATCCTCTCAACATAAAATTACAATCACAAAATGGAGGACAACCACACATGGCCTAACCAAGTTGATACACATATTTTTGGAGGGACATAATTCCATCTATGACAGCTATTATGGTAGGAAAAGCCAAGTGGAAGCCATTAGAACAGCCCCTACCTATGAAAACAGTAAACCAAAAGCAACAGTGCATTCCTGGAGGGATGGAGATTACTGCCACCATCAAGAACCTGAAGGATGCAGGGGTGGTAATTCCCAGCACATCCCACTTCAACTCATCTATTTGGCCTGTGCAAAAAAAATTCTTGGTGAATGGCAGTGGATTATTGAAAACTTAACCAGCTGGTGACTCCGATTGCAGCTACTGTTCCAGATGTAATCGCATTGCTTGAGGAAATTAATACGTCTCCTGGTACCTGGTATGCAGCTATTGATCTGGTAATGCCTTTTTCTCCATATCTCTTTCAAAGAACCATCAGAAGCACTTTGCCTTTAGCTGGCAAGGCCAACAACACAACTTCAGTTGTCTACCTCGGGGCTACATCAACTCTCCAACCCTATGTCATAATTTAGCCCCCAGGGAACTTTATCACCTTTCCCTTCCATAAGACATCACACTGGTCCATTACATTGATGACATTATGCTGATTGGACCTACTAAGAAAAAAGTGTCAATGATTCTGGACTTATTGCTAAAACATTTGCATGGTAACCAACCAAACCAAACCCAGTGCCGTCGAGTCGATTCCAACTCATAGCGACCCTAGAGGACAGAGTAGAACTGTCCCACAGAGTTTCCAAGGAGCGCCTGGTGGATTCGAACTGCCGACCCTTTGGTTAGCAGCCGTGGCACTTAACCACTACGCCACCAGGGTTTCCATTTGCATGCTAGAGGGTGGGAAATTAATCCCATGAAAATTCAGGCACCTACCACCTCAGTGAAAATTCAAGGGGTTCAGTGGTGTGGGGCATGTCAAGATTTCCTTCTAAAGTAAAGGAAAAGTTATTGCGTCTGGCCTCTCCCCCAACTAAAAAGGAAGCACAATGTCTAGTGGGCGTGTTTGAATTTTGAAGGCAACATTTTCATTATTTGGGTGTGCTACTCTGGCCTATTTATCAAGTGACTCAAAAAGCTGCTAGTTTTGAGTGGGGCACAGAAAAAGCAAAGGCTCTGTAACAGGTTCAGGTTGCTATGCAATTTGCGCTGCCACTTGGGTCATATGATTCAGCTGATCCAATGGTGCTTGAAGTGTCAGTGGCAGATAGAGATGCTGTTTGGAGTCTTTGGCAAGACCTTATTGGTGAATCACAGAGCATACCCTTAGGATTTTGAAGCAAAGCAGAGTCAGGAGATGTTATGACCCAGCCCACAGAGCAGGAAAGCTGAGTGCCTTTGGGCAGGAGGCTTGCTGGTGGAGTAGGCTGCCTCCAGGTGCTTGGCAGAGCTAGGTTTGCTGACCCAAGGAGCTAGAGCTGAGCACCTTTTGGCCAGGGTTACTGCAGAGTCAAGTGCCTCAGGGCACTTATCAGCAGAGCTAAAAGAGCTTGTAGCGCTTGCCCAAGCAGAGGCTGAGGGCCAGAAAGATGCATGTTTTGGGATATGTTTGAGAAGAGGCTGTCCTGATGGAAGAACTGGATGCTGAGTATTCTTGCACCTAAATTGTAACTTGATACTTCCCTAATAATCCACATAAGTGTGAGTATGGTCTGTGAGTTCTGCGTGGACATTGCAATGAATTATCAGACACAGCAAAGAAGTAGAGGGTGCCATGGAAGGGACGGTTTGTGTGAGCATTGGTAATGATGGTGGAGAGAGGAGGCATGTCTGACCTCCTCCACATAGGAAGCAAACGTCGGCTGTTGATCTTGATCATCCTTCCTCCTTGTGAAGTTAGAGGAGGTCAGACGATGCCCCTGCCATACCGTTTTCACAGTTGGTGTCAGCAGTGGGATTCTCTGCAGTGGTTCCAGACTAATGGAAGAACGAGAGTATTTAAGAGAAAGAATGATGGGGCTTCAGAAGTGAAATTTTTGATTCGTGGATGGTTACTTTGTCACCTGTAGTGGCTGGGAGGAAAATTATGCTGCAGCTGAGAGAGAGAAAAACTGCATCTCCAGTGGCCTGGGGCAAAAGCCAGGCCAGATGATTGGAATGTTGATGGGGGCCAGGGTATTTTGGTTCCACCAAGGCAGTCACTGGAATACACGAGGGGATACTACGTGGTTTAAAATCAGTAAAGGTGTGCGTCATGGTTGTATCCTTTCACCATACCTATCCAATCTCTATGCTGAGCAAATAATCCAGGAAGATGGACTATATGAAGAAGGCAGCATCAAGATTGGAGGAAGACTCATTAACAATCCTCCATATGCAGATGACACAACCTTGCTTGCTGAAAATGAAGAGGTCATGATACACTTCGTGATGAAGATCAAAGGCTACAGCCTTCAGTATGGATTATACCTCAACATAAAGAAAACAAAAACTCTCACAACAAGACCACTAAGCAACATCATGATGAAGGCAGAAAATACTGCAGTGGTCAAGGATTTCATTTTACTCAGATCCACAATCAATGCCAATGGAAGCGCAGCCGAGAAATCAAATGACACCATTGCCTTAGGCAAATCTGCCCCAAAAGACCTCTTTCAAGTGCTAAAAAGCAAAGATGTCACTTGACATCTTTGTTGAGGCCTAAGGTGCACCTGACCCAAGCCATGGTATTTTCAATCACCTCACATGCATGTGAAAGCTGGGCAGTTTATAAGGAAGACCAAAGAAGAACTGATGCCTCTGAATTATGGTGTTGGTGAAGAATATCAAATATGGCATGGCCTGCCAGAAGAATGAACAAATGTGTCTTGGAGGAAGTACACACAGAATGCTCCTTAGAAGTAAGGATGGTGAGACTTCATCTCACATACTTTGGACATGTTGTCAGGAAGAACCAGTCCCTGGAGAAGGATATCATGCTTAGTAAAGCAGAGGGTCAGCAAAAGAGAGGAAGACCCTCAATGAAATGGACTGACACGGTGGTTGCAGAGGAGGGCTGAAACATAGCAACTATTGTAAAGTTGGTGCTGGACGAGACAGTGTTTCGTTCTGTTGTACATAGGGTTACTATGAGTCAGAACTGATTTGATAGCACCTAACAACAATGAAACAAGGCAGGCTGACAACTTTGGTATACTGTGTTCTGAACATAAATATATTCACTTTGACAAAGTCAAAAAAAAAAAAAAAAAAAGCTACTAGTTTTGAGTGGGGCCCAGAACAAGAGAAGGCTCTGCAACAGGTTCAGGTTGCCGTTCAAGCTGCACTGGCACTTGGGCCATAAGCTTCCGTTGATCTAATGGTGCTTGGAGTGTCTGTGGCAGATAGAGATGCTGTTTGGAGTCTTTGGCAGGCCCTTTGTGGTGAATCACAGCACAGACCCTTAGAATTTTGAAGCAAAGCCCTGCCATCCTTTGCAGATAACTACTCTCCTTTTGAGAAACAGCTTTTGGCTTGTTACTGGGCTTTACTAGAGACTGAATGCTTAACTATGGACCACCAAGTCACCATGTAGCCTGAGTTGCCCCTGATGAACTGTGTGTTGTCTGACGCACAGAGTCATAAATTTGGAAGTGCACGGCAGCACTCCATCTTTAAATGGAAGCGGTATATGGGAGATCAGGCCCAAGCAAGACCTGAAGGCACAAATAAATTGTGTGAGAAAGTGGTCCAAATGCCCATGGCCTCCACTCCTGTCATGTTACCTTCCATCTCCCCATCTTCACTTATGGCCTCATGGGAAGTTCCTTAAGATCAGTTGGCTGAGGAAGAGAAATCTCATGCCTGGTTTATAGATTGTTTTGTGTGCTATGCAGGCAGCACTAGAAAGTAGATGGGGGCAGCATTACAGCCCTTTTTGGAGCCTCCCTGAATGACACTGGTGAAGGGAAATCCTCCCAATGGACAGAACTTTGATGTTTCACAGGTTTTCCTTCTCTGGAGGACCCAGCCTAAGACACCCACTGAATAGGTTCCCCTTTTCCTGTTGTTGGGTCTGTGGATGGGACAGTGGGGGAAGATGCGGATAGGATTATATGATTCTGTTGTGAGTGCTGTTTTTAACAGGGTTAATTGTGATTTTAAGAACTGTAATTGTAGAAGCTGTAACTGTGAAAGAGTGGACTAATGGAGAGGCGCTGCCGGACTGCAGTACAGTGGCCAAACCTAAGTCCCCTTAAAGGTTTTGCTATGCTGATACCTTGTGAGTCTCAGAGCAAGGCAATAATCTTCTCTTGGTTAAATTTCATCAGACACTGGAAAAGGTGAAGCCAAGATGACGTTTGGAGAACCTGACCAGATGAGATAAACACCTGCAGCAGACCTGAATGACAGATACTTGAATTTAAACATGGCATGGGAGTGGTGTCTGACCTCCTCTAAGTTCGCAGGGTGGAAGGAGAATCAAGATCAACAGTCCAGGGCTGATTCTGATGAGGCAAGTTTCAGACACGCCTCCTTTCTCCACCATCTTTACCAATCTAACCCTATCCGTCCCTCCGAAGGCATTCTGTACTTCTCTGTGGGTTCAATAAGTCATTGCAACGGCAAAACAGAACTCACAGACCATACTCATCATTATGGGGTTTATTAGGGAAGTAACAGGTTATATTTCATGGTCAGAAACACTCAGGATACAGTTCTTCCATCAGGACAGCCTCTTCTCAAGCATGCCTCTCTCTGGCCCTCAGCCTCTGTACTGCTCCGGCAAGTGTTACAGAGCCATTTTAGCTTTGCTGATAAGTGCCCAGAGGTACCACATTCTGCCAGTAAGCCTTCAAATGAAGGCACTCAGCTTTCTCACTCCATGGGCTTGGAAATTTTGCTCCACCAAGTGTCTGGAGGCACCCTACTCTGCTAGGAAGCCTCCTGCACAAAGATACTTGGCTTTCTCACTCCCTGGGCTGTGAAGCCGACTGTGCCGTTTCATGTCAGTCTCCTGCTGCTGTTTCTGTGCCATCGCTTCTGGCTGTCTTTAGTGTTACATCTCTCTATTTCTGTCTCCTGTTTCCAGGAGCTTCTCAGCACAGGGATTACACATCCACTCTTGGCTCTTCTTCCTTAGTGGTGGCGAGATCCTCTTTCCTGACCCTGGGATGGCTCATTTTAAGCCTAGCAGGATGGCAAAACTGACCAATCCCTTTGGTTGGCTACAATTACCTTATTTGCACCATCCTGCCCAATCATGGTGAGAAAGTCCACACAAAAGTGATCTATCACACTGCTCTGAATAACCTCACTCTGAGGACTCTGCCTTATTGAAGGACTAATTCTTTTTTTTTTTTTTGTGCTTTAACTGAAAGTTTTTAAATCAAGTCAGTATCTCATACAAAAACTTATGCAAACCTTGCTATGTACTCCTAGCTGCTCTCTCCCTATTGAGACAGCACACTTCTCCTCTCCATCCAGTATTGCCTGTGTCCGTTCATCAGCTCCTGTCCCCTTCTGTCTTCTAAGCTCACCTCCAGACAGGAGTTGCCCAAATAGTCTCATGTAAAAGGGGCCATACTCTCAGGGGTTCCTCCAGTCTCTGTCAGACCAGTAAGTCTGCTCTTTTTTTGTGAATTTGAATTTTTCTTCTACATTTTTTTCCTGCTCTGTCTGGGACGTTCTATTGTGATCCCTGTCAGAGTGGTCAGTGTTGGTTGCCGGGCATCATCTACTTCCTCTGGGTTCAGGCTGGTGGAAGCTGTTGTTCATGTGGTCCATTAGTCCTTTGAACTAATGTTTTCCTTGTGTCTTTGGTTTTCTTCATCCTTCTTTGCTTCTGGATAGGATGGAACCAATGGATGTATCTTAGATGGCTGCTCTCAAGCTTTTAAGAGCCCAGATCCTATTCACCAAAGTAGGATGTAGAACATTTTCTCTAAGAACTATGTTTGCCAATTGACCTAGATATCCCCTGAAACCACGGCCCCCAGCCCTCAGCCCCAGTAACTCGGTCCCTCAAGGGGTTTGGATGTGTCTGGGAAGCTGCTATGACTTTGCTGTGGTCAAGGTGTGCTGGCTTCTCCTGTCATTGTATGTTGTCTTTCTCTTCACCAACGTTAACACTTGTCTACTATCTAGTTAATAATTTCCCCTCCCCACACCTTCCCTCCCTCGTAACCATCAAAGATTTTTTTGTTTGAATTTTCATAATAGTGGTCTCATGCAATATTTTTTCCTTTTGTGATTGATTTATTTCACTCAGCATAGTGCCCTCCAGATTCACCCCTGTTGTGAGATGTTTCATGGATTCATCATTGTGCTTTATTGTTGCATAGTATTTCATTGTGCATATGTACCATAACTTGTTTATCCATTCATCTGTTCCCCCATGCTTCTGCCAGTTTGTCATACCATGGGAGCTTGCATGTAGCTGTGATACCGGAAGCTGCACCACCAATATTCAAATACCATCAGAGTCATCCATGGTGGACAGGTTTCAGTTGAGCTTCCAGACTAAGAAAGACTAGGAAGAAGGACCTGGCAGTCTACTTCCAAAAAGAATTTGCCAGTGAAAACCTCATGAATAGCAGCAGAACATTGTCTGATAGAGTGCTAGAAGATGAGCCTCTCAGCTTGGATGGCGCTCAACATACAACTAGGGAAGAGCTGCCTCCTCAAAGTAGAGATGACCTTAATGACATGGATGAAGTCAAGCTTTCACAACCTTCATTTGCTGATGTGACATGACTCAAAATGAGAAGAAACAGCTGCAAACATCCATTAGTAATCAGAACATGGAGTGTACAAAGTATGAATCTAGGAAAATTGGAAGGCATAAAAAATTAAATAGAATGCATAAACATCGATATCCTGGGGATTAATGAGCTGAAATGGACTGGTATTGGCCATTTTGAATTGGACAATCCTCTGGTATACTATGCTGGGAATGACAGCTTGAAGAGGAACGGCATTGCATTCATTGTCAAAATGAACAGTTCAACACCAAGGACACAAGGCGATTACGAGCCCAAGAGACAGAAAGGGCCACATGAACCAGTGACTACATCATCCTGAGACCAGAAGAACTAGGTGGTGCCCGGCTACAACCGATGACTACCCTGACAGGGAACACAACAGAGAACCCCTGAGGGAGCAGGAGAGCATGGGATGCAGACCCCAAATTCTCGTAAGACCAGACTTAATGGTCTGACTGAAACTAGAAGGACCTTTGTGGTCATGGCCCCCAGACCTTCTGGTGGCCAAGGACAGGAACCATTCCTGAAACCAACTCTTCAGACATGGATTGGACTGGACAATGGGTTGGAGAGGGATGCTGCTGAGGAGTGGGCTTCTTGGATCAGGTGGACACTTGAGACTATGTTGGCATCTCCTGCCTGGAGGGGAGATGAGAGGGTAGAGGGGTTAGAAGCTGGTAAAATGGACACAAAAAGAGAGAGTGGAGGGAGAGAGCAGACCATCTCATTAAGGGGAGAGTAATTGGGAGTGTGTAGCAATGTGTATATGGGTTTTTGTGTGAGCGACTGACTTGATTTGTAAACTTTCACTTAAAGCACAATAAAAATTATTTTTAAAAAACTGAACAGTTCAAGATCTATCCTGACAATGCTGTCAGTGATAGCCTACAAATAAGACCAGTTAATACGACTGTTATTCAAATTTACACACCAACCACTAAGGCCAAAGGTGAAGAAATTGAAGATTTTTACCAACATCTGTAGTCTGAAATTGATCAAACATGCAGTCAGATTGCATTGATAATTACTGGTGATTGGAATGTGAAAGATGGAAACAAAGAAGAAGGATCAGTAGTTGGAAAATATGGCCTTGGACATATAAACGATGCTAGAGATCACAAGATAGAATTTTGCAAGACCAACAACTTCTTCATTGCAAATACATTCTTTCAACAACATTAACGGTGACTATTTTTTTTTTTTTATACGCATGGACCTCACCAGATGGAATACACAGGAATCAAATCGACTACATCTGTGGAAAAAGATGATGGAAAAGCTCAATATCATCAGTCAGAACAAGGCCAGGGGCCAAAAAAAGGAACAGATCATCAATTGTTCATATGCAAGCTCAAGTCGAAACTGAAGAAAATTAGAACAAATCCACAAGACACAAAGTACGACCTTGAGTATATCCCACCTGAATCTATTCTCAACCCTGTCAAGAATAGATTTGACGTGCTGAATACTAATGACTAAAGACCAGACAAATTATGGAATGATGTCAAGGACATCATACATGAAGAAACCAAAAAATCATAAAAAAGACAAGAAAGACAGAAGAAACCAAAATGGATGTCAGAAGAGCCTCTGAAACTTGCTCTTGAATGTCGAGTAGTTAAAGCAAAAGGAAGAAATGATTAAGTAAAGGAGCTGAACAAAAGGTTTCAAAGGGCAGCTTGAGAAGACAAAATAAATTATTACAATGACATGTGTAAAGACATGGAGACAGAAAACCACAAGGGAAGAACACTCTTGACATTTCTCAAGCTGAAAGAAACTGAGGAAAAAATTCAAGCCTCGAGTTGCAATATTGAAGAATTCTACGGGGAAAATATTACATAGCGCAGGAAATATCAAATGAAGATGGAAGGAATACAGAGTCATTATTCCTAAAATAAGTGGTCACTATTCAACCATTTCAGGAGGTAGCATATGATCAGGAACTGATGGTACTGAAGGAAGAAGTCCAAGCTACACTGAAGGCATTAACAAAAAACAAAGCTCCAGAAATTGATGGAATACCAATTGAGATGTTTCAACAAACAGATGCAGTGCTGGAAGTGCTTACTCATCTATGCCAAGAAATTTGGAAGACAGCTACCAGGCCAAATGGCTGGAACTGATTCATATTTATGCCTATTCCCAAGAAAGGTGATCCAACCAAATGTGAAAATTATCAAACAATATCATGAAGATCGCACACAAGTAAAATTTTGCTGAAGATCATTCAAAAGCAGCTGCAGCAGCATATCGATGGGGAACTGCCAGGTATTCAAGCTGGATTCAGAAGAGGACGCAGATGCAGGGATATCATTGCTGATGTCAGATGGATCCTGGCTGAAAGCAGAGGGTACCAGAAAGATGTTTACCTGGGTTTTATTGACTACAAAAGGCATTCGACTGTGTAGATCATGAGAAATGATGGATAACACTGGGAAAATTGAGAATTCCAGAACACTTAATTGTACTCATGAGGAACCTGTACACAGATGAAGAGGCAGTCAATCGAACAAAACAAGGGGATACTGCATGGTTTAAAGACAGGAAAGGTGTGCATCAGAGTTGTATCCTTTCATCATACCTATTCAGTATGTATGCTGAGCAAATAATCCGAGAAGCTGGACTATATGAAGAAGAACAGGGCATTAGGACTAGAGGAAGACTCATTAAAAACCTGCATTATGCAGATGACACAACCTTGCTTGCTAAAAGTGAAGAGAACTTGAAGAAATTACTAATGAAGATCAAAGACCACAGCCTTCAGTATGGATTAAAAAAAAATAAGCAACATCATGACAATTGGAGAAAAGATTGAAGTTGTTGAGGATTTCATTTTACTGGGATCCGTAATCAACTCCCATGGAAGCAGCAGTCAAGAAATGAAACGATGCATTACATTGGGCAAATCTGCTGTAAAAGGCCTCTTTAAAGTGTTAAAAAGCAAGGATATCACCTTGAAGACTGAGGTGCACCTGACCCAAGCCATGGTGTTTTCAGTCACCTCATATGGATGCCAAAGCTGGACGATGAATAAGTAAGACAGAAGAATTAATGCCTTTGAATTGTGGTGTTGGCGAAGAATATTGAACATACCATGGACTGCCAGAAAAATGAAATCTGTCTTGGAAGAAGTGCAGCCAGAATGCTCCTTAAAAGCAAGGATTGTTAAGACTATGTGTCACATACCTTGGACATGTTGTCAGGAGAGATCAGTCCCTGGACAAGGACATCATGCTTGGTAAAGTAGAGGGTCAGTGAAAAAGAGGAAGATCCTCAAGGAGAGGGATTGACACAGTGGCTGCAACAATGGGCTCAAGCAAAACAATGATTGTGAGGATGGCACAGGACTGGGCATACATACAACTGTTTTGTTGTATGTAGGGTTGCTATGAGTCAGAACTGACTCAACGGCACCCAACAACAATATTCTCCTTTTGATGGGCACTTAGGTTGTTTCCATCTTTTTGCTATTGTGAATAATGCTGCAGTGAACATGGGTGTGCATACATCTATTCATGTCATGGTGCTTACTTCTGTAGGATAGATTGCTAGCAGTGGGATTGCTAGAGCATAGGGCTTTTCTATTTCTAATTTTTAAGGAAGCACCGTACGGTTTTCCATAGTGGTTGTACCATTTTACATTCCCATCAGCAGTGCATAAGAGTTCCAATCTCCCCACAACCTCTCCAATATTTGTTACTCATTTTGAGTAGTGCCAGTAATGCTGGGGTAAGATGGTACCTCATTGTAGTTTTGATTTGCATTTCTCTAATGATCAGAAGTATTTCTTCACGTGTTTGTGAGTCGCTTGAATGTCCTCTTTCATGAAGTACCTCTTCATATCCTTTGCCCTTTTTTAAACTGGATTATTCGTCTTTTTGTTGTTGAGGTGTTGAAGTATTTTATAGATTTCAGAGATTAAACCGTTGTCAGATATGTCATAGTCAAATTTTTTTCCCCAATCTGTCGGTTCTCTTTTTACTCTTTTGGTGAAGTCTTTTGATGAGCACTAAGTGTTTTATTTTTGGAAGCTTCCAGTTATGTAGTTTATCTTCTGTTGTTTGTGCGTTGTTAGTTATGGCTTGTATTGTATTTATACCATGTATTAGGGCCCCTAGTGTTGTCCCTGTTTTTTCTTCCAGATCTTTATCATTTTAAGTTTTATATTTACGTCTTTGATCCAGTTTGTGTTAAGTTTTTGTGTATTTTGTGAAGCATGTGTCCTGTTTCATTTTTTGGTACACTTGGACATCCGGTTTTGCCAGCACTATTTAGTTAAAAGATTGTCTTTTCCCCCATTTAAAGGGCTTTGGTCATTTGTCAATGATCAGCTGACCATAGGTGCAAGGATTTAAGTCTGAGTTCTCTATTTGTTCCGTTGGTCAATGCGTCTGTTGTTGTACCAGTACCAGGTTGTTTTGACTACCATGGCTATATAGTAAGTTCTGAGGTCAGGTCGTGTGAAGCTTCCTACTTTGTTCTGTTTCTTCAATAATGCTTTGCTTATCTTGGGCCTCTTTCCTTTCCATATAAAGTTGGTGATTCGTTTTTCCATCTTGCTAAAGAATGCTATTGGTGTACGGATTGGGATTGCATTATATCTGTAGATTGCTTTGGGTAGAATTGATGTTTTCACAGTGTTGAGTCTTCCTATCCATGAGCATGGTATGTTTTTCCCTTTATAGGTCTGTTTTGGTTTCTTGCAGTAGTATTGTAGTTTCCTTTGGATAGGTCTTTTACATCTCTGGTTCAATTTATTCCTAAATATTTTGTCTTTTTATGTTCTATTATAAATGGTATTGTCCTGATTTCCTTTTCAAAGTTTTCTTTGTTGGTATATAGGAATCCAACTGATTTTTGCACATTGATCTTTTTTCCTGCTACTCTGGTGAATTTATCAGCCCCAGTAGTTTTCTTGTGGAATCCTTGGGATTCTGTATGTATAGGGTATCATATCTTCTGAAAATAAGGATAGTTTTAGTTCTTCCTTTCCAATTCGGATATCCTCTATGTCTTTTTCTTGCCTTATTGCTCTATCTAGGACTTCCAGCAGAGTGTTAAATAGGAGTGGTGATAAAGAGCATCCCTGTCTTGCTCCTGTCCTCAGGGAAATGCTTTCAGCCTCTCTCCATGAGAATGATGTTGCCTGTTGGTTTCGTAAAGATGTCCTTTTAATTTCCCTTCTATCCCTATTTTGTTGCAAAAAAAAAAAAAAAGACCTCTTTAATGTGTTAAAAAGCAAAGATGTTGCTTTGAAGACTAAGGTGTGCCTGACACAAGCCATGATATTTTCAATCTCCTTATATACATGTGAAAGCTTAACAGTGAATAAGAAAGACCTAAGAAGAATTGATGCCTTTGAATTATGGTGTTGGTGAGGAATATCAAATATACCACGGACTGCCAGAATAACAAACAGGTCTGTCTTGGAAAAAGTACAGCCAGAGTGCTCCTTGGAAGCTGGGATGGCAAGACTTCATCTCACATACTTTGGATTTGTTATCAGCAGGGACCACCCCCTCGAGAAGGACATCATGCTTGGTCAGGTGGGGGGTCAGCAAAAAAGACGAAGACCCGGAATGAGGTGGACTGACACAGTAGCTACAACAATGGGCTCACACATAGCAACGATTGTGAGGATGGCTCAGGACCAGGCAATGTTTCATTCTATTGTACACAGGGTTGCTATAAGTTGGAACTGACTCTGCAGCACCCAACAACAGCAACCTATTTTATTGAGTGTTTTTTTTTTTTTTAAATCAGGAATGGATGTTGGACTTTGTCAGATCCCTTTTCTCCATTGATTGAGATGATTGTGTGCTTCTTTTCTTTTGTTCTGTTTATGTGGTTAATTATGTTGATTGTTGTAATGTATTATTTTTTTGATGTAATACTTAATTCTATTGGCTAGAATTTTGTAGAGAATTTTTGCATCCGTATTTGTGAGAGATATTGGTCTCTAATTTTCTTTTTTTGTGGTTTCTTTGCCTGGCTTTGGTATCAGTGTTATGCTGCTTTCAGAGAATGAATTTGGGAATATTCCTCTTCTATGCTCTGAAATACTTTTAGTAGTACTGGTGTGAACTCTTCTCTGAATATTTAGTAGGATTCTCCAGTGAAGCCATCCAGGCTGGGGCTTTTTTTCGTTGGCAGCTTTTTTTATTACCTCTTCTAACTCTTCTCTTTTTATTGATCTGTTCACATTTTCTATCTCAGTTTGTGATAGTTTAGGTAGGTAGTATGTTTCTAGAGGCTTGTCCATTTCCTGTAGGTTCTCAAATTTGTAGAGTATAGTTTCTAATAGTATTATTATCCTTTTTTATTTCATTTGAGTCTGTTGTGATATCTCCCATCTAATTTCTTATTTGGGTTATTTAATTCCTCTACTGTTTGTTTATCTTTTGTCAGTTTGGCCAGTGGTTTGTTGATTTTGTTGACCTTTTCAAAGAACCAATCTTTGGCCTTTATGATTCTTTTTCTATTGTTTTTCTGTTCTCTATTTCGTTTATTTCTGCTCTAATCTTTATTATTTCCTTTCTTCTGGTGTCTGTAGGCTTCTTTTGCTGTTCTTTTTCTATTTTTGAGTTGTAGGGCTAATGTTTTATTTTGGCCCGTTTTTCTTTTCCCTCCGTTTTTCTTTTTCGACATGTGTATTTATTGCTATAAATTGACCTCTGAGTGCTGGCTTTGCTGTGTCCCAAAGGTTTTGGTATGATGTGTTTTCACTCTCATTTGATTCTAGGAATTTTTTGAATCAGTCTTTGATTTCTTCTATTACCCAGTTGTTTTTAAGCAAGATGTTATTCAGTTTCCATGTATGTGATTTTTTTCCCTTGCTCTTCCTTTTACTGATTTCTACTTTTATGGTGTTGTGATCAGAGAGAATGCATTGTATTATTTTGATGTTGTAGATTTTATTGAAGGTGGCTTTGTGGCCTACAATGTGGTCTGTTCGGAGTTACGTTCCATGAGCATTGGAAAAGAATGTATACTTTGCTCCTGTTGAGTGGAGTGTTCTATATATGTCTGTGAGGTCAAGTTGGTTGATTGTGGCCTTTGGATCTCCTATATCTTTGTTGAGTTTCTTTCTAGGTAGTCTGTCCTTTACTGAGGTTGGTATGTTGAAATCTCCTATTATTATTGTGGAACTGCCAATTTCTCTTTGCAGTGCTGTTAGAATTTTTCGTGTATTTTAGAGCCCTGTTGTTGTATGCATGAATATTTATTAAGGTTACATCTTCTTGGTGGATTGTCCCCCTGAAGAGGAAAGGCTTTGCGAGGCTGAACATGGCTGCCTTCACACTTTTCATTTGTTCACTGCAGTTTGCCAACCCACTGTTATGTAACCTTGCTGAGGTGGTCTTATGTAACATCCTTGGCATGTAGCCACTATTGTCTATAACCATTACAAAACCTCTACCCCCTACTTCTGGGTGCAGAGATTTGTTGTTGTCCTTCAGCCACCCTGGACGTGGCCTTGTATTTAAGTCTCCCTAATAAATTTTTAATAAATATTTATAAATATAGGGTCGCTATGAGTCGGAATCAACTTGACGGCAATGGGTTTGGTTTTTTGGAATAAACTCCTTCACCCCCACACTAGAGTTGCCTGCCTCTTTCTTCAGTCTCACAACACCCTCCATTTTTGAAGTAAGTTTCACATGATTGGTCCATGCCTGGACAATTTGCAGGTCAGCCAGGAGACCAAGGAAATGGTGAGTAGGTGTCAGGCATCTGCAGGGCAAATCCCAGATTGGCCAGTGACCTCCATGTTGGGAGATCTGGCTTGTGTGCTTGATGTGTATAGCCTGCTACGTGAGTACAGGGACACCCTGAAAACACCAATTGGCATAGCATGGTTGTGGGAAGATGTGCGCCTTCATAATTGTAGAAAAGAAACTAAGACAGCAATTGCAGCCATAGGATGGCCACTGCTCTGGGAGGTACAGCTAGCCTCTGGCACCCAGCTAGCTGCTGAAGTGTTCGTGGGAGTTCTTCAGGAAGAGCTGCACATAGAAAGATATGTACAGCAATTGTGGGTGGCAACAACTGATGTATTAAGTAACTATGTCCAAGAGCAGGACCAGCAATTAGAGACACTTGCCTGCCGGTTCATAAAGATGGGGCAAAGCAACATGCCAAAGGCAAGGATTAGAGCAGTGTTGATGAGAGTTGTCTTTTGGAGAATCTGCTTCTTCTGAGGAGGTGCCGCTTGCTGCTGTGTGGTCCCCGCTTATAAAAATGAGGTTATAGTGGTGTCTGACATCCTATAACTGCAAAGGGGGAATGAGAAACAAGATCAAGGCAGAGGTCAGATCTACCTCCTCTCTTTGTCATCTTTACCAATTCTCATACCACCATCCCTCCCGTGGCACTCTCTACTACTCTGCTGGGTTAGATAATTCATTGCAATGGCCACACAGAACTCACAGACAATGCTCATGATTGTGGGGTTTATTAGGGAAGTAATAGGTTACAGTTAAGGTTCAGGAATGCTCAGGATACGGATCTTTTATCAGGACAGTCACTTATCAGCTGTGCCCACAGGCACTCATCTGTCTCTACCCTTGGCCTCTGCCCTGATTTCTCAAGTGTTACAAACTCTTTTAGCTCTGAGCATAAGTTCCCTGAGGTACTACACTCCTCCAGTAAGCCTCAGCCTGAAAGCTCAAACTACAGCCCCATGGGTCAGCAAACCTAGCTCCACCAAGTGCCTGGAGGCATCCTAATCTGCCAGCAAGCCTCTTGCCTGAGGGCAGTCAGCATTTTTGCTTCCTGGGTGGGGAGGCCCACTGTACCTTCTCCTGCTAGTCTCTCCTGTAGCTGTTTCTCTGCCACTGCTTCTTGCTGTCTTCAGTGTTAACAGCTCTCCCTTTCTCTGTCTCCTGGTTCCAGGATTCTCCACACCGGGATCAAGGGTCCAAAGGACGTGGTCCGCACTTGGCTGTTCTTCCTTGGTGGTGGTGAGATTCTCTTCCCACTCTGGAATTGGCTCTCTTTTAAGCCTAGAAGGATGGCAAAACTGAACAATCCCCTTGGTGTGCCCATATTATCTCCTTTGCACAGTCCCATCCAATCACTTGGGTGGGATTACAAGACCATGGTGAGAAGGGCTATACAAAAGTGATCCATGCAACCCAGGCTACACCCTGGCTTTTCTAGCCATGGTTCTTTTATCCTTGGAGGATTACTTCCCCCTCCCAATCATTTTACCAGTCCAAAATGTCATTAACAGTTAGTCCTTCAGTGGTAAAGAGTCCTAAGTTGAGGTTACTCAGGTACCAGCCATTCAGGTCAGGTTCTCCAATAATTTGCCTTATCTTCACCTTTTCTAGCCTCTGGTAAAATTTAACCGAGAGAAAGTCATTCCTTTGCTTTGAGCATAATAAGGCATCAGCATATAGCAAAACCTTTAAGGGACTAGGTTTGGCCACTGTATCAGTCCAGCAGTGCCTCCCTGTTAGTCCACTCTTTCACAGTTACAGTTTCTACAATTATAATTTTTAACCAGCACTATTACCCCCATTAAGAATCAACATTCACCTAAGTCGTAGAATCCTGTTACCATCTT
The DNA here is from genome assembly GCF_024166365.1 of Elephas maximus indicus. Classification (NCBI taxonomy): domain Eukaryota; kingdom Metazoa; phylum Chordata; class Mammalia; order Proboscidea; family Elephantidae; genus Elephas; species Elephas maximus. The sequence continues at coordinate 95,665,707 of NC_064829.1, read as the reverse complement.
CCCCCACACTCCCTTCCCCAGACATATCAGGAAAAGAGGATTTTATTTAGGGGGGATCCTCCCTTGTCCCCCTTATCTTGAGTGTAATCATACTCATGAAAGCATATAAGCCAGCCACTTCATGCCTTTATATTCCTTCAGTTTAGATAGCCAATATCTAAATTGCCCGTCGCTATCAAACCAGTACCCTGAAGAGATAAGCATGTTCTTGGTCTTGAAGAATCTTTTGTTCTAGTTGAAACTTTGAGCATCTGCATCCATAAGAAAAGTCCCATCCAGAGCAAACCATCAAATTGCAGCAATTTACACAGCTCACAGTGTCAGACATCTTCCTCTTCATTAGATCAGGTTCTGGTCAGCTCATCCCTAGCCATGCAAACTAGGTCACAGTGAGTAGCCCCTTCTGTCTCTCTCATCCCTAGCCACCTTGGGCTTGGTCAACAGGCTCTGCCTGTAAATTCAGGAGTCCACACAACTCTCTTCACTTCTGACCAGTCAGACCTTTCTCTCTCCCTGTCATTTCCATCCCACAAGGACTAGGTCAAAGGGGGCTAATGAAATGTGTCCAAATTTAGCCTGTCTCTTCACTGGTGCACTAAACCCATTTCCACTCATTAGTGGACCCAGGTGGTCATCTAAAGTAAGCATACTAAGCTGTGTACTCAACTGCTCTCTCTAGTTTCCAGTCCTGGAATGGGGTTCCTTGTGATGTGCACTGACTTTTCCTTCCTCCATGCATCCAAAGTCAAACTGCTTGCTCAAAATTTAGAATGCAAAGCAATCACTTATTTTTTTTCCTGCAGGTCCTTCCTTCAAATACAAATCTGTTCTCTCAGAAGTTCTGGGTGGTTCTGCATATTTTTTTGAATTCAGAGTCTGGGTGGGGCTCAGGTTTTAGACTTAAAGTCCAACACAGGGTTCCCACCTTCAAAGCAACAACCTGTGTTATCCTCAGGCAAATCCTAGTCCTTTTGGCATAAACAATCAAGTATTGGGTGAGGGCAGAGTTAAATTCTGTCTGTAATCTATAACATCCAATATTCATTTCTATCATACCTCGGAATCGACTCGACGGCACTGGGCTTTTTGGGTTACAACACTAGGTAGGAGAAATATTCAATATCCAGGGGAAAAAAAAAAAACCAAACCCAGTGCCATCGAGTCGATTCCGACTCATAGCGACCCTATAGGACAGAGTAGAACTGTCCCCATAGAGTTTCCAAGGAGTGCCTGGCGGATTTGAACTGCCAACCCTTTGGTTAGCAGCCGTAGCACTTAACTACTAGGCCACCAGGGTTTCCTCAATATCCAGAGTACATTCAAATAAACACATAACCCTTTTTAAAACAGCCAATTGCATCTTCTCCACCCCTTGACTCTCTTCCCATTCATATGCATATGGCCTTAGGCTTATCTGGCCTGGCTTTTGCCCCAAGCCACACCAGATGTGGCTTTTCTCCCATTGGCTGCAGCACAACTTTCCTTTCAGCCATTATAGGTGACATCAACCAGAGTAACCACATCTAAGAATCAAAAGTTTACTTAAAAAGCTTAAACCCCCCAAAAAACCAAACCCACTGCCATGGAGTCCATTCCAACTCATAAATTTAGCTTACTAAATTTGAATTTCAAAAGGGATGGCTGGGTTGCAGGGACAGAGACCCTCTTCTGACCTCAGTAAAATTTGGAGAGAAGGTTTTAATCATGCTCAGATTAGGTAATGGTTGAGCTTCTAGAATATCCCATCTCTTCTCATTATAAGGTTCTTAGAGTCATTTGCTTTTTTTGGAATCAATGGTCTCTATATGCATATAGAATAACTACTCAGAATAAACTTTATGTTCAAATTTGAGTTTTATTATTTTCAACACTGGCTACTGAATGGGAATAGTTAAGGTATAGAGAAGGGAGGATGAATCTGGAGTATTTTAAAAACGGTTGTGTGTTTATCTGAAGGTTCTATGGATATTGAATATTTTTCTCTATCTATTTTTTAGTGATGTAGAGTCGGAATTGACTCCACGGCAATGGGTTGTTGATTGTTGTTGTAAAGAGGAGCCCTGGTGGCAGAGTTGTTAAGCATTCCGCTGCTAAACAGAAAGTCCGCAGTTCGAAACCACCAGCCGCTCTTTGGAAACCCTATGGGGCAGTTCTACTCTATCTTAAAGGGTCGGTATGAGGTGGAATCAATTATTTTTTTATTTTTAAACTGGCTCAAAAAACGGCCCATTTTGTCCCGTACGGCTAGTTTTCAAATATGGCGGCCTCCAGATAGACGCGACAGTAAGGGCGCAGACATAAAATCTTGCAAATCAATGCCGGAAATACGGTTTTCCGCTCCGTTTCAAATTCCCGACCCTCGCGAGCCACCGTAGGCGATCGAGAGTTCTACGGAAAGGTTGGCGAAGTGGTATTATTTCACACAAGTAAGTGCATCCTTTCAGAACTTCGGTCGGTTCAGGAGAAAAACAGGTCGGTGTATGTTTTTATCCTTGAAACAGGGCGAGGTGGGTGTTTGGACGTGATGTGAGGACAAATGGATTTTCTGAGAGGAACGCAGGGGTTTAGTTGCTTCAGGGGGAGCACGTGGGAGTCCGGTGCTTTAGGGGCAGACCTGGTGTGAGCGCTTTTGTACAAAGATCAAGTCTGTCCAGACTGAGGGTTCGGAGTCTTTGCGCATCACTCTGTTTGTAAGAGGTGGAGGTGGTATTTACGATGAATGCGGTGTCTGGTTCCGGTTCGGGGGTTAATATGGGGCTCTGAAGTTGGAACCGGGCTGTGGACATGATAAGGGGTGTCTGGATCAGGTTTCTCATTAATAAGGGCGTGAGGGTGGCCAGTGTCTGTGTGGCAGAGACTCATCTGGCCTGAAGTTTTGGAAGCCCCAAATCCCAGGAATCTCAGCTGCTGTTACAGAAGGCGTTACATTCTCCTGGAAGTAGTTCAGAACCTAGGCTTACATAACCATATGTTTTCTTCTCTCATCCACCAGTCGGCTGACTACTGTCTAAAGGACTAATCCAGCACGCCGCCCATCGATCTAGAGCTGCTTTTGTGCTGCAGAAGTATAGTTGAGTCCTTGTGTGGGAGATCTTATGGCCTGCAAAGCGTCAGGTACATGCACACTTTCTACTTTGCTGGCAGACTGTTTTGTTTTTTCATTCTCTGGCAAGGTGAAACATATCCCAGTTTATTAGTAAGTCTTTATGTGTGCAGTTATTGTTGGTAAGGTTAGTAGTGGCATGCAAATGAGTCTGGATATGTGGACAAATTCCACCCATGTGTGTTTGTAAAAACGCTCAATTACTTGAAAATGTCGATTTTACCTGTGTCATTTCTCCCGTTAATTCCTTACATTTTTTATGTGTGCCACTTCTGTTTATCTTTTATTTAACTCATTATGGATTGAATTGCGTCCCCCCAAAATACGTGTTGTAAATCCTAACCTCTATGCCTGTGGTTATAATCCCATTTGGGAATAGATTGTCTTTAGTGTGTTAATGAGGCAGGATTAGCGCAGGGTATATATTTAGAGTCATTCTCTTTTGATATATAAACCCAAAAGCAAACCCACTGCTGTTGAGTCGATTCCAACTGATCGTGACCCTATAGGACAGGGTAGAATTGCCCCATAGAGTTTCCAAGGAGCACCTGGTGGACTTGAACTGCCGACCTCTTGGTTAGCCGCCATAGCGCTTAACCACTACGCCACCAGGGTTCCCTTTTGATATATAAAAGTGATTAAACAAGCAAAAGTAACACAGATGGCAAAAGAGAGATGACAAGCCACATGAAGATCACCCAGACAAGGATCTTCCTCCAGAGCCAAAAGAGATAGAAAGCCTTCCCCTAGAGCCAGCACCCTGAATTCAGACATCTAGCCTCCTAAACTGTGAAAAAATAAATTTCTGTTCTTTAAAGCCATTTACTTGTGGTATTTTCATTATAGCAGCAGTAGATAACTAAGACAGAATTTGGAACAGGAAGAGTGAGGTGCTGCTGTAATAAATACCGACAATGGGGTTTTTTTAATGTGGAGGTGGTTTTGGAATTGGGTAATGGGTGCAGGCTGAAAGAGATTTAAGGTGCCTAATAATAAAAACCTAGATTACTTTGAAGACACAGTTGATAGAACCATGGATGTCAGAGACAGTTCTGGTGAAGGCTCAGAAAGAAGTGAGGAGAGCTATAGAGAAAGCCTCTGTCATTTTAGAGTATACATAAGGAGCTAGCAAGAGAATGTTGCTAGGAATATGAATGTTAAATGTGTTTCTGGTGAGGCCTTAAAAGAAAATAATAAACACGTGAAGTGTGATGGCTCACTTTTGTGTGGCCTTTCTCCCCCATGGTCTTGTAACTCCCACCCATGTGATTGAGTAGGACTGTGCAGATGCGGTAATAGTGGTCCACCAAAGGGATTGGTTAGTTTTGCCATCCTGCTGGGTTTGAGGTAAGCCGTCCGAGAAGCACAAGAGAGAGGATCCCACCACCACCAAGGAAGAACAGCCAGGAGCTGGCACATCCTTTGGACCTGGGATCCCTACACTGAGAAGCTCCTGGAACCAGGAAAGAGAGAAAGAACTGTAACACTGAAGGTAGCAAGAAGCAGGTGCAGATATGTGGCAGCAGAGACCCAGCAGCAGAAGATGGCGTGGATGGCTTCCCATCCCCGGGGAGGAAGCTGAGTGTCTTTAGGCAGAGGCTGGGGCCAGAAAAAGGTGTGTCTGCGAGCACAGCTGGGAGTAGGCTGTCCTGATGGAAGAACTGTGTCCTGTATGTTCCTGAGTGTGAATTGTAAGCTGTTACTTCCCTAACAAACCCCTTAATCATGAGTATCATCTCTGAGTTCTGTGTGGCCATTGCAATGAGTTATCAAACCCAGCAGAGAAATAGTGCCGTGGGAGGGACGGTTAGTGTCAAAATTGGTAAAGGTGATGGAGAGAGGAGGCATGTCTGACCTCCACCTCATAGGAATCAGCCTTGGGATGTTGACCTTGATTCTCTTCCCACTAGTGAAGTTAGGTCAGACACCGCCCCCAAGTCACTTTTACAGCGTATTTTTGGGCAATAGAGAAATGGTGATGCTTTTCATGCAATGCAAAGAACTTGCCTGAATTAAGTTCAGACGTTTGGTGGAATGTAAAACTTTTAAGTGATAAACTTGGCTATCTGGCTGATGAGATTTCTAAGTGAGATCTTAAAGGGGCTGCATGGTTTCTCCTTGCCAGTTATAGTAAAATGCGAGAGAAAAATAATGGACTTAAAAATGAACTGTGCAAAATAAAAACAAAATTTAAAATTTGGAAAACTCTTTTCTACAAACTAAGGACACGTCTCCTAGAATGTTCACCAGGGACCCAGAACCGGACATGGCTACACTATTTTTTGTTAAAGATGTTAAGCCTGGGACTGATGAATCTTCCCAACTACCACAGCTGAAAAGCCATCAGCTTTGACTGAAAAGGACAGAAAAAGAATGGAAGGAAAGAAAGCTGTCTGCTTCTTGGAATTCTGCAGGCAGGAAACAGGCCAAACGTGCTACATCTGTTGTTCTCCAAGGAAAGAACAAGACCATCCCTGTAGCAGCATGAAAACAACCAGAACTGTTGGAGGGAGAACTCTAAGCAGGCTCTTCTTGGTTCCTGAGGGTGGGTCCACAGCCTCCTAGGTTTCAGACTGGGATCTTCACCAATTTGGCTCCAGAGCATGGGGCTACCATTAAGGTGTGCCAGTGGATGGTGCCACCACTGAAAGCTGAGGAGGTGGGGCTGCCATGCCCAAGGGAGAGAGGAATGAGGCCTTCTGGGGGCAAGGGGATGGGGGGATAAATAAATACTCTCTTTTACAAGGGTCAGTACAAGGCTAGTTCCTTTGAGACAAGGTTAAATATGTCCAAATATTCAACTTTTTCAATTGCTGTACCACTGCATCATCTCCACCATCAACTGTTCCTCCTTCCATCAGCACTGTCCCTTCCATCTTTGGGTTCTGTAATTCACTGCAACGTCTCACAGAACTCACGAACCATATGAAGGAAGTGGCTCGCACCGTTGTGGAGGCTGCTAGGGCCTAAATCTGTGGGTCAGGCATAGGCTTCCCGTGACTCATGTGGCCTCAGAGGCCAATGAACCCTAATTAGCAAGCCAGATGATAGGCTGTTGGCTCACAAGGCTACAGAAGCTGGCAAAACAGGTCAGAAGATAAAGTGCTGTCCCATGGGGCTGCAGAATCTGGTGAATCCCAGAATCTGCAGGTCAAATGGTAGGCTCTTGGCCCAAGTCCCAAGAGTGAGACATCAGACAATGATGAGCTGGACGCAGGATCCAGATGCAGAGAGCGGGAGAGTCCTGCCAGAGCACCCACATATATATTGCAGACCACACCCCAGGGAAGGATATAACTTGAGTAAAAGTTGGACTTGAGTCATGCCTTCCTGTAAGGCTGTGACTCAAAATACACCCCATGCTAATCCTGGTTCATTGACAATAATCAAAAATAGGCATTAGGATTTACAACACAGAAAATGAAGGATAATTACATTAGATCACAAAATGGAGGATAGCAACAATATTGGGAATCATGGCCTAGCCAAGCCAACACACAACTCCAACTACCACACCTCATTAGAGTTCCATATACCTTATTTGCATGGGCCCATCAAATCATTTTTTGGGAGTCACAAAGACTGTGACTAGAAGGGCCATATTAAGTAGTTCACTGCAATGCAGAGTGCCACACAGATGGTGCTGCCTAAAGCTGAGGAGACAGAGTTGCCATCCCAGGGGCCCTGGAAGGCACAGTTTAAGCCTAAGGCTGAGGGGCCTCCATCCAGAATATAAAAGGCTTGGCCAACACCCACCGTGTAGAGGGCAGAGCTATTGCCCATGTGTTCTCAGAGAAGAGAGGGTTATTTTCAAGCCTTGAGAGCTAATGTAATCTGTTCTGCAGAGTTTGGGACTTGTTGGTGCACCTTATCCCTTCTTTTCCTCCAGTTTCTCCCATTTGTAATGGAAATGTCTACGTTGTGTCTGTTCCACCATTGTACTTTGGAAACAGATAACTTGTAGATTTCACAGGGTCACACATGAAAAGGAATTTTGCCCCAGGATGGAATATGCCTAAAGTCTCATCCATATTTGATTTGGATGATTCAGAAGATTGGATTTTGACTTGGAGTTGATTTAAGGCTTTTGCAGTGATGTGATGGGGTGAATTATTTTGCATGTGGGAAGGACATAAATTTTGGGGAGCCAGAGAGTGAAATGTTATGGATTGAATTGTTTTCCCCCAAAATATGTGTTTTAAATCCTAAGCTCTGTGCCTGTGGTGGAAACGTTGGTGGCATAGTGGTTAAGAGCTACCGCTGCTAAGTGAAAGCTTAGCAGTTCAAATCCACCAGGTGCTCGTTGGAAACCCTATGGAGCAACTCTGTTCTGTTCTATAGGGTCGTTATGAGTTGGAATCAACTCCACAGCAACACGTTTGGTTTTTGGTTTTATGCCTGTGGTTGTAATCCAATTTGGGAATGAGTCGTTTTCGTTATGTTAATGAGACAGGATTAGTGCAGGGTGTGTCATGAGGCAATCTCTTGAGTTATAAAAGAGATGAAATGCAAGCCAGCAAGCAGTGATGGGGAAGAGAGATTCCAAGCCACATGAAGATCATCCAGGAATAGAAGCTCCAAGGAGACAAGGACCTTCCTCCAGAGCCAGCAGAGTGCCTTCCCCTAGAGCTGGTACCCTGAATGGACTTGTGTCCTCCTAAACTGTGAGAAAATAAATTTTTGTTTGTTAAAGCCACCCACCTGTGGTATTTGTGGTATAGTGATTTAGCACTATATAACCAAGGCACCATTTCATTAAGAATGTGCATTTCATTTGTCTTATCAAAGCGTCTGTCAGTTTGTCCTGGTGTGGGGGGGCTTTCATGTTGCTGTGATGCTGGAAGGTATGCCACCAGTATTCAGATACCGCAGGGTCACCCATTGTGGACAGGTTTCAGCTGAGCTTCCAGATTAAGACCAAGTAGGAAGGAGAGGACCTTGAGGTCTACTTCTGAAAAGAATTAACTAGTGAAAACCTTATGAATAGCAGCGGAACATTGTCTGATATAGTGCTAGAAGATAAGCCCCTCAGGTTGGAAGGCAGTTAACATGATTGGGGAAGAGCTGCCTCCTCAAAGCAGGGTCGACCTTAATGACGTGGATGGAATCAAGCTTTCAGGACCTTCATTTGTTGATGTGGCATGACTCAAAATGAGAAGAAACATCTGCGAACATGCATTAATAATTGGAATGTGAAATGTATGAAGTGTGAATCTAGGAAAATTGGAGATGTCAGAAATGAAATGGAACGCATAAGTATTGATAATGTAGGCATTAGTGAGCTGAAATGCACTTGTAGGCCACGTTGATTCAGAAAATCCTATGGTATTCTGTGCTGGAAATGAGGACTTGAAGAAGAATGGCATCGCATTCATCATTGAAAAGAACATTCTAAGATCTATCCTGAAGTACAGTGCTGTCTGTGATAGAACATCCATATGCCTACAAGGATGGCCAGTTAATACGACTGTCATTCAAATTTCTGTACCAAATGCTTGGCCAATGAGGAAGAAACTGAAGTTTTTACCAACTTCTCCAGTCTGAAATTTATCGGACATGCAATCAATATGCATTGATTATTACTGTTGATTAGAGTGTGAAAGTTGGAAACAAAGGAGGATCAGTAATTGGAAAATATGGGCTTGGTGAAAGAAAAGATGCTGGAGATTGCATGATAGAATTTTGCAAGACCAATGACTTCATTGCAAATACCTTTTTTCACCAACATAAACAGCAACTGTACACGTGGACTTCGCCAGATTGACTACAGAGGAATCAAATCTGTTACATCTGTGGAAAGAGACCATGGAAGAGCTCAATATCATCAGTCAGAACAAGGCCAGGGTGTGACTGCAGAACAGACCATCAATTGCTCATATGCACATTTAAGTTGAAGCTGAAGTAAAGTAGAACAAGTTCATGAGAGACAAAGTACGACCTTGAATATATTGCATCTGAATTTAGAGGCCATCTCAAATAGATTTGATGCATTGGACACTAATGAGTGAAGACCCAGAGAATCGTGGAATGACATCAAGGATATCATACATGAAGAAAGCAAGAGGTCATTAAAAAGACAGGAAAGAAAGAAAAGACCAAAATGGATGTCAGAAGAGACTGAAGCTTGCTCTTCAATGTCGAGTAGCTAGAACAAATGGAAGAAATGATGCCCTGGAATTGACTGCCCTTTTACGCCTAGCAGTAGGGCAAAACCGACCAATCCCCTTGTTAGGTTTTCATACACCTTATTTGCATGGTCCCACTCTCAGAAAGGTGACATGCACCTAATTTACATTATTAACAATCTATACGATCCCCTTGGTGGGCTGTGAGCACCTCTTCTGCATTGTCCTCCCCTATCCATTTGGTGGGAGTTGCGAAGACTGGCTGCAAGGACCATATTAAGTAATTCACTGCACTACACACCTGCACAGGGTGCCATGCACTTTATTTGCATTATTTGCAAGGTGTCCAATCCTCTTGATGGGTCACAAGGAACTTACTTGCATATTTCGGCCCAGTCATTTTGGTGGGAGTTCCAAGACTTTGGCCGAAAAGGGCATATAAAAGTAATCCATCACACCACATTCAGTTCTTGGAAATAATGCTGCTTTGAAAATATTAGTATCTGTCTTGTGGTTGAAATATGCACTGTTATGGGGGATTAAAACTCACATTTATATTGTTATTTCAACCTAATAGATGATGCCTAAGTGTTTTCTAAAGTGGTTGTATACCTTTGTAGTTCCTCCAGCAGAATGTTGTTGTTAGGTGCCATCGAGTCAGTTGTAACTCCTATCGATCCCATGCACAACAGAACGAAACACTGCCCGGTCCTGCGCCATCCTTAAAATCGTTGTTATGCTTGAGCCCATTGTTGCAGCCACTGTGTCAGTCCATCTCATTGAGGGCCTTCCTCTTTTCTGCTGACCTTGATATTTACCAAGCATGATGTCCTTCTCCAGGGACTGATCCCTCCTGACAGCGTCTCCAAAGTATGTTAGCGCAGTCTCACCGTCCTTGCTTCTGAGGAGCATTCTCGTTTTACTCCTTCCGAGACAGATTTGTTTGTTCTTTTGGCAGTCTGTGGTATATTCACTATTCTTCACCAACACTACAATTTAAAGGTGACAGTTCTCCTTCGGTCTTCCTTATTCATTGCCTAGTTTTCACATGCGTATGATATGATTAAAAATACCATGGCTTGGGTCAGGCTTGGGTTAGTCTTAGAGGTGATATCTTTGCTTTTCAACACTTTAAACAGGTCCTTTGCAGCAGATTTACCCAATGCAATGCGTCTTTTAATTTCTTGACTGCTGCTTCTGTGGGTGTTGATTGTGGATCCAAGTAAGATGAAATCCTTAACAACTTCAATCTTTTCTCCGTTTATCATGATGTTGCTTATTGGTCCAGTTGTGAGGATTTTTATTTTCTTTATGTTGAGGCATAATCCATATTGAAGGCTCTGGTCTTTGATCTTCGTTAGTAAGGGCTTCAAGTCCTCTTCACTTTCAGCAAGCAAGGTTGTATCATCTGCATAACGGAGGTCTTCCTCCAATCCTGATGCCCTGTTCTTCATAGAGTCCAGCTTCTCAGATTATTTGCTCAGCATACAGATTGAATACGTATGGTGAAAGGATACAACCCTGACAAACACCTTTCCTGACTTTAAACCACTCCGTATCCCTTTGTTCTGTCCAAACAACTGCCTCTTGATCTACATACAGGTTCTTCATGAGCACAATTGAGTGTTACGGAATTCCCATTCTTCGTAATGTTATCCATAATTTGTTACGATTCACACAGTCAAATGCCTTTGCATAGTCAATAAAACACAGGTAAACGTCCTTCTGGTAGTCTGTGCTTTCAGCCAGGGTCCATCTGATGTCAGCAGTGATATTCCTGGTTCCATGTCCTCTTCTGAATCCAGCCTGAATTTCTGGCAGTTCCTTGTTGATATACTGCTGCAGCCGCTTTTGAATGATCTTCAAAATTTTGCTTGCGTGTGATATTAATGATACTGTTTGATGATTTCCACATTCAGTTCGATCACCTTTCTTGGGAATTGGCATAAATATGGATCTCTTCCAGTCAGTTGGTCAGGAAGCTGTCTTCCATATTTTTGGCATAGACGAGTGAGCACTTCCAGCACTGCATCGGTTTGTTAAAACATCTCAACTGATATTCCGTCAATTCCTGGAGCCTTATTTTTCGCCAGTACCTTCAGAGCAGCTTGGACTTGTTCCTTTAGTACCATCAGTTCATGATCATACGCTGCCTCTTGAAATGGTTGAAGGTCGACTAATTCTTTTTGGTATAACGACTCTGTGTATTCCTTCCATCTTCTTTTGATGCTTCCTGCATCGTTTAGTATGTTCCCCATAGAATCCTTCACTATTGCAACTCAGGGCTTGACTTTTTTCTTCAGTTCTTTCAGCTTGAGAAACTTCGAGCGTGTTCTTCCCTTCTGGTTTTCCATCTCCAGCTCTTTGCACATGTCATTATAACAGTCTTCTCGAGCTGCTGTTTGGTATCTTCTGTTTCAGTTCTTTTACTTCATCATTTCTTCCTTTTGCTTTAGTTGCTCAACGTTCAAGAGCAAGTTTCAGAGTCTCCTCTGACATCCATCTTGGTCTTTTCTTTCTTTCCTGTCTTTTCAGTGACCTCTTGCTTTTTTCATGTATGATGTCCTTAATGTCAGTCCACAACTCATCTGGTCTTCGGTCATTAGTGTTCAACACATCAAATCTATTCTTGAGATGGTCTCTAAATTCAGGTGGGATATACTCATGGTTGTACTTTAGTTCTTGTGGACTTGCTCTGGTTTTCTTCAGTTTGAGCTTGAACTTCCATATGAGCAATTGATGGTCTGTTCTACAGTTGGCCCTTGGCTTTGTTCTGACTGATGATAATTGAGCTTTTCCATCATCTTTTTCCACAGATGTAATCAGTTTGATTCCTGTGTGTTCCATCTGGCAAGGTGCATGTGTATAGTCGCCGTTGATGTTGGTGAAAAAAGGTATTTGCAATGAAGAAGTTGTTAGTCATGCAAAATTCTGTCGTTCGATCCCTGGCATTGTTTCTATCACCAAGGCCATATTTTCCAACTACCGATCTTTCTTCTTTGTTTCCAACTTTCACATTCCAATCACCAGTAATTATCAGTGCATCCTGATTGCATGTGCAATCAATTTCTTCATCTTTGGCCTGAGTGGTTGGTGCATAAATTTGAGTAATAGTTGTATTAACTGGTCTTCCTTGTAGGCGTATGGATATTATCCTATTACTGACAGCATTGTACTTCAGGATAGATCTTCAAATGTTCTTCGACAATGAATGCAACACCATTCCTCTTCAATTGTCATTCCCAGCCTACTAGGCTATTTGATTGTAAATTCAGAATGGCCAATACCAGTCCATTTCAGCTCACTAATGCCTAGGATATCGATGTTTATGAGTTCCATTTCATTTTTGACAATCTCCAGTTTTCCTAAATTCATACTTCATACATTCCATATTCCGATTATTAATGGATGTTTGCAGCTGTTTTTTCTCATTTCGAGTTGTGCCACATCAGCAAATGAACGTCCTGAAAGCTTGACTCCATCCTCATCATTAAGGTTGACTCTACTTTGAGAAGGCAGCTCTCCTCAAGTCGTCTTTTGAGTGCCTTCCAACCCGGGGTACCCATCTTCCAGCACTATATCAAACAGTGTTTTGCTGATATTCATAAGGTTTTCACTGGCTAACTCTTTTCAGAAGTAGACTGCCAAGGCCTTCTTCCTGCTCTGTCTTAGTCCAGAAGCTCAGCTGAAACCTGTCTTCCATGGGTGACCCTGCTGGTATCTGAATATCAATGGCATAGCTTCCAGCATCACAGCAACACGCAAACCCCCACAGTACGACAAACTGACACACACGTGGGGATCCAGGAGAATAGTCTTCAGTTTATAGTTAGTGCTTCATGTGGCAGTTTTAAATATGTTTCCAGACCCTAATGTAAACTTACCTGTTTATTAAAGCTTCCTTGATTTGCCATTGTCATTGACAGTCACATTTGATGATGAACTGATAGTTTTGTATGTTGAGAGGTAGAGATCAAGCTTTTTTTTCTTTCCAATGTATATCTGATTGTATAAGCATCATTTTTTAAAATTTTTATTGTGCTTTAAATGAAAGTTCACAAGCGAAGTCAGTCTCATACAAAAATTTATATATACCTTGCTATATACGCCTAGTTGCTATCCCCCTAATGAGACAGCACACTCCTTTACCTCCACTGTCTCTTTTTGTGTCCATTTGGACGGCTTCTAGCCCCCTCTGCCCTCTCATCTCCCGTCCAGACAGGAGATGCCCACATAGTCTCATGTGTCTACTCAATCCAAGAAGCTCACTCTTCACCAGTATCACTTTCTATCCTGTAGTCCAGTCTAATCCCTGTCTGAAGAGTTGGCTTTGGGAATGGTTCTTATCTTGGGCTAACAGAAGGTCTGGGGATCATGCCCACCGGGGTTCTCCTAGTCTCAGTCAGACCATTAAGTCTGGACTTTTTATGAGAATTTGAGGTCTGCATCCCACTGCTCTCTTGGTCCCTCAGGGGCTCTCTGTTGTGTTCCCTGTCAGGGTAGTCATCAGTTGTAGCCAGGCACCATCTAGTTCTTCTGGTCTTAGGCTGATGTAGTCTCTGGTTTATGTGGTCCTTTCTGTCTCTTGGGCTCATAATTACCTTGTGTCTTTGGTGTTCATCATTTTTCATTGCTCCAGTTTGGTTGAGACCACTTGATGCATCTTAGATGGCCTCTTACTAGAGTTTAAGACCCCAGATGCCACTATGCAAAGTGAGATGCGGAATGTTTTCCTAATAGATTTTATTAGGCCAATTGACCTAGATGTCCCCTGAAACCATGGTCCCCAAACCCCCGCCCCTGCTATGCTGGAATTCAAAGCATTCAGTTTATTCAGGAACCTTCTGTGCTTTTGGTTTAGTCCAGTTGTGCTTACCTCTCCTATATTGTGTGTTGTCTTTCCCTTCACCCTAAAATAGTTCTTATCTACTATCTAATTAGTGAAAACCACTCTTCCTTCCGCACTCCCTCACCACTCCCGTAAACCATCAAAGAATATTTTCTACTCTGTTTAAACTATTTATCAAGTTCTTGTAATAGTGGTCTTATACAATATTTGTCCTTTTCCAGCTGACTAATTTCTCTCAGCATAATACCTTCCAGATTTCTCTTTGTTATAAGATGTTTAATGGATTTATCATTGCTCCTTGTCAATGTGCAGTATTCCACTGTGTGAATATACCATGATTTATTTATTCTTTCATCCACTGATGGGCACCTTGGTTGCTTCCATTTTTTGCTGTTGTAAACAGTGCTGCAGTGAACATCGGTGTGCATGTATCTGTTGGTGTAAAGGCTCTTATTTCTCTAGGGTATATCCCAGGGAGTAGCATTGCTGGATCGTGTGGTAGTTCTCTTTCTAGATTTTTAAGGAAGCGCCAAATTGATTTCCAAAGTGGTTGTACCATTTTACATTCCTCCTAGCAGTGTATAAGTGTTCCAGTCTCTCCACAACCTCTCCAACATTTATTATCATCTATTTTTTGGATTAAAACCACCCTTGTTGGAGTGAGATGGAATCTCATTGTAGTTTTGATTTGCATTTCTCTAATGGCTAATGATCATGAGCATTCCCTCATGTATCTGTTAGCTACCTGAATATTTTCTTTAGTGAAGTGTCTGTTCATATCCTTTGCCCATTTTTTAATTGGGTTATTTGTCTTTTTGCAGTTGAGTTTTTGCAGTATCATGTAGATTTTAGAGATCAGGCACTGGTCAGAAATGTCACAGCTAAAAACTTTTTCCCAGTCTGTAGGTAATCTTTTTATTCTTTTGGTGAAGTCTTTGAATGAGCGTAGGTGTTTGATTTTTAGGAGTTCTCAGTTACCTAGTTCTCTTCTGCACTTTTAGTAATATTTTGTATACTGTTCATGCCATGTATTAAGGCTCGTAACGTCCCTATTTTTTCTTCGATGATCTTTATCATTTTAGATTTTATATTTAGGTCTTTGATCCATTTTGAGTTTGTTTTTGTGTGTGGTCTGAGGTATGGGTCTTGTTTCATTTTTTGGCAGATGGATATCCAGTTACGCCAGTACCATTTGTTCAGAAGACTGTCTTTTCCCCATTTAACTGACTTTGGGCCTTTGTCAAATAGCAGCTGCTCATATGTGGATGGTTTTATGTCTGAATTCTCAGTTCTGTTCCATTGGTCTATGTGTCTGTTGTTGTACCAGTACCATGCTGTTTTGACTACTGTGCAAGTGTAAGAGGTTATAAAATCAGGTAGAGTGAGCTCTCCCATTTTCTTCTTTTTCAGTACTGCTTTACTTATCCAGGGCCTCTTTCCCCAAGCACCATTTTTTGAAGAGATATCTTTTATCATTATCTCTGCAAATTTCAGATCTTAGGTTTTTATTGCCCATGGGTGTGAAATGTTCTGAGTCACCAAATAAAGGAACAGTCAACAGTACTGGGGGATGCGTGTTACGGAGAGTGCCAGGAGCAGTAACAGCATTTGGTCCTAGAGATAATGTGCCACTCACATTGAATTTTCCCTTCAGCCTGCAGGTTTTGACCCCCGAGCAACAAAAGAATCATTTGAGGGAAGAAGGAAGAGGTTACAGGACTTGAGTATTGTCATTTTTGGGAAACCCTTGTTGGCAGACTGAAATTTCTGAACAGAAATTAGAGCTGATCCAGAAAACACAAAGGCAAAGCATCCGAGTTGCTGGCAATGTCCCAAAGAAATGTCACCAAGAAAATGGTGATAGCCCAGGTGATTTTGGTTTGTTTTATGCTTTTATTTGTTCCCTAATGGATTTGCAGAGGCCTGTAAAATATCAGCTCAGTTCATGCGAAAAGTATTACTTTGGAAAAGTGGAAGCTAGATAGAAATAAACTTAGATTTTCACTTTAACTTCAAGCAATGTAGAATCAGGAACATATCGTTTATGGTATTTACACTAAATTATTTACATTGAACATAATATGTGACTGAGGATTTTTGGGGTTACATTAGCTGTCAACTTGCATTTAGTATTTCTCTGGCCAATCCAAGAGAATCATTATAATATAAATGCTAAGCCCAGTTTCTGAGGAGAAAGAAGATAAGCTCCTTGAGGGACTTCAATATTCCATGAGACTTGTTTGAGTAAGTTTCTTTGATGTTTCTTCCTGGAGGTGATTTGGCGGACGTCGTCCTGAACAGCATCATTCTCATGTTGTTGTTAGGTGCCATCAAGTTGGTTCTGACTCATAGTGACCCTATGTACTACAGAAGGAAGCACTGCCCAGTCTTCTGCCATCCTCATAATCGTTATTATGCTTGAGCCCATTATTGCAGCCACTGTGTCAATCCATCTTGTTGAGCGTCTTCCTCTTTTTCGCCGACCCTTTACCAAGCATGATGTCCTTCTCCAGGGACTGATCTGTCCTGGTAACATGTCCAAAGTATGTGAGACACAGTCTCACCATCCCTGCTCTTAAGCAGCATTCTAGTTGTAACATTCTCATAAATGCATGTAAAATGGGACTAGTAGTAATAGTAATATAAAAATGACGGGCAGCTTTCAACCTTCTGTAACATCAGGGGTAGAAGAGAGAATCAACATCAATCCAAGGCTGATTCCTATGAGGTGAAGGTCAAACATACCTGCACCCTCCAAACTTTTTACTAATTCTGACAGCAGCCATCCCTCCATAACATTCTCTGCCTCTGGGCTGAGTTTGATAATTTGTTGCAGTGACCACATAGAACTCAATGACTGTACTTACAGTTATGGAGTTTATTAGGGAAGTAACAGCTTATAACTGGGGATCAGAATCACGGGGCTGTAACTCAGGAGCAGGATCAGGAAGCACGTAGACAAAGTCTTCCTTCTTCAGCACAGGACAGCTTTTTCTGTCTCTTATCTCCCATCCAGGGCTCCTCTCCGCCTCATGATGGCAGTTTCCTCTCAGCATCCTTAGGACAGGCTCCACTCAGCCCCCATAGGACAGGCTCCCTCTCTTGGGCCTCAGCCCTCTGCCTGGCCTCTGCTCAGTCAAGTGTTACAAAGGTATTTACCTCTGCCTAAAAATGTCTGGAGGCATCCCACTCTGCCAGCAAGCCTTCTGCTGGAAGGCGCTCGGCTCTCTTGCTCCAAGGGTTGGCACTCCCACTTTAACTGCCAGTTGACATGTCTACTGTATCCACATTGCTCCGTGGGCCGGGAAACTCACCGCACCTTGTAGAACCAGTGTTCTGGTTCTGCTACCACCATTTCTTTGACACTGGACTCTGCTGTACTTACCACTGTTCCCAGGCATCTCTTCCCTAATATTACACCTCTCTTGTCTCCTGGGTCTAGGAGGTTCTTAGCACAGGGACCCTGGGTCAAAAGGAAGCACTCCTGACCTGGTTCTTATTGGTAGTGAGGCCTCCTCTTTTGCTTTTGAGATGAGCCCATTTTAAGCCTAGTGGGATGGCAAAACTGACTAATCCCCTTGTTAGGGTTTTATACACCTTATTTGCATGGTCCCATCCCCACAGGGTTTCTATGCACCTTATTTGCATTATTGACAGACTATCCGGCCTCCTTGATGAGCACAAGCACCTTATTTGCATAGTCTATTTGATCATTTTTGGAAATCACAACGTCTATGTATGGCTAAACCCACTGCCATCAAGTCAATTCCTACTCATGGCGACCCTGTAGATAAGAGTAGAATGCTCTATAGGGTTTCCAAGGCTGTAGGTCTTTATGGAAGCAGGCTGCTGCATCTTGCCCCCACGGAGCAATTGGTGGGTTCCAACCACTGACCTTTTGGTTAGCAGATGAGTGATTAACCACTGCACTAGCAGAGTTCCTTAGACTATGGCTAGAAGGGCCATATTAGGTAATTCAGTGCACTGCAAGTACTAGCATCAGAACCTAACTTAAGGGGGGATAATGACCCAGATCAGCTAATTGCTATGAGGTAGAGGTCAGACATACCTTTACTTCCCAACCTTTTTACCAATTCTGACACCAGCCATCCCTTCCACAACACTCTTTACTTCTCTTCTGGGTTTGATTATTTGTTGCAATGGCCACAAAGAACTTGCAGACGGTACTTACAGTTAAGTGGTTTATTAAGGAACAGGGTGTAACATGGGATCAGGATCAACCGGCCGTAACTCAGGAATCAGGATCGGGAACCATGCAGGCAAAGTCTTCCGTCTTCAGTGCAGGACAGCTCTCTCAGCTCCTCTCTCCCGTGCAGGCCTCCTCTAAGCCCCCTGAGTACAGGCTCCTCACGGTCCCCTCAGGAGAGACTCTTCTTGGCCCTGCAACCTATCACCACTGGCTCTGCCACAGGGCCCCTTCCAGGCCTGTCAGTGACAGCACTGCTGCCAGTCCCTTTCCAGGCTTTTTGCCACTGACACTGCCACAAGGCCCCTTCTGAGCCTCTTGCTGTCTTCAGAGTTAGCCCTCGTTCCAGAGTTAGAACCTTTAGGAGGCTCTTTGCCTCCTCTCTGCTTCTCTCTTGTCTTTTCTTATTTCTGCTTCCTATTTCTTTTTTGAAAATGCTGTAGAGTTGGCTGCATACATACACAAACTCGTCATTTTCAAGGCACATCTCTTCTCAGAAGGCCATGAAGGGACCAATTCCCTCTCAGTAGGACATAGACACTTAATTTGCATACTAGACTGTAGACACTTCTTTGCATAGTATATTAATCAATCCTGCAAGATGCGTATACCAGTTACAGGGCAGACTACAGCCCAGGAGCAGACAGAAAGTATCAAACTGTGGTATTTACAACTTACCCAAGAAATGTGACAAACCCTCTAGGATAGAAAACTAGGGCAAATGTAACTCCTTAGGGCTTGGGGGAAAGATTGCCTATATACTTCCCAAACCACCAAGTAAAAGCCCACATAAAGGAGCTCATTTCACTACAGGTAGACATTCTCACTCTGTTTACTTACCTCTCCTTTATATTCTCTCTTTCTGTCTCTACTACATTTAGGATAATTTCTTCAGTTGTACATTATAATTGACTAATAATCTCCTTAGTGTATTTAATTCGTGTGGTGAAATGAATTCCTTTTTGTGGCCTTTTGCCTTGGTTGTTTGGAAACCCCAGACATTTTGATACTTTTGTCCAGCTTGATTGACATTTCCTGGGTTAAGTTGGAAACAGCTTGGTTTGATACTTCCTGCCTGGCCCTGGGCTGCAACCTGCCATGTGATTGGTATGTACCCTGTAGGCTTTGGTCAATAGATTATGCAAATGAGTTGAGTTGTAGCCCAACCATACCTACTGTGCAAATGAGGCATCTGAGGACAATCAAGAGGGAATTGGTCGGTACATAGCCTTGTCTTAAAATTGACAGGGAGTTTATAGGTACAAGCACCCAGCCCCACAGAGGCTTGTCAAACAGAGGGAAGCAAGAAGAGAAACAGCGGGAAGAAGCCAAAGGAATAAAGGAGAAAGAAGCTCTCTAGAAGAGGCAAGGAACCTCCAAGAAGACACTCACTGGTCAAGGTCTGTAACACTGAAGACAGCGAGAGGCTGAGCAGCAGAGCCAGTGGCAAGAGGTCCAGAAGGGGCCCAGTGGCAGAGCAGGTGGTGACAGAGAGCAGGGCCAAGAGGAGCATTTCCTGAGTAGACTGTGAGAATCCTGTCCACAGAGGGCTAAGAGGAGACTGTCCTCAGGGGGCTGAGAAAAGCTGAGAGAGCTGTCGTGTATTGAACCTGCCACTGCAAGAAGTCATCAGACCCATACTGGGGAGTCAACAGAAATTGACCAAGGCACATTCATAGAAGCATCACAGACACATCCAGACTCCCTGAGGAACCGAGTTACTGGGCTGAGGGCTGGAGACAATGGTCTTGGGGGACATATACCTCAATTGGAATGAATATTTCATAAAGAAAATAATCTACCTTTGACTGTGGTGAGTAGCATCTGGGGTTTTAAAAGCCTGTGAGTGGCCGTCTAAGGTATATCTACTGGTCCCATCCCAGCTGGAGCAAAGGAGCATAAAGAAAACCAAAGACACTAGGGAAAGATTAGTCTAAAGGACTAATGGACTACAACTACCACAACCTCTGCCATACTGAACCTAGAATAACTAGGTGGTGCCCAGCAACTGCCCCTGACTGCTCTACAGAGATCACAATAGAGGTTGCGAGACAGAGTGAGAGAAAAATGTGGAATAAAATTCGGATTCACAAACAAAGGACCAAACGTGCTGATCTGACAGAGACTGGAGAAACCCTGAGAGTATGGTCCCTGGACACCCGTTTAACTCAGCACTGAAGTCACTCCTGAGGTTCATCCTTCAGCCAAAGATTAGGCAGGTCTATAGGGCAAACAGTGGTTAAGTGCTATGGCTGCTAACCAAAGGGTCGGCAGTTCAAATCCACCAGGCGCTCCTTGGGAACTCTGTGGGGCAGTTCTACCCTGTCCTATAGGGTTGCCGTGAGTTGGAATCGACTCGATGGCACTGGATATAGGGCAAACAATAACAAACATGAGGAGCATACTTCATATTTCAGTCATGTATACGAGACTAATGGGCACACCAGCCCAAAAGCAAAGACGAAAGCAGAAAGGGACAGAAAAACTGGCCAAATGGAGGAAGGGAACCTGAGGTGGAAAAAGGGAGTGTGTTGACACATCGCAGGATTGTCAACCAGTGTCATAAAACAATTTGTGGATTAATTGTTTAATGAAAAACTAACCCTGTAAACTTTTACCTAAAGCACGAGACAAAAAAAAATCGAGAGGCGGAGCCAGGATTCAGACGCTTATGGCAAGTCCTCTTTACAATAAAGACCTGAAAAGACAAGCGAAATGAGTATATTTATGACAAGCTAGGAGCCCTGAGCATCAAAGGCAAGCTCAGAAAACGAACTGATGGGCAGTGGGCGTAAGAGACAGTTCAGAAGTGGAGAGGAGTTACCGGACCTGAATCACGGGGAGCCCTCAGGCACCATTCCTGGGAGCTGTGGTGGTGGGCTGGTACTAGTGTTCAGCTGCAGTTTCCTCAGGGAGAAGCAGCCAGCCCCACAGCCTGCTTACACCTACGGAACCAGAAAAGAACGGTGCTTTCGCTAAGTATTTGCGTATATTTTACTACACTCCGCCCCCCGCCCCCAAGCTGGCTTCAGCGGCTGAATTCACTGGGTCTGATATACGCCCTGTTCAGCACTTAGAGCCATCCTCCCGGCCTTGGAGAAGGAAAAAATTTGCAATTAGGGGAAAAGGTAATTTGTCAGCTCCACTAACTGGGGGAGCTCAGGACAGAAGCGGTTCCTGTCCAGGCATAAATGGTCCGTGGAGTTGGAGTTCCTTTCACCTCTGTATGGACCTGTGTGGGCCTATTTCAAGAGAATAGGCCCTTGTTGGCAGACTCCAGCCGTTTCAGCTGTGTGGCAGAGTTGGGTGTTTGATGTTTGACATTACTTTCCATATTAAACAGGGTCCTCACCTACCCACATAAGGGGCCTAAGGACTGGTAGCTCCACTCTGGTCACCCAGCCACCTGCGACAAGGATCCAAGGATAATTGGTACCTCCCAGTCCATAGAACCAAAAACATTGGGTGCCATGGTCCATCTCCAGAACCCAACCATCTGTGTGCTCTAGGGAACAGGGATGTGCTTTCCTCAGAGACACGTATGGGACAATTCTCAGCCTCCTGCCTTGTTCAGAGTGTGACCCCTTGCTGCAACCAGATACTGGTACCTACACCAATCACCCCGCCCCTCGAAGACTGTAGTACAGAGCCTTGTACCACACAGCTACCTGGACACCTGAGCTGAATTCATGCAAGAAAAGCGAATGGGCTCCTAGGCTCATATACTTGATAACAGTTCTACCCATCTGGGGACAGGATGTCAGAGCTCCAAAGGTGAAAATAAAGCTAGCTCACTCAGGCAACCCATTTCAGCATATCAAAATAAAGCAAGAAGCTATGACACAGTAAGCAAGCATAAAATAAACTAATACAATAACTTATAGATGGCTCAGAGACAACAGTCAATATCAAGTCACATAAAGAAACAGACCACGATCACCTCAGCAGGCTCTCAAAACAGAATCAAGGGATCTTCTAGATGAAAGTGCATTCCTAGAATTACCAAAGGCAGAATACAAAATATTAATATACAGAACCCTTCAAGACATCAGGAAGGAAATGAGGCAATACGCAGAACAAGCCAAGGAACACACAGATAAAGCAATTGGAGAAATTCAAAAGATCATTCAGGAGCATAATGAAAAACTTAATAAGCTGGACAAATCCATAGATAGCAATCAGAAATTCAGAAGATTAACAATAAAATTACAGAAGTGGACAACTCAATAGAAAGAGAGCAGACTTGAGCACGTAGAATGCAGAATTTCTGAACTTTAAGATGAATCACTTGGCGCTAATATATTTGAAGAAAAATTAGATAAAAGAATTTTAAAAAATGAAGAAAACTTAAGAATCATGTAAGACTGTCAAGAGAAATAACCCCTGAGTGATTGGAGTACCAGAACAGGGAAGGATAACAGAAAATACACAGAGAATTGTTGGCAGAAAACTTCCCTGATATCGTGAAAAATGAGCAGATATCTATCCAAGATGTTCATCGAACTCCACATAAGGTAGATTTTAAAAGAAAGTCACCAAGACATAATCAAACTTGCCAAAACCAAAGATAAGGAGAGAATTTTAAGAGCAGCTAGGGATAAATGAAAAGTCACCTACAAAGGAGAGTCAGTAAGAACAAGCTCGGGCTACTCGACAGAAACCTTGCAGGCAATAAGGCAATGGGATGACTTATTCTAAAAATTGAAGAAAAAAATTGCCAGCCAAGAATCATATATCCAGCAAATCTGTCTCTTAAATATGAAGGTGAAATTAGGACATTTCCAGATAAACAGAAGTTTAGGGAATTTGTGAAAAACCAAACCAAAACTACAAGAAATTCTAAAGGGAGTTCTTTGGTTAGAAAATCAATATCAGGTGTCAACCCAAGACTAGAACACTAGTCAGAGCAATCAGAAGTCAACCCAGACAGGGAAATGAATAAAACAAAGCAAGATAAAAACAAAACCACTCAAAACAGGGTAACAGCGATGTTAATCTGTAAAAGAAGACAATATTAAAATAATAAAGAGGGGCGAAGAAATGTAGTCACAGATCTTCCATACGGTGAGGAAGATAAGCCGATACAAAGAAATAAAAGTTAGGTTTAAATTTAGAAAAATAGGGGTATGTAATAAGGTAACCACAAAGGAAATAAACTATTCTACGCATCAAAATAAAATACAGGAAAAAAATAGAGATTCAGCAGAAACAAAATCAACAACAATGAATATGAGGAAACGACAATATATAAAAATAATCTACTCAGCACATGAAAATAAGTGGGAAAAAGAAACTGTCAACACACCAAAAAAGACATCAAAATGATAACACTAAGTTCATACTTATCCATAATTATGCTGAATGTAAATGGACTAAATGCACCATAAAGAGACAGACAGTGACAGAATGGATTAAAAAACAAGATCTGTCTATATGCTCCCTACAAGAGACACAGCTTAGACTTAGAGACACAAACAAACCAAAACTCAAAGGATGTAAAAAAAATATATCAAGCAAACAACAATCAAAAAACAGCAGGAGTGGCAATATTAATTTCTGACAAAATAGACTTTAAATCCATCATAACCAGTAAGGAAGGACACTATACAATGATTAAAGGGACAATATACCAAGAAGATATAGCCATATTAAATATTTATGCACTCAATGACAGGGCTGCAAGATACATAAAACAAACTCTATCAACACTGAAAAATGAGATACACAGCTCCACAATAATAGTAGGAGACTTCAGCACATCAGTTTTGGCGAAGGAGACGACATCCATAAAGAAGGTCAATAAAGACAGAAGATCTAAATGGCACGGTAAACCTACTTGACCTCATAGACACATACAGAACACTCCACCCGACAGCAACCAAGTATACGTTCTTTTCTCGTGCACATGGAATATTCTCTAGAATAGACCACATATTGCATCATATAGCAAGCCTTAGCAGAATCCAAAATAGCAACATATTACAAACAATCTTCTCTGGCCATAAGGCCATAAAAGTGGAACTCAATAACAGAAAAAGCAGGGAAAAGAAATCAAACACTTGGAAACTGAACAATACCCTGCTCAAAAAAGACTGGATTATAGAAGACATTAAGGATGGAATAAAGAAATTCATAGAATCCAATGAGAATGAAAACACTTCCTATCAGAACCTTTGGGACACAGCGAAAGCAATGCTCAGAGGTCAGTTTATATCGATAAATGCACACGTACAAAAAGAAGAAAGGGCCAAAATCAAGGAATTCTCCCTACAACTTGAACAAATAGAGAACAACAAAAGAAATCTTCAGGCACCACAAGGAAAAAAATAATAAAACTTAGAGCAGAATTAATGAAATAGAAAACAAAAAAACAGTTGACAGAGTTAACAAGATGAAAAGCTGGTTCTTAAAAAAAAATCAACAAAATTGATAAACCATTGGCCAAACTGATAAAAGAAAAAAGGAGAGGAAGCAAACAACTCAAATAAAAAATGAGATGGGTGATATTACAACAGACCTAACTGAAATTAAAAGAATCATATCAGATTACTATGAAAAATTATACTCTAATAAATTTGAAAACGTAGAAGAAATTGATGAATTCCTGGGAACACACTACCTACCTCAACTAACACAAACAGAGGAAGAACAACTAAATAGACCTATAACAAAAGAAGAGACTAAAGAGGTAATCAAAAAACTCCAAACAAAAAAAAGCCCTGGCCCAGACGACTTCACTGCAGAGTTCTACCAAACTTTCAGAGAAGAGTTAACAGCACTACTACTTAAGGTATTTCAGAGCATAGAAAAGGACGGAATACTCCCAAACTCATGCTATGAAGCCAGCATATCCCTGATACGAAAAGCAGGGGAAGACACTACAGAAAAAGAAAATTACAGACCCATATCCCTCATGAACTTAGGTGCAAAAATCCTCAACAAAATCCTGGCCAATAGAATTCAACAACATACCAAAAAAAAAAAAAAAATTCACCATCGCCAAGTGGGATTCATACCACGTATGCAGAGATGGTTCAACATTAGAAAAACAGTTAGTGTAATACATCATATAAATAAAACAAAAGACAAGAACCACATGATTTTATCAATTCATGCAGAGAAGGCATTTGACACAGTTCAACACTCATCCATGATAAAAAAAAAAAAACTCAGCAAAATAAGAAGGAAAATTCATCAACATCATAAAGGGCATTTATACAAAGCCAAGAGCCAGCATCTTCCTAAATTAAGAGAGTTTGAACGCATTCCCCTTGAGATCAGGAACCAGACAAGGGTGTACTTTATCACCACTCCTATTCAACACTGCTGGAAGTCCTAGCCAGAGCAGTTAGGCTAGATAAAGGTATAAAGGGCATCCAGAGTGGCAAGGAAGAAGTAAAATTATCTCTTTTTGCAGATGACATGATCTTATACACAGAAGACCCTAAGGAATCCTCTAGAAAACTACTGAAACTAATAGAAGAGTTCAGCAGAGTATCGGGATACAAGGTAAACATACAAATATCAGTTGGATTCCTCTACACCAACAAAAAGAACATTGAAGAGGAAATCACCAAATCAATACCATTTTCAGTAAGCCTCCGGAAGATAAAACACTTTGCAATAAATCCTACCAGAGTTGTAAAAGACTTATACAAAGAAAACTACAAAACACTTCTGCAAGAAACGAAAAGAGACCACATAAGTGGAAAAACATACCTTGCTCATGGATAGGAAGTCTTAACATTATAAAAATGTCGGTTCTACCAAAAGCAATCTACAGTTTTAATGGAATTCCGATCCAAATTCCAACAACATTCTTTAATGAGTTGGAGAAACAAATCACCAACTTCATTCCGAAGGGAAAGAGGCTCCGGATAAGTAAAGCATTACTGAAAAAGAAGAACAAAGTGGGAGGCCTCACACTAACTGATGTTAGAACCTATTATACCGCCACAGTAGTCAAAACAGCCTGGTATTGTTACAACAGATACATAGACAAATGGAATAGAATTGAGAATCCAAACATAAATCCATCCGCATATGAGCAGCTGGTATTTGACAAAGGCCCAAAGTCAGTTCAATGGGGAAAAGACAGTCTCTTTAATAAATAATGCTCTTATAACTGGATATCCATCTGCAAAAAAATGAAACAAGTCCCATACCTCACACCATGCACAAAAACTAACTCAAAATGGATCAAAGACCTAAATATAAAATCTAAAACGTAAAGATCCTAGAAGAAAAAATAGGGACAATGTTAGGAGCCCTAATACATGGCATAAACAGTAGACAAAACATTACTAACAATGCAGAAGAAAAACTAGATAACTGGGAGCTCCTAAAAATCAAACACCTATGTTCATCGAAAGACTTCACCAACAGAATATAAAGATTACCTACAGACTGGGAAAAAGTTTTTAGTTATGACATTTCCAATCAGCACCTGATCTCTAAAATCTACATGATACTGCAAAAACTCAACTGCAAAAAGACAAATAACCCAATTAAAAAATGAGCAAAAGACATGAGCAGACACATCACTAAAAAAGACATTCAGGTAGCTAACAGATACATGAGGAAATGCTCACTATCATTAGCCATTAGAGAAATGCAAATCAAAACTACAATGAAATTCAATCTCACTCCAGCGAGGCTGGCATTAATGCAAAAAACATGAAACAATAATTGTTGGAGAGGCTGCGGAGAGATTGGAACACTTATACACTGCTAGTGGGAATGTGAAATGGTACAACCACTTTGGAAATTGATTTGGCGCTTCCTTAAAAAGCTAGAAATAGAACTACCATATGATCCAGCAATCCCACTCCTCGGAATATATCCTAGAGAAATAAGAGCCTTTACATGAACAGATATATGGGCACCCATGTTCATTGCAGCATTTTTTATGATAGAAAAAAGATGGAAACAACCAAGGTGCCCATCAACAGATGAATGGGTAAATAAAATATGGTATATTCACACAATGGAATACTACGCATCAATAAAGAACAGTGAGGAATCTGAAACATTTCATAATGTGGAGGAACCTGGAAGGCATTATGCTCAGTGAAATTAGTTGCAAAAGGACAAATATTGTATAAGACTACTATTATAAGAACTCAAGAAATAGTTTAAGGAGAGAAGAAAATATTATTCGACGGTTACGAGAGGGGGGAGGGAGAGAGGGCGGGAAAGGGCTATTCACTAATTACATAGTAGAAAAGAACTACTTTAGGTGACAGGAAAGGCAACCCACAATACAGGCGAGGTCAGCACAACTGGACTAAACCAAAAGCAAAGAAGTTTCCTGA
This sequence comes from Elephas maximus indicus, assembly GCF_024166365.1. Lineage (NCBI taxonomy): Eukaryota > Metazoa > Chordata > Mammalia > Proboscidea > Elephantidae > Elephas > Elephas maximus. Next base: position 95,638,109 of record NC_064829.1, on the reverse strand, counting down.
ATAAACTGAATGCTTCAGAGCCCAGCGTAGCAGGGGTGGGGGTTTGGGGACCATGGTTTCAGGGGACAACTAAGTCAATTGTCATAATAAAATCTATTAAGAAACATTCTGCATCCCACTTTGGAGAGTGGCATTTGGGGTCTTAAACGTTAGCAAACGGCCATCTAAGATGCATCAATTAGTCTCAACCCACCTGGAACAAAGAAGATGAAGAACACCAAGGACACAAGGTAATTATGAGCCCAAGAGACAGAAAGGGCCACATAAACCAGAGACTACATCAGCCTGAGACCAGAAGAACTACGTGGTGACTGGCTGTAACCGATGACTGCCCTGACAGGGGACACAACAGAGAACCCCTGAGGGAACAGGAGAGCAGTGGGATGCAGACCCCAAATTCTCGTAAAAAGACCAGACTTAATGGTCTGACTGAGACTAGAAGGACCTTTGGGATCATGGCTCCCAGACCTTCTGTTGGCCCAGGACAGGAACCATTCCCAAAGCCAACTCTTCAGATAGGGATTGGACTGTACAATAGGTTGAAGAGGGATGCTGGTGAGGAGTGAGCTTCTTGCATCAGGTGGACACTTGAGACTATGTTGGCATCTTCTGCCTGGAGGGGAGATGAGGGGGTACAGGGCATTAGAAGCTGGCGAAATGGACACAAAGAATAGAGAGTAGAGGGAGGAAGCGGGCTGTCGCATGAGAGGGAGAGCAATTAGGAATATGTGTGTATAAGTTTTTGTGTGGGAGACTGACTTGATTTGTAAACTTTCACTTAAAGCACAATAAAAAAAAATCAAACCCAGAAAAGAGGTAGAGCACACTGTGGAAAAGTGTGCTCTGGAGTTAGAACTGGTAGAAGATTGGAAGGTGAAGGTATGCCTGGCCTCCACCGTGTGGGGATCAGCATTGGGCTGACCGTAATCATTATCACCCTTAAAGTTAGGCAGGTTCTGACAACATCTGATAGTATGAGGACTATCAAGAGGGGATTGGTAGGTTCAGAGCCTTGTCTTGAAATTGGCAAGGAGTTTATAGGTACAAGCAGGCAGCACCACAGAGGGCTGTCAAAGAGAAAGAAGCAAGAAGAGGAACAGCAGGACGAAGCAAAAGCAATAAAGCAGAAAGAAGCCAATACTGCTAGTCCTTCTAGTCCCATTTCACAATACGTTGTTAACTTCTCTGTTATCATGTATTTATATGCATTTATCTAGTATATGTATGTCTGTGTGTGTGTGTGTGTGTGTGTATAAATGTGAGATGTTTCTAGCTTATGAAGACATTTCCACTGCAACACATTATAGAAAATTGTCATTTCATAAGTGAGTAGAGTATGGGATGCAAAAATTGAGAATAGTTTTTTTAAGATTTTCCTTTTTCTATAAGATATTAAAAACCTAGGTATGTGTATGCAGCAGCCTATATAGAAGAATGAACAGAACAACTTCCCTCACATTTCATTCATATGATGAAATGGAAAATACTTCATTAAACAAGATCCTTTTAATACAGGAGTCACTGACATTCAGCGATGTGTTTGTGAAGCTCACCTGGGATGAATGGCAGCTCCTGGACCCTGCTCAGAAGGAGCTGTACTGGGCTGTGATGTTGGAGAACTATAACAACCTGCTGTCTATTGGTGAGGACAACTCTCCTGTCATTGGCCCTGTCATTGGCCTTTCCTTTCTTAGTTGCTGAAACCTTAGGAATGTCTATGGTGCTCAGAAGTGATAGATTCTCAGTGCACTCTCTGGTCCTAAATGAGTGGGCATATTCTTTCTACTCTTGACAGAAAAACCTTTACTTTGATTGAAAATTCTTTTTTGACAAATATAACATTCTGCAGTCTTCACAAACCCAAGGCCAGTTTGGTGACTAAGATTCTGTGATTTCCCATGAACAGGGTGTGGAGTTAGCAAACCAGATGCACTCTCCAGGTTGGAACGAGGAGAAAAACCATGGACTCTATTAGACGAAAGCCATAGTGGGATCTTTTCAGGTGAGCAAGCGAAAAGCTGTATGGAGGGGAGGCTGTGGAAGTCACATTCAAGAGAGAGAAGGCGTCACATCTGTGAGGAGTGACTGAGGCTACATAAAAAAAAAAGTGCTTCCACGTATCCCTTTCCCCATGTGAGACCTCTCTTTTTTTCTAGGAGTTTAGAAAAATATATACTCTTCTGCCTCTTCTGAGATCAGATCCCTGTTTATTTGATCTACATTTGGACATTTTTGCTTCCATAATTTTCTTCTTCCTAGGATTCTCAAGTCTTTCCCTTCATATCTTTCCACCACTCTTCCTGTGAAACTCCACCTTACAGGCCTCTCTTCCAAGAGAGAATTTTGAATTCATAACTGTCTTCAGAGGACGGCACCTTCCTCCCTCATTGAGTAACATGGATTTCCCTTCCTGGCATCCAACCCCACCTTGGATGTTTTGCCTCCACAGTAGACTGGTCTCTCATTGTGCTTCTATCTGCTTCCTTAGCTTCTCTTTTCCCCCCACTCTGAGGTTTCTAAAGGTTCTGATTTCCATTTTCTAATTTGTTCTCCTAACAACTTAAAATTTGCTTCAATCTAATCAGTTAATCTTCTGTTTCCTGAAGGAGACTGTCAAATGACATCTCCCTTGAAATTGTCTGACATAGACTTTTTTGTATATGTTTTACTCATTTCGACAAAACTTCCCTATGAGTTGTCAATATCTGCAAGGAACTAGGATCGTCTTCTCAATAGGAAACCTCCCATCAGCTTTAGTTTATCAGCTTAGTACTGTACATCTGAAATCCTAGCCATCCTGGCAGTTGCCGTTAATGTTTCTTACCTACAGGTACCTCTTTGTTAAGTCTCTGCTCTTCGTGATGATTTTTTAACTAGAAAAAATTTTTTTTCACCTCTTGCATTCTCCATTGTATCATAAACTGAAATAACTCTAAGAATCAGCCCAAAGCTGGTTCCTGTCATGCCGAGGTCAAATATATCCCAACTTCTACACTTGTACATTATTTCTGATACCAGCCATTCTTTCTCAGCTCTCTCTTTTTCTAATGGATGTGGTAATCCATTAGAGTGGTCACAGAGAAATCACAGCCATGCCATATCTGTGATAACAACGTCTAATATAAGAAAGTTGTATATAAGTAAAGGATATAAACTTAGGGATATTCGTAAGACAAGTTCTCTTAGTGTTTCCTGCAGATAGCTTCAGCACCTCATGGGCACCTGAAAGGCATATGGTTACTCTTCCTGATACAGATGTTCACTCTTGTCGACCAGAAAACTTTTTGGCCAGGAACTGCTGTGCGATGTCACTCAGTGGGCTCCGCTATTGTGGTGTGATCGATTGCTTTCATATCACCTTTCTCACCATGGTCTCGTAACTCCTGCCCAGGTGATTGCGTGAGACTGTGTAAATTAAGATTATCGTGGACCACCAAAAGGATTGGTTTGTTTTGCCATCCACTAGGTTAAAATGAGCCCTTCCAGACATGAGAAAGAGTGGATCTCACCATCACCAAGGAAGAAGAACCAAGGGTGGAATTTGTCCTTTCAACTTGGGATTCCTGTGCTGAGAAGCTACTGGAACCAGGAAACTGGGAGAGAAAGAGAAAGAATGAGCTGTAACACTGAAGATGGCGAGAAGAGGTGACAGAGAAGTGGTGGCAGGAGAGACCAGCAGCAGAGACTGGCAGGAAACAGTGAGATGGGCTACCCGACCCACAGAGCAAGAAAGCTGAATGCCTTTGGGCAGGAGGATTGCAGGCAGAGTGGGGTGCCTCCTGGCACTTGAGAGAGCTAGGTTTTCTGACCCACGGAGCTAGAAGTGAGCGCCTTGGGGCTGAGGCTTACTAGTGGAGTGGGGTATCTTGGAGCACTTATCAGCAGAGCTAAAAGAGCTTTGTAACACTTGCCCAAGGAGGACAGAGGCCGAGGACCAGAGAAAGGCGTGCCTACGGGCATGGCTAAGAAGAGGCTGTCCTGATCGGGGAACTGTATCCTGATTATTCCTGATCCTAAATTGTAACCTGTTACTTCCCCAATAAACCCCATAATGGTGAGTATTGTCTGTGAGTTCTTTGCGGCCTTTGCAATGAATTATTGAACCCAGCAGAGAAGTAGAGAGTGCCATGGGAGGGATGGTTGATGTCAGAATTCATAAAGATGGTGGAGAGAGGAGGCATGTCTGACCTCCACCTCATGGGAACCAGCCTTGGCCTGTTGTTCTTGATTCTTCTTTCCCCTTTGAAGTTAGAGGAGGATAGACACCACTCTCATGCCATTCTTGCACCTAAGACTACTTTTTTCCTGCCAGATGCAACAATCCCAGGGTGAGGGATGCAGCTGTGAGAGGAGAATCAGGGGTGATCCCCATGCATGAGACTGTAATTATACACCTTGCAGTGTAGTGAGATACTTAATATGGCCCTTGTAGCCATAGTCTTCATAACTCCTACCAAATGACTGTGTGGGGCTATGCAAATGAGTGTTTGTGGCCCACCAAGAGGATTGGATAGCTTGCTAATAATGTAAATATGGTGCACGGCACCCTCGTGGGGTGGGGCCATGCAAATAAGGTGTATAGAACCTTACTGAGGGGATTCATCAGTTATGCCATCCAGCTGGGCTTAAAGACAGACACACAGAGAAGAGAGAGAGGAGCTGTGACACAGAATACAGCAAGAGACACCATTGCAAGATGGCAGGAACCAGGAAACTGGAGTAAGATGGCTGCGGTGGGGTTTGCTGACTCATGAAGCTAAAGAATTACAACAGTTGCCCTAGAGGGCCCCCAACAGCGCCTGGCAGCAGAAGTTACCCATCAGGGTCCAGTGGCCCAAAGCACCCAGCTGGGCATGGTGGCAGCAAGGCCACAACAGAGCCTGGTGGCAGAGGGGCAATAAGCTGTCCTGATCAAACAAATGTATCGTGAGTTGTTTCTGATCCTGATCCTTAGCTGTACCCTGTTACTTCCATAATCGGAAACCCTGGTCGTGTAGTGGTTAAGTGCTACAGCTGTTAACCAAGAGGTCGACAGTTCGAATCCGCCCAGCGCTCCTTGGAAACTCTATGGGGCAGTTTTACTCTGTCCTATAGGGTCGCTATGAGTCGGAATGGACTCGATGGCCCTGGGTTTGGTTTTTTGTTTGGACTTCCATAATAGAACACTGAACTAAGTACACTTTATGTGTTCTGTCAGATATTACAGCGAATTACTGAATCTAAAAGATGAGGAGAATACTGAGGAGAAGGGGAGTAGTTCGGGTTAAAGATTGATGGAGTGGTATAGCAGTTCAGTAAAGTTGGACATTTGGGACATCTTTAACCTCCCCCTCATTGGAACCACCTTTCTGCTTATCCTTATAAAAGAACTTATTCATTTTTTTTTTTTTTTTACCCTCCTAATAAATCCCGTAAATATGAGTGTTGTCCATGAATTCTGTGTGGCCACTGCAACAACTTATCAAACACAGCAGAGTAGACAGTGCTGTGAGTAGGGAGGCCGCTGCAGTTAAGAATCATGAAAAGGCTGGAGAGAGGGGATATGTCGCACCACCACCTCACAGGAATGAGCTTTGTACTAATCTTGATTCTTATCCCTAGTCTTGAAGTTAAACGATGTCTGAAACTAGAAGAATACAACTGGCTTCACAAACAGTATTACACTGGCCTTACCTGGATTTGCTGGAGAGTGCCACCAGGTCTGTCCTTTTACTGGGACTGACTGGAGAGAATGGCCAGTCTGATGTCTCCTAGGATTGGCTGTGGAAGTTGCCCGTTAACTGACCTTTACCCAGAATGACTGGGGGGACCTGCCTAGTCTAACTTTTACCTGGATTATCTGGGGAGCCCTGCTCAGTCTTGAGGACTGGTCTACATGAAAGACAAAAACACTGAGGATTTTGGGAGGGGCATTTTGATCACTGAGAGCCAAGAGGAGGAAGTGAGCTTGTCTTTTTGACATGAGGGCCTGAGACCCTCTCAGACCCAACTTAGAGAGCTGTAACACTTGGAGATGCGACAGCAGTGGAGAAAGTGCCTACAATGAGATGAGAAGCTGTGGAAACAAGTGAACATGGGTGGAGGCAGCAGAGTATAAAGGCAAGACCCTGGTCAAGACATGTTACACTCTAAGGTATGGGACACCATGAGAAAGGGGCTTCCCACAGAGGAGGGTGCACCACTAAGGGAGTTCTGCACGAGAACTGTTGTAAAACCAGGCTAGAGTATCTAGGACCATTCAAGAACTGGGTCTGTCCAAGAGATATCCTCAGGCTGGCCAGGAGAAGCAGGAAGCCACTGAGGAGAGGAATTGATAGCTGTAAAATGGCATGAACGTGACATCTGACTTCCTCAAACTTCCCAAGGAAGAAGGAGAATCAAGATCAACAGCCCAAGGCTGATTTCCATGATGCAGAGCTTAGACACGCCTGCTCTCTCTACCAGTTTAACCAATTCTGACACCAACCGTCCCTCCCGTTGCAATCAGTACTTTCTCTGCTGGGTTCAGTAATTCACTGCAATGGCCGCAGAGAACTCACATATAATACTCTCAATTGTGGAGTTTGTTAAGGAAGTAAGAGATTACAGTTCAGGTTCGAGAATGCTCAGGATAGAGCTCTTCCATCAGGACAGCGTCTTCTCAGCCTCTGCTTGCAGGCATGCCTCTCTCTGGCCCCATGGCCTATGCCCTCTTGGGCAAGTGTTACAAAGCTCTGTCAGCTCTGCTGATAAGTGCCCTGAGATACTCCACTCCACTAGTAAGCCTCAGCCCAAAGACGCTTAGCTGTAGCTCTATGAGTTGGCGAACCTAGGTCCACTAATTGCCCAAAGGCACCCTACTCTGCCAGCAAACCTCCTGCCCGAAGACACTCAGATTTCTCACTCTGTGGGCCAGGAAGCCCACTACACCATCTCCTGCCAGTCTCTCCTGCTGCCATTTCTCTGCCCCCCACAGGCTGTAAAATTTGTTCCTTGGTCTGATGAAATATAATTCAGTGGCTCAAATTGGTAAAGTATCTTTTGATCTAATCCTTTAATAGTCTTTTTGGCATTGCATCTGTCATGGGGTACACAAAGCCCAGTCTAGAGGAAGTATCTGTTCTTGTGAGGACCCTTTTGTAGCCACCTGGTGCCACCAGCATCATTGGTCCACTATAATCTACTTGCCAGCTGTGTATAAGGTCTTCCCCCCAAGAATCTCCCCTGTAGCCATCTGTAACTTCTGTCTTTCTTGTTAGCAAACAAAGCGGTCCCTACTGACATTTTGTACCTCAGAGGGTGTAAGAGGGAAGTGTCTAGATTCAGCCCATGGTAGCATTGCTGCAGCACCCTCAGGTTTGCTCATTTCATGGACTCAATTGGAAAAACTGTTCAGGATCAGGAAGCTTGTAGGCAGATTCTCCCTTCTTCAGTGCAAGACAGCTCTCTCAACGCCTCTCCAGCATGCAGGGTTCTTCTTGGCCTCCTCAGGTTAAACTTCTCTCTCAGCCATCAGGCTGGCCTCTGCCCTGCGCAGACCAGTCTTACAAAGATCTTTTAGATTTGCTGATAAGTACCCAGTGATGTTACAGCTCCCTGTCTCCTGGGTCTGATAGGTTTTCAGTGCAGGGACCATGGGTTCAAAAGACTCTTTTTCTTCTTGGTAGAAGATTCTCTGGGATTCATTCTTTTTATAAGCCTTTCAGTATGGCAAAACTGACCAATCCCCTCACTAGGTTTCCATATGCCTCATTTGCAAAATCCCACCCCAAAAGGGGTTTCATGGACCTTATTTGCAGCACAGTGAATTAAATATGACCTTGGTAGTGTAGTGGTTAAGAGTTCGGCTGCTGGAGGTGGGGCCAAGATGGTGGAGAGTCAGATGCTTCCAGTGAACCCTCTTACAACAAAGACCCATAAAAACAAGTGGAACAATTATATTTATGACAGGCTAATATCCCTGAACATCAAAGGCAACGTTAGAAAAAAGACTGAGCGGCAGGATGAGGGAGAGACAGTTTAGAAGCGGAGAGGAGTTGCTGGACCTGAATCTCCGGGATTCCACAGGCACTATTTCAGGAGCGGCTGCGGCAGGCTGGTACTAGCGTTTGGCTGCAGTTACCTCAGGGAGAAACAGCCAGCCGCACAGCCTACTCACACGTCTGGAACCAGAGAAGAATGGTGCTCTCAGCAAAAGCTAAGTACTTGCATATATTTTACCGCGCTCCGGCCCCCAAGCTGGCTTCAGTGATTGCTGATTTCCCTGGAACTGAGATAGATCTCGCTGAGTGTCCTGAGCCATTCTCTCGGCTTTGGAGTAGGAATAAATCCACAACTGGGGGGAATGATAATTTCCCAGTGCCACTAACCTGGGGAGCTCAGGACAGAAGTGGCACCTGTACAGGCATAAATGGTCCATGGACTTTGAATACCTTTCCCCTCAGCATAGACCTGGGTGGGCCTTTTTCAGGAGAATACACCCTGGTTAGCAGACTGCAACTGTTTCAGCTGTGCGGTGGAGAGCTGGATGTTTGATGTTTGACACCACGTTACCTATTAAACAGGGTTCTCATTTATCCATATGAGGGGCCTAAATAGTGGTGGCTCCACTCAGGTCACCCAGCCACCCGTGACAGGGCTCCAAGGATAACTGGTACCTCCCAGTCCATACAACCAAAAGCATTGGATTCCCATGGTCTGTCTGCAGAACCTACACACCTATATGCCCTAGAAAACAGGAACACGCTTTCCTCAGAGACACTCAGAGGATGGTTCTCATCCCCCTGCCTTGTTCAGAGTGTGACCCCTGCTGCAACCAGATACTGGAACCTACACCAATCACCCCTGCCTTTCGAAGACTGTAGGACCGAGCCTGTACCACACACTTGATGACCAGCTACCTGGACACCTGAGCTGAATCCATAAAATGAAAGTGAATGGACTTCTGGTCCAATATACCTGATAACAGCTCTAGGCATCTGGTGACAGGAGTTCAGAGCTTCAAAGGCAAAAATACTCAAGCTAGCTCACTCAAGCGACCCATTTGGGCATATCAAAACAAAACAAAGCAAGAAACTAGGATACCCTAAGCAAACATAAAATAAACTAATAAAATAATTTTAGATGACTAGGAAACAACAGTCAGTATCAAAACACATAAAGAAGCAGACCATGATCGCATCAGAAAGCTCTCAAAACAAAGAATCAAGGGATCTTCTGGGCGAAAGTGCATTCCTGATATTACCGGATGAAGAATACAAAAGATTAATATACAGAACTCTTCAAGACACTAGGAACGAGATTAGGAAGGAGATCAGGCAATACGCAGAAGAAGCCAATAAACACACAGAAGAAGCAGTTCAAGAAATTAAAAAGGTTATTCAAGAACATAGTGAAAAATTCAATAAGCTGCAAGAATCCATAGACAGAAATCAGAAATTCAGAAGATTAACAATAAAATTACAGAATTAGACAACTCATTAGAAAGTCAGAGGAGTAAAATTATCAAGTGGAAAGCAGAGTTGGTGAGATTGAACACAAATCACTTGGCACCAATATAATTGAAAAAAATCAGATAAAATAATTTTTTTTTTAATGAAGAAATGTTAAGAATCATGTGAGACTCTATCAAGAGAAATAACCTATGAGTGATTGGAGTGCCAGAACAGGGAGGGATACCAGAAAATACAGTGATAATTGTTGAAGATTTGTTGGCAAAAAACTTCCCTAATGTCATGAAAGATGAGAAGATATGTATCCAAGATGCTCATCGAGTTCCACATAAGGTAGATCTTAAAAGAAAGTCACCAAGACATAATATGATCAAACTTGCCAAAACCAAAGATAAAGGGAGAATTTTAAGAGCGGCTGGGGATAAAAGAAAAGTCAACTACAAAGGATAGTCAATAAGAAAATGTTCAGACTACTTGGCAGAAACCATGTAGGCAAGAAGGCAATGGGATGGCTTATATGAAGCATTGAAGGAAAAAAACTGCCAGCCAAGAATCATGTATCCCGTAGAACTATCTTTCAAATATGAAGGTGAAATTAGGATATTTCCAGATAAACAGAACTTTAGGGAGTTCGTAAAAACCAAACCAAAACTACAAGAAATACTAAAGGAAGTTCTTTGGTTAGAAAATCAATAATATCAGATATCAACTCAAGACTAGAACACTGGACAGAGCAATCAGATGTCGACTGAGATAGGGAAGTAACAAAAATAAATCAAGATAAAAAAGTTCAAAACAGGGAAACAGTGATATTATTTAAAAGAAGACAACGTTAAAACAATAAAGAGGGACTAAAATATAGTCATAGATCTTTCATATGGTGTGGAAGACAAGGCGATATAAACAAATAAAAATTAGGTTTAAACTTAGAAAAATAGGGGTAAATATTAAGGTAACCAACAAGGATAGTAACAATCCTACTCATCAAAATAAAATACAAGAAAAAAGTACAGACTCAGTAGAAACAAAACCAGCAATGAATAAGAGGAAAAAACAATAATAAAAAAAAAACTACTCATCCCAAAAAATTAAGTGGGAAAAAGAAACTGTTAGCAACATACAAAAAAAAAGACAGCAGAAAACTCACACGTATCCATAATTATGCTGAATGTAAATGGACTCAATGCACCAATTAAGAGACAGAAGGTGGCAGAATGGATTAAGAAACAGGATTCCTCTATGTGCTGCCTACAAGAGACACACCTTAGACTTAGAGACACAAACAAACTAAAACTCAAAGGATGTAAAAAATATATATATCAAGCAAACAACAATCAAAAAAGAGCAGGAGTGACAATATTAGTTTCTGACAAAATAGAATTTAATTTTAAATCCACCACAAAGAATAAGGAAGGACACTATATAATGATTAAATGGACAATGTACCAGGAGGATATAACCCTAATAAATATTTATGCACCCAGTGACAGGGCTGCAAGATATGTAAAACAAACTCTAACAGCATTGAAAAATGAGATAGGCAGCTCCACAATTATAGTAGGAAACTTCAACACACCACTTTCAGTGAAGGACAGAATATCTAGAAAGAAGCTTAGTATACACACGTAAGATCTAAATGCCACAATCAGCCAACTTGACCTCAGACATACACAGAACACTCCACCCAACAGCTGCCAAGTATACTTTCTTTTCTAGTGCACATGGAACATTCTACAGAATAGAGCACATATTAGGTCATAAAGCAAGCCTCAGCAGAATGCAAAACATCGAACTTTTACAAAGCATCTTCTCTGACCATGAGGCCATAAAAGTAGAAATCAGTAACAGAAAAAACAGGGAAAAGAAACCAAAAACTTAGAAACCGAACAATACCCTGCTCAAAAACGGCTGGGTTATAGAAGACATTAAGGATGGAATAAAGAAGTTCATAGAATTCAATCAGAATGAAAACACTTCCTATCAGAACATTTGGGACACAGCAAAAGCAGTGCCCAGAGGTCATTTTGTATCAATAAATGCAAACATACAAAAAGAAGGTCCAAAATCAAGGTATTATCCTTACAACTTGAACAAATAGAAAGAGAGCAACAAAAGAAACTTCAGGCACCAGAAGAAAACAAATAATAAAAATTAGAGCAGAACTAAATGAAATAGAAAACAGAAAAACAATTGAAATAATTAACAAGACCAAAAGCTGGTTTTAAAAAAAAATTAACAAAATTGATAAACCATTGGCCAAAGTGAAAAAGAAAAGAGGAAGCAAATAACTCAAATGAGAAATGAGATAGGCGATATTACAACAGACCCAACTGAAATTAAAAGTCATATCAGATTACTACGAAAAATGGTACTCTAACAAATTTGAAAACCTAGAAGAAATGGATGAATTCCTAGAAACATACTACCTACCTAAACTAGCACAAACAGAGGTAGAACAACTAAATAGACCCATAACAAAAGAAGAGATTGAAAAGGTAATAAAAAAACTCCTGACAAATAAAAGCCCTGGCCCAGATGGCTTCACTGCAGAGTTCTACCAGACTTTCAGAGAAGATTTAACAGCACTACTGCTTAAGGTATTTCAGAGCGTAGAAAAGGATGGAATACTCCCAAACTCATTCTATGAAGCCAGCATATCCCTGATACGAAAAGCAGGGAAAGACACTACAAAAAAAGAAAATTACAGACCTATATCCCTCATGAACTTAGGTGCAAAAATCCTCAACAAAATTCTGGCCAATAGAATTCAACATGTCAAAAAAATAATTCACCATTGCCAAGTGGGATTCATACCAGGTATGCAGAGATGGTTCAACATTAAAAAAACAGTTAGTGTAATACATCATATAAATAAAACAAAAGACAAGAACCACATGATTTTATCAATTCATGCAGAAAAGGCATTTGATACAGTTCAACACACATTCATGATAAAAACTCTCAGCAAAATGAGAAGGAAAATTCATCAACATAATAAAGGGCATTTATACAAAGCCAAGAGCCAGCATCTTCCTAAATTAAGAGAGTTTGAAAGCATTCCCCTTGAGATCGGAAACCAGACGAGGATGCACTTTATCACCACTCTTATTCAACATTGTGCTGGAGGTCCTAGCCAGAGCAGTTAGGCTAGGAAAAGAAATAAAGGGCATGCAGATTGGTAAGGAAGAAGTAAAAGTATCTGTAATCTCAGATGACATTATCTTATACACAGAAAACCCTAAAGAATCCTCAAGTAAACTACTAAAACTAATAGATGAGTTCAGCAGAGAATCAGGATACAAGATAAACGTACAAAAATCAGTTGGATTCCTCTACACCAACAAAAAGATCATCAAAAAGGAAATCACCAGATTGGTACCTTTTACAGTAGCCCCCAAGAAGATTAAATACTTAGGAATAAATCTTATCAGAGATGTACAAGAGCTATGCATAGAAAACTAGAAGATGCTACTGCAAGAAACCAAAAGACTTACATAACTGGAAAAACATACGTTGCTCATAGATAGGAAGACTTAACATTGTAAAAATGTCTATTCCACCAAAAGCGGTCTTTAGATACAATGCAATTCCAATCCAAATTCCAACGACTTTTTTAATGAGATGGAGAAAGAAATCAACTTCATATGGATGGCAAGGAGGCCCTGGATAAGTAAAGCAGTACTGAGAAAGAAGTACAAAGTGGGAGGCCTCACTCTACCTGATTTTAGAACCTGTTATTCCGCCACAGCAGTCAAAACAGCCTGGTACTGGTACAACAACAGATACACAGACCAATGGAACAGAATTGAGAATCTAGACGTAAATCCATCCACATATGAGCAGCTGATATTTGAAAAAGGCCCAAAGTCAGTTAAATGGGGAAAAGACAGTCTCTTGCTGGCATAACTGGATATCCATCGGCAAAAAAATAAAACACAACCTATACCTCACACCATAAATCAAAGTGGGTCAAAGACCTAAATGTAAAATCTAAAACGATAAAGATTGTGGAGAAAAAATAGGGACAATGCTAGGCGCCCTAATACATGGCATAAATGGTAGACAAAACATTACTAACAATGCAGAAAAAAACTAGATAACTGGGAGCTCATAAAAATCAAACACCTATGCTCCTCCAGAGACTTCATCAAAAGAGGAAAAAGATTCCCTACAGACTTGGAAAACGTTTTTAGCTGTGACGTTTCCGATCAGCATCTTATCTCTAAAATCTACATGCTACTGTAAAATCTCAACTACAAAAAGACAAATAACCCAATTAAAAAACGGGCAAAGGATATGAGCAGACACTTCACTAAAGACAACATTCAGGCAGCTAACAGATACATGAGGAAATGCTTATGATCATTAGCCATTAGAGAAACGCGAATCAAAAGTGCAATGAGATTCCGTCTCACTCCAGCAAGGCTGGTGTTGATCCAAAATACACAAAATAATAAATGTTGGAGAGGTTGTGGAGAGACTGGAACACTTATACAGTGCTGGTGGAATGTAAAATGGTACAACCACTTCAGAAATCGGTTTGGCACTTCCTTAAAAAGCTACAAATAGAAACTACCATATGATCCAGCAGTCCCACTCCTTGGAATATATCCTAGAGAAATAAGAGCCTTTACACGAACACATATATGTACACCCACGCTCACTGCAGCACTGTTTACAACAGCAAAAAGATGGAAGCAACCAAGATGCCCGTCAACAGATGACTCGATCAATAAATTATGGTATATTCACACAATGGAATACTACACATCAACAAACAGCAATGATGATCCGTGAAACATTTCATAACAAGGAGGAATCTGGAAGGCATTATGCTGAGTGAAATTAGTCAGCTGCAAAAGGAAAAACAGTGTGTGAGACCACTATTATAAGAACTCGAGAAATAGTTTAAACAGAGAAGAAAATATTCTTTGATGGTTACGAGAGTGGTGAGAGAAGGAGGGGAGTTTTTACTAGATAGTAGATAAGAACTATTTTAGGTGAAGGGAAAGACAGCACACAATACAGAAGAGGCCAGCACAACTGAACTAAACTAAAAGCACAGAAGTTTCCTGAATGAACTCTCTAATGGCCAGCGTAACAGGGGATGGGGTTTGGGGACCATGGTTTCAGGGGACATCAATGTCAATTGGCATAATAAAATCTATAAGAAAACATTCTGCATCCCACTTTGGAGAGTGGCATCTGGGATCTTAAGTGCTAGCAAGCGGCCATCTAAGATGCATCAATTAGTCTCAGCCCACCTGGAGCAAAGGGATTGAAGAACACCAATGACACAAGGTAATTATGAGCCCAAGAGGCAGAAAGGAGCACATAAACCAGAGACTACATTAGCCTGAGACCAGAAGAACTAGATGGTGCCTGGCTACAACCCATGACTGCTCTGACAGGGAACACAACAGAGAAGCCCTGAAGGAGCAGGAGAGCAGCGGGATGCAGACCCCAAATTCTCATAAAAAGACCAGATTTATTGGTCTGACAGAGACTAGGAGGACTTTGGAGGTCATGGCCCCCAGACCTTCTGTGAGCCCAAGACAGGTACCATTCCCAAAGCCAACTCTTCAGGCCTGGATTGGACTGGACTTTGGGATAGAAAATGATACTTGTGAAGAATGAGCTTATTCGATCAGGTAGACACATGAGACTATGTGGGCATCTCCTGTCTGGAGGGGGGATGAGAGGGGAGAGGGGGTTAGAGCCTGGCCGATGGACACGAAAAGAGAGAGTAGAGGGAAGGAGTGTGCTGTTTCATTAGGGGGAGAGCAATAGGAGTATATAGCAAGTTGTATATAAATTTTAATATGAGAGACTGACTTGATTTGTAAACTTTCACTTAAAGGGCAATAAAAATTGAAAAAAAAAAAAAGTTCAGCTGCTAATTAAAAGGTCAGTTTGGATCCACCAGCTGCTCCTTGAAAACCACATGGGGCATTTCTGCTCTGTCCTGTAGGGTCACTATGAGTCGAAATTGACTCAGTGGCAACAGGTTTGGTTTTTTGGTTAGCCCTAGTCCTTCAGACTCTGTACTACACAATGGTTGTAATCGTGACCAGTTGTGGTGGTTGGTGTTGCTCGTTAGCTTGGCTAGGCCATGATTTCCATTATTGTGTAGCTGTCTTCAATTTTGTAATCTAACGTAATTACTCTCCATTTGCTGTGCTATAAATCCTTAGGTCTATATGTTAATGAAGCAGGATTAGTATGGGGTGTATCTTGAATCACAGCCTTGCAGGAGGGCGTGGCTCAGATTACACCCTTACTCAAGTCACGCCCTTTCCTGGGTGTGGTCTGTATATGTATGTGGGTGTTCTGGTGGCAGGCTCTCTCACTCTGCATCTGAATCCTGTGTTCAGCTCATCATCATCCTATATCTGGTTCTTGGGAGTTGAGCCAGCGACTGGCTGTCTGACCTTTAGATTCTGGTATTTACCAGCTTCTGCAGCCCCGTGGGCCAGCAGCCTATTGTCTGACCTGATTTGCCATCTTACACAGCCCTGTGAGTCAAAAACGTGTCATCTGACTTGCTGATTTGGGTTCATCAGCTCCTGCAACCACGTGAGGCAGAAGAAGACTACACTTGATCCACGGATTTGGGACTTGCCAGCGTCCAAAATTGTGTGAGCCATTTCCTTCATACGGTTTGTGAGCTCTGTGAGGCATTGCAGTCAATTACAGAACGCAGAGACGAGAGGAAGAGTACTGAGAGGAGCGGGAGTATTTGATATTAGAGATAATGGAGTGCTACAGCAATTTGGAAACACTGGACATTTGATACATACTTAACCTCGCTTTTTTCTCACCCTGAAAAAAAAATTACTCATTTACCTTTACTCCTCACATTCTTTACCCCAGCCCGGCAACAACGAATTCATCAGCAAGCCTTCCCTTCTTTCAAAATGTATCCCCATTTCCTCTACCTCTTGCCTGTTCTTGTTGTTCTTAGGTGCCATCAAGTCAATTCTGACGCATAGTGACCCTAGGTACAACAGAAACAAAACACTGCCTGGTCCTGCGCCATCCTCATAATCATTGTTATTCTTGAACCCAGTGTTGCAGCCACTGTGTCAGTCCATCTCATTGAGGGTCTTCCTCTTTTTCCCCGACCCTCTACTTTACCAAGCATGATGTCCTTTTCAGGGACCGATCCCTCTTGATAACATGTCCAAAGTGTGTGAGACTTACTCTCACCATCCTTGCTTCCAGGGAGCATTCTGGCTGTACTTCTTCCAAGACAGATTTGTTTGTTCTTTTAGCAGTCAGTGATATATTCAGTATTCTTCGCTAACAACATAACTCAGAGGTGTCAATTTTTCTTTCGTCTTCCTTATTCATTGTCCAGCTTTTGCATGCATATGAGGTGATGAAAACACCACGGGTTGGGTCAGGCACATCGTGGTCTTCAAGGTGACAGTTTTGCTTTTGAACACTTTAAAAAGGTCTTTTCAGCAGATTTGCCCAATGCAATGTGTCTTTTGATTTCTTGACTGTAGCTTTCATGGGTATCGATTGTGGATCCAAGTCAAATGAAATCCTTGACAACTTCAGTCTTTTCTCCTTTTATCATGATGTTGCTTTTTGGTCCAGTTATGAGGGTATTTGCTTTCTTTATATTGAGGTGTAATCCAGGCTGAAGGCTGTTGTCTTTGATCTTCATTAGTAAGTGCTTCACCTCGTTTTCACTTTCCACAAGCAAGGTTGTGTCATCTGCATAATGCAGGTTGTTCATGAGTCTTCCTCCAGTCCTGATGCCCATTCTTCATATAGTCGTGCTTCTCGAATTATTTGCTCAGCATACAGATTGAATAAGTATGGCGAAAGGATACAGCCCTGATGCATACCTTTCCTGACTTTAAACCATGTAGTACCCCTTCTTCTGTTTGAACAACTGCCTCTTGATCTATGTACAGGTTCCTCAAGAGTACAATTAAGTGTTCTGGAATTCCCATTCCCCACAATGTTATACATAATCTGTTATAATCCACACAGTCAAATGCCTTTGCATAGGCAATAAAATACAACCCTGTCATAAAAAGCACTTTTCACAATTTACAGCTACTTTCATTATGGCTTCCCTTGCTTTTCTTCAGTAGTTTATCAGGCTACAATGTAGAATTCATAAACATAAGGAATATGTTTTTGTGTTCACATTACCATTACTGTACCAAAACCCGATGTTGTTGAGTCGATTCTGACTCACAGCAACCCTATAGAACATATTAGAACTGTTCCCCGTAGAGTATCCAAGTAGCGGCTGGTGGATTTGAACTGTTGACCTATTGGTTAGCAGCCTTAATGCTTAACCATTGGGCCACCAGGGCCCCACCTTTACTTATATATGTGTGAAAATTGTTTTCTCCCAAATGTCACATTCTTCATTCTTTACATACCCAACTATTCCTGGTGATTAGTAGTCTTTCAGGAAGAATTTGTGGAGTGAATGAATCTGTTCTTCACCAGCTGGGATCAGGAAGCCTTAGAACCTGTGTGTTCTGCGGGTCACAGTGACTTCCTTTTATTTTACATTCTCTGAATGTTTTCAAGGCCTTTTTAAAGAAGCAGCGAAGTCTGTATTCATTCATTATGTATTATCTAACCTTGTTTCTATACTAACCCGTTTTACTATTGGGTTGTTTATTTTACTGTATTTTTTCCCCTTGTGCAATGAACATTAAGCATGGTGTTTTATTTACACTCATATGAGAGGATTGTCACTGAAGATCCACGTTACTGCAATGTATTTTTTAAAATGGCTTCATTGCAAATCAAAACAATGGAATGATTCACTGTTCTCTTCTTTCCTAGAAATCTGGAGAGTTGATGATCATCTCTTTGGGCACTCGCAGAACGAAAACAGGGTGGACAGACAGGAACAGTGCTCTGAACGTAACGCGTTGGAAAATATTGTTAATTGGCAAAAAAATCAGTTTCCTTTAAGGGAAAATCATGGTATGTTTAACTTACATGGAAAAGCTGTGAAATCAAATTTAACTTTAACGGTACTCAACCAGAGCAGAAGCAATGCGATAAAGAGCTCTGCTGAGCTTAATGGAGATGAGAAAACCTTTCTCAATGCTGACCGAGAACAACGTTATACTGAAGTGAAATTCTGTGAGAGTCAGAAATCCAGTAACACTAAATGCCAACTCATTCAGCATCAGAAAACTCACAAAATAAAGAAACCATGTGTACGCAGTACATGTAAGGAAGCCTTCATCAGGAAGTCTTTCCGTACGGAGCATCAGATCATTCATACAAGAGAGAAACCGTATAGATGTAGTGTATGTAGGGAAATCTTCTTTAAAAAGTCCAAGCTCATCGAGCATCACACAACTCACAAAGGACAAAAACCATATAAATGCACAGAATGTGGCAAAGCTTATTACTGTAAATCACATCTCAAGAAACATCAGGAAATTCATATGACAGAAAACCGTCATATATGTAGTGAATGTGGAAAAAGTTTCATCCATAAAGCAAGTCTCACTCTTCATCAGCAAATTCATACTGGAGAGAAACCCTATATATGCAGTCAGTGTGGAAAAGGCTTCATCCGGAGGAATGATCTCACTGTTCATCAGCGAACTCATACTGGAGAGAGACCTCATATATGCAGTCAGTGTGGAAAAGACTTCATCCATAAAGTTAATCTCACTTTTCATCAGCGAACTCATACTGGAGAGAAACCCTATATATGCAGTCAGTGTGGAAAAGGCTTCATCCGGAAAAATGATCTTACTGTTCATCGGCGAACTCATACTGGAGAGAAACCCCATATATGCAGTCATTGTGGAAAAGGCTTCATCCAGAAGACAGATCTCACAATTCATCAGCGAACTCATACTGGAGAGAAACCCTATGTATGCAGTGCATGTGGAAAAGGCTTCATCCGGAATACAAATCTCACCATTCATCAGCGAACTCATACTGGAGAGAAACCGTATATATGTCATGAATGTGGAAAAGGCTTCAGCCAGCAGGGAATTCTTATTACTCATCAGCGAACTCATACCGGAGAGAAACCCTACATATGCAGTGAATGCGGAAAAGGCTTCATCCATAAATTTGATCTCGCTGTTCATCAGCGAACTCATACTGGAGAGAAACCCTATATATGCAGTACATGTGGAAAAGGCTTCATCCGTAAAAAAGATCTCACTGTGCATCAGCGAACTCATACTGGAGAGAAACCCTATATATGTAGAGAATGTGGAAAAGGCTTCACCCAGAAGGGAAATCTCATTACTCATCACCGAATTCATACTGGAGAGAAACCCTATGTATGTGGTGAATGTGGGAAAGCCTTCAGTCAGAAAATATGCCTCATAGGACATCAGAGATTTCACACAGGAATGACTCCCTTTTTATGCAGTGAATGTGGAAAATTTTATTCTCAGAAGTCAAGTCTCATTTTACATCAGAAAATTCACACAGGCGAAAAACCCTTCAAATGCGGTGAATGCGAGAAGGCCTTCGATAAGAAGCCAAAGCTCATTGTACATCAGAGATCTCATAGGAGAGACACCATATGGCTGCAGTGAGTGTGGAGGAACTTTTGCCTATATGTCTTCCCTAGAGAAGAAACACACTAGAGAGAAACGTGTATGTTCAGTCAAGGTGGAAGACCTTCCACGGTGAGGCACATTCCAGTGATCTCATGCAGGAGAAAAACCCTGTTAACGCAGTGAGTATGCAGATGCCTTCTGTGGCAGCTCAGATGCCAGTAAACTCCATTGGGTTCCTAACAGATAGGAACATAGTCCTTGTCGGACAGCCTTTTGCCAGATGTGAACCCTCAGGAGATTACAGAGAATTTGTACAGCACAGAAACCTTATGAATGCAGCAAATGTTACAGTGCCTTCATTGATCAATTACCTCTTATTTTATGTCACATAAAACAGGTAGGATAAAGTCAAACACTGGGGAAGAGGTCTGAGCAAAAATTTTTGCCTCATTGTACAGCTACAAAGTGTATCCTGAGGGAAACCATAATGAATGCAGAGACTGGGAAAGCCTGGTACGCTCATCCTACATAAATATATGCTTTGATATCATGACATAATCTGACGCTACCATGAACACATAAGCTTCAGTTGTTCTATTGTGCCAATTAAATGAATGAAAGTGTACGTTAATGTCAGTGGAGGAAATAAAAACTGTGTTTTTAAAACAAAAGATAATCAGTGTTTTGAATGTTGCTATTAATGAAAAAAGCCCTAGGAGGTGGCTGGTGGCAAAAATGCAATGTTGTGTTGGTGGGATTTGAGCACGTATGTATCAGTTGAGTTTCCCTCAGATCAGTGTGAAGGAACAGTTGAAAACCAGAATGTCTACCATCAATTTTAGAACTTTCAGTCATGCAGAGAGACCTAAAAAACAAAAGTGTTCAACTGAGTTTATTTTTTTCATGTAATGAACACTTGTCATATACTGCCTTTGTGCCTAGCCCTGCTTCCAGGAGCTGAGGATACAGTGGTGAATCGAAAAGAGTCCATGCCCTCTTGGAGAGAGCATTGAGTTAATTGGATTATAGGTAACCTAGTCAAAGGATGATGCAATGTCTACATTAGGTGAAATAGACATGGAGTAACTGGTACAAGGGGTTTAAATTAGAATATTCAGGAGTTAGAAAATCTTGAAAATTTCTTATGTCAATTTGCTGTCCATTGAATAGATTGCCAATCATAGTGACCCCATGTGTAAGAGTAGAACTCTGCTCCCTAGGATTTTCCATGGCTGAATTTTTGAAAGTAGATCTTCAGACCATTCTTTCAAGTCACCTCTGGGTAGACTTGAACCTGCAATCTTTTCGGGTTTGCAGCCAAATCTGTTAATCATTGGCACTACCTATAGATTCTTGGAGTAAGGACTACTTTTAAGGGTCCTTAACCATCCTGGAGCCCTGGTGGCACAGTGATCAGCAGTTCAAATCTACCACCCAGTCCTTGGAAACCCTATGAGGCAGTTCTACTCTGTCCTATAGGGCCTCTCATGGATTGAATTATGTCCCCTCGAAAAATATGTGTATCAACTTGGTTAGGCCCTGATTCCCACTATTGTGTGGTGGTTCTCCATTTTGTGATTGTAATTTTATGTTGAGAAAGGGTGGGATTGTAACACCACCTTTACTCAGGTCACCCCCCTGATCCAAGGTCAAGTGAATTTCCCTGGAGTGTGGCCTGCATCACCTTTTACCTCTCAAGAGATGAAAGGGAAGCAAGCAGAAAGTTGGGGACCTCACACCACCAAGAAATCAGCACCAAAAACATAGTGCATCCTTTGGGCCCAGAGTCCCTGCACCTAAGAAACTCCTTGACCATGGGAAGATTGAGGACAAGGACATTCCTCCAGATCCAGCATAGAGAGAAAGCTTTCTCCTGGAGCCAGTACCTTGAATTTGGACTTTTAGCCTACTTTACTGTGAGGAAATAAATTTCTCTTTGTTAAAGCCGTCCACTTGTGGTATTTCTGTTATGGCAGCACTAGGTGACTAAGAATTTGGTACCAGGAGTGGGGTCCTACTCTAACAGATACCTAAAATGTGGAAGCCGTTTTAAAACTGTGAGTGGATAGAATTGTGACAGCAGCAGAGCACCAGCGCAGCAGAGAACCTGTAGCGATAGAGAAGCGGCAACAGCAGCAGAACCAGGAGACCAGCGGGAGATGGCACTGGAGCTGACCCATGGAGGGAGAGAGCTGAGTGCCTGTGCGTGGGAGCCTTCCTGGCGGAGTGGGGTGCCTCCAGGTACTTATCAGTGGAGCTTCAGAGCTTTGAACACTTGCCCCAGCAGGGCAAATGCCAACATGAGTCCCCAAGAGCCGAGAGGCCAGGAAACCAGGTAGCAGAAGCTGAAGAGACAATACAAGAAGCTGAGCTCTGCCTCATTCTCAAAAGGCATGGCCATGACCTCAGGGATTTCAAAGGGTGGAGTGATGGTCTCTGGTGTTTCTAAGGGTGGAGCTACTACTCAGATGGACTAGGAGAATTGTGTGCCTAAAGCCAAGGGAGCAGAATTGCTGTCCCAGTGTGCCTGGAAGGCGGAGCTGAAGCCCAGGTCCAAGGGGCCTCCGCTCAGAACATGGAGAGTCTGGTCAATACCTGGAGTCTGGAGGGCAGGGCTATTGTCTAAATGGTCTCAGAGAACAGGAGATTATTTTCAAAGCCTTGAGAGCTAATGCAGTGTATTCTGCTGACCTGCTTGGTGCCTGTTACCCCTTCTTTCTCTCCAGTTTCTCCCACTGGTAATGGATATGTCTAGCTTGTGCCTGTTCTGCCATTGTACCTTTGGAAGCAGATAATTTGTATTCTAGATTTCACAAATGAAGAGGAATTTTTGGATTTTGGGCTTGGAGTTAAGATTTCTGCTATGATATGATGGGATGAATATGTTATGCATGTTGCAAGGATGTGATTTTGGGCAGGCCAAAGGGTGGAACGTCATGGATTGAATTGTGTGTCCCCAAAAAATGTGTATATCAACTTGGTTAGGCCATGATTCCCAGTATCGTGTGGTTGTACTACATTTTGTGATTGTAATTTTATGTTGAGAGGATTAGGGTGGGATTATAACACCACCCATACTCAGGTCACCTCCCTGATCCAAGGTAAAAGGAGTTTCCCTTAGGTTTGGCCTGTACCCCTTTTTACCTCTCGAGATAAAAGGGAAGCAAGTAGAAAGTTGGGGACCTCATACCACCAAGAAAGCAGGAGCAGAGCGCATTTTTGGACCAGGGATCCCTGCGGCTGAGAAGCTCCTTGACCATGGGGAGATTGAAGACAAGGACCTTCCTCCAGAGCTGACAGAGGGAAAGCCTTCCCCTGGAGCTGATGCCATGAATTTGCACTGTAGCTTACTTTACTGTGAAGAAATAAATTTCTCCTTGTTAAAGCCATCCACTTGTGCTGTTTCTGTTATGGCAGCACTAGATGACTAAGACAGGGTCGCTATATGTTAGAATCGACTCGACAGCTATGGATTTAATGGGTTCAAACATTCTAGGACAGAAGTTTTTTTTTCAATGCCACATCTTATCTCCCCAAGGAGATCATAAATTCTTTTATAATTTTTTTATATATATTTTTTACTATTGTTATGAAATCAGTTCCTCTATGTGCCCTTTGGCCCTGGTCTATTTTTTGGAAAACAGCTTGGGAGATACTTTTCCCTCTAAACCCTGAGGAGTTACCTTTGCTCTAGTTTATTTGAAGGGGGTTCCCATGTTGTTTTTTACCCACAAAGGATTATTACTTATGCCCAAGGGATTCCCTTGGTTGACATTTTCTAGGTAGGGTGTAAACAACTTGATGGTTAAATATTGTTTTCCGGCTTTGGTAATTAACACGACCTGAGCTGATTGACATCTCATGGGTAGTTGAGGATAGTTTAACTCTGGTATTATAAGGGAGAACCAGGATATATGTATAGCTGAAACGGAGAGGTTTCTGGGGAGTCCTTCTAGATCGCAGAAAAGATGCTAAGAGCTGGGATGGCAAAGAAGCAGAGCCATGTGAGAGCCAAGTGGTCCCAAAGCTGCTACGCTGACTGTGAACTTGTCCAGTTAGCAGAGAGCATTTGATGGAGCTTCCAATTATCTAGTTTATCTTCTGGTGTTTATTCATTGTTATGGTTTGTATTATATTTATTCCAAGTGATAGGGCCCCTAGTGTCCCTGTTTTTTCTTCTGTGATCTTTTTTTTTTTAAGTTTTATATCTAGGTCTTTGATCCATTTTGAGTTAGTTTTTGTGTATGGTGTGAGGAATGGGTCCTGTTTCTTTTTTTTTTTTTTTTTTACAGATGGCTATCCAGTTTTGCTAGCACCAGTTGTTTAAAAGTCTGTCTTTTCCCCATTTAATCAACTTTGGTCGTTTGTCAAAGATCAGCTGACCGTAGGAGTATGAATTTACATCTGGGCTCTCCATTCTGTTCCATTGGTCTGTGTGTCAGTCATCGTATGACTAACAGGCTGTTTTGACTGCTGTGGCTACGTAGTAGGCTCTGAGATCAGGTAGTGTGAGGCCTCCTACTTTGTTCTTTTTCTTCAATAATGCTTTGCTT
Organism: Elephas maximus indicus; assembly: GCF_024166365.1. Classification (NCBI taxonomy): domain Eukaryota; kingdom Metazoa; phylum Chordata; class Mammalia; order Proboscidea; family Elephantidae; genus Elephas; species Elephas maximus. Next base: position 95,613,602 of record NC_064829.1, on the reverse strand, counting down.
ATCTGGGGTTTCTTTCCCTATAAAGTTGGTGATTAGTTTTTCCATCTCATTTAAGAATGCTGTTGGTCTTTAGATCAGGACTACATTATATCTGTAGGTTGTTTTGAGTAGAACTGACATTTTCACAATGTTGAGTCTTCCTATCCATGAGTATAGTAGGTTTTTCCATTTATGTAGGTCTATTTTGGTTTCTTGCAATAGTGTTGTGTACTTTGTATAGTTGTTTTACAACCCTGGCCATATTTATTCTTAAGTATTTTGTCTTTTGGGGGGCATTATAAGTGATATTGTTTTCCTGATTTTCTTTTCAAAGTTGTCTTTGTTGGCATACAGAAATCCAACTGATTTTTATGTGTTGATCTGGTGTCTTGCTGCTCTGCTAAATCTGTCAATTCCAGTACTTTTCTTGTGGAATCCTTAGGATTCTATATATGTAGTATCATATTATCTATGAATAGGGATAGTTTTACTTCTTCTAATTTAAATGCCCTCTATTTCTTTTTCTTGGCCTTATTGCTCTAGCTAGGACTTCCAGCACAATGTTAAATAGGAGTGCTGATAAAGGGCATCCTTGTCTTGTTCCCATTCTCAGGGGGAACACTTTCAGCCTTTCTCCATTGATCTTGGCTGTTAGTTTTGTGTAGATACCCTTTATTATGTTGAGGAATTTCCCTTCTATTCCTATTTTATTGAGAGATTTTATCATGAATTGGTGTTGGCTTCATCACTCGGTTTTTCTGCATCAATTCAAATGGTTATGCAGTTCTTTTCTTTTGTTCTATTTTTGTATTGGATTATGTCGACTGATTTTCTAATGCTGAACCATGCTTGCATAAACCCACAAACCAAACCCACTGTTGTCGAGTTGATTCCGACTCATAGTGACCCCATAGGACAGGGCAGAACTGCCCCATAGAGTTCCCAAGGAGCGCCTGGTGGTTTGAACTGCCGACCTCTTGGTTAGCAGCCATAGGACCTAACCACTACGCCATAAAAAAAAAAAAGCCATACCTAGTATAAATTCCACTTGGCCGTGGTGTATTATTATTTGCTAAGATGCTAAATTCTATTGGCTAGAACTTTGTTGAGAATGTTTGCATCTATATTCCTGAGATTCTGGTGTATAATTTTCTTTTTTGTGGTGTCTTTGCCTGGCTTTGGTATCAGGGTGTGCTAGTTTCACAGAATGAATTCGGGAGTATTCCTTCCTTTTTTTGTATTCTAAAATAGTTTGAATAGTACTGGTATGAGCTCTCCTGTGGTTGTTTGGTAGAATTCTCCAGTGAAGCCTTCCAGGGCTTTTTTTGTTGGCAGTTTTTTCAATTTTTCAGTCTCGTCTCTTGATATGTATCTGTTCAGGTTTTCTATCTCAGTTTGTGTTAGTTTAGGTAGGTAGTGTGTTTTTTGAAATTTGTCCATTTCCTCTAGGTTCTCAAATTTGTTATAGTACAATTTTTAGTAGTATTCTGTTATTACCCTTTTTATTTCAGTTGGGTCCGTTGTCATGTCCCCCATCTTGTTTCTTATTTCAATTATTTGCTTCCTCTATTGTTTTTCTTTTGTCAGTTTGTCTAATTATTTTTTTTAGTTGATCTTTTCAAAGAAACAACTTTTGGTCTTGTTGATTTTTTTCTGTTTTTCTGTTCTATTTCATTTATTTCTGCTCTAATCTTTATTATTTCCTTTCTTCTGGTGTTTGTGGGTTTCTTTGGCTGCTCTCTTTCTATTTGAGGAAAAGGTCTTAGAAACAATTTTGAAGCAATGGAAGACAGAATCAGTGAAATTGAAGACAAATCCATGAATGCCACTTTGAAGAAAAATCAGAGAAAAGAATGAAGAAAGCCTAAGACCTCTGTGCGATACAATCAAGAGCAAAACTTTGTGCGTGATTGATGTTCCAGAAAGGGGCGGGAGGGGATGAAAACCCAGAGAGGATCATTGACGATTTTCTGACACAAACCTTCCCTAATGTGAAAAGCTGACCATACAAGAAGCTCAGTGAAGCTTATATAGGATAGACCCCAAAAGAAGGTCACCAAGACATATAATCATGCTCTCCAAAACCAAAGACAAAGAAACCTGGGAGCAGCTCGAAAAAAATGAAAAGTCACATACAAACGGGAAAAAATAAGATCAAACTCTGATTGTTTTTGTTGTTGTTAGGTGCCATCGAGTCAGTGCCGACTCGTAGCGACCCCGTGCACGACAGAACAAAACACTGCCCAGTCCTGCGCCATCCTTACAATCATTTTATGCTTGAGCTCATTGTTGCAGCCACTGTGTCAGTCCACCTTGTTGAGGGTCTTCCTCTTTTCCACTGACCCTGTATTTTGCCAAGCATTATGTCCTTCTCCAGGGACTGATCCCTCCTGACAACATGTCCAAAGTATGTAAGATGCAGTCTCGCCATCCTTGCTTCTAAGGAGCTTTCTGATTGTCCTTCTGCCAAGATATGTTTGTTCTTTTGACAGTCCATGGTATATTCAATATTCTTTGCCAGCACCACAATTGAAAGGTGTCAATTCTTCTTGTGTCTTCCTTATTCATATTCCAGCTTTCACATGCATACCATGGCTTGGGACAGGCGCACCTTAGTCTTCAAGGTGACATCTTAGCTCTTCAACACTTTAAAGAGGTCCTTTGCAGCACATTTACCCAGTTCAACAGGTCTTTTTATTTCCTGACTGCTGCTTCCATGGGTGTTGATTGTAGATCCAAGTAAAATGAAATCCTTGACGACTTCCATCTTTTCTCCGTTTATCATGATGTTACTCATTGGTCCAGTTCTGAGGATTTTTGTTTTCTTTATGTTGAGGTGCAATCCATACTGAAGGCTGTGGTCTTTGATCCTCATTAGTAAGTGCTTCAAGCCCTTTTCACTTCAAGCAAGCAAGGTTCTGTCATCTGCATAACGCAGGATGTTAATGAGTCTTCCTCCAATCCTGATGCCCTGTTCTTCATATATCCAGCTTCTCGTATTATTTGCTCAGCATACAGATTGAATAGGTATGGAGAAAGAATACAACCTTGACGCACACCTTTCCTGACTTTAAACCAATCAGTATCCCCTTGTTCTATCCAAACAACTGCCTCGTGATCTATGTAAAAGTTCCTCATAAGCACAATGAAGTGTTCTGGAATTCCCATTCTTCGCAATATTATCCATAATTTGTTATGATCCACACAGTCTAATTGTTTTGCATAGTCAATAAAACACAGGTAAACATCCTTCTGGTATTCTCTGCTTTCAGCCACAACCCATATGACATCACCAGTGATATCCCTGGTTCCACATCCTCTTCTGAAACTGGCCTGAATTTCTGGCAGTTCCCTGTTGATATACTGCTGCAGCCATTTTTGAATGATCTTCAGCAAAAGTTCGCTTGCTTGTGATATCAATGATATTGTTCTATAATTTCCACATTCAGTTGGATCACCTTTCTTGGGAATAGGCCTAAACATGGATCTCTTCTAGTCAGTTGGCCAGGAAGCTGTCTTCCATATTTCTTGGCATAGATGAGTGAGCACCTCCAGCATTGCATTTGTTTGTTGAAACATCTCAATTGATATTTCATCAATTCCTGGGGCCTTGTTGTTTGCCAGTGCCTTCAAAGCAGCTTGGACTTCTTCCTTCAGTACCATCGGTTCCTGATCATATGCTACCTCTTGAAATGGTTGAGCATCGACTACTTATTTTTGGTATGATGACTCTGTGTATTCCTTCCATCTTTTAATCCTTCTTGCATCGTTTGATATTTTCCCCATAGAATCCTTCACTATTGCAACTCAAGGCTTGAATTTTTTCCTCAGTTATTTCAGCTTGAGAAACGCTGAGTGTTTTCTTCCCTTTTGGTTTTCCATCTCCAGGTCTTTGCACATATCATTATAATACTTTGTCTTCTCAAGCTGCCCTTTGAAATCTTCTGTTCAGTTCTTTTACTTCATCGATTCTTCCTTTTGCTTTAGCTACTGGACGTTCGAGAGCATGTTTCAGAGTCTCCTCTGACGTCTGTCTTGGTCTTTTGTTTCTTTCCTGTCTTTTCAGTGACCGTTTACTTTCTTCATGTATGATGTCCTTGATGCCATTCCACAACTCGACTGGTCTTTGGCCACAAGTGTTCAATGCGTCAAATCTATTCTTCAGATGGTCTCTAAATTCAGTTGGGATTTACTCAAGGTCATATTTTGGCTCTCGTGGACTTGCTCTGATTTTCTTCAGTTTCAGCTTGAACTTGCGTATGAGCAATTGACGGTCTGTTCCACAGTCGGCCCCTGGCCTTGTTCTGACTGATGATACTGAGCTTTTCTATCGTCTCTTTCCACAGATGTAGTCAGTTTGATTTCTGTGTGTTCCATCTGGTGAGGTCCCTGTGTATAGGTGCAATTTTGTTGATGAAAGAAGGTATTTGCAATGAAGAAGTCATTGGTCTTGCAAAATTCATCATTCAATCTCCAGCATTGTTTCTATCACCAAGGCCATATTTTCCAACTACTGGTCTTTCTTTCTTTGCAACTTTCATAGTCCAATCACCAGTAATTATCAATGCATCCTGATTGGATGTTCGATCAATTTCAGACTGCAGTAGCTGATACAAATCTTCTGTTTCTTCATCTTTGGCTCCAGTGGTTGGTGTGCAAATATGAATAATATTCATATTAACTGGTCTTCCTTGTAGGCGTATGGATATTATCCTATCACTGACAGTGTTGTACTTCAGGATATATCTGAAATGTTCTTTTTGAGGATGAATGCAACACCATTCCTCTTCAAGTTGTCATTCCCAGCATAGTAGACTGTATGATTGTCCAACTCAAAATGGCTAATACCAGTCCTTTTCAGCTCACTAATGCCTAGGATATCGATGTTTATGCATTCCATTACATTTTTGACGGTTTCCGATTTTCCTAGATTCATCCTTCGTACATTCCAGGTTCTCGTTATTAATGGATGTTTGCAGTTGTTTCTTCTCCTTTTGAGTCGTGCCACGTCAGCAAATGAAGGTCCCGAAAGCTATACTCCATCCACATCATTAAGGTCGACTCTACTTTGAGGAGGCAGTCTTCTCCAGTCATCTTTTGAGTGCCTTCCAACCTAAGCGGCTCATGTTCCAGCACTGTATTGGACAGTGTTCCTTTGGGATTCATAAGGTTTTCACTGGCTAATGCTTTTCAGAAGTAGACTGCCGGACCCTCCTAGTCAGTCTTAGTCTGGAAGCTCAGCTGAAACCTGTCCTTCATGGGTGACCCTGCTGGTATCTGAATACTGGTGGCATAGCTTCCAGCATCACAGCAACATGGAAGCCCCCACAGTATGACAAATTGACAGGCATGTGGGGGAAACTGATTAGTCTACAGAAACCATGCAGGCAAGAAGACAATGGGTTGATATATTTAAGACCTTGAAAGAAAAAAAATTGTCAACCAAGAATAATTAAAAAAAAAAAATACAGCAAAATGAGGACATTCCAGATAAACAGAACTTAAGGGAATTTGAAAAAACCAAACCAAACTTTACAAGAATAATTAAAGGGAATGCTTCCGTTAGAGGACCAACAACAACCTGAATCTATGACACAGGTCAGTATCTGTCAAATAGTGACCTAGGTAATGAACTCTCAAGGATAAAACAAAACTAAAAGATTCAAAACAGGTAACTAGAGATGTCAACCTATAAATGGTGACAATGTCAGAATAAAAGGGGCAATAAACAGTGTAAGGTGTAGAACTTTCAAATGGAGAGGAAGTCAAGGTGATATGGAGTAATTAAAGACTAGTTCAAAATTAGGAAGATAAGGGTAAATTTTAAGGTAACCACAAAGAAAGTTAACAAACCTACTCATCAAAATAAAGAAGAAAAACAAAGTCTCAGTAAACACAAAATCTACAGTAACAAAAGATAGGAAAAGAAATTCCACAAACAAAAGGAACTAAGCACAGGAGGATAAGGGGAGCAAAGAAAACCTCAGCACCACCAAAAAAAAAAAAAAAAAACACTACAAAATGACAGCAATAAATTCATACCTATCGATGGCACTGAATGTAAATGTCTTAAATGCACCCATAAAGAGACAGAATGGATTAAAAAAAAAACCTGTCAGTATGCTTTCTACAAGAGACATACATTAGATGCAAAGACATAAATATATTAAAAATCAAAAGAGAAAAAATATCTAAATCAAACAAAGAGCAACTAAAATGAGCAGGGGTGGCAATACTAATCTCAGATAAAGGAGACTTTAAGGCAAAATCCACCATAAAAGACAAGAAAAGACATCATATAATGATTGAAAGAACAATTCACCATGAAGAGGTAAGCATAATAAATATGCACCCACCGACAGTGCTCCAGAATACATAAAACAAACTTTAACAACACTGAAAAGAGAAATTGACAGTTCCACAGTAATAGCAGGAGACTTCAGCACACCACTTTCGATAAAGGACAGAACATCTAGAAAGAAACTCAGCAGAGATACAGAAGATCTAAAGGCCACAATCAACCATCTTGACCTCGTAGACATATATAAACCACTCCACCCAACACGGCAAAGTATACGTTCTTTTTCAATGCACGTGGAACATTCTTCAGAATTAACCACATCTTAGGCCACAAAGCAACCCTCAACAAAATCCAAAACATTGAGATAATACAAAGCATCTTCTCTAATCACAACTGCATAAAAGTAGAAATCAATAACAGGAACAGCGAGGAAAAAAAATTGAATATGTGGAAACTGAATAACACCTTGCTTAAAAACCACTGGATAATATAAGAAATCAAAGATGGAATTAAAAATTTTCTAGAATCAAATGAGAATGAAAACACATCATACCAGAACCTTTGGGATAGAGCAAAGGCAGTGCTCAGAGGTCAATTTACCTCAACAGGCACACATATCAAAAAAGAAAAAAGGGACAAAATCAAAACGTTAGCCCTACAACTTGAATGAATAGAGAACAGCAAAAGAAGCCACAGCCACCAGAAGGGAGGAAATAATAAAGATCAGAGCAGAAATAAATGAAATAGGATAGTAATAGAAAGAATCAACAAAACCCAAAGCTCGTTCTCTGGAAAGATCGAGAAACCATTGTCCAAAGGGACAAAAGAAAAACAGGAGAGAAAGCAAATAAGCCAAAATAAGAAGTGAAATGGGGGACATTACAACAGATCCAACTGAAATGAAAAGAATCATAATACAGTACTATGAAAAACTACTCCAAGAAATTTGTGTTTCCCTTGGGCAAATCCTAGTCCCCCTTTTGGCATATCCAGTCACGTATTGGCTGACGGTGGAGTAACACTCAGTCTATAATACCCAACATTCATTTATGTCATACATTTAGGTCTACTTTACAATACTAGCTAGGAGAAAATTCAATATCCAGGGTACACTCAAATAAACACATAACCCTTTTAAAACATTCTAGTTCCATCTTCTCATTTCCAGCCCTTGACTATCTTCCCATGTATATGCATATGGCCTTGAGCCACTGGCTTAGTGGAACAAGTAGACCCTGGACCCCTATCAGTCATCTTGCTCATCTGGCCAGGCTTTTGGCCCAAGCCACACCAGATGTGGCTTTTCTCCCCTAAGCTGCCACATAATTTTGTTTTCAGCCGTTACAGGTAACAACAACCAAAGTAACCACCTAAGAATCAAAAGTTTCACATCCCAAGCCCCTTCTTTCTTTTGCTTACAAAGTCCCACGCTTTCCAAAGTTTGGAGCCATTGAAATGAATCCCGCTTCTGATGCCAACTGTAAAAATGGCATGGGGGTGTCATCTGACCTCCTCTAACTTCATAAGGGTGAAGGAGAACCAAGATCCACAGCCCAAGGCTGATTCATATGAGGCAGAGATCAGACTTGGCTCCTCTCTCTGCCATCTTTACCAATTCCGACACCAATTGTCCCTCCCACATCACTCTATACTTCTCTGTTGGGTTCAATAATTCGTTGCAATGACCACTCAGAACTCACAGACAATACTCAAGATTATGAGGTTTATTAAGGAAGTAACAGGTTACAATTCAGGAATGGTCAGGATACAGTACTTCTTTGAGGACAGCCTCTTTTCAGCTGTGCCCATCAGCCTCTGCCCTGCTCAGGGACAAGTTTACAAAGCTCTTTTAGCTTTGCCAATAAGTGCCCCAAGGATGCCCACCACTCATCCCTAGGAACTAGGGGTAAGGCCCTGCAGGGGGATGGAGGCTGCGTGTATAGGTCACAATATATTGGTCAAGAACAAACTGTGCTAGCTCTGTTTGATACTGTGGCTGAGTGTACCCTTATCTTTGAAACCCTCAGCTTTTTCAAAGACCACCATTGGCAGTTGATGGTTATGGCAGAAAGACCACGTATGTACTACAGGTAGTTCTCACCCTGCGAGTACAACGACTGCCCCTAAACCATGTCAAGTTTATATTTTCCCAATACTGGAATACACCTAGGGGTGGGACAGTTCCAACTGTGGGGGTGGTAAAGGCAGTTCTGAGGGGGATGTGGCATGGGAACCAGTGACCCTGCCCCCACCACAAAGAGTGGAAGACATCAAGCAATATAATTTTCACGGAGGACATATTAGTAAAACTATTTTAAAATTAAAAAGAGTAGGTATCCTCTTGTAAGCCCACAGTGCTTTTTATAGCCCTGTGTGTCCTGTGAAGAAACCAGATGAGTCCTAGCATAACCGTAGACTACAGGGAACTTAAGGTGATCCCTCCTATATATGCTGCAGTCTCAAACATAACTTCCTTGTTAGAAACCGTAAGTAGAGACCTGAGCACGTATCATGCTGTGTTAGATCTGTCCAATGAATTCTTTAGTATCCTAGCCCCACCTGACCCCCTGTAACTGTACAAGGGGGAAGGAGAATCGAGATCAACAACCCAAGGCTGATTCCCATAATGCAAAGGTCAGACATGCCGTCTCTCTCTGCCATCTTTACCAATTCTGAAACCAAGTGTCCCTCCCAGAGCATTCTCTACTTCTCTGCTGGGTCTCATAATTCATTGCGGTGGACTCTTACGGACAATACTCACGACCATGGAGTTTATTAGGGAAGGAATATATTACGACTCAGTTCAGGGATGCTCAGGATATAGTTCTATCAGGACAGCCTCTTCCGAGCTGTGCTCACAGGCAACCCTCTCCCCTGTCCTTGGCGTCTGTCCTACTCAGGCAAGCGTTACAAAGCTCTTTTAGCTCTACCAATAAGTGCATGGAAGCGCCTCACTCCTCCAGCAAGGCTCTTGCGCAAAGGCACTCAGCTTTCTTGCTCTGTGGGCCAGGAAAACACCACACCATCTCCTGCTGGTCTTCCCTGCTGCTGTTTCTCTACCACCGCTTCTCACCGTCTTCAGTGTTACACCTCTCTCTCTCTCTGGGTCTCCTGGTTTCAGGAGATTCTCATTACAAGGATCCCTAGTCCAAAGGATGAGCTCTGCACTCCTGGCTGTTCCTCCCTGCTGGAGGTGGGATCCTCTCTCTCTCCTGCCTCTGGGATAGCTCATATGAAGCCCAGTGGGATAGCAAAATTGACCAATCCCCTTGGTGGGGCACAAATACCCTCTTTGCACACACCACAGTGAGAAACGCCACACAAAAGTGATCCATTGCACCGCAAGCCGCCCCCTGCACTTTCTAGCCATGGTTCTTTCATACTTGGAGGATAACTTCTCTCTTCCAATCATTTTATAAGCCCAAGACAGTCATTAACAATTACTCTTTGAATAGGACAAAGAGTCCTCAGGGTGAGGTTACTCAGGTACCGCCATTGATGTCTGCTGCAGATGTCCATCTGATCTCGTCAGGCTCTCCAAAAGTCATCTCAACTTCACCCTTTCTGGTGTCTCACAAAACTTAACTGAGAGAAGACTATTCCTTGCTCTGAGCCTCGTGAGGTATCGTCATAGCAAAACCTTTAAGGAACTTTAAGTCTGGCCACTGTATTCGAGTCCAGGAGTGCCTTTCCCTTAGTCCACTCTTTTACGCTTAAGGCTTCTATAATTACAGTTTTTACAATCACAATTCATTCTGTTAACAATCCACACTCAGAACTGACTCATATGATCGTATCAGCATCTTCCCAACCCTCTCCTCCCCAGGCCCACAAGGAAAAGAGGAAATTATTTCAGTGGGGATCCTCCGTTGTCCCCCTCACTTAATGTAAGCACACTCATGAAAGTATGTAAGCCAGCCACTTCATGCCTTTATCTCCCCCAATTTTAGATAGCCAATGCTGAAATTGTCCATCCCCATCAAACCAGTACTCTGAGAAGACAAGCAAGTTCCTTGATCTTGAAGAATCTTCTGGTTGGAAATTTGAGCATCTCCATCCATAAGCAAAGTCCAGTCCATAGCAAGCCATCAAATGCAGCAATCTCTACTGGCTCACGATGTCAAACATCTTTCTGTTCATTCAGTTGAATTCTGGTCAGGTCATCCCTAGACATACAAGCTAGGTCACAATGGGTAGTAACCTTAGGCTTAAGAGTACAGACACACCTCCTGGCAATTCAGGCAGTCCCTTCACACTCAGCCCCTTTGGGCTAGGTCCACGGGTTCAACCTGTAAACACAGAATCCACACAACTCCATTTAATTCTGACCAGCCAGCCCTTCCTCTCACCCCTACCCAACGTGGACTAGGTCAACGGGTGCCAATAGAGATTTCCAAACTCAGCCTGTCTCTTCATTGCTGCATTTCCCACACTTCCATTCATGAGTGGACCCAGGTGGTCACCACAAGTGAGCATACCAAGCTGTCTATTCGCTGAGTTCCTTTAACTTCCAGCCCTGGAAGGTGGTTCCTTCTGATGGGCACTTGCTTTTCCTGCCTCATTATATCCAGTTGCAAACCACTTGCTCAAAATTCTAAAAGCAAAACAGTCATTTTTTTTGTTCTGCAAGTCCTTTCTTCAAGTGCAAATCTTCTGTTCTCTCAGAAATTGTTGGCACACTTCCCAAACCCCTTCATTGTTTTCTTCTCAAATGGGAATTCTGGATGGGGCTCAATCTTTTGACCTAAGTCCCCACCCTATACACAGGACTACTGCATTCAAACAGCCTGCATTTCCTGTGGGCAAATCCTAGTTCCTCTTTTAGCATATCCAATCAAGCATAGGATGAAGGTGGGTTTGCACACTCTGTGTAATCTATTATTTCTACCACACCTTTAGGTCTGCTTTAGAACACTAGATAGGAAAAACATTCAATATCCATAGTACTTTCAGATTAACACATAATCCTAAACACATAACCCTTTTTAAAACACTGCAGTTTCATCCTCTCCACCCCTTGAATATCTTCCTGTTCATACTCATATGGCCTTGGACTTCTGGCTGGGTGGAACCAGCAGATCCTGGCCCCCTTTCAAACATCCTGCTCATCTGGTCTGGCTTTTGCCCCAGGCCACTTCAGCTGCTGCTTTTCTCCCCTCAACGTCCAAAGTAACCATCTAAAAATCAAGTTTTATTTCCCAAACCCCTTCATTCTTTCTCTTACAAAGTTCCATGCTTCTATGAGTCTGGAGCCATTGCAAAGAATCTGACTTCTAACGCCAAATGTGAAAATAGCGTGAGGCAGCATCTGACTTCCTATAACTTCACACAGGGAATAGAGAATCAAGATCAACAGCCCGAGGCTGATTCCCGTGATGGGAACTCTCCCATCTTTACCAATTCTGGCACCATCAGTGCCTCCCACAGCACTCTCTGCTTTTCTGGTGTGTTCAGTAATTCATTGCAGTGGCCACTCAGAACTCAGAGACAATGCTTATGATCATGGAGTGTTATGGATTGTTTTCCCCCCAAAATGTGTGTCAACTTGGCTAGGCCATGATTCCCAGTTTTGTGTGATTGACCACCATTTTGTCATCTGATGTGATTTTCCTGTGTGTTGTAAATCCTACTTTTATGATTTTAATGAAGTAGAATTAGAGACAGTTATGTTAATGAGGTGGGACAGTCTACAAGATTAGGTTGTATCTTGAGTCATTCTCTTTTGAGACATAAAAGAGAAGTTAACAGAGAGAGATGGGGGCCTCATACCCCGAAGAATGAAGAGCCAGGAGGAAGGCAAATCATTTGGACCCAGGCCCCCTGCACTGAGAATCTCCTACACCAGGGGAAGGTTGATGACGTTGAATTTCCCATAGAACCGACACAGAGAGAAAAGCCTTCCCTGGGAGCTGGTACCCTGAATTCAGACTTCTAGCCTCCTACACTGTGAGAGAATAAATTTCTCTTTGATAAAGCCATCCACTTGTGGTATTTGTGTTATAGCAGCACCCGATAACTGAGATATGGGGTTGATCAGGGAAGTTAAGTTTACAATTCAGGTTCAGGAACACTCAGGGTACAGTTCTTCCACCGGGACAGCCTCTTCCCGACCATGTTTACAGACAGGCCTCTCCCTGGCCATTGGCCTCTGCCCTGCTCAGGGAAGTGTTACAAAGCTCTTTTAGCTCTGCTGATAAGTGCCCAGAGGCACCCACTCCACCAGCAAGTCTCCTGCCCAAAGGAGCTCAGCTTTCTCGGTCTGTGGAGCAGGGAAGCCCACCACACTGTCTCTTGCTGGTCTCTCCTGCCACCCTTTCTGTGCCACTGCCTCTCACTGTCTTCAGTGTTAGAGCTCTCTCTCTGTCTCCTGGTTTCAGAAGCTTCTCAGTGCAGGGATTCGGGGTCCAAATCATGCGCTCTGCACTCCTGACTATTCCTCCCTGGTGGTGGTAGTGGTGGGATCCTCTTTCTCTCTCACCTTTAGGATGGCTCATTTCAAACCCATCGGGATGGAAAAACTGACCGATCCCCTTGGTGGGCCACAATTTCCCTGTCTTTACAGTCCCGCCCAATCTCTTGTGTGGGAGTTACAAGACCATGGCGAGATAGACCACACAAAAGTGTTGCATTCCACTACAGTACCCTTCTGATAGACGTGAGCAGCGTTAAGAACATCTTGCTGGGTCTTGTGGCAAGACCAGGATGGAACTAAAGTCCTCCTAGGTTTTTGGCTCCAGTTGTCAGCGGCAGGGGTAGAAGAAAATTGATGACAGTCCCATGGAGAAGTTATTGTTAGTGGCCTGTGACGTTCTCCACCAGGTATAGTCATTAGCATGGGCAAGAACTGTACCCCTTCACTGTGCAAGCCTCCACTGATACCATATGGTTAAAACCAGCTCATGAGAAAGCAATCAAATTAAGAGCCATGTGGATGGTCATCACCTATGAACCCTGGCCTTTGCCCCTGTGTACAGACAGTTGGGTAGTAGTCTGTGGGCTAACTATGTGGCTAGGCCAATGGCATAAGGAGCAATAGACAATAATGGGTAAAGTCCTGTGGTGGAAAGCCTTGTGGCAGAACATCTGGGATCGCCTCCAGACCCTGAATGCTGACTTGTTTTTCATGTAACAGCCCATTCATCCCTTTCCCTGCTGGGAAAGCAAGAAGCAGATGCTATAGCACAAGTTAGAAAGCGCATCCTAAGGGGGAAGCTGCCATTAGATTTACCAGAGAAGAGGACGCATGTTATTTGGCAGATAGCTAAAGAGCAGACATCCAGTATAGTGATCTACTGGGGGCTGTACAAAATTGCCACCTGTACTCATTCCAACGCCCAAGACTTCTTCCCCCACAATCCTGGAAAGATAAATAAGAGAACACAGCTGGTGATGGACTCGAAGGTAGATTATATAGGGCCCCTAGCCCCCAGTGAAGGAGCAAAGAATACTCTCGTTTGTGCGGACACTGTCACTGGCTTGACACAGACATTCCTGTATAAATGAGCCAAACAGTCTGCTACAAAAAAGGGGTTACAAAAATTGAGTGTTATGTATAAGATACCCCAGAGGATTGATAGTGACCAGGGGATACACTTTACAAGTCACAATGTGTGCAAATGGGCTGCTGAGAATGAAGTACAATGGCATTATGACCTGCCCTCTAAACCCCAGGCTGTAGGCCTAGCAGAAAGGAAGAATGATGTCCTTAAACAACAAATACAGGCAAGGCTTCCCAGGCAGAGTGGACCAAGCTGCTGCCTGAGGCTTTGGGTGAATACATTCAGCTTGCACTGGGGCTTTATTTTAGCTCTGTGTGCCAGACTAGGAGCCTCCGGTGACTCCCCAGCGATGATACTGGTGATGCCACAGGCTCCAAAAGCTTATCCACCAATGTTCTTGCAGAAACAAAACATCATGGTCCTCCGGACATCCCAGGACCTGGTACTGGGAAATAGAAACATCTACTGGCATGTTGTGCGTCACCCCACTGGGGTGGATTGATTACTTTGTCACCCTAGAGGCGGAGGAACAGATCAGCCTAACATGGGAGACCATCATCCTACTAGAAAGAGAGCCTTGGTAGTCACGCTTCATGTAAAAAGGAAGAACAGCTATACCACAAGGGAGGGAAGTGGGTTTCCTATTCTGGCATACAGTAAAACCAGTGACCCACAGCCCTGCAGGTGACCTCCCAAGGGCAGCATGTATGGTATACTAGCCAAGAAAAATACAGCAGCCACTGTTCTTACCACCTGAAGGGAAGCCACTAGTGTGACCCTAATAGAATGGGAAGATTTATCCCTCTTGGTATCTACTAAACACCTGTCTTTCCAGCCCTAGGTATGACCTATTCTACTTGCTTCCCTTTTGGGCTGCTGTCCTCTTCCTAGAGTGGGCTCACAGCTTTGCCATAGTCCACAACAAAAGCAGATGCTAGGTCTGTGGACAACTCCCCTTCTTAAGCACTGAAGGCATGCCTTGGAACATGAAGCCCCTGACCAAAACCAACTAGACAATTATAACAGACAAGCAGAGACATAAAAGCCCCTTTAACTAATTGAGGCATAACAGGAGAGGGGGAACGCAGTATCTTTTCCTGAACTCAGATGATCACAGACACCCATATATTGGTAAGAGACCATAACGCCTCTGAGTTTTGGCCATGAGAGGGTGTTTACCACCTCTGGGATGGTTTAGGTTGGTTGATACCTGAACAGAGTGTCATAAGCTAGTCTGTTTCTGTCTGTTTTCAACCAAGAAAAACCCCATAGGTTCCCCTGTTTTCCCCCAATTCCCCCCCCCCCCCGCCCCATCTCCAGTGGGCTAGACTCCTGTGTCCCAATGCCAATGGGTGATAATACCTAATACCACCGGCTGGTTATGATATACACCCCCCAACGGGAAGACAGGAGTATATCTGTTTTAATATACACACCCCAACTGGAAGACAGTATATCTTGCTCCTAATGGCACGTGATGGCTGTGCAGCCACTATGTATGGCCCTGGTTACCATACAATTAGATAGGACACTATGCTTTAGGGTTACCCTATACTGCAGGGACCATCAATAACTATCCCACAACATCTAAATTACCCCATGGTGAAAGCCAGGTGGACCAAGCATAGCCTTTTCCACTGGTAAGATTACCTTTTAACTATTTTTGTTCCCCCCATGGGTTCTTAGAAGGAATTGGACAAATTGAAGCTTTAATTTTACTAAAGAGGACCTGAACAATAGCAGAGAAAGCTTATGGTTATAAACTGCTGAAACCACCCAGATGAGGAAGGTAGTCCTTCAGAACCAAATGGCTCTGGGTGTTCTACATTATAACAGCTGCTAAAGGTGGGACATGTGCCATAGTAAAGACTGAATGTTGTACCTGTATACCAGACTACCACCAGAACCTAACTGATTTGATAGGCCACATGAAAAAAACTAATAGAAACCTTGGACACACCTGATGGCTGGTCTGCTGTGGCCACCTGGTTTTCCTCTTTGCCCTCTAGTTGGCATGGTTTTTTGATGGGTCTTGGTCTTTTCCTGGGCATAAGGATTGTCTGCTGTGTTTGTCTATGCTGCCAGTATGGTCTGAGCCTCCAACTACTGCAATGCTGTCTGTCCCGACAGTGACACCTCCTCTCAGGGCCCTCAAGGACATTGCAGACGAGGAGGAACACACCAGAGCTTAAGAGGCAGTCATGAGAGGTAGACTGAAGGGGAAACAGGCTTTGCAAGGCCAAAAATGGGAGCCCTCACTCTTTCCCTTAGTTCACTGCTGTTTGTCAAGCCACTGTTATGTAACCTTGCTGAGGCCACCTTATGTAACATCCCTGGCACGTAGCCACTGTTGTCCACAACCACAGTAAAATATTAGCCCCCTACTGCTGGTTGCAGAGATTTGCAGTGGTCCTGTAGCCACCCAGGACTTAGCCTAGTATGTAAGTCTCCCTAATAAACTCCTTTGTTGCCACACTACAGTTGCATGCCTCTTTCTTCGGTCTCTTGGCAACCTCCATTTTTAGAGACAAGTTTCACATTACTGGTCCATGCTTGTGGTCCATGCTTAAAAAAAAATGCTTAGACACCCTTTAATCATTATATAATGTCCTGCCTTGTCTTTTTATGGTGGATTTTGTCTTAAAGTCTATTTTATCTGAGATTAGTATTGCCATTTTGCTCTTTTTTGGTTACTTTTTGCTTGTTTTTTTTTTTTTCCATCCTGTGATTTTTAGTGTATTTATGTCTTTGTGTCTAAGTTGTGTCTCTTGTAGGCAACATTTTGAAGGGTGTAAAAATGGCTGTGGGAGTGGCGTCTTGACCTCCTCTAACTTCACAAGGGGGGAAGATAATCAAGATTGACAGCCCAAGGCTGATTTCTTTGAGGCAGAGGTCAGACATGCACCCTTTCTCTGCCATGTTTACCAGTTCTGATACCAATCATCCCTCCTACAGCCATCTCCTTTGATTTTTAATATATTTATGTCTTTGTGTGCAAGGTGTGTCTCTTGTAGAAAGCATATTGATGTGTTGGGTTTTTTTGTTTGTTTGTTTTTTAATTCATCCTGTCACTCTCTGTCTCTTTACTGGCACATGTAAACCATTTACATTCAGTGTGACTATTCTTAGGTGTAAGTTTATTGCTGTCATATTGTTGTGCTTCTTTTTTTGTGGTGCTGATATTTTCTTCATTCCTCTTACTTTCCTGTGCCGAGTTCCCTTTTTTTGTGGATTTTCTTTTCATTTCTTTCATTATTATAGATTTTGTGTTAACTGAGTCTTTATGTTTTTCTTGTGTTGTTTTGATGAGTAGGTTTGTTAACTTTCTTTGTGGTTGTCTTGAAATTTGCCTTTCTCTTCCTTAGTTTAAACCAGCCTTTTATTACTTGATATTGCCTTGACTTTCTCTCCATTTGAAAGTTCTATACCTACACCATTCCTTCTTTTATTGTTTTGGCACTATCATCATTTACAGATTGACTTCTCTGTTTACCTGCTTTCAATCTTTTAGCTTTGTTTTATTACTGAGAGTTCTTTACCTAGGTTGACATCTGGCTGATGATGTCCTTTGTCCTAGACACCAGTTGTCATTTGATGTTGTTGGTTCTCTAACTGAAGGACTCCCTTTAATAATTCTGGTAAATTTGTTTTGGCTTTTATGAATTCCCTTAATTTCTGTTATCTGGGAGTGTCCTAATTTTGTCATTGTTTTGAGAGAGAGTTTTGCAGGGTATATTATTCTTGGTTGGAAGTTTTTTCTTTCAAGGTTTCATATGTATGTCATCCCATTGCCTTCTTGCCTACAAAACATTCGCCAACACAAATTACACATTTACAATTCAATGACTGATTACATTTTTCATATTGTGTCACCATTATCACTATCCTTTTTCTAAAATGTTCCATTACCATTAACAAAAACTCATTGCACCCAAACCTAAAGTTCTCCTTCCCCCCTCCCTCCGCTAGTAACAAATAATAGTCTTTGGTGTCTACATGTTTGCTTATTTCACATAAGTGAGATCATGCAGTATTTGTCTTTTTGTGATTGATGTATTTTACTCAGCATAATATTTTCAAGGTTCATCCACGTGTGGCATATACATCAGGACTTCATTTCTCTTTAAGGGTGAGTAATATCACATTGTATATATCACATTTTGTTTATCCATTTATCTTTTGATGGACATTGGGGTTGTTTCCATATTTTGGCTCTTGTGAAGAGTGCTGAAGTGAACATTGGTGTACAGGTTTCTGTCTGTTCCTGCCTTACCTAGATATATGCCTAGGATAGAGATTGCTGGTTCAGGCCCATTTAATTTTTGACATCTCTGCCCTAAAGTTTGGATGACTGCTCCCCTTATTACCCCTACACTATAACAGGATAGATTCATGATAGGTACTTTCTGGCAACGAATCAGAAGTGGGTGCTCCACCAGCCATGCCCTCCCTTTTGATTGCCCTGTGAATATGTGCAGTGCAATGGGTATCACTTATATATAGCCTTTCTGGCCTTGGGTCTGTAGTTCTGCCAAACATGATTGGTTAGCATGCAGCCCACCCTGAGATTGGCCTATTTTATAAACCTTGCAGAGATTGATCAGTTTACTATGCAAATAGGGTGACTTATGGTCTTCTGAGGTGATTGGTCAGTTTGTGGTTTGTCTGGGAGTGCCATTGCTTCAAGTTGAATATAAGGGTCAATTCCACGGAGGTTGGGGGTGACCTTACTACCATCAAGAAGAGCCTGGAATGGAGAATGCTCTTTGAACCTAAGATCCCTGAGTTGAAAACCTCCTAGACCCAGAAGGGAAACCTATAACACTGAAGCTGGTGCAAAATGACAATAAATGTCATGAAGCAAAGCAGAACCCAGTGGCAGATTAATGGCAGCAACGCTACAAGAGGAAGAAACGAAGAGACCAGTGTGAGATGGCCTGGTGGGCTTGCGAACTCATGGAGAGAGAGATCTGAGCACCTCTGATCCAGAGGCTTACTGGTAGAGTGCAGCACCTCTGGGTCCTTCGTGGAGCAAAAACCCCGCATCACTTATACAAGCAATGCAAAGCCAGGAGTGTCCTGGCAGCAGAGGCCACTGTATGGTACAGCCGAGACAAGCACCTGCTGTTGGACACGAACAACAGAAGGACCTGCTGACAGACACAGACAGGAGAATGGCTTGTGCAGTGCAATGAATCATTCCTATATGGCCTTTCTAGCCATGGCCTTGTAACTCCCACAAAATGATTGGGTGGTACTGTGCAAATAAGATGTGTGAAAGTTTTGTGAGGATTGGCTGGGACATCCAAATAAGGTATCTGTGGCCCACCAGAGGGATTGGTCAGTTAGGCCATCCCATCAGGCTTAAAAAGAGGCAATTCCAGAGGTTGGATTGGGGGAGAACTCACTACCATTAAGGAGAAGAGTCAGGAGTAGAGCACATCCTTTGGACTCAGGGTCCCTGCACTGAGAACTCCCCAGACCCAGGACACAGAGACAGCTATAACAGTGGACACAGTGCGAGAGGGCAAGGAGTGGTGGCAAACATGGCAGGGTCCAGTAACAGAAAAACAGAGGTAGTAGAACCAGGAGACTGGCACGAGATGGTGGGGTGGGCTTCGTGGTCAATGGAGCAAGGTGGCTACACTGGGCTTGCCAACCTTCAGAGTGAAAGAGCTGAGTGATTCAAGCAGGAGACTTTTTGGTGGAGCGTGGTGCCTATGGTCAGTCGTTAGTGAGCTAAAGAGCTGTATCACTTTCTTGAGCATGGCAGAGGCTGAGAGGGCACTGGCAACAGAGGCCCCTGGCTGGCACAACTGATAGAAGGGCCTGCTGGTGGGCACGACCAACAGAAGGATCTGCTGGCAGACATGGCTGAAAGAAGGGTCTGCCAGCTGGCACGACCAAAAAGAAAGAGCTGTCTTGTTGGAAGCTGTCATAATTTATGAATTGCTTCCTGTCTCCTGGTTGCATCTGTTAATTCCAGGTTGATCCTGATTCCGAGTCGTAGTCTGTTATTTCCCTAATAAACCACATAATCATAATTATGTTCTGTGAGTTCTGTGTGGCTACGGCAACAAATTATCAAACCCAGCAGAGAAGTAGAGTGTGTTGAAGGGGGGTTGGGGTGGTGCCTGGTGTCAGAAATAATGAAGAATTCAGAGAATGGAGATGTGTCTGACCTCTACCTCATAGGAACCACCTTTGTGCTAATGCTGATTCTCATCCTTCCTCTTGATGCTAGACAAATTCTGATGCTTGGTTACAACCTGCTTACGTAGAAATCTCAGAATTCCCATTATTCTGTCATCAACTATGAGGATAATCATCAACTCCAATCCAAATCCTCATTTTTCCCTGCTGTTCAATTCTGACACCAGCCACGCATGCTGTACTTCTTTCTCTGACCCTAGCCACTTAGACCCAGGTCATATCTCATGAGCTAAAAGGACAGTGTCATTCAGCCCAAGATTTCCCTTCACTTCTGAATTGCATCTACATATTTGGGGTTTTCCACTAACCCTTCAGGATGCAATCCATAAGCCTGGGACCCCACAGGCCTCCCTCGATTCTGACCTACAGACTACAAATTCAGGGGTTCCCTCTACTCTCTTAGCATCCCAGTTGCAAGCTTATGGTTCCCCAGCTGCCTCATTTCTGACCTGGTGATTGCCACTAATTCCTTGGGTTTGATAATTTGCTAGAATGGCTCACAGAGCTCACAGAAAGTGCTGTACTTATGCTTCCAGCTTTATTATAGCAACAAGGATACAAACAGAGAAATGCATAGGTCAAAGTCTGGAAGAATTCCCATAGTGAACCTTCTGCATCCTAAAAGCTATGCTACCATTCCTTCCATGTGCATGGATGTCATTAACCAGCCAGAAAACTCACGAAACTTTTGCGTACAGAGCTTTTGTTGGTATTATTGTATAATCATGATTGGGGCCTGTCATAGTTATCTAGTGCTGCTGTAACAGAAATGTCACAAATGTGTATCTTTAACAAACACAAATTTATTTTCTCACAGTTTAGGAGGCTAGAAGTCTGATCAGGGTGCTGGGTCTAGGGGCAGACTTTCTCTTTTCTTTTGGCTCTGGAGGAAGGTCCTTGACTCTTCTGCATGTTTCCTGGTTCCTTGAAGATTTTGATGTGGCTTGGCATCAATCTTACCCATCTCTGCTTGATGGATTAGGCTGTGAGTGGTTGCCTTAGTCATCTAGTGCTGCTATAACAGGAATACTTCAAGTTGTATCTGCACTAATCCTGTATCATTAACATAAAAAAGACAAGCCATTTCCAAATGGGAGGATAACCATAGGCATAGAGGATAGGATTCACAACACATATTTTGGGTGGGCACAATTCAGTCCATAACAGGCCCTCATTGCATAAGTGCGATTGATTGAATCATAATCTCCCCTACTTCTCAGGTCAGCTTACACCAGGGCAGAAGATGGTCTTTCTGGCTTGAACATCTCCCACTCTTTAGAACAAACCCTCAGATATTGGCCTAAATAACAAACACTCCTCAATCATTCATGATATTACATTTATTTTGCAGGAATTGTGTGGGAAGACCAAGTTCCTTTAGGTAAGATTAATTGTAAACCCTGCACTGCACATCATAGCAAGTGTCATAGGGGGAATAGACCCCAGACTCAAATTTAAATAAAAGAGATTATCATTAAGCCAAGACAAAGACAGTCATTGTAATGAGGGTTCTGCTAGTGTGCCCTAGGCACAAGAGACTAGCAGAGTCCACTGAATCACAATCAGGGAGTCCCTAAGATGCTGTTAAAGAAGGAAGTAAAAATACGTTATTGTCAAAGATGGGTTAACAAAAAGTTTCCCATATAGCAGTTTAATCTTTTGAATAATCCTTTTGTTGCAGAGTCACTTGTAGGGGCCAGTGAGGTGGCAAATAAAGTCCCCAACTTACAACGGGGTTTCCTTTCCATGCCTTCATCTTAAGTGTATTCTGACATAAGTTGATAAATGAATAATTTCTTTCATAAGGATCAGCACTGTGATCGTTGGGATTGTGTGTTAACCTGGCTGGGCCACGATTCTCAGTGTTTTGGAAGTCATATAATGTGATCACTTCCCCATTGAGATTCGATATGTGATCACCCCCATGATGGGATATGCTGTGATTAGCTGTCTTAGTCATCTAGTGCTGCTATAACAGAAATACCACAAGTGGACGGCTTTAACAAAGAGAAATTTATTTTCTCACAGTCTAGTAGGTTAGAAGTCCAAATTTAGGGCATCAGTTCCAGGGGAAGTCTTTCTCTGTCTGTCGGTTCTGGAGGAAGGTCTTTGTCGTCAGTCTTCCACTGGATGAGGAGCTTCTCAGCAGGAACCCCAGGTCTAAAGGATGCGCTCTACTTCTGGTGCTTCTTTCTTGGTGTCATGAGGTCCCCATCTCTCTGCTTCCATCTCATTCTTTTTTATCTCTCGAGAGATAAAAAGTGGTGCAGGCCACACCCCAGGGAATCTCCCTTTACTTTGTATCAGGTATGTGTCCTGGTAAGAGTGTTACAATCCCACCCTAATCCTCTTTAACCTAAAATTACAATCACAAAATGGAGGACAACCACACAATACTGGGAATCATGGCCTAACCAAGTTAATACACACATTTTGAGGGGACATAATTCAATCCATGACAGTAGCCTATCAGTTGAGGGGGAGTCTCCTTGGGCATGTGGCCTGCATTGATTGAGGTTGGACATTAAAGCAGGGCTTGGGGGCTTTTGCTCATTCTGGATCCTGCACCTGGCTCCTGTTCATCTGAGACTTGAGCTAACAGCTTACCTGTGGTCTTTCCTGCCAATCTTGGGATTTGTCAATCTTCCCAACCTGTGAGCAACAGCTCTGCTCTCTGGCCTGCCAATCTTGGGTTCACCAGCCTCTTTTCTGACCCACGGACTTGGGACATTATAGCCTGTACAACCGTGTGATCAATTTCCTTGATATAAATCTCTTTTTATATATATATTTATATATACATTCTGTACTCATTTTGCTTCTCTAGAGAACCCAGCCTAAGACATTTGGTACTGAAAGTGGTTCTAGAGCAACAAAATTGTAAGAATGAATTTTCTAAATTGGTTCTCAAGTCTGGTTAGTCTTAAAGATGTTAATGACTCTGATTCCAGTAGTAAAGAGGTTACTGCTAATCCATGGTGTGAGGTGGCAATTCAAATATGCGATATATCATCACCAATAGACCAGGTATTGGTGAAAGATGAGGTTCTGGGTAATTGCATGTATGATACCTTTATACAATTTTGTCATAATTAGAAGTATAAGTAAGCTGGTCGATTGGTTCTACTTTCGCTAGACAAACTGGTGAAAGAAAGAAATGAGCTCAGGGCTTCAGAGTCAAAGCTCAAGTGCTGCAAAAACAACCTCAAAATTTCCACTTGTGCCTTGAAAGAAAACCTTATTTCTCGTAGTAACACAGCTGACATTGCTGAAAACCAAACCTAGAGTCTTATTGTAAGAGTTGCTGAGTTACACCAACTCAACTGCCAAAGTCGAGAGGTGTCTGAAGTTAAATGAGGGCATTGATTAGGAAGAAATGGGGTCCTGAAACCTGGGATGGAGACATATGGGCAGATAATCAGGGAGCTGGACACACTGAGCCTCTAAATTCCATTGAATCACTCTTGTCAACAGAACCATTAGCCTCTTCACTCCCGTCTCATGAGATTTACCCAGCCACATCTAAAGCAACTTTGTCTGAGTCATTGCCTGGCACATTGCCTGAGGCAGATGCTTTACAAGACAATGCTGAATGTTCTCAAAACATTTCCCCACCGATTTTGGCTTCTAGACCTATAACTAGACTTAAGTCCCAGTGAGCCCCAAAAAGTGAAGTACAAAGCATGACCCAGAAGGAGATACACTATACTCCAAAAGAACTGCTTGACTTTTCTAATATGTACAAACAGAAACCTAGGGAATATATATGGGAATGGCTTTTAAGGGTGTGGCATAATGGTACAAGGAACAGAAAAATGGATCAGTCTGAGTTTATTGATATGGGCTCACTAAACACAGATTCTTCGTTCAATGTTTTAGCTCAAGAAGTTAAGAAAGGACCTAATAGTTTATTTGGTTGGGTTGCTGAAGCATGGATTTTGCAGTGGCTACACTAAATCCAGCTGAAGTACCAAACCTGCCTTGGTATACTATAGAAGAATGTATCAAAAGGTTTAGGGAAATTGCCATGCTAGGGTAGATTTATAAGTTTAGACCCACAGACCTACACATGGAGTGCCCAGAGGACACACCTATTACCACAACGGTTTGGAACAAATTCGTGAAGGCAGCCTCAGCATCCTTGAAGACTGCTGTGATTGCTATTTTCTGTAAGTCAGTTTTGACAGTAGGAACTGCCTGAACTAAATAAAGACATGTAACTACAATGGAGGTCATAGGAGCCCGTGGTGGTGGGGCCAAGTGGTGGCACTCAATTGACAAAGACAAGGAGGGTGTGGTTACCATAATGGACAGCAGAGTCAAGGCAGTAATCAGAAGTCTGACTCATATGCACTTATGGCATTGGATACTTAGTCATGGTGTCCATAGGAGTGAAATAGATATGAAATCTGAATACTTACTTGATCTGTACAAGCGGATGAATTCTAGGTCAAGTGAACAGCAGTATAAAACGAATTGCTGGAATAGAGAGTCAACAGCCCCTGAATCAATTCCCAGACTTGAGTAAGTTTACAGATCCACAATGCTGATTAAAGGGGAGGCAGGGTCCCCCTGAGGATGCACTCCAATACACTGCCGAAAACTTATACCGTTAGTCTTTCTCCCAGTAAGGTCCTCCAAAGGGATCTACAGCCTTTTATGAGAGTGACTGTTCATTGGGGAAAAGGAAATAATCAGACTTTTCAGGGATTACTGGGTACTGGCTCTGAACTGACACTAGTTCTAGGAGACCCAAAATGTCACTGTGGCCCACCAGTCAGAGTGCGGGCATATGGAGGTCAGGTTATTAATAGGTTCTTAGCTCATGTCAGTCTCACAGTAGGTCCAGTGGGTCCCTGAACCCATCCTGTAGTGTTTTCACCAGTTCCAGAATGCATAATTGGAATAGATATACTCAGCAACTGGCAGAACCCCCACACTGGATCCCTGAGAAATGGAATAAGGGTTATTATGGTAAGAAAAGCTGAGTGGAAACCATTAGAACTGCCCCTACCTTGGAAAACAGTAAACCAAAAGCAATACTGCATTCCTGGAGGGACAGAGATTACTGCCACCATCAAGGACTTGAAGAAGGCAGGGGTGGTGATTCCCACCACATCGCCATTCAACTCACCTATTTGGCCTGTGCAAAAAACAGATGGATCTTGGAGAATAACAGTGGATTATTGAAAACTTAACCAGCTGATGACTCCAATTGCAGCTGCTGTTCCAGATGTAGTCTCATTGCTTGAGCAAATTAATACATTTCCTGGTACCTGGCACACAGCTGGAAACCCTGGTGGCATAGTGGTTAAGTGCTACGGCTGCTGACCAAAGGGTCGGCAGTTCGAATCCACCAGGCGCTCCTTGGAAACTCTGTGGGGCACTTCTACTCTGTCCTATAGGGTCGCTATGAGTCGGAATCTACTCGACGGCACTGGGTTTGGTTTGGTTTTGGTTGGCATGCAGCTATTGATCTGGATAATGCCTTTTTCTCCATATCTCTTTCAAAGGACCATCAGAAGCATTTTGTCTTTAGCTGGCAAGCCAGCAACACACCTTCAGTCGTTTACCTCAGGGCTACATCAACTCTCCAGCCCTATGTCATAATTTACTCCACAGCGACCTTGATCACCTTCCCTTCCACAAGATGTCACACTGGTCCATTACATGGATGACATTATGCTGATTGGACCTATTAAGGAAGAAGTGTCAATAACTCTGGACTTACTGCTAGAACATTTGCATGCTAATTTGCATGCTAGAGGGTGGGAAATTAATCCCATGAAAATTCAGGCACCTACTACCTCAGTGAAATTTCTAGGGGTTCAGTGGTGTGAGGCATTTTGAGACATTCCTTCTAAAGTGAAGGAAATGTTATTTCATCTGGCCCCTCCCACACCTAAAAAGGAAACACAATACCTATTGGGCCTATTTGGATTTTGGAGGCAACATTTTCCTCATTTGGGTGTCCTACTCTGGCCTATTTATCAAGTGACTCGAAAAGCTGCTAGTTTTGAGTGAGGCCCAGAAAAAGCAAAGGCTCTTTAACAGGTTCAGGCTGTTGTACATGTTGCTCTGCCACTTGGGCCATATGATCCAGCTGATCCAATGATGCTTGAAGTGTCAGTGGCAGATAGAGATGCTGTTTGGAGTCTTTGGCAGGCCCCTATTGGTGAATCACAGTGCAGACCTTTAACATTTTGAAGCAAAGTCCTACCATCCTCTGCACATAACTACTCTTCTTTTGAGAAACAGCTTTTTGTTTATTACTTGGCTTTAGTAGAGACTGCACGCTTAACCATGGGACATTAAGTCACCATGCAGGTTGAGCTGCCCATCATGAACTGGGTGTTGTCTGACCCACAGCGTCATAAAGTTGGATGTTCACAGCAGCACTCCATCATTAAATGGAAGTGGTATATACGAGATCAGGCCCGAGCAGGACCTGAAGACACGAGGAAGTTGCGTGAGGAAATGGCCCAAATGCCCATGGTCTCCACTCCTGTCACATTACCTTCCATCTCCCAGTCTGTAGCTATGGCTTTATGGACAGTTCCTTATTATCAGCTGACTGAAGAAGCAAAAACGTGTGCCTGGTTTACAGATGGTTCTGGGTGATTTGCAGGCAGCACTTGAAAGTGAACAGGGGCAGCACTATGGCCCCTTTCTGGGACCTCCCTGAAGGACAGTGATGAAAAGAAATCCTCCCAACAGGCAGAACTTCAAGCAGTACACCTGGCTGTTCACTTTGCTTGGAAGGAGAAATGGCAAGATGTGCAATTGTGTACAGACTCATGGGCTGTGGCCTATGGTTTGGCTGGATGGTCAGGGACTTGGAAGGAACAAGATTGGGAAATTGGAGACAATGGTTTATGGGAAAGATGTATGTGGATAGACCTCTTTGAATGGGCCAAAGAAGTGAAGATATTTGTGTCTCATATGAGTGCTCACCAAAGGGTAATCTCAGTAGAGGAAGATTTTAACAATCAAGTGGATAGGATGACGAGTTTTGTGGAAACCAGTCACCTTTCCCCAGCCACTCCTGCCATTGCTCAGTGGGCCCATGAACAAAGTGGCTATGGTGGCAGGGATGGAGGTTATGCATGAGCTCAGGACCATGGACTTCCATTCACCAAGGCTGACTTGGCTACAGCCACTGCTAAGTGCCCAATCAGCCCGCATCAGAGACCTGGCTATGACACCATCCGTGGAGGTGATCAGCCAGCAACCTGGTGACAAGTTGATTACACTGGAACACTTCCATCATGGACAGGGCAGCACTTTGTCCTTCATGGAATAGACGCTTACTCTGGATATGGATTTGCCTTCCCTGAATGCAAAGCTTCTGCCAAAACTACCATCTGTGGACTTACAGAATGCCTTATCCACCGTCATGGTATCTCACACAGCGTCACCTCGGATCAAGGGACTAACTTCACAGCAAATGAAGTGCGGCAGTGGGCCCGTGTTCATGGAATTCATTGGTCTTACCATGTTGTTCATCATCTTGAAGCAGCTGGTTTGATGGAATGATGAAATGGCCTCCTAAAGACATAATTATGGTGCCTGCTAGGTGGCACCTTGCAGGGTTGGGCAGTGTTCTCCAGGAGGCTTATATGCTCTAAATCGGTGTCCAGTGTACGGTGCTGTATCTCCAATAGCCAGGATTCATAGATCCAGGAATCAAGGGGTGGAAATGGGAATGGTACCACTCACTATCACTCCTAGTGGCCCACTCGCAAAATTTTTGCTCCCTGTCCCCAGGACCTTATGCTCTGCAGGTCTAGAGGTCCTAGTTCCAAAGGGTGGAATGCTTCCACCTGGAGACACAACACTGATTCCATTGAACTGGAAGGTAAGAATGCCACCTGGTCACTTCGGGCTCCTTATACCTCTGAACTGACGGGCAAGGAAAGGAGTTACTATGCTGGCTGGTGTGACTGATCCTGATTACCAAAACAAAATTGGATTGATGTTATATAATGGAGATAAAGAAGAGTATGTCTGGAATGCAGGAGATCCCTTAGGGCATCTCTTAGTGCTACCATGCCCTGTGATTAAAGTCAGTGGAAAACTACAGCAACCTGATACTGACGAGATGGCTAGTGTCCCAGTCCCTTCAGGGAATGAAGGTTTGGGTTACCCCCCCACCACCCCCCGCAGGCAAAGTACCATGACCAGCTGAGGTGCTTGCTGAGGGCAAAGAAATGGGAAATGCGTTGTGGAAGAAGGTAGTTCCAAATATCACGTGACTAGTTGCAGAAGCGAGGACTGTAATTGTTATGAGTATTTCTGCTTTGTACATGTGCATCAAATATTTTTGTTTTCTTCATTTATAAAATACAAGATGTAAATGGGTTTTAACAAATGGTGCTGGCATAACTGGATATCCATCTGCAAAAAAATGAAACAAGACCGATACCTCACTCCATGCACAAAAACTAACTCAAAATGGATCAAAGATCTAAATATAAAATCTAAAATGATAAAGATCATGGAAGAAAAAACAGGGACGTTAGGAGCCCTAATACATGGCATAAACAGTATACAAAACATTATAAAGAATGTAGAAGAAAAACTAGGTAACTGGGAGCTCCTAAAAATCAAACACCTATGCTCATCCAAAGACTTCGCCAAAAGAGTAAAAAGACTACCTACGGACTGGGAAAAAGTTTTTAGCTATGACATTTCTGATCAGTGCCTGATCTCTAAAATCTACGTGATACTGCAATACTGCAAAAACTCAACTGCAAAAAGACAAATAACCCAATTAAAAATTGGGCAAAAGATATGAATAGACACTTCACTAAAGAAGACATTCAGGTAGCTAACAGATATATGAGGAAATGTTCACGATCATTAGCCATTAGAGAAATGCAGATCAAAACTACAATGAGATTTCTTCTCACTCCAACAAGGCTGGCATTCATCCAAAACACACAAAATAATAAATGTTGGAGAGCCTGTGGAGAGATTGGAACACTTACACACTGCTGGTGGGAATGTCAAATGGTACAACCACTTTGGAAATCGATTTGGCACTTCCTTAAAAAGCTAGAAGTAGAACTACCATACGATCCAGCAATCCCACTCCTTGGAATATATCCTAGAGAAATAAGAGCCTTTACATGAGCAGATATATGCACACCCATGTTTACTGCAGCACTGTTTACAATAGCAAAAAGATGGAAGTAACCAAGGTGCCCATCAATGGATGAATGGATAAATAAATTATGGTATATTCACACAATGGAATACTACACATTGATGAAGAGCAGTGAGGAATCTGTGCAACATTTCATAACATGGAGGAACCTGGAAGGTATTATGTTGAGTGAAATTAGTCAGTTGCAAAAGGACAAATGTTGTATAAGACCGCTATTATAAGAACTTGCGAAATAGTTTAAACTGAGAAGAAAACATTCTTTTGTGGTTACGATGGGGGAGGGAGGGTGGGAGAGAAGTATTCAGTAATTAGATAGTAGATAAGAACTACTTTAGGTGAAGGGAAAGACAGCACACAATACAGGGGAGGTCAGCACAATTGGACTAAACCAAAAGCAAAAAAGTTTCCTGAATAAACTGAATGCTTCGAAGGCCAGTGTAGCAGGGGCAGGGGTCTGGGGACCATGGTTTCAGGGGACATCTAAGTCAATTGGCATAATAAAATCTATTAAGAAAACATTCTGCGTCCCACTTTGAAGAGTGGTGTCTGGGGTCTTAAACGCTAACAAGCAGCCATCTAAGATGCATCAATTCGTCTCAACCCACCTGGATCAAAGGAGAATAAAGAACACCAAGGACACAAGGCAATTACAAGCCCAAGAGACAGAAAGGGCCACATGAACCAGTGACTACATCATCCTGAGACCAGAAGAACTACATGGTGCCCGGCTACAACCGATGACTGCCCTGACAGGGAACACAACAGAGAACCCCTGAGGCAGAAGGAGAGCAGTGGGATGCAGACCTCAAATTCTCATAAGACCAGACTTAATGGTCTGAATGAGTCTAGAGGGACCCTGATGGTCATGGCCCCCAGACCTGCTGTTGGCCCAGGACAGGAACCATTCCCGAAGCCAACTCTTCAGACATGGATTGGACTGAACAATGGGTTGAAGAGGGATGCTGGTGAGGAGTGAGCTTCTTGGATCAGGTGGACACTTGAGCCTATGTTGGCATCTCCTGCCTGGAGGGGAGATGAGAGGGTGGAGGGGGTTAGAAGCTGGCGAAATGGACACGAAAAGAGAGAGTGGAGGGAGAGAGCAGGCTGTCTTATTAGGGGGAGTGTAACTGGGTGTGTGTAGCAAGGTGTATGTGGGTTTTTGTGTGGGAGACTGACTTGATTTGTAAACTTTCACTTAAAGCACAATAAAAATTATTTTTTAAAAAAGATGTAAATGGGGCTTTTGCATTTTTGGTTGTATGTGTGTTTGTTGTATCATGTTAGGCCCAAGCATGACTTTATAATTGTCTTTATTCAGAGATTATATATGGTTTAAGGAGATGTGTACAGGTGCCAATTTGACAAGGGGTGGAGTGTGATGGTTGGGATTGTGTTT
Source organism: Elephas maximus indicus (assembly GCF_024166365.1). Lineage (NCBI taxonomy): Eukaryota > Metazoa > Chordata > Mammalia > Proboscidea > Elephantidae > Elephas > Elephas maximus. The sequence continues at coordinate 95,583,045 of NC_064829.1, read as the reverse complement.
CAATTTGGCTAGGCCATCATTTTCAGTGTTTTGACAGTTGTATAATGTGATCATTTCCCTGTTGAGGTGTGATACATGATCACCCCCATGATGGGATCTCTTATGAGTAGCCAGTCAGTTGAGAGGGAGTTTCCTTGGGCATGTGGCCTGCCTTGCGGGTGGGTGGATGGTCAGGCAGGTAGGGCCCGGGGGTTTTTGCTTGTTCTGGATTCTGCACCTGGCTCCTGTTTTCTGACCTCTGGTTCTAAGAGACTTGAGCTAGCAGCTTACCTGTGGTCTTGCCTGCCAATCTTGGGATTCATCAGTCTTCACAGCCTGTGAGCAACAGCCCTGCTCTCTGGCCTACCAATCTTGGGTTTACCTGCCCCTGCAGCTACATAAATCAGGAGAAGCCTCTTTCCTGACCCATGGACTTGGGACATTACAGCCTTTACAACTGCATGATCCATTTCCTTGTTACAAATCTCTCTCTCTCTCTCTCTATGTATATATGTTTTACTTCTCTAGAGAACCCAGCCTAAGACAAGCACAAAGCTGTTTCCTATGAGGTGGAGGTTAAAGATGTCCCAAATGTCCAACTTTTCCAAACTGCTGTACCACTCCATCATCTCTAACATCTACTACTCCTCCTCCTCTCAGTACTCTCCCTCCCATCTTTGTGTTCTTTAATTCACTGTAATGTCTCACAGAACTCATGAAACCATATCAAGGAAATGGCTCACAAGGTTGTGGAGTCTAGAAGGTCCCAAATCCGGGGATCAGGTGTAGGCTTCTCCTGACCCACAGGGCTGCAGGGGCTGATGAACTGAAACCGGCAGGTCAGACCACAGGCTGCTGGCTCATAAGGCTGTGGAAGCTGGTGAATCAGGTTTGAAAACAGTGTGCTAGCCCCCAGGGTTCAGAGGCTGCTGAATCTGGCAGGTCAGATGGCAGGCCCCTGGCTCAGGTGCCAAGAACTGGAGTTTAGATAATCATGAACCAGACATGGGATCCAGATGCAGAGAGCCCTGCTAGGGCATCCACAGATATGCCTTGGTTGCAGTCCAAACCCCAGGGAAGGGCATAACTTGAGTAAGGGTGGAATTTTAGTCATGCCTTCCTGTGACTCAAGATACACCCCACATCATTCCTGCCTCATTAACATTTAGAGGTTAGAATTTCCAACACATAAAATGGAGGACAACCATACAATACTGGGAATCATGTTTGACACACAGCCCCAGCCTTCACAGCTTCCATATACCTTACTTGCATAGTCCCACTCAATCAACATGTGTGTCACAAAGACCATGGCTGTTGATTCTGACTCATAGCTACCATATATGTACAATAGAACGAAACATTACCCTGCCCTGCGCCATCCTCACAATCATTGTTATGCTTGAGCCCACTGTTGCAGCTACTGTGTCAATCCATCTCATTGAGGGTCTTCCTCTTTTTCACTGACCCTCTACCAAACATGATGTCCTTCTCCAGGGACTGATCCCACCTGATAACATATCCAAAGTATGTGAGAGAGTCTCACCATCCTTGCTTCTAAGGAGCATTCTGGCTGTACTTCTTCCAAGGCAGATTTGTTTGTTCTTTTGGCAGTCCATGGTAAATTCATAGCAGACCATGGCTAGAAAGGCCATATTAAGTAATTCACTGCAGCACTGTGGAATACCTCTTTTTTTTTTTTTTTTTTTACTTTATTATTGACTTTTATTATCAGAATCTTTATAAATCAGATCTTTATTTGTCTGTGGGGGTTGGCATGAGAATGATAACTACAGCAAATTATGCACTCCAACATTGTATGTAGTACATATTACTAATGATAAGGTGTACAAAAAAAGAAAAACAGACAGTCATAAGTGCAGTTCATCATCTCGAATCTGTCCTAAGTTGGGGAGTTCATGTAACTCAGAAAAATGAAGTAAAGCAACGTGGACAAGGAAGATAGAGTGATATTTTGGAGACAGCATCAACAGGAAGTGGTGCTGAGTGTAAGGATGACACGTGTATGTGTTTGCATCGATCCTTTGACCTTTTCTCACCAACCTCCAATAACCTATGAGAAACCGTTCTAATTCTCCTGGATTCCAGATTCCTGTATCCCTGGAGTTGGGACAACCCACCTAGATCACTTGCCCTAGGGTGTCCTTTTGAACCTAGAAGAAATTGGTTTCCTAAAGTCGTCTTTAAGGCAAACAATAGCCTAGTAAGTAGCTTAGGGGAGACTTTTCCCTTAGACATTGGGCTGTTTTTGAAGAATTATCTATGTGCTGCCAGTTCAGGCAAACAGGAAATCAGGATCTGACTGGAAGCTTTGTTTTAGGGTAAATTGTTATTTTCAAAGCACTGTTCTGACCCTATTTCCAAGACAATACGAATGAGGTGGGGTGTAAGAATCTCTGGAGGTTTTCTCATCTGTGGAACTTTCCTCTGACTTTCAAACCAGACATTCCCTGGTGCATGAGCTGAAAAATATAGCTAATGAGTTCATACACAAGTAAAAAAATTATTTGTGACACCTATTTTTCAGATAATTCCCCAAAATAAAAAAAAAACAAACCCAGTGCCGTCGAGTCGATTCCGACTCAAAGCGACCCTATAGGGCAGAGTAGAACTGCCCCCAAAGAGTTTCCAAGGAGCGCCTGGCGGATTCGAATTGCCGACCCTTTGGTTAGCAGCCATAGCACTTAACCACTATGCCACCAGGGTTCCCCAAAATAGCCAATCTTAATTGCTTGTGCATTAATGACTGCTAGCTGAGAAATGTAAAGGAGAAAGAAGTTGAGGGCGGTGTTGAGTCAATGGGAGAATTCTCAACACCATATGTGAGGCCCCGCTTTGATTCCTGGCCAAAGCACCTCAAGCTCAGATACCTAGCGTCTTGTGAGTGGAGGCTTGCATGCTTCTGATGCTGAAGAGGTTCCGGTGGAGCTTCCTTACTAAGATGGTCTAGGAAGAAAGTCCTGGCAGTCTGCTTGCTTTTACTGACCACCTTTAGTGCTCTTTTCCCTATGCTATGCCCCACTCCAAATATTACCTAGGCTCATCCCACTCCTAATTTTGCCTTGTCTGTGGTGGCCACTCATACGATACCAGGTTCTCCAGATCTTTTTCTGTCCTTAAAACTGCTTCTTGCCCGCGTTTGCAATCAGAAGCGTTCTGTGTTTGTCGGTTTACTGGCTTTTCCCCTTTCCCCTTATATCCTACCAGGAGCTCGTCTTTGCTGTACTGACACTTGAACTCCCACTTGTCCCTTTCCTAAGGTTCTTTGTCAACAGTGTTTAAAGGGTGTGGCCATATTACTTTTTTGCCCAGCCTGCTGAGAGCAATTTGATCCGTGCCTTTTTTCCTTGAGAAGCTTGAGCCACCGAAAAGCTATCCATTTTTTGAAAGGGTCGAGGAGACAGGGAATCGGACAGTTTGGTTGGCTTCCTCTTTTTCCTGGCCGTCCCTGGTGTCAAAGAAAGAAACTGATTCTTGACATCTTGCTTTGATTTGGGAGTTTCTTACCCAAAAAACCAAATATTCTCTTTAAAGACATCTGTGACCAAAATTAAACCGCCAGTGGTTCTTTTTTCACGCAAAGTTGCAAATCCTTTCTTTCTTGTTGGGAACCAACTGTACTAATCTCGAATTTCAGCTGAGTGGAGGGACACAGGCCATGCTGTGAACTGATACCCGTGGATCTCAGTAAAAGGCGGAGGGCAGTGTTCAATCAATTCTGTTCAAATTAGCTGATTAAAAAAGCCGAACTCATTGTTGTCCAAGTGATTCCGACTCATAGCGACCCTATAGGACAGAGTACAACTGTCCCATATGGTTTCCAAGAAGCATCTGGTAGATTAGAACTGACGACCTTTCGGTTAGCAGCTATAGCCCTTAACCACTACATCACCAGGGTTTCCAAATTAGCTAATGGTTGATCTATGTTTATCACTCTTCCTCTCTTTATAAGCCTAATTGTACCCAGCTTCTTCTAGTCATTTGCTTTTTTGGGGATCAAAATGGTCTCCCTATATACATATAGAATACCTAGAGTAAACCTTATATTCAAATTTAGTTGCGTTTTTGATTATTTTTGACACTGGCAACTGGCACAAAATTCTGCCCCCAGCTTTCTGTACGGCAGGCATTCAAATATGGCCGCGTTCAAATGGCCGGGACTGGGTGGGCGCAGACATATTACCGCCTTGCCTCGTAAGGCAATGCCGGAAATGCGGTTGTCCGCGCTCTTTGAAAAGTTCAGATCCTCGCCGGCCGCCGTTGGTACACAAGGATTCTGCGCGAGTGGTCCAGAAGTAGAATCCATTCACGGAAGTGCAACTTTTCTGAACTCCTGGTGATTCAGGAGAAAAACAGGTCAGTGTGTGTTTTTGTTCTTGAAACAGGGCCAGGCAGGTGTGTGGACGTGGTGTTGTGAGGACACATGGAGTTCCCGAGGGGAGCGCCGGGTGGAGATGCTCCAGGGGAAGCAGGTGGGAGGGAGTCCAGTGCCTTTGGTGAGCGCCTTTGTACAAGGATTAAGGCTGCCCCGACTGTCAGGGTACCGGGTCTTCGCGGATCACTCTGCTTGTAAGGGGTAGAGGTGGCATTTACAATGAATGCAGTGTTTGGTTCCTGTTCGGGATTTAAAAATCTCAAGTTAGAGCTTGGGGATGGATATCATACGGGGTGCCTGGTCCAGGTTTCCTGTTAATACGAGCATGAAGGTGGCCTATATCTGTGGTGCAGATTGTGGACTCGAGGAACCTCGGCTCTTGGGACAGAGGGCGGCATATTCCCCGAGCAGTAGTTCGAAAGCCTTGGTTTAGATAATCATATCTTTTCTCCTCTCGTACGGTAGTTGGCTAGCTACTGATGGAGGGACTAATCCACCACTCTCCCCATCGGTCTTGGGCTGCTTTGGTGCTGCAAGAGTAGAGTTGAGTGGTTGTGTGTGAGACCTTATGGCCTCCAAAGCTTCACGTACATGCACACTTCCTGTTATGCTCACAAACTTTGTATTTTGTTAGTTATTCATACCTCTGGCAAAGTGACCCATATTCCAGTTTATTAGTTAAGTCTGTGTGTGTCCTGGTTGGACAGTGGTTAAGCACTCGGCTCCTAACCTTAAGGTCGGTGGTTCGACGCACCTTAGCTCTGTGCTTGATAAAGTAGAGGGTCAGCGAAAAAGAGGAAGACCCTCGATGAGGTGGGTTGACACAGTGGCTGCCACCGTGGACTGAAACATAGCAGTGTTGGTGAGGATGGTGCAGGACCCAGCAGTGTTTTGTTTTGTTATACTTAAGGGCGCCATGAGTCAGAACCAACTGGGGCGCCTAACAACAAACTTTTTCAGTGAATATAAATAGATCGTATATAATCCACTTTTTAAAATCAGGATTGGTTTGCTCAAAATTATGGTTGTGAGTCATTCATGTTATTACACGTGGATGTATTTATTTTGCTCTGCAACAATAGTTAGCAAACTACTCTGTGAATGGCTACTTAGTAGATACTTTAGGATTTGCTGGTGTCATAATGTCTCTCATAGAATTCCTTCCTTTTTTTTTTTTAAACAAATCTTTAAATAATGTACAAGGCATTCTTGGTTTGCAGGTTGGCCGGAAGCTTTAGTTGCTTGTCTTAGGCTGAGTTCTCTAGAGAAGCAAAACCAGTTAAGTGTGTAAGTATAGATAGAGAGAGATTTATATGAAGGAAATGGTTTACACAGTTGTAGAGGCTGGAACATCCCAAGTCCGTGGGTTAGGATAGAGGCTTCTCCTGATTCACAAAGCCACAGGGGCTGGCGAAGCCAAAATCAACAGGTCAGAGAACAGGGCTGTTGCTCACAGGCTGTGAAGATCGACAAATCCTGAATTTGACAGGCAAGACCAAAGGTAAGCTGCTAGCTCACGTCCCGAGAATTGGAGGTCAGACGAACAGGAGCCAGCTGCAGAATTCAGAATGAGCAAGAGATCCTGAGCCTTGCCAGAATGTCTGTTTATATATTCGATGTGGGCCACATGCCTGATGAAACTCCCTTTCAATTGATTAGCTACTCACAGCAGATCCCATCATGGAGGTGATCACATTATATCAGCTCTCATCATGGAAGTGATCACAATGTTATACAACTGCCAGAACACAGAGAATCGTGGCCAAGGCAAGTTGACACACAGCCTTAGCCATCATATTGCTCTACAGCAGTCCCTTGTTTTAATATATAGCATTTTTTTCTATTATTAGAGGACATTTGTATTGTTTGAAGTTTGGGTTAGTAAAAATAATTCTCTTTTGATAATATTAGTAGATGCTTTGTGGTTCTGTGGTGTGATGGAGGAAACCCTGGTGGCATAGTGGTTAAGTGCTACAGCTGCTAATCAAAAGGTTTGAATCCACCAGGTGCTCGTTGGAAACTCTACTCTGTCCTATAGGAGCACTAATAGTCAGAATCGACTCAATGGCAATGGTTTTTTTTGTTTGTTTGTTTTTGTTTTGTGGTGTGATGGATTACTTTTGTTTAGGCCTTTTTGCCATAGTCTTTTAACTCTCACTCAAGTGACTGGGCCCACCAAAGGGATTGGTCCGTTTTGCCATGCCGTGAGGCTCAAAATGAGCCATTCCTGAAGTGGGAAGTAGAGGCTCTCACTATCATCAAGGAAGAAAGGCCAAGAGCAGAGTGTGTCCTTTGGATGTGATCCCTGTACTGAGAAGCTCCTGGAACCAGGAGGCTGGAGAGAGAGAGAGAGAGAGAGAGCTGTAACACTGAAGATAGTGAGAAGCAGTGGCAGAGAAACAGTGGCAGGAGAGACTGGCAGAAGACGGCATGGTGGGCTTCCTGACCCATGGATCAAGAAAGCTGAGTGCCTTTGGACAGGAGGCTTGCTGATGGAGTAGGGTGCCTCTGGGCCCTTGTTAGATCTAGGTTTGTGGACCCATGGAGCTAGAGCAAAGTGCCTTCAGGCCTGGACTTGTTGGCTGAGTGGGGTGCCTTGGGGTTCTTATCAGCAGAGCTAAAAGAACTTTGTGACACTTACCAAGCAAGGCACAGGCCAAGGGGCCAGAGAGATGTGCGTCTGCAGACACAGCTGAAAAGAGGCTGTCCTGATGGAAGAACCATATCATAAGTGTTCCTGAACCTGGATTGTAACCTGTTACTTCCCTACCGCAACCCATAATCATGAGCGTTGTCTGTGAGTTCTTTGTGGCCATTGCAATGAATTATCGAATCCAGAAGAGAAGTAGAGCGTGCCTTCGGAGCAACAGTTGGTGTCAGAGTTGGTAAAAATGGTGGAGAGAGGAGGTATGTCTGACCTCTGCCACATATGAATCAGCCTTGGGCTGTTGTTCTTGATAATCTTTTCCCCTTGTGAAGTTAGAGGAGGTCAGACACAGGCCCCACACCATTTTTACACTGCCACGTTTTTCTGCTGCAGAGCAGCTAGTGGGTTTGAACCACCAACCTTTCAGTTAACCACTGTGCCACTAGGGCTCCTTTCCATCTTACTAAGACTGTGTTATTTTATTAGTCTCATCAAAGAACAAACTTTTCATGTTTTGTGGCTCATTGTTTTGCTTTTGGGGCTCTTCCATTTCTTTTTCTAAATTTATCTTCTTTTTTAAAAAATTTACAACTTATTTAGTATAAAGGCAGTATACACGTAACGAGCCACAGCACCAGGCAAGAAATAGAACATTGTCAGTACCCAAATGGCTATAGCAAGCACTTCCTGGCATTTCATTATAAATCTAACCCTGTGGTTAATTCTTCCTAAAAATTATAATTTATTTAGTTTTGTAAGTATTCAACTGCTTGGTTTATAATCAGGAAAGGTGTCCATCAGGGTTGTATCTTTTCACTATGCTTAGTCAATCTGTATGCTGAGCAGATAATCTGAGAAGCTGGACTATATTGAGAAGAACAACATGAGGATTCGGAGAAGACTCATTAACAACCTGCGAATGCAGATGACACAAACTTGGTTGCCGAAAGCGAAGAGGACTTGAAGCACTTACAAATGAAGATCAAAGACTACAGCTTTCAGTAATAACTGGCCCAATAAGCAGCATCATGAAAAATGGAGAAAAGACTAAAGTTGTCAAGGATTTCATCTTACTTGGATTCACATTCAACGCCCTTGGAAGCAGCAGTCAAGAAATCAAATGACATATTGCATTGGGCAGATCTGCTGCAAAAGACCTCTTTGAAGTGTTGAAAAGCAAAGAAGTCACTCTGAGGACTAAGGTTCACCTGACCCAAGCCATAAATATTTTCAGTTGCCTCATATGCATACAAAAGCTGGACAGTGAATAAGGAAGACCAAAGAAGAATTGACGCATTTGAATTATGGTGTTGGTGAAGAATATCGTATATACCATGGACTGCCTGAAGAACGAAGACGTCTGTCTTGGAAGAAGTACAGCCAGTGTTCTCCTTGGAAGCGAGGATGGCGAGAGAGGTTCAAATGTGCAGTCGTTGTGGGAGGTGTCTTAGGCTGGGTTCTCTACAGTAGCAAAACCAGTGAGATGTGTGTGTGTGTGTGTGTGTATAATCAAGGAAATGGCTCACGTGGTTGTAAAGGCTGAAAAGTCCCAAGTTCATGGGTCATGCTGGAGGCTTCTCCTGACTCACACAGCTGCTGGGGCTGGCAAACCCAAGATCAGTAGGTCAGACAACAGCCCCCTGACTCACAGACTGGGAGGCTGACAAATCCCAAGATTGGCAGGTAAGCTGGTAGGCAGCTGGCTCACAGGCTGTGGAGACTGATGAATCCCAAGATCAGCAGGTAAGTTGCTAGCTCAGTTCCTAAGAACTGGAGGTCAGATGAACAAGAGCTAGCTGCAGGGTCCAGAGCAAGCAAAAACCCATCAGCCTTGCCAGAAAGTCCACCTGTATTTTATTTAGGCCACACGCCCAAGGAGACTCCCTTTGAGCTGATTGGCTACTCACAGTAGTTCTCATTATGGAGGTGATCACATTGTATCAGATCTCATCATGGAGGTGATTTCATCATTATATGACTGCCAAAGTGCGTCATAACTGCCAAACCACCAGAATCATGGCCCAGCCAAGTAGACACACAACCTTACCATCACAGGGTGGATATATACCTAGATGTATATCTCAGTCTTAAATTGTTATTTCAAAATGTTTGTATAATTTTCAACCTAATAAATGATGCCTACGTGTTTTCTAAAGTGGTTGTATCCTTTATAGTTTCATGAGACTGGCCTTCAGTCTATAGCTAGTGTTTTATTGGCATGTTTAAAATATGTTTCCATACCCTAATGTAAACTTATCTTCTTAAAGTTTTATTGATTGGCCATTCTCGTTGAGAGTCACACTTGACCCTGAACTGATAGTTTTGTATGTGGTGGGGTAGGTATCTAGCTTTTTTTTTTTTTTTCCCACAAATGTAGCTGATTGTCCAAGCACCATTTTTTAAAAAGACATGTTTTACCTGTATCTATGCAAATCCTAATCTTAGATTTTATTGCCCATGGGTGTAAAATGTTCTGGGGGGACCAGATAAAGGGACCCAAACCAAAAAACCAAACCCAGTGGCGTCGAGTCGATTCCAACTCATAGCAACCCTATAGGACAGGGTAGAACTGCCCCATAGAGTTTCCAAGGAGCGCCTGGCAGATTTGAACTGTCAACCCTTTGGTTAGCAGCTGTAGCACTTATCCACTATGCCACCACGGTTTCCGAAATAAAGGGACAGTCAACAGTATTGAGGGCTTTGTTTTAAGGTGAGTGCCAGGATCAGTGATAGCATCTGGGTGTAGAGATAATACACCACTCATACTGAATTTTCCCTTCAGCCTACAGGTCCTGACTCCCCGGCAACAAGAGAATCAACTGAAGGAAGAAGAGGAGTTGCAGGATTTGTGTATTGTTATTTCTGGGGACACCCTTCCCCAGAGAGTGAGATTTCTGAACAGGAATTAGAGCTGGTCCAGAAAACACAAAGACAAAGCATCTCAGGTGCTGGCAGTGTCCCAAGAACAAAAGAAAATGGTCAAGGCGGAGGTGACTTTTGGTTTATTTTATGCTTTCCTTTTTTCCCTAATGGTTTTGTAGAGGCCTGTAAAATATCAGAGCAGTTCATCTGAAAAGTATAAATTTGGAAAAGTAGAAGCTGGGGAGGAATAGACTCTGACTTCAATGTCAGGCAAAGTAGGATCGCAAATACATTATTCATGGGATTAACACTGAATTATTGATATCGAACACAATATATGGTTGAAGAATCTTTTGGGTTACATTAGTTGTCAACTTGCTTTTAATATTGCTGTGGCCAACAGAAGAGAATCAATGTAAATGCTATGCCCAGTTTTAAGGAGAAAAATATCAGTTCCCCCTGGGATTTCAATATTTCATGGTACTTTCATCTGAGTAAGTTTCTTTAATGTTTCTTCCTGGAAATGATGTGGTGGACAGCATCCTGAACAGCAGCATTCTCATAGATGCAAAAGTAGGCTTACTATGGCTGTTCCATGGTTCCAAATAGACCAGGCAAACTCATCAGAGGGGCAAATGAGGAAGAATCTGATTTCAGGCTCACTTGTTTGGTTGTGGGCAGGATTCAGTTCCATGAGAGCCTAGGTTATTCAGTTTGTGTTGGCCAGACGGAGCCCTCTGTTTCTTGCCATGTGGACCTCCCCACCATGGCAACTTGCTTTATGAATACCAGTGTAAAATGGTAGTGATAGTGTCGTAACCTGTCTAACTTCAGGGAAGTTAATGCCCAAGGCTGATTTTTGTGAGGTAGAGGTCAGATATACCTCACTCTTTAACCTTTTTTAACGGTTCCGACACCAGCTATCCCTCCCAGGGCACTCTCTATTGCTCTTCTGGTTTCGATATAATCCATTGCAGTGGTCACAGAGAACTCACAGATCATAATTACAGTTAAGTGGTTTATTAAGGAAGCAACAAGGTACAACTTGGGATCAGGATTGTAAAAAGTGGTGTGGAGGTGTCTGACCTATCAGTATAACTTCACAAAGGGAAGAGTCAGCTTCAGCCCATGGCTCATTCCTTTGAGGTGGAGGTCAAACATACCTCCTCCCTCCCATCTTTTTCCCAGTTCTGAAACCAGCCGCCCCTCCCATGGTACTCTCTACTTCCCTGCTTGGTTCGATAATTCCTTGTAATGGCCACACAGAACTCACAGACAATACTCATGATTATGTGGTTTATTAGGGAACTATTGGTTATAATTCAGGATCAGGAGTACTCAGAGTAAAGTTCTTAGATCAGGACAGCTTCTTTTCAGCCTTGACCACAGACAGGCCTCTCTCTGGCTCTTGGCTTCTAGCTCTTTTGACCTGACCTATGCCCTGCTCAGGCAAGTATTACTGGTTGTGATGTGATGAATCACCTTTATATGGCCTTTCTCGCCATGGTCCTTTGGCTCCTACAAAATGATTGAGTGGGACTATGCAAATAAGGTGCTTGTGACCCACCATGGGGATAGGACTGTTTGCTAATAATGCAGATAAGGTGCATGCAACTCCTGTGGGGGTGAGACCATGCAAATAAGGTGTATGGAACCCTACTGAGGGAACTGGTCAATTTTGGCATCCCGAAAGGCTCAAAAGAGAGGCAACCCAGAGCAGACTGGGGTCCTCACTGCCACTAAGAAGAATATATGGGAGCTGTGTGCATCCTTTAGACACAGGGTTCCTGTGCTGAGAACCATCTATACCCAGGAAAAAGAAAGAGCTGTAACACTAGAGATGACACAAGATGGCAAGAAGTAACAGCAGAAAAACAGTGCAAGCAGAATCAGGAAGCTGGCACAGTACCACTCAGTGGGCTTCCTGGCCTACTGACCAAGATGGCTACAGTGGGCAAACTGACTCATGGAGCTAGAGAGCAGAACAACCTTGGAAAGGAGGCTTTCTCGTGGGTGGGGTGCCTCCAAGCATATATTGACAGAGCTAAAGAGCTTTCTAACACTTACTAAATCAGGGCAGGGGCCAAAGGCCAGAGAGAGACCTGCCTGCAGTCATGGGTGAGAACAAGCTGTCCTGACCAAAGAATTGTATCCTGAGTCATTCCTGATCCTGAATTGTAACCCACTCCTTCTCTGATAAATCCCATAATCATGAGTATGGTCTGTGAGTTCTGTGTGGCCATTGCAATGAGTTATCAAACCTAGCAGAGAAGTGGAGAGTGCTGTGGGTGTGACAGCTGGTATCAGTATTTGTAAAAAGGTTGGAGAGAGGAGGTATGTTTGACCTCCACCTTACAGGAATCAGTCTTGGTCTGATGCTGATGGTGATTCTCTCTCCTGGCCTTGTGCAGTAAGATAAGAAAGTCAGATGATGCCACCACACAATTTTTATACCAAACCCTTTAGCTCTGTCAATAAGTGCCCCCACATACCCCTAATATGCCAGGAAGCCCTCTGCTCAAAAGTGCTCAGCTCTTGATCCGTGGGTTGGTGAGTCTCGCTTAGCAGATAAGTGCTGGGACACATTCCACTCCCCCAGCAAGCCTCCTGCCTGAAGGAACCCAGCTGTTTCACTCTGTGGGTTGGCATACCCACTGTGGTTGCCTTGCTCTGTAGGCTGGGGAACGTACTATGCCGTCTCCTGCTGGTCTCCGTTTCTTTGCCACGTTTGCCACCACTTTTCACCATCTTGTGCTGTCTTCAGTGTTACAGTTCTCTAGGTCTCCTGGTCTAAGAGGGTCTCAATGCAGGGACCCCAGGTCCAAAGGACACATTCCACTCCTGCCTCTTCTTCCTTGATGGTAGTGAGGTCACCTTTCTGCTCTGGGATTGACTCTCTTTTAAGCTGAGCGCGATGGCAAAACTGACCAATCCCTTCGTTAGAGTTCCATACACCTTATTTGCAAAATTCCACCCCCACAGTGGTGCTACACACCTTATTTACATAATTAGGAAGCTGTCCAATCCCCTTGGTGGGTTACAAGCACCTTATTTGCATAACTTCACCCAGTCATTTTGTAGGTGTAAAAACAGTGTGCGGGCAGTGTCTGACCTCCTCTAACTCCAGAAGCAGGAAGGAGAATCAATGTCAACAGCCTAAGGCTGATTTCTATGAGGTGGAGGTCAAACATGCCCCCTCTTTCCGTCACCTTTACTAATTCTTACACCAACCATCCTTCCCATGGCACTCTACTTCTCTGCTGGTTTAGATAATTCATTGCTTGCCCACACAGAACTCACAGACCATGCTCACAATTCTGGGGTTTATTAGGGAAGTGACATGTTACAGTTGAGTCCCAGGAACACTCAAGGATACAGTTCTTTCCTCAGGACAGACTCTTCTCAGCTGTGCTCGCAGGCATGCCTCTCCCTGCCCTAGGCCTCTGCCCAGAGGCACTCAGCTTTCTCTCTCTGTGGGCCAGAAAGCCCACCATGCCATCTCCTGGTGCCAGGTTTCTGCTGCCACCTCTCTGCTGCTGGTTCTCTGCTGTTGATTCTCTCTGCCTTCAGTAATACAATTCTCTCTTTATGTATCCTGGTTCCAGGAGCTTCCCAGCTCAGGGATCCGGGTCCAAAGGATGTGCTGGCTCTTCTTCCTTGGTGGTGGCGGGATTCTTTTTTCCTGCCTCTGGTGTGGCTCGCCTAAAGTCCAGCGCCATGGCAAAGTTGACTGATCCCTTTGGTGGGCCACAATTACCCTACCACACAGTCCCATCCAGTAACTTTGGTGGGAGTTACAAGACATGGCTAGAAAGACCACACAAAAGTAATCAATTGTACTGCAGTAGGAGTCACAAGACCATGCATTGCTAGAAGGGCCATATTAAGTAATTGACTGCACTGCAGGGATTAGCAGAGTAAACTCAGGATCAATATCAGGCAGCATACAGGCAAAGGCTGGAACGCTACCCTGGACTGTAGAGCACATACCTCCCTTCTTCAGTGCAAGACATCTCTCTCAATTCTTCTCAGTCTTGCAAGTAAGCAGGCCCTTCTCTCTGCTGTGCATGCCTCCTCTCAGCTGTGCAGGCCTCTTCTCAGCCCCCTCAGGACAGGCCTCCTTTCAACCCCTCTCAGGCCAGGCTTCTTCTTAACCCCCTGAGGACAGGCCCTTCTTGGCCCCATCGGGACAGGCCTGCTCTCTGTCCCCTCAAGACAGGTCTTCTTTTGACCCCTCTGTGCAGTCCTCTCTCTTAGCTGCATTCCTAGAAGCAGGTTTTTATTGTCACCACCGACACTGCCACAGGGCCCCTTCTGGGCCTGTCACCACCAGCTCTGCTGTTGGGCCCCTTCCAGGCCTCTTGCTGTCTTCAGTGTTATAGCCCTTTTTGGAGGTGCCTTGCTACTCGTCCATCTGCTTCTCTTTCCTCTCTTGCTATTTCTCCTTTGTGCACCTTTCTTCCTTCTGTCTCTGTTTGCCAACCTCTCTAGGGTTGACTGTATATGTCAGCAAACTCTTTGTCAGTTTCAAGGCATGGCCTTCCCACCAGGTCCATGAACTGACCAATCCACTCCTGGTAGGCCACAGATGTTTTATTTGCATAAGTATGCTATATTACCGAATTTGCATAAGTATATTGACCAATTCCTGCAAGGTGCATAAAATACACCAGAGCCAGACAAAAAGTATCAAAGCTCAAGATGTTTACAGCCATCAGTGTGGCAAAATGTCTCAGGGTGAGGTCACCCATGTACCAGCCACTGAGGTCTGCTGCAGGTGTCCATCTGATCTGGTAAGTTTCTCTGAAAGTTGTCTCAGCTTCTTCCTTTCTGGCCTCTGATAAAATTTAACTGGGAGGTTTTTCCCTTGCCCTGAGCCTCTTGAGATGTTACTGTAGTAAACCCTTTAAGGGACATTAGGTTTGGCCCCTGACTCCAGTCCAGCAGCATCTCCCCCTTAGTGTACTCTTTCAGTTACAACTTCTGCAATTAGAGTTTTTACAATCACAATTAAGCCTGTTAACAATAAATGCAACATCTCTACCCCAGAGACCCATCAGGAAAAGTTGAATCTGTTCATTGGTGGATCCTCCTTTGTCCCCTTCATTTTGAGTATAACCACACTCGGGAAAACACGTAAGCCAGCCACTTCATGCCTTTATCTCCCCCTGTTTTAGACAGCTAGTGTTGAAATTGCCCCTCCCTATCTAACCAGTTCTCTGAGGGCCCAAGCATGTTCCAATCAAGTTTCCCTGAAGGGTGGAGTTGCATACTCTCTGTTTTTGTTAAAATATCCAGTATTTATTTCCATGATATATTCAGGTCTATTTGACAACGATTGGTAGGGAAAACATTCCTTTAGTCAGATAAATAGAGTACATTCAGATAAACACATAGCCCTTTTAAACACTTTGGTTTCATGTCCTGTTTTCCACCCTCCGACTATCTTACCTGTTTGTAAGCATATGGTTTTCGGTCTCTGTCTGGATCAAACCAGAAGACCCTGGCCGCTTGCAGTCGTCTTGTGTAACCTACAGGTCTTTCCCCCTAGGTCACTCCAGCTTTCCTATCCACTGCTGTAGCAGAACAACCAGCGGTACGGAACTAATATCTAATATGTAATCTAATCACCAAGTGACGTTGTATTACCTTTGCCACATTCTGTTAGAGAGGAGGAACTAGGCCAGCCCATACTCAAGGAGTGTAAAAAGGTATAAATATGACTATGAGGCTGTGTTGGAATATGCCTGCCACAGGTCTTTCATTTGTAAAAAAATTATTGTTTTTAGGACACAGTAAGATATTTGGCTATTTCTTCTCCCTTACTCTTTTCTCTTTCAGTAGTTATGGATAGGCATGTGTTAGACCTTCTCACTCTATCCATGTTTCCTAACCTTGCCTTTATATTGTTTCTCTCTGCTAGATTTTGTGTAATTTCTTCAGTTCTGCCTTACAGCTGACTAATATCTCTTTAGTGTATTTGACATGCTGTTAACTTGTCTGTTAATATATATACGTATGTACGTGTAGTATATATGTATGTCTGTGTATTTGTGACTCTGTGTGTATATGTATATGTGTGTGTATATATATATAAATATAAATGTGAGATTTTTCTACCTTAGGAAGACACAATGCACTACTTCACATTATAGAAAATTCTAATTTCATGAGTGGATGGATTATTGAATGCACACATTCAGAGTATTTTGTTATAAAATGGAAAAAAAAAAACAAACACCTAGGTATATAGATACAGCAGCTTATGTAGAGGATTGAGCAGACAACTTCCCTCACATTTCATTCCTATCGTCAAATGGAAATCAGTTCATTAAACAGGATGCTCTTAATCCAGGACTCACTGAGATTCAGCGATGTGGCTGTGAAGTTCACCTGGGAGGAGTGGCAGCTCCTGGACCCTGCTCAGAAGGACCTATACTGGGACGTTATGTTGGAGAACTATAACAATCTGATGTCCATTGGTGAGGACAACTCTCCTGTCATTGGCCTTTCCTTTCTCAGTCGCTGAAACCTTTGGAGTGTCAGTGGTGCTCGGGAGTGATAGATTCTCAATCCACTCTCTGGCCCTAGATAAGCGGGTATATTCTTTCTACTCCTGACAGAAAAACCTTTACTTTGTATGTTTGCAAATTGTTTTTTCACAAGTACAACATTCTGCAGTCTTCACAAACCCAAGGCCATCTTAATGTGTCTAAGATTCTGTGCTTTCTCACGAACAGGGTATCAAGTTAGCAAACCGGATGCACTCTCCAGGTTGGAACAAGAACAACCATGGACTATATTAGATGAAAGCCATAGTGGAATCTTTTCAGGTGAGCAAGTGAAAAACGGTAAGGGGGGAAGGCTGTGGAAGTCACATTCAAGTGAGAGAAGGTGTCACATCTGTGAGTGATGTCTAAGGGTACATAAAAGGGCCTCCACATATCTCTCTCTCCCTGTGAGACCTCTTTTTCTTTCTAGGAGCTTAGAGAAATATATACTCCTCTATGTCTTCTGAAATCAGATTTCCTGTTTATTTGATCTACACTTTCTGTTTTTGGTTCCATAATTTTCTTCCTTCTAAGATTCTGAAATCTTTTCTTTTTTTGTGTCCTCCCACCTCTCTTTCTATGAAATTCCAGTTTCCAGGCCTCTCTCCAAAGAAAGAACTTTGAATTCATAACTGTTCTCAGAGTATAGCCCCTTCCTCCCCCATTGAGTAAGACAATTCCCATCCTAGCATCCACTCCCACCTTGGATGTTGTGCCCGCACAGTAAAATCGTCTTTTATTTGCTTCCTCGGCTTCTTTTTTCCCCCACTCTGTGGTTCTCTGAAGGTTCTAATTTCCATTTTCTCATTTGTTCTCCTAACCCTTTAAAGTTTCCTTCATTCTAATGAGTTAATCTTCAGTTTTCAAGAGGAGACTATCAAATTGACATTTTCCTTGAAATTGTCTAACAGACTTTTTTGTATATATTTTACTCATTTTGATGAAAGTTCCCTATGAGTTCTCAATATCTGTAAGGAACTAGGATCATCCTCCCAGAAAGAAAACTCCTATCAACTTAGGTTATCTATAGTAATGTACATCTGAAATCCTAGCCATCCCAGCTGTTACCTTTAATTTTTCATATCTGCAGGGCTCTCTTCTTTAAAAAGTCTCTGCTCCTCCTAATGATTTTTTAACTAGAAACAATATTTTTAACATCCTACATTCTCAGTTTTATCATAAACCAGATTATAACTCATGTGTACTGAAATGATTATCCTGACTTTAAGAATAAGCCCAAAACTGGTTCCTGTGAGGCCAAGGTGATACTTAGCCCAGCATTCCCACTTACATATTATTTCTGACACCAGCCATTCTTTCTCAGCAGTTTCTTTTTCTAATGGGTTTTGTAATCCATTGCAATGGTCACAGAGAATTCCCTCCAAACACCCTATCTGCAATACAACTTTTTATATACCAAAGATATATATAAACACAGTATGTAAATGGCAAAATCCATAGGACAAAGTGTGCAAGTGTTTCATTCACAAGACCTAAACACTTCAAGGATACCCGCTTACTCTATCTGACAAAGATGTCCACACATCAACCAGGAACTGTCCTGTGGTGTCACTCAGTGGGCTCCACTATCAACTGTCATTTTAAGCTGGCTCCCAGCTTCCTCTGTACAGCTCCAGGACAGCTCTCGGATGTTCCCAGTTCTTGGGTGGTCCTAGCTACTCTGGGCTGGCCACAACTCTAGGCTGGCTTTACGACAGCTATTGGTGCAGAGCTCCTTTGGTAGCATGCCCTGTTCTGCAGGCAGCTCCCTGGTCATGGTGCCCAATCCCTCAGTATTACATGTCCTGGCCAAGTTTCAACCTTTACACTCTGCTGTCACTGTCCAAGTTTGCTTGTTTCCACAGCTTCTCATCTCATCGTAGTCAATTTCTCCATTGCTGTCATAGCTCCAAGTGTTACGGCCCTCTTACCTGGGTCTGAGAGGGTTTCAGCATGGGACTCCCATGTCCAAATGATAAGCTCACTTATTCCTCTTGACTCTCATCAATCAGGAGTCATCCCAGAATCCTCTATGTTTTGCCCTTCATGTAGGCCAGTCCTTAAGTCTGGGTAGGGCTCTACAGGCAATCCAGGAAAGGGCGGACCAGGCAGGTCTTCCCCACCAATCTGGGTAAAGGTCAGTTACTGCACAGGCTCCACAGCCAATCATAGTATAGGTCAGACTGGCCGTTCTCCCCAGGCAATCCCAGTAAAGAATGGACTGGGCAAAACTCCCCAGCCAGTCCAGGTAAGGTTAGTGTAATCCTGTTTGTGAAGCCAAGTGTATTCTGCTAGTGTCAAACCTTGTTGAATTTCAAGAGCAAGGATGGGAATCAAGATCCGCACAAAATTGATTCCTATGAGGTGGAGGTCAAACATAACTCCGTTCTCCATTTCTAAAACCAGCTGCTCTCCCACCCGTGGCACCCTGTACATCTCTGCTTGGTTCAATAATTCATTGCAGTGGTCTAACTTCACAAGAGGGAGGAGAGAGAATGACCATCATCAACATCAGCCCAAGGCTGATTCCTATGAGATGGAGTCAGAAATACCTCCTTTCTCGAATCTTTTGCCAATTCGGACATAAGCTGTCCTTCCCATGGTACTCTCTAATTCTGTTCTGGGTTCGGTTATTTGTTGCAGTGGCCACACACAACTCAGAACATACACTTATGGAGATTATTAGGGAGTTAACAGGTTACAGTTCACAATCAGACAGCATGTAGGTAAAGTCTCCCTTCTTCAGTGCAAGATAGCTTGCTAAGCTCCACTTGGCCGTACAGGACTCCTTGCAGCCTCCTGAGGTCAGGCTCCTCCGGCCCCCTCAGAACAGGCCCGTCTGACCTCCGCCTCGTAGGAATCAGCCTTGGGCTGTTGATCTTGATTCTCCTTCTCCCTCGTGAAGTCAGAGGAGGTCAGATGCTTCTGCCATGCCATTTTTGCAGCTTTCCAAGGCTGTAAATCTTTACGGAGGCAGACTGCCAAATCTTTTTCTGGCAGGGCAAATGGTGAGTTCAGACCACTGACCTTTCAGTTACCAGCTGAGGGCTTAACCACTGCATCACCTAGGAATCTTTATACTTAAACAATTATCCATTTATTATAACCAGAGAGGATACAAATGAAGAGACAGCTCAGGCTTGGTCTGGGAGAGGTCCCACCATGACATTCCCATTATCTTCAGGGACACCCACCTTCTCCAATGCATGAGTGTTCCCAGCAGTCCAGGAAGCTTCAAACTTCCTTTTATGTGGCCTTTTGCTGCCTTCATTTTATGCTGATCATTGGAGCCTCATTGCACAGGCATCATCAATTGAAAACGTGAATATGTGTGGCTGATTGGATCAAGCCCACTTCACCTCTTCACGTTATTGGAGAGGTATACTTTTGTAGCCCCCAATCATTTCCACACAGCCTAAAGTGTTGCCTTGTAAAAAGGCTGTTATATGACTATCAAAAAAAACAAGGGCAGCTTGATGGCTGAAAAAATACCAAGGCCTACCTTTCAAGGGAGTAGCCATGGTGGCACAATGATTAACATTAGCTGCTAACTAGAAGGCTGCTGGTGTGAACCTACAAGCTGCTTCAGAGAGAAAGACGTGCCAGTCTCCTTCTATGAGGATTACAGTCTTGGAAACCCTATGGGGTAGTTCTCCCCGTGCTATAGGGTTGTTTTGAGTTGGAATCGACTCAAAGGCAATGGGTTTTTTTTTTTAAGGGATAAAGACAAAAACCAAATTGAGTTCTTAGTCCCATGCTAATTCTAATCTTTCTCTTAGTTCATCATCAATAGTACCACTGTATTCATTTTAGTGAATTTTCTATTTCCAAAGCTGTAAATGTTAGAATGATTAAAATCTTGGTGTTCATCTTCTTTTAATGTACATGGTCTCTGAACTTGATCTTATTCTGGTCTCTGTCTCTAAATCATAGTTAAATACTAAATTCTTCTAAATTGTTACCTCCAGTCAAGATTTATTCACCTTTCATATTTCTTCATATCTGTACTTGGGTATGTAATAACTATCTCGAAGTTGATATGCTTCATAATGTTCTCTTAAACAGTCTATACATCAGTGATATTCCTCATCTCATTAAAAGACACTAGTACCCTGTGGCTTAAAGCGAAATACTTAGCAGAAACTCTTTACTTCTTGCTTTCTTTTTCCTACCCTGGCAACAATGAATTCATCAGTGAGGCTTCTCTTCATTCAAAATGTATCCTCATTTCCTCCATCCCTGGCTGGCCCTCTCATAAAAACCACTTTTCACAATTTGCAGCTACTTTCTTTATGGCTTTCCTTGCTTTTTTTTCCAGAGGTTTACCAAAGTGGAATGTAGTCTCCATAAACATCAAGAATACGTTTGTATATCCCCAGTATGTTTACTATGTACATGTGAAATTGTTTTATCCCAAAGGTAACGTTCTGAATTCTTCATATACGCAACTATTCCTGGTGTATAGTTGTCTTTCAGTAAGGATTTGCGGAAAGAATGAATTTGTCCTTCACCAAGTGGGATCAGGAGGCCTTACAACCTCTTTGGTCTGTGTGGGTCACTGTGACTTCTCGTATTTTACATTCTCTGCATGTTTTACAAGGCCTTTTGAAGAAGCAACCAAATCTTTAACTGTTCGTTATGTATAATCAAACCTTGTTTCTACGCTAGCTGCTTTACTGCCTGGGTTGTTTATAATGCTGTATTTTTATCACAGTGCAAAGAACATTGTTATTGTTAGGTGCCATCCAGTCAGTTCCGACTTGTAGTGACGTGTGTACAACAGAAGGAAATACCGCCCTGAGCCATCTGCACAGTCGTTGCTATGTCAGAGCCCATTGTTGCAACCACTGTGTCAATCCATCTCATTGAGGGCCTTCCTCTCTTTCACTGACCCTTTGCTTTACCAAGCATGATCCCTCCTGATAACATGTCCAAAGGAACATTAAGTATGGTGTTTTATTTACACTCGTATCAGAGGGTTGTCACTAAAGATCTGCCTTCCACCAATATATTTTTTTAAATAGCTTCGTTCTGAATCAAGCCAATGGTAGGATTCATTGTTCTCTTCTTTCCTAGAAATCCGGAAAGCTGATGATCGTCTGCTTGGATACTCACAAAAAGAAAGAAGGATGGACATAATGGAGCAATGCTATGAATATAATGCCTTGGAAACTATCGTCCAGCAGCACAAAATTCAGTTTCCTTTAAGGGAAAATCATGATATGTTTGACTTATGTGACAAAACTCTGAAATCAAATTTAACTTCAGCGGCAGTTAACCAGAGCAATAGCAATGAAGTAGTGAACTCTACTGAGCATAATGGAGATGAGAAAACCTTTCTCCATGCTGATCACGAGCAATTTTGTAATGAAATGAAATTTCCTGAGAGTCGAAAATCAAATAGCACCAAGTCCCAACTCATTAAGCATCAGAAAACTCACAAAATAGAAAAACCACATGTATGTAGTGAATGTGGGAAAACCTTCATTAGGAAGTCTTTCCTCATTGAGCATCTAGTCATTCATACAGGAGAGAAACCGTATAGATGCAGCCTATGTGGGGAAACCTTCTTTAAAAAGTTCAAGCTCATTGAACATCATCACACAACTCATAAAGGACAAAAACCTTATAAATGCACAGAATGTGACAAAGCCTATCTCCATAAATCACAGCTCAATAAACATCAGAAAACTCATATGGCAGAGAAACCATATATATGCTGTGAATGTGGAAAAGGCTTCATCCAGAAGACACATCTCACTATTCATCACAGAACTCATACTGGAGAGAAACCCTATATATGCAGTGAATGTGGTAAAGGCTTTAACCAGAAGGGAAGTCTCATTATTCATCAGCGAACTCATACTGGAGAGAAACCCTATATATGCAGTGAATGTGGGAAAGGCTTCATCCAGAAGGGAGATCTCACTATTCATCAGCGAACTCATACTGGAGAGAAACCCTATATCTGCAGTGAATGTGGAAAAGGCTTCAACCAGAAGGGAAGTCTCATTATCCATCAGCGAACTCATACTGGAGAGAAACCCTATGTATGTGGTGAGTGTGGTAAAAGCTTCAGTCAGAAGTCTTACCTCATAGCACATCAGAGGTTTCACACGGGGAAGATTCCCTTTTCGTGCAGTGAATGTGGAAAATCTTATTCCCAGAAGGCAACTCTCATCAGGCATCGAAAAATTCACACAGGAGAGAAACCCTTTCAATGCAATGAATGTTGGAAAGCCTTCCAAACGAAGCCAAAGCTCATTGTGCATCAAAGATCTCATACAGGAGAGACACCAGATGGCTCCAATGGCTATGGACAAACTTTTGCCTATGCTTCTAACTTTTATTCACATAAAAGAAAACACAAAAGAGAGAAACATGTAGACTCAATCAAGGTAGAAAATCATTCCACAGCAAGTCACAGCTCATCACACACCAGTGATCTCATCCAGGAAAAAAGCCCTGTTAGTACAGTGACTGTGCAAATACCTTCTGTGGCAGCTGAGACAGCAAACATCTGTGGGCCCCTAACTAATAGGAACATAGTCCGTGGGCCCCTAACTAATAGGAACATAGTCCTTGTGGGACAACCTGTTGCCAGATGTGAACCCTCAGGAGATAACAGAGAATTTGTACAGGAGAGAAACCTTATGAATGCAGTGAATGTGGTAGTGCCTTCACTGCTCAATTGCGTCTTATTTTATGTCACATAAAACCGTTTAAGGAAAGTGTGGTGGGGCATCTGGCCACCTCTGACTTCACAAGGGTGAAGGAGAATCCAGAGCAGTAGCTCAAGGCTGATTCCTATCAGGTGGAAGTCAGACATGCATCCTCCCTCCGACTGTTTTGCCAATTCTGATCCCAGCTGTCCATCACACAGCAGTCTGCTTCTCTGTTGGGGTCCATAGTTCATTGCAATGACCACACCAAACTCACAGACAATACTCACAATTACAGGGTTTATTAGGTAAGTAACGGGCTACGGTTCAGTTTGGAAATGCTCAGGACACAATTCTTCAATCGTGACAGCCTCTTCTCAGCTGTGCCTGCAGGCACATCTCTCTCTGGCTGTCGGCCTCTCAGACACTCAGTTCGGCATCTGCCCGGCTTGGGCAAATGTTACAAAGCTCTTTCAGCTCTGCTGATAAGTGCCCATAGACACCCCACTCTGCCAGTAAGCCTCATGTGTGAAGGTGCTTAGGTTTCCCGTTCTGTGAGCCCGGAAGCAGACCGTGCTGTCTCCTGCTGGTCTGCTGATCTCCTGGTACTGGTGCCATCATTTCTCTCCCGGTGCTTCTTACCATCTCTGGTGTTATAGCTCTCCTCTGTCCTAGTTCTGCTGCCTCTGCCGACCCTCTGTATCTTCTGTTATAGCTCCTCTCTACCTCACTGTCTCTCTCTCCCCATGTCTCCCTTTAAGCCTAGTGGAATGCCAAAACTAACCTATTCCTTTATTAGGGTTCCATATACCTTACTTGCTTGGTCCCACCCCCACACGTGTGCCATGCACCTTAATTGCAGTATTAGCAAGCCGTCACATCCCCTTAGTGGGCCACAAACACCTTATACGCACTGTTCTATTTGGTGGGTGTTACAAGACCATGGCGAGAAAGGCCACATAAAAGTGGTGAATTGCATGGCAAACCTGTAGGATAAACTTAGGTATATTCACTGGGGACTAGGGTTGAGCAAAAATTTCTAACTCGTTGCATGGCTACAAAGTGTATCCTGAGGTAAATGATGTGAATGCAGAGACTGGGAAATCTGTTATACTCATCCTGTGTAAATATGTGCTTTGGTATGGAGACATACTCTGATGTTAACACAAACACACGTCACTTGTGCCAATTAAATGAAAAACCACATAGGAGGTGGTTGGTGGGAAAGGGACAACACTGAATTGGTGGGATATGGGGCACGTATATATCGGTTCAGTTTCCCCAGATCAGAAAGAAAGATGAACTGAAAACCAGGTTGTATACCATACATAATAGGACTTTATATTATGCAGAAAAAGAAAAACTAGTTTTACGTTGAGTTTATTCATTAATGCAACAAGTATTTGTCACATATGTCCTTTGTATGTGGCCCTGTTTTCCAGGAGCCCATGACATCTTGGAAAGAGCATCAACTTGAATCATATATAAGTGGGATCTTTATACTCTTGCTAATCTGATCAAAGGATGCTGTGGACCAATGAATTACTTACATGGCCCTTCTAGCCGTGGTCTTGATGACTCACACACAAGTGATTGAGTGCATTGTGCAAATAAGGTATATGGAACCTGTGATAGTTGGGGTTATGTATCAACTTGGCTGGGCCGTGATTTCCAGTGTTGTATGGTTGTCGTCCATTTGATGTGTTGTAAATCTTAACCTCTACATATTAATAAGGCAGGAATTGATTTGTGTGGGGTGTATCTTGAGTCACAGCCTGCAGGAGGGCATAACTCAAGTCCCACCCTTACCCAAGTTATGCCCTTCCCTGGGGTGTGGCCTGCATCCAAGGTATATATGTGGGTGTCCTGGCAGGGGGCTCACTCTTCCTCTGCATCTCTATCCTGCATACGGTTCATGATTGTCTAACCTCCAATTCTTGGGACCTGAGCCAGCGACTTGCCACCTGACTTGCCAATTCTGGGATTTACTGGCCTTTGCAGCCCCTTGGGCTGGCAGCCTATTGTCTGACGATTCATCAGCTTCCACAGCCTTGTGAGCCAGCAGTCTGTGTTATGACCTGCCAGTTTGGGTTCGTCAGCCCCTACAGCCATGGGGTCAGGAGAAGCCTCTGCCTGACCCATGGATTTGGGACTTGCCAGCCTTCACAATTGTGTGAGCCATTTCGTTGATATGATTCGTGAGTTTTGTGAGATGTTGGCAACGAATTATGGAGCCCAAAGATGGGAAGGAGAGTACTGAGGGGAAGAGAAGTAGTTGATGTTAAAGATGATGGAGTGGTACAGCAACTGGAAAAGTTGGACATTTGGCATATCTTTAAACTCTGCCTCATAGGAACAACCTTTGTGCCGATTCTTATAAATTATTCACTTAGATGCAGTATTTACATCGGGTGAAATAGACATGGAATAATTTGTACAATAGGTTTAAGTTAGAATTTTTAAAAGTTAGAAAATGCTAAAAACTTCTCAGGACAATTTCTTGTTAAAATCTAATTGCCATTGAGTTAGTTCTGACTCATGATGGCCCCATGTGTTTAAGAGTAGAATTGTGCTTTAGGGTTTTCCATGGCTGGTTTTTCACAAGTAGATTGCTAGGCCTTTCTTCTGAGGTGCCTCTGGGTGGACTCGGACCTTCAGTCTCTTGGGTTCATAAATGAGTGTATTAACCATTTAACTACACATGGACTCTTGGGGGGAAGGACTCCTTTTAATGGCACTTAACCAGCCTAGGAAACAGTGATTTTTTAATGTCCATGCCTTATCTCAACAGGTGGATTTATAAGTTCTTTGATAGTTTTTGTGACTGTTAACCCCCAAGTTATTATAAATTCCATGACAGTTTTTCTGACTATTTAAACCTAAACAGATTATAAATTGATAGTAGTAACTTGTGACTATTTAAATTTAATTAAAAAAATAAAAAACAAAAGTCATTTTCTTAATTGCTGTAAAAATGACAGTATGGCAGCATCCGACCTCCTCTGACTTCACAAGGGGGAGAAAGAATCACCATCAGCATCAGCCCAAGGCTGATTCCTATGAGGCAGAGGTCAGACATGCCTCCCCTCTCCACCATCTTTACAAATTCTGACACCAATCATCCCTCCCGCAGCACTCCTACTTCTCTGCCGAGTTTGATAATTCATGGCAATGGCCACACAGAAGTCACAGACGATGCTCGTAGTTACAGGGTTTATTCAGGAAGTAACAGGTTCCAAATCAGGTTCAGGAACACTCAGGATACAGTTCGTTGATCAGGACAGCCTCAGTTGTGCCCACAGGCACACCTGTCTTTGGCCCCTCTGCCTCTGCCCTGCTCAGACATGTTACAAAGCTCTTTTAGCTTTGCCTCTGAGTACCCTGAAGCACCCCACTCTGCCAGTAAACCTCCACCCAAAGACACTCAGCTCTAACTGCGTAGGTCAGCAAGCCTAGCTCCACCAAGTGCCCAGAGGCACTCCATCAGCGAGCCTCCTGCCTGAAGGTGCTCAGCTTTCTCTGTGGGCTGTGGCTATCTCCTGTCAGTTGCCTGGTTTTGCTGCCACCGTTTCTTTGCCGCTGTTTCTCGCCATCTTTGGTATTATAGCTCTTTTGGTCTTCTGGTTCCAGGAGCTTCTCAGCACTGATATCCTGGGTCCAAAAGACGTGCTACACTCCTTGCTTGTCTTTCTTGGTGGTGAGATCCTCTCCTACCTCTGGGTGAGATGGCTCATTTTAAGACTAGCAGGATGGCAAATCTAAACAATCCATTTTTTAAGGTCCCGAAGACCTCGTTTGCGTGGTCACACCCCCACGTGGGTAGCATGAACTTTATTTGCATTATTAACAAGGTATCCAGTCCCCCTGGTGGACCACAATTACCTTATTTGTATAGTCCCTCCCAGTTACTTGGGTGAGAGTTACAAGACGATGACTAAAAACGACGTGTAAAAGTGATCCATCACACTGCAATTGCACTAGCCGTATTTCATGTGTTCAGAAGCTACCTGTGACTACTGCCTGCCCAATTGGACGTTACAATGAGCAAAACTTTCTAGCTCTATATATGGCTGGAATATATATACTAAGAAATCTCCATCATTTCCATCCAGAAAATTTTCAGAGAGCACTGGTTTTCATGATTGCAGTACGATGAATTACTTAAATGCTCCTTCTAGCTATAATCTTTATAACTTCCACCAAATGACTAGGGAGACTATGCAAATGAGGTGTTTGTGGCCCACCAAGGGGTTTGGATAGCTTCCTAATATAAATAAGATGTGTGGCACCCTTGTGGGGGTGGGACCATGCAAATAAGATGTATGGAACCCTAAAGAGGGGATTGGTAAATTTTATCCTTCTAAGCTTAAAAAGAGCTGTTGCAGAGGTGGAGCGGAAAGGATTTCACCACCACCAAGGAAGAAGAGACCAGTGGAGTGCACCACTTGAACTTAGGATCCCAGTGCTAAGAAGCTCCTGAAACCAGGAGACCAAAACAGACAGAGAGAGAGAGTGGTTTCAAACTGAAGATAGCTAGAAGTGGTGGCAGAGAAACTGGCAGGAGACGGTGTGGTGAGCTTACTGGCTCACAGAGCAAGAACTGTGTGCCATCAGGCAGGAGGCCTGCTGGTGCAGTAGGGTGCCTCTGGGCACATGGTTGGAGGTACATTTGGTGGCCCATGTAGCTAGAGCTGAGCGCCTTCAGGCTGAGGCTTTCTGTAGAAGTTGGGTACCTAGGGGCACTTATTGGCAGAGCTAACAGAGCTTTGTAACACTTGCCTGAGCCGGAGCAGAAGCTGATGGCCAGCTTGAAACAGACTGTCCTGCTCGAAGAACTGTATGAATTACTGGACCCAGTAGAGCAGTAGATAGTGCCATGGGAGGAACAGTTGATGTCTTAGTCATCTAGTACTGCTATACAGAAATACCCAAGTGGATGGCTTCAACAAAGAGAAGTTTATTTTCACAGGCCAGTAGGCTAGAAGTCCAAATTCAGGGCACCAGCTCCAGCGGAAGGCTTTCTGTCTCTGTCAGCTCTGGAGGAAGGTCTTGTCATTAGCCTTTCCTTGGTCTGGGAGCATCCCAGCACAGGAACCTCAGGTCCAAAGGATACACCCTGCTCCCAGCATTGCCTTCTCGGTGGTATGAGGTCCCCTGTCTCTCTGATCACTTCTCTTATATCTCAAAGAGATTGGCTTAAGACACTAATCTTGTATGTCTGATCAGTATAACTGCCTCTAATCCATCTCATTTCATCATAGTGATAGGATTTACAATACATAGGGAAATCACATAAAATGGTGGGCAATCACAATACTGGGACTCATGGCCCAGTTAAATTGGCAGATATTTTGGGGGGACACAATTCAATCCATGACAGTTGTCAGTATTGGTAAAGAAGATGGAGAGAGGAGGCATGTCTGACCTCCACCTCATAGGAAATCAGTCTTGGGTTGTTGATCTTCGTTCTCCTTCCGCCTTGTGAAGTTAGAGGAGTTCAGGCACTGCTACCACGCCATTCCTATAGTTGGTGTCAGAAGCGGGATTCTTTGTAATGGGTTCAGATTTGTGGAAGCATGGGACTTTATAAGAGAAAGAGTGAAGGGGCTTGGGAAGTGAAACTTCTTTATTTTTTTCTTAATATATTTTATTACACCAGTTGACTTAGATGTCCCCTGAAACCATGGTCCTCAAATCCCCGCCCCTGCTATGCTGGCCTTTGAAGGATTCCGTTTATTCAGGAAGCTTCTTCGCTTTTGGTTTAGTCCAGTTATGCTGACCTCTCCTGTATTGTGTGTTGTCTTTCCCTTCACCTAAAATAGTTCTTATCTACTATCTAATTTGTGAAAACCCCTTTCCCTTCCTCCCTCCCTCCCCCATCTCCTAACTATCAAAGAATATTTTCTTCTCTGTTTAAACTATTTCTCGAGTTCTTATAATAGTGGTCTTATACAGTATTTGTCCTTTTGCAACTGACTAATTTTATTCAGCCTAATGCTTTCCAGATTCTTCCTCCATGTTATGAAATGAAACTTTTGATTCTTAAATGGTTACTTCGGTTGTTGTTACCTGTAATGGCTGAAAGGAAAGTTATGCTCAGCTGAGGGAAGAAAAGCCACATCGGGAATTGCTTTGAGCAAAATACATGCTGGTTAAAGGAGATGATTGATAAGAATGCCAGGGTCTACTGGTTCCACCCAGCCAGAGGCACAATGCCATAAACATATCAATGGGAAGACAGTTAAGGTATGGAGAAGATGAAACTGAAATGTTTAAAAGGGGTTTATGCGTTTATCTGAGTGTACTATGGATATTGAATGTTTCCCCTACCTAGTGTTACTAAGGGGCTCCGGTGGTGCAGTTGTTAGGTGATTGGCTGCTAACCAAAAAGTCAGCAGTTCGAATCCACCAGCTGCTCCTTGGAAATCCTATTGGGCAGTTCTACTCTGTCATATAGGGTCGCTATAAGTTGTAATCGACTTGACAGCAGTGGGTTTGGTTTTTGGTTACTTTTTTGTAGTGCTGTAAAGCAGACCTAAATGTATGATAGAATGAATATTGGGTATTATAGATTACAGAGATTACACCTTCAGCCAGTACTTGATTGGATATTCTTTAAGGGGAACTAGGATTTGCCCAAGGGAAACACAGGCTGTTTGATTGCAGTAGCCCTGTGTATAGAGTGGGGGCTTAGATGGGAAACCTGAGCCCCACCCATAATTTGCATTTGAAAAGACAAGAGAACTACTGAGAGAATAGGAGATTTGCATTTGAAGGAAGGGTCTGCGAGGAAAAATAGCTGTTTCCCTTTTTGAATTTCGAGCAAGTGGTTTGCCTTTAGGTACGTTAAGTCGGGAAAACTTAGTGCCCATTAGAACACTCTTCTAGGACTGGAAGTTAAAGGGAGCTGGCAAGAAGACAGTCTGGTATGCTCACCTCAGGTGACTACCTGGGTCCACTCATGAGTGGAAGTGGGGAAAGTGCAGCAACGAAGAGACACACTGAGTTTCAACATTTTCCATTGGCACACTTCGACCTAGCCCACAGGGACTAGAGATGAGAGAGAAAGAGAAAGGGCTGGCTGGTCAGAAATCCAGGGAATTTTGTGGACTCCTAAGATTATGGGTGGAGCCCATTGACCTAGCCCAAGGGTATAGGGATGAGAGAGAGAGAGAAGGGGCTGTCTGGTCTGAATCACCAGGCTGTGTGTGTGAACTCTAAAACCTAGTGCTAGTACCCTTTGTGACCTAGCTTGGATGGCTAGAAATGAGCTGACCAGAATCCGACCGAATGAAGAGAAAGATGTTTGACACTGAGCTGGTATAGATTGCTGCAAATTTGATAGCTTGCTCTGTACTGGACTTTGCGTATGGATGCAGGCGTTCATCGTTTTTATGGGAACAGGAGATTCTTCAAGACCAAGGAACATGCTTAGAGTACTGGTTTGATAGGGACGAGCAGTTTTGAAATTGGCTGTCTGAAATGAGGGGAGGTAAAGGCATGACGTGACTGGCTTACATGCTTTAATGGGTGTGCTTACACTCAATGAGAAGGACAAAGGATCCCCACTAAATAGATTCCTCTTTTCCTGGTGGGTCTGGTGAAGAGAGGGTGGGGGAAGATGCTGATAGGATTATATGATTCATTTGTGAATGTTGTTAACAGGGCTAATTGTGATTATAAAACTGTAATTTTAGAAGTTGTAAGTGTGAAGGAATGGACTAGGGGGGAAATGCTTGCTAGACTGGACTTAAACTGCCACCAAACTGGACTAGCGCAGCAGCTCAACCTAATTTTCCTTCCCAAAGTGGCGAAGTTTGGGTAAAAATAAATGACAAATTGAAGGAAGGAGAATAGCTGAATATAAAGGAATGAAGAAATGAGTTATGCAGCAGGGGAAAAAATCTAACAGTATGCTGATACCTTGAGAGAGACTCAAACCAAGGGAATAATCTTCTCCCAGTTAAATTTTATCAGAGGCCAGAAAGGGTGAAAACAAGATGAAGTATTAGAGAACCTAACCAGATCAGGTGCACACCTGCAGCAGACCTGAATGGCTGGTACTTGAGTAACCTCAACCTTAGGACTCTTTTGCCCTTCTGAAGGACTAATTGTTAATGATTGTTTTGGACTGGTAAAATGATTGAGAGGGGGAAGTTATCCTTCAAGTGTGAAAGAACCATGGCTAGAAAAGTCAAAGGGTGGCCTGTGGTGTGATGGATTGCTTTTATGTGGCCTTTCTCACCGTGGTCATGTAACTCCCACCAAATGATTTGGTGGGACCATACTAATAAGATAGATGGGACCCTAACAAAGGGATTCCTTAGTTCTGCCATCTGTCATTTTGCTAGTCTGAAAATGAGCCACCACAGAGGTGGAAGGAGAGAAACAACACCACAAAGGAAGAAAAATCAAGAGTGGAGTGTGTCCTTTGGACCTGGGATTCCTGTGCTGAGAAGCTCCTAGAACCAGGAGACAGAGAGCTGTAACACTGAAGATGGCAAGAAGGGGTGGCAGAGAAATAGCGGCAAGAGAGACCAGCAGGAGACAGCCCAGTGGGCTTCCCACCCCACAGAGTGAGAAAGCGAATGCCTTTGGGCAGGAAGCCTGCTGGAGGAGTAGGTTGCATCTGGGCACTTGGTGGAAGTAGGTTTGCTGACCATGGAGCTAGAGCTGAGTGCCTTCAGGCCAGAGTTGCTGATGCGGTGGGGTGCCTAGAGGCACTTATCAGCAGAGCTAGAAGTGCTTAGTCACACTTGCCCGAGCAGGGACAGAAGCCAAGGGTTCAGCTGGAAACCAGCTATTCTGATGGAAGAACTGTATCCTGAGTGTTCTTGAACCTAAAATGTGGCCTGTTACTTCTCTAATAAACCCCATAATTGTGAGTATTGTCTGTGAGTTCTGAGTGGCTATTGCAGTGAATTATTGAACCCAGCAGAGAAGTAGAGAGTTGGGAAGAATGGTTGGTATCAGAACTGGTAAAGATGGTAAAGAGAAGAGACATGTCTGATCTCTGTCTCATAGGAATCAGTCATGGGCTGTGAATCTTGTTTCTCCTTTCCCTCTTGTGAAGCTAAAGGAGATCAGATGGTTTTCCACCTCATTTTTACACCAGGGAAGAGTGGGACTTGAGTAAAGGTGGGACTTGAGTCACACCCTCCTAGGACTATGCAAATAAGGTCCTTGTGGCCCCCCAGTGGTATTGGGTAGCTTGATGATAATGTAAATAAGATGCATGGCATGCTTATGGAAGTGGGACCATGCAGATAAGGTGTGTGAAACCTTAATGAGGGGATTGGTAAGTTTTACCATCCCACTAGGCTTAAAAGAGAGCCAATCCCAGAGCAGAGTCAAACCTGACTACCACTATGAAAAAGAGACTAGAGCAGAGACTGTCCTTTAGACCATAGGATGTCTGTGCTGAGACCCTCATTGACCCAGGAGACAGAAAGAGATATATCATTGAAGATGGCAAGAAGCAGTAGCAGAGAAATGGCATCAGCAGAGGCAGGAGACAGTGCTGTGAGCTTCCTGGACCACAGAGCGAGAGAGCCGAGGTCTTTGGTCAGGAGGCTTGCTGGTAGAGTGGGATACCTCCAGGCACTTATTAGAGGAGCTAAAGACCTTGTAACACCCGAACAGGATAGAGGATGGGCCGAGGGGACGAGGGCCAGAGAGTGGCTTACGTGTGGCACACCTGAGAAGAAGCTGTACTGATCAAAGAACTGTATCCTGAGTCATTTCTGATCCTGAATTGTAAACTGTTAATACCCTAATAAACCCATAACTGTGAGTATTGTCTGTGAGTTCTGTGTGGCCATTGTAATGAATTATCAAACCCAGCAGAGAAGTAGAGAGTACCATTGGAGGGATGGTTGTTGTCAGAATTGGTAAAATGGTTGGAGGATGAAGGCGTATCTGACCTCTGCCTCATAGGAATCAGCCTTGAGCTGTTTATGCTGATAACGATTCTTGCCCCGTGTGAAGTTAGAGGAGGTGGCATACTGCTGTGCCATTCTTACAGTTGTCTTAGAGTTGAACCCTTATATCACCTTTGAGAGGTGCCGTCATTTCAAAGATCCTGTGTCCTCTGCGACCTGCTGATGTGAGACGTGATTTCTTCGATCTTCATCATTCCTTCACACTTTGCTGGGAGCGGGGCTGTTGGCCTCTGTCTTCTATCCATGGTTCCTTTCCTTAATCGCATACACTAAGTTACAGTGAGTCCTGCTCATAGGAAAAGATATTGGAATTTGCCATGCAGAGGCTGTCTCAGAATTCATTGTGAAATCCTGGGTTAGTGAGTAATTCACTCATTCAGAAATAATGTCAAGCAATATGACTATCCCAAGCACATTTTTTCACACGCTGGGGATACAGCAGTGAACACAACAGGCAAAGAAACAGCCTCTATGAACTTTACAGTCTAGCAAGGGAGACTTACAGTAAAGTGGATGATAAAACATCAGGAAGCATGACCGTTATGAAGAAAAATAAAGCCTGATAAGTATAGAGATAGTAAAATGGAGGCGTATTTTAGTAAGAATTTTCAGGGAAGGCTTTTCTGGGCAGATGTCATATGAGGCAAGACTTGAGTATACTGAACACAGCCAACCATCATCATACTTGAAAGCAGAAAACATTACAGGACTTGTCTAAGTGTTGTCTGAGGCTGCAGCCTCAGGAGCCTCTCCGAAGCTTGCAAAGGAATGCCCATGGCTGGGTCCCATCCCAGACCGCCTGGAGTAGACTCTCGGGGTCTGGGGCCCAGCACTCTGCATTTATAACCAGGGCTTTCTGCTGCACACTTTATTTTGAACATCTCTGCCCTAAAAAAAAAAAGGCTGTCAAGTCAATTCCAACTCATAGTGACCCTAAAGGACAGAGTAGAGCTGACCCATAGAGTTTCCCAGGAGCAGCTGGTAGATTCAAACTGCTGACCTTTTGGTTAGCAGCCGAGCCTTTAACCAGTGTGCCACCAGGGCTCTGCCCTACAGCTTGGATTAGTGCTCCCCTCACCACCAGGATGAATTCAGGGCAGACCACTCTCTAGCAAAGCATGAGGAATAGATGATCTGTAAGCCACGCCACCCTCTCCGCTCATCCTGTGAATCTGCATGTGTGGGAATCTCAGAATCCCCACTATTCTGACATCAACTCTGAGGATAATCACGGGACCAAATCCTCGTTTTTCGCTGCTGTTCTGTTCTGACGCCAGCCACCCATGCAGCACATCTTTCTCTGACCCTAACTACTCAGAGCTAGGCCAGATCTCACAAGTCACAAGGACACTATCTTTCAGCCTGAGATTTCAGATGCCAGCTGCAACCTCGGGAGACTCCAGGACTCACCTTGCTTCTGACCTGCTGGCTGCACATTCAAAGTTTTCCCATGATCCCTTCAGGAAGCCAGTTGTGAGCTTGGTATGCCCCTGGGCTCCTTCACTTCTGACTTGATTGCTACAAATTTGGGTGTGTTCCCTTGACCCCCTCAGGGTACCAGCTATAGCTTATTGATCCCCAGATGCCTCACTTCTAAACTGCTGACTTCCACTACTCCCGAGGATTTGATAATTCATTGAAACAGCACCAGAACTCCTGGAAATTACTATACCTAGGGTTATAGCTTTATTGCACCAAGGTATAAACAAAGATGCACAGTGCCAGATCTGGGAGGGTTCACAACGTGAAGCGTCCATGTCCCAAAGCATTTGTTACCCCCTCATATGCATGGACATCTTTCACCAACCAGGACACCCATCGAACCTCCATACACAGAACTTTTATTGGCTTCATTATGTAGTCATGATTGGGTCCTCAATGCATAGGCATGGTTGATTGAATCATTACTCTCACTCCTTAAGGTCAGCGGATATCAGGCTATGAGGTAGTCTTTCTGGCTTGGACAACCCCCACCCATTAGCACAAGCCCTCGGATACTGGCCTAGATAACGAAATCACCTCAGTTATTCAGGATATTACAAGATTTTAGCAGTATTGAGGGCAAAAACCAAATTAAGGTTAAGTGTAAACCCCACACTGCACATCCTGCCATGGCAAGTGTTGTGCAGTGGGTTTCTCTTACATATGTCCTTTCTGTCTGCGTTTGTAATTCTGCCAGAAATGATCGGTTGGGCTGCAGTCTGCCCTGTGATTGGTCGATTTGGTTCACCTTGAAGGGATTGGTTGATTTGCTGTTCAAATAGTTGTTTGAAAATCCACACTATATGACTGAGTGACTGCAGTCCACTTGGGATTATTTGGTTTCTGGTCCTGCTGGGAGGGCCATGCCTTAAAATTGACAAGGAGTTTGATTATATAAGCTGCCAACTCCACAGAGGTTTTTAGGAGAGTAAATGAATAAATTTCTCTTAAAAGGATCAGCAAAAACTCGTTCCGATGAGGTGGAGGTTAGAGCTAAAAAATACCCATCTTTTCCAAACTGATATATCACTCCATCATCTACAACATCAACTGCTCCACCTCCGCTCAGTACTCTACCTACCATTTTGAGTTCAGTAATTCCCTGCAACGTCTCACAGAACTCGTGAACTGTACTTACAGTTAAGTGGTTTATTAGGGAAATAACAGGGAACAACTTAGGATCTGAAGCAACAGGACAACGGCAACTCAGGATGCAGTTCTTGGATCAGGAAAGCAGCTTCTCCCTCTCTGCCACCGAGACCTGCTGGGGGCCTTCTGCTGCCAGGTCCTGCTGGGGTTCTTGCTGCCGCTAGGCCATACTGCGGATTTTCTGCCACTGGGCTCTGCTGGGGACCTTCTTGTGCTGCTCTCCTGGTCCCTGCTGACTCATGCCGCTCACTGTCTTCTGTGTTACAGGCCCTACCTCTCTCCGTGTCTCCCTTGAAGCCTAGTGTGATGGCAAAACTGAGCAATCCCCTCATTAGGGTACCATGCACTTCATTTACATTATTAGCAAGCTATACAATCCCCTTGGTGGGCCACAAGAACCTCATTTGCATGCTCCCAGCCAGTCATTTCTTGGGATTTACAAAGACTAAGGCCAGAAGGGCCATATTAATCACTACACCACAGAGATAGAGGAGTTGGGAACCTCCTAAAAGAGCTGTAATATGGGTCAAGTGCTGTAACACTGAAAATGACAAGAAGCCCAAAAGGGGGACCAGCAGCAGAGAAATGGCAGCAAGCACAACAGAGCTGAGTGGCAGAGAGTGGCAGTAGTATTGTAGTGGGAGCCATGAGACCAGCAGTGGTAGTGGACAAGCCAGCCCATGGACTGTAGCTGGGCACCTCCTGGTAGAAGGTTGGCAACAGAGCCGGTGCCCCATAAATGGAAAGCAGCCACAGTCCAAAGCCGTGCAGGTGGACACCCGAGCAAAGCAAACCGGTGTGGGACCAAGCTGACCTGCCTTTGGCAATGGCAAATGTCCCGGCTCTGCTGAGAGCTGTAACCCTGAGACTGAGACAGGACCAGGCCTAAGTGCCAACAGGAGGCTGAGAGGACTGCCAGAGGTCGCATGGATGTCAAGAAGGGCCTGCTTGCTTGCTTGCTAGGAGCAGCTGAGAGAGCTGTCCCGGCTGGAAGCTATCCTGCACTGATGAAGGGAGGGATGTTCTCTCCACCTCGAGGGAGCTGTTCAACCTCATCTATGTGCTTCCTTATCCTGACCCCTAGTTCCTGTTACTTCCTTAGGGAATCACATGACTGTGAGTATGGTCTGTGAGTTCTGTGTGGCCATTGCAACAAATTACCCAGCAGAGAAGTATAAAGTTCTGTGGAGGGAATGGCTGGTGTCAGAAATTATAAAGAAGTTGGGAGAATGAAGGTATATCTGACCTCCACCTCATAAGAATCACCTTTGTGCTCATGCTGATTCTTATCCCTCAGAAAGTTACACAAGTCCTGATGCTAGGTTATACTAAGTCAGATCTTTTCATTCCCTAAACTGATCAGTCAGGGTCCCAGAATGGTACGGCCAGGCCTGCCCTGAATGGCCAGGCCTGCCCTGAGCCCTTCAGACCAGGTATTCAGCTCACCTTTTAAAAATTGACATCCCAGGAGAGGGGGGCCCAGTGCATATCTATACCTGGTACACAGCCTCTGCTCCCCCACCCAATATCCTCATGGTGTCTGTATCCATGGTCGCAGTCCTTCCTGGGCTGAGAATCAGTATTATCACATAGTGGTTAGGAGTGAGCCCAGAAGTCACGATGTGTGAGTTTGAACCCTGCCCTGACATGAACCAGGTGTATGACCTTGAGTAAGTTATTTAATTTACCTGTACCTTTAAAATTATTATCTGCCTCATGGGGTTGTTGTGGAAAGTAGTTAGAACAGTGTCTGGAAAACAGGCAAGTAATAAAGATATTATTGTTCTTTTAATTAGTCCTAGTGAGAAGAGGTTTTCAGTGGCTAATTCTTTTCAGAAGTAGACTGCTGGGTCCTTCTCCCATCACAACAGCCAATTCCCACAGGTATACCTCTCTCTGGCCTCTTGGCCCCTGCTCTGCTCAGGCCAGTATTACAAAGCTCTTTTAGCTCTGCCGATAAGTGCTTGGAGGCTGCCCACTCCACCAGAAATCACTCCCTGAAGAAGAACATCATGCTTGGTGGAGGGTCATCAAAAAAAAAGGAAAACCGTCAATGAGATTGGTTGACACAGTGGCTGCAATAATGTGTTCAAGCATAGCAACAATTGTGAGGATGGCGCAGGACCGGGCAGTGTTTTGTTCTGTTGTGCATAGGGTCGCTATGAGTTGGAACCAACTCGAAGGCACTTGTCAACAACAACAGTGAGAAGAGAAGGAGGAATTGAGAATATAAGGGTGTCTCACTTTAATCATAAATCTGCAGCTTGATGAGAACAAGTGTTGTCATGCACGGAGCCAAGAGTATCCCATATACCACACTGTTCAATCTTTTGAATAATCCTTTGGTTACAGAGTCACTTGTTGGGGCCATTAAGGTGGCAAATTAAGCAGTAATTCAGAGCAATGAAGTCAAGCAATGAAGACAGAGGAGTGACCCAATGTTATTTTTGAGATAGCATGAACAGGAACTGGTGCTATTATGAGGGTCACACATGGATTGTGTTTTGACTTGATCCTTTGACCTTTTCTCATCTCCATCCAATACTTTATGTAAAAATGGCCTGGCAGCATCTGACCTCCTCTAACTTCATGAGGGGAAGGATAATCAGGATAAACAGCCCAATGCTGATTCCTTTGAGGCAGTGATCAGAAATATCTCCACACTCTAACCTTTTTACCAATTCTGACACCAGTCGTCCCTCCCAAGGCACTATCTACTATGCTGGGATAGAACTCACAAACTATACTCATGATAGTGGAACTTATTAGAGAAGCAACAGGTTACAATTCAGGTTCCGGAATGCTCAGGATATAGTTCTTCCATCACGACAGCCAGTTCCCACAGCCACGTCTCCTCTGGCCTCTCGGCCTCTGCCCTGCTCAGGCCAGTGTTATACAGCTCTTTTAGCTCTGCTGATAATTGCTTGGAGGCACCCTATTCCACCAGTAAGACTTGACCCAGAGGTGTTCAGCTCTCTCTCTTCATGCATAAGTGAGGCTAGCTCCACTGCCAAGTGGATGAAGGCACCCCACTCCACCAGGAGGTTTCCTGCCTGAACTTCTTGAGCTCTCTAACACCTTGATTCAGCACACCCACTGTAACAGCCTCACACCAAGGGCCAGGGAGCCTACCACACCATCTCCTGCTGGCGTCCTGGTTCAGCTGCCTCTGCTGCCACCGTTTCTCTGCTGCAGCTTCTTGCTACCTTGCTGTCTTCAGTGTTACAGCTCTCTCTCTGTCTCCTGAATCTAGGAGGTTTTAGAGCTGGGATCCTTGGTCCAATGGACGCACTGCATTACTAGCTCTTTCTTGGTGGTAGTAGCTTCAACTCTGCTCTGGTATTAACTCTTCTTTTAAGCCTAGCAGAATGGCAAAACTGATCAATCCCTTTGTTGGGTTCCATACATTTTATATTCATGGTCTAACCCACACCAGGGTGCCATACACCTTATTTATATTATTAGCAAGCTATCCAATCCCTTTGGTGGGCCACAGGTACCTCATTTGCATAGTCTCATCCAGTCATTTGGTGGGAGTTACTGCACCGCACTTTATATTCAAGATAATATCCACATTTTCCATTCTTAATTGTTTGTGCTATAATGAATGCTGGCTGAAAAATGAAATGAAGGATAAGTAAGTTGAGGGAAGTGGTGATTCAGTGGTAGAGTTCTCACCTTCCATGCAGGAGTTGAGGTTGATTCCTGTCCAATACACCTCAAGTTCAGCCACCACCTGTGTCAGTGGAGGTTTTCATCTTTTTTTGATGCTGAACAGGTTTGATCGGATCATCCTTACTAAGACAGACTAGGAAGAAAGACTTGGCAATTGACCTGCCTTTTACTGGCTTCACATTTAGTGCCCTTTCCCTTATATCAAACCCACTGCCGTCCAGTGGATTCTGAATCAGCAGCCCTACAGGACAGAGTAGAACTGCCCCATAGGGTTCCCAAGGAGTGGCTGGTGGAGTCCAACTGCCAACCTTTTGGTTATCAGCATCCAAGCGCTTAACCACTGCACAACTAGGGCCTCCTTTCCCCTACACCTGCTCCAAATATAACCTAAGCTCATCCCACCCGCTGTTTTGTCCTGTCTGTGGTGGCTACTCCCATACAATACTAGTTTCTCCTAGCCCTTTTCTGTCCTTAAAGTCACTTCCTGAAAGCCGTTTTGTGGCAGAACGTTCCTTGGCACTCTGCTTGCAAGCATTTTGCCTTTTCCTTTCCCAGGAGCGTGTTTCTGCTGTACAGACACTTGAACTCCTACTTGTCTGTTTCCAAACTTTTTTCTTTTTAAAGATACTATGTAAATACGGGGCCATATTATTTTTCTGCCCAGCCCACTAAAAGCAATTTGGTCTGCTCCATGGTTTCCTTGTGAAGCTGGAGCCACTGAAAAGCTATCCATTCTTTCCAAATGTCAAGAAGACAGGACGGTTTCATTGGCATTTTCATTTTCCTGGCCATCCCTGGCTTCTCACATAAAAAAACCACCCCTTTTGTTCTATATGGCAGATATTCAAATATAGCCACCTCCAGACAGAAGCAACAAGAAGGGTGCAGACATCATATGTCCTAAGACAGGGTCACATGGACTGATTGAAAGCAGAGACTATCAGAAAGATGTTTACCTGTGTTTTGTTGACTATGCAAAATCATTTGACTTTGTGGGTCATAACAAATTATGGGTAACATTGCAAAGAATGGGAATTCCAGAACACTTAATTGTGCTTATGAGGAGCCTGTACATAGATCAAGAGGTGGTTTTTCAAACGGAACAAAGGGATACTGCGTGATTTAGTCAGGAAAGGTGTGCATCAGGGTTGTATCCTTTCACCATGCTTATTCAGTCTGTATGCTGAGCAGATAATCCAAGAAGCTGGACTATATGAAGAAGAATGGGGCATCAGGATTAGAGGAAGACTCATTAATAAACTGGATTACACAGATGACACAACCTTGCTTGCTGAAAGTGAAGAGGACTTGAAGCACTTACTGAGGAAGATCAAAGACCATAGCCTTCAGTATGGATTACACCTCAACATAAAGAAAACAAAAAACTGGACCAATAAGCAAGATCATGATAAACGGAGAAAAGATTGAGTTTCCCAAGGATTTCATTTTGCTTGGATCCACAAGTTTCCCAAGGATTTCATTTTGCTTGGATCCACAATCAACACTCATGGAAGTAGCAGTCAAGAAATGAAAAGATGCGTTGCATTTGGCAAATCTGCTGCAAAAGACTTCTTTAAAGTATTGAGAGCAAAGATGTCACCTTGAAGACTAAGGTGTGCCTGACCCAAGCCATGGTGTTTTCAGTCAGCTCATATTCATATGAAAGCTGGACAATGAATAAGGAAGACCAAAAAAGAATTGGTGCCGTTAAGTTATGGTGTTGTCGAAGAATACTGAACATATATCATGGACTGCCAAGAGAACGAACAAATCTGTCTTGGAAGAATTATAACTTGCTTCTTAGAAGCAAGGATGGTTAGACTGTGTCTCTCATAATTTGGACATGTTGTCAGGAGGAACAAGTCCCTGGAGAAGGACATCATGCTTGGTAAAGTAGAGGGTCAGCAAAAAAGAGGAAGACCCTCAACAAGATGTGTTGACACAGTGACTGCAACAATGGACTCAAGCATAACAATGATTGTGAGGATGGCACAGAACCCAGCAGTGTTTCATTTTGTTGTACACAGGGTTACTATGAGTCAGAACCAACTCCACAGCACCTAACAACAAGACAATGCCAGAAATGCCGATGTCGGCACTCCTTCAAAAAAGTTCCAGACCCAGGAGCTCCTAAAAATCAAACACTTATGCTCATCGAAAGACTTCACCAAAAGAGTAAAAAGACTACCTACGGACTGGGAAAAAGTTTTTAGCTATGACATTTCTGATCAGTGCCTGATCTCTAAAATCTATGTGATACTGCAAAAACTCAACTGCAAAAAGACAAATAACCCAATTAAAAAATGGGCAAAAGATATGAATAGACACTTCACTAAAGAAGACATTCAGGTAGCTAACAGATATATGAGGAAATGTTCACAATCATTAGCCATTAGAGAAATGCAGATCAAAACTACAATGAGACTTCATCTCACTCCAACAAGGCTGGCGTTCATCCAAAAAACACAAAATTATAAATGTTGGAGAGGCTGTGGAGAGACTGGAACATTTGTACACTGCTGGTGGGAATGTCAAATGGTACAACCACTTTGGAAATTGATTTGGTGCTTCCTTAAAAAGCTAGAAATAGAACTACCATATGATCCAGCAATCCCACTCCTTGGAATATATCCTAGAGAAATAAGAGCCTTTACACAAGCAGATATATACACACCCATGTTTACTGCAGCACTGTTTACAATAGCAAAAACATGGAAGCAACCAAAGTGCCCATCAATGGATGAATGGATAAATAAATTATGGTATATTCCCACAATGGAATACTACGCATCCATAAAGAACAGTGAGGAATCTGTGAAACATTTCATAACATGGAGGAACCTGGAAGGCATTATGCTGAGTGAAATTAGTCAGTTGCAAAAAGACAAATATTGTATAAGACCACTATTATAAGAACTTGAGAAATAGTTTAAACTGAGAAGAAAACATTCTTTTGTGGTTACAAGAGGGAGGAGGGAGGGAACGTGGGAGAGGGGTATTTACTAATTAGATAGTAGATAAGAACTACTTTTGGTGAAGGGAAAGACAGCACACAATACAGGGGAGGTCAGCACAATTGGACTAAACCAAAAGCAAAAAAGTTTCCTGAATAAACTGAATGCTTCGAAGGCCAGTGTAGCAGGGGCAGGGGTCTGGGGACCATGGTTTCAGGGGACATCTAAGTCAATCAGCATAATAAAATCTATTAAGAAAACATTCTGCATCCCACTTTGAAGAGTGGCGTCTGGGGTCTTAAACGCTAGCAAGCAGCCATCTAAGATGCATCAATTGGTCTCAACCCACCTGGAGCAAAGGAGAATGAAGAACCCAAAGGCAGAAGGTAATTAGGAGCCCAGGAGACAGAAAGCCCAGAGACCACATCATCCTGAGTCCAGAAGAACTAGATGGTGCCCAGCTACAACCGATGACTGCCCTGACAGGGAACACAACAGAGAACCCCTGAGGGAGCAGGAGAGCATGGGATGTAGACCCCAAATTCTCGTAAGACCAGACTTAATGGTCTGACTGAAACTAGAAGGACCTTTGTGGTCATGGCCCTCAGACGTTCTGGTGGCCAAGGACAGGAACCATTTCTGAAGCCAACTCTTCAGACATGGATTGGACTGGACAATGGGTTGGAGAGGGATGCTGGTGAGGAGTGAGCTTCTTGGATCAGGTGGACACTTGAGACTATGTTGGCATCTCCTGCCTGGAGGGGAGATGAGAAAGTGGAGGGGGTTGGAAGCTGGCGAAAAGGACACGAAAAGAGAGAGTGGAGGGAGAGAGCAGGCTGTCTCATTAGGGGTAGAGTAATTGGGAATGTGTAGCAAGGTGTATATGGGTTTTTGTGTGGGAGACTGACTTGATTTGTAAACTTTCACTTAAAGCACAATAAAAAAAAAAAAAAAAAAGTTCCAGACCCTTGCAGACCTCCGTAGGCTGACAAAGATTCTGAGCAAGGGATGGAGAATTATAAGCAGTTCACAGAAGTTTTGCAACTTTTCAGGTCTTCAGGTAATTTAGGAGAAAACCAGGTCGCTCTGTGTTTTGTCCTTGAAAGAGGGTAAAGTAGGTGTGTAGATGTGGTGTGGTGAGGACACATGGTGTTACTGAAGGGAGCCCTGGGGTGTAGGTGCTTGAGGAGGTCCAACATGGGATGAGCACCCTTATACAATGATTAAAGCTGTTCTAATGGTTAGGGTATGGGGTCTTGGTAGATCTCTCTTCTTATAAGGGGTGAATGTGGTATTTACGATGATGCGGTGTCTGGTTCCGGTACGGGATTTGATATGGCGCTCAGTGAAGTTGGAGCCAAGGCACGGACATCTTAGGGGTGTCTGTTGTGGGTTTCACTTTAATTAGAGTGTGAGGGTGGTCTGTGTCTGTGGTACAGAGAATTGTAAGGATGAAGCTTTGGAAGCCCAGGACCCCAGGAACCTCGGCTGCTGGAACAGAAGGAGGTATTTTCCCCAGAGAGTAGTTTGAAAGCCTGGTTTAGATAATCATATATTTTCTC
Organism: Elephas maximus indicus; assembly: GCF_024166365.1. Classification (NCBI taxonomy): domain Eukaryota; kingdom Metazoa; phylum Chordata; class Mammalia; order Proboscidea; family Elephantidae; genus Elephas; species Elephas maximus. Next base: position 95,539,185 of record NC_064829.1, on the reverse strand, counting down.
CTCTTATTCTGTAGCTGGCTAACAACTGTCTCAGGTACTACTCCACCACACCACCCACCAGCCATGGGTTGCTTTTGAGCTGCAAAAGTAGAGTTGAGTCGTTGTATAGGAGACCTTAGGGCCCAGGAAGCTTCACATATGTGCACACTATTTGCTTTGCTGACTGTTATGCATTGAATTGTGTCCCTCCAAAAATATCTGTTGTAAATCCTCATCTATGCCTGTGGTTATAAGCTCATTTGGGAATGAGTAGTGTTTGTTATGTTAGAGAGGCAGGATTAGTGTAGGGTGTACCTTGCCTTAGTCTCTTTTGAGATGTAAAGAGATTAAACAAGAAGGCCAGTAAGCAGAGACGGGGAAAGACAGATGCCAAACCACATGGAGATCAAAAAGGAACCATGAAATAGAAGCTGAAGGGACAAGGACCATCCCCAGAGTCCACATAGAGAGAAATAGTTCCTTTAGAGTCAATCCCCTGGTGAAGAGTATTGAATATACCATGGAATGCCAAAAGATCAGACAAATCTGTTTTGGAAGAAGTATAACCAGAATGCTCCTTAGAAGCAAGGATGGCAAAACTTCATCTCATATACCTTGGACATGTTATCAGGAGGGATCAGTCCCTGGAGAGGGACATCATATTTGGTAAAGTAGAGGGTCAGTAAAAAAGAGGAAGACCCTCAACGAGATGGATTGACACAGTGGCAGCAACAATGGCCTCAGGCATAGCAACAATTGTGAGAATGGCACAGGACCAGTGTTTTGTTCTGTTGTGCATAGGGTTGCTGTGAGTCGGAATTGACTCAAGGACACCTAACAGCAACAACAACAGCCTCCTAAACTGTAAGAAAATAAATTCGTGTTTGCTAAATCCATCCACTTGTGGTATTTCTGTTATAGTAGCACTAGACAACTAAGACAGAATTGGATACCAAGAAGTAGGTTAGTACTCTGTGAATACCCACCATGTGGAAGTGGTTTTGGAATTGGGTAATTAGTGGAGGCTGGAAGAGTTTTAAGGTGTGTAATAATGCCAGCCTGTATTGTCTCGAAGAAACTGTTAGTAGAATTATGGATGTCAAAGACAGTTCTGGCGAGGGCTCAGCAAGAAGCAAGGAGAGCTTTAGAGAAAATCTGTATCATCTTAGAGAATACCTACAGCACCAGCAACAGAATGTCGCTAGAAACGTGGACGTTAAGTGTGCTTCTGGTGGCTTTAAAAGAAAATAATGAACATGTAATTGGACAATGAAGTGAGGTCCATCCTTTTCATGCAGTGGCGAAGAACTTGTCTGAATTATGTTTAAATGTTTGCTGGAAGATAAAATTTAAGTGATTGCAGTGTAATGAATTAATTACTTAATATAGCCCTTCTAGCCATGGTCTCTGTGACTCACACACAATGGTTGAGTGGCACTATGCAAATAAGGTATAGGAAACCTGTGATGGTTGGTGTTATGTGTCAATTTGGCTAGGCCATTATTCCCAATATTGTATGGTTGTCTTCAACTTTATGTGTTGTGGATCCTGACCTCTACATGTTGATGAGGTAGGATTGGTATGGAGTGTGTCTTGGGTCCTTAGGTCATAACTTTGCTGGATGGCGGAACTTAAGTCTCACACTTACCCTTCCCTGAGGTGTGGACTGCATCTAAGGTGTATGTGTGGATGCCCTAGTGGGACCTCCCTCTCTCTGCATCTGGATCCCTCGTTTGGTTTGTGATTGATAAGCCTCCAGTTCTTAGGACTTGAGCCAGAGGGCTGCCATCTGACCTGCCGATTCTGGGATTTGCTGGTCTCCACAGCCCCGTGAGCCAGTGGCGTATAGTCTGAGCTGATTTGCTAGCTTCCCCAGCCTTGTGAACCAGCAGCCTGTGGTCTGAACTGCTGGTTTGGGTTTGTGAGCCACTGCAGTCAAGTGGATTGGAAGAAGCCTACGCCTGACCCACGGATTTGGGACTTGCCAGCCTCCACAACCGCGTGAGCGACTTCCTTTATATAGTTCATGCATTCTGTGAGATGTTGCAATGAATTAAGGAACCCAAAGATGGAAAGGAGAGTATTGAGGGGTGAGGGAGTAACTGATATTAGAGATGATAGAGCGGTACAGCAGTTTGGAAAAGTTGGACATTCGGAATATCTTTAACCTCCACCTCATAGGAATCAGCTTTGTGCTGCTCCTTATAAAAGAAATTATTCATTTAGTGGTTTTGGAAATGAAGTGGGGCCAGAGTCTGACCTCCTCTGTCTTCACAAAGGGGAAGGAGAGTAAAGATCAACAGCTTCAGGCTGATTCCTATGAGACGGAGGTCAGAGATGCCCCCTCTCTATGTCATCTTTACTGATTCTAACACCAACCATCCCACCCACGGCACTCTCTACTTCTCTGCTGGGTTGGTAATTCATTGCAGAATTCACAGAACTCAAGCAATATTCATGATTATAGGACTTATTAGGGAAGTAACAGGTTACAATTCAGGTTCAGGAACGCTCAGGATACAGTTCTTCCAGCAGGACAGCCTCTCCCCAGCCGTGTTCTCAGGCACACCTCTCTGGCCCTCTGCTTCTGCCCAAAGGCACTCAGCTTTATTGCTTCGTGAGCCAGGAAGCCCACTATGCAGTTTCTCCTTCTGGTTGCTCCTGCCATCACTTCTCTACCACCGCTTCTCAGTGTCTTCAGTGTTAAAGCTTGCTGTCTATCTCCTCTGTCCAGGACCTTCTCAGTGCAGGGATCATGGGTCCAAAGGACACACTCTCCATTCCTGGCTGTTCTTCCATGGTGGTGGTAAGATCCTCTCCTTCTCACCCTGGGGTGGCTCATTTCAAGCCCAGCAGTATAGCAAAAGTAACCAGTCCCCTTTTATTATTGTTGCTAGGTGCCATCGACTCGGTACCAACTTAGACCAACACCACGTATAACAGAACGAAACACTGCTTAGTCCTGCCACATCCTCATAATTGTTATGCTTGAGCCCATTTTTGTAGCCACTGTGTCAATCAATCTCATTAAGGGTCTTCTTCTTTTTCACTGACCCTTTACAAAACATGATGTCCTTCTCCAGGGACTGATCCCTCTTGATAACATGTCCGAAGTATGTGAGATATAGTCAAGCATTCTGGTTGTACCAAGACAGATTTATTTGTAATGAACTTCATATGTAAGTCTCCCTAATAAACTCCGTTGCTTCCACACTGGAGTTGCATGCCTCTTTATTTGGTCTTTCAGCACCCTCCAATTTTGGAGAAAAATTTCAAGTTACTGGTCCATGCCAAACCACCAAAACAAACCAAACCTGTTGCAGTTGAGTCGATTCCAGCTCATAGTGACCCTCTCCAGGACATCTAATAAACCCCATAAACAGGAGTATTGCCTGTGGGTTCTATGTGGCCATTGCAATGAATTATCAAACTCAGCAAAGAAGTAGAGAGTGCCATTGGTGAAACAGTTGGTGTCAGATGTGGTAAAGACAACAGAAACAGGAGGCATGATTCCTCACAGGAATCAGCCTTGGGCTGTTGATCTTGATTCTCCTTCCTGCTTGTGAAGTTATAGGAGGTCAGAAGCCTCTACCATGCCATTGTTACAGTTAGGTTCTGATCAGCTCATCCCTGGTGCTGTGGACTAGGGCACTGTGTACCAGCCATAGAACTGGGAGCCTAAACACCTCCCAGCACTTCAGACCAGCCAGCCCCTTCTCTCTCTCTCTCATCCTTAGCCCGCATGGGTAAGTCAATGGGCACGACCTGTAGGCTCAGGAGTCCACCCAACTCCCTGCACTTTAGACTAGTCAGCCTTTTTGTCTCTCTCATCCCTAGACTCAGCTAGGTCAATGGGTGCCAGTGGAAAATGTCCAAACTCAGTACATCTCTTCATTGCTGCACCTCCCCCAATTCCATACATCAAGTAGACCCACGTGGTCACACAGGCGAACATACCAGGCTGTCTACTCACCAGTTCCCCTTAATACACCTAATAAGAAACCTCTTGGTCAAAATTTTAAGAAGTAAAAGTTATTTTTTTCTCTTCAATTCCTTACTTCAAACACAAATTTCCTGCTCTCCCAGCAGTTCTGAGTGAGCCAGCATGTGTTTTCAAATGCAAATTTCTTAACTCTGAAGGTTCTGGTTCAACATCGGGTTTTTGACCTAAGCCCCCGATACTCTATACACAAGGCTACTGCATTGAAATGAACAGCTTGTATTTCTTTTGGCCAAATCCTAGTTGCCCTTTTAGCATATTCAATCAAGTATTGTCTGAAGGTGTAGTTACATGTTTTCTATTATTTGTAATACCCCATTATTCATTTCTAAGATACATGTAGGTCTGTTTTACAATACTTGGTAGGAAAATATTCTGTATCCATAAAAACCAAAAAACCAAACCCAGTGCCGTTGAGTTGATTCTGACTCATAGCAACCCTATAGGACAGAGTAGAACTGCCCCATAGAGTTTCCAAGGAGCCCCTGGTGGATTCGAACTGCCAACCCTTTAGTTAGCAGCTGTAGCACTTAACCACTATGCCACCAGGGTTTCCTCTGTATCCATAGTACATTCAAATAAACAGGTAACTCTTTTTAAAAAAAACATTCTAGTCTCCTCTTCTCCAAACCTTGACTATCTTCCCATTCATATGCATATGGCCTTGGGCCTCTGGCAGGATGGAACCAGAAGACCCTGGTCCCCTATCAATCATCTTGTTTAAAACCAGCCTGGCTTTAAGTTACACCAGATGAACTTTTCTTTCCTCAGCTTCAGCATAACAGCTCTTAATTTCCTTTGGCCATTACAGATAACGACAACCAAAGAAACCATCTAAGAATCATAAGCTTCATTTCTGATGTTCCTTTGTCCTTTCTATTACACAGTCCCATGCTTCCATGAGTCTGGAGCCACTGCAGTGAACCCCATTCATGATACCAACTATAAAATGGCACAGGGGGTGGGGAAGAATCATTATCAGCATCAACATCCCAAGGCTAATTCCTGTGAGGTAGAGAGCCTTGTGTTAAGAATCCAGGAGCATGTCAGCATTTGGGCCTTGCAGTAATGTACCACTCTCATTGACTTTTCCCTTCAATATACAGGTTCTGATTCCCTGGCAACAAGAGAATCACTTGAAGGAAGGAAGAAGAGATTGTAGGATTTGGGTATTGTCATTTCTGAGGACACACTTCATGGGAGACTGAGATTTCTGAACAGACATTAAAGCTGGCCTGGAAAACACAAGGACAGAGCATCGCAGTTGCTGGCAATGTCCCAAGAACAAAAGAAAATGGTCAAGGCAGAGGTGACTTTTGGCTTGTTTTATGCTTTCCTTTGTTCCCTAATACATTTGTAGAGGCCTGCAAAATCTCAGTGCAGTTCATCTGAAAAGCATTAATTTGAAAAAGTAAGGCTAGAGAAAAATAAACATTTACTCTGACTTCAGCATCAACCAATGAAGGATCAGGAATATATTGTTCATGGGATTAACACTAAACTATTGTTGTTGAATTTACTATGTGACTGGAGATTCTTTGGGTTACCTTAGCTGTCAACTTGCATCTAATATTTCTCTGGCCAGCCCAAGAGAGTCATTATAATTTAAATGCTATGGCTGGATTTTGTTGAGAAAGAAGATCAGTTCCTTGGGGGACTTCAGTATTTCATGGGACTTTTATCTAAGTTTCCTTGATATTTCCTCCTAAAGATGATGTACTGGACAGTGTCCTGTGCAACAGCATTCTGATAGATACATGTAAAGTGGGACCAGTAATAATAGAAATATAACAATGGCGGGTGAATTCCAATGTCCTCAGACTTCAGGAGTAGGAGAGAGAATTACCATCATCAGCCCAAGGCTAATTCTTAGAAGTGGAGATCAAAAATACCTGTACCCTCCAACCTTTTTACCAATTCTGACACCAGCCATCCCTCTCATGGCACTCTCCACTTCATGCCTGGGTTTGATAATTCATTGCAATGACCACACAGAACTCACAGAGCATATATAATTACAATTAAGTGGTTCATTAAGACACAGGATACAACTTGGGATAAGGATCAACAGGCTACACACTCAGGATCAGGATCAGAAAGCATGTAGGCAAAGCCTCGCTTTTTCAGTAGAGGACAGCTCTCTCAGCTCCTCTCAAACCTGCAGGCCTACTCTCAGCCCCCTCAGAAGAGGCTCTTCTTGGCCCCCTCAGGACAGGCTCCTCTAGGCTCCTTCAGGACAGGTTCCTCTTGATCCTCCTGTCTGTCACCCCTTCCTCTGCCCTTTCCAGGCTTGTTGCTATCCTCAGTGTTACAACCCTTGACCCACTGTGGCGCAATGAATTACTTAATATGGCCCTTCCAGCCATGGTATTTGTAACTCACACTCAATGACTGAGTGAGACTATGAAAATAAGGTATATGGAACCTGTGACAGTTGGAGTCAACTTGGCTAGGCCATGATTCCTAGTATTGTATGGTTGTCCTCCATTTTATGTGTTGTAAGTCCTGGCTCTAATGTTAATGAGGCAGGATTGGTATAGGGTGTATCTTGAGTCACAGCCCTGCAGGAGGGTGTGACTCAAGTCTCACCCTTACTCAAGTTATGCTCTTCCCTGAGGTATGGCCTGCATCCAAGCTATATATGTGGATGCCCTTGCGGGGCTCTCTCTGCATCTGGATCCTGTGTCTGGCTCATGATTGTCTAACCTCCAGTTCTTGGGACTGCCATCTGACCTGCTGGATTCACCAACCTCTGCAGCCAGTAGCCTATCATTTGACCTGATTTGCCAGCTTCTCCAGCCTTGTGAGCCAGCACCCTGTTGCCTGATTGCTGGTTTGCATTTTTCAGCCCCTAAAGTCAGGTGGGTCAGGAGAAGCCTATGCCTGACTGACAGATGTGGGTCTTGCCAGCCTCCACAACCACGTGAGCCATTTCCTTGATATGGTTCATGAGTTCTGTGGAACATGGCGGTGAATTGTTATTGTTGTTAGGTGCCATTGAGTTGGTTTTGACTCATAGCAACCCTATGTACAACAAAACAAAACACTGCCTGGACCTGTGCCATCCTCATAACTGTTATGCTTGAGCTCATTGTTGCAGCTACTGTGTCAGTCCATCTCTTTGAGGGTCTTCCCTTTTTTGCTGACTCTCTACCAAGCATGATGTCTTTACCAGAAACTGGTCTCTACTGATAACATGTCCAAAGTATGTGAGAAGAAGTCTTGCGATCCTTACTAATAAGGGTCATTCTGGCTGTACTTCTTCCAAGACAAATTTGTTTCTTCTTCTGGCAGTCTATGGTATATTCAGTAGTCTTCACCAATGCCGTAATTCAAAGACATCAATTCTTCTTCGGTCTTCCTTATTTAGTGTCCAGTTTTCACATGCGTATGAGGTGATTGAAACACCATGGGTTGGGTCAGGCGCACCTTAGTCCTCAAAGTGACATCTTTGCTTTTGAAAACTTTAAAGCGGTCTTTTGCAGCAGATTTGCCCAATGCAAAGCATCACTTGACTTCTTGACTGCTGCTTCCATGGGTATTGATTGTGGATCCAAGTAAAATGAAATCCTTGATGACTTCAATGTTTTCTCCATTATCATGATGTTACTTATTAGTCCAGTTGTGAGGATTTTTACTTTCTTTATGTTAAGGTGTAATTCACACTGAAGGCTATACTCTTTGATCTTCATGAATAAGTACTTCAGTTCTCTTTGCTTTAAGCAAGCAAGGTTGTGACATCTACATAACGCTGGTTGTTAATGAGTCTTCCTCCAATCCTGATGCCACATTCTTTTCATATAGTCCAGATTCCTGAATTATTTGCACAGCAAACAGATTGAATTAGTATGGTGAAAGGATACAATCCTGATGTACACATTTCCTGATTTTAAACCACGAATTATCCACTTGTTCTCTTCAAATGACTGCTGCTTTTTTTTATGTACAGGTTCTGCACAAGCACAATTAAGTGTTCTGGAATTCCCATTCTTCACAATGTTATCCATAATTTGTTCTGATCCACACAGTCAAATGCCTTTGTGTAGTCAATGAAACACAGATAAACAGCTTTCTGGTATTCTCTGCTTTTAGCCAGGACACATCTGACATCAGCAATGTTATCCCTGGCTCCACATCCTCTTCTGAATCCAGCTTGAATTTTTGGCAGTTCTCAGTCAATGTACTGCTACAACTCCTTTTGAATGATCTTCAGCAAAGTTCTACTTGCGTGTGACATCAATGACATTGTTTGATAATCTCCATATTCTGTTGGATCAGCTTTCTTTGGAATAGGCATAAATATGGATCTCTTCCAGTTGGTTGGCCAGGTAGCTGTCTTCCAAATTTCTTGGCACAGACTAGTGAGCACTTCCAGTGCTGCATCCGTTTGTTGAAACATCTCAATTAGTATTCCGTCAATTCCAGAGCCTTGTTTTTCGCCAGTGCTTTCAGTGCAACTTGGACCTCTTCCTTCAGCACCATTGGTTCTTGATTGTATGCTGCCTCCTGAAATGGTTGAACATCATCCAATTCTTTTTGGTACAGTGATTCCGTGTATTCCTTCCATCTTCTTTTGATGCTTCCTGCATCATTAATATTTTCCCTGTAGAATCCTTCACTATTGCAACTCTAGGCTTGAAATTCTTCTTTAGTCCTTTCAGCTTGAGAAATGCCGAACGTGTTCTTCCCTTTTGGTTTTCCAATTTCAGGTCTTTGAAATCTTGTGTTCAACTCTCTTAAATGGGATGATGACTGGGGGACAGGGTCTACTGACTCCACCCAGCCAGAGGCCTGAGACCATATGCATATGAATGGGAAGATACTCAAGGAATGGAGAAGATGAAACTGGAATGTTTTTTCAAAGGGTTGTGTGTTTATCTGAATGTACTATGGATATTGGATATTTCTCCTACTTAAGGTTGTAAATAAACCTAAACGTATGATAAAAAAAAAAAAAAGTTTGCTGTCGAGTTGATTCCAACTCATAGCAACCATATAGGACAGAGCAGAACTGTCCCACAGGGTTTCCAAGGAGCAGCTGGTGGATTCGAACTGCCGACCTTTTGGTTAGCAGCCGTAGCTCTTAACCACTGTGCCAAATGTATGATAGAAATGAATATTGGGTATTATAGGTTACAGAGAACGTGCAACTCTGCCTTCAGCCAGCACTTGATTGATTATACTAAAAGGGACACTAAGATTTGCCCAAAAAACACAAGCTTTTTTTTTCAAGCCAGTAGCGCTATGTATAGGGTAGAGGCTTAGGTTGAAAACCTGAGCCCTGCCCAGAATTCGTACTTGAAAAGGCATGCAGATCCACCTAAAACTGCTGGGAGAGGAGAACATTTGCATTTGAAGGAAGAATATGCAGGGGGAAAAATGACTGGTTTCCTTTTTTCCTTTCCAGCTGGTGCCTTGGATGTATTGAAGTAGGAAAAGTAAGTGCCCATCACAAGGAACTCCCTTCCAGGACTGGAAATTAAAGGGAGCTGGCTTCGTATGCTCACTTCTGGTGACCACCTGGGTCCACTCATGAATGGACATGGGGGAAGTGCAGCAGTTGAGACAGGCTGAGTTTGGATGTGTTCCATGGGTACCATTTGGCCTAGCCCGTGGGGGCTGGGCATGAAAGAGAAAGGAGGGGCTGACTGGCCAGAAGTGCAGGTAGTTGGGCTTATGAGTGTAGCCCGAATGGGCTAGGAATGAGAGAGTGAAGAGGCTGGCTGGTCTGAAGTGCAGGGAGGTGTGTGTGTAGTCTCAAGCCTAGGGTTTGCTACCCATTGTGACCTAGCTTGGATGGCTAGGGATGTGCTGACCAGAACCCAACTGAATGAAGAGAAGGACGTTTGATACTGTGAGCTGGTACAGATTACTGCAATTTGATGGCTTGCCCTGGACTAACTTTGCTTACGGATGCAGATGCTCAAAGTTCCAACCGGAACAGAAGATTCTTCAAGACCAAGGAATATGTTTCTCTCCTAGGAGTACCCGTTTAATAGGGATGGGCAATTTAAACATTGATTATCTAAAATGGGGGAGATAAAGGCACGAAGTATCTGGCTTACGTGCTTTCCTGGATGTGCTTACACTCAAAATGAGGAAGACAAGGGAGGATCCCCACTGAATAGATTCCTCTTCCTGACAGATATGAGGAAGAGAGGATGGGGGAAGATGCTGATAGAGTTATATGATGATTCAACTGTGAGTGTTGATTGTTAAAAGGATAAACCGAGATTATAAAAATTGTAATTGTAGAAGCAGTAACTGCGAAAGGGTGAACTAAGGTTTTGCTAAGCTGATATTTTGTGAGGCTCAGAGCAAGGGAATAATATTTTCTCAGATTTTATCAGACGTCAGAAAGGGTGAAGCTGAGATGAATCCTGGAGAACCTGACCAGATCAGAGGGACACCTGCTGCAGCCCTGAATGACTGGTACCTGAGTAGCCTCACTCTCAGGACTGTTTTGCCCTAGTGAAGGAGTAATTGTTAATGACTGTTTTGTACTGGTAAAGTGATTGCGAGTGGGAAGTTAATCCTTCAAGTATGAAAGTGCTAATGGCTAGAAGAGCCAGGGGGTGGCCTGTGGTGCAATGAATTGCTTAATGTGGCCCTTCTACCCATAGTTTTTGTGACTCACACACAGGGATAGAGAATACTGAACTGGTGGAATATGGAATATATATATATATATATATATAGACACACACATTAAGTATATTTATACATATATATATATCAGTTCAGTTTCCCCAGATCAGTGTGAAGGATTAACTAAATACCAGATTGTCTACTGAATAAATTATTTATTTCAGTAAGATCAGTACAAAGCTGGTTCCTATGAGGTGAAGGTTGAAGATGTCCCAACAGTCCAACTTTTCCAAATTGCTGTAGCACTCCACCATCGCTAACATCAACTAGTCTTCCTCCCATCAGTACTCTCCCTCCCTTCTTAGGTTCAGTAATTCTGTGCATCAACTCACAGAACTCACGTACCGTACTTATAGTTAAGTGGCTTATTAGGGAAGTAACAGGGTTGGAATTGCTTGGAAGTAAGAGAAATCACTCAGGATGCAGTTTTTTCATTCAGGACAGCTGCTTCTTGCCCTCTGCTGCCAGGCCCAGCTCAGAGCTTTCTAGGCAAGTGTTACAACTCTTAGCTCCCTGGGTCATCAAGCCCCACCACAGCCATCTTGCTCTGGTCTCCTGGTTCCTGGTGTCTTGCAACGCTGTGGTTGTACCACCATCTCTCACTCTCTGATGGGGCACAGCTGTCTTTCTCTCTGTCTCCTGGACCCAGGAGGTTCCCAGTGCAGGAATCCTGGGTTCAGTGGATGCGCTCCACTCCTATCTCTTCTTGGTGTTGGTGAGGTTTCCCCCTTCCCACCTCTGTTATGGCTCATTTTAAGCCTAGTGGGATGACAAACCTGACCAATCCCCTCATTTTGGTTCCGTCCAGTTTATTTGCATGGTCCCACCCCCACAAATGGAGCCTGGGTGGCATAATCTTCTTCTTTTTTTTTTTTTTTTTTATGGCTTTTAACCAAAAAGATCAGCAGTTCAAATCCACCAGCGGCTCCCTGGAAACCCTTTGGGGCAGTTCTACTCTGTCCTATAGGGTCACAATAAGTTGGAATCAATTCTACAGCAATGGGTTATTTTGACCCCCACAAAGCTGCCTTGCACCTTATTTGTATTATTAGCAAGCTGTCCAATGCCCTCAGTAAGTTCCAAGTACCTCATTTTCATAGTCCCACATAATCATTTCATGGGAGTTACAATACCATGGCAAGAAAGGCCATCATATTGCGGGCCACCCCCTGGCTTTTCTAGCCATTTGCCCTTTCATACTTGGAGGCTAACTTCCCCCTCCCAGAATGGGAGGAATGATGCTAATAAGTATATGTAACACTAACGAGGGGTTTGGTCAGTGTTGCGGTCCTGCTAGGCTTAAAAGACAGCTAATTCCAGAGCAGGGAGATGATCTCACCATCAAAAAGGAAGACCAACTAGGAGTGGAGCATGTCCTTTGGACCCAGGATCCCTGTGCTGAGAAGCTCCTGGAACCAGAAAATCATCAAAAAACTGGCAAAAGGTGGCATGGTGGCTTTTTGGCCCACTAGGTGCTTTCATGGAAACCCTGGTGACGTAGTGGTTAAGTGCTATGGCTGCTAACCAAGAGGTTGGCAGTTCGAATCCGCCAGGCGCTCCTTGGAAACTATATCGGGCAGTTCTACTCTGTCCTATAAGGTCGCTATGAGTCAGAATCGACTCGAGGGCAGTGGGTTTGGTTTGGTTTTTTGAGTGCTTGCAGGTAGGAGGCTTGCTGGTGGAGCGGGGTGCCTCTGGGCACTTGGAGCTGGGTTTGCCAGACCATGAAGATAGAGCTGAACACCTTCAGGCTGAGGTTTACTGGTGGGGTTTGGTCCCTCTGGGCACTATCTGCAGAGTTAAGAGAACTTTGTAATACTTGCCCAGGAGGGTATCAGCCAGGCCAAGGGGCTAAGGGCCAGAGAAAGACCTGCCTGCTCCCACAGCAGAGAAGAGGCTGTCCTTTTAGAAGAACTGAACCTGAGTTGTAACCTGTTAACTTCGATAATAAACCACATGATTGCGAATATTGTCTGTGAGTTCTGTGTGGCCACTGCAAGGAATTATCAAACCCATCAGAGAAGTGAAGAGTCCCACGGGAGGGACAGTTGGTGTCAGAATTTGTAAAAAGTTTGGTCTGTCTGACCTCTGCCTTATAGCAATCAGCCTTGGGCTGTATTTCTTGATTCTCCTTCCCTGTTGTGAAGTTAGGGCAGGTCAGATTCCTCCACCAAGCCATTTTTACAATGATTTTATGTTCCCAGGACACAGAAACACACCTAATTACATATTGATTTGGAAGGTGAATAAATGACATAATGAACTAATCAAACAGTATTTTGTCATAGAAATAAGCCATTGGAAGGCAGTTTGTAAAACGGAATTTTCCCCCAGGAACTTTTTTCTTGTGGGATTAGAGAAGCACAGTAACTGAATATAAATGGACAGAATAGAAGACAAGAAAGACCGCCAGAATAAGTAAACAAAATACACGGTGAGAACCTTTGTGTCTACCAATGGAGGTGAGGACAGGCAATGGGAGGAGGTGAGGATAGGAGATGGGAGTCCTTTTGGGTTGTCTTAGAGTGAACTCTTATATCACCTTTGAGGGTTGCCACCATTTCAAAGATCCAGTGTCCTCTGTGACCTGCTAGTGTGAGATATGTGATTTCTTCTATCTTCATTATTCCTTCTCACTTTCCTCGAAATGGGGCTCTTGGCCTCTTTCCTTTATTTGCAGTTCCTTTTCTTAATCCTATATACTAAGTTACAGTGAATCCTGCTCATAGGGAAAGAGATGGAAATTTGCCTTGCAGAGGCAGTCTCAAAATTCCTTGTGAAATCTTGGGGTTGTGGGTAATTTTTTTCACCCAAAATTGTAAATTCTTTCTTTCTTTCCTTTTGGAAACCAGACTAACTCAATTTGCAAGTTCAAGAAATACGGCTGGGTGGAGGGGCAGAGACATCCTTGTGATCTCAGTAAAACGCGCAAGGCAGCGTTCAATCAATTACATCCAGATTAGCTAAAGGTTTATCTATATCCCTCCTCTTTATAAGCCCCATTGTACCTAGCTTCTTCAAGTCATTCATTTTTTCTGGAATCAAAATGGTCTTCCTGTATGTATATAGAAGAACTGCCTAGTGTAAACCTGATGTTCAAATTTCGTTGAGTTTTGATTGTTTTTGACACTAGCTACTGGCACTAAAAACCAGCCTCTGGCGTTCTATAGGGCAGTGATTCAATATGGACGCCTTTAGGGCTCGCCCATAGAAAGGGCGTAGACATGTTACCTCCTAAGTTAATGCCGGAAATGCGCTCTTTCAGGGAACTGTGTTTGCAGAATGGTTTCAAGCTTTGCTGCTAACCAAAAGGCTGGTAGTTCAAATCCACCAGCTGCTCCTTGGAAACCCTATGGAGGAGCAGTTCTCCTCTGACTTACAGGGTTTCTATGAGTAGGATTCGACTTATCGGCAATGACTTTGGGTTTTCTTGGCGTTCTTTCAAAAGTTCCTGATCCTCGCTGGCCTCCGCAGGCATAAAAGGATTCTGCAGGAGAGGTCCGTAAATAGAAGCAGTGAACCGAAGTAAGTGCAATTTTTTTTTCTGAATTGCAGGTGATTCAGGAGAAAAACTGATTACTGCTCTTGTCTTTGGAACAGAGCGAAGGAAGTGTGTGGGCATGGTGTAGTGAGGACCCACGTAGTTCCTGAGGGGAGCGCTGGAGTGGAGGTGTGTGAGGGCAAGCAGGTGGGAGTGCGGTGCCTTTGGGGTCAGATCTGGGGCGAGAGACTTTGTGCAACGATTAAGGTTTTCCCGAATGTCAGGTTACTGGGTCTTTGCGGATCTCTTTTCTTGTAAGGGGTGGAGGTGGTATTCATGATGAATGTGCTGTTTGGTACGGGTTCGGGATTTAATATAGACCGCAGTGACGTTGGAGCTGGGGCATGGACATCATACAGGGTGTTTGGTCCAGGTTTGTCATTAATCCGAGATGAGGGTGATCTGCGTCTGTGGTACAGAGAATTGCGAGGCGTGAAGCTTCGGAAGACCGGGACCCGAGGAACCTCGGCTGCTGGAACAGAAGGTGGCATATTGCCCGGCCGGTAGTTCAGAAGTCTTTGTTTAAATAATCATATATTTTGTCCTCCCATCCAGTAGTTGGCTAATTAACTACTATTTCAGGGACTAATCCACCAATGGCGTTCATCTGTCTAAGGCTGCTTTCCCGCTGAAGATGTAGAGTTGAGTCATTCTCTAAGATCTTACCTGCCTTAATGCACCCAAAGACAAACCACTTGCTTGAAATTTGAAAAGCAAAACATTTTTTTTCCCCTAAAGTTCCTTCCTTCAGATGCAAATTTCCTGTTCTCAAAGAAGTTCTGGGTTGGTCTGCATGCCTTTTCAAATGCAATTTACTGATTTCAAAACTTTTGGGTGGGACTAAGATTTTCTTGCATCTGTTATGGATTTAATTGTGTCTCCCCAAAATATGTGTCAGCTTGGCTGGGCCACGATTCCCAGTACTGTGTGATTGTCCACTGTTTTGCCATCTGATGTGGTTTTCCTCTGTGTTGTAAATTGTACCTTTACTATGTTAATGAGGCAAGATTAGAGGAAGTTATGTTAATGAGTCAGGACTCAATCTACTAGATTAGGTTGTATTTTAAGTCAATCTCTTTTGAGATGTAAAAGAGAGAAGGGAGCAGAGAGACGGGGGTGGGGGGGGGGTACTTCCTACCACCAAGAAAGCAGAGCTGGGAGTGGATGGTATCCTTTAGACTTGGGTTCCCTGCACTGACATGTTCCTAGACCAGGGAAAGATTGGTGACAAGGACCTTTCTCCAGAACTGGCACAAAGAGAAAGCCTTCCCCTGGAGCTGGTGCCGTGAATTCAGATTTCTAGCCTCCTAGACTGTGAGAGAATTAATTTCTGTTTCTTTAAGCCATTCGCTGGTGGTTTTCTGTTATAACAGCACTGGATAAGTAAGGCAACCTCCTAGACCCAGGAGACAGACAGGCAGAGCTGTAATACTGGAGACGGTGAGGGACATTGGGAAGTAGTTGCAGAGAACCAGAGGCTGTAGAACCAGATCAGCACAAGAAGGTGTGGTGGGCTTCCCCACCCATGGAGCAAGGTGCTTACAGTAGGCTTACCAATCCATGGAGAAGAAGAAATCCGAGCCTTCCTGCAGGAGGCTTTCTGGCAGAGTAGGATGCCTCTGGGAACTTATCAGTGGAGCTACAGAGCTTTGTAACACTTGTCCAAGCAGAACAGGGGCCAGGCCAAATGGCTGAAGGGCTGAGAGGCCTAGGGCCAGAGAGAGGCGTGCCTGTGGGCACAGCTGAGAGGAGGCTGTGCTGATAGAAAAACTTTGTCCTGAGCTTTCCTGAGCCTGAAAAGTAACCTGGTACTTCCCTAACAAACCCCACAATTGTGAGAATGGCCTGAGAGTTCTGTGTGGCCATTGCAATGAATTATCTAACCTAGCAGAAAAATAGAGAGTGCCACGGAAGAGATGACTGGTGTCAGAATTGGTAAAAAGGTTGGGGAGAGGAGGTGTGCCTGACTTCCGCCTCATAGGAGTCACCCTTGGGCTGTTGATCTTGATTCTCCTTCCCCCTTGTGAAGATAGAGGCAGTCAGATACCCCCACACCACCATTTTTACAGCATGAATGCTCTTTGATCTATAAAGAATGCTAGGGAAGATTTTGGCCTGGTACTTTGTTCCAACACTGAACACTGCATACGAGTATACAGCCTCTGCTGTCAGACCTGCTATGGACACATCCTGTACCTGGTGTCTTAGTCATCCAGTGCTGATATAACAGAAATATCACAAGTGAATGGCTTTATCAAAGAGAAATTTATTCTCTCACAGTCTAGTAGGCTACAAGTCCAAATTCAGGGCATCAGCTCCAGGGGAAGGCCTTCTCTCTCTGGAGGAAGGTCCTTGTCATCAATCTTCCCCTGGCTGAGTTGCTGCTCAGGTGCAGGGGCCCAAGGTCTGAAGGATGTGCTCTCTTGATGGTATGAGGTCTCCCTGTCTCTGTGCTCTCTTCTGGTTTTTATATCTCAAAAGAGGTTGACTTAAAACACTATCTAATCTCATAGATCTCATCAATATAACTGCCGCTAATCCATTTCGTTAACATCATAGTTATAGGATTTACAACACATAAGGAAATCACATCAGATGACAAAATGGTAGGTAATCAAACAGTACTGGGAATCATGACCTAGCCAAGTTGAGAGATATTTTTTGGGGATACAATTCACTCCAATGCACCAGGTGTTTCAAAAGAAGAGAGAAAATGCTGTTAAGCATTTTTCACCCAAAATTTTAGCTGCTGTCCTCTATTGTATGTTCAAACTAAGGGGTTCCTATGGGTACTTTGGAGTCCTTGGGTGGTGCAAAATGTTGATAAACAGATTGGAAGTTTGAGTGAGATAAAAGAGATCTTAGAAAAAATGCTTGGTGACCTACTTCCAAAAGTTCACAACATGGAAAACCTTATGGAGCAGTTCTACTCTGCCAGATCTGGGGTAGAAAAACTTCTCAGAGAAGCAAAGAATCTGTTGAGACACAAATACCTTGCTCCAGTCTCTCAAGTGTCAGACCTCAGCATTTCTTGCTCCCTCCATGTGGACCCTGTCTGCCTCAGGGATCATCAAAAGATAAGGCTCTACCAGACACTCAATTAGTCTCTCAGGATATGCTACTAAAAAATTTTAATTGTTTTTGGTAATTAGCAACTGGAAATAGCTTTTTCAGGAATATTCTCTGGTCACCAAGCCTGTAATCCCATTGCTGCCACAGGTGAAATGATAATTGCAGTTCTGTGGGGAGGTGAGGTCACAGAATCACTAACCCGTATCTCAGGGTCTGTCTGCCTCCCTCCCACACATGTACTATCTCCTGTGACTGTCACACCGAGCCCATTGTCCATCAGTGGGAAGGAGTCAGTGAGTATTTTCTATTTCAATCTGGGAGACAGAGACTGTGAAGGAAGGAGGAGTATCAGGAGCCTGGATAAGTGACCATGTCAGAAAAACGCATTCTTCTGGGTTTGGAGCTGGTCCAGTGTCAAAGCCACACAGGAAGGGGGAATATTTCATGAGGCATAAGCTGAGCTGGCAAAGAGAGATTGGGTTCCTAGATCCTGCACTACGTCCCCATGGCTCCTAACGTGCTTTAATCGAATCTTCACTGATAGTGATTGTTGGGTTTAATCCAAGTGATAATGAAATCTGATTTTTAATGTGGTTAATGACTGTAGTTCTAAAATTAATCTGCTATTCAGGCTACCTTATGAGCGTCATAAACTAAACTTTCAGGATTTCTAGAGGTGTGCTTGTAATATCTTCATACTTGCAATAAAGAATGGAATAAAACTGCAGGAATCATCAATTCCTGTTCAGCAACTGTACCTGAATGGCAGTTCCTGGGTTAACGGTGTTTTCTCAAACTCTGGAGGTATGAAGGGCTTATTGGAGACAGTAATTGTGTCTTTGATGGAAACATTCATGGTGTGTTGGTTATGGTGAGATTGTTTTCCTTCTTGGAGCCCTGGTAGTGAAAACCAAAACCAAACCAAACCCAGTGCCGTCGAGTCAATTCCAACTCATAGCGACCCTATAGGACAGAGTAGAACTGCCCCATAGATTTTCCAAGGAACGCCTGGCAGATTTGAACTGCCGACCCTTTGGTTAGCAGCCATAGCACTTAACCACTACACCACCAGGGTTTCTGTGGTTAAAAATTCAGTTGCGGACCAAAAGGTCAGCAGTTTGTATCTACCAGTCACTCCTTGAAAACCCTATGGAGCAGTTCTACTCTGTCCTATAGAATCGCTATGAGTTGAAATCGACTCCAAGGCAATGGGTCAACGGTTTTCCTTCTTAAAAGGAGGAAAGCAGCATTTAAGGAAAGGTAACTGTGACTACAAGCTTCAGACTGTAGTTGTCAGGCATAAATGTATCTTGTGATATTTCCCCTGATTTAAAATACATAGTCTGATATCAGTTCAAACACCTACTATTTTAGTTTATATAATACACAAAATTTCTTCCCTTAAGATTTAATTTTGCATAGGTCTCTGATATTTTAATATCTCTCACAAATGCTGACTCATTTCTAACATTTTTACTTAACACAGCTATTAATAAATAGACAAGTGTTGTTGTTGTTGTTGTTAGGTGCCATCGAGTTGGTTCCGACTCATAGCGACCCTATGCACAACAAAACGAAACACTGCCCGGTCCTCCGCCATCCTTAACAATCGTTGTTATGCTTGAGCCCATTGTTGCAGCCACTGTCAATCCACCTCGTTGAGGGTCTTCCTCTTTTCCATTGACCATGTACAAGTATATGATCTTAAATTAGTAGTAATTTGTTTTCTATGCTACCCTATTTTGTGATGTATTTGTTTCATGTCCTATAGTTTAGGGCAGGTTATGAGTTTATTCAGTAATTTCTGAGATAGATGACAGTGCCCTTCTGTTCCTGGCATAAAGGCAAATGAATCTTTTTGTGTCTTTCTTAACATCTGGACATTCTTGTGTTCATTAATGAAGCTTCTCATGGGGCAAGTTTGTCATGATATTATACTACAATCAGTGTATCTACATTTCATGAAGAGATCTAAAGCTTAATTCATAATTAATATTGACCCATAGAATAAATTATTATGTGCAAATAGAAACATTTTGAAAGCAAAATTATAAAAAAAAAATCCCACCAATCTAAAATGAAGTGCAAGAAGTAAAAGCAAAACTAAATTTAGATCTGCTGCATCTGAAGAACACATTAATATAGTATTTTAATATCGCATGGTGGTTAAATGCATTATTTTCATCACCAGCCCAGCCACCTCGGTGTCTCTAATTTGCCCTTATTTAAGTGTATGAATTCAGACAAAAAAACTTAACCTCTCTGTGCCTAAGATCCCCTCATCTTTATAAAATGAAGTTGTAGTATTTTCTGCCTCATAAATTTGTGAAGAATGAAGTTACCACATGCATATCCTTCATTGCAGCGATTCCTATATTGTAAGGGACCTTTGTTGGTTATACATTCAACTCTGAAGCCTCTTAATGGGAGAAGCACTTTAAGTGATTATTTCTACGTGGGAATTATTGCTAAGTGGAGAGTATTGGATTTCAGCTGTTATAATACATGAGGCCCACACCTCATAGAACCATCAGGATGGATGTCAGGGAACTGGCAATAGGAACTGCCTACTTATCCCAGACTGTAGTTGGAATCCTGGGGAATTTCTCTCTTCTATACTGTTATACCATCCTTTACTTCACTGGGTGCAGGTTACAGCCCACAGATTTGATTCTCACGCACCTATTTGTAGCCAATTCCATGGTCCTTCTCTCTAGAGGAATCCCCCAGACAATGGTATCTTTTGGGTGGAAAGGTTTTTTCAATGATTTTGCATGCAAGCTTTTTGCCTATACTTCCAAAGTGGGCCGGGGCGTGTCCCTTGCCAGCACCTGCCTTTTGAGTTTCTTCCAGGCCATCACCATCAGCCCCAGGAACTCCAGATGGGCAGAGCTTAAGTGAAAAACTCCCAAGTACATTGGCCCCTCTATTTTCATGTGCTGGATGACACAAATGCTGGTAAATATCATTTTTCCTATGTTTGTGATTAGCAAACAGACCAACACAAATATCACATCCAGAAAAGATTTGGGATACTGTTCTTCTGTTCGTCACGACAGAACCAAAGACTCCTTGTATGCAGCATTGTTATTTGTCCCTGATGTTGTAGGTTTGGGGTTCATGATCTGGGCCAGTGGCTCCATGGTTTTCATCCTGTACAGACACAAGAAGCAGGTTGAACACATTCATAGGAACAACGTCTCCTCCAGCTCCTCTCCTGAGTCCAGAGCTACCAAAACTATCCTTCTCCTGGTGAGCACCTTTGTGTATTTTTACACCTTCTCCGCCATCTTTCACTGTTATATGGCTCTTGCTGATAAGCCCAGTTGGTGGCTAGAGAATGCCTCCCCGCTAATCCATGCATGTTTCCCAACTGTTAGCCCCTTTGTTCTCATGAGCCATGTCTCCAGTGTCTGTAGGCTGTGTTTTGCTTGGATAAGATAGACAAAATCCCCTCACCTTTGGGAGACATGTAAATGGTATGTATTTGCCAATGTTCAGTTGTTCACTCGCTCATCCTCCACTCATCATTTGATGCACAATCATGAAAGGGTTGCATTGCAAGAACTGAGCTTCTGCTCCCAAAGAAACAATCAAATGTAATAGCACTGGTAAAGGAAATGTCAGGTAATGATGTGTTTGTAATTTAACAGTTTGTGCCAGTCAGGTACTCGGAAAGAAAAGGTAGTTTACTGCAAATAGCAAAATCACTTCCGTGACTTTAAAGAGTGTCTGCTCATTTTCTCATACAGAGTTTTGAACTAAAACGAGCTTAATAGACCGAGTACCATCCCAGTATTTAAAGTCAAGTATTATCTCTCCTGCCCCAAATTTCTCCCTCCTCCTTCTACAAACAAATGATTAGGTTTGAATATATTTAATTCACTAAATGTTCAAATTTTAAAGAAAATATTATAGAATCCCTCATTTTGATTGGCTGAAACTGGCAGTGGGTTTTAGAGGTTATCTTTTATGGGTAAAGTTAACCATTCACGGCCCTTGTATTAGAATCTTTATTTTAATAAACTTGGGAAATCATGTTCCTTAAAAGAACAGTAGTAACAAATATCAGGATTCCCTACTTTATGAAAATACCACAGAAAATATCAACATAAATATGATTCCCTATTTTATGGGCAATACTACAGAAAATATTCAACATAGGGGTATTCATTGCATAACATTACATAAAAACTTAAATGGTGAAAGAAAGTACATATTCATAGAAACAGACTGTGAATTGTCTGAAAGGTGTCTGTATGGGCTTTATATTACTGAGAATATTACACCAAATGGTTTTGTGTATTTGAGAATAGCTTATGTAAGAATAACAATTGAAATACAAAATGCAACGTCATAGAGTGAAATTAATCAAGATTTATTTTAATTTGGACAAGTGTCAAATGTACAGAGAAGTGTTAAGTTGGAACATGGCAAAAGCAAGAGTCTGACCTACAAAAGGTACATTCTGTAACAACAAGAGGCCAAATTTAAGGACTAATCCCTGGAAAGATTCTGCCACAAAATCCACATCTGTGTCCTTCTGCATTCAATATGGGAAGGTCTAAAATACTTAGATTATGATTTTTAGAGACACATAGGTACTGTTGTCAGGATATCTTCTGGTTACACAACTATTTGAGTAAATGTCATCTAGTGCACACTTTTGGGGTGCTCAATTGACTTAATAATTGGGGGACAGCATTGCCTTTGGGAAAGAAAATGGAGATGCTGAATGAAGTCAAGTTTTTGTGTGAATCTGCGGTGGGCTCTCTACTCTACATGGAAAGTATTTAGTTTCTCTGGGATTGAGGTCTTAGTAACTAGCATGTAGTCATGAGGTGCCTGTGTTTGCCATGTGACAACATTCGAGGATGGAGACTCTGGGGATTGAGTGAAAAAAATTGTCCCTACCCTTATGTCCTAGAAAGGAAGACCAACAATAAGCAAAGAAATATATAAAATGTATAAGGCAATAAGTCATAAAGGAGTATTTAAAGAGAAGTTGGCACTTGAGCTAGATTTCTAAGAATAAGTAGTTGCTTAAATGTAGATCATTAAAGTGAAATCCTTTCAGAGTTTGTGTCCTGTCATGCCACACCTCACCATTTAGGAGTACATGAAATCAGATACCCCTGCAAGACCACCTGTCTAAAGGCAAAAGGCACCATGCTGAGCAGGGTCTCTTAGAGTCTCTGAGTCAAGGTTTCTCTGACAAGTGTCACAAGAAGGATAAGCTTGGCTTTCATTGCCCAGACATACCCACCTACCTGTCATTTTTTTGCATGCTGGTGGCTTGTATGTTTCTGTGATGGAGGAAGCTATGCCATCAGTATTTCCAACACCAGCAAGGTCACCCAGGACGGACAAGTTTCAGTGGAGTTTCCAGAGTAAAATAGACTAGGAAGAAAGTCCGGGCAATCTGCTTCCAAAAATTAGCCAATGAAAACCCTGTGGATAACAACAGAACATTGTACCACTTGTTTGCTTTGGGCACATCATCAGGACCACAGAGGAACACATCATTTTTGGTGAAGCAAAGGGCCACCGAGGAAAGTGGAGACCCTCAGTGGGTTGGATTAACAGAATAGTCACAGCAATGGGCTCAAACATGACAGCAACTATGGGTATGGCAAAGGACTAGGCAACTGTTTCGTTCTGTCACGCATAAGGTCTCCATGAGTCGGAGTCAGCTCCATGGCAGCTGACAACCACAAGCATGTATTAGGTGTGAAAAGAATATGAATCAAACTCTCTTGATTCCTGTGCATGTGAAACCTAGGCTGGGAGGAATACAGGGATCAAACGGACAATAAGTAACAGGACAGTTGTAAGTACCTCAAAGGGGAAGTACTTGGCCCTATGAGATCCCTGAAGAGGCACCTATTCTCATGCAGGTATGCCACTTGTTCAAAATTAATATGTTATTGTATATACTAATGTTTAACCACTGCTCCACCAGAGCTCCATATTAATGTTAGGTATACCAAAAAAAAAAAATTCCATACACAATGCCATTGAGTCAATTCCGACTCATAGTGACCCTATAGGACAGAGTAGAATCACCCCACAGGGTTTCCAAGTAGTGGCTAGTGGAGTCAAACTGCCGACTTTTTGGGTAGAAGGAAAGTTCTTAATGACTGCACCACCAAGTGTCCTAATATTAATTATAGTCAAAGTTGAAAGGCTGTGTCTTAGAGTGTCTTGGTCAGTCATATACCAGTTTGAAAGTATGACTGACCAATATCATATTTTCATATTAAACAGACCCATTGTTGCTTAAATTTAGATAGTCTAGGTATTGCCATGAATATGGAAAAAATATATATGAATATGAGCATATATTAATTTAAAATAATAATCAGTAAATTGACTATGCAGTTGTTCATTATTGATAATAGTAGACTGTACCAATTGAGATGTTACCAGTAATTAATCATTGGTAACAATTGTGGGTGAACAATTGCTGATGGCCCCAGTTGTTGTTAACCAGTATTAGATTATAGACAAATCCTGCCACTACACCAATTGTTCTGACAGATTTCATCTTAGAAAAGTAATAGAGAGCTACTCTGGTTTGACATGCATAAAGTCATTCAGTCTATTGCCAGCAAGCTCATAAAGTTTATGTTCTGCATCCCAGTTTGTTGAGTAGTATCTGGGGTCTTAAAAGCATGTGAGCAGCCTTCTAAGATACAACTATTTGTCTCTAATTGTTCAGAGCTGAGGTGGTTCATGTTGTGTATCAACTTGTTTGGGACATGATCCTCAGGGTTAGGCAGTTATGATGTAGTTTGGCAGCTATATAATGATGTCCTCACCTCCTATGATGAGATCTGATAAGATGTAATCGTCTCCACCATGAGATCTGTTATGAGCAGCCAATCAGTTGAAGGGGAGTTTTCTTGGGAGTTTGGCCTGCATCCAATATATGTAGACTTTCTGGCAAAGATCACTGGCTTTTGCTCATTCTGGATCCTCCATCTGATCTCCTGTTCTTGGAACTTGAGCTAGCAGCTTATCTGTGTGTCTTGGGATTCATCAGCCTCCATAGCTTGTGAGCCAGGTTCTGCCGTCTTACCTCCTTATCTTGAGATTCATCACCCTCCAACGCAAGTGAGCCAGCACCTGGCACCCTACCTGCAGATCTTAGGTTCAGCCGCCTTTATAGCTACGTGAGTAACGAGAAGCCTCCAGCTTGACCCATGGACTTGGGACTTTCCAACCTCTACAACTGCATGAGTCATTTATTTGATGTAAATCTCTCACTCTGTGTTTGTCTCTCTCTCTGTACATACGTATATGCATCCGTGGTTTTGCTTTTGTAGAGAACCCAGCATAAAACAGGACTAAACAAGAAAGAAAGAAACCAAGGACTCAAGTTAGTGAGTAGACCACAGACCTAATGGACTATAAGAACCACAGTCTCATCTACCCTGAGATTAAAAGAACTAGATGGTACTTGACCTTCACCACCAGCTATTCTGATCAGGACCACAATAGGTGGATCCTGAAAGAATGGGAGAAAAATGTGCAACAGAACTCAAATTCCTAAAAAGTCTGGACTTCCTGGACCAGCTTAGACTTCAGGGCTCCCCGAGTGTATGCCCTGAGATACTCTTGAAACCTTGAACTGCAATTAGCCCCTGAGCTCATGTTTTAACTGAATAACAGATCGGCTCACAAAATAAAGAATATCACCTGTGAGTACGGTACACCTTTAAAAGTGCATCTACATGAGAACCAACAGTCAATAATTACTTTAAAATACAGATGAGAACGTAAGAGATCAGGGACACTAGATTAATGGAAATGGAACAGGCAGAACAGAAATACTGAGAATGTGAATGTAATCAATGTCACTGAACAATTTGTGTAGACTTTGTTGAATGGGAACCTAAACAGCTGTGTAAAACTTCACCAAAACCCAGAAAATATTATTTTAAACATTGTGAATATGTCTAGAAATCTATTACCGCTGGTTACCCCTTGTGATGATTTTTTATAAGGAAGAAGCAAGGAGAAATAAATATCCTTAAAATTTCAAGGGTCTTGTTATGTTTTATTATCGTATAATAAAGCATGTGTTATATTTTAGATATACCACAATAAAGAAAGGTACAGTATTTTTTTCATGTCAGTCTTGAAGCATAAATGTTCTTCCAGGCATGAAAGATCACTGATACGTTAGCAGTCCTGGGGAAGGTGCTGGACTGGCACTTCTGTCGGACCCTGAATACAGGACACCAGTGAATGGCCTCTCCTGCCAGATGCGCTATGGTCACATCCTATACCTGGTGTTTTAGTTTCCTAGCTTGCTGTGATGGAAATACCACAAGTCGGTGGTTTTCAAAAACAGACATTAATTTTCTTAAATTCAGGAGGCTGGATGTCCAAATTCAGGGCACTGGCTCTAGGGAAAGCTGTCTCTCTACCAGCTGTAAAAAAAAAAAAAATTGGGCGGGGGGAAGCTATTTGTGTCTTTCACTTTCTGTTCCTTGATTCCTTGACAATTGCAGTGCAATGGGTTTCTCTTTATACATGGCCTTTTTGACCTTGGGCTTATCATTCTGTCAAAACGATTGGCTAGGTCCTAATCTTGCAAAGAATTTGTTAGTCTACTATGCAATTTGGGTGTGTAAAACCACCCAGTAGGATTAAGTGACCTCTCAGGATTGGTCAATTACTATGCAAATGAAGTGGCAATAAACTATCAAGGGCCAGTTAGTGGTTAAATGAATATTTTCTTTTTTAAGGATCAGCATAAAAAGTTCCGGTAAGGCAGAGGTTAAAGATGTCCTAAATGTCCAACTTTTCCAAACTGCTGTGGCACTCCACCTTCTCTACAATCAACTACTCTTCCTCCCCGCAGTACTCTCCCTCCCATCTTTGGGTTCAGTAATTGGCCTCAATGTCTCACAGAACTCACTCACCATTCTTACAGTTAAAGTGGTTTATTATTGAATAATTTGTTCACCTAGTGCTGCTCTAACAGAAATACCACAAGTGGATGGCTTTAACAAAGAGAAATTTATTCTCTCACAGTGTAGGAGGCTAGAAGTCCAAATTCAGAGTGCCAGCTCCAAGGGGAAGCTTTTCTCTCTCTATCAGCTCTGAGGGAAGTTCCTTGTCATCAATCTTCCCCAGTGGAGGAGCTTCTCAGCACAGACATCCCACGTCCAAAGGACACTCTATTCTCTTGGCTCTTGTTTCTTGGTGGTATGAGACCCCCAAATCTCTCTGCCCAATCTTCTCTTTTATATCTCAAAGAGATTGGCTTAAGACGCAACCTAATCTTGTAGGTTGAGCCTGCCTCATTAACAGAACTGCTTTAATTCCATCTCATTAACATCATAGATGTTAGATTTACAACACATAGGAAAATCACACTGGATGCCAACACAGTGGACAATCACACAATACTGGGAATAATGGCCTAGCCAAGTTGGCAGACATATTTGGGGACACGATTCTATCCATGACAGGGAAGTAATGGGTTACTACTTCGGTTCAGAGTCAACTTTGGTGTAACAGGAACGACTAGGACACACTTCCTTGATCAGGACAGCTTCTTCTCACCCCCTTGGCCCAGGCCCTGCTGGAGGTCTTTTGCCAGCGGTCCCTGCTTGGGGCCTCCTGGGCCAGTGTTAAAATTAAAACTCTCAGCTCCGTTGGTCAGCAAGCTCCACAGTAGCCATCTCACACCAGGCTCTGTGTTCCTTCTGTCACCTGCTGCTACTGCTCTTGCTGCTGCTGTCCACCGTCTCTCCCATCTCTGTCCACATGTCTCCGTTAAGCCTAATGTGGTGACAAAACTGACCAATCCTCTTGTTAGTGTTCCATACACATATTAGCATGCTCCCACCCCCACAAGCGTGTCATGCAACTTATTTACATTATTAGCAAACTATGCTATCCTGACGAGCACCTCCAGGGCTCCATCTGTTTGTTGAAACATCTCAATTGATATTCCCTCAATTCCTGGAGCCCTGTTTCTCGCCAATGCCTTCAGAGCAGCCTGGACTTCTTCCTTCAGTACCATCGGTTCCTGTTCTTATGCTACCTCTTGAAATGGCTAAACAACAACTAATTCTTTTAGATATAATGACTCTGTGTATTCCTTCCATCTTCTTTTAATGCTTCCTGCATCTTTTAATATTTTCCCCATAGAATCCTTCACTATTGCAACTAGAGGCTTGAATTTTTTCAGCTTGAGAAACGCCAAGCATGTTCTTCCCTTTTGGTTTTCCATCTCCAGCTTTTTGCACATGTCATTATAATACTTTACTTTGTCTTCTCGAGCTGCCCTTTGAAATCTTCTGTTCAGTTCTTTTACTTCATCAATTCTTCCTTTTGCTTTAGCTGCTCAACCTTCGTCTATGCCAAGAAATATGGAAGACAACTTCCTGGCCAACTGACTGGAGAAGATCCATATTTATGCCTATTCTGAAGAAAGGTGATCCAGCTGAATGTGGAAATTATAGAACAATATCATTAATATCACACGTAAGCAAAATTTTGCTGAAGATTATTCAAAAATGGCTGCAGCAGTATATCGGCAGGGAACTGCCAGAAATTCAGGCCAGTTTCAGAAGCGGATGTGGAACCAGGGATATAGTTGCTGATGTCAGATGGATCCTGGCTGAAAGCAGGGAATACCAGAAGGATGTTTACCTGTGTTTTACTGACTATGCAAAGGCATTCAACTGTGTGGATCATAACAAATTATGGATAACATTGCAAAGAATGGGAATTCCAAAACACTTAATTGTGCTCATGAGGAATCTTTACATAGATCAAGAGGCAGTTGTTCGGACAGAACAAGGGAATACTGATTGGTTTAAAGTCAAGAAGGGTGTGCGTCAGGGTCATGTTCTTTTACCATACCTATTCAATCTGTATGCTGAGCAAATACGAGAAGCTGGACTATATGAAGAAGGACAGGGCATCGGGATTGGAGGAAGACTCATGAACAACCTGCATTATGCAGTTGACACAACCTTGCTTGCTGAAAGTGAAGAGGACTTGAAGCACTTACTAATGAAGATCAAAGACCAGTCTTCAGTATGGATTGCACCTCAACATAAAACAAAAATCCTCACAACTGGACCAATGAGCAACATCATGATAAACGGAGAAAAGATTGAAATTGTCAAGGATTTCATTTTACTTGGATCCACAATCAACACCCATGGAAGCAGCAGTCAAGAAATCAACAGATGCGTTGCATTGGGTAAATCTGCTGCAAAGGACCTCTTTAATGTGTTGAAGAGCAAAGATGTCACCTCGAACACTAAGGTGCCCCTGGCCCAAGCCATGGTATTTTCAGTTGCATCATATGCATATGAAAGCTGGACAATGAATAAGGAAGACCGAAGAAGAATTGATGCCTTTGAATTGTGGTGTTGGGAAAGGATATTGAATATACCATGGACTGCCAAAAGAACGAAGAAATCTGTCTTAGAAGAAGTACAACCAGAATGCTCCTTAGAAGTGAGGATGGCGAGACTGCGTCTTACATACTTTGGACATGTTGTCAGGAGGGGTCAGGACACCATGCTTGGCAAAGCACAGGGCTAGCGGAAAAGAGGAAGACCCTTAATGTGGTGGATTGACACAGTGGCTGCAACAATGAGCTCAAGTATAACAATGATTGTAAGGATGGCACAGGACCGGGCAGTGTTTCGTTCTGTTGTGTGTAGGGTTGCTATGAGTCGGAACCGACTCGACGGCACCTAACAACAACAACAACATCCTGTCCCGTACCTGGGGCACAAGCATCTCATTTGCATAATCCCAACCAACCATTTGGTGGGAGTTACAAAGACTGTGGCTAAAGGGGTCATTATACTAATTCACTGAACCACAGGGCTCTGGTAGAAGAACCATGCCTTGAATTAAACATAAAGACAAATATCACAGAGATTGAATAGGACCTGACGAAAATCAAGAAATGCCTGGAGCAGAGTGAGTCCTTTGTGTTCAGGGTTCCTACACAGAGAACCTCCTAGATACAATAGAGAGAGAGCTGTAACGTAGGAGAAGGTATGAGACAGCAAGAAGCAGTGGCAACCACAGTACTTCCCAGCAGCAGAGAAACAGCAGCAGCTGTTAGAGCGGAGGGAACCAGGAGACTGGTATGAGGCAGCTGCAGTGAGCCTGCTGATCCACGGAGTGAAAGAGAGCTGAGTGCTTTCAGGAAGTAGACTTGCAGGTGGAGGAGTGGGCCTCTGAACACTTGTCAGTGAATCTAAAGATATGATACCTGTAAGTGAGCAGGACAGAGGCTGAGAGAAAACCTAGCAGTGAGTACAGTGGAGAGCAGGTCCAGCAGTTGGTACTGCCAAGAGCAGGCCTGGCAGTTGGTGCAGCCGAGAAAAGCCCCAGTACTGGGTATAGCCAAGAGAAGGCCTGGCAAGCGGTACAGCCGAGAGCAGGCCCAGCAGTCGGTGCAGCCGAGAAAAGCCCCAGTAGTAGGTACAGCCAAGGGAAGGCACGGTAAGGGGTACAGCTGAGAGAAGGCCCAGCGGCAGGGCCAGCCAAAGAAGACTAAGTCACTGGCATGGCCCAGAAGTAGCTGAGATCTGTCTTGGTTAGAAGCCGTCCTGTTTGAAGACTTGCATCCTCTCTCCTGTGCTGTATCCTGTTACTTCCATAATACACAACATAATTGTGAGTATGGTCTGTGTGTTATGTGTGACCGTAACAACAGATTATTGAGCCTAGCAGAGAAGTAGAGAGTGCCATGAAGGGGAACGGCCAGTGTCAGAAATGGTGAAGTAGTTGGACAGCGGAGGTATGTCTGACCTCAACCTCACAGGAATCAGCTTTATGCTGATTTTGATTCTCATCCCTCCTCTTGAAATCAGACCAGTTCACATGCTAGATTACAACAGTCTTCATGTGGCATCTATCTTCCACCATTTCCCCTAGCTTGTTTCTCTCTGTGTCTCATCATCTCTTTCTATATCTAAAAAGTCATGCTGTGTTAACGAGAGGTATAAGTTTAAGAAGCCTCCTTCATCTGTAGGATCTCATTAACAAAGCAAAGAAAACCCTATTTCCAGGTGGGGTTACATCCATAGCTATAGGCCTTATCATCCCAACACATATTTTGTGAGGACACAATGCAGTCTATTACACCTCATATCCCAAAGGAATGGAGAAAATGCTGTCGAGTGTTCACCCAACTTTAAGCTGCTGTTCTCTACTGTATGTTCCATTTAAGGCGCTCCTAGGGGTATTTTTTGGTTAGGTGTATTTTGGAGTTGGTGGGTGGTCAAAATGATCAAACAGGTTTGCTGCTAAAAAGAGGTTTGGGTCCACTCAAGGCACCTTGAAAGAAAGGCCTGTCTGTCTACTTATGAAAGGTCATATCCTTGAAAATTTTATAGAGTAGTTCTACTCCTTACACATTGTGTCACCATTAGTTGGAATTGTCGCAACAGCAGAAAACATCAGATTATGTGTAATAGAGCTTCTCAGGGAAGGAGAGCTCCAGGGAGACACACATACCTTGCTGCCAGTCCCTCACATGTCAGACCTCAGCATTTCCTGCTCCATCCATGTGAGACCCTGTCTGCCTCCAGAGATCATGGAAAATGAAGAGTCTCCAAAACACTCCAATGGTCCTTTTAGAGATACTATCTAGAAACTTCTAATTATTTTGGTAATTAGCAGCCAGGAAAAAACTTTTTCAGGACTGTTCTCTGGTCCCCAAGTCTGAGCTGCCATTGCTAATACTGGTGAAATGATAATTGCAGTTCTGTGGGAAAGTGAGGTCACAGAATCACTAACCCATATCTCAGGGTCTGGCTGCCTCCCTCGCACACATGGACTATCTGCCGTGACCGTCACACCGAGTCCACCATCCACACAGTGGGAATTATTTGGTGAGTATTTTCTATTTCAATCTGGGATACAGAGGCTGTGAAGGAAGGAGGTGTATCAAGAGTGTGGATAAGTGACCACGTCAGAAAAAGGCATACTTTGTGTTTGTAGATGGTCCAGTGTCAAAGCCACACAGGAAGGGGGAATATTTCATGAGGCGCTTGGTGAGTTGGCAAAGAGAGATGGGGGTCCTAGATCCTACACTACTTCCCCATGGCTCCTAATGTGATTTAATGGAATCCTCACCAACAGTGGTTTAATCCAAGTGATAAGGAAACCTGATTTTTAAGGTAGTTAATGACTGTAGTTCTAGAATCAGTGTGCTGTTAGGTTACCCTATGGGAATCATAGACCAAATTTTCAGGATTTCTAGACTTGTGCTTGGCATACCTTCATGCTTGCAATAAAGAGTTGGATAAAGTTACGGGTATCATTGAATCCTGCTCAGATCTGTACCTGAATTGTAGTTCCTGGATTAGAAATGTTGTCTAGAACTCTAGGGGTATGAAGTGCTTAATGACAACCCTGACTATAAGAATCAGCCCAAGGCTGGTTCCCCTGAGGCTGAAGTCAAATATATCCCAGCTCCCCACCTGAACATTATTTCTACATTATTTCTGACACCAGCCATCCTTCTTCTGCACTCTCTTTTTCTAATGGGTTTGGTAATCCATTTGCAATGGTCACAGAGAATTCATGGAAACACCCTATCTTCGATAACTTAATGCAACAAAGAGGTATATAAACAAAAAATGCATAGGATGAGGTTTGCAGATATTTCCTGCACTGAACCGCAACACTTCAAGGGCATCTGCTTCTTGTTGTTGCTGTTAGGTGCCTTCGAGTTGGTTGTGACTCACTGGGACCCTTCATACACTAGAACAGTACATTGCCTGATCCTGCACCATCTTCACAGTCATTGCCCTGTTTGAGCCCATCGTTGCAGCCACTGCATCAATCCATCTCATTGAGGGTCTTCATCTTTTTCATTGACCCTCTACTTTACCAAGCATGATGTCCTTCTCCGTGTACTGGTCCCTCCTGATAACATGGACAAACTACAAGAGACAAAATCTCACCACCTTTGCTTCTAAGGAGAATTCTGGCTGTACTTCTTCTGTAAAAATGGCTTTGCAGTGGCATCTGACCTCCTCTAACTTCACAAGGGGGAAGAAGAATCAAGAAATCAACCGAAAACTAGAGTCACATAACAATGTGTGTATAAATTTTTGTATGAGAAACTAGTTTGAACTGTAAACTTTCACTTAAAGCACAATAAAAAAAAATAACAATAATGTGGAAAAAAAGATCAACAATCGAAGGCTGAATCCTACGAGCAGAGGTCAGACATGCTTCCTCTCTCTGCCAACTTTACCATTTCTACAACCAACATCCCTCCCGCAGCACTCTCTACTTCTCTGCTGAGTTCAATAATTTATTGCAATGGCCACGGAAAACTCACAGATAATACTCATGATTATGGGGTTTATTAGGCAAGTAACAGGTTACAGTTCAGGAATACTCAGGATATAGTTCTTCCATCAGGACAGTCTCTTCTCAGCCATGCCTGCAGGCACACCTGTCTGGCCCCTCTGCTTCTACGCTGCTCCAGCAAGTGTTACTGAGCTCTTTTACCTCTACCAATAAGAGCTCAGAGGCACCCCACTCCGATAGTAAACTTTGGCCCAAAGGCACTCAGCTCTAGCTCCATGAGTCAGCAAACCTAGCTCCACCAGGTGACCAGAAGCAGCATATTCTGCCAGCAAACCTCCTGCCCAAAGGCACTCACCTTTCTCGTGGGCCCGGAAGCCACTGTGCTGTCTCCCATTTTTCTGGCACCATTTCTTGCCATCTAGCCATATTCAGTGTTAGAGCTCTCTTTCTTGGTCTCCTGGGTCTAGGACAATTTTAGAGCAGGGATCCCAGGTCCAAAGGACACACCACCCTCTTGACTCTTCTTTCTTGGTGGTGGTGAAATCCTTTCCTTCCCACTTCTGGAATGGCTTATTTTAAACCTAGTAGGATTCAAAAGTGACACATCCCTTCATCAGGGTTCCATAGACCTGATTTCCATGGTCCCACCCCCACATGGGTGACATGAACTTTATTTGCACTATTATCAAGCAATCCACTCCCCTTGGTGGGCCACAATTACGTTTTTTGTATAGACCCACTGAATCACTTGGGTGGGAGTTACAAGTCCGTGACAAGAAAGGCCATTAAGAGTGATGCAACGCATTGTATCTTCCAAGACAGACATGTTTGTTTTTCTGGCAGTCCAGAGTATATTCAATATTCTTTGCCAACACCATAATTCAAAGACATCAATTGTTCTTTCATCTTCCTTATTCATAGTACAGTTTTCACATGCATGTGAGGCAATTGAAAATACCATGGCTTGGGTTAGGCACACCTTAGTTCTTAAAGTAAGTGACATCTTTGCTTTCTAACACTTTAAAGAGGTCTTTTGCAGGCAGACCTGTCCAATGCAATACGTCATTTGACGTCTTGACTGCTGCTTCCATGGACGTTGATTGTAGATCCAAGTAAAATTTAATCCTTGACAACTTCAGCGTTTTGATGTTGGAGCCCTGGTGGCACAGTGGTTGAGAACTACAGCTGCTAACTAAAAGGTTGGCAGTTCGAATCCACCAGTTGCTTCCTGGAAATCCTATGGGGCAGTTCTACTCTGTCCTATAAGGTCGCTATGTGTTGGAATCGACTTAACTGCAATGAGTTTTTTTTTTTTTTTTTCTTTTATCATGCTGTTGCTTATTGGTCCAGTTGTGAGGATTTTTCGTTGTTGTTGAGGTTCGATCCATAGTGAAGGCTGTAGTCTTTGATCTTCATTAGTAAGTGCTTCAAGTCCTCTTCAATTTCAGCAAGGTTGTGTCACCTGCGTATAGCAGGTTGTAATCAGTCTTTCTACAATCCTAATGTCATGTTCTTTGTAAAAATGGCATCTCTGCAGCATCTGACCTTCTCTAACTTCACTAAGGGGAAGGAGAATCGAGCAAACACCAATGTTTTCCATAATCTGTTATGATCCACACAGTCCAATGGCTTTGCATAGTGAATAAAACAGGTAATCATCTTTGTGGTATTCTCTGCTCTCAGCTTAGATCCATCTGACATCAGCAGTGATGTCCCTCATTCCACGTCTTCTTCTGAATCTGGCTTGAATTTCTGGCAGTTCCCTGTTCCCTGTTGATGTACTGCTGCAACTGCAAAATTTCAGCAAAATTTTACTTCCATGTGCTCTTAATGATATTGTTTGAGAATTTCCTCATTCTGTTGGATCACCTTTCCTTGGAATGGGCACAAATATGGATGTCTCCCAGTCTTTTGGCCAGGTAGCTCACTTCCAAATTTCTTGGCATAGACAAGTGAGCACTTCCAGACTTGCATCCATTTCTTGAAACGTCTTGGTTGGTATTCTGTCAATTCCTGGAGCCTTGTTTTTTTGCCAGTGCCTTCAGTGCAGCTTGGACTTCTTACCTCATTACCACTGGTTGTTGATTATATGCTACGTCCCGAAATGATTGAACATTGGCCAATTCCTTTTGGTACAGTGACTCTGTGTACTTCTTCCATCTTCTGTTGATGCTTCCTGCACCATTCAATATTTTGTCAATAGAATCCTTCAATATTGCAACTTGAGGTTTGAATTTTTTCTTTACTTCTTTCAGCTTGAGAAATGTTCTTCGCTTTGGGTTTTCTAACTCCAGGTTTTTGCACATTTCATTATATTACTTCATTTTGTCTTCTTGATCCACAGTTTGAAATCTTCTTTTCAGCTCTTTTACTTCATTTCTTCCATTCACGTTAGCTACTATGCACTCAAGAGCAAGTTTCACAGCCTTTCTGACATCCATTTTGGTCTTTCTTTCTTTCCTGTCTGGTATCCCCTTACTCTCCCTGAAATAGATGTTCTCTGTTGTCACCTAGGAAACCTTTCAACCAGGAAATGTTCTGTGATGTCATTCAGTGGGTCCCACTGTTGACTGCTCTTCTCAGCTGGTTCCCAGCTACTCTTGGCCAGCTCCAGGATAGCTCTTGGACTGTCCCCTTCTTGGGCAGTCTTAGCTACTTTAGACCATCCACAACTCTAGGCTGGCTTTATGACAGCTCTTTGTATAGAACTCCCTTAGTGGTGTCCCTTTCTCTGTGGGCAGCCCCCTGCTTATGGTGCCCCGACCCTCAGAGTGTTACAAGTCCTGGCCAGGGTTTGGCCTTTACACTGTGCTGCTACCTTCTAAATTCATTTGTTCATGCAATTTCTCATCTCATCGTAGGTGCTTCTTCCACTACTGTTGGCAGCTGCAAGTGTTACAGCTGTCTTACCCCTGTCTGGAATTGTCTCAACACTGGGACCCCATGTTTAAAGAATGGGATCGTTTTCCTTCTCTTAACTCTCATTGATCAGGAAGCCCTCCAAAATCTTCAGTCTTTTTGACCTTCACATAGGCCAGTCCTTAAGACTGGGAAGGGCTCCCGAGGCCATCCAGCTAAAGGTCAGGCTGAGCAGGTCTCCCCCACCAATCTGGGTAAAGGTGAGTTACTGGACAGGCTTCACAGCGAATCCTAGTAAAGGTTAGTCTGGCCAGTCTCTCCAGCCAATTCTAGTAAAGCACAGACTGGGTAAGGTCAGTGTAACCTTGCCTGTGAAGCCAATTGTAGTACTAGTGTCAGACCTCATCTAACTTCAAGAGTACAGATGAAAACCAAGATCAGAACAAAGCTGATTCCCAAGAGGTGGAGGTCAGACATACCTCCGGTCTGCAAACTTTTTACCAAATCTGACAGCAGCCGTCCCTCCCAGGCACTCTCTACTTCTCTGCTGGGTTCTATAATTCATTGTAGTGGCCACACAGAACTCACGAACTATAGTTCCAGTTATCAATTTATCAGGAAAGTAACAGATTTCAATTCAGGATCAAGAAGAATGTAGGCAAAGTCTCCCTTGTCAGTGCAGGACAGCTTTCTCAGTGCCTCTCAGCCCTACAAGGCTCCTGTCAGCCCCCTGAGGACAGGTTCCTCTCTGCCCCTCTGTCTGGTCTCTCCATTGCTGGGGCCAATGTTACAAAGCTCTTTGAAATCCGCTGATAAGTGCCCGGACACACCCCACTTTGTCAGCAAGTGTCCTGCCCAAAGGCACTCAGCCATCTCACTCTGTGCGTCATCACACCCATTGTAGCCAGCTGGGTTGGCTGGGAACCCCCTGTAGTCGTAATATGTTTGTGTATCCCTAATAACTGTACTATGTATGTGTAAAAATTGTTTTCTCACAAATGTAATATTCTGCATTTTTCACATGCCCAACTATGCCTGGTCAGTAGTTGTCTTTCAGTAAGGGTTTGTGGAGTGAATGAATCTGTCCTTCACCAATTGGAATCAGGAGGTCTTACAACCTCTGTGGTCTACAGGTTACAGTGACTTGCTTGTACTTTACACTCTATGTAAGTTTTGCAAGGCCTCATTTAAGAAGCACCCAAACCTGTATCCATTCATTATGTAGTATCTAACCTTGTTTCCACATTAAATGCTTTTAATGTTTGGGTGGCTTATATTACTGTATTTCTATCTGTGTGCAAGGAACATTAAGCATGGTGTTTTATTTACACTCATGTCAGAGGGTTATCTCTAAAGACCCATGTTCCATCAATGTATTTTTAAAATGGCTTCCTTCCAAGTGAAGACCGTGGAAGAATGAATTGTTCTGTTTTTTCCTAGAAGTCATGAACATTGATGATCACCTAGCCAAACACTCACAAAATAGAAGAAGGGTGGACAGCATGGAACAATGTTATGAGTATAATGCATTGGAGAATATTTTTCATTGGCACAAAAATCACGCTTAGGGAAAATCATGCTATGTTTGACTTACATGAAAAAAGCTGTGAAATCAAATTTAACTTTCCCAGCATTCAACCAGGACAAAAGCAACGAAATAAAGAACTCTGCTGAGCTTCATGGGGATGAGATGTCCTTTCTCCATGCTGACCATGAGCAATTTTGTACTGATAAGAAATTTCCCGAGAGTGAAATATCCAACAGCATTAAGTCCCAACTCATTAAGCATCAGAAAACTGACAAAATAAAGAAACTGCATGTGTGCAGTGAATGTGGGAAAGCCTTCATCAGGAAATCTTTCCTCACTGATATCAGATCATTCAGATGGGAGAGTAACCTTATAGATACAGGCTATGTGGGAAAACCTTCTTTAAAAAGTTCAAGCTCTTTGAATATCATCATACAACTCATAAAGGATAAAAACCATGTAAATGCACAACATGTGGCAAAGCCTATCTCCATAAACCACAGCTTAGAAAAACATCAGAAAACATATGGCAGAGAAATCATATATATGCTGTGAAGGTGGAAAAGGCTTGATCCAGAAGACACATCTCACTATTCGTCAGTGAACTCCTTGGAGAAAAATCCTGTATATGCAGTAAATGTGGAAAAGGCTTCAAGTGGAAGGGAAGTCTCCTACATCAGTGAACTCATCCTGGAGAGAAACCCTATATCTGCAGTGAATGTGGAAAAGGATTCAACCAAAAGTCATGTCTCATAGCACATCAGAGATTTCACATAGGAAAGATTCCCTTTTCATGTAGTGAATGTGGAAGATCTTATTCCCAGAAGTCAAGTCTCATTAGACATCTGAAAATCCACGCAAGAGAGAAACACTTTCAATGCAGTGAATGTTGGAAAGCCTTCGAAACAAAGCGAGAGCTCATTGTACATCAAAGATC
This sequence comes from Elephas maximus indicus, assembly GCF_024166365.1. Classification (NCBI taxonomy): domain Eukaryota; kingdom Metazoa; phylum Chordata; class Mammalia; order Proboscidea; family Elephantidae; genus Elephas; species Elephas maximus. The sequence continues at coordinate 95,501,297 of NC_064829.1, read as the reverse complement.
TCATACAGGAAAGACACCGTATGGCTGCAATGCGTGTGGAAAACTTCTGCCTATGCTTCTAACTTTTATTCACATAAGAGAAAACACAAAAGAGAGAAACATGTAGATTTAGGCAAGATGGAAGGCCCTTCGCAGTGAGTCACAGCTTATCACACACCAGTTAATACATTGACTATGCAAATGCCTTCTTTGGCAGCTCAGAGATCAGTAGACATCAGTGGGCTCTTAGCTAATAGGGGCATACTCCTTGTTGGCCAGCGTGTTGGTAGATGTGAACCCTCGGGAAACAGCAGAGCATTTGTACAGGAGAAAGACACTGTGAATACAGTGAGTATTGTAGTGCCTTTAAACGCAGTGAACATGGTAGTACCTTCGGTGTCCAATTACATCTTATTCCCAACAAAACCTGTAGGATAAACTTGGATACATTCCCTGGGCACCAGGGTTGAGTAAAAATTTCTACCTCATTGAATGGCTACGAAGTGTATCCTAAGGGAAATCATATAAATGCAGAGACTGGGAAACCCTGGTACACTCATCCTACGAAATCTGTGCTTTGATATCGAAACATACTCTTTGATGTTAACACAAAAACATACACATCAATGGTTCTATTGTGCCAATTAAACAAATCAAAGTCTGAGTTAATCTCTGTGAAGGAAATAAATCCTGTGAATTTTTAAAACAGAAAAAAACTTCGGTATCTGGAATGTTACTATAAATAAAAAACCACATAGTAGGTGGTTCACCGGAAAGGGGCAATACTGAACTGGTGGAATATGGAATATATATATATAGACACACACATATTAGGTATATTTATACATAGATATATATATCAGTTCAGTTTCCCCAGTTCATTGTGAAGGATTAACTAAATACCAGATTGTCTACTAAATAAATTATTTCAGTAAGATCAGTACAAAGTTAGCTCCTATGAGGCGAAGGATAAAGATGTCCCAATAGTGCTTTACTTATCTGGAACCTCTTCCATTTCCATATAAAAATAATTATTAGTTTTTCCATTCATTAAACAATGCTGTTTGTATCTGGATGGAGATTGCATTGTATTTGTAGATTGCTTTGGGTGGAATTGACATGTTCACAGTATTAAGTCTACCTATCCATGAGCATGGTATGTTTTTCCATTTATCTAGGTCTCTTTTGGTTTCTTGCAGTAGTGTTTTGTAATTTTCTTTGTATAGGTCTTTTACATCCTTCGTTAGATTGATTCCTAAGTATTTTATTTTTTAGGGGCTATTATAAATGGTATTGCTTTCCTGATTTCCTTTCACAGTATAGGACTCCAACTGATTTTTGTATGTTTATCTTGTATCCTACTACTCTGCTGAATCTTCCTATTATTTCCAGTAGTTTTCTTGTGGAGTCTTTTGGGTTAACTATGTATACTATCATAGAAAAAAAAATTTTTTTTTTTCATCTGCAAATAGGGACAGTTTTGCTTCTTCCTTACCAATTTGGATGCTGTTTATTTCTTTTTCTTGCCTTATTGCTCTAGCTAGGACTTTCAATACAATGTTAAATAGGAGTAGGGATAAAGGGCGTCCCTGTCTTGTTCCTGTTCTCAAGGGGAACATTTTCAGCCGATCTCTGTTAAGAATGATGTCGGCTGTTGGTTTTGTATGCCAAAGCAAACCAAACCCAGTGCCATTGAGTTGATTCCGATTCCTAGTGACCCTGTAGGACAGAGTAGAACTGCCCCATAGAGTTTCCAAGGAGCGCCTGGCAGATTTGAACTGCTGACCCTTTGGTTAGCAGCTGTAGCACTTAACCACTACACCACCAGGGTTTCCTGGTTTTGTATAAAAAAATAGACACCCTTTATTATGTTGAGGAATTTCCCTTCTATACCTATTTTATTGAGAGTTTTTTTAATCAGGAATGTGTGTTGGACTTTGTTAAATGCCTTTTCTGCATCGATTGAAATGATCATGTGGTTCTTTTTTTTATTTATGTGGGGAATTATGTTGATTAATTTTCTAATGTTGAACCATCGTTGTATATCTAGTGTGAATCCTACTTGGTCGTGGTGTATTACTTTTTTGATATGATATTGAATTCTATTGGCTAGAATTTTGTTGAGAATTTTTACATCTATATTCATGAGAGATATTAGTCCGTAATTTTCTTTTTCTGTGGAGTCTTTGCCTGGTTTTGGTATCAGGGTTATGCTGGCTTCACAGAATGAACTCAGAAGTATCTGATCCTTTTCTATATTCTGAAATAGTTTGAGTAGTGCTGGTGCAAGCTCTTCTCTGAATGTTCGGTAGAATTCTCCAGTGAAGCCATCTGGGCTAGTGCTCTTTTTTTTTTTTTTCCTCTGGAAATTCTGATTCTTAGGTTTTATTGCCTTGGGTGTAAAATGTTCTTAGAGTGCCAAATAAAGGAACAGCCAACAGTTTTCAGGGCCTTGTGTTAAGGTGAGTGTCAGGAGCAGTGGCAGCATCTGGGCCTAGAGGTAACGTACCACTCATATTTATTTTTCCCTTCAGCCTACAGGTCCTGACTCCCCGACAACAAGAGAATCAACTGAAAGAAGGAGGAAGAGCTTGCAGGATTTGGGTATTATCATTGCTGAGGACACCCTTCCTGGGACACTAAGATTTCTGAATGGAAATTAGAGCTAATCCAGAAAACATAAAGACACAGAATCCCACTTGCTGGCAAAAGTCCCAAGAACAAAAGAAAATGGTTGAGGCGCAGGGAACTTTTGGTTTATTTTATGCTTTTCTTTGTTCCCTAGTGGATTTGTAGGGGTCTGTAAAGTATTAGTGCAGTTCATTTGAAAAGTATAAATTGGAAAAGCAGAAGCTGGAGAGCAATAAACTTAGGCTCTGACTTCAGTGTCAGAAAAAGTAGGATTGTGAATATATTGTTCATGAGATTAACACTAAATTATTGACATTGAACATAATATGTTATTGGAGAATTCTTTGGGTTATATTAGCTGCCAACTTGCATTTAATATTATCCTGGCCAACAGAAGAGAGTCATAATTTAAATTCTGTGCTATTTTTTGAGAAGAAAAAGATCACTTCCCCTTGAATTTCAATATTTCATGGAATTTTTGTTTGAGAAAGTTTCTTTAATGTTTATTCCTGGAGGTGGGGTAGTGGACAGTATTCCTGAATAGCAGCATTCTTACAGATGCAAAGGCAGGTTTCCTATGGCTGTTTCTTCCATGGTTCCTCAACTGAGGGGAGAATAGTTAAGGGTCTGATATCAAGCTCATTTGCTTGGTCGTGGGCAGGATTCAGTTCCATGAGAGCCTAGGTTACTCACTTTGTGTTGGCCAAAGGGAGACCTCTGTTACTTGCCATGTGGACCTCCCCACCATGGCTACTTCTTCATGAATACCAGTGTAAAATGGTGGTAGTAGTAATGCTATCAGAGCCTGTCTAACTTCAGGGGGTTTATTGCCCAAGGCTGATCTCTGCGAGGTGGAGATCAGATATACCTCAACTCTTTAACCTTTTTAAAAATTTTGACACCAGCTGTCCCTCCCATAGCACTCTCTACTGCTCTTCTGGGTTCAATAATTTGTTGCACTGGCCACATAGAACTCGCAGACCATAATTATCGTTAAGTGGCTTATTAAGGAAGCAACAGGGTACAATTTGGGATGAGGATTGTAAAAAATGTCATAGGGGCACGTGACCCCTTCATTTATAACTTCACAAGGAGGGAGAACTACCATCAGCATCAGCCCAAGGCTGATTTCTATGAGGTGAAGGTCAAACATACCTCTGCCCTTTAAACTTTTTACCAACTCTAATATTAGACATCCCTCCCACAGCACTCTCTACTGCTCTTCTGAGTTTGACATAATCCTTGTCTCCCTCTGTATTTATTTTCTTCATATGTTCAGGTCTGTTTCATAACACCGGGTAGGGAAAACAGTCCTTTAGTCAGAAAAATAGAGTCCATTCAGATAAACATATAATATTTTTAAACATTTCGTTTCATTTTCTGTTTTCCATCCTCTGAGTATCTTATCCATTTGTAAGCGTGTGGTCTTAGGTCTCTGTCTAGGTCAAACCAGAAGACCCTGGCCCCTGTCAGTCATCCTGCTTAACCTGCTGGGCTTTCATGCCGGGTCACTCCAGGTGCAGCTTTCCTGTCTGCTGCTGCAGCATAACAATCAGCAATACAAAACGGAGGAGGCATTTAATATGTAATCTAATCACAGAATGGCATTGTATTACCTTTGCCACATTCTACTAGATAGGAGGAACTAGGCCAGCCCATACTCAAGGAGAGGGGACTGTACAAAAGTGTAAATAGGACTATGTGGCTATCTTAGAATATGCCTGCCACATCTTTTGTTTTGTAAAAAATTATTTTTGAATACCGAGAGAGATATTTGGATATATCTTCTCCCTTATTCTATTTTCTCTTTCAGAAGTTATGAATAGGCATATAAGTGAATACTTTCTTTTATATGGATCATCACAAAGCTGGTTCCTATGAGGTGGAGGTTAAAGGTGCCCCAAATGTCCAACTTTTCCAATCTGCTGTACCATTTCATCGTCTCTAATGTCGCTACTCCCTCTCTCCTCAGTACTTCCCATCTTTTGGTTCACTAATTCACTGCAACATCTCGCAGAACTCACAAACCATAGGAAAAAAAAGGCTCATGTGAATGTGGAGGCTGGCAAGTCCCAAATGCATGGGTCAGGCACAGGCTTTTCCCAACCCATGTGGCTGCAAGGGCTGGTGAACTCAAACTGGCAGTTCAGACCACAGGCTGCTGGCTCACAAGTCTGCAGAAGCTGCAAATCAAGTCAGTCTATAGTTTCTTGGCCCATGGGGCTGTGGAGGCCAGCAGACCTCTTGCTTAGTCCCAAGAAACTAAGGTCAATCAGTCATCAACCAGACATGGCATCCAGATGCAAAGAGAGAGAGCCCTGTCAGTACACACACATATACTTTAGATGTAGTCTACACCCCAGGGAAGTGTGTAACTTGAGTAAAGGTGGGACTTGAGTTATGGCCTCCTGCAAGGCTGCGACCCAAGACACACCCTACACCAACCTGCCTCATCAACATGTGGAAATCAGGATCCACCACACATAAAATGGAGGACAACCATACAATGTTGGGAATCATGGCCTAGCCAAGTTGGCACATAATCTCAATCATCACAGGTTCTATATACCTTATTTGCATAGTGCCACTCAATCATTGGAAACCCCGGTGGGGTAGTGGTTAAGTGCTACGGCTGCTAACCAGAAGGTTGGCAGTTCAAATCCACCAGGTGCTCCTTGGAAGCTCTATGGGGCAGTTCTACTCTGTCCTATAGGGTTACCACTATGACTCAAGGGCAGTGGGCTTTTTTTTTTTACTCAGTCATTGTTTGTGAGTCACATAGACTATGTCTAGAAGGGCCATGTTAAGTAATCCATTACACTGCACATTCAGAGCAGTCCTTGTTGGTGTTTTGTGCCTCAGAGTGTGCAAGAGGAATGTGTCTGATTCAGCCCATCTCTGCATTGCTGCAGCATCTGCATGTCCACTCATTTCATGGACCCATTTGGCCACCTCAGGTGAGTGTACCAGCATGTCCACTTGGTGATTCCAGGTGCCTTCCGATCTAGAGGGGGTTCTTCAGATGAGCATCGACATGTCCTACTCTAACGAACCCTCTAAATTCCCAAAGTGCTTTCCATAGGCCTGTGCCCCAGATGGGTGTCCCCTTAATAGTCCAGTTTTCCATCGCCCATTTGCCTGACTGTATGGCCAGGCTGTTGACCACTGCCCACGAATCAGTAAAAATTCAAACATATGGGCTCTCACCATTGCACAATTTGTGTGCACTTTATGGCTAGGAAGACAGCATGCAGTTCAGCTCATTAAGCTGACCTGTTCTTACCTTCTTCAATCAGAACCTTTCCATATGCTGGTCTTAATGAAGCAGCTTTCCACATCACATGTTGTCCATGTACCCTGGAACTGCCATCCATGAACCAGGCGGCCTTCTGCTGGTCAGCAGAAAGCTGTTCATAGGGCACTGTCCATGTAGCAGTGGGCTTTGGCAGTTTCTCAGGTGGTTCCAGGATAGGACCTATAAGGAAAGAGACTACCTGCTCATGGATACAGTGGGTGCCTCCCTGCATTCCCCCAGTAGATTGTTCTTTTTTTTTTTTTATAACTTTTATTAAGCTTCAAGTGAATGTTTACAAATCCAATCAGTCTGTCACATATAAGTTTACATACATCTCACTCCCTACTCCCACTTGCTCTCCCCCTCTTGAGTCAGCCCTTTCAGTCTCTCCTTTCTTGACAATTATGCCGGCTTCCCTCTCTCTCTATCCTCCCATAAGAACTATTTCCATTTTATTATGGAACTATCTTGAGCACCGCCTTCTGTATTAGGGTGTTTCTCTGACATCACCCAAGACATTATGGATATTTCAGGTCTCACGGTGATTATATGTCTTTCTATCACTGAGGTGGTCTCAATCTACACCCAGTAGCAGGCGAGTAATTGCCGTCTCAAATGGTGTGTGGCATGCCGCAGCATCTGGGAACTTTCTAGGCCAGAATCCCAGTGGTCGCTGTAGGGTGGCATTCTCAGGTTTTTGCCATGGGTCCAGTCTGCATAAGCATGTGTGGCAGACACGTCCAAAATCATATCACAGGGAGAGTGAGACTGCTTACTATAATTCAGACATAGCCTGATATTTCTGGTTTCAGCCTTGTTCAGGCTGACCTCTTCAAGAATGAGGGACCAGCAGGAATTTACCTGGCTCCACCTAACCTTCAGTAGTGCTGCAATAGAGCCTTTGTCTCAACTCCATCATTACCTACTATGTTCATCCCATTTTTTAGTAACCACCTAAAAATCTCTGTCCTGCTGGGGTAGGTTCTTTCCCCATTGCCTCTTCCCATTCTCCTATGAATCACTCTTTTGTTTCTTGCATCTGTAAGACCCCTGTGGGAAAGCTGTGCTAATAGATCCAACAAAGCTTCTCAAATTGTTGTTTTATTTCACAGTAACGAGGGTACGTGGGTTGTCCATGTAGAAGGGGCATACTCATTGGATGAATATCCCGATCACCATAAAATCATTCCAGCATGACTTTCATGAGGAACACATTAGCTCCTTCCTCTGGAGTATCCCATTGGGTATTTAGAAGGGGAGAGGGGCAGTTTCTCTTCTCAGGGTGAATAAATCTCACTGCAAGTTTTGTCCAGTCTGCCAGCCTTGCTGTCCCATCTGGATTAATCTGCTGTGTAACTGGATCTTGTATCATCATTCGTGACTGTTCAAGAATGAGTTGTGGGTCTTGCATCAACAGAAACATACTCTTCCATTCTGTAGCATTCAAAACTAAAGACACTACACCTAAATTTGTCACTCTCACAGACCATTTTAGCAATGGTTCCTCAGGAAGCTGATGATACCGATCTACAAATTGAAGCAACTCCTTTATGCTGTATTCCCTGGTGTCTAGCTTCTTGGTTTTGCCCGTTTTCCTGCTGGACTACCTTCTTGGTGAGCAACTGTCATAGGAAATTTCTGTTGTTCCAACACAATTTTTCTTTCCAGGTTGACTCTGAGACTTGTGGTCTTAGCTCTGACTAGATGGATCTGTGCTTGGTTAAATGCTAAAATGGGCCCCTACATTCTTTTTCCCCGCCATTACAGTTATTACTGATAACAGAAACCAAAGACTTGTATGTCCAGCCCTTTCCTTATCACTCTGTGTTTCCGTAAGTGTCCAACTAGTCAATTTCTCAGGAGTTAGATCCTCCACTCCTAAATCCTGAGAATAGCTTTTTCCCTCGGTAACTGATTGCAACTTAACAGCTGATTCAATCCATGGGTGTTGTTTATCTCATCCAGAAACCAAAGCTTTCTCATTCTTCCTTTTAACCCCTTTTTTTTTGAAAATCATATATTCCAGTGAGTCTGGACCATTGCAGCAAAACCCACCATTCTGACACCAACTAAATAATTTCTTTTAGTAGGATCAGTACAAAGCTGGTTCCTATGAGGCACAGGTTAAAGATGTCCCAAATATCCAGCTTTTCCAAACTGCTGTACCACTCCATCATCTTTAGCATCAACTACTACTCTTTATCTCAGTGTGCTCCCTCCTGCCTTTGGGTTCCATAGTTCACTGCAAAGTCTAACAGAACTCACAAACCGTATCCGAGAAATGGCTCACATGGTTGTGGAGGTTGGCAAGTCCCAAATCCATGGGTCAGGCATAGACTTCTCTCGATCCATGTGGCTGCCAGGGCTAACGAACCAAAACCGACACCTGAGAGCACAGGCTGCAGGCTCACAAGGCTTCAGAAGATGGCGAACCAGGTCAGACGATAGGCTGCCAGCCCTGGACGAAACAGAGGCCAGTGAATCCCAGAACCTGCAGGTCAGACATGAGGACTCTGGCTCAAGTCCCAAGAATGGGAAGTTGGATGATCATGAGCCAGATGCAAGATCCAGGTGCAGAGAGCGAGAACCCCGCCAGGGCATCCACACATTATAACTTAGATGCAGGCCACACCCCAGGGAAGGGAATAACTTGAGTATGGGTGGGACCTGAATCATGCCCACCTGCAAGGCTGTGACCCAAGACACACTCCACACTGATCCTGGCACATCAACACGTAGAAGTCAGGATCCACCACACATAAAATGGAGGGCAACCCCACAGTACTGGGAATCATGGCCTAACCAAGTTGACACATAACCTGTACCGTCACAGATTCCATATACCTTATTTGCATAGTCCTACCCAATCACTGTGTCAGTCACAAAGATGTTGGCTAAAGGGCCACATTAAGTAATTCATTGCAACACGGCATATGTTAGACATTCTCACTCTATCCGTGTTCCCTAACCTCTCCTTTATATTGTCTCACTCTCTGCTAGATTTTGGTAATTTCAATTCTACATTACAGTTGACTAATACCACTTTAGTGTATTTCATATGCTGTTAACTTGTCTATTAATGTATATACATACCTGTGTGCGTAAGATGCACGTATGTGTGTGTGTTTGTAAGTGTGTGTGTATGTATATGTGTGTATGAGTGTACAGGCATACCTCATGTTATTTCACTTTGCTTTATTCCATGTAAAAATGGCATGCCAGCAGTGTCTCACCTCCTCTAACTTCGCAATTTGGAAGGAGAATCAAGATCAACAGCCCAGGGCTGATTCCTATGATGCAGATTTCAGACATGCCTTATCTCTCTGCTGTCTTTACCAACTGTGACACCAACTGTCTCTCACAGCACTCTACTTCTCTGCAGAGTTTGATAATTCATTGCAACAGACACCCAACTCACAGAAAAGACTCAGGATTATGCAGTTTATTAGGGAAGTAACAGTTACAGTTCAGGTTCAGGAACGCTCAGGATACAGTTTTCCCATCAGGACAGCTTGTTCCCAGCCCTTTTGCAGGCACACCTGTCTCTGGCCCCCGGCTTCTGCCCTGCTCGGTCAAGTGTTACAAAGCTCTTTTAGCCCTCGCCCTCTACTCTGCAGTGGCAAGTGTTATGAAATTCTTTAAGCTCTGTCAATAAATGCCCAGAGGCACCGCACCATGCCAGTAAGCCTCAGCCCAAAGGTACTCAGCATTTTCCCACTGTGGGCCGGGAAGCCCCCTGCGCCATCTCTTACCAGTCTCTCCTGCCACCATTTCTCTGTCACTGATTCTTACAATCTTCAATGTTACAGCTCTCTCTCTTTCTCTCTCTTGATCTCCTATTTCCAGGAGCTTTTCAGCACAGGGATCCTGGGTCCAAAAGTCCTGGCTCTTCTTCCTTGGTGGAGGTGAAATCCTCTTTCTGATCAGGAATTGGCTGTCTTTTAACCCTAGCGGGATGGCAAAACTGACCAATCCCGTTGGTAGACCACAATTACCTTATTTGCACAGTCTCACCCAATCACTTGGGTGGGAGTTACAAGACCATGGTGAGAAAGGCTCCATAAATGTGATCCATCACACTTCAGGCAACCCCCCTGCAGTGATTTTTCTAGTCATGGACCCTTTCACACTTGAAGGATTAACTTTCCCCTCCCAACCATTTTACCAGTCCAAAATAGTGATTAATAATTAGTTCTTCAGTAGGGCAAAAGAGACCTCAGGGTGAGGTTACTCGGGTACCAGCGATTTAAATCTTCTACAGGTGTTCATCTAATCTCTCGTGTTCTCCAAAAGCCATCTCAGCTTCATCCCTTCTGGTGTCTGATAAAGTTTAACTGAGAGAAGATTATTCCCTTTCTCAGAGGCTCACAAGGTATCAGCAGAGCAGAACCTTTAAAGGACTTTAGGTTTGTCCACTGTGTTGCAGTCCAGTGGTAGCCGCCTCCTTAGTCCACACTGTCACATTTACAGCTTCAACAATTATACTTTGTACAATCACAATTAACCCTGTTAACAATGAACACTCAAAAATGATTTATATATTCTTTTTATCAGCACATTCCCCCATTCTCTCTTCCCTAGTCCCATCAGGAAAAGAGGAATCTAATCAGTGAGGATTCTCTCTTGTCCCCCTCATTTTGAGTGTACACAAGCCCAGGAAAACATGTAAGCCAGCTACTTTATGCCTTTATCTCCCTCTGTGTTAGACAGCCAGTTCTTAAATTGCCCTTCCATATCAAACCAGTACTCTGAGGAGACAAGCATGTTCCCTGGTCTTGAAAAATCTCCTGTTTCCGTTGAAACTTTGAGCATCTACATCCATAAGCAAAGTCAAGTCCAGAGCAAGCCATCAAATTGCAGCAGTGTACACCAGCTGACAGTGTCAAATATCTTTTTCTTCATTATGTTTGGCTCTGGTCAACTCATCCATGTCTGTCTAAGCTACATCACAATGGGTATCAGCCTTGAGAGTTCACACACACCTCCCGTCACTTCAGATCAGCCAGTCTGTTATCTCTTATTCTCATCCAAACCCCCCTTGGACTAGGTCTGCAGGTTCAATCCATAAACTCAAGAGTCCACAACACCTTTTACTTCTGACCAACCAACTCTCCCTCTCTCTTTTTCTCGAGATTAGCCCCTGTGGGCTGGGTCAACGGATGCCAGTGAAACATGTCCAAACTCAGCCCCCCTCTTCATTGCTGCACTTCCCCCACTTCCACTAATTGAGTAGACACAGCTGGTCTCCATAAGCAAGTGTACCAAGTTGTCTACTTGCCAGCTCCCTTTAACTTTCTGCCGTGGAAGGGGGTAACTTCTGATGAGCACTGAATCTTCCTGCCTCAATGACCCAAAGGCTAACTGCTTACCTGCTAGAAATTCAAAAAGGTAAACAGTGTTTTTTTTTTTCCTTGCAGGTCCTTCCTTCAAATCCAAATCTTCTGTTACCTCAGCAGTTCTGAGTGGTTCTGCATGTCTTTTCAAATGTAAATTCAGAGTGGGGCTCAGGTTCTCAACCTAAGCCCCACTCTATACACAGGGCTACTGGCTTAAAACAAAAAGCCTCTGTTTCATCAGGCAAATCCTAGTTGCCCTTTTAGCATATCCAATCAAGTATTGCCTGAAGATGGATTTACATGTTGTCTCTAATCTATAATACCCAGTATTCATTTCTATTATTCATTTAGGTCTGCTTTACAATACTAGGTAGGAGAAATGTTGAATATCCAGAGTACATTCAAATAAACACATAACCCATTTGAAAACATTCCAGTTGCTTCTTCTCTTCTCCACCCCTTGACAGTCTTCCCATTCGTATACATATGGCCTTATGCCTCTGACTGAGTGGAACCAGTAGACACTGGACCCCTGTCAATCATCTTGCTTATCCGGTCTGACTTTTACCCCAAGCCATACCCAACCTATTGCCATCTTGTCAACTGTGATTCATAGGAACCCTATAGGACAGAGTAGAACTGCCCCATAGAGTTTCCAAGGAGAGGCTGGTGAATTTGAACCGCCAACCTTTTGGTTAGCAGCTGAACACTTAACCACTGTGCCACCAGGGCTCCCAAGCCATGCCAGAAGCAGCGTTTCTCCCCTCAGCTGCAGCATAACTTTCCTTTCAACCATTGCAGATAATAATAACCAAAGTAACCATCTAAGAATAAAAAGTTTCACTTCCCAAGCCCCTTAGTTCTTTCTCTTACAAAGCCCAATGCTTCTACAAGTTTGGAGCCATTGTAACAAATCCAACTTCTGACACCAACTGTAAAAATGGCACAGGTGTGCCATCTGATCTCTAACTGCACAAGGGTGAAGGTAGACCAAGATCAGCAGCCCAAGGCTGATTCCTATGAGGTGGAAGTCAGACATACCTACTTTCTCTGACATCTTCACCAATTCTGATACCAACCATCCTTCCCATGACACACCTCTGCCGAGTTTGATAATTCATTGCCATGGCCACACAGAGCTCATAAACAATATTCATAATTATGGGGTTTATTAGGGAAGTAACAGGGAACGATTCATGTTCAGGCTCACTTAGGATCCAGTTCTTCCATCAGGACAGCCTCTTCACAGCCATGCCGCAGGCACAAGTCTCTCTGGCCCCTCGATGCTGCAAACTTTGTTGTTGTCTTATTTTAAGAAATTGCCACAGTCAGCCCAACCTTCAGCAACCACCACCCTGATCAGTTAGCAGCCATCAACGTCAAGGCAGGACCCTCTACCAGCAAAACGATTATGACTTGCTGAAGGCTCAGATGATGATTAGAACTTCTTAACAATATTTTTTAATTAAGGTATGTACAGTGATTTTTTTTAGAGGTAACACTATTACACACTCAATAGACTACAGTATAGTGTAAGCATAACATTTATATGCACTGGGAAACCAAAAATTCTTGCAACATGGTTTGGTGCTTTATTTACTTTATTATGGTGGTCTGGAATTGAACCTGCAATACTGCCGAGATATGTGTGTGTGTGTGTGTGTGTGTGTGTGTGTATGTATATGTATACATATACCATACTCACAAGTTCCTACCACTTTCTGAAAGTAGAGCATTCCTATGAAAGTTTTCTTAAGCCACAATGGTGTAAAGTGAATAAGCAATTACCATTAATTTATATGGGAAAATTTTTTGAGTATTGTCAAACCCAAAAAATACCTTAGAACACATCTTGATAATGGATGCACAAAATAAATGGAGATAAAACACAGATGCTCCTAGACACAGTTCAAAGCTCTGGGAGCTTGATGCTGAGATGTTGAGTGTAGTTCCTGGAGAAGGAGCTTGGCAACGCCGCTCTTGCTGCTCGGAGTGCATGCCACCTTCTTTAACGAGTCATTTGAAAACAAACGCTGAATGTTATTTCCACTTCTTGAGTTTTTTCGTAAAACTGAAAATTCTCTTTGGATTTCTTTTGGGGAGTGAAAACAGGTACTAATGTAAGTCTTTCATAAAAGTGAAGTGGAGTAAAGCAAACTTTCCTAAAGTGTGGGATAGCTGTATATTTGTGTGGGGGGGGGTATATATTTAAATGTGAGATTTTTCTAATTGAGGAAGATTATTTCACTGCCTCACATTATAGAAAATTCTAATGAGTGGATAGTTTATTGAATATATACATTCAGAATATTATTAGGATTTTGCTTTTCCTATAAGATATTAAAAAAAAAAACCTAGGTATATAGATGCAGCAGCCTATATAGACGACATGAGCAGAACAACTTCCCTTACGTTTCATTCAAATCATCAATTGAAAAATACTTCATTAAACAGGATTCTCTTAATACAAGAATCACTGACATTCAGCGATGTGGCTATGGAGTTCACCTCGGAGGAGTGGCAGCTCCTGGGCCCTGCTCAGAAGAAACTATACTGGGACATGATGTTGGAAAACTATTGCAACCTGGTGTCCGTTGGTGAGGACAAATCTCCTGTCATTGGCACTGTCGTTGGCCTTTCCTTTTTCAGCTGCTGAAATCTTTGGAATATCTGTGTTGCTCTAAAGTGAAAAATGCTCAGTCCACTCTTTATCCCTAGTTATATAGGTATATTCTCCCTACTCCTGACAGGAAAATCATTAATTTGTATGTTTCAAAATTGTTTTTCTTAATATAACATGCCGCAGTCTTCACAAACCCAAGGCCACTTTGGTCAATATAAGATTCTGTCATTTCCCATGAACAGGGTATCAAGTTAGCAAACCAGATGCACTCTCCAGGTTGGAACAAGGAGAACAACCATGGACTCTATTAGAGGAAAGCCATCATGGAATCTTTTCAGGTAGGCGAATGAAAGGTGGTAAGGCGGGAAGGCTGTGGAAGTCATGTTCAAGTGAGAGAAGGCATCACATCTGTGGTGGGTGTCTGAGGATACATAAAAATGCGTCCACATATCTCTCTCCCCATGTGATACCTTTTTTTTTTTTCTAGGACTTCAGAGAAATGTACTCCTCTATCTCTTCTGAGAACAGGTCCCTGTTTATGTGATCTACATTTTGTTAATTTTGGTTCCGTAATTTCCTTCTTCTTAGAATTCTCAAATCTTTCCCTTCTTCGTATCCTACCTCCCTTATTATGAAATGCCACCTTCCAGATCTCTCTCTGAAGAGAGAACATTGAATTCGTAACTGTCCTCAAAGTAAGTCACCTTCTTCCCCCCTTGACTAATATGAATTTCCCATCCCAGCATCCAACACCACCTTGGATGTTTTGCCCCCACCCTAAGCTGGTCTTTCATTGTGCTTCTGTGTGCTTCCTTTGTTTTTCTCTTACCCCACACTGAGTTCTCTAAAGGTTCTGATTTCCATTTTCTCATTTGTTCTCGCAACCCTTTAATATTTCCTTCATTCTAAGGAGTTAATCTTCTGTTTCTTAGAGGAGACTGTCAAGTTGACATTTCCCTTGAAAATGTCTAACAGACTTCTTTGTGTATATTTACTCGTCTTAATGCAACTTCCATATGAGTTCCCGATATCTGCAAGGAACAAGGATCATCTTCCTAGCAAGAAAATTTCCATTCAGTTTAGTTTATCCTTTAGTACTGTAAATATGATATCCTAGCCATCCCAGTAATAACCTTTAATATTTCCTGCCTGCAGGGCTCTCTTCTTTAAAGGTCTCTGCTCTTCCTGATTATTTTTTAACTAGGAAAAACATTAACATCCTACATTTTGCGTTGTATCATAATCCAAATCATAACTCATGTCTACTGAAATGATAATTCTGACTGAAAAATCAGCCAAAGCTGGTTCTTATGAGGCCGAGACTAAATATATCCCAAATTGCCCACTTGTACAGTATTTCTGACACCAGCCATTCTTCCTCAGCAGTCACAGAGAAATCACGGAAACATCGTATGTGCGATAATTTTAAGATAATGTAAAACCCAAACCCACTGCCGTCAAGTTGATTCCGACTCCTAGCAATCCTACAGGACAGAGTAGAACTGCACCATAGAGTTTCCAAGGAGCGTCTGGCAGATTCAAACTGCCGACCTCTTGGTTAGGAGCCGCAGCACTTAACCACTACGCCACCAGGGTTTCCTACATAGATGTATATAAATGAAGGATAAACAAAGAAATGCATAAGACAAGGTTCACAAGTGTTTCCTGCAGAGAACCTCAACATTTCAAGGGCATTCGCTTACTCTACCTGAAACAGATGTTTACTCTGGTCAACCACAAACATTTCAACCAGGAACTGTTCTGTGATGTCACTTGGTGGGCTTTGCTATCAACTGCTCTACTCAGTGGAATCCTAGGTCCTCCTGGCTGACTCCAGGATAGCTCATGGATGGTCCCAGTTCTTGACTAATTCAAGCTACTCTAGGCTGGCCACAACTCTACACTGGCTTTAGGACAGCTCTTGGTGCAATACTCCCTAAGTGGCATGCCCTCCACTGCAGGCAGCCCCCTGCTGATAGTGCCCCATCCTTCAAAATGTTATATGTCCTGGCCAGGGTTTGGGCCTTTACACTCCGCTACCACCATCCATGTTTGCTTGTCTCCACACCTTCTAGATGCCTCCTCTGTTGCTGTTGATGTTCCAAGTGTCACAAAGACTGAATTGAAGGGCCATATTAAGTAATTCACTGCACTGCACTCATAATCATATGGTTTATTGGTGAATTAAGAATTTACAAACATGGGATTAGCATCAACTTGGAAGTAACAGGATACAACTCAGGAGACACAATACAGTTCTTCAACCAGGACAGCTTCCAACCAACACAGCTCTCAGCTCCTTCTCTCACATGCCTTCTCTTGGCCATGCCTACTGTTGGGCCTCTCTGAGACTCTGCCCTGCTTGGCAAGTGTTACAGCTCTCTTGGCTCCACTGACAAGTGCCTGGAATCATCCCATTCTACTAGCAAGCCTCCTGGCCTTAGATGCTCAACTCTCTATCACCAATCCACTGCATATGTCTCATGCCGTCTATCATTGTCTTCAGTGGTATAGCTTCTTGACTTAGGTAGCATCTCTTTTAGGAGGTGCCCTTCCTCTCTCTCTCTCTCTCTCTCTGTCTGTCTATTCCCCTTTCTGAAACCAGCTCTCAACTCGCCACTTTTACAAGTAAGTCATTCAGTCCTATTGGGTGGTTCTATATACCTATTTGCATAGCAAACTAACAAACCCTCTACAAGATTGTGGCACAGCCAATCATTTTGGCAGAATTATAAACCCAGGGCCAGAAAGGCCATGTATAAGGTCAAACTACGTAAAGGAGCCTATTACCCTACACTACTTTAATTGAATTCCATTGTATATTTACTAATTGTGCTAATTGCACTAAAAAGGCAAGTAAGACAAATTATGCCTTCAATGATAACTGCATGGTATGAATCAGCCTAAAGCCGGCTCCCACCTTACCACATCTCCATTATCATTGTCATAAGCCACCCATGTGGCACGTTCTCCTCTCCCCTCTGACTGCCCAGGGCCAGGTCATCTCATCCATGGATGCCTGGGACCAAGTCCTGTCTTTCCCTGGCTGCCTGGGGACAGGTCTCCTGTGCCTGGCCACCCTGAGCCAGATCAAAATACACAAATTAGAAGGATGCAGTCCTTCTGATCACCTGCCTGTACAGCCCTTCTCTGAGTTAGTCACCCTGAGCTCTGTTAGAGTGTACAAGTTAGAATGACTCTGTCCTCTGACTTCCTAAAGGGCAGACACCAGCCATGTAGGCTTATTGTCTATTCTATAGAAAGCGTCATAGAATTCACAGAGACTACCTATATTTATAGTTCCAAGCCAAACCAATCCCATTGATGTCGAGTAGAGTCTGACTCATAGTGACCCTGTAGGGCAGAGTAGAATTTCCCCATAGGGTTTCCAAGGCTGTAAATCTTTACAGAAGCAGACTGCTATATCACTTTTCTACAGAGTGGCTCCGTGAATTCTGTAACGCTTTCTATAGAGTTAACTAACCCAAATGGGACAATAAGTCTGCAGGGCTGGTGTCTGCCCTTTAGGAAGTCACAGGACAGAGTCATTCTAGCTTGTACTCTGTACCAGAGCTCAGGGTGGCTAACTCAGAAGGGCTGTACAGGCAGGTGATCAGAAGGACTATGTCCTTCTAATTTGTGTATTTTGATCCGGAACCACCTACCTTTCTCTTAACAGCTGCGAGTTTAACTATTGTACCAGCAGGGTTCTCATACTTACAATTAGCCGTTTGTTATAACCAGAGTGGATACAAACGAAGAGACCTCAGGCGTGATCTGGGAGAGGTCACAACTTGACACTCCCGTTGTCTCCAGGGATGTCCGCCTTCTCCCATGCATGGATGTTCTCAGCAGCCTAGGAAGCCTTGAACTTCTTTTTCTTATCCTTTTGATGGCTTAATTTTATAGTCGTGATTTGGGCCTCATTGCATATGCATCATCGATTGAAAAAGTGAGTATGCATGCACATCCCCTCGACTCTCCAGGCTAGTTAACAGGTATACATGTGTAGCTCAGTCATTTCAACACATTCGAAGGCGTTGCCTGACCATTGTAAAAAACAAGGGCACCTTGATTGCTGGAAAATTCCAAGGGCTATCTTTTAAGGGAGGAGCCCTGGTAATGCAGTGGTTAAGCAATCTGCTGCTAACTGAAAGGTTGGTGGTTTGAACGCACCAGCTGCTCCATGAGATAAAGATGTGGCAATCTGCTTCAATAACGATTACAGCCTTGAAAATCCTGTGGCATGGTTCTACTCTGTCCAATAGTGTTGCTCTCAGTTGGAATGGACTTAATGGCAATGGGTTTACTTATTTATTTTTAATCTTTTAAGGGACCAAAGACAAAAGCCAGATAGATTTCCTAGTCCCACACTAATTCTAATCCTTAGTTCATTGTAAATATTACCACTGTACTTACTTCAGTCCTCAGGAAACTTTTGCAATTCGAAAGCTCTAAATGTTAGAATGATTGAAACCTGGGTGTTCATCTTTTAATATACATGTTCTCTGAACACGATCTTATTCTGTTCTCTGTCCTTAGATTATAGTTAAATACTAAAGTTTTCCAAATTGTTACTTCCAGTCAAGGTTTATTCAGCTTTCAGATTTCTTCATTTCTGTACTTGGAGGTGTAATAACCATCTTGAAGCTGATATGCCTCAGAATATTCTCTTGAATATTCCATAAATTAGTGCTATTCCTCATCTCATAAAAAGACACTACTACCCTATGGCTCAAGTGAAATACTTAACACCTACCCTTTATTCCTCACTCTATTTAGCACCTCCAGCAACAATGAAGTCATTAGTGAGCCTTCTCTTCCTTCCAAATGTATCCTCATTTCCTTCATCCCTTGCTAGCCTCTCATAAAAACCACTTTTCAAAATCTGCTACTACTTTCTTTGTGGCTTTCCCTGCCTTTCTTCAGTTGTTTATCAAACTAGAATGTAGGCTCTGTAAACATAAAGAATATGTTTGTGAATCCCCAAATCTCTACTTTCTAGGTATGAAAATTATTTTTCCCCATATGTAACATTTTGCATTTTTTACATACTCAACATGCCTGGTGAATAGTTGTCTTTCACTAAGGATTTGTTGAGGGAATGAATCTGTCTTCGCTAATTGGGATCAGGAGGCCTTACAACCTCTGTGGACTGCGGGTCAGAGTGACTTGCTCATATTTTACATTCTCTACATGTTTCGCAAAGACTTATTTAAAAAGCAGCCAAATCTGTATTCATTCATTATGTATTGTTTAACCTTGTTTCTACACTAACTGCTTTTACAGTTTGGGTTCTTTATATTATTGTATTTCTCTCAGCGTGCAAGGAACATTAAGCATGGTGTATTATTTAAAATCGTATGAGAGAGAGGGTTGTCACTAAAGATCCACCTTACAGCAATGTATGTTTTTTATAAATGGCTTCATTCTAAGTCAAGACTATGGAAGGATTCATTGTTCTCTTCTTTCCTAGAAATCCAGAAAGTTGATGATTATCTGCCTGGGCAACAGCAAAATGAAAGCAGGGTTGACAGCATGGAACAGTGCTGTGAACATAATGCACTGGAAAATACTGTTCGTTGGCACAAAAATCATATTCCTTTAAGGGAAAATCATGCTATGTTTGACTTACATGAAAAAGCTGTGAAATCAAATTTAACTTTACCGACAGTTGACCAGAGCAGAAGCGATGAAATAAAGAACTAATGGAGGCGGAGCCAAGATGGCGGACTAGGCAGACGCTACCTCGGATCCCTCTTACAACAAAGACACGGAAAAACAAGTGAATCGATCACATACATAACAATCTACGAACCCTGAACAACAAACACAGATTTAGAGACGGAGAACGAACTAATACGGGGAAGCAGCGATTGTTTCCAGAGCCTGGAGCCAGCATACCAGTCAGGTACGGCACAAGCACAGAGACCTGCTCCACCCCCCTGAACTAACCCCGGGAGGGGGACTAGCCGGTTCCACGGGCGGCGTGGGACGCAGCCGTTAGGAGAAGTCCCCGGGAGGCAGTGACTGATCTTGGAGCAGAAAGAGTAGCATCCGAGCCGGGGAACCGTCCCACAGGGATTTGGACTGCACGCAGGTACGCCATAAACACGGAGAGTTGCTCCACCCCCTGAACTAACCCCGGGAAGGTGACCATCCGGGTCGCGCGGGCGGCGTGGGACGCAGCCGGTAGGAGAAGTCCCCGGGAGGCAGCGACTGGTATTGGAGCGGGGAGAACAGCGTTCCAGCCGGGACACTCGGTCGCGGCACAAGCACGGGGAGCTACTCCACCCATCTGAACTAACCCTGGGAGGGGGCCTACCTGGTTCACGGGGGCGGCACGGCCACGCGGCTGGAGGGACGAGAAGTCCCCGGGAGGCAGCGACTGATTTTGGAGTCGAGAGTGCACCGTCCCAGTAGGGGAGCCTTGACGCTGGGCGTGGGGCTGGAAGCGGAGGATCTGACCGTGACTCCAGCGGGCCAGACCCCCCGGGGGCAATCTCCACACAGACAGCACACATAGGCGACGCGCCCGCGGGAATCTCAGATATAAGAGTCATTCCAAGCAAGACAAGCAACTCTGGCTATATTCTGAGGTGCTACTCTCCTATCTCTCTGTTCCCTCCCCCACCCTCCCCAGGCGGCTTCATTAACATCTGAATAGCCTGAGCCAGAGGGAGAACTCTGATAGGGATCTGACTGCAGTTTTTTTTTAGCGGATTTTCTGGAAAAACTAGTTTCCCAGTGATGGCTCGGAGACAACAATCCATATCAAACCACTTAAAGAAGCAGACCGTGACAGCTTCTCCAACTCCCCAAACAAAAGAATCAAAATCTTTCCCAAATGAAGATACAATTTTGGAATTATCAGATACAGAATATAAAAAACTAATTTACAGAATGCTTAATGATATCACAAATGAAATTAGGATATCTGCAGAAAAAGCCAAGGAACACACTGATAAAACTGTTGAAGAACTCAAAAAGATTATTCAAGAACATACTGGAAAAATTAATAAGTTGCAAGAATCCATAGAGAGACAACATGTAGAAATCCAAAAGATTAACAATAAAATAACAGAATTAGACAACACACTAGGAAGTCAGAGGAGCAGACTCGAGCAATTAGAATGCAGACTGGGACATCTGGAGGACCAGGGAATCAACACCAACATAGCTGAAAAAAAATCAGATAAAAGAATTAAAAAAAATGAAGAAACCCTAAGAATTATGTGGGACTCTATCAAGAAGGATAACCTGCGGGTGATTGGAGTCCCAGAACAGGGAGGGGGGACAGAAAACACAGAGAAAATAGTTGAAGAACTTCTGACAGAAAACTTCCCTGACATCATGAAAGACGAAAGGATATCTATCCAAGATGCTCATCGAACCCCATTTAAGATTGATCCAAAAAGAAAAACACCAAGACATATTATCATCAAACTCACCAAAACCAAAGATAAACAGAAAATTTTAAAAGCAGCCAGGGAGAAAAGAAAGGTTTCCTTCAAGGGAGAATCAATAAGAATATGTTCTGACTACTCAGCAGAAACCATGCAGGCAAGAAGGGAATGGGACGACATATACAGAACACTGAAGGAGAAGAACTGCCAACCAAGGATCATATATCCAGCAAAACTCTCTCTGAAATATGAAGGCGAAATTAAGATATTTACAGACAAACACAAGTTTAGAGAATTTGCAAAAACCAAACCAAAGCTACAAGAAATACTAAAGGATATTGTTTGGTCAGAGAACCAATAATATCAGATATCAGCACAACACAAGGTCACAAAACAGAACGTCCTGATATCAACTCAAATAGGGAAATCACAAAAACAAACA
Organism: Elephas maximus indicus; assembly: GCF_024166365.1. Taxonomy (NCBI): domain Eukaryota; kingdom Metazoa; phylum Chordata; class Mammalia; order Proboscidea; family Elephantidae; genus Elephas; species Elephas maximus. Next base: position 95,479,585 of record NC_064829.1, on the reverse strand, counting down.
AATTAAGATTAATTAAAAAAAAAATACACATAACAGGGAATCATGGAAGTCAATAGGTAAAAGATCACAATAATCAAAAAGAGGGACTAAATACAGGAGGCATTGAACTGCCATATGGAGAGTGATACAAGGCGATATAGAACAATACAAGTTAGGTTTTTACTTAGAAAAATAGGGGTATATAATGAGGTAACCACAAAAAGGTATAACAACTCTATAACTCAAGACAAAAACCAAGAAAAACGTAACGACTCAACTAACATAAAGTCAAACACTATGAAAGTGAGGATCTCACAATTTACTAAGAAAAACGCCTCAGCACAAAAAAGTATGTGGAAAAATGAAATTGTCAACAACACACATAAAAAGGCATCAAAATGACAGCACTAAAAACTTATTTATCTATAATTACCCTGAATGTAAATGGACTAAATGCACCAATAAAGAGACAGAGAGTCACAGACTGGATAAAGAAACACGATCCATCTATATGCTGCCTACAAGAGACACACCTTAGACTTAGAGACACAAACAAACTAAAACTCAAAGGATGGAAAAAAGTATATCAAGCAAACAATAAGCAAAAAAGAAGAGGAGTAGCAATATTAATTTCTGACAAAATAGACTTTAGACTTAAATCCACCACAAAGGATAAAGAAGGACACTATATAATGATAAAAGGGACAATTGATCAGGAAGACATAACCATATTAAATATTTACGCACCCAATGACAGGGCTGCAAGATATATAAATCAAATTTTAACAGAACTGAAAAGCGAGATAGATACCTCCACAATTATAGTAGGAGACTTCAACACACCCCTTTCGGAGAAGGACAGGACATCCAGTAAGAAGCTCAACAGAGACACGGAAGATCTAATTACAACAATCAACCAACTTGACCTCATTGACTTATACAGAACTCTCCACCCAACTGCTGCAAAATATACTTTTTTTTCTAGCGCACATGGAACATTCTCTAGAATAGACCACATATTAGGTCATAAAACAAACCTTTGCAGAGTCCAAAACATCGAAATATTACAAAGCATCTTCTCAGACCACAAGGCAATAAAACTAGAGATCAACAACAGAAGAACGAGGGAAAAGAAATCAAATACTTGGAAAATGAACAATACCCTCCTGAAAAAAGACTGGGTTATAGAAGACATCAAGGAGGGAATAAGGAAATTCATAGAAAGCAACGAGAATGAAAATACTTCCTATCAAAACCTCTGGGACACAGCAAAAGCAGTGCTCAGAGGCCAATTTATATCAATAAATGCACACATACAAAAAGAAGAAAGAGCCAAAATCAGAGAACTGTCCCTACAACTTGAACAAATAGAAAGTGAGCAACAAAAGAATCCATCAGGCACCAGAAGAAAACAAATAATAAAAATTAGAGCTGAACTAAATGAATTAGAGAACAGAAAAACAATTGAAAGAATTAACAAAGCCAAAAGCTGGTTCTTTGAAAAAATTAACAAAATTGATAAACCATTGGCTAGACTGACTAAAGAAATACAGGAAAGGAAACAAATAACCCGAATAAGAAATGAGAAGGACCACATCACAACAGAACCAAATGAAATTAAAAGAATCATTTCTGATTATTATGAAAAATTGTACTCTAACAAATTTGAAAACCTAGAAGAAATGGATGAATTCCTTGAAAAACACTACCTACCTAAACTAACACATTCAGAAGCAGAACAACTAAATAGACCCATAACAAAAAAAGAGATTGAAACGGTAATCAAAAAACTCCCAACAAAAAAAAGTCCTGGCCCGGACGGCTTCACTGCAGAGTTCTACCAAATTTTCAGAGAAGAGTTAACACCACTACTACTAAAGGTATTCCAAAGCATAGAAAATGACGGAATACTACCCAACTCATTCTATGAAGCCACCATCTCCCTGATACCAAAACCAGGTAAAGACATTACAAAAAAAGAAAATTATAGACCTATATCCCTCATGAACATTGATGCAAAAATCCTCAACAAAATTCTAGCCAATAGAATCCAACAACACATCAAAAAAATAATTCACCCTGATCAAGTGGGATTTATACCAGGTATGCAAGGCTGGTTTAATATCAGAAAAACCATTAATGTAATCCATCACATAAATAAAACAAAAGACAAAAACCACATGATCTTATCAATTGATGCAGAAAAGGCATTTGACAAAGTCCAACACCCATTTATGATAAAAACTCTTACCAAAATAGGAATTGAAGGAAAATTCCTCAACATAATAAAGGGCATCTATGCAAAGCCAACAGCCAATATCACTCTAAATGGAGAGAACCTGAAAGCATTTCCCTTGAGAACGGGAACCAGACAAGGATGCCCTTTATCACCGCTCTTATTCAACATCGTGTTGGAAGTCTTAGCCAGGGCAATCAGGCTAGACAAAGAAATAAAAGGTATCCGGATTGGCAAGGAAGAAGTAAAGTTATCACTATTTGCAGATGACATGATTATATACACAGAAAACCCTAAGGAATCCTCCAGAAAACTACTGAAACTAATAGAAGAGTTTGGCAGAGTCTCAGGTTATAAAATAAACATACAAAAATCACTTGGATTCCTCTACATCAACAAAAAGAACACCGAAGAGGAAATAACCAAATCAATACCATTCACGGTAGCCCCCAAGAAGATAAGATACTTAGGAATAAATCTTACCAAGGATGTAAAAGACCTATACAAAGAAAACTACAAAGCTCTACTACAAGAAATTCAAAAGGACATACTTAAGTGGAAAAACATACCTTGCTCATGGATAGGAAGACTTAACATAGTAAAAATGTCTATTCTACCAAAAGCCATCTATACATTTAACGCACTTCCGATCCAAATTCCAATGTCATATTTTAAGGGGATAGAGAAACAAATCACCAATTTCATATGGAAGGGAAAGAAGCCCCGGATAAGCAAAGCACTACTGAAAAAGAAGAAGAAAGTGGGAGGCCTCACCTTACCTGACTTCAGAACCTATTATACAGCCACAGTAGTCAAAACAGCCTGGTATTGGTACAACAACAGACACATAGACCAATGGAACAGAATTGAGAACCCAGACATAGATCCATCCACGTATGAGCAGCTGATATTTGACAAAGGACCAGTGTCAATTAACTGGGGAAAAGACAGCCTTTTTAACAAATGGTGCTGGCATAACTGGATATCCATTTGCAAAAAAATGAAACAGGACCCATACCTCACACCATGCACAAAAACTAACTCCAAGTGGATCAAAGACCTAAACATAAAGACTAAAACGATAAAGATCATGGAAGAAAAAATTGGGACAACCCTAGGAGCCCTAATACAAGGTATAAACAGAATACAAAACATTACCAAAAATGATGAAGAGAAACCCGATAACTGGGAGCTCCTAAAAATCAAACACCTATGCTCATCTAAAGACTTCACCAAAAGAGTAAAAAGACCACCTACAGATTGGGAAAGAATTTTCAGCTATGACATCTCCGACCAGCGCCTGATCTCTAAAATCTACATGATTCTGTCAAAACTCAACCACAAAAAGACAAACAACCCAATCAAGAAGTGGGCAAAGGATATGAACACACATTTCTCTAAAGAAGATATTCAGGCAGCCAACAGATACATGAGAAAATGCTCTCGATCATTAGCCATTAGAGAAATGCAAATTAAAACTACGATGAGATTCCATCTCACACCAGCAAGGCTGGCATTAATCCAAAAAACACAAAATAATAAATGTTGGAGAGGCTGCGGAGAGATTGGAACTCTCATACACTGCTGGTGGGAATGTAAAATGGTACAACCACTTTGGAAATCTATCTGGCGTTATCTTAAACAGTTAGAAATAGAACTACCATACAACCCAGAAATCCCACTCCTCGGAATATACCCTAGAGATACAAGAGCCTTCATACAAACAGATATATGCACACCCATGTTTATTGCAGCTCTGTTTACAATAGCAAAAAGTTGGAAGCAACCAAGGTGTCCATCAACGGATGAATGGGTAAATAAATTGTGGTATATTCACACAATGGAATACTACGCATCGATAAAGAACAGTGACGAATCTCTGAAACATTTCATAACATGGAGGAACCTGGAAGGCATTATGCTGAGCAAAATGAGTCAGAGGCAAAAGGACAAATACTGTATAAGACCACTATTATAAGATCTTGAGAAATAGTAAACCTGAGAAGAACACATACTTTTGTGGTTACGAGGGGGGGAGGGAGGGAGGGTGGGAGAGGGTTTTTTTATTGATTAATCAGTAGATAAGAACTGCTTTAGGTGAAGGGAAAGACAACACTCAATACATGGAAGGTCAGCTCAATTGGACTGGACCAAAAGCAAAGAAGTTTCCGGGATAAAATGAATGCTTCAAAGCTCAGCGGAGCAAGCGCGGGGGTCTGGGGAACATGGTTTGCGGGGACTTCTAAGTCAATTGGCAAAATAATTCTATTATGAAATCATTCTGCATCCCACTTTGAAATGTGGCGTCTGGGGTCTTAAATGCTAACAAGCAGCCATCTAAGATGCAGCAATTGGTCTCAACCCACCTGGAGCAAAGGAAAATGAAGAACACCAAGCCCACATGACAACTAAGAGCCCAAGAGACAGAAAGGGCCACATGAACAAGAGACCTACATCATCCTGAGACCAGAAGAACTAGTTGGTGCCCGGCCACAATCGATGACTGCCCTGACAGGGAGCTCAGCAGAGGACCCCTGAGGGAGCAGGAGAGCAGTGGGATGCAGACCCCAAATTCTCATAAGAAGACCAAACTTAATGGTCTGACTGAGACTGGAGGAATCCCGGCGGCCATGCTCTCCAGACCTTCTGTTGACACAGGACAGGAACCATCCCTGAAGACAACTCATCAGACATGAAAGGGACTGGTCAGCGGGTGGGAGAGAGACGCTGATGAAGAGTGAGCTAATTATATCAGGTGTACACTTGAGATTGTGTTGGCAACTCTTGTCTGGAGGGGGGATGGGAGGATAGAGAGAGAGGGAAGCCGGCAAAATTGTCAAGAAAGGAGAGACTGAAAGGGCTGACTCAAGACGGGGAGAGTAAGTGGGAGTAGGGAGTGAGATGTATGTAAACTTATATGTGACAGACTGATTGGATTTGTAAACGTTCACTTGAAGCTTAATAAAAGTTATTATAAAAAAAAAAAAAAGATAATTTAAAAAATGTTATAAACTGTAAGCCAATAAATTCAACAACTTAGATAAAACAGGTAAATTACTTAAGAGACACAAATTATCAATTCTGACTCAAGAAGCAATAGATATGTAAATACTCGCAAACTTTTTTTAACTAATTCATAATTTAAAACCTTCCCACAGAGAAAACACAGGTTCAGGTGGCTTCGATGATTAATTCTATTAAATATTTATAGAAGAGATAATCCAAATGATACACAAACTCAGGAAAATAAAGGAGGAAACACTCCCCAGTGTTTGTGTACAGGTCTTTGTGTCAATACCGCCTTGTATTTCTCTTAGATAATTTCCTAAGAAAGAATTTCTGCATCATATGCTAAGTGAATATTTAACTTTATAAGAACCTTCCAAACTGTTTCCCAGAGTGGTTGTACCTTTTTATACCCCCACCAGCCGTATATGAGAGCTCCAGTTACTCTAAATCCCAAGACATGGCAATATCATTCATTAATTTTAACCACAATAATGGGTATGTGGTATCTCATTGTGGGTTTTAATTTGCATTTTTCTAATGGCTAACATTGAACATCTCTTTATGTGCTTATTTTCCATTTGTATACCTTCTTTTCTGAAATGTTCATTAAAATATTTTGCCCATGTTAAAAAAAAAAAAAAAAAAAAAAAGAACTAATGGAGATGAGAAAACCCCTCTCCATGCTGACCAGGAGCAATTCCCTGAGAGTCAAAAATCCAACAGCACTGACTTCCAAATCATTAGGCGTCAGAAAACTCACAAAATAGACAAAGCGCATGTATGTAGTGAATGTGGGAAAGCCTTCCTCAGGAAGTCTTTTCTCGCTGAGCATCAGGTCATTTATACAGGGGAGGAACCCTATAAATGCAGCCCATGTGAAGAAACCTTCTTTAAAAAGTTCAAGCTCAGTGAACATTATCACACAGCTCATAAAGAACAAAAACCTTATAAATGCACAAAATGTGACAAAGCCTATCTCCATAAATCACACCTCAATAAACATCAGAAAGCTCATATGGCAGAGAAACCATATACATGCCGTGAATGTGGAAAAGGCTCTGTACAGAAGACACATTTCACTATTCATCAGCGAATTCATACTGGAGAGAAACCCTATATATGCAATGAGTGTGAGAAAGGCTTCAACCAGAAGGGAAATTTCATTGTTCATCAACGAATTCACACTGGAGAGAAACCCTTCGTAGGCAGTGCTTGTGGAAAAGGCTTCATACAGAAGAGAGATCTTACTGTTCATCAGAGAACTCATACTGGAGAGAAACCTTATATGTGTGGTGAATGTGGAAAAGGATTCATCTGCAAAAGAGATCTCACTATTCATCAGGTAAGTCACACTAGAGAAAAACCCTATATTTGCAGTGCGTGTGGAAAAGGCTTCATCCATAGAAGAGATCTCACTGTTCATCAGAGAATTCATGCTGGTGAGAAACCCTATGTATGTGGTGAATGTGGTAAAGCCATCAGTCCAAAGCCATGGCTCATGGAACATCAGAAAAGTCACCCAGGAATGACTTCTTTGTATGCAATGAATGTGGAAAATCTTACTCTCTAAAGTCAAGTCTCATCAGACATCAGAAAATTCACACCGGCGAGGAACCCTTTAAATGTGGTCAATGTGAGAAAGCCTTTGACAAGAAGCCAAAGCTCACTGAACATCAAAGATCTCATACAGGAGAGACTCTGTATAGCTGCAGTGAGTGTGAAAAAACTTTTGCCTCCATGTCTTGCCTTTTTTTCACATAAAACAATACACACTGGAAAGAAATGTGTAGATTCAATTGAGGTGGAAGACCCTTCCACAGCGAGTCACATCAAATCACATACCACTGATCTCAAGCAGGATAAAAGCCCTGTTAATACAGTGACTATGGAGATGCCTTCTGTGGCAGCTGAGACATCAGTAAACACCTCTGAATCTCTAACAAATAGGAATATAGTCCTTGAGGGACAACCTTTTGCCAGATGTGAACCCACAGAAGATAATGGAGAGTTTGTACAGGAGAGAAATCTTATGAATACAGAGAATGTGGTAGAGCCTTCAGTGATCAATTACCTCATATTTTATGTCACATAAAACAAACAGTCACTGGTGAAGTGGGTTGAGCAAAAATTTCTGTCTTTTATATGAATTATATGAATGCAGAGACCGAGAATGACTGATACACTCATCCTACATAAATATGTGCTTTCATATCATGACATAATGTTAACACAAACACATACACTTCAATTGTTCTATTGTGCCAATTAATTGAGTGAAAGTGTGAGTTAGTTTCAGTGGAGGAAATAAAGACTGAATTTCAAAAACAGAAAAGATTATCAGTGTTTTGAATGTTGCTATAAATGAAAAAAGCCATAAGAGGTAGTTGGTTGCAAAAGGGCAATATTGGATTGGTGGGATTTGAAGCACATATAGATCAGTTTCCCCAGGTCAGTGTGAAGGAACAATTGAAGACCAGAATGTGTACCTTCAATTTTACAACTTTCTATCATGCAGAAGGACCTAAAAAACAGTAATGTTACACTGCGTTTATTCATTAATGTAACAAATATTTGTCACATACTGCCTTTGTGCCTGGCCATGTTTCCAGGAACTAAGGATACAGGGGGGAATAAAGACAAGCTTATGCGTTGGGAAGAGAACATTTTGTTATTTGGATTATATTTAAGTGGAATCTTGACGCTCCAGCTAATCTAGTCGGAGGATGATGCAACGTCTGCATTAGGTGAAAGAGACATGGGGTAATTGGTACAAGGGGTTTAGTTAGGATTTTTAGGAGTTAGAAAATCCTAAAAATTTCTTATGACAATTTCCTGTCAAATCTAGTTGCCATTGAGTTGATTCCCACTCATGGTGACCCCGTGTGTGTGAGGGTAGAACACTGCTGCTCAGGATTTTACATGGCTGACTTTGCGGAAGTAAATCACCGGGCCTTTCTTTTGAGACGCCTCTGGGTGGACTCGAACCTGCAGTCTTTCAGGTTAGCAGCCAAGTGTGTTAACCATTGTCATTACACACAGATTCTTGGAGTAAGGACTCTTTTTAATAGTACTTAACCTTTAACCCTTGTAGGAAATTTTTCATTTTTTTTTTCCAGTGCCCATGTCTTATCTCCTCAAGGAAATTATAGATTCATTGGTAGTTTTTTTGTTTTTGTTTTCCCGTTGTGGTGAAATCAGTTCCTCTGTGCGTGGCCTTTGTCCTTAGATTTTTTTAAAAAACAGCTTGAGAGATTTTTTTTCCTCTAAGCCCTGAGGAGGTCTTACTTTTGCCCTAGTTTTTTCAGAAGCAACTTGGCTGGAGGAAGGGGGTTCCTTGCATTGTTTTCTACCCCAAAAAGGATTGTTACTTATTTCCGTTTTCAATTGACATTTTCTGGGTAAGCTGTAAACAAGTTGATGGTTTGATAGTTTTGTCTAGTGTTGCCTGGTTATGATTAACAAGACCTGAGTTGATTGACATCTCATGGTAATTGAGGATTTGTTGAACTCTGGTATTGTGAGGGAGGCCCCACCTTGCAAATGATGAGAATCAGGATATATATATATATATATATTTTATATATATATATAGCTAAAATGGAGAGGTATGGGAGAGACCTTCTGGATGCCAGAAGAGATGCTGGCTATGAGCTAGGATGGCAGAGAAAAAGCCATGTGACAGCTGTGTGGTCCCAAAGTTGCTACACTGACTGAGCTTGTCCAATTAGTAGAGCTATCGATGGCAGAAAGGTCAGCAGTGGAGAGGCCTGATGTCAGAAGAGCTTGACTACAGAGAGCATCTGGTAGTGCTGATCATGCTGGCTATGATCTAGGCAAGTTAGCAGCAGAGAGGCTGATGGCAGAAAGGCTGATAGGGGAGAGATGATGGCTGAGAGGCTCCATGTAGAGAGGAAGTAAGATCATAGCAAGCTGCTACAATGGCTGTAAGCTGGGCCACTTAGCAGCAGAGAGGCCAATGACAAACAGGCTGGTGGAGAGGCCTAACGCCAGGGAGGACCTAAGAGAGCTGAGCGGGCTGCTACAATGGCTCTGTGGTGGGTTATTTAGTGGTGGAGTGGCCAATGGCGGGTAGCCAGATTGCAGAGAGGCCCAACAGTGGACAGCTGTTTCTAAAAGAGCAGCCAAACAGTTCCCTGCTTATGCATTTCTCGGTGGGTACCTCAAATACCTCTTTGCCATCCGAAACTCAGCCATAGGGCCTCTTCTGAGCCCACAGGTTGTGCCCTTTGACTTGTGCACAAGGGCTAGGGATGAGAGAGAGAGAGAAGGGGCTGGCTGATCTGAAGTGCCAGGAGGTGGGTGGACTCTCAAGCCCATGACTGGTACCCATTGTCCTAGCCCACAGGGGCTAGGGTTGAGCTGACCAGATCGTGACCAAATATTAGAGAGACCTGATATCGTGAACTGATGTAAATTGCTGTAATTTGATGGCCTTGCTGGGCTGGACTTTGCTTATGGATGTAGATGCTCAAAGTTCCATCTGGAACAGAAGATTCTTCAGATCAAGGAACATATTTGTCTCCTCAGAGTACTGGTTTTGCAGGAACAGGCAATTTAGACACTGGCTGTGTAAAATGGAGGAGAAAAAGGCACAATTTCGTGGATGAGCTTACACTCAAAATGAGGAGGACAAGGGAGAATTCCCACTGAATAGATCTTCTTTTCCTTTAAGATCTTGGGAAGAGAGGGTGGGGAAACATGCTGACAGGATGTGAGTGTTGATTGTTAACAGACTTAATTGTAATTGTAAAAAGCAATAACTGTGAAAGATTGGACTAAGGAGGGTGTGATGCTGAACGAGATTACAGTGGTTAAACCTATAGGCCCTTAAAGTTTTTGCTGTGCTGGTACCTCATGAGGCTCAGAGAAGGGAATAATCTTCTCTCAGTAAAATTTTATCAGACACCAGAAAGGGTGAAGCCGAGACAAATTTGAGAGAACCTGACGGGATGCTCCTGAGTAACTTCACCCTGAGGACTATCTGCCCTACAGAAGAACTAATAGTTAATGACTGGGGCTGGTAAAATGATTCGGAGAGGGAAGTTATCCTCCAAGTATGAAAGGGCCAATGGCTAGAGAAGCCACAGGTGGGCTACAGTGCGACGGGTTGCTATTAAATGGCCTTTCTCACCATAGTCTTGTAACTCCCACCAAATGACTGGGTGGGACTATGCAAATGATTGCTTGTGACCCCCCCCCAAGGGATTGGATAGCTTGTTAATAGCGCAAATAAGGTGCATGTCACCCTTGTGGAGGCGGAACTATCCAAATAAAATGTATGCAGCCCTAATGAGGGGATTGGTGAGTTTTGCCAGACAGAGGGCCTCATTACCACGAAGGAAGAAGAGATGGGTTAGAGTGTGTCCTTTGGGCCCTGGGTCCTTGCCCGGAGAACCTCCTATACCCAGGAGGCAGAGCTGTAACACAGGAGATGGCACAAGATGGCGAGAAGTGGCAGCAAGTACACCACAGAATCAGCAGCAACAGAACCAGGAGACCAGCAGAAGACAGGCATTGGGCTTCCCAGCCTCCACAGCAATGGAACTGAGTGCCTTCGGGCAGAAGGCTTGCTGATGGAAAGGGTGCCTCTGGGCACTTGTTGGCTTTGCTAGGCTGAAGCTTACTGGTGGAGTGGGGTGACCCCAGGCCAGTTATTGTTGGAGCTAAAGAGCATTATAACACTTGAGCAGGGCAGAGGCTGAGGAGGGATCAAAACGCTGTGGGCCAGAGAGGGGCCTGCCTGCCGACTGAGCTGAGAAGCTGTGCTGGCCAACTAACTGTATCCTGAGTTGTCCCTGATCCTGAATTGTAACCTGTTACTACCTCATAATCATGAATTTTGTCTGTGAGTTCTCTGTGGCCATTGCAATGAATTATTGAATCTAGTAGATGGACAGTGCTGAAGGAGGGACAGCAGGTACAGGAATTGGTAAGCAGTTTGGAGAGAAGAGGTACGTCTGACCTTCACCTCATAGCAATCAGCCATGGGCTGTTAATGCTGATAATGATCCTCATTTCCCCTCGTGAAGTTAGAGGGCCTCTGAAGCCAGCACACCATTTTTATACTTACTATATGGAATTCGGTCTTCCTCATTCATTGTCCAGCTTTCACATGCAGATGAGGTGATTCAAAATACCATGGCTTGGGTTAGGCAAACATTAGTCCTCAAAGTGACATCTTTGCTTTTGAACACTTTAAAAAAGTCTTTTGCAGCAGATTTACCCAATGCAATATGTTATTTGATTTCTTGACTGCTGCTTCCATGAGCATTGACCATGGATCCAAGAAAAATGAAATCCTTGACAGCTTCAGTGTTTATCATGATGTTGCTTATTGGTCCAGTTGTGAGGATTTTTGGCTTCTTTATGTTGCAGTGCAATCCATATTGAAGGCTGAAGAAGAATTGATGTCTTTGAGTTATGATGTTGGCAAAAAATATTGAATATAACACAGACTGCCAGAAGAACAAACAAATCTGTCTTGGAAGAAGCACAGCCAGAGTGTTCCTTAGAAGCGGGGATAGTGAGACTTTGTCTCCCATACTTTCGACATGTTATCAGGAGGAACCAGTAGCTGAAGAAGGGCATCATGCTTTGTGAAGTAGAAGGTCAGTGAAAAAGAAGACCCTCAAGGAGATGGATTGACACAGTGACTGCAATAATGGGCTCAAGCATAACAAAAATTGTAAGGATGGCGCAGGACCAGACAGTGTTTCGTTCTGTTGTACATAGGGTCTCTATGAGTCACAACCGACTTGACGGCACTTAATGGTATACGGGATTAAGGAAATGAACTCTGGATTGAAGAAGACTATTTAAGAGCCCCATTCACAGCAAAGTGAGAAGAAATGATGAAGATCAGAGAAATAACAGTCTCTATTCAGCAGGGCACATAGAACCTGGGATCTTTGAAATGGTGCTAATATCAAGGTTGACATAAGGGCTCACATCCAGAAAAACCCAAAAGGATTTGACCTCTCATCTCCTATACACTGTTCCATTCTTGGAGTCCCTGGGTGGCAGAAATGTTTAACCACTGGAATACTTACAGAAAGATTGGTGGTTCAAACATAAAACCAGAGGTGCCTCAAAAGACAGTCCTGGCAATCTGCTTCTGAAAGGTCGAAGCCTTGAAAACCCTACAGAGCATTTCTACTCTGTACACATGGAGTTGCCATGAGTCAGAATTGATTCTACAACAACAACCTCCATTCGCAGAGACTAAGGTTTTTGCTTTGCATTTTATTCTACTTATTCTGGGGATCCATCTCCTTTTCTGTTCTTCCATCTCTCTTTTCAGTTATTGAATCTCTCAAATGTCACATGAAGATGTTTCTGGAGGACAATTCCACACAGCCTTCCAATGGCTCACGATGACAAAACAGTCTTCAATTAGTTCCTGGGATCATTCATTCATTTTCCAAATAAATATGTAATGAGTTATTTTTCTGTGTGCTGGGTAATATAAAATCATGTAAAACAGTGCTCTCCAATATAATTTTCTGGGATGACGGGAATGATGGAGGTTTCTCTCAGTATACACGTTCCAGCCATAGAAGGAGCAAGAATGCCTTGCTCATTGTTCTGTCCAGTTTGGTAGGCAGTAGTCAAAGATGGCTACTGGACATGTGAACTAAGGAACTGAATTTTTAATATTAAATTGTCACAAATTTTTAATATCAAGTTATTTATAATCTACTTGAGTATAAATACAAAAACTATCAAGGAATTTAAAATAATGTGGGGATAAATAGTTGTGGTGTAGCATAAGGATTTGTCTAAATACATGAGGGATAAGAATGAGGATCAGCACACAGCTGGTTCCTGTGAGATGGAGGCCAGACAAACCTTGGCTATCCAACTTCACCATTTCTGACACCAGCTTTTCCATCTGTGGCACTCCCTACTTCTCTGCTGCGTTTGCTAATCCATTGCAATGGCCACACGCAACTCACAAACCATACTGACAGTTATGTGTTTATTAGAGAGGTAATAGGCTACAGCTCAGGATCAGGATCAACTTGAAAGTAAAACAATATAAACAGGATGGAGTTGGTCAGTTGGGACAATTTTCTCGCAGGTTAACCGTTGGAGCAAAAATGCTCCCTGCTAATGCACTTCTCAATGAAGACCTCGAAAAGTTCTGCACTTTTGGAGCCTCTCTGCTTTAGGGCCTCTCCTGAGCCTACGCCTGTAACACTGAAGACAGAGAGAATCCCAGAAAGGGGCTCAAAAAAACCAAAACACAAACCCGTCGCTGTCTAATCAATTTCGACTCATACTGACTGCATAGGACAGAGTAGAACTGCCCCCATAGGGTTTACAAGGAGTGGCTGGTGAATTCGAACTGCTGACCTTTGCTTAGCAGCCATAGCTCTTAACCACTACGCCACCAGGAGGTCCATCAGAGAAATGGCAAAAGCACCCCAGAGTTGAGTGGCAGAGAAACAGCAGCAGCAGTATGAGTGGCAGGAACCATAAAACCGGTAGACATTGATGGCGGGTGAGTCAGTCCATGGAGCATAGTTGGGCACCCAAATTAACAGGAAACAGCCACAGGCCAAGGCTGTGCAGGCAGATGCCCAAGCAAAACAAACTGCATTGTGGAACCAAGCTGGGCTGCCTTTGGCAACATCACATGTCACAGCTCTGCTGAGAGCTATAACTGACGCTGAGAGGGAGCCAGTCCTGAAGGCCCAGAGGAGGCCAAGAGGAGACTTACCTGATAGGGATTAGAGGAAACCTGTCCTATGGGGGCTAAGAAGAGGCCTGTCTTGAGGGCCAGAGGAAGCCTGTCCTGAGGTGGTGGAGAAAGGCCTGACTTGACAGGACCCAGAGACCTTTCCTGAGGGGGCCAAGATGCGGCCAGTCCAGAGCTCATACACACATTGAAAAGAGCCTGCTTGCTTGCACAGCTGAGAGAGCTGTCCTGGTTGGCAGCTGTCCTACATTGATGAAGGGAGGGATGTTCTGCCCAGCTTGTCTACATGCTTCCTAATCTTGATCCGTAGTTGTTCCTGTTACTTCCCTAAAAAACTATGAGTTCTGTGTGGCCATTCCAACAAATTATCCCTGCCAGCAGAGAACTATATTGTGGATGGAATGGGTGGTGTCAAAATGGTAAAGAAGTTGCTTCATGAGAACCATCTTTGTGCTCATCTGATTCTTATGCCTTGGGAAGTTACGTGAGTCCATATGCTAGATGACCCCAAGTCAGATCTTTCCATTCCCTGAACTGATCAACCAGGGTCCCAGGATATGCTGAACAGTCCTGTTGTAAAAGTGGTGTGGGGGCAGTGTCTGACCTCCTCCAGCTTCACAAGGGAGGAGAATCAACAGCCCAAGCCTGGTTCCTATGAGGCACAGGTCAGGCATGCCTCCACTTTCTGCCAGCTTTACCAATTCTGACACCAACTGTCCTGCCCACGGCACTCTCTACTTCTCTGCTGGGTTTGATAATTCATTGCGATGGCCACATGGAACTCACAGACAATACTCAGGATTATGGGGTTTATTAGGACAATAACAGGTTACAATTCATGTTCAGGAATGCTCAGGATACAGTTCTTCCATCAGGAAAGCCTTTTCCCAGCCATGCTCGTCAGCACACCTCGCTGGTCCTCACCCTCTGCCCTGCTCAGGTAAGTGTTAAAAAGCCCCTGCCAGTAAGTTCCCAAAGGCACCCCAGGCACTCAGCTTTCTCAGTCTGTGGGCAGGGAAACCCACTGTGCAGTCTCCTGCTACTGCTTCTTGCTGTCTTCAAGGTTACAGCTCATTCTCTTTTAGTCTTCTGGTTTCAGGAGCTCCTCAGTATGGATCTCATGGGTTCAAAAGACAAGCTCTCTGCTCCTGGGTGTCCCTCCTTGGTAGTGGTAGGATCCTCTCTCTCCAGCCTCTGGGATGCCTCACCTCAAGCCCAGTGGGATATCAAAATGGACCCATCCTTAGGTGGGCCACAATTGCCCTATTTGCACAGCCACACCCAATCACTTGGGTGGGAGTTATAACACCATGGTGAGAAAAGCCACACAAAAAGGTGATCCATACCACCTCACCTGCCCTGAGCCCTGTGCACCAGGTGCTGAACTCATCTCTTAAAGGTTGGCATCCCAAGTGAAGGAATTCCAGTGCGCACCTATACCTGGTACACACAACCTCTGTTCCCACAGCCAAGATCCCTGTGGCCTCAGTGAAGATCATCCTTCACCCTTCACCTTTCTCCACCTGTCAGTGGAAGCTTGCATGTTTCTATGATGCTGAACATGTTTCATTCATGCAACCTTACTAAGACAGACTAGGAAGAAAGGCCTGGCAATCTACTTGTCTTAGTGGCCTCAACATTAGTGGCCTTTCCCCTATGCCCTACTCTAAATATAACCTTTTTTTTTTTATCCCACCTGCTCTTTTGCACTGTCTGTGAATGCCACTCTCATACAATTCCAGTTTCTCCAAGCCTTTTTCTGTCCCTAAAGCCACTTTCTAAAAACTGTTCAGTTAGAATATTTCCGTGGTGCTCAGGTTACCAGCCGTTTGCCTTTTACCTTTCCAAGAGCACGTCTGTGCTGTAGTTTGTTCCCCAAATTTTTTTCTTTTTTTAAACAATACGTTTTAAATAAGGCTGTTTTTTTTCTGCCTCACCCGCTAAAAATAATTTGATCGGCTCCATTATTTTCCTGTAAAGCCTGAACCACTAAAAATCTATCCATTTTTTGTAAGGGTCGAGAAGACAGGGAATCGGACAGTATTGCTGGCTTTTTCGTTTTTCTGGCCTTCCCTAGCTACCGGCACGAAGGATGTCCCCTTTTGCTCTGTACGGCGGGTATTCAAATATGGCTGCCTCGAGAGCCAAGACAAGCTGGGCGCAGACATATTAACTCGTGATGCAATGCCGGAAATACCGTTATACTCGCTCCTGCAAAAGCTCCAGGTCCTCGCCGGCCTCCGTAGGTTGACAGATTTTTTTTTTTTTTTTTTTTTTTTTTTTTTTTTGTGCGAGGCGTAGAGACGTAGGATCCGTTTACGGAAGTATTGCAACTTTTAGGAACTTCTGGTGATTCAGGAGAAAAACGGATCGTTGTGTGTTTCTGTCCTTGAAACAGGACGAAGTAGGTGTGTGGACGTGGTGTCATGAGGACTTGCAAGCTCCTGAGGGGAGCGTCGTGGTGGAGGTGCTTGAAGGAAAGTAGGTGTGAGTTCGGTGTATTTGGGGTCAGACATGGGACGAACGCTTTAGTACAGTGAGTAAGGCTGTCCGGACTGTTAGGGTAAGGGGACTTTGCAGATCACTCTGCTTGTAAGTGGTGGAGGTGGATATATACGATGCAAGCAGTGTCTGTTTCGGGTTCGGAATTTAATATAGAGTTCAGTGGATTTGGAGCTAGGGGATGAGCATCGTAGGGGATGTCTGGTCTAGGTTTCGCTTATTAAGGGCGTGAGGGTCGTCTGTGTCGTTGGTACAGAGGATTGTGAGGACGGAACTTTGGAAGTCCAGGACCCTAGGAACCTTGGCTTCTGAAACAGAAGGCGGTATATTCCCCGGACAGTGGTTTGAAAGCCTTGATTTTGATAATCATATATTTTCTCTTCTCATCCAGTAGTGGGATAACTGTTGTCTGAAGGACTACTCTACCGCGCTGCCCATCGGTGTAGGGCTACTTTCGCACTGAAAAAGTAGAGGTGAGTCCTTGTGTGTGAGACCTTGTAACCCATAAACTTCACGTACATGCACACTTTCCGCTTTGCTGATATGAATTGAATTGTATCCCCCAAAAGTAACTTTTGTAAATCCTAACCTTTATGCCCTTGGTTATAACCCTGTTTGGAAATGGGTTGTTTTGTTATGTTAATGAGGGAAGATTAATGTAGGATATTTTTGAGTCAATCTTCTTTAAAATATAAAGAAATTAAGCAAGAAAGTTAGTAAGCAAAGCTGGGGAAATATAGCTACCAGACTACTTGGAGATCTCCAAGGAACCAAGAAACAGAAGCTGAAGAGACAAGGACCTTCCCCAGAAATGACCCAGACAGAAAGCCTTCCCCTAGAGCCAAGCGCCCTGAATTAGGACTTAGGGCAGTGGTTAAGAGCTTGGCTGCTATCCAACAGGTTGACTGCTTGAATCCACCAGCCACTCTTTGGAAACCCTATGGGGCAGTTCTGTTCTGTCCTATAGGGTCACTACAAGTTGGAATCAACTGGAGGGCAATGGGTTTTTACCCTTCCTAAACTTAAGAACCTAAATTTTGTTTGTTAAAGCCACCCACTTGTGGTATTTCTGTTTTAGCAGCACTAGTTAATTAAGACATAATTTGGTACCATTAAATGGGGGTACTGCTGTAACAAGTACCTACAATGTGGAAAAAGTTTGGAATTTGGTGATGGGTGGAGGCTGAAAGAGTTTTAAGGTGCCTTTAAGAGACTTATAAAAATGGAGTGGTGGTGGCATCTGACCTCCTGTTAACTTCACCAGGGGGAGAGACAATCTTCATCAGCATCAGCCCAAAGCTGATTCCTCTGAGGCAGAGCTGAGACATGCCTCCTGTCTCGCCATCTTTACCAGTTCTGACCCTAATCGTCCCTCCCATGGTACTACTTCTCTACTGAGTTTGGTAAATCTTTGCAGTGGCCACACAAAACTCACAGACCATGCTCACTGTTACTGGGTTTATTAGGGAAGTAACAGGTTACAATTCAGGAACTCAGGATACAGTTCTTTGATCAGGACAGCCTCTTCTCAGTCAGGCCTCTCTGGCCCTGGGCCTATCCATCCCTCAACCCCTCAGCCCTTCGGGGTTGTGACCAGACAGGCCTCTGCCTTCCTTGGGCAAGTGTTACAAAGCGCTTTAGAGCCTCTGATAAGGGCCAGTATGTACGCCACCCTGCCAGGAAACCTCCTACCTGAAAGAGTTCTCCTGCTGTGGGTCAGTTCCCACACTGTCTAACACCAGTCTCCTGGTTCTGCCCCATTTCTCTGGATCCAAGGATGTACTTCACTGCCATCTCTTCTTTCTTGGTAGTAATGAGGTCCTCCCTCTGCTCTGGGATTGGCTCTCTTTTAAGCCCAGCAAGTTACAAAACTAACCAATCTCCTAGTTAGGGTTCGATACATCTTATTTATATGGTCCCACCCACACCAGGATGCCGTTCACCTTACTGCATTATTATCAATAGCTGCCTAATCCCCTTGGTGGGGTACAAGTACCTTATTTGCATAGTACCCCTCAATCATTTGGTGGGAATTAAAACTGCACGGTCAGAAAGACCACATAAAAGTGATCTATCTCACCACGTTGGGTTACTACAAATAATACTGCTTTAAATGTTTTGGTATATGTCTTGTGGTTCAAATGTGCACTCATTATGTGGGGATATAAACCTCAGACTTAAATTGTTACTTCTGAATGTATATATAACTTCAGCCTAATAGATGATGCCTAAGTGTGTTCTGGAGACCCTGGTGGCATAGTGGTTAAGAGCTATGCTGGCTTAGTAAAAGGTCGGCCATTTGAATCTACCAGGCGCTCACTGGAAACCATATGGAGCAGTTCTACTCTGTCCTATAGGGTCACTATGAGTCGGAATCAATTCAACAGCAATGGGTAAAGTGTGTTCTAAAGTGGTTTTAGAACTTTATAGTTTCTCCAGCAGAGTACTCTTCATTTTATAGTTCATGCTTTATACAGCATGTTTAAAATATGTTTCTAGACCCTAATGTAAACTTACCTTCTTAAGGCTTCATTGATTTGTTATTCTCACTGAGGGTCACACTTAACCACGAATTGATAGTCTTGCATGTTGTGAGGTAGGGATCAAGCTTATTTTTTTTCTTTCACATGCATATCTGATTGTCCAGGCATCATTTTTTGAGAAGACATCTCTTACCTATATGTTTGCAAATTCTGAATCTTAGGTTTTATTGCCCTGGGTGTAAAATATTCCCCAACGAAAGGGACAGTAAACAATATTGAGGGCCTTGTGTTAAGAAGAGTGCCAGAAGCAGTGACAGCACCTGGGCCTGGAGGTAGTGTACCACTCACATTGAATTTTCCCTTCAGCCTACAGGTCCTGACTCCACAGCAGCAAGAGAACCACTTGAAGGAAGGAGGAAGAGGTTGCAGGATTTGGGTATTATCATTCTGGGGACACCCTTCACAGGAGACTGAAATTTCCAAACAGAAATTAGAGCTGATCCAGAAAACACAAAGACAGACCTTCCCAGTTGCTGGCAGTGTCCCAAGAACAAAAGAAAATGGTCAAGGCCCAGGTGACTTTTATTTTATTTTATGCTTTTCTTTGTTCCCTGATGGGTTTGTAGAGGCCTGTAAAATATCAGTGCAGTTCATCCGAAAAGTATTAATTTGGAAAAGTAGAAGCTGGAGAGAAGTAAATTTAGACTCCAACTTCTAAATCAGGCAGTGTAGATCAGGAATATATTGTTTGTGCGGTGACATTAAAGTATTGATGTTGAACATAACATGTGACTGGGGGATCCGACTCAATGGCACTGGGTTTACTGGGTGGGGATTCCTTGGGTTACATTAGCTGTCAACTTGCATTTAATATTTCTCTGGCTAACAAAAGAGATTCATTGTAATTTAAATGCTATGTTCGGTTTTTGAAGACAAAGTAGATCATTTCCTTGAGAGACTTCCATGTTCCATGAAACTTTTTCCTGAGTAAGTTTCAGTGATGTTTCTTCCTGGGGGTGATGTGGTGGTCAGTGTCCAGTAGAGCAGCATTCTCATAGATGCAAGTAATATGGGACTAGTAGTAATTTTTTTAGTAATAGTAGTATAAAAATGATGGGTGGATTCCAACCTCCTCTAACTTCAGGGGTAGGACAGAGAGTCACTGTCATCATCAACCCAAATCTGATTCTTATGAAGTGGAGGTTAAACATACCCGTACCTTCCAACCTTTTTACCAGTTCTAACACCAGCCGTCCCTCCTATGGTGCTCTCTACTTCTTTACTGAGTTTGATAATTCCTGTTTGTAATGGCCACACAGAACTCACAGACCATACAGTTAGGAGGTTTATTAGGGAAGCAACATGTTATTACTCAGGATTATAATCAACAGGCTACAACTTGGGATCAGTATTAGGAAGCATGTACGCAAAGTCTCCATTCTTAGTGCAGGACAACTCTGTCTGTCTTCTCTCAGCCATGTAGGGCTCCTCTTGACCCCCTGAAGACAGGCACCTCTGGGACCCCTGAGAGCAGGCTCCTCTCGACGCTCTTCGTGCAAGTTCCTCTTGGTCGCTGTAAAAATGGTGTCGGGGCAGTGTCTGACCTCCTCTAACTTCACAAAGGGGATAGAGAATCAAGATTAACAGCCCAAGGCTGAGTCTTATGAGGCAGAGGTCAGACATGCCTTCTCCCTCCACCATTTTTACCAACTCTGACACCAACCATCACTCCCACAGCAGTCTCTGCTCTGCTGAGTTTGACAATTCATTGCAGTGCCTATACAGAACTCACAGACCATACTCATGATTATGGGGTTTATTAGGGAGGTAACAGCTTACAATTCAGGCTAGGAGCACTTAAGGTACAGGTCTTCCATTAGGACAGACTTCCGAGCCGTGCTCATAGGCACACCTCTCCCTGGCCCTCAGTCTCTGCACAAAGGCATTCAGCTTTCTCATTACATGGGCTGGGAAGCCCACTGCACCATCCACTGTGAGTCTCTCCTGCTAGTCTCTCCTTGGTGTTGGTGGACTCTCTTTCCCGCCTCTAGGGTGGCTCATTTCAAGCTCGGCGGAATCATAAAACTGAACAATCCCCTTGGTGGCCCACAATTACTCTATCACACAGTCCCGCCCAATCACTTGAGTGGGAGTTACAAGACGTGGCTAGACTGGTGATCTGCAGCACTGCAGTCCCTTGAGGACAGGCTCCTAGGAGCCCCATCAGGACAAGCTCCTTCTCTTGGCTCTTGCCTTGGCCTCTGAGCTGCTCAGTCAAGTGTTACAAAGCTCTATAACACAGACAGTAAGTGCCCAGAGGCACCTCACTCCACCAGCAAGTCTCGTGCCAGAAGACAATCCTGCCCACTTTAGCCACCATTTGGCATACCCACTGTAGCCACTTCACACCATGACCCAGCAAGCCCACCGCTCCT
Organism: Elephas maximus indicus; assembly: GCF_024166365.1. NCBI lineage: Eukaryota > Metazoa > Chordata > Mammalia > Proboscidea > Elephantidae > Elephas > Elephas maximus. The sequence goes on along the minus strand of NC_064829.1, from coordinate 95,458,219 downwards.
GCTGATGCCAGTCTCCTAGTTCTGACAGTATTTCTCTGCCACTGGACTCTGCTGTGCTTGTCGCTGCTTCTCTCCCTCTTGTGCCTTCTCTGGTGTTCTGGCTTGCTGTCTCCTGGGTCTAGCAGGTTCTTAGCACAGGAAACCCAGGTCAAAAAGAAATGCTCCACTCCCACCTCTTGTTGGTACTGAGGTCCCCTCTTTCACTCCTGAGATGAGTTCATATTAAACCTAGTGGGATGGCAAAACTGACCAAAAGGGTTCCAAACACTTTATTTGCATATTTCCACCCCTACAGTTGTTCCATGTACCTTATTTGCATTATTAGCAGGCTGTCCAATCCCTTTGGTGGACCACAAGCACCTTTTTTGCATAGCCGCACCCAACCATTGTATAGGAGTCACAAAGACTGTGGCTAGAAGGGCCATGTTAAGTAATTTACTACACTGCGAGAAGTAACTTCAGAACCTGTACAACTTCAGGGGGAATAGCAACCAGGATTAGCACAAAGGTAATCCCTGTGAGGTGGAGGTCAAACATACCTCCACTCTCCCTCTCCCACTTTTTTACCAATTCTAACACAAGCTATCCCTCCAATGGCACTTTCTGCTTCTCTTCTGGGTTTGATAATTTGTTGCATTGGTCACACAGAACTCATAGACCTTAGTTACAGGTGAGTGGTTTATTAAGGTACAGGGTACAACTTGGAATCAGGATCAACAGGCTGCAACTCAAGATCTGCTCCAGGAAGTATGTAGGCAGAGTCTCCCTGCTCAGTGCAAGACAGCTCTCTCAACTCTCAGTCCTCTCAGGACAGGCTTCTTTTCAATCCCATGTGTATAGGACTGCTCTCTGACCCTGAGGACAGGCTCTTCTCAGCCCCCTCAGGATAGGCTCCTCTTGGCCCTGCTGTCACCACTGACTGCTGCAGGGCCCGTTCCAGGCCTGTCCCCACCAGCACGGCCACTGTGCCCCTGTTACTTTCTTCAGTGTCATAGCCCTCAATCCGTGTTTCAGCTGTTACAGGAGATTCCTTGCCTTCTCACTGTTTTTGTTTCTTCTTTCTTCCTTCTGCTTTTTTCTGTCTCTCAAACCTCTGTAGGAATGGCTGGTTATATCTATAACTCCTTGCCAGTTTCATAGTATGCTCGTCCAGTGGGCCTACAAAGTGAAAAAATCTCCTTTCAATAGGCCAGAGATACATCATTTGCATAGTATGCCACCGACACTTCATTTGCACAGTCTATCGACCAATCCCTGGATTGCGCTTATCAGTTGCAGGGCAGGCTGCAGCCCAGGGCCAGACAGAAAGTATCAAACCAAGTTTTTTACAGCTTGCCCAGGAAATAGCAATCAACGTGACAAAAAGTTATCAAACCCTCTGGGGTAGAAAACTTGGGCTGAGGTAATTTCTCTGGATTTAGGGTAAAATTCTCTCAGAGTGTTTTTCCAAAGAACCAAGGCAAAAGGCACATAAAGAACTCATTTCACAACAGTGCAAAAACAGGCTTCCTGTGGCTCACTCTTTCAGAGTCCCTCATAGACCCTCACAGGAATAGACTAGACAAACTCAGTGGCCACAGGAGATGGACTGGGATCTCATCTGAGGGTCAAATGGGGAAAGATTTCATTTGAAGTTCTCTTACTTGGTCATGGGAATGATTCAGTTCCATGTGGGCATCACTTCCTCAATGTGTGTTGGCCAGAGGAAGCCCTCAGTTACTTGGATGTGGACCTCTCCAACATGGCAACTGGCTTCACCAATACCACCGAGACAGAAATAACACCAAATATGTAATCTATTCATGGAATAACATTGTGTCACCTTAGCACATTGTGTAAGAAAGGAGGAACTAGGCCAGTCTGTGCTCACGGAGAGGGGACTGTACACAGGTGTGAATGTGATCACGGGGCTGTCTTAGAATCTGCCTGCCACGGGTCTTTCATTCAGTGAAAAATTACTTTTAGTGCAGAGTGAGGTCTTTGGCTGTTTCTTTTCCCTTAACTATTTTCTCTTCCAGAAGTTACGGGTACACGTATGTTAGTGTATGAATAACTTCAAATATAAGAATCAGCACCAAGCCAATTCCTATGAGGTCAAATGTATCCCAGATGTCCACATTCTCTAATCTGCTGTGCCGCTCCATCTCTGACACCAGCCACTCACCCTCTTCTCAGGACTCTTTCCTACTCAGTTTGAGGTCAATAATTCACTGCAGAGTCTCACAGAAATCATGAAATGTACTTACGGTGAAGTGGTTTATTAAGGAAGTAACAGGTCACAACTCGGTTGTTGTTGTTGTTAGGTGCTGTCAAGTTGGTTCCAACTCATAGCAACCCTGTGCACAACAGAACGAAACACTGCCGGGTCCTGAGCCATCCTTACAATCGTTGTTATGCTAGAGCTCATTGTTGCAGCCACTGTGTCAATCCAGCTCGATGAGGGTCTTCCTTGGTATCAGGATCAAAAACCTACAACGCAGGATCAGGGTCAAGGAACCTTTAGGTAAAGTCTGCCTTCTTCAGTGTAGAATAGCTCTCTTAGCTCCTCTTGGCCACGCAAACAAGCAGTCCCTCCTCTCTGTGTGCACACAACCTCTCAGCTGTTCAGGCCTCCTCTCAGTTCCCTCAGGACAGACTTCCTGTTGGCCCCCTCAGGAAATACTCCTCTTAGCCCTGCAGCCTGTCACCACTGTCTCTGCCACTTAGCTTCTTTAAGGCCTGTCTCTGTAGGCTCTGCCACTGGGCCCTTTCCAGGCCTGTTGCTGCTGGCACTACCTCAGGGCCCCTTCCAAGCCTCTCGCTGTCTTCCATGTTACAGCCCTCGTTCCGTGTTACAGCTGTTGTAAGAGGTTCCTTGCCTTCTCTTTCTCTGCCTTTTCTCTCTTCTCTCTTGCCTTTTCTCCTTTCTGCTGCTTCCTGCTTCCTGTCTGAAAAAATTGTAGCTTCAGCTGTAAACACAAACTTCTTGTCATTTCAAGGCTTAGCCCTCCCCCCAGGGCCATGAACTGACCAATCCACTCTTGGTAGGCCATTTGCATAGAGGGCTACAGTGACTTCATTTGCATAGTGTATTGACCAATCACTGCAAAGTGTGTACCAATCATAGGGCAGATTGTCGGCCAGGAGCAGACAAAATATATTAAATCAAGGTGTTTACAACTGACCCAAGAAGTGTAACAAACACTGTAAGGTAGAAAAGTAGGGCAAAGGTAACTCCTTGGGGCTTGGGGGAGAAATCTCTTAAACTGTTATTCAAAGAACCTAGGCAAAAGGCCACATGAAGGAACTCATTTCACCACAGGTTGGCATTCTCACACTATCCGTGTTTACTAAACTCCCCTTTATATTCTCTTTCTCTCTTTGCTACATTTTGGGTAATTTCTTCAATTATACATTAAAGTCGACTCATTACCTCTTCAATATATCTGGTATATGTGGTGAATGGAGTTCCTTTATATGGCCTTTTGCCTTGTTTCTTTGGAAAAACAGCTTGAAAGATTTTTCCGGTAAGTCCTGAGGAGTCACCTTTGCCCTAGTTCTCTCCCAAAAAGAGATTGTTACTTTTGTCCTGGTTGATTGACATTTCCTGGGTAAGTTGTAAACAACTTGGTTTGATTCTTTCTGCCTGGCCCTGAGCTGTAGCCTGCCCTGACGTTGGTATGCCTCTTGCAGGAATTGTTCAATAGACTATACAAATGAGGGGAGTTATAGTCTAGCCACACTGACTATCCATAGGAAGTGTCGCTGGCCTACCAAGGGGGGATTCGTCAGTTCATAGCCTTGCCTTGAAGTTGATAATGACTTTGTAGGTGTAAGTAACTAGCACTACAGAGGTTTGTCAGAAAGAAGTAGAAGGAAGAAAGCAGAAAGAAGAAGCAGAGAGAGAGAAGAGGCAAGGAACCTCCTAGAAAAGCTGTAACTCTGGTCAAGGGCTGTAACACTGAAGACAGAGAGAGGCCCAGAAGGGGCTCAGTGGCAGAACCAGCGGTAACAGGCTCAGAAGGGGCCCAGTGCCAGAGCCAGTGGTGACAGACAGCAGTGCAGAGGAGCTGAGAGAGCTGTCCTGCACTATATGGGAGACTCTGCCTTCATGCCTTCTGATCCTGATCTTGAGTTGTACCCTGTTCTTTAATTAACCACTTAACTGTGAGTGTGGCCTGTGAGTTCTCTTTGGCCACTGCAATATATTAATGAACCCAGAAGAGAAGTAGAGAGTGCCATGGGAGGGATGGCTGTTGTCAGAATTGGTAAAAGTTTGGAGGGTGGAGGTTTGTCTGCCCTTCACCTCCTAGGGTTCAGTCATGAATTGATCCGAATTGTTATCCCTCCTGAAGTTAGACAGGTTCTGACAACACTATTGGTACTGCTACTACTCCTCGTCCCATTTCACACTATGCTTTAACTTGTCTGTTAATATATCTACATGTGTGTTTGTGTAGTATATGTGTGTCTGTGTGTAAATGTGAAATGTTTCTAGCTTATGAATAAGATTTTATTGCTACACATTATAGAAAATTCTAATTTCATGAGTGGGTGGATTATGGAATGCACAAATTCAGAATAATTTATTGCAATTTTGCATTTTCTATAAGATATTTAAAAAAATAGGTATATAGATGCAGCAGCCTATATAGAGGAAATGAGCAGAAAAACTTCCTTCACATTTCATTCATATCATGAAAAGGAAATCACTTCATTAAACAGGATGCTCTTAATACAGGAATCACTGACATTCAGTGATGTGGCTGTGAAGTTCACCTGGGAAGAGTGGCAGCTCCTAGACACTGCTCAGAAGGACCTGTACTGGGACGTGATGTTGGAGAACTATAGCAACCTGGTGTCCATTGGTGAGGAAAACCCTCTTGTCATTGGCCTTTCCTTGTTCCGCTGCTAAAATCTTTGGAAGGTCTTCTGGTGCTCTAAAGTGTCAGATGTTCAGTCTACTCTCTGATTCTAGATAAAAATAAGTGGGTATATTTTCCTACTCATAAAAACAATTCGTACATTTTGAAGTTGTTTTTTCACAAATATAATATTCTGCCGTTTTCACAAATCCAAGACCAATTTGTTGACTCTAAGATTCTGCAATTTCCTGTGAACAGAGTGTCAAGTTAGCAAGCCAGATGCACTCTCCAGGTTGGAACGAGGAAAACAATCGTGGACTATACTAGATGAAAGCCTTCGTGTAACCTTTTCAGGTAGGTGATCGAAAAGTGGTAAGTGGGGAAGGCTGTGGAAGTCCAGTACAAGTAAGAGAAGGTGTCACACCTGGGAGGGGTGTCTGAGGATATGTAAAAGTACCTCCATGTATCCCTTTCCCCATGTGAGACCTCATTTTCTTTCTATGAGTTTGAAGAAATATATACTCCTCTTTCTCTTCTAAGACAGATCCCATTTATTTGATCTACCTTTTGATAATTTTGGTTCCATAATTTTCTTCTTCTTAGCATTCTCAAGTGTTTCCGTTCTTCATATCCTTCCACCTCCTTTACTGTGAAATTCACCCTCCAGGCATCTTTCCAAAGATAGAACTTTGAATTCATGACTGCCCTCAGAGTTTGGCATCTTAATCCGCCTTTGAGTAATACTGATTTCATTTCTTAGCATGCAACCCCACTTTGATGTTGCGCCTGTACAGTAAACTGGTCCCTCATTGTGCTTTTATCTGCTTCCTTAGCTTCTCTTGTCCTCCACTCTGATATCCCCATTCCATTTTCTCCTTTGTTCTCCTAACGCTTTAAAGTTTCCTTCATTCTAATGAGTTAATCTGTTTCCTAGAGAAGACTGTCAGATTGTTGTCTCCTTTGAAATTGTCTAAAATAGCCTTTTCTGAATATGTTTTACTCATCTTGGTGAAACTTCCCTGTGAGTTCCCAGTATCTCCAAGGACCTAGGATCATCTTTCCGGTGCGAAAACTCCAGTCAGCTTAAGTTGTCCTTTAGTACTGTACATCTGAAATCCTAGCCATCCCGGCGGTTACCTTTAATGTTTCCTACCTGCAGGGTTCTCTTCTTTAAAGATCTCTACTCTTTCTGATAATTTTTTAACTAGAAAAAAAATTTTTTTTGTGCTTTAACTGCAAGTTTACAAATCAAGTCAGTCTCTCATACAAAAATCAATATCCACTTTGCTTTATATATTCCTAGTGGCTCTCTCCCTGATGAGACAGCACACTCCTCCTTTCCACTCTCTGTTTTCATTTCCATTCAGCCAGCTTCTGACCTGCTCTGCCCTCTCATCTCCCATCCAGACAGGAGCTGCCCACATAGTATCATGTGTCTACTTGATCCAAGAAGCTCACTCCTCACCAGTATCATTTTCTACCATAGTCCAGTCCAATCCCTGTCTGAAGAATTGGCTTTGGGAATGGTTCCCGTCTTGGGCTAACAGAAGGTCTGGGGACCGTGACCTCCGGGGTCCTTCTAGTCTCAGTCAGACCATTAAGTCTGGTCTTTTTATGAGAATTTGAGGTCTGCATCCCACTGCTCTTCTGTAGAAAAATATTTTCAACATCCTGCATTCTCAGTTCTGTCATAAACCAGATCAGCACTCATATCTACTGAAATGACAATTCAGAGTATGAGAATCAGCCCAATGCTGGTTCCTATGAGGCTGAGATCAAATATATCCCAAATTCCCACTTGTATGTTGTTTCTGACACCAGCTATTCTTCTTCAGCACTGTCTTTTTCTAGTGGGTTTGGTAATCTGTTGCAGTGGTCACAGAGAAATCACAGAAACACCGTATCTGCAATAACAACTTTTAATATGACAGAGATGTTTACTAACAAAGAATGTAAATGACGAAATGCATAGAACAAAGCCTGCAAGTATTTCCTGCAGAGAACCTCAACACCTCAGAGGCATTTGCTTACTCTTCCTGAAACAGACGTTCATTCTCGTCAGCTAGGAAACCTTTTAACCGGGAACTGTTCTGTGATGTCCCTTAGTGGGCTGCGCTATCAACTGCTCTTCTCAGCTGGCTCCCAGTTTCTTCTGGCTTGCTTCTGGATAGTTCTCAGATGGTCCCAGTTCTTGAGTGGTTCTAACTACTCTAGGTCAGCTACAGCTCTAGGCCGGCTTCACAACAGCTTTTGGTGCAGAATTCCCTTAGTGGTATACCCTCCTCTGTGGGTGACCACTTGCTCGTGGTGCCCCAGCTCTCAGAATGTTAACATGTCTTGGCCAGTATTTGGCTTTACACTCTGCTACCACTATCCTAGTTCACTCGTTTCTGCAGCTTCACGTCTTACTGTAGTCACTTCCTCCATTGCCATCACAGCTCCATTGTTACAGCTCTCTTACCTGGGTCTGAGTGGGCCTCAACAGTGGGCCTCTATGTCCAGAGACAAGCTTGCTTCCTCCTGTTGGATCTCATTGTTCAGTGCCCCCCTGAATCCTCAGCGTTTTTGCCCTTCATGTAGGCCAGCCCTTAAGACTGAGCAGGGTTCCCCGGGCAATCCAGGTAAAGGTCAGATTACACAGGTCTCCCCCAACAGTCAGGGTGAAGGTCAGTTACAGGACATGCTCCACAGCTAATCCTAGTGAATGTCAGTCTGGCCCTTTTCTCCAGCCAGTCCCAGTAAAGGATCAACCAGCCACACTCCCCAGCCAGTCTGTTTGTGAAGCCAGTTGTTTTCTACTAGCTACAGACCTTGTCTAACTTCAAGAGTACAGGTGAGAATCAATATTAGCACAAAGCTGATTCCTATGAAGTGGAGGTCAGACATACGTCCACTTTCCAACTTTTTCACCATTTCTCACACCAGGTGCTGTTCTACCCACGGCACTCTCTATTCTCTGCTGAGTTTGATAATTTGTTGAGCTGGCCACGCAGAAGACACAGACCATATTCATTGTAAAAATGGTGTGGTGGCGCCTGACCCCTAACTTCACAAGGGAGAGGAGAGAGAATCATCATCAACATCAGCCCAAGACTTACTCCTATGGGGTGGAGGTTAGACATACCTCCTCTCTCCAACCTTTTTACCAATTCCAACACCAGCCGTCACTTCCACAGCAGTCTCTACTTCCCTGGTGGGTTTCATAATTCATTGCAGTGGGCACACAGAACTCATAAACCATACTCACAAATTATGTGATTTATTAAGGAAATAACAGGTTACAGTTCAGGATCAGGAAGCATGTAGGCAAAGTCTCCCTTCTCTGCAGTACAGCTCTCTCAGCTCTTCTTGGCTGTGCAGGACTCTTGTAGTCCCCAGAGGATAGTCTCCTCTTGGGCCCTGTTATGGATTGAATTGTGTCCCCAAAACATGTGTGTAAACTTGGCGAGGCCATTATTCCCAGTAGTGTGTGATTGTCCACCATTTTGTCATCTGATGTGGTTTTCCTGTGTGTTGTAAATCCTACCTGAAAGTATGATGGGATTATCAGCAGAATTTGGTACTGGGAGTGGGGTGCTACTTTAACAGATAGCTAAAATGTGGAAGCAGTTTTGAAACTGAATGGATAATGGCTGAAAGAGTTTAAAAGTCCCCAACAGTAAAAGACTATTGCCTTGAAGAGAGGATTGGTAGAATTATGGACATCAAAGACAATTCTGGTGAGGACTGCGAAGGAGGTGAGGGGAGCTGTAACACTGGAGATGGCACAGATGGCAAGAAGCAGCAGCAGAAAAATGGCAGCAACAGAACCAGGAAAACTGAGAGACAGCACTGGATTCAACCTATGGTGTGAGAGGCCTGAGTGCCTTTAGCAGGAGGCTTCCTGGCAGAGTGGGCTGTCTCCAGACACTTATCAGTGGAGCTAAAGAGCTTTCAAAAGCTTGCCCGAGAATGGCAGACATGGGTGGTGAGACCTGAAGGGCTGAGAGGCCAAGGAACACAGAAAGCAGAGCTGCTTTAGTCTCAAAGGTTAGGGTCACAACCTGTGGAGTCTCAAAGAGTGGAGTCACCAATCCGATGGACTAGAAGAATGAGGCTACCTAAAGCTGAGGGAGCAGAGTTGCTATTCTAGTGGGCCTGGAAGATCAATCTAAAGCACAGGGCCAAGGGGCCTCTACCCAGAATCAGAAGAGTATGGCCAACACCCAGAATCTGGAGGGCAGGCCCATTGCCTAAATTGTTTCAGAGAACAGAGGATTCTTGTCAAGCCTTGAGAGCTAATATGATATGTTCTGCTGACTTGCTTGGTGACAGTTATCCCTTCTTTCCCTCCAATTTCTCCCATTTGTAGCGGAAATGTCTACCTTGTGCCTTTTCCACCATTGTATTTTGGAAGCAGTTAACTTGTATTCTAGATTTCAAAGGTAAAGAAGAATTTTTGGATTTTGGACTTGGAGTTGATTTAAGATTTTTACTATGATATGGTGGGGTGTCGAGGGCACTGGGATGGTGGGGTGAATGTGTTTTACGTGTGGCAAGGACATGAGTTTCTGGAGGCCAAAGGATGGAATGTTATGGATTGAATTGTGTTCTCCGAAAACGTGTGTAAACTTGGCTAGGCCATGATTGCCCATTTTGTGTGATTGTTCACCATTTTGTCATCTGATATGGTTGTCCTACATGTTGTACATCCTACCATCATGATGTTAAAGAGGTGGGATTAGGGGCAGTTATGTTAATGATGCAGAACTCAATCTACAAGATTAGGTTGTGTTTTAAGTCAACCCCTTTATGGATATAAAAGAGAAAAGTGAGCAGAGAGATAGGGAAACATCATACCACCAAGAAAGTAGAGCCAGGAGTGTGTGTCCCTTCAACCCAGGGTCTCTGCACTGAAAAACTCCTATGGCAAGAGAAGATTGATGACAAAGACCTTCCCCTAGAACCAACAGAGAAAGCCTTCCCCCTAAAACTAGCACCCTGGATTTGGACCTCTAGCCACCTGAACTGTAAGAGAAAAAGCTTCTGTTTGTTAAAGCCATCGACTTCTGGTAAGTCTGTTATAGCAGCACTAGGTAATGAAGACAGCCCCCTCAGGATAGGCTCCTTTCACCTCATTATGACAGGCTGCTCTCTTGGCCTTTAGCCCTCAGACCTCGGCTGGGTCTCTGCAGTGCTTGGGTTACTGATACAAAGCTCTTTTAGGTCTGCCAGTAAGTGCCTGTGGTGTGATGAATTGTTTTAATATGGCCTTTTTTTCCATAGTCTTGTGGTTCCCACCTAGGTGTTTGGGTGGGATTGTGCGGGTGGGGTAACTGTGGCCCACCAAGGGGTTTGGTCAGTTTTGCCATCCTGCTGAGCTTGAGGTGAGCCATCCCAGAGGCAGGAAAGGAGAGGATCCTACCACCACCACAGAAGAAGAGCCAGCACGTACATTTGATCTGGGGTCTCTGCGCAGAAAAGCTCCTGGAACCAAAAGACTGAGAGACAAAACTGAGAGATGGAAAGAAGCAGTGGCAGGAGAAGAGACCATCAAGAGACAGGGCAGTGGGCTTCCTGGCCCACGGAGTGAGAAAGCTGATGACTGGGGCTCCTCTGGGGATTTATTGGCAGGGGATAAAAGAACTTTGTAGCACTTGCCCCTAAGTAGGCCAGAGGCCGATGGGCCAGGGAGAGGTATTCCTATAACACGGCTGGGAAGCGGCTGTCCTGATGGAAAAACTACCCGGAGAGTTCCTCAACCTGAATTGTAACCTGTTACTTCCCTAATAAACCCCGAAATTGTGCGTATTGTCTGAGTTCTGCATGGCCATTGCAATGAATTATCAAACCCAACAGAGAAGTAGAGAGTTCCATGGGAGGGACGAATTGGGTCAGAATTGGTAAAAGATGGTGGAGAGAGGAGGCATATCTGACCTCCACATCCTAGGAATTAGCCTTGGGCTGTTCATCTTGATTCTCCTTCCTCTGTGCACTTAGAGGAGGTCAGACGCCAGTCCCACACCATTTTTACGATGCCCAAAGACACACAACTCCGCCAGCAAGTGTCTGCCCAAAGGCACTCAGATCTCTCACTCTGTGGTCCAGCATGTCCACTGTTGGCTGAAAGCCTACCACAGCTGTCTCGCTTTGGTCCTGGGTTCACTGCTGCCACTGGGTTGTGCTGTGCTTTCTGCCGCTTCTTGCAGGACCCCGAGTACAGAGGATGCCCCCAATCCTGCCTCTTCTTCTTCTTGGTGTTACGAGATCTTCTTTCTGCTGTGGGATTAGCTCTATTTTAAGCCCAGTGGCATAGCAAAACAGAGCGATACCCTAAAAGTGTTACATATACCTTATTTGCATGGTCCCACCCCCAGGTGCCACCACTCATCTGTCAGTTTGTTGTACTGTGGTGGCTTGCATGTTGCTATATATGTATATTTGAAAATTACCGGCAGGGTCACCCCTGGTGGGCAGGTTTCAGTGGAGCTTCGAGACTTAACACTAGGAAGAAGGACCTGGCCATCTAGTTCTGAAAAAATTGGCCAGTAAAAGCCTTACAAATAGCAGCAGAACATTGTCTGATATAGTGCTGGAGGACGAGTCCCTCAAGTTGGAAAGCACTCAAAACGAGACTGTGCAAAAGCTGCTTCATCAAAGTAGAGTAAACCTTAATGACATGGATAGAGTCAAGCTTTGGGGACTTCATATGCTTATACAGCAATGGCTGAAACCGAGAAAGAGTTGCAAACATCCATTAGTAATCAGAATGCGGAATGTACAAACTATGAATCTGGGGAAGTTGAAAGTCATCATAAATCTTGGCTGAAAGCAGAGACTACCAGAAAGATATTTACCTGTGTTTTATTGGCTATGCAAAGGAATTTGACTGTGTGGATCATAAGAAATTATGGATAATATTAGGAAGAAGGGCATTCCAGAACACTTAATTTTGCTCACACGGAACCTGGACACAGACCAAGAGATAGTTGTTCGAACAGAGCAAGTGGATACGTCACGGTTTAAAATCAAGAAAGTTGTGCATCAGGGTTGTATCCCTTCACCATTCTTATTCAGTCTGTATGCTGAGCAAATAATCCATGAAACTGAACTATATGAAGGATGTGGCATCAGGATTGGTAGAAGACTCATTAACAACTTTCAATATGCAGATGACACAACCTTCCTTGCTAAAAGTGAAGCAGATTTGAGGCACTTACTGATGTAGATCAAAGATGTAGCCTTCAAGATGGATTACACCTCAACATAAAGAAAAATAAAAAATTTTCACAACTGGACCAGTAACCAACATCATGATAAACAGAGAAAAGTTTGACGTTGTGAAGTATTTCATTTTACTTGTGTCCACAATCCATGCCCATGGAAGCAGTCAGGAAATCAAACAACGTATTGCATTCTGTAGATCCGCTGCAAAAGATCTCTTTAAAGTGTTAAAAAGCAAAGGTGTTACTTTGAGGACTAAGATGTGCCTGAACCAAGCCATTATATTTTCACTTGCCTTATATGCATGTGAAATCTGGCCATTGAATAAGGAAAACCAAAGAATTGATGCCTTTGAATTATGATGTTGGTGAAGAATACTGAATATACCATGGACTGCCAGAAGAACAAACAAATCTGTCTTGGAAGAAATACAGCCAGAGTGCTTCTTGGAAGAGAGGATGGTGAGACTTCATCTCACTTGCTTCTGCTATGTTAACAGGAGGGATTAGTCCCTGGAGAAGGATATCATGATTGGTAAAGTACAGGGTCGGCAAAAAGGAGGAGGACCCTCGAGATGGATGGACACAGTGGCTGCAACAGTGCCCTTGAGCATAGCAATAATTGTAAAGATGGCGGAGGATTGGGCAGCATTTTGTTCTGTTGTACATAGGGTCCCTATGAGTCAGAAGTGACTTGATGGCACGTAACAACAACTCCCAACAGGATTTCCATGCACTTTATTTGCATTAGCAGCAAACTGTCCAGTCCCCTTGATGAGCCATAAGCGCCTTATTTGCGTAATCCCGCCCAGTGATTGTGTGGTAGCCACAAAGACTATGGCTAGAAGGACTGTATTAAGTAATTCACAATACCACAGTCAGAATTATATGCTTTATTAGGGAAGTAACAGGCTGCAACATGGCATTGGTTGGCCCTTCTTCTGGCCACACCCACTGCCAGTCCTCACTGGGCCTCTGCCCTACTGGGCAATTGTTACAGCTCTGTTGGCTCCACTGACAAGTGCCTGGAGTCATCCCGCTTCTCTGGCAGGCCTCCTACCCTTAGAGGCTCAACTCTCTGTTGCAGATTTACTGCAGATGTCTCACACCATCTCTCACTGTCTTCAGTGTTACAGCTCGTGACCTGTAGTACCGCTCTTTTAGGAGATTCCCTTTCTCTCTCTCTTTATGTATGTCTCTCTTTGAAAACTGTTGTCAGATTGACTGCTTTCATAAGTAACTCAATATTATTGGGTGGCTGTATGCACCCTATTTGCATAGTGGAGCCCTGATGGCATTATGGTTAAGAGCTCAGCCAGTGAACAAAAGTTCATCAGTTCGAATTCCCCAGCTGCTCCTTGGAAACGCTATGCGGCAGTTCTACTCTGGTCTGTCGGGTCGCTATGAGTCAGAATCAACTCAATGACAACGGGTTTTGGTATCTGCATAATAGAGTAACCAATCCTGGAAGATTGTGGCCCAGTCAACCACTTTTGGCAGAATTATAAACCCGTGGCTAGAAAGGCCATGCGTAAAGCAAACCATTGCACTGCAGCCACATGACGTGCCTGTTGCACTTTACTACTTCAATTGAATTCCTCTGTGTATTCACTAATTGTGCTAACTACACAACAAAGGGAACAAGTAGGGCAAATCCTGCCTCCATTGACCACTGTGGTTTGGATCAGCATGATACCAATTCCCACCTTCCCTCATCTCCATTATCATTCTTGCAAACCACTCATGTGTCACTTCCTCCTCACTGGCCACCTGGAACCAAATCCTCTCCTCCCTCACTACCCAGGGCCAGATCCTGTCATCCATTGCTTCTCCGAGCAAGGTCCTCTCATCCCTGCCTGCTTGGGGCCATGTCTTGTGTGTCCTGCCATCATGGTGTCAAAATACCCAAGTTAGAAGGTTGACAGGTATATCTGTGTAGCCTCGAATCATTTCCACACATTCTAAAATGTTGCCTATTACAAAAAAATGAGGGCACCTTGATTGCTGGAAAATTCCAAAGGCTATCTTTGAAGGAAGGAGCCCTAGTTTTGAAGTGGTTAAGCTCTCTGCTGGTAACCAAAAGGTTGGTGATTTGAACCCAGGAGCCGCTGTGCTAGAAAAAGATGTGGCAGTCTGCTTGCATAAAGAATACAGCCCTGGAGACTCTATGGGGCAGTTCTCTGTCTTACAGGGTCACTATGAGTGAGAATCGACTCAATGACACGGGATTTTTTTTTTTTTTTTTTAATCTTTCAAGGGACCAAAGACAGAAACCAAGTTGACGTCTTGTTGTTGTTAGGTGCCATCAAGTCGCTTCTGACTCATGGGGACCCTGTGTGGAACAGAACCAAACACTGCCCAGTCCTTATCTATTCTGAAAATCGTTGCTATGTTTGAGTCCATTGTTGCAGCCACTGTGTCATTCCATCTCATTGAGGGTCCTCTTTTTTGCTGACCCTCTACTTTACCAAGAATGATGTCCTTCTCCAGGGACTAATCCCTCTTGATAACCTGCCCAAAGTATGTGAGATGAAGACTCACCGTCCTTGCCTCTAAGGAGCATTCTGACTGTACTTCTTCCGAGACAGATTTGTTTGTTCTTCTGGCAGTCCATGGTATATTTAGTATTCTTTGCCAACACCATATTTCAAAGACATTGATCCTTCTTTAGGCTTCCTTATTTAATGCCCAGCTTTCATGTGCATATGAGGCAATTCAGTGGCTTGGTTCAGGCACATCTTAGTCCTCAAAGTAACACCTTTGCTTTTTAACACTTTAGAGAGATCTTTTGTGGCAGATTTGTCCAATGCAATACGTTGTTTAAGTTTCTGACTCCTTCTTTCGTGGGCGTTGACTGTAGATACAACTAAAATGAAATCCATTACTGAAGGCTATAGTCTTTGATCTTCATCAGTAAGTGCTTCAGGACCTTTTCACTTTAAGTAAACAAGGTTGTGTTATCTGCTTATCACAGGTTGTTAATGAGTCTTGGGTTCTTAGTCTCACACTACTTCTAAACTTTCTTTTAGTCTGTTGTAAATACAACTGAAATGACTTCATTCCCTCAGTGGACTTTTCCAATTCCAAAGCTTTAAATGTTATAATGATTAAAACTCCGGGTGTTCATCTTCTGTAAAAATGGCATAGGGGCCGTGTGTGATCTCCTCTAACTGCACAAGGAGGAAGAATCATCAAGATCAATAGCCCAAGGCTGATTCCTAAGAGGTAGAGGTCAGACATGCCCCCTGTCCCCACCATCTTCACCAATTCCGACACCAGTCATACCTCCCACAGCACTCTCTACATCTCTGCTGGGTTCGATAATTCATTGCAGTGGCCACACAGAATTCACAGACAATACTCACCGTTATGGGGTTTATTAGGGAAGTAACAGGTTACAGTTCAGGTTCAGGAATGCTCAGGATGCAGTTCTTCCATCAGGACAGCTTCTTCTTAGCCGTGCTTACAGGCATGGTTCTCTGGCCCTCAGCCTCTGTGCTGCTGCTTAGGCAAGCGTTAACAAAACTGTGTTACCTCTGCTGATAAGTACCCAGAGGCACCGTACTCTTCCAGCAAGCCTGGTGCCCTAAGGCATTCAGCTTTCTTCCTCCATAGGCTGGGAAGCCCACCATGCTGTCTCATGCTGTCATTTCTCTGCCATTGCTTCTCTAGAGCTTTCTCTCTCTCTCTGTCTGACTGGTTCCAGGAGCTTCTTAGCAAAGAGAATCCACTCCTGGCCGTTCTTCCTTTGTGGTTATGGGTTCTTCTCCTTCCCACCTCTGGGATGGCTTAGTTCATGCCCAACAGGATGGAAAAACTGACCAGTCCCTTTGGTAGGCCACAGTTATCCTATTTGTGCAGTCCCACCCATTCCCGTGGTTGGGAGTTGCAAGACCATGGCTATAAAGGGCACTCAAAAACAACTTATTGCACCACATCTTGTTTTAATGTACATGTTCTCTGCACATGATCATATTCTCTTCTCTGTCCTTAAATCATAGTTAAATACAGCAGTGTGATGGATCACTTTTATATGCCTTTCTCACCGTGATTTTCTAAGTCTCACCAAATGATTGGGTGGGACTGTGCAAATAAGGTGTTTGTGGCCCACCAAGGGGATTGGACAGCCGGCTAATAATGGAAATAAGGAGCATGAAACCTTTGTGGGGTTGGGCCATGGAAATAAGATGTAAGGAACCCTAACAAGATGATTGCTAGTTTTTCCATACCACTAGGCTTAAAAAAGAGCCAGTCTTAGAGCAGAAGGATACCTACTACCACCATGAAAGAAGATCTGGGAGTGGGCCAGGTCCTTTGAACTGGGATCCCTCCACTGATAACCTGCTAGACCCAGGAGACAGAGATCTGTAACACTGGAGATGGCACAAAATGATGAGAAGCAGTGGCAAGTGCAGCAGAGACCCACTAGTAGCAGAACCATGAAACCACCAAGAGACAATGTGATAGGCTTCCTGGCCCACAGAGCTAGGTAACTGAGCACCTTCGGGCAAGAAGCTTGCTGGAGAAGTGGGGTGTCTCTGGGCACTTGGCAGATCTAGGCTCCTTGACGCACAGAGTGAGAGAGCTGAGTGCCTTCAGCTGAGGCTTATTGGTGGAGTATGGTGTCTTTGGGCACTTATCAGTGGAGCTAAAGAACTGTGTAACATTAGCCTGAGCAAGGCAGATGCCAGACCAGGCCAAGTGGCCAAGGGCCAGGAAGAAGCCTGTCTGTGGGCATGGATGAGAAGCTATCCTGATCAAAGAACTGTATCCTGAGTTTCCTAATCCTGAATTGTAACCTGTTACTTCTTTAAAAAAAAAACAAACCCATAACTGTCAGTATTGTCTGTAAGTTCTCTGTGGCCACTGCAGTGAATTAGCGAACCCAGCAGAAATGTAGAGAGTGCTGTGGGAGGGACAACAGGTGTTAGAATTGGTGAAAAGACTGGAGAGGAGTTATGTCTGACCTCTGCCTGACAGGAATCATCCTTGGGCTGAGGCTGATTCTCTTTCCCCCTTGTGAAGTTAGAGAAGATCAGATGACCCCATGTTACCATTTTTACAAATAGTAAACTTTTCCATGCTGTTACTTCCATTCAAGATTTACCCGTCTTTTAGACTTCTTCATATCTGCACTAACCCACTGCCGTCAAGTCGATTCCTACACTAATCTGCACTAGGATATGTAATAACCATCTTGAAGTTGATATGCTTCAGGATGTACTCTGGAACATTCTATACATCAATGATATTCCTTACCTCATTAAAAGATGCTAGTACCCCCTGTCTCAAGAGAAATACTTAGTAGCAACCCTTTGTTCCTCACTTTTTTATCCCATGCTGGCAACAAATGAACTCATCAGTGAGCCTTCTCTTTGTTCAAAATGTATCCTCATTTCTTCCACCCCTTGCTAGCCCTCTCCTAAAAACTACTTTTCACAGTCTGCAGCTACTTTCTTTATGGCTTTCCTTGCTTTTTTTTTTTTTTTTTTGAGTAGTTTGCCAAACTAGAATGTAGGCTCTGTAAACAAAAGGGTTATGTTTGTGAATTCCCAGTACCTTTACTATGTATGTGTGAAAATTGTGTTCTACCAAATGTAACATTCTGCATCCTTTGCATACTGTACTTGGTGAATGGTTGACTTGCAGTGAGGATTTGGAGTGTGGACGAATCTGCCCTATCAGTGTGCAAGGAACATTAAGCGTGGTGTTTTCTTTACACTTCTATCAGAGGGCTGTCACTAAAGATCACCTTACATCAATGCATTTCTTTAAATGGCTTCATTCTAAATAAAGAATATGGAAGTTTCATTGTCCTCTTCTCTCCTAGAAATCCGGGAAGTTGATAATCATCTGCTTGGGCGTTCACTAAAAGAAAGAAGGGTGGACAGAATGGAACAGTGCTGTGAATATAATGCATTGGAAAAGATTGGTCATCGGCACAAAAATCATTTTCCTTTAAGGGAAAATCATGCTATGTTTGACTTACATGGAAAAGGTATGAAATCCAATTTGACTTTACCAGCAGTCAACCAGAGCAAAAGTGATGAAATAAAGAATTCTGCTGAGCTTAATCGAGATGAGAAAGCCTTTTTCCATGCTGACCAGGAGCAATTTTATACTAAAATGAAAATCCCTGAGAGTCAAAAATCCAACATCAAAAAGTCTCAACTCACTAAGCATCAGAAAACTCACAAAATAGAGAAATCGCATGTATGTAGTGAATGTGGGAAATCCTTCTTCAGGAAGTCTTTCCTCACTGATCACCAGATCATTCATACAGGAGAGAAACCTTATAGTTGCAATCTATGTGGGGAAACCTTCTTTAAAAAGTTCAAGCTCAGTAAACATTATCACACAACTCATAAAGGACAAAAACCGTTTAAATGTACAGATTGTGGCAAAGCCTATTTCCATAAATCAAAACTCAGTAATCATCAGAAAACTCATAGGGCAGAGAAACCCTATATATGCCATGAATGTGGAAAAGGCTTCATCCAGAAGACACATCTCACTATTCATCAACGAACTCATACTGAAGAGAAACCCTATATATGCAGTGAATGTGGAAAAGGCTTCATCCAGAACAGACATCTAATTATTCATCAGCGAACTCATACTGGAGAGAAACCCTATGCGTGCAGTGAATGTGGTAAAGGCTTCAACCAAAAGGGACATCTCGTTATTCATCAGAGAACTCATACTGGAGAAAAACCTTATGCGTGTGGTGAATGTGGTAAAAACTTCAGCCATAAGGGAAATCTCATTATTCATCAGCGGATTCATACTGGAGAGAAACCTTATGTATGTGGTGAGTGTGGTAAAGGCTTCAGCCAGAAGTCATGCCTCATAGCACATCAGAGGTTTCACACAGGAAAGATGCCCTTTTCATGCAGTGAATGTGGAAAATCTTATTCCCAGAATGCAACTCTCATTAGACATCGGAAAATTCACACAGGAGAGAAACCCTTTCAATGCAGTGAATGTTCAAAAGCTTTCAAAACAAAGCGAGAGCTCATTGTACATCAAAGATCTCATACAGGAGAGACACCATATTGCTGCAGTGAGTGTGGACAAACTTTTGCCTATACCTCTTCCTTTTATTCACATAAAAGAAAACACAAAAGAGAGAAAGGTGTAGATTCGATCAAGTTGGAAGGCTCTTCCACAGCAAGTCACAGCTCATCACATACCAGTGATCTCATGCAGGTGAAAAGCCCAGTTAATACAGTGACGCTGCAGATGCCTTCTGTGGCCGCTGAGACATCAGTAAACATCAGTGGGCTCCTAACTAATAGGAGCATAGTCCTTGTGGGACAGCCTGTTTCTAGATGTGAACCCTCAGGACGTAACAGGGAATTTGTACAGCAGAGGAACCTTCCGAATGCAGTGAATTTGGTGGTGCCTTCAGTTGTCAATTACGTCTTATTTTATGTCACATAAAACCCATGGGATAAACTCAGATACATACATTAGGGATGAGGATTGAACACAAATTTCTACCTCATTGTATGGCTACAAAGTGTACCCCAAAGGAAATCATATGAGTGCAGAGACTGGGAAGGCCTGATGCTATCATGCTATGTGAATATGTGCTTTGACACTGAGACATAATCTGATGGTAACACACATATTCATCAACTGGTCTATTGTGCCAGTTAAACAAATGAAAATCTGAGTTAGTCTCTGTGGAGGAAAGAATTTTTTAAAACTCAAAAGATCACTGGTGTCTCAAATGTTGCTATAAATGAATAACCAAGTAGGAGCTGGTCGTTGGGAAAGCGGCAATACTGAATTGGTGGGATATGGGGCACATATATATGAATTCAGTTTCTCTATATCAGTGTGTAACCAAAAACTATATTGTCTACCATACATAATATAACTTTATGTTATACAGATGGACCTATGAAACAATGGTCTTACATGGAGTCTGTTCATTAATAAACCACATAACTCTAAGTATAGTCTGTCAGTTCTGTGTGGACATTGCAGTGATTTATCAAACCCAGCAAAAAAGAGTGTCCTGTGGGAGGTCAGCTAGTGTCTAAATTGGTAATAGTTGGAGAGTGAAGGTATGTCTTACCTCCACCTCACTGGAATCAGCTTTGGGCTGTTGGTGATTCGCTTTCCTCCTGAAGTTAGAGGACATCAGTTGCTACTAGTACTAGAACTTTAAAGTTGGTATCAGAAGTGTGATTTGTCGCAATGGCTCCTGATTCATGGAAACATGGGGCTTTGGAAGAGAAAAGAAGAACAGGCATGGCATGAGAAAATTTTGATTCTGGGGTGGTTATTTTCATTTTTGCTATATGTAATGCCTAAAATACAAGTAAGAGATGGTATGCTGAAGCAGTGGATAGGAAAGCTACACCTGGAATGGCTTGGAGTGAAAGCCCAGCAGGTTAACCAAGATGATTGGTAGGGGGTCAGGGTATTCTTATTCAACTCAGCCAGAGACCTAAATCCATATGCTTATCAGTGGGTAAGATAGATGCTGGAGAACGGAAGATGAAACTGCAGTGTTTAAAAAGGTTATGTGTTTATTTTAATGTACTATATTTGTCTGACTGAAGGAGTGTTTTCCTTACCTGGTGTAAAACAGACCTGAATGTATGATAGAAATGAATATTGGGTATGGTTTAAAAAAAAAAAAAGTGTGTAACTCCACCCCTCAGGAAATACTTGATTGGATATGCTAAAAGTTGTAAATAGTAAATGGGGATTATGTTAAAAGCCTTTGAGATTAGGAGATTTGCATTTGAGACACAATAATATTGAACTTTGAGGGTACCAGGATGATTAAAGTCTTGATGGACCAAAGAGCTACTTGTTGAATGAACAGTAAAAGAATGTTCATGTGGGGCACAGCCCTATGGAGTCTGAACGGTGTGTTCAATAGGATATATCAGTGACCATAAGAAGACCTCACTTTAAGGACTGGAAATTAATGGAAGCTGATAAGTAGGTAGCTTGGTATGCTCACTTGTGCCAGCTCCAGAGGAAGTCTTTTTCTCTCTGTCAGCTCTGGGGGAAAGTCCTCGTCATCAGTTTTCCCCTGGTCTAGGAGCTACTCAGTGTAGGGACCCCAGGTCCAAAGGACGTGCTCCCTCCTGGTTCTTCATTCTTGATGATAGGAGGTCCCCCTGTCTCTCTGCTCCCTTCTCTCTTTTATATCTCAGAACAGATTGACTCAACATATAACCAGTCTTGTAGATTGAGTCCTTCCTCATTAACCTTACTGCCTCCAGTCCAGCCTCATTAACATCATAGAGATAGGATTTACAACACATAAGAAAATCACATCAGATGACAAAATGGTGGGCTATTATGCAACACTGGGAATCATGGCCTAGCCAAGTTGACACATTTTTGGAGGACAAAGTTCAATCCATGACATTCCATCGTTTGGCCTCCCAAAATTCATGTCCTTGCCACATGTAAAACACATTCACCCGATCATATTATAGCAAAAGTGTTAAATTAACTCCAAATCCAAAATCTAAAAATTCCTCTTCATCTGAAATCTATAATACAAGTTACCTGCTACCAATGTACAATGGTGGAACAAACACAAGCTAGACATTTTCATTATAAATGAGAGAAATTGGACGGAAAGAAGGGATAACAGGCACCAAGCAAGTCAGCAGAACACATTATATTACGTTTTCAAGTCTTGAAAAGAATCCTCTGTTCTCTGAGAGCATTTAGCCAATGGCCCTGTCCTCCAGGCTCTAGGTGTTGGCCACACTGTCCTGAATCTGGGTGGATGCCCCTTAGTCCTGGGCTTCAGATGCACATTCCAGCCCACTGGAATAGCAACTCTGCTCCCTTGGATTTGGGTGGCCCCGTTTGCCTAGTCCTTCTGCGTGGCGGCCCTACCCCTCAGCCCTGGCAGGCCCCATTCTTCTAGCCCTTGGGGATGGCAGCCCCAACCCCACAGCCTTGGGTGCTGGATCTGGCCCCATCTTGCTGGCACTCGTAAAAGGTAGCCCCACGCTCCAGAAACAAGTTGGTGAGGATATGGCCCTGAAACGTAGGAGGTGTGGCTTCACCATTTGAAACCCAGAGGCCATGTCTCCACCCTTTGAGATCCCAGAAATCATGGCCTGCCTCTTTGACACTGAGGCAGCTTTGCTTCCTGTGCTACTTTGTCTTCACCTTCTGCTTTCTGGTTCCTTGGCCTCTGCCCCTTGGGTCTCGCTTCCCAAATCTGCCCTGCTGGAGCAAGTGTTCCAAAACCATTTAGCTGTACTGATAAGTGCTTCAGGGCACCCCACTCTGCCAGTAAACGTAAGCCAGAAGGCACACAGCTCTCTTGCTCCGTGGGTTGGCAAACCTTGCCCCACCATTAAGTGCCCAGATGCACCCCACTCTGCCAGGAAGCCCCCTGTGCAGAGGCACTCAGCTCTCTCTTGCAACTCAATGGGTAGGCTCCAGTGCTGCCTCTCGCTGGTCTCCTGGTTCTGCTGCTGCTTCTCACCATCTGCACCATCTCCAGTGTAACAGCTCTCCTCATTTCCTTCTGAGTCCTCACCAGAATTGTCTTTGATGTCCATAATTCCAACAACAGTCTCTTCAAGGCACTTTTTAAATTCTAGCCTCTCTTCATTCACAGTTTCAAAACAGCTTCCACACTGTAGGTATCTTAGAGCAGCACCCTACTCTGTCGGTACCAAATTCTGTCTCGGTTATCTAGTTGCTATAATAGAAATACCACAAGTGGGAGGCTTTAACGAACAGATTTATTTTCTCACAATCTACTAGGCTGGAAGTCCAGATTCAGAGTGCCAGCTCCAGGGGAAGGCTTTCTCTCTCTTTTAGCTGTGCAGGAAGGTCTTTGTCATCAATCTTCCCAGGGTCTAGGAGCTTCTCAGCACAGGAACCCCAGGTCCAAAGGACGCATTCCCTCCTGGTTCTCATTCTTGGTGATAGGAGGTCCCTGTGTCTCTCTGCTTGCTTCTCTATTTTATATCTCAAAAGAGATTGACACAAGATACAACTTAGTCTTGTTGGTTGAGTCCTGTCTTATTAACATAACTGGCTCAATCTGACTTCATTAACATCATAGAGGTAGGATTTACAACACATAGGAAAACCACCTTAAATGACAAAATGGTGGACAATAACACAACACTGGGAATCATGGCCTAGCCAAGTTGACACACATTTTGGGGGGACACAATTCAATCCATGACAGTGGGGGAAGATGCCGATAGGATTATTTGATTCAGCTGTGAATGTTGATTGTTAGCAGTGTTAATTGTGATTATAAAAACTTAATTGTAGAAGTTGTAACTGCTATGCTGATAACTCTTTAAACTTAGAGCAAAGGCATAAACTTTTCTCAGTTAAATTTTATCAAAGGCCAGAAAGGGTGAAATGAAACATCTAATGGAGAACCTGACCAGAACGGACAGATACCGGCAGCAGACATGAGTGGCTGAGACCTGAGTGACCTTACCCTGAAGACTCTGCCCTACTGAAGGACTAGTTACTAATGATTGTTTTGGGCTGGTAAAATAATTGGATTAACTTGAAGTTAATCCTTCAAGTATGAAAGGGTCAATGGCTAGAATAGCCAGGGGTGGCCCGTGGTGCAGTGAATTACTTAATATGGCTCTTGTAGCCAAAATCATTGTAATTCTTAACAAATGACTGCGTGGGACTATGCAACAAGGTGCATGTGGCCCACCAATGGACTGACTACCTTGCTATTAATGTAAATAAGGTGCATGGAACCCTAATGAGGGAATTGGTCAGTTTTGCCATTCTGCTAGGCTTAGAAGAGAGCCAGCCTCAGAGCAAGGGGTGGATCTCTCCACCACGATGAAAGATCCAGCAGTGGAACGCATCCTCTGGACACAGATCACTGTGTTGAGAAACTTCTCGACCCAAGAGACAGAAAGACTCGTAACACCAGAGGTGATGAAAGATGGCAAGAAGAAGCATCAGAGAAGCGAATACGCCAGAGGCACAAGAACCAAGAGGCTGGCAGGAGATGGCACGATGGGCTTCCAAGCGCACAGGGTGAGAAACCTGAGCACCTTCAGCCAAGGCTAACTGGTGGAGTGGAGTGCCTTCTGGCACTTATCAGCACAGCTAAAAGAACTTTGTACCACTTGCTTAAGCAGTGCAGAGCCCGGACCAAGGGGCTGAGGCGCCAAGGGGACTAGTGGATGCCAGGTCTAAAGGTTGAGGACCACAGAAAGGCATGCCTGCATGCACGGCTGAGAAGCCGTCCTGACTGAAGAACTGTATCCTGAGTTGTTTCTGATCTTGAATTGCAACATGCTACTTCACTAATAAACCCTGTGTTGTCTGTGAGTTCTCTGTGGCCATTGCAATTAATTATGAAACCCAGCAGAAGAGTAGAGAGTGCCGTGTGAGGCATGACTGGTGTGTGTCTTTGATTGAATTATGTCCACCAAAAAATGTGTGCATCAAATTGGCTGGCCCATGATTCCCAGTATTGCGTGGTCATCCTCCATTTTGAGATTGTAATTTTATGTTAAAGAAGATTAGAGTGGAATTGTAACATCTTTACTAAGGTCACATCACAGATCCAATGTAAAGGGAGTTTCTCTGGGGTGTGGCCTGTATCACCTTTTATCTTATAACGGTGTAAAACCCAATATTCACTTATGTTATAAGAGATAAAAGGAAAGGGAAGCAAGCAGAGAGTTGGGAACTTCATACCACCGAGAAAGCAGTGTCGGGAGCAGAGCACATCCTGTGGACCTGGTGTTCCTGTGCAGAGAATCTCCAAGTATTGGGGGGAGATTGATGAGAAGGCTGACAGAGAGAGAGCCTTCCCCTGGGGCTGATGCCCTGAATTTGGACTTTTAGCCTTCTTTACTGTGAAAAAATAAATTTCTCTTTGTTAAAGCCATCCACTTGTGGTATTTGTGTTATAGCAGCACGAGATGACTAAGACAGTGTCAGAATCGGTGAAAAGGTTGGAAGGTGGAAGTGTGTCTGACATAAACCTTGAGCAATTGCAATGAGTCTGCTTCTGCGCCAACTGCAAAAATGGTGTGCTAGAGGCGTCTGATCTGTTCTGACTTTACAGGGGAGAAGGAGAATCATCAACAGCTCAAGGCTGATGCCTATGAGGGAGAGGTCAAGCATACCCCTCAGATATGCCCTGCTCAGACAAAAGTTACGAAGTTCTTTAGCTCCATCGATAAGTGCCCAGAGACACCCAGACCACCAGGAAATTCCTGCCTGAAGGAACTCAGCACACTTGCTCTGTGGGTCAGTCCTGCTTCGCTTTGTGTCACTTTCCTGGTTCTTCTGCTGCCGTTTCTGCTTCTCACTGTCTTTCACCATCTCCAGTGTTACAGCTTCTCACTCTCCATCTCCCGTGTTTAGGAGTTTCTCAATGCAGTGACCCTGGGATCAAAGGATTGCTCTCCTCATGTCTCTTCTTCTGGGTGGTAGTGAGGTTCACCCTGTGATCTGGGATTGGCTCTCTTTTAAGCCTAGCAGATGGAAAAAGAACCAATCCCCTCCTTAGAGTATCATACACCATATCTGCATGGCCCCACCTTCACAAGTGTCCCATGCACGTTATTTGCATTATTAACAAGTTGTCCAATCCTCTTGGTGGGCCACAAGCCCTTTTTTGCGTAGTCCCACCCAATCATTTCCTGGTAATTCCAAGACTATGGCTAGAAAAGCAATCTATCACACCTCATTGGGTTATTACAAATAATGCTGCTTCAAAAATATTGGTACATGTCTAATGCTTGAAATGAACACTCAGTATAAGAGGAGATAAACCTCAGACTTAAATTGTTATTTCAAAGTGTATGTATAACTTCAACCTAATGGATGATGCCAAAGTGTTTTCTAAAGTGGTTGTACAGCTTTACAGTTCCTCCAGCAGAATAGTTTTCAGTTTATAGTTAGTGCATTATATGGCATGTTTAAAATATGTTCTCAGAGCCTAATGTAAACTTATCTTCTAAAGCATCTTTGATTTGTCATTCTCATTGAGAGTCACACTTGAACACAAATTGATACTTTTGTATGTTGTGAGGTGGGGATCACGCAAATTTTTTCACATGTATATCTGATTTTCAAACATCATTTTTTGAAAAGATGTCTTTTACCCATATCTCTGCAAATTTTGAATCTCAGGTTTTATTGCCTAGGGGTTTATTCTGAGGTGTGCCTCTAAAACCCAATATTCATCTCCATCTTAAATATGTATCTGTATTATATTACTAGGTAGGAGAAACGTTCAATATCCATAGTACATTCACATAAACACGTAACCCTTTTTAAAACATTCCAGTTTTGTCTTCTCCACACCTTCAGTATCTTCCCATTCATATGCATGTGGCCTTGGGTCTCCGGCTGGGTGGAATCAGAAGACCCTGGCCTTCTATCAATAATACTGTTTAACCAGCCTGCTTTGTGCCCCACACCAGATGCAGCTTTTCTCATGTAAGAGACAGCAAAATATCACCTACTTTCCTTTCAACTAGGTAACAATAACAAAATTGACCATCTAACAATCAAAAGCGTCACTTCGCACACCCTTTCATTGTTTCTCTTGCAATGTCCCGTGCTTCCGTGAGTCTAGAGTCATTACAATGAATCCCGCACTTGACAGCAACTGTAAAAATGAATAATTTGGTAGGATCAGCACAAAAGTGATTCCCATTAGCAGAGGTTAAAGATGTCTCGAATGTCCAACTTCTCTAAACTGCTGTACCACTCCATCATCTCTAACATCAACTACTCCTCCTCCCCGCAGTACCCTTTCTCTTGCCTTTGGGTTCCATAATTCACTGTAGTGTCTCACAGAACTCATGAACCTTACTTACAGTTAAGTGGTTTATTAGAGAAGTAACAAGGGTACAACTTGGGATTGGAACCAATATGGAAGTAACAGGAAGGACATCTCAGGATGAAGTTCTTTGATCAGGACAGCTTCTCACCCACTGCTAGTCCCTGCTGAGGTCTTGCTACCACTCACCCTGCTTAGGACCTTCTCAGGCAAGTGTTACAACTGTCTTTTTAAGCCTCACGGGATGGCCAAACTAACCAATCCCCTCATTAGGGTACCACATACTTTATTAGCATGTTCTCATCTGTTCTCTTGGGTGGAAATTACAATACCATAGTGAGAAAGACCACACAAAAGCGATCAATCTCCCTACATCTTTTGTGTGGCCTTTCTTGTCATGCTGTTGTAATTCCCACCCAGTCACTTGGGTGAGACTGCATATAAGGCAATTGTGGCCCACCGAGGGGATTGGTCAGTTTTGTCTTCAAAGAGAGCCAATACCAGGGCACAGAGAGGATCCTACCACCACCAACGAAGAACAACCAGGAGCGGAGAGCATGTCCTTTGGTTCTGGGATCCCAGTGCTGAGAAGCTCCTGGAAACAGGAGACCAAGAGAAAGCGAACAAGCTGTAACCCTGAATATGGTGAGACGTGATGGCAGGCAAGATCAGCAGAAAGCTGCCTAGTGGGCTTTCCAGCCCGAGGAGCAAGAAAGTTCTGTGCCTGGGCTGCCTCTGGGGACTTACTGGCCACAACTAAAATGCGTTTGTAACACTTGCCTGAGCAGGATAGAGGCCTAGGGCCAGGGAGAGGTGTGCCTGCCAGCACAACTGAAAAGAGGCTGTCCTGATGGCAGAACTGTATCCTGAGTGTTCCTGAGCGTGAATTGTAGCCTGTTACTTCCCTAATAAACCCTGTAATTATGAGTATTCTCTTTGAGTTCTGTGTGGTCATTGCAATTAATTATCCAACCCAGCAGAGAAGTATAGAGTGCTGCAGAAGGGACAGTTGGTGTCAGAATTGGTAAAGATGGTGGAGAAGGGAAACATGTCTGACCTCCACCTCATAGTTATCAACCTTGGACTGTTGATCTTGATTCTCCTTCCTCGTGAAATTAAAGGAGGTCAGAGACTGCCCCTAGGCCGTTATCACCGCAGGGGAATTGTAAGTTTTTCCATCCCACTAGGCTTAAAATGAGCTAATAATATGCGGAGAGAAAAGGTTCTCACCACCACCAAGAAAGAAGAGTTGGAGTGGAGTGCATTCTTTCGATCGTGTGGTGAGAACATCCTACTTCCAGGAGGCAGTGAGAGACTGCTGTAACACTGGAGATGGTGAGAAGCAGCAGCATAGAAACAACAGAAGTACCCAGAGACCACCAGAAGGCTGGCAGGAGACAACACAGTGGATTCCTGGTGCACAGAGTGAAAAACCTGAGCAGTTTCCAGTGGGAGGCTTGCTGGTGGAGAAGGGTGTCTCCGGACGCTTGGTGGAGTTAGGTTTGCCTAGCCACAGACTAGAGCAGAGCCCATTGGGCTAAGGCTTACTGGTGGGGTTTGGTGGCTCTGGACAGTACCGGCAGAGCTAAAAGGACTCTCTAATACTTTCCCAAGCAGTGTAGTGGCAAGGCCAAGCGGTGGAGGGCCAGAGAGAGACCTGCCTGCATGCATGGCAGAGAAGAGGCCTTCCTGATAGAAGAATTGTATCCTGAGCACTTCTAAACCTGAACTGTAAAATAATACTTCACTAATCCCCCACGTGTCTGTCAGTTTGTTGTACTGTGGGGGCTTTCATGTTGCTGTGGTGCTGCAAGCTGTGCCACCAGAATTCACATACCAGGGTCATCTGTTGTCTTGGTTCTCTAGTCCTGCTCTAAGAGAAATACCACAAGTGGATGGTTTTAACAAAGAAAAATTAATTTTCTTACAGTCTGGTAGGTTACAAGTCCAAATTCAGGGTGTTGGCTCCAGGGGAAGGCTTTCTCTCTCTGTCAGCTCTGGAGGAAGACCCTTCTCCTCAATCTTCTCCTGGTCAAGGAGCTTCTCAGGTGCAGGGACACTGTGTCCAAAGTATGGCATGAGGTCCCCCAACTCTCAGCTTGCTTTCCTTTCCTTTTATCTCTCAGGAGATAAAAGGTGTGCAGGCCACACCCCAGGGAAACTCCCTTTACCTTGGATCAGGGAGGTGACCTGGGTAAGGGTGGTGTTACAATTCTACCCTAATCCTCTCAACATAAAATTACAATCACAAAATGGAGGACAACCACACAATACTGGGAAGCATGGCCTAACCAAGTTGATACACACATTTTTAGGGAGACATAATGCAATCCATGACATTCCACCCCTTGGCCCCCTAGAAATCACATCCTTGCAACATGCAAAACATATTCACTCCATCGTATCATAGCAAAAGTCTTAACTCCGACTCCAAAATCCAAAAATTCCTCTTCATCTGTGAAATCTAGAATACAGATTATCTGCTTCCAATGGTACAATGGCAGAAAAGGCACAAGCTAGACATTTCCATTACAAATGGGAGAAACTGAAAGACAAGAATGCATAACAGGCACCAAGCAAGTCAGTACAACACATTACATTAGCTCTCAAAGCTTTGAAAATAATCTTGGCTGTTCTCTGAGACAATTTAAACAATAACGCTGCCCTCCAGACTCTAGGTATTGGCCACACTCTCCAAATTCTACTTGTAGGCCCCTTCAGCTCTGGGCTTCAGCTCCACCTTCCAGGTTCACTGAAACTGCAACTCTGCTCCCCCAGCTTTAGGCCCACCATTCTCCTAGTCCATCTGAGTGGCAATTCCACCCTTAGAAACACCAGAGGCCATGGCCCCACACTTTGAAACCCCTGAGGTCACGGCCATACCTTTTGAGACTGAGACAGCTGGGCTTCTTGTGTTCCTTGTCTCTTCAGCTACTGTTTCCTGGTTTCTTGGTCTCTTGGCTCCTCAGGCCTCATGCCTGCATCTGCCCTGCTGAGGCAAGTGTTCTAAAGCTCTGTAGCTCCAGCAGTAAGTGCCTGGAGTCACCCCACTCTGCCAGGGAGCCTCCTGTGCACAGGCATTCATCTCTCTCGCTCCCTGGGTCAGCTCCAGCACTGTCTCATGCTGGTCTTCTGGTTCTGCTGCTGCTGGTTCTTTGCTGTTGCCACTTTGCTGTCATTGCAGGTTCTCTGCTCTGCTTGTCCTCTGCCGCTGTCTCAACTCTATCCATTCAGTTTCAAAATTGCTTCCACATTATAGGTATCTGTTACAGCAGCACCCCACTCTCTTAGTACCAAATTCTGTCTTGGTTCTCTAGTGCTGCTGTAACAGAAATACCACAAGTGGATGGCTTTAACAAAGAGATTTATTTCTCACAGTCTAGTAGGTTACAAGTCCAAATTCAGGGTGTTGGCTCCAGGGGAAGGCTTTCTCTCTCTGTCAGCTCTGGGGGAAGATCCTTCTCCTCAATCTTCCCCCAGTCAAGGAGCTTCTCAGGCACAGGGACACCGTGTCCAAAGGATGCGCTCTTCTCCTGGTGCTGCTCCCCTGGTGGTATGAGGTCCCCAACTCTCTGCTTGCTTCCCTTTCCTTTTATCTCTCAAGAGATAAAAGGTGGTGCAGGCCACACCCCAGGGAAACTCCCTTTACCTTGGATCAGGGAGGTGACCTGGGCAAGGGTGGTGTTACAATTCCACCCTAATCCTCTCAACAAAAAACACAATCACAAAATGGAGGACAACCACACAATACTGGGAAGCATGGCCTAACCAATTTGATACACACATTTTGGGGGAGACATAATTCTATCCATGACACTCATGGTGGATAGGTTTCAGCTGAACTTCCAGACTGAGACAGACTGGGAAAAAGGACCCAGCAATCTACTTCTGGAAAGAATTAGCCAGTGAAAATCTTATGAATAGCAGCAGAACACTGTCTGATATAGTGCCAGAAAATGAGCCCCTAAGGTTGGAGGGTACTCAAAATGCAACCAGGGAAGAGCTGCCTTCTCAAAGTAGAGTCGATCTTAATGACATGGGTGGAGTCAAGCTTTCAGGGCCTTCATTTGCTGATATGGCACGACCCAAAATGAGAAGGAACAGCTGGAAATATCCGTTAATATAATCAGAATGTGAAGTATACAAAGTATGAACCTAAGAAAATTGAAAATAGTCAAAAATGAAATGGAACACATAAACATTGATATCCTAGGCATTAGTGAGCTGAAATAAACTGGTAATGATCATTTTGATTCAGACAATCATATGGTCTACTGTGCCAGGAATGACATCTTGAAAAGGAATGGTGCATTCATTGTCAAAAAGAATATTTCAAGATCAATCCTGAAGTACAAAGTGGTAAGTGATAGGATAATATCTATATGCCTACAAGGAAGATGAGTTAATACAACAATTATTCAAATTATGAACCAACCAGTAAAGAGAAAGATGGAGAAATTTAAGATTTTTACCAACTTCTGCAGTCTGAAATTGATCAAACATGCAATCAGGATGCATTGATAATTACTGGTCATTGGAATGTGAAAGAAAGCTAGAAACGAAGAAGGATCGGCAGTTGGAAAATATGGCCTTGGTAATAGAAAGGATGCCAAAGATTGCATGATAGTAATTTGCAAGGACAAGGACATCTTCATAGCAAATACCATTTTTCACCAACATAAACAGCAACTATACACATGGACCTTACCAGATGGAATACACAGAAATCAAATAAACTATATCTCTGGAAAGAGACGATGGAAAGCTCAATATCATCAGTCAGAACAAGGCCAGGGTCTGACTTCGGAGCAGACCATCAGTTGGTCCTACGCAAGTTCAAGCTGAAACTGAAGAAAATTAGAACAAGTCTACAAGAGCCAAAGTACGACCTTGAGTATACCCCACCTGAATTTAGAGACCATCTCAAGAACAGATTTGACACGTTGAACACTAATAACCGAAGACCAGATGAGTTGTGGAACAACATCAAGGACATCATACATGAAGAAAGCAAAAGGTCATTAAAAAGTCAGGAAAGAAAGAAAAGCCCAGAATGGATGTCAGAAGAGGCTCTGAAACTTGTTCTTGAATGTCACGTAGCTAAAGCAAAAAGAAGAAAAGATGAAGTAAAAGAGCTAAACAGGTGATTTCAAAGGGTGGCTTGAGAACACAAAGTAAAGTATTATAATGACATGTGCAAAGACCTGGAGATAGAAAAACAGAAGGGAAGAATATGTTGGGCATTTCTCAAGCTGAAAGAACTGAAGAAAAAACTCAAGCCTCGAGTTGCAACAGTGAAGGATTCTACAGGGGAAATACGAAACGACACAGGAAGTATCAAAAGAAGATGGAAGAAATACACAGAGTCAGTATAACAAAAAGAATTGGTCAAGTTCAACCATTTCAGGAGGTAGCATATGATTAGGAACTGATGATACTGAAGGAAAAATTCAAAGCTGCACTGAAGGCGATGGCAAAAAACAAGGTTCCAGGAATTGTCAATACCAATTGAGATGTTTCAGCAAATGGATGCAGCACTGGAAGTGCTCACTAGTCTATGCCAAGAAATTTGGAAGACAGCTACCTGGCCAGCCAACTGGAAGAGATCCATATTTATGCCTATTCTCAAGAAAGGTGATCCAACAGAATGTGGAAATTATTAAACAATATCATCAATATCACAGAAAAGTAAAATTTTGCTGAAGATCATTCAAAAATGGCTACAGCAGTATATTGACAGGGAACTGCCAGAAATTCAATCCAGATTCAGAAGAGGTTGTGGAGCCAGGAATATCATTGCTGATGTCAGATGGATCCTTGCTGAAAGCAGAGTATACCAGAAAGATGTTTACCCGTGTTTTAATAACTATGCAAAGGCATTCGACTGCGTGAATCATAACAAATTCTGGATAACGTGAAGAATGGGAATTCCGGAACATGTAATTGTGCTCATGCAGAACCTGTACATAGATCAAGGTAGTTGTTGGAACAGAACAAGGGAATACTGCGTGCTTTAAAGTCAGGAAAGTTGTGCATCAGGGTCGTATCCTTTGACCATGCATATTCAATCTTTATGCCGAGCAAATAATCTGAGAAGCTGGACTATATGAAGAAGAATATGGCATCAGGATTGGAGCAAGGTTTATTAACAACCTGCGATATGCAGATGATACAACCTTGCTTGCTGAAGAGGAAGAGGACTTGAAGCACTTGCTGATGAAGATCAAAGACCACAGCCTTCAGTATGAATTACACCTCAACATAAAGAAAACAAAAGTCCTCACAACTGGACCGGTAAGCAACATCATGATAAATGGAGAAAAGATTGAAGTTGTCAAGGATTTCATTTTACTTGGATCCACAATCAGCACCCATGGAAGCAGCAGTCAAGAAATCAAAAAATGCATTGCACTGGGTAAATCCACCACAAAATATCTCTTTAAAGTGTTGAAAATAAAGATGTCGCCTTGAAGACTAAGGTGCACCTGACCCAAGCCATGGTGTTTTCAGCTGCCTCATATGCATGCTAAGGCTGGACAATAAATAAGGGAAACTGAAGAATTGATGTCTTTGAATTATCGTGTTGTTGAAGACTACAGAGTACACCATGGACTGCCAAAACAACGAACAAATCTGTTTTGGAAGAAGTACAACCAGAGTCTCTTTAGAAGCAAGGATGGCATGAGTATGTCTCACATAGTTTGGACATGTTTTCAGGAGGAATTATTCCCTGGAGAAGGAAATCAAACTTGGTAGAGAGTCAGCGAAAGGGAGGAAGACCTTCAATGAGATGGATTGACACAGTGACTGTAACAATGGGCTCAAGCATAACAACAATTGTGAGGATGGCATAGGACCCGGCAATGTTTGGTTCTGTAGTACATGGGGCCAGTATGATTCAGAACTGGATTGAGGGCACATCACAACACTTCACTAATAAACCATTGTGAGTGTTGTCTGTGAGTTCTGTGTGGCTATTGCAAGGAATTATCAAACCTATCACAGAAGTGGAGAGTCCTGGAGAAGGAATAGTTGGTGTCACAATTGGTAAAAAGGTTGGAGGGGAAGTATGTCTGACCTCCGCTTCATAGAAGTCAGCCTTGGGCTGTATTTCTTAAGTTAGAGGAAGTCAGATGCCTCACCGAGCCATTTTCGCAATGATTTTATGTTTCCAGGACACAGAAATACTTCTAATTATATATTGATTGTAAAGTGAATAAATGAGTGAATGGACTGATCTAATAGTATTTTTTTCGTTGGAATAAGCCATTGGAAGGCAGTTTATAAAATGGAATTTTCCCCCAGGAACTTTTTTCATGTGACATTGTTGCTGTTAGGTGCCATCAAGTCGGTTCCGACTCATAGTAACCCTGTGTACAACAGACTGAAACACCACCTGGTCCTGTGCCATCCTCATTGTTACGGTTGAGTCCATTGTTGCAGCCACTGTGTCAGTCCATCTCATTGAGGTCTTCCTCTTTTTTGCTCACCCTCTACTATACCAAGCATGATGTCCTCCAGGGACTGGTCCCTTCTGATAATACATTCAAAGTAGGTGAGATGAAGTCTCGCCATCCTCGCTTCTAATGAGTATTTTGGCTGTACTTCTTCCAAGACAGATTTGTTCGTTTTTCTGGCATTCCATGGTATATTCAATATTCTTCGCCAACACCATAATTCGAAGGCATTAATTCTTCGGTCTTCTTTATTCATTCTCCAGCTTTCACATGCATATGAGGCAATTGAAAACACCATGGCTTGGGTCAGGTGCACCTTAGTCTTTAAAGTGACATTTTTGCTGTGGGATTAGAGAAATGCAGAAACCGAATATAAAGGGGCAGAGTAGAAAAGGAGAAGGAGCCTCAGAATAAGTAAAATAAAAAGTAGGGCAAGACCCTTAGTGTCTACCAATGGAGGTGAGGATAGGAAATGGGAGGAGGTGAGGACAGGAGTAGGGAGTCGTTTTGTATTGTCCTAGAGGTAAACCCTTATATCACCTTTAAGGGCTGCCACCATTTCAAAGACTCAGTGTCCTCTGTGACCTGCTAATATGAGATATGTGATTTCTTCTATCATCATTATTCATTCTCACTTTGCTTGGAGTGGGGCTCTTGGCCTCTCTCCTCTATCCATGTTAACTGAATGCCTCTCGGTTTTTTGTCCTGTCCTATTAGCTGATTGAGGTAAGATGGACGCTAATTGCAAGGGAAACAGAAAATGGCAAATTTATTGTCTGCGCATACAAGGAGCGATGCGGGGGTGGGGTGGGGTGGGGGGTCTAGCAACCATAAGGCCAGGTGCTCGACATCTGAGGGGGCTGGGGAGCTTTTTGTTTCCAATTGCGTCAGGGGTTGGGTTTGGTACTGGGAACTCTCCGCCCTTAGCCCTCCCATGCCCATATTTGGAGGTCCGGCTATTAAATCATCTGTCCGATGCTTGTGTAGTGTGACCGCTCGCTTCTAAAATGGAATCGGGTGAAATCATGGGCTGGGAAATATCGTTCTTTCCGGTGACAGTCGGGTCCGGGGTCAGTTGAAGGACGTGATCTCTTTAATCTGTGCATGCTTGGAGGTGTAGCTTGGGCTAGTTCAATGGATGGAGCCACTACCTGCTGCGACTTCCTGAACAGTGTTGCTCAAAACAAGTTTGTGGTTAGCAAGACAGAGGAGTGGGGGGGGGGGGGGGGGAGAAGGGTGTTGATTGGGGTTTTCATCCACAGTTCCTTTCCTTAATCCCATATACGAAGTTACAATGAGTCCTGCTCATATGAAAAGAGATGGAAATTTAACGTGCAGAAGCTGTCTCAGACTGCACTGTGAAACCCTGGATTAGTGGGTAATTCTTTCACTCAAAATTATAAATCCTTTCTTTCCTTTTGGAATCCAGGCTTACTAAATTTGAGTTTCCAAAAATATGGGTGGTGGAGGAGCAGAGACCATGCTGGGAACTGATATTCGTCGATCTCAGTAAAAGGCAGAGGGCAGAGTTCAATTAACTATGTTCAGATTAGCTGATTGATATTTATCCCTCCTCTTCTCTTTATAAGCCTCTTCAAGTAATTTGCTTTTTCCAGAATCAAAATGGTCTCCCTATACGCATATAGAATAACCGCTTAGAGTAAACCTGTATGTTCAAATTTATTTGAGTTTTGATTATTTTTAACACTAGCTGCTGGTACCAAAAAATTGCCCCATGCGTTTTGTACGGCGGGTGTTCAAACATGGCCGCCTTCGTAGAGACACGACAAGACGGGCGCAGACATATTGCCTCGTAAGTCAATGCCGGAAATGGGTTTCCCCATCCTCATCGACCTCCGTAGGTGAACAAGGATTCTGCGCAGAGATCCAATAATAGAAGCAGTTCACAGAAGCTAGTGCAATATTTCTAAAATCCGGGTGATTCTGTTGCCGGGTGGAAAACGCAGGTTCTGCTTGGCGTGACTCATTACAGCCAATAAACAACAGGCTGACGTGGGAGAGAAGAAAGACACCTCCATTTCATTGCGCAGGAAAGGAGCAATTGGGGATGCTGCCTCCAAGACTCCTCGCAGGCAGTTGGGGGAAGTGGGCTTTTACAGAGATCCGACAAGGAAATGCAAATTATTCATGAATATTCAGGTTTGACCTTGACGCAGGTGCTCAGGGCTTGGGGGGTTCGATCCTCTGGGATGGATGAAGAGGTCCATGTTTCTTCATTAGTATGTTAAGTCTCCACCGAGAGGCGGGGTGTTTATATGTGTTTTTCACTTAATGAGCTAATGGGTCACTTAAA
Organism: Elephas maximus indicus; assembly: GCF_024166365.1. Lineage (NCBI taxonomy): Eukaryota > Metazoa > Chordata > Mammalia > Proboscidea > Elephantidae > Elephas > Elephas maximus. The sequence continues at coordinate 95,421,602 of NC_064829.1, read as the reverse complement.
ATGCGGAGATGGCTTTGAAAACCTGCTAAAACTGGTTGAGGCCATCTATGACCTTTCTGTGGTTACCTTGTCAAGGGCAAGTCTAGAACACTGTGCGGCCTATTCTGCTTGGTGTAGGAGGGTAAGCCAGAGTAGGTGTGTATTAGAAGGGTTGGACTCTGAGGCTGCCTGCCTCAGTTCAGGAGAAAAACTGGTCAGTGTTTTTGTCCTTGGAACAGAGGGAGGGAAGTGTGTAGACATGGTGTAGAGAGAATTCATGTAGTTCCTGAGGGGAGCGCTGGGGTCCAGGTGTGTGTGGGCAAGCAAGTGGGAGCGTGGTGCCTTTGGAGTCAGACTTGGGGTGATAGACTTTGTACGATGATTAAGGCTGTGTGGACTGTCAGGGTACTGGGTCTTTCCAGATCTCTCTTCTTATAAGGGGTGGTGATGACATTTATGACGAATGTGCCATCTGGTTTTCAGGTTCGTCATTTAATATGGAGCGCAGTTGTTACTGGGTAGAACCCACAGGTTCTTGCTCAGCATAACTCATACTGGTTAGTAAAAGAGAGACCATGAGGGGAGAACAGGAAAGGCACCTTTATTTCGTTGTACAAGGAAAAGGAGTCAATGGGAGCTGCTGCTGCTAAGACTGCTCCCTAAGGGCAAGGGGACAAGTTACTTTTAAAGGGGTTACAAGTAGGGAGTTCATACAAGTTACACCAGCAACATTCTTAATCATATTCCACAGGTCCAATGGGGTTTACATATAATCTCCAAGCAAAAGCAGGATTCAAGTACAGAGCTGGGGGAGGAGGAAGCCCAGCAAAAGAAACAGGATTTTTAATGCAACACTGTGGGAGCTCTGCCTCATTCCTTCCATTTCTGTTTTTGACATTGGTCATTCAGGACCAGGGTCTGTTTTGAGGTATAACCCAGCTCGGAACCATTTGGCATATTCTCAGTGAGGGGCAAATATTGGACCTAGGCCTTTCATTGTTGCTACTGACCTCTTGTTGATTTATAGCTATTACTAAATATTAAAAGAAAAAGAGTGGCTTTTATACACTATTTATGTGAATATATGTAACGATCGTCCTAGCTATTGTCTTCTTACCTCAGCGCCCAGCTGATGTGTCCTTGTGAGTCCAGCTTCAGCTGGGTCACATTCTTTATGCTCAAGGACAGGGAATAATGGCTCAAATTTTATCTCCTAAATCATTCTTTTCTTTTGCTCTGAGATTGGAGATAACTCATTGATGATTAATACCTGGATTTAGTTGAGCCTTTAGATGGCGGCCATGGGAGGTTCTGTAAATTTATGGTGCTGTTTTCCACCAAATACCATTTGGTTCTTCACCAGAATCTTAATTAAGAGCAATGTTTCCATCAATCGAATTGTCAAAGTGAGCAGGGTCAATGTACATCAGCATTTTAGCCTGAGGCTTTTTCAAGTATGTAAGACAATAAAAGATAAATTTTATACTGTCTGATACTATCAGGATACAGACTAAGAATATTATTATTTCTTGCAATAGTGATTTAGCTCATGTATTTATTCTTGATGGTAACTAACCAAATAAATCTGGTGTTTGTAAGGGTGTTATGGTATGTATCCAAGTAGGTTGTTGTCTAATTCTGTGTGTATCCTGTTTTATTTCTCTTGTGTTACTTTTCTGAACAAAACAACAGGTATTTGCTACAGATTACCCTTTTTTGGGCTAAAAAAATCTGAGACTATTTTGTTATGTTACCTTGGCTAATGAGGTTCCGAGGTTGCTGTTGTGTTTTTATCTCATTAGCAACTTCATCTGCTATTTGCCCCATAATGATTGATGAATTTCTTAAAGAATTTTCCAGTTTAACTATACCATGATAGAAACTAAAGCTGCCAACCCCATCCTGAGTATTGGACTAATGGGTTTCGTTTTGACTCTGGTTTTGTAATGTGTAACAATTTAACATTACCGTTTCAATATTTACTACCATAATTAACTATGACTATATAAAGGTGATTTTAAAGTTCTCAAAGTGCATTGCCCGTGCATTCACTAGGAATCTAATCAAGAGATTGCCCACAGAAACTCACTGTCAGTTGAAAAGGGATCATTTAAACTAGTATAGTTGGATCCGCCACACAAAAACATATCCATAAGGAGCACACAAGTTTTGTCTAGAGGAAACAGAAGGTATAGAAGAATTCACATGTGGCAACCAGATTTTCATTGGAGAGTACGTGAGTAACAAGATAATATAGGATGGACCTCTCCTGTTGGAGGTCTTCAGTTAATCTGTTTAAAACATACTAAGTGTTCTTCTCCAGGGCAAGCTGCCCTGCCTGTTTACCTATTAACAGTCATGGATCACTTTCTCAGAAGTAGAAGTGTCACAAAATTTTATTTTAAGCAAACTAATAGGGATTTTAATCCTATTCTATTTGGTAAAATCATAACTTGAATGAATTTCAGACACTTTTCTGGTTATGGTATTTACAATGTTGCTAAGTTTACCAATGAGAACTTCTAATTCGAAAGTTACAATATCAAAACCCATTAGTTAAATAATTTAGGAGAAAGGAAAATGGTTTCTTATATCCAGAAAGTAGGACTTAAGACATCAGCAGTGTGCCCATATAAAACCCATAGTATTCCTTTACTCAGTCTTCTGTAGTTAATTTCTGTTCCCTGTGATTCTGGATCAGCCGCAGCCTGTAAACTCATCAGCTTCTAAATAAGAGTTTTGGAAATCTTGATTCAGTCTAGTCACTGTTCTTTTCAGAAGTTTAATGTAGTCCATCATTTTGTTGAGATATTTTGGTCATTTTCAGCAAATCAGCAAAGTAAAAACTTACCTAAAAAAAAAAAAACTTACCTGCAGACAACAAATCTTAATATGGCTGTGATTAATTTATGAGCATAATACTCTTAATTATAAAAATTCAGAGCCCAGTAAAGTCAGTTTAAAAAAACTTTAGACAAAAATATTTTTAAATAATGATTAACGTTTATAAAGAGCTTCAGATATAATATACTATGTAATAATTCTGAGACGTAATGACATATAGTCAGGATATGCCAAGATTATCAAGTCTCTAGATACCTGAATAGTGTAAAAAGACTTCATAGGTAAATGATATGAATGCCCCAGTCAAACCATTGGCTTTGATGCTAGATTCAAAAAATAAAGTTGCAGCCAAGTTAGCAATAAAGAAGTAATAATAAAACTATGGCATAATATTTTGCGTTTGCTGTCTTACATTAGGCAGAAACATAAAAGGAAATACTAACATATAAATTATGACCCAAAGAGAATCAGGCATTTCTCTTGATTTTTGACTACACATTCCACGTAATTCATAGCTTATTAAGTTAACTTTTCCTTTATATATAAAAAAGAATTTTTTTTTCTCTTAAGCCATGCAGCTTGGTTTTTGACTCAGGAATTTTATTTTAATCAGAGGCTGAACCTTTGTCTTTGAGGCAAATTACACAAAGAATAAATTAACCCTTTAACTCAAAAATCAAAGAAACATTGTAAGGGAGGAAGCCAAGCAAAGGAAACAGGATTTTTCATGCAATGCTGTAGGGCCTTTACCTGACCAGGAACCTTGGCTGGTGGGACAGAAGGTGGTATATTCCCCAGCCGGTAGTTCTACAGCCTTTGTTGAGATAATCATATATTTTCTCCTCTCATCCAGTAGTTGGATAATTAACTACTGTCTCAGGGACTAATCTACCACGCTGCCCGTTGGCCTAGGGCTGCTTTTGGAGACCTTACAGTCCACAAAGCTTCACATACATGGACACTTTCTACTTCGCTGACAGACTATTTTGTTAATTATTCATACCTCTGGCAAAGTGACCCATATTCCAGTTTATTACTAAGACCTGTGTGTCCTGGTGGCACAGTGATTAAGCCCATGGCTGCTAACTTAAAAGGTCAGTGGTTCGAACCTACCAGCTGCTCCAGGGGGAGGAAGATGCAGCGATCTGCTTCCATGACGATTTATAGCCTTTGAAACCCTATGGGGCAGTTCTGCTGTGTCCAGTAGGGTTGCTGTGAGTCGGATTCCACTCCGTTGCAGCGGGTTTTGTGTGTCCAGTTCTCATTGGTCGTATCAGGAATGGCACGCACATGAGCTTATGTCTGTGGAGTAATTCTGCCCAAGTATACAGTGTTGATTTTATCTGGGTCATTTCTCAGATTCAGTCCTTACATTCTCTGTGTGTGCCACTTCTATTTCTCTTTTGATCCATCTCACTAAAAAAAAAAAAAATCAGTGGCGGTCCCGTCGATTGACACCTCTTTCTCTAGCAGAGCGGATGGTTGGTTTGAACCACCTGAGGTTCACTCAGCAGCCCAGCATTTAGCCACTGTGCCACCAGGGTTCCTTTCCCATCTTACTAAGACTGTGTGTATTTTATTGGTCTTATCAAAGAAGAAACTTTGGTGTTTTGAGGCTCTTCATTTTTGTTTTGGCATTTTTGGACTCTTCTTTAATTTTTCTAAATTTATCTTCTTTTTTTAAAAAATTGTACAATTTATCTAGTATAAAGGCAATATAGGTGTAGCTAACCACTGCACAGGACAGAAAAATGGAACATCGCCAGCAGCCAAGCGGTTATAGCAACCACTTCAGGCTTTTCTTTATAGTTTTACTGTGTAGTTAACTGTTCCTAATCGTTATAATTTATTTAATTTTGCCTATTTTCAACTGAGTATAAATGGAATTGTATATAATCTTTTTTAAAATCAGGATTGGTTTGCTCAATATTATATTTTTGTGAGTTATGTTATCACACAAAGGGGTGTTTACTTTGCTGTGCAACAAGACTTGGTAAACTTACTCTGTGAATGGCTACCTAATAAATATTTTAGAATTTGCAGGCCACAGAAAGTCTCTCACATAGAATTCCTTGCTTTTGTTTTGTTTTGTTTTTTAACAATCCTTTAAATAATGTACCAAACATTCTTAGCTTGTGGGCTGGCCAAAAACTTCATTGTTTGAATGTACAGCTTTTTTTTTCTTTCTTTTTTTCCTATTATTAATGTTCATTTGGGTTCTTTGAAGTTTGGGGTACTAAAAATGCTCCTTTGAAAATATTGGTACATGTCTCATAGTTCAAATTTGCACTCATTATAGGGGGATATATACCTAGATGTATGGCTCAAGACAAATTGTTATTTCAAAGTGTGTGTATAATTTCAATCTAATAGATGATGCCTAAGTGTTTTCTAAAGTGGTTGTATCTTTTATAGTTCTTCTAGGAAATTAGTCTTCACTTTATAGTTAGTGCTTTATTTGGCATGTTTAAAATATTTTTCCATACCCTAATGTAAACTTATCTTAAAGATTTATTGATTTGCTGTTCTCATTGCTAGTCACGCTTGATCCCAAATTGATAGTTTTATATGTTGTGAGGTAGGGATCAAGCTTATTTTTTCTGTTTCACATATATATCTGATTGTCCAAGCACCATTTTTTTAAAAAGGCATATTCAACCAATACCTCTGCAAATTCTGAATCTTAGGTTTCATTGCCCATGTGTGTAAACTGTTCTGGGGGCACCAAATAAAGGGACAGTCAGAAGTTTTAGGCACGTCATATTAAGGTAAGTGCCAGGAGCAGTGACAGCATCTGGGCCCAGAGGTCATGTACCACTGATAATGATTTTTCCCTTCAGCCTACAGGTCCTGACTCCCCAGCAACGACAGAATCAATTGAAGAAAGGAGAAAGAGGTTGCAGGATTTGGGTATTGTCATTTCTGGGGACATCCTTCACGGGTGACTAATATTTCTGAAAAGAAATTAGAGCCGATTCAGAAAACACAAAGACACAGAATTTCAGTTGCTGGAAATGTCCCAAGAACAAAAGAAAATGGTCAAGGCCCAGGTTACTTTTAGTTTGTTTTATATTTTCATTTGTTCTTCCATGGATTTGTAGAGGCCTGTAAAGTATCAGTGCAGTTCATCTGAAAAGGATAAATTTGTATAAGTAGAAATTGGAGAGAAATAAACTTAGATTCTGACTTCAACATCAGGCAAAGTAGGATCACGAATATATTGCTCATGAGATTAACACTGAATTATTGACACTGAACATAATATGTGACTGGGAATTCTTTGAGTTATATTAGCTGTCAACTTGCATTTAATATTGTCCTGACCAACAGAGAAGAATCATAATTTAAATGCTATGCCCAGTCTTTGAGGAGGAAAAAAAAAAAAAAAGGCAGTTCCCCCTGGGATTTCAATATTTTATGAAACTCTTGTCTAAGGAAGTTTCTTTAGTATTTCTTCCTGGAGATGATGTGGTGGACAGAGTCCTGAACAGCAGCATTCTCATAGATGCAAACGCAGGTTTTCTAAGGTTGTTTCTTCCATGGTTCCTCAAATGAGGGGTGAATGGTGAAGGATCTGATTTCAAGCTCACTTGCTTGGTTGTGGGCAGGATTCAGTTCCATGAGAGCCTAGGTTACTCACTTTGTGTTGGCCAGAGGGAGCACTCTGTTACTTGCCACGTGGACCTCCCTAACGTGGCAGCTTGCTTTATAAATACCAGTGTAAACTGGTAGTAGAAGTAATGGTGTCAGAACCTGCCTAACTTAAGGGGGATTAATGCCCAAGGGTGACCTCTGTGAGATGGAGGTCAGACATACCTCCACTCTTTAACTTTTTTAACAGTTCTGTCATCAGCTGTCCCTCCCACAGCACTCTCTACTGCTCTTCTAGGTTCAATAATTTGTTGCATTGGCCACATAGAACTCGCAGACCATATTTACAGTTAAGTGGTTTATCAAGGATGTAACAGGGTACAATTTGGGATGAGGATTGTAAAAAATGGCAATGGGGGTCAAACATACCTCCACTCTTTAAACTTTTACCAATTTTGACACCCGCTGTCCCTCCCACAGCACTCTCTGCTGCTCTTTTGAGTTCTATATAATCCTTGTCCCCCTCTGTATTTACTTTCTTTGTACATTCAGGTTTGTTTCATAACATTGGGTGGGGAAATCATGGCCGAACAAGTTGGCACGTAACCCCAACCCTCACAGGTTCTGTATACCTAATTTGCATAGTCCCACCCAATCACTGTGTCCGTCGCAAAGACTATGGCAAGAAGGGCTACATTAAGTAATTCATTGCATCAAAGCATATGTTAGACATTCTCTCTCTATCCATGTTCCCTAACCTCTCCTTTATATTGTCTCACTCTCTGGTAGATTTTGGTAATTTCAGTTCTACATTACAGTTGACTAATACCACTTTAGCGTATTTCATATGCTGTTAACTTGTCTGTTAATCTATATACATACGTGTGTGTAATATGTTTGTATGTCTGTGTTTGCGTGTGTGTGTGTGTGTCTACAGGCATACCTTACTTTATTGTGCTTTGCTTTATTGCATGTAGAAATGGTGTGGCGGCGGCACCTGACCTCTAACTTCACAAGGGGGACGGAGAATCAAGATCAACAGCCTACAGCTGAGTGCTGTGATGCAGATTTCAGACATGCTTTCTGTGTCTGCCATCCTTACCAAGTGTGACACTAACCATCCCTCCCATGGCACTCTCTGCTTCTCTGATGAGTTTGATAATTCATTGCAATAGACACACAGAACTTACAGACAATAGGCACGATTATGGAGTTTATTAGGGAAGTAAAACTTACCACAGTTCAGGTTCAGGAACACTCAGGATATAGTTCTTTCACGAGAACAGCTTCTTCCCAGCTGTGCCACAGGCAAGCCTCTTTCTGACCCCTTTGGCTTCTGCCCTGCTCATTCAAGTGTCAAAAAGCTCTTTTAGCCCTCAGCCCATACCCTGCTCGGCCAAGTATTACAAAGCTCTCTGCCGGTAAGTACCCAGAGGCTCCCCACTATGCCAGTAAGGCCCTGCCCAAAGATACTCAGCTTTCTCACACCGTGGGCCAGGAAGCCCCCTGCACCATCTCCTGCTGCTGTTTGTTTGCCACTGCTTCTTGCCATCATCAGTGTTACAGCTCTCTCTCTCCCTTTTTCATGGTATCTTGGTCTCCCGGTTCCAGGAGTGTCTCAGCCCAAGGATCCTGAGTCCAAAAGACCTGTTCTGGTCCTGACTCCTTCCTTGGTGGTGGTGGGATCCTCTTGCTCAGGAAGGCAAACCTGACCAATCCCCTTGGTGGGCCACAATTACCTTATTTGCACAGTCCTACCCAATCACGTGGGTGGGAGTTACAAGACCATGGCGAGAAAGGCCACACAAATGTGATCCATTGCATGGCAGGCTACCCCCTGGCTTTTCTAGCCATCAACCCTTTCATACTTGAAGGATTAGTTTTCCCCTCCCAATCATCTTACCAGTCCAAAACAGTCATTAACAATTAGTCCTTCAATAGGGCAAAAGAGTCCTCAGGGTGAGGTTCCTCAGGTAACAGCCAGTCAAGTCTCCTGAAGGTGTTCATCTAATCTGGTCATATTCTCTAAAAGCCATCTCAGCTTCACCCTTTCTGGTATCTGAAAAAGTTTTTTTGAGAGATTGTTCCCTTGCTAGAAGCCTCACAAGGTTATCAGCAGAGCAGAACCTTTAAGGGACTTTAGGTTTGTCTACTGTATTGCAGTCCAGCAGTGGCCTTCTCCTTAGCCTGCTGTCACATTTACAGCTTCATTAATTACAGTTCGTACAATCACAGTTGACCCTGTTAACAATGAACACTCACAAATGATTCATATAATCCTATCAGCATATCCCCCCATTCTGTCTTCCCTAGTCCCATCAAGAAAAGAGGAATCTATTCAGTGAGGATCCTCTCTTGTCCCCCTCATTTTGAGTGTACACTCACCCAGGAATACACGCAAGCCAGCCACTTCATGCTTTTATCTCCCCCCATTTTAGACAGGCAATTCTTAAGTTACCCTTCCATATCAAACCGATATTTTGAGGAGACAAGCATGTTCCTTGGTCTTAAGAAACCTCCCAGTTGAAACGTTGAGCATCTGCATCCATAAGCAAAGCCCAGGCCACAGCAAGCCATCAAACTGCAGCAATATATACCAGCTCACAGTGTCAAACATCTTTCTCTTTATTCTGTCTGGTCTTGGTCGGCTCATATCTAGCCATCCAAGCTAGGTCACAATGGGTAGCAGCTTAGACTTGAGAGTTCACACACACCTCCCAGCACTTCAGACCAGCCAGGCCCTTCTCCCTGTTACTCATCCCTAGCACCCTTCAACTAGGTCAACAGGTTCCATCCATAAAATCAGAATTCTACACAATTCCTTTTTCTTCTGACCAGCCAGCTCATCCACTCTCTCTCTCATGCCTAGTCCCCGTGGGCTAGGACAATGGGTGCCAATGGAACATGTCCATATTCAGCTGTCTCTTAATTGCTGCATGTCCCCCACTTCCACTAATTGAGTAGATACAGATGGTCACCTTAAGTGAGCATACCAGGGTGTCTACTCACCGACTTCCTTTAACTTCCAGTCCCTGGAAGGGGGTTGCTTTTGATAAGCACTGACTTTCCTAGCCTCAGTGCACCCAAAGGCTAACCACTTGCCTGCTGGAAATTCAAAAAGCTAAATAGTCTTTTTTTTTTTTTCCCTGCTGGTCTTTCCTTCAAATGTAAATCTTCTGTTATATCAGCAGTTCTGAGTGGTTCTACATGTCTTTGCAAATGTAAATTCTGGTTGGGGCTTAGATTTTCAACATAAGCCCCCACTCTATACACAGGACTACTGACTTGAAACAAAAAGCCTCTGTCTCATCCTGGATATCCTAATTGCACTTTTAGCATATTCAATAAAGTATTGCCTGACAGCCTAGTCCCATGCTGTCTGTAATCTATAATACCCAATATTCATTTCTATCATATATTTAGGTCTATGCTTTACAATACTAGGTAGGAGAAACATTGAATATCCAGAGTACATTCAAATAACACATAACCCATTTTTAAACATTCCAGTTGCTTCTTTTCTCCACCCCTTGACTATCTTCCCATTATATGCATATGGCCTTGGGCCTCTGGCTGGATGGAATCAGTAGACCCTGGACCCCTGTTAATCATCTTACTTATCTGGTCTGGCTTTTACCCCAAGCCAAGCTCAACCCATTGCCATCTTGTTGATTTCCATTCTTAGGGACCCTATAGAACACATTAGAACTGCCCCATAGGATTTCCAAGGAGTGGCTGGTGGATTCGAACGGCCAACATTTTGGTTAGCAGTGGGGCAATTAACCACTACGCCACCAGGGCTCCCAAGCCATAGCAGAAGCAGCTTTTCTCCCTTTGGCTGCAGCATAACTTTCCATTAAGCCATTAGAGGTAACAACAGCCAAAGTAACCATCTAAGAATAAGAAATTTCACTTCCCAAGCCCCTTTGTTCTTTCTCTTACAAAGTCCCATGCTTCCATGACTTCAGAGCCATTGCAACAAATTCTACATCCGACACCAACTATAAAAATGGCATGGGGATGGCATCTGAACTCCACTCACTTCACAAGGGTGAAGGAGGACCAATATCAACAGCCCAAGGCTTATACCTGTGAGGTAGAGATCAGACACCTTTTCTCTCCACTATATCTATTCTGACCCCAACTGTCCCTCCCACAGCACTCTCTATTTCTCTGCTTAGTTTGATAATTCTTTGCCATGGCCACACAGAAGCACACAGACAATACACATGATTATGGGGTTTATTAGGGAAGTAATGGCACAATACATGTTCAGGCTGACTCAGGGTACAGTTCTTCAGTTCTTCCATCAGGACAGCTTCTTCACAGCCGTGGCACAGGCACACCTCTCTCTGGTTACTGGATGCTGAAACTTCATTATTGTCTTATTTTAAGAAATTGCCACAACCAGCCCAACCTTGAGCACCCACTACCCCATTGGTCAGCAGCCATCAACACTGAGGCAGGACCCTCCATCAACAAAGCAATTATTACTTGCTGAAGGCTGAGATAATTGTTAGCATTTTTTTAGCAATAAAGTATTTTTTAATTAAGGCATGTGCATTGATTTTTTAGATATAATGCTGTTGAATACTTAGTAGATTACAGTATAGCATAAGCATAACTTTTATATGTACCACTAAATCAAAAAATTCTTGCAACTTGCTTTACTGCTATATTTGGTTTGTTCTGGTAGCCTAGAATCTAACTTGCAATATCTCCAAGGTGTGCCGTGTATATGTGTATATATATATGTATGTATACAAATATATACGTGTATACAGATTTCCACCACTATCTCAAATTAAAGCGTTCCTATGAGGTTTTCGTAAGTCAGAATGATATAAAGTGAAGAAGCAATTACAGTTAATTTATATGGGAAAATTGTTTGAGCATTGCCAGAACCAAAAACTACCTTAGGACACATCTTGCTAACAGATGCACAAAATAAATGGAGATAAGTCACAGATGCTCCTAGACACAGTTCAAAGCTTTGGCAGCTTGATGCTGAGATGTTGAGTGTAGTTCCCAGAGAAGGACGCCACTCTTGCTGCTCGGAGTACATGCTGCCTTCTTTAACTAGTCATTTGGAAAAAAAAAAAAAAAAAAATGCTGAATGCTCTTTCCACTTTTTGTCTTTTTTCATAATGGCTAAAATCCCCTTTGAATTTCTTTTGGGAAGTAAAAATAGGTACTAATATAAGTCTTTCATGAAAGTGAAGTGGAGTAACTCAAACTTCCCTAAAGTGGGGGATAGCTGTATATTTTTGTATTATATATATGTGTATATATATACACACACACACACATATATATATTTAAATGTGAGATATTTCTAGTTTAGGAAGACTTTCACTGCTACACACTACAGAAAATTCTAATTTCATGAGTGGATAGATTTTTGAATGCACACATTCAGAATATTTTGTTAGGATTTTGCTTTTTCTATAAGATACATTAAAAAAAAAACCTAGGTATATAGATGCCTATACAGAGGACATGAGCAGAACAACTTCCTCCACATTTCATTCAAACCATCAAAAGGAAAATACTTCATTAAACAGGACGCTCTTAATACAGGAGTCACTGACATTCAGCGATGTGGCTATGGAGTTCACCTGGGAGGAGTGGCAGCTCCTGGGCCCTGCTCAGAAGAACCTGTACTGGAATGTCATGTTGGAGAACTATCGCAACCTGTTGTCCATTGGTGAGGACAAATCTCCTGTCATTGGCCTTTCCTTTTTCAGCTGCTGAAATCTTTGGAGTGTCTGTGGCGCTCTAAAGTGACAAATGTTCAGTCCAATCTCTATATTTATATAGGTATATTCTCCCTAGTCCTGACAGAAAAACTATTAATTTGTACTTAAAAAAAAATTTTTTTTTTTTAAAAAAAACGACATTCTGTAGTCTTCACAAACCCAGGGCCAATTTAGTGAATCTAAGATTCTATGATTTTCCATGAACAGGGTATCAAGTCAGCAAACCAGAAGTACACTCCAGATTGGAACAAGGAAAACAACCATTGACTATATTAGATAAAAGTCATCATGGAATTTCTTCAGGTAAGTGAGCACAAAGCACTAAGGGGGGAAGGTTTTGGAAGTCTCGTTCAAGTGAGAGAAGACATCACATCTGTGAGGGATGTCTAAGGATACATAAAAGTGCCTCCACCTATCCCTCTACCCATGTGATACTTCTTTTTTTTCCTAGGAGTTTAGAGAAATATACTCCTCTCTCTCTTCTGAGATCAGATCCCCATTTATTTGATACGTGTTTTGATAATTTTGGTTCCATAACTTTCTTCTTCCTAGGATTCTCAAGTCTTTCCCTTCTTCATATCTATCCACTTCTCTTAATAAGAAATTCCACCTTCCAGGACTCTCTTCAAAGATAAAACTTTGAATTCATAAAACTGTCCTTAGGCTATGGCAGCTTTATGCCCCACTGAGTAATAAAAATTTTCCGTTGTAACGTGGAAGCCCACCTTGGATATTGAGCTCCCTTGCTAAGCTGGTCTCTCCTTGGGCTTCTGTCTGCTTCTTTAGCATCTCTATTCCCCATATTGATGTTCTCCAAAGGTTTAGATTTCCCTTTTCTCTTTTGTTCTTCTAACTCTTTAATGTTTCCTTTATTTTAATGAGTTAATCTTCTGTTTCTTAGGGGAGACTGTCAAATTGACATCTCCCTTGAAAAGTATTTAACAGACTTTTTTGTGTATGTTTTACTCACTTTCATGAAACTTCCATATGACTTCTCAATATTTGCAAGGAACTAGGATCATCTTCCCAGCAAGAAAACTCCTATCAGCTTAGTTTATCCTTTAATACTATACATCTGAAATCCTAGCCATCCTGGTAGTTAACCACTTTTAATGTTTCCTACCTGCAGGGCTCTCTTCCATAAAGGTCCCTGCTCTTCCTGATGATTTTATAACTAGAAAAAATATTAACATCCTACATTTTGAGTTGTATCTTAATCCAAGTCATAACTCATGTCTATTGAAATAAACTAAAAAAATCAGCCAAAGCTGGTTCCTGTGAGGCCAAGATCAAATATATCCCAAATCGCCCACTTGTACGTTATTTCTGACACCAGCCATTCTTCCTCAACATGCTTTTTTTCTGATGGGTTTGGTAACCCATTGCAGTGGTCACAAAGAAATCACGGAATCACCATATCTACAATAACAACTTTTACGATAACAAAGATGTATATAAACAAAGAATAAACAAAGGAATGCATGGGATGAGATTCGCAAGTGTTTCTTGCAGAGTACCTCAACATCTCAAGGGCATTCATTTACTGGCCCTGAAACAGATGTTTACTCTCATCAACCAGGAAGCCTTTCAACCAGGGACTATTCTGTGATGTCACTCAGTTGGCTGCACTATCAACTGCCCTTCTCAGCTGTCTACCAGGTTCTCCTGGCTGGTTCCAGGATAGTTCTCGGATGGTCCCGGTTCTTGGGTGAGTGTAACTAATTTAGGCTGGCCACAACTCTAGTCTGCCTTCAGGACAGCTCTTGGTGCGGTACCCCCATGTGGCACACCCTTCACTACGGGCAGTCCCCTGCTCATAGAGCGCCATCCCTCAGAGTGCTACATGTCCTGGCCAGGGTGTGGCCTTTACACTCTGCTGTCAGGTTTCTTGTCCTGTAGCTTCTCATCTCATTGTAGGTGTTTCCTCAATTGCGGTCACAGCTTCAAGTGTCACAGAGACCACACATTGAAGGGCCATATTAAGTAACTCACTGCACTGTACTCACAATTTTGTGATTTATTGGCAACTTACCAGTGTACAATATGGGATTAGGATCAACTTAGAAGTAAGAGGATACAACTCAGGAGACACAACACAGTTCTTCAAGCCGAGCAGCTTCTAACCAAGACAGCTCTCAGCTCCTTCTCTTACATTGCCTGCAGGCAGGCAGCCCTTCTCTTGGCTATGCTTACTGTTGGGTGTCTCTGAGATGCTGCCCTGCATGGCAAGTGTTACAGCTCTTTTAGCTCCATTGAAAAATGCCCAGAGTCACCCCCACTCTGCCAGCAAGCCTCCTGCCCTTAGCCACTCAACTCTGTGTCACAGATCTACTGCAGATGCCTCATGTTGTCTCTCACTATCTTCGGTACAGCTTCTTGACCTGTGTTACAGCTCTTTTAGGAAGTACCTTTACTCTTTGTCTCTCTCTTTCCGTGTCTCTTTGAAACTAGCTGTCAACTGGCTACTTTTGTAAGTAAGTCATTCAATCCTATTGGGTGGTTTTACATACTCTGTTTGCATAGTAGACTAACCAATACTCTGTAAGACTGTGGCCCAGCCAATCACTTTTTGGCAGAATTGAAAACCCAGGGCCAAAAAGGCCATGTATAAGAGCAAACTACATGATGGAACCTATTATACCACACTGCTTCAATTGAATTCCTTTGTATATTTACTAACTGTGCTAATGCTCTAAAAAGGAGGCAACTAGGGCAAATCCTGCCTTCATTGGTAACTGTGTGATATGGAGCAGCATGAAACTAATTCCCACCTTACCATGTCTCCATTATCATTGTTGCAAGCGACCCATGTCACACTTTCTCCTCCCTGTCCACCTGAACCAAATCCTCTCCCCCTGACTCCCCAGGGCCAGATCATCTCATCCATGGATGCCTGGAACCAGGACCTCTCTTTCCCTGGCTGCCTGGAGTCAGGCCTTCTGGGCCCTGGTCATCCTGAACCAGGTCAAAATACACAAGTTAGAAGGACACAGTCCTTGTGATCAACTGCCTGCATGGAGCTTCTCTGGGTTAGCCCCCCTAAGCTCTGTTAGAGTGTACAAGTTAGAATGACTCTGTCCTCTGACTGCCGAAAGGGCAGATACCAGCCCTGCAGGCTTATTGTCCCATTTGGGTTAGTTAATTCTTTAGAACGCCTCACAGAATTCATGGACACTACCTATACTTACAGTTCCAAACCAAACCAAACCCACTGTCATCGAGTCGATTCTGTCTCATAGTGAACCTGTAGGACAGAGTAGAATTTCCGCCTAGGATTTCCAAGGGTGTAAATCTTTACAGAAGCAGATTACTAAATCAATTTTCTGTGGAGTTGCTGGTGGGTTTGAACTACCCACCTTTGTATTAGCAGCTGAGAGCCTAACTAGTGTACCACCAGGGCTCTTCATACTTATAGTTAACCATTTATTATAACCAGAGTGGATACAAATGAAGAAACACCTCAGGCATGGTCTGGTAGAGGTCACAGCTTGACAATTCCATTATATTCAGGGACGTTCACCTTCTCCCATGTGTGGATGTTCTCAGCAGTCCAGGAATCCTCGAACTTCCTTTTTCCTGTCGTTTTGATGGCTTATTTTTAGACACATGATTGGGGCCTCATTGCATTTTCGTCATTGATTGAAAAAATGAATATGCATGGTTTATTTTCATCAAACCCTCTCAACTCTTCAGGCTAGTTAACAAGCATACCTGTGTAGTTCAATTACTTGAACACAGTCAAAGGTTTCGCTTGATTGTAATAAAAAACAAGGGCACCTTGCTTGCTGGAGTATTACGAGGGCTACCTTTTAAGGGAGGAGCCCTAGTGAGGCAGTGGCTAAGCAGTCTGCTGCTAACTGAAAGGTTTGTGGTTTGAACCCACCAGCCGCTCTGTGAGATAATGATGTGGCAATCTGCTTTCATAATGATTTCAGCCTTCCTTGAAAATCCTATGGGATGGTTGTACTCTGTCCTGTAGGGTTGCTCTCAGTTGGAATGGACTCAATGGCAAAAGGTTTATTTATTTATTTTTATTTTTTAAGGGGCCAAAGACAAAAGCCAAATTTAGTTCCTGGTTCCACATTCATTCTAATCCTTCTCTTCATTCAGTGTAAGTATTACCACTGTACTCATTTCAGTCCCTCAGGAAACTGTTGCAGTTTCAAAGCTCTAAGTGTTAGAAGGGGTCCTGGTGGCACAGTGGTAAAGAGCTCCACTGCTACCCAAATGATTAGCAGTTCGAATGCACCAGCTGCTCCTTGGAAACCCTATGGGACAGTTCTAATATTAGAATGATTAAAACTTTGGTATTCAACTTCCTTTAATATAAATGTTCTCTGAACATGACCTTACTCTGTTCTCTGTTCTTAAATCATACTAAAGTTTTCCAGATCATTACTTCCAGTCAAGATTTATTCATCTTTCAGATTTCTTCATTTCTGTACTTGAATATGCAATAACCTTCTTGAAGTTGATGTGCTTCAGAGTGTTCTCTTGAATATTCCATACATTAATGCTATTCCTCAGCTCATGAAAAGACACTACCCCGTGACTCAAGCGAAATGCTTAGCAGCAACCCTTTATTCCTCACTTTCTTTACCACCCCTGGTAACAGTAAATTCATTAGTGAACTTTCTCTTCCTTCAAAATATATCCTTGCTAGCCTGCTCATAAAAACCACTTTTCCCAATCTGCAACTGCTTTCTTTATGGCTTTCCCTGCCTTTTTTTTCAGTTGTTTATCAAACTAGAATGTAGGCTCCATAAACATAAGGGATATGTTTGTGAACCCCCAAATCTTTACTGTATAGGGTGAAAATTATTTTCTCCCATTTGTAACATCCTGCATTTTTTACATACCGAACTATGCTTGGTGAATAGTTGTCTTTCAGTAAGGATTTGTTGAGGGAGTGAATCTGTCCTTCACCACTTGTGATCAGGAGGCTGCCTTACAACCTCTATGGTGTGCGGGTCACAATGCTTTGCTTCTATTTTACATTCTCTACATGTTTTGCAAGGACTTATTTAAGAAGCAGCTGAATCTATATTCATTCATTATGCATTATCTGACCTTATTTCTACACTAACTGCTTTTACTGCTGGGTTGCTTATATTATTCTATTTCTCTCAATGCACAAGGAACATTAAGCATGGTGTATTATTTAAACTCACACGAGAGCGTTTTCACTAAAGATCCACCTTACAGCAATGCATTTTTTAATGGCTTCATTCCAAATCAGACTGGTGGAAGGATTCATTGTTTTCTTCTTTCCTAGAAATCCAGAAAGTTGATGATCATCTCCCTGGGCACCAGCAAAATGAAAGCAGAGTTGATAGCATGGAACCATGCTGTGAACATAATGCACTGGAAAATACTGTTTGTCAGCACAAAAATCATACTCCTTTAAAGGAAAATCCTGCTATGTTTGACTTACATGAAAAAGCTGTGAAATCAAATTCAACTTTACCAGTAGTCAACCAGAGCAGAAGCGATGAAATAAAGAACTCTGCTGAGCCTAATGGAGATGAGAAAACCTCTCTCCATCCTGACCAGGAGCAATTCCCTGAGAGTCAAAAATCCAACAGCACTGACTTCCAAATCATTAAGCGTCGGAAGACTCACCAAACAGAGAAAGCGCATGTATGTAGTGAATGCGGGAAAGCCTTCCTCAGGAAGTCTTTTCTCATGGAGCATCAGATCATTCATACAGGAGAGGAACCCTATAAATGCAGTCTCTGTGGGGAAACTTTCTTTAAAAAGTTCAAGCTCAGTGAACATTATCACACAGCTCATAAAGGAGAAAAACCCTATAAATGCACAGAATGTGACAAAGCCTATGTGCATAAATCACACCTCAATAAACACCTGAAAACGCATATGGCAGAGAAACCCTATGTATGCGGTGAATGTGGAAAAGGCTTTGTACAGAAGACACACTTCACTATTCATCAGCGAATTCATACTGGAGAGAAACCCTATAAATGCGGTGAATGTGGAAAAGGCTTCAACCAGAAGGGAAATTTCATTAGTCATCAACGAATTCACACCGGAGAGAAACCCTTCAGATGCAGTACATGTGGAAAAGCCTTCATCCACAAGGGAGATCTCACTGTTCATCAGAGAACTCATACTGGAGAGAAACCCTCCATTTGCAGTGTATGTGGAAAAAGCTTCATTCATAAAAAAGATCTCATTATTCATCAGAGAATTCATACTGGTGAAAAACCCTATGTGTGTGATGAATGTGGTGAAGCCTTCAGTCGAAAACCATGCCTCAAAGCACATCAGAGATGTCACCCAGGAAAGTCTTCCTTTATATGTGATGAATGTGGAAAGTCTTATTCTCAGAAGTCAAGCCTCAGTAGACATCAGAAAATTCACCTGGGCGAGAAACCCTTTAAATGCTGTCAATGTGAGAAAGCCTTTGACCAAGAGCCAGAGCTCACTGAACATCAAAGATCTCATACAGGAGAGACTCTGTATAGCTGCAGTGAGTGTGAAAAAACTTTTGCCTCCATGTCTTGCCTTTTTTCACATAAAAGAATACACACTGGAAAGAAATGTGTAGATTCAGTCGAGGTGGAAGACCCTTCCACAGTGAGTCACATCAAATCACATACCACTGGTCTCAAGCAGGAGAAAAGCCCTGTTAATACAGTGACTATGGAGATGCCTTCTGTGGCAGCTGAGACATCAGTAAACACCTCTGAATCTCTAACAAATAAGAACATAGTCCTTGAGGGACAACCTTTAGCCAGATGTGATCCCTCAGGAGATAACAGAGAGTACGTACCAGAGAGAAACCTTATGAATACAGAGAATGTGGTAGAGCCTTCAGTGATTAATTACCTCATATTTTATGTCACGTAAAATAGATACGGTAAAATCAGAAACACTCACTGGGGAAGAGGGTTGAGCAAAAATTTCTATTGAATTGTTTGGTTACAAAGTGTATCCTGAGGGAAATCATATGAATGCAGAGACCGACAATGCCTCATACAGACTCATTCTCCATAAATATGTACTTTGATACCATGACATAATCTGATGTTAACACACATACGCTGTTCTATTGTGCCAACTAAATGAAAGTGTGAGTTAATCTCAGTGGAGGAAATTAAACCTGTGAATTTTGAAAAGATAATAGATAATCAGTGTATTGAATGTTGCTATAAATAAAAAGACCTATGAGAAGTGGTTGGTTGCAAAAGGGCAACATTGGATTGGTGGGATTTGAAGCACATATAGATCAGTTTCCCCAGATCAGTGTGAAAGAACAATTGAAAACCAGAATGTCTACCCTCAATTTTACAGCTTTCTATCATGCAGAAGGACCTAGAAAACAGTAATGTTACATTGAATTTATTCATTAATGTACTGAATATTTGGCACATACTGCCTTTGTGCCTGGCCCTGTTTCCAGGAACAAAGGATGCAGTGAGGAATAAAGAAGAGAAAAGCACATGTCTTCTTGAGGAGAGCATAGAATTATTTGGATTATATTGAAGTGGAGTTTTGACATTCCAGCTAATCTAGTCAAAGGATGATGCAATATCTACACTAGGTAAAAGAGACATGGAGTAATTGTTACAAGGGGTTTAATATAGAATTTTTAGGAGTTAGAAAATCCTAAAAATTTCCTATGATAATTTCATGTCAAATCTAGTTGCCACTGAGTTGATTCCCACTAATGGTGACTCCATGTGCGTTGACAGAACTCTGCTCCCTAGGATTTTCCATGGCTGATTTTTCAGAAGTAGATCACCAGGCCTTTCTTTCAAGACACCTCTAGGACTCAAACCTGCAGTCTTTTGGATTAGCAACCAAGTGTGTTAAGCATTGTCATTACCCACAGATTCTTGGGGTAAGGACCCTTTTAATAGTACTTAACCATCATAGGAAATTTTTTTTTCCACGCCCATCTTTTGTCTCCTCATGGAGATTATAAATTCCTTGATAGTTTTTTTTTCTATTGTGGTAAAATCAGTTCCTTTATGTGGCCTCTGGCATTACCGTTTTTGAAAAACAGCTTGAGAGATTTTTTCCCCTAAGCCCTGATGAGGTCTTACCTTTGCATTAGTTTTTTGGAGAAGCAGTATGGGAGGAGGAAGTGGGTTCCCATGTTGTATTCTATCCCAAAAGGACTGTTACTTATGCCCAAGATATTTCCCTGTTCAACTGATATTCCCTGGGTACACTGTAAACAAGTTGATGGTTTCGTTGTTTAGTCTTGCCTGGTAATTAACAAGACCTGAGGTGATTAACATTGCATGGGTTATTGAGGATCGGTTGAACTCTGCTATTGTGAGGGAGGCCCCACCTTGCAACTGAAGAGAATCAGGATATATATACATATGTGTGTGTGTATTTTTATATATATATATATATGAAACACTGGTGGCGTAGCGGTTAAGTGCTATGGCTGCTAACCAAAGGGTCAGCAGTTCGAATCTGCCAGGCGCTTGTTGGAAACTCTGGGGGCAGTTCTACTCTGTCTTATAGGGTCGCTATGAGTCAGAATCGACTCAACAGCACTGGGTTTGGTTTTGGTTTTGGTTTCGGTTTTATATTTATTTTATATTATATTATATTATATTATATTATTTATATATATATATATAATGGAGAGCTTTAGGGGGAGGCCTTCTGGATGGCAGAAGAGATGCTGACTGAGAACCGGGATGGCAGAGAAGAGCCATATGAGAGCTGTGTGGTCCCAGAATTGCTATACTGACTACAAAGTTGCTATACTGAGTTGCTCACTGGCTTCAAAGACCAAAGCACCCCCTGATCAGCAGGCAAGACCACAGGTAATCTACTAGCTCAAGTCCCAAGAACCAGAGGTCAGACTAACAGGAGCCAGCTGCAGGATCTAGTGTGAGCAAAAACCCTGCTCTCTGACCTGCTGATCTTGGATTCGCCAGCCACTGTGGCTACATCAATCAGGAGAAGCTGCTATCTTGACCCACAAACTGGGAATGTTCCCAGCTGTACAACCTCTTGAGCCATTTCCTTGATCTAAATCTCTGTATATTAATTTATACACTTTAGTGATTTTTCTTCTCTGGAGAACCCAGCCTAAGACATTTGGTACTGAGAGTGGTTCTAGGAAAACAAAATTGTAAGGATGAGTTTCTAAATGGGTTCTCAAAGCTGGTTAGTCTTAAAGATGTTGATGACTCTGCTTCCAGTAGTAAAGAGGGCACTGCTAATCCATGGCATGAAGTAAAATACAAATAGGCAAAATATCACCACCAATAGATCAAATATTGGTGAAAGGTGAGGCTCTGGGTGATTGCATATGTGATACCATTATACAATTTTGTATAATGGGAAGTATAAGAAAGCTGGTTGGTTGGTCTTACTTTCACTAGACAAACTGATGAAAGAGAGATGAGCTCAGGGCTTCAGAGTCCAAGCTCAAGTGCCAGAAAAATGACCTCAAAATTTCCACTTGTGCCTTGAAAGAAAGCCTTATTTCTTGGAGTAACAGAGCTGATATTGCCGAAAACTAAACCCAGAGTTTTATTGTAAGAGTGGCTAAATTACAATGCCTGCTCAACTGCCAACCTCGAGAGGTGTCTGAAGTTAAAGGGAGGGCATTGACTGGGAAGAAAGGTGATCCTGAAACTTGAGATGGGGATATATGGGCAGGTAATCAGAAAGCTGGAGACAGTGAGCCCCTCAATTCCATTGAATCACTTCTGCCAACAAAACCACCTGTCTCGCTCCCCTCTGAAGTGATTACTCCATGTTTGTCTGCTAAATCACCCTCCACAGTGAAACCATTAGCCCCTCCACCCCCATCTAATGAGATTAACCCAGCTCAATCTGAAAAGCCCTTGTCTGAGTCATTGCCAGCATGGCTGGGAAGAGGCTGTCCTGATGGGAGAGCTGTATCTTTGAGTGTTCCTCAGCCTGAATTGTAACTTGTTACTTCCCTAATCAACCCCATAATTGTGAGTATGGCCTGTGAGTTCTGTGTGGCCATTGCAGTGAATTATTGAACCCAGCAAAGAAGTAGAGAGTGCCACGGGAGGGGTGGTTGGTGTCAGAATTGGTAAAGATGGGGGAGAGAAGAGGCATGTCTGACCCCTGCCTCACAGCAGTCAGCATTGGGCTGTTGATCTGGAGTCTGTTTGCCCCTTGTAAAATTAGAGGAGTGCAGACACTGCCAGCAAACCATTTTTACACTTGATGAAGTAGAGGGTCAATGAAAAAGAGGAAGACCCTCATCGAGACGGACACAGCGGCTACAAAAATGGGCTCAAGCATAGCAATGATTTTGAGGATGGCGAAGGACCAGGCAGTGTTTCGTTCTGTTGTACATAGGGTCACTATGAGTGAGAACTGACTTGAGAGCACTTAACAACAGCATATGTGATTAAGGAAATGATCTGTGCACTAGAGATGACTATCCAAGAGCCTCATGCACAGCAACATGAGAAGGAATGGTGAAGATTGGAGAAATCACAGTCTCTATTCAGGAGGTCACAGACAACCTGGGTTCTCTGAAATGGTGTTAATATCAAGGGTGACATAAGAGTTCACTTCCGAGAAAATCCTAAAATATGTCACATCTTCCCATCTCCTATACACTGTTCCATTCTTGGAGTCCCTGCGTGGCAGACATGTTTAGTCACTGGAATACTAACAGAAAGACTGGTGATGGAAACACACCCAGAGGCACGTCAAAATACAGGCCTGGCGGTCTGCTTCTGAAAGGTCACGGTCTTGAAAACTCTGCATAACTTTCCTACTCTGTATACAAGGAGTCACCATGAGTCAGAGTCGACTCTATGACAAACAACAACAACCTCCATTCATAAAGACTAAGGGTTTTTTTTGTGTGTGTTTTAAGTGAAAGTTTACAAATCAAGTCAGTCTTTCATACAAAAATTGATATACACCTTGCTATATTCCTAGTTGCTCTCCCCCAATAAGACAGCACACTCCTTCTCTCCACCCTGTATTCCCGTGTCCATTCAGCCAGCCTCTGTCCCCTTCTGCCTTCTCATCCCACCTCCAGACAGGAGCTGCCCACATAGTCTTATGTGTCTACTTGAGCCAAGAAGCTCACTCCTCACCAGTATCATTTTCTATCTTTATAGTCCAGTCCAATCCCTGTCTGAAGAGTTGGTTTTGGGAATGGTTCCAGTTTTGGACTAACAAATGTCTGGGGACCGTGATCTCTGAGGTCCTTCCAGTCTCAGTCAGACCATTAAGTCTGGTCTTTTTATGAGAAATTGAGGTCTGCATCCCTCTGCTCTCCTGCTCCATCAGGGATTCTCTGTTGTGTTCCCTGTCAGGGCAGTCTTCAGTTGTAGCCAGGCACCATCTAGTTCTTCTGGTTTCAGGCTGATGTAGTCTCTGATTTACGTGGCTCTTTCTGGCTCATAATTACCTTGTGTCTTTGGTGTTCTTCATTCTTCTTTGCTCCAGGTGGGTTGAGCCCAATTGATGCATCCTAGATGGCCGCTTGCTAGCATTTAAGACCCCAGATGCCACTCTCCAAAGTGGGATTCAGAGTATTTTCTTAATAGATTTTATTATGCCAATTGACCTAGATGTCCCCTGAAACCATGGTCCTCAAATCCCTACCCCTCTACTCTGGCCTTTGAAGCATTCAGTTTATTCAGGAAACTTCTTTGCTTTTGGCTTAGTCCAGTTGTGCTAACCTCTCCTGTATTGTTTGTTGAGACTAAGGTTTTTGCTTTGCATTTTGTTCTACTTATTCTGAGGATCCATCTCCGTTTCTCTTCTTCCATCTCTCTTCAGTTATTAAATCTCTCAAATGTCACATGAAAATATTTCTGGAGGACAATTCTGCACTGTAAACTGACTTCCAGTGGCTCATTCCCTTCAATGAAAAAACAGTCCTAAATTAGTTCATGGGATCATTCATCCATTTTCCAGATAAATATATAATTGGTTATTTTTCTGTGTGCTGAGCAATACAAAATTATATAAAACAGTGCTCTCTAATATAATTTTCTGGGATGATGGAAATGATGGAGCTTTCTCTCAGTATATATGCTCCAGCCATATAAAGAGCTAAAATGTCTTGCTCATTGTCTGTGCTGTCCAAATGGTAGACACTAGTCACACATATTTATGCCTATTCCCAAGAAAGGTGATCCCATCAAATGCAGAAATTATCAAAAAATATCATTAATATCACACGCAAGTAAAATTTTGCTGAAGATCATTCAAAAGTGGCTGCAGCAGTATATTCACAGGGAACTGGCAGAAATTCAAGCTGGATTTAGAAGAGGACCCAGAACCAGGGATGCTGATGTCAGATAGATATTGGCTGAAAGCAGAGAATACCAGAAAGATGTTTACATGTGTTTTATTGACTATGTGAAGGCATTCGACTGTGTGGATCATAATAAATTATGGATAACGTCTCAAAAAATGGAAATTCCAGAACACGTAATTGTGTTCATGAGGAACCTGTACACAGATCAGGGGGGCAGTCGTTACAGTAGAACAAGAGGATGATATTTCCTAGTTAAAAGTCAGGAAAGGTGTACTTCAGGGTTGTATCGTTTCACCGTAACTATTCAATCTGTATGCTGAGCAAATAATCCGAGAAGCTGGACTATATGAAGAAGAATGGGGCATCAGGATTGGAGAAAGACTTATTAACAACCTGCACTATGCAGATGACACAACCTTGCTCGCTGAAAGTGAAGAGGGACTTGAAGCACTTAACTGAAGGTCAAAGACCACAGCTTTTAGTATGGATTACACCGCAACAGAAAGAAAACAAAAATCCTCACATCTAGACCAACAAGCAATTTCATGATAAATGGGGAAAAGATTGAAATTGTCAAGGATTTCATTTTACTTGGATCCACAATCAACACCCATGCAGCAGTCAAGAAATCAGAAGACGCGTTGCATTGGGCAAATCTGCTGCAAAAGACCTCTTTAAAGTGTTGAAACCAAAGATGTCACCTTGAAGACTAAGGTGGATCTGACCCAAGCCATGGTGTTTCCAATTGCTTCCTATGCTTTTGAAAGCTGGACGATGAATAAAGAAGACGAAAGAACTAACGCCTTTGAATTGTGGTGTTGGAGAAGAACATTGAATACACCAGGGACTGCCAAAAGAACAAACAAATCCCTTCGAAGAAGTACAACCAGAATGCTCCTTAGAAGCAAAGATGGTGAGACCACAACTCACATGCTTTGGATGTGTTGTCAGGAGAGATCAATTCCTGGAGAAGGACATCATGCTTGATAAAGTAAAGGGTCAGCGAAAAAGAGGAAGATCCTCAAAGAGATGGATTGACACAGTGGCCGCAACAGTGGGCTTAAACATAACAATTATTGTGAGGATGGTGCAGGACCAGGCAGTGTTTTGTTCTGTTGTATATAGGGCCGCTATGAGTCAGAACTGACTCAATGGCACCTAATAACAACAACAACGGTCACCCATTTAAGGCCTGATGGCACAGTGGTTAAGATCTAGGCTGCTAACCAAAAGTTTGACAGTTTGAATGCACCATCCACTTCTGGGAAACCCTATGGGGTGGTTCTACTCTGTTGTATAGGGTCACTATGAGTTGAAATCGACCCGATGGCAATGGGTTTTTGGTTTACTCACACATGGCTATTGAACATGTGAAATGTGAATAGTGCAGATAAGTAAATGAAACTTTAATTTTAAAATTTACACAGTCACAAATTATATCATTATTTATTATCTACTTTCATATAAACACTCAGAAAATCCATCAAGGAACTTAAAACAATATGGGGTTAAATAGTTGTGGTGTAGCGTAAGAATTTGTTTAAATACGTGACGGCTAATAATCAGGATCGGCCCACAGCAGGTTTCTATGAGTTGGGGGCCATACAAACTTCCACTCTCCAAATCATTCACCACTGGTGACATAAGCTGTTCCACCGAGGGCACTCCCTCCTTCTCTTCTAGGTTTGATAATCCATTGCAGTGGCCACACAAAACTCACAAACCATACTCAGAGTTATATGTTTTTTAGGCAACAGGCTACAGCTCAGAAATCAGGATCAGCTTGAAGGTAGGATGCAATTGGTCAATCTGGACAGTTTTCTCACAGCTTTACCCTTGGAGCAAAAATACCGCCTGCTGATATAATTTTCGATGAGGGCTTTGGACAGTTCTCTGTTGTTGAATCCTCTCTGACCTAGCGCTTCCCTTGCGCCTATGGCTGTAAAACTGAAGACAGAGACAAGCCAAGAAGGGTGCCCAAGTCGGGTGAGTCAGCTCATGGAGCATCTATGAGAAGGGCACGAACAGAGCTGGTTGCCCTATAAACGGTAAGCAGTCACAGGCCAAGGTTGCACAGTTGGATGCTCAAGCAAAACAAACAGCAATATGGGACCAAGCTGGCCTGCCTTTGGCTCTGCTGAGAACTGTAACTCTGACACTGAGAGGGAGCCAGGCCTGAGCACCCAAAGGAGGCCAAAAGGACACTTGTCCTGATAGGAATGAGAGGAGACCTGTCCTGATGGGGCCAAGAGGAGACCTGTCCTGATGAGGCCAAGAGGAGACCTCTCCTGAGGAGGCCAAGAAGAGGCCTGTCCAGAGGGGGGCCAAGGGAAGACCTGCCAGAGATTGCATGCATGTCTAGAAGGGCCTGCTTGCTTGCACAGCTGAAAACACCTGAGAGAGCTGTCCTGGTTGGCAACTATCCTACATGGATGAAGGGTGGGATGTTCTATCCAACTCAGGGAAGTCATTCAACCTTGTCTCTGTGCTTCCTGATTCTGATCCATAGTTGTTCCTGTTACTTCCCTAAGAAACTACATAACTGTGAGTATGCTCTGTGAGTTCTGTGTGGCCATTGCAACAAATTATCCAAGCCAGCAGAGAAGTACAAAGTACTGTGGAGGGAATGGCTGGTGTCAGAAAGGGTGAAGAATGTGGAGAGTGGAGGTATATCTGACCTCCACCTTATAAGAACCAGGTTTGTGCTCATCGTGATTCTTACGAAGTTATGTGAATCCTGATGCTAGATGACACCATGTCCGATCTTTCCATTCCCTGAACTGATCAGTCAGGGTCCCAGGATAGGTTGAACAGGCCTGATGTAAGAATGGTGTGGGGGCTGAGTCTGACCTCCAACTTCATGAGGGGGCAGGAGAATCAAGATCAACAGCCCAGGGCTGATTTCTATGTGCAGAGGTGACACATGCCTCCTCTCTCTGCCATCTTTACCAATTCTGACACCAACCGTCCCTCCCATGATGCTCTTTGCTGCACTCCTGGGTTCGATAATTCATTGCAATGGCTACACAGAATTCATAGACAATATTCACAATTATGGGGTTTATTAGGGAAGTAAAGGTTACAATTCATGTCGTGGAATGCTCAGGAAACAGTTCTTCCATCAGGACAGCCTCTTCTAAGCCATGCCCGAAGGCACACCTCTCTGGCCCTCAGTCTCTGCCCTGCTTGGGCAAATGTTACAAAGCTCTTTTAACCCCTACCAGTAAGTCCCCAGAGGCACCCCAGTCACTAAGCTTTCTCAGTCTGTGGACAGGGAAGCCCACTACAGGTTCTCCTGTAGGTCTCTCCTTCTACCACTTCTTGCCCTCTTTGGGGTTACAGCTCTCTCTCTTAGTATCCTGGTTCCAGGAGTTTCTCAGCACACGGATCATGGGTGCAAAGTATGCACTGTCCTTTCCTGGGTGTTCTTCCTTGGTGGTGGTAGGATCCTCTCTCTCCCGCCTGTGGGATGGCTCACCTCAAGCCCACCAGGATGGCAAAAGTGACCAATCCGTTTTGTGGGCCACAATTACACTATCTGCACAAGAACACAGCAAGAAAAGCCAAGTGAAAGTGATCCATCCCACCACACCTGCCCTGAGCACTGCACACCATGTGCTGAACTAGTCTGTCAAATATTGACATCCCAGGTGAAAGAGTCCCAGTGTATACTTATGCCTGGTATACACAGCCTCTGTTCCCACACCCAGGGTCCTCTTGGTCCCAGTGAAGATCACCCTTCACCTACCTGTCTCAATGGCCTCAGTTCCTCCTGGGCTGAGAGGCAGTATTATCACATAGCATTTAGGAGTGACTCCTGAAGTAACACTTTCTGGGTTTGAATCCTGCCCTGACATGAACCAGGTATATAACAGGTAATTTAACTGTGACTCCATTTTATTTTTGAAATTAGTATCTGCCTCATTCGGTGGTTTTGGAGAGTAGTTAAAATAGCACCTGGCAAACAAGTAATTAATAAAGGTATTATTCTTTTTTGTGTAGTCCTAGTGAGAAGAGGAGGAATAGTTGAGAAATAGTGTTGTCTGACCTTGATTGTAAATCTGTAGTTTGATAAAAACAAGTGTTTTCATGCACTAAGCCAAGGGTATCCCATATATCATAGCATTTAACCTTTTGAATAATCCCGTGGTGGCAGAGTCACTTGTCGGGCCAGTGAGGTGGCAAATTAAGCAGTAATCCAGAGCAGTGAAGTATAGCAATGAGGACAGAGTAGAGGAATTGATTCAATGATATTTTTCAGATAGCATCAACAGGAACTGGTGCCATTTGTGGGAATGACACATGGGTTATGTTTTGAGTTGGTCCTTTGACCTTTTCTCATTATCCTCCAGTATCCTACATTCAAGATAGTATCTATATTTTCCATTCTTAGTTGTTTGTGTTATAATGACTGCTGGTTGAGAAATGGAATGAAGGAGAAGTAAGTTGAGGGCAGTGGTGATTCAATAGTAGAATTTCTTGACTGCGATGCGGGAGATGCGCTTCAATTCATGCCCACCGTACCTAAAGTGCAGCCACCACTTGTGTCAGTAGAGGCTTGCATGTTGCTGTGATGCCGAACGGGTTTTATTGGAGCAACCTAAGATAAATAGGAAGAAAGGCCTGGTGATCTATTTGCCTTTTACCGGCATCACCTTTAGTGGCCTTTCCCCTATGCCCCACTCCAAATATAGCCTAGGTTCATCCCACCTGCTCTTTTGCACTGTTAATGGCAGTCTCATACAACATCAGTTTCTCCAACCCTTTTTTCTGTCCTTAAAGCCACTTTCTGAAAGCCATTTTCATCTAGAATAATTTCCTTGGTGCTCAGTTTACCAGCTTTTTGCCTTTTACCTTTCCAGGAGCGACCATCTGCTGTACAGACACTTGAACTCCTACTTTTTTAAAAAACATACTGTTTAAATGTGGGGCCGTATTATTTTTCTGCCTAGCCCGCTAAAAGTAATTTGATCGATTCCATGATTTTCTTGTGAAGCCTGAACTACTGAAAATCTATCCATTTTTTGCAAGGATCGAGAAAACAGGGAATCGGACACTTTCCTTGGCTTTCTCCTTTTCCTGGTGGCCTTCCCTAGCTACTGGCGCAAAAAAAAAAAAAAAAAGGGTCCCCTTTTGGCCGGTACGGCAAGTATTCAAATATGGCTGCCTTCGGAGAGACAAGACAGGTAGGGCGCAGACATATTGTCTCGTAAGGCAACGCCGGAAAGGCCGTTATCCGCCGTTCTGCAAAACATATAGACCCTCGCCGGTCTCCGTAGGCTGACAAAGATTTTGTGCGCGAGGTGGGAAAGTAGGAGCAGTTTACGAAAACGTTGCAACGTTTCGAAACTTCTGGTGATTTAGGAGAAAAACGGGTTAGCGTGTACTTTCGTCCTTGAAACAGGGCAGGTAGGTGTGTGGACGTGGTGTCGTGAGGACCCGTGGAGTTCCTGAAGGGAGCCTCGTGGTGGAGGTGTTCGAGAGGAAGCAGGTGGTAGTCCGATGCTCCTTGGGTCAGACTTGGGGTGAGCGCTTCAGTACAAGGATTAAGGCTGTCCGGACTGACAGGGGAAGCGTAGCGGTTAAGTGCTATGGCTGCTAACCAAAGGGTCGGTAGTTCGAATCCGCCAGGCGCTCTTTAGAAACTCTGTGGGGTAGTTCTACTCTGTCCTGTAGGGTTTCTGTGAGTCGAAATCCAATCAACGGCGACGGTTTTTTTTTTTTTTTTTTCTCCCTACTGACAGGGTGCGGGTTCTTTGCCGATCGTTCTGCTTGTAAGGGTTGGAGGTGGTATTTATGATGAATGCGGTGTCTGGTAAGCCTAGATTGCCTTTAAGAGACTTGTAAAAATGGCGCGGGGGCGGCATCTGACCTCCTGTTACTTTGCTGGGAAGAGGGAGAATCAGCATCAGCCCAAGGCAGATTCTATAAGGCGGAGCTCAGACATGCCTTCTCTGGCTCTTGTTTTTTACCAATTCTGACACTAACCGTCCCTTCCATGGCATATTTCTGTACTAAGTTCTGTAATTCCTTACAGTGGCCACACAAAAGTCGCAAACTATGCTCACGTTTATGGGTTTTTTTAGGGACGTGACATGTTACAATTTAGGAACGCAGGATACAGTTTTTTGATCAGACAGCTTTTTCTCAGCTGTGCCGGCACTGGGTTTTTTTTCTGGGTGCCTGCAGGCAGGTCTCTCTGTGGCCCTTGGCTTGTCTGTCCCCTAATCCCTCAGCCCCTAGAGAGTCTTGGGCCGGACTGCTCTTTGCCTTAGTCGGGCTAGTAGTACACAGGTCTGTAGCCAAACCAAACCCCCCCGTGCTCTTGAGTCAGTTCCGACTCATAGCGAGTCTATAGGGCAGAGGAGAACTGCACCATAGAGTTTCCAAGAAGCCCCTGGCAGATTCGAACTGCCAACCTCTTGATTAGCAGCTGTAGCACTTAAACACTACGCCGCCAGGGTTTCCCAGCTCCGAAGAGTCACGGATAAGGGCCCAGAGGCACCCCACCTCGTTAGGAAGCCTCCTGTCTGAAGGCTCTCAGCCTTCTTGCTCTGTGGGTTGTCTCCCCTGCCACCCAGCACCAGTCTCTGTTCTGCTGCTGTAAAAACGACTTGGGGACAGTCTCTGATCTCTTCTAACTTCACAGGGGAAAGGAGAATGAAGATCAAGAGCCCCAGGCTGGTTCTTATAAGGCAGAGGTCAGACATCACCCCCACACGGTTTTTTACAGTTGTCAGAAGCAAGATTCTTTGCAATGGTTCAGACTCACGGAAGCATGGGACGTAGTAAGAGAAAGAAGGAAGGGGCTTGGGAAGTGAACCTTTTGATTTTTGGATGGTTGCTTTGATTGTTGTTGCCTGTAATGGCTGAAAAGCTGCAGTTGAAGTGGCCTGAGGCAAAAGCCAGGCCAGATAAGTAGAATTATTGATAGGGGGCTGGGATCTGGTTCCATTCAGCCAGAGCTCCAAGGCCACATGCATATAAATGGAAAGCATTAAGGTGTGGAGAAGATGCAACTGGAATGTTTTTAAAAAGGTTTATGTGTTTAGGATTATGTATTGATCTGAATGTACTATGGATATTGAATGTTCCTCCCACCTAGTGTTGTAAAGCAGACCTGAATGTATAGTGGAAATGAGTATTGGGTATTAGAGACTGTAGAGCACATGTAACTGCACCTTCGGCCAAGATTTGATTGGGGGTTTTTTATGCTAAAAGAGGAACTAGGATTTGCCCCAGGGAAACACAGCCTGTCGGTTTGAATGCAGTAGCCCTGTGTATAGAGGGTGGGGCTTAGGTTGAAAACCGGGGCCAACCCAGATTTGCATTGGAGAGACTTGCAGAACCTCCCAGAACTGCTGGGAGAATGAGATTTGCATTTGCAAGCAGGACCTGCAAAAAAAAGAAAAAAAAAAGGGACTGTTTTGCCTTTTGAATTTCATATAAGCAGTTTGCTGTTGGATGCATAGAAGTAGGAAAAGTCAGTGCCTAACAGAGAACTCCCTTCCAGGATTGGAAGTTAAAGGGAGCCAGTGAGTAGACAGCTTGGTCGGCTTGCTTCTGACCACCTAGGTTCACTCATGAGTGGAAGCAGGGGAAGTGCAGCAAGGAAGAGATGGGTTGAGCTTGTACATGTTCCACTGCTACCCGTTGACCTAGCCCATGGGGGCTAGGGATGAGGGAGAGAGAGAAGAAGGGCTGGGCAGGTTAGAAATCAAGGGAGATATGTGGACTTCTATGTTTATGGGTTCGTTGAGGTAGCCCAAGGGGGCTAGGGATCACAGTGTGAAGGGACTTTCTGAAGTTCATAGAGGTGTGTGTGAGCTCCTGAGCCTAAGGCTGCTACCCATTGTGACCTAGCTTGGGCGGCTAGGGATGAGCGGACCAAAACCCCAACTGAATGAAGAGAAAGATACTTGACACCATGAACTGGTGTAGATTGCTGCAATTTGATGGCTTGCTCTGGATTGGACTTTGCTTATGGATGCAGAAACTGAAAATTCCAACGGGAATAGAAAATCTTCAAGACCAAGGAACATGCTTGGCTCCTCAGTACTGATTTGTAGGGATGGGCAATTTAGAATTGGCTGTCTTAAAAAGTGGGGGAGATAAAGGCATGAAGTGGCTGGCTTACATGTTTTCGTGGGGTGTGCTTACACTCAAAATGAGGGGCACAAGGGAGGATCCCCACTGAATTAAATTTTTCTTGATAGCTCTGGGGAAGAAAGGGTGGGGGAGAAGGTGATAGGATTATATGATTCAGCTGTGAGTGTTGATTGCTAAAAGGGTTAATTGTGATCGTAAAAACTGTGACTCTAAGAGCTGTAAATGTGAATCAGCGGACTAAGGGGGAGGCGCTGCTGGACTCCAGTTGCCAAACCTGAAGACCCTTAAAGGTCTTGCCACTTTGATACCTCAGGTGAGGCTCAGAGCAAAGGAATAATCTTCTTTCAGTTAAATTTTATCAGGGGCCAGAAAGAGAAGATGAGTCGACTTTTAAAGAATGTGACCAGATCAAATGAAATCTACAGCAGACCTGAATGGCCGGTAACTGAGTAACCTTACCCTGTGAACTCTTTGTCCTATTGAAGAACTTATTGTTAATGACTGTTTCATACTGGTAAACCATTTGGGAGGGGGAAGTTACCCTCCAAATATGAAAGAACCCTGACTAGAAAAGCCAGGGGCTGACCTGTGGCTTTTGTAGCCCTGGTCTCCTAATGCCTACACATGTGATTGGGTGGACTGTGTAATAGGGTAATCGTGGCCCACCAAAGGCGTTGGTCAGTTTTGCTATCCTGCTGGGCTTGAAACCAGGGGCGGGAAAGAGAAAAATTCAACTGCCACCAAGGAAGAACAGCCAGGAGCCAGCATGTTTTGAACCTGGGATCCGTGTACTGAGAAGCTCCTGGAACCAGGAGGCAGAGAGAGACAAAGATGTAACACTGAATACGGAGAACCAGCAGCAGGAGACCATGCGGTAGGCTTCCCAGCTTATGGAGTGAAAAAGCCGAGTGCCTTTGGGCAGAGACAGGGGGCCAGGGAGAGGCGTTCCCGTGAGCACAACTAGGAACAGGCTGTCCTGATGGAAGAATTGTATTCCATGTGTTCCTGATTCTGAATTATATCTATTACTTCCCTCATAAACCCCATAATTGTGAGTTTTGTCTGTGAGTTCTGTGTGGCCATTGCAATGAACTAACGAACCCAGTAGAGAAGTAGAGAGTACCGTGGGAGGTATGGTTGTTGTCAGAATTGGTCAGGATGGTGGAGAGAAGATACGTCTAACCTCTGCCTCGTGGCAGTCAGTTTTGGGCTGTTGATCTTGATTCTCCATCCCTTCTATGAAATGAGAGGAGGTCAGACAGTGCGCCCACGTCACTTTTACACCTGCCACTGTTTCTCTGCCGCTGTCTGACTGTCTTGCACCAGCTCCTGTGTTATAGCTCTCTCTCTTCCTATTTCCTGGTCTAGGAGGTTCTCAGTGCAGGGTCCTGGAACCAAAGGATGCACTTTACATCTGTCTCTTATTCTTGGTGGTAATAAAGTCCCTCCTCTAATCTGGGATTGGCTCTCTTTTAAGTCCAGCAGATGGCAAAACTAACCAGTCCCCTAGTTAGGGTTTTGTACATTTTTTTTATATGGTCCTATCCACACCTTGATGTCATGCACCTTATTTGCATTATTAACTAGCTGTCCAGTCCCTGTATTGGGGCACAAGCACCTTATTTGCATAGTCTCCCTCAATCATCTGGTAGAATTTACAAGACCTTGGCTAGAAAGGCCATATGGAAGAAATCTGTTTCACCACATTGGGTTACTACAACTAATGCTGCTTTAAATATATTGGTGTATGTCTTGTGGTTCAAATGTGCACTCCTTATGTGGGGATATAAACCTCAGGCTTAAATTGTTATTTCCAAATGTATATATAACTTAAACCTAATAGATGATGCCTAAGTGTTTTCTAAAATGGCAGTACAGCTTTACAGTTACTCCAGCAGCATAGTCTTCATTTGATAGTTAGCGTGTTACGTGGCATGTTTAAAATGTATTTCCAGACTGTAATGTAAACTTACCTTCTTAAGGCTTCGTTGGTTTGTCCTTCTCACTGAGGCTCACACTTAACCATGAATTGATAGTTTTGCATGTCGTGAGGTAAGGATCAATCTTATTTTCTTTCGCATGTATATCTGATTGTTCAAGTGCTATTTTTTTTGAGACAACATCTATTACCCATATCTCTGTACATTTTAAATCTTAGGTTTTATCGTCCATGGGTGTACAGTGTCCTGAGTCACCAAATAAGGGGACAGTCAACAGTATTGAGGGTCTCGTGTTAAGAAGAGTGCCGTAAGCAGTGACAGCATCTGGGCCTAGAGGTTATGTACCACTCACATTGAAGTTTTGCTTCAGCCTACAGGTCCTGACTCCCAGGAAGCAAGAGAACCACTTGAAGAAAGTAGGAAGAGATTATAGGATTTGAGTATTGTCATTTTGGGGGACAACCTTCATGGGAGACAGTTTTCTGAACAGAAAATAGAGCTGATCCAGAAAACATGAGGACAGACCATCCCAGTTGCTGGCGAATGTCTCAAGAACAAAAGAAAATGGTCAAGGCGCAGGTGACTTTTGGCTTGTTTTGTGCTTTTCTTTGTTCCCTAACGGACTTGTAGAGGTCTGTAAAATATCAGTGCAGTTTATCTGAAAAATATGAATTTGGAAAAGTAGAAGCTGGAGAGAAATAAACTTCGACTCCAACTTCAAAATCAGGCAGTGTAGGATCAGAAATACATTGTTTGGGGGATTAACGCTGATTATTGACGTTGAACATGATATGTGACTGGTGATTCTTTGCATCACATTACTGTCAACTTGCATTTACTATTTCTCTGACCAAAAAAAGAGGTCCATTATAATTTAAATGCTATGTCCAGTTTTTGAGGAGAAAGTAGATCAGTTCTTTGAGAGACTTCTGTATTCCATGGGACTTTTTCCTGAGTAAGTTTTTTTGATGTTTCCTCCTGGGGGTGATGTGGTGGTCAGTGTCTTATATGGCAGCATTCTCATAAACCCAGTGCCGTCGAGTCATAGATGTGTGTAAAATGGGACTAGTAATAGTGGTATAAAAATGGCAGGCAGACTCTGACAGCCTCTAACTTCAGGGGTAGGAGAGAGAATCACTATCAAAATCAGCTCAAAGCTGATTTCTCTGACATAGAGGTAAAACATACTTGCACTCTCCAACCTTTTTACCAATTATGACGCCAGCCATCCCTCCCCCGGCACTTTACTTCTTCACCGAGTTTGATAACTCATTGTAATGGCCGTGCTCACAGTTACGGTGTTTTATTAGGGAGGTAAAAGATGATTATTCAGGATCACGAACAACAGTCTACAAGTCGGAATCAGGTTCAGGAAGCGTGTACAAAATGTTTCCCTTCTCCAGTGCAGGATAGCTCTCTCTGTCTCCTCTCACCCATGTAGGGCTCTGCTTGACCCCTTCAAGACAGGCACCTTTCGGCCCCCTGAGAATAGCTCCTCTTGGTCCCCTGAGTTCAGGCTCCTGTCAGCCCCCTCAGGACAGGTTCCCTCGAGGCTCTCAGCCTGGCCTCTGTCCTGCTTGGTCAAGTGTTGCACAGCACCATAACTCCGAAAATAAGCACCCAGATGCACCCACTCTGCTAGTAAGTCTACTTCTGGAAGTCGTTCCCGCGCACTTTAGCTGCCACTCGGCACACCACTGTATCCACTTTGCCCCATGGCCCTGCAAGCCCACCTTTCCTGCTTATTCCCATCTCCTGGTTCTGCCACCGTTTCTCTAAGACCAGACTCTGCTGTTTTTGCCGCCACTTCTCTCTTGTGCCTTCTGTAGTGTTGGAGCTCACTATCTCCTGGGTCTGGGAAGTTCTCACCATAGGTAACTCAGGTTGAAAGGACATGTTCTGCGCCCAGCTCTTCTAGTTGTTAGTGAGGTTGTCTCGCTTCTGAGATGTGCTCATTTTAAGCATAGTGGGATGGCAAAACTTACCCAATGCCCTTGTTAGGGTTCCATACACCTTATTTGCATGCTTCTACCCTCAAAGCAGTTCCATGCACCTTATTTGTGTTCTTAGGAGATTGTCCAATCCCTTTGGTGGGCACCTTATATGCACAGTTGTACTGAGTCATTGTGTGGGAGTCATAAAGACTGGCTAGAAGGCCATATTAAGTAATTCACTGCACTGCAAGTAGTAGCTTCAGAACCTGTCTAATTTTAGGGGAGATAACGGCCAGGATCAGCACAAAGATAATCCCTATGAGGTGAAGGTCAAATGTACGTCCACTCTCCAACTTTTTTACCAGTTCTGACACTGCTGTCTCTCTGATGGAATTTTCTACTTCTTTCCTGGTTCAAAACGTTGTTGCATTAGCCACACAGACCTCACAGACCTTAGTAACAGGTAAGTGGTTTATTAAGGAATAGGATACAACTCAGGGTCAGAATGAACAGGCTACAACTCAGGACCTGTTGCAGGAAACATGTAGATAAGGACACCCTCCTCCAGTGCAGGACAACTCTCTCATCTCCTCAGCCATGCAGACCTCCTCTCAGCCCTCTCAGGACAGGCTTCTCAATTCCCTGAGTACAGGACTCCTCTCAGACCCTGAGGACAGGCCTCTCTTGTCCCCACCAGAACAAGCTCCTCTTGGCCCTGCTGTCTGTCACCACCAACTCAGTTGCAGGGCCCCTTTTAGGCCTGTTACTGGCAGCACTGCCACTGTGCCCCTTTTACCGTTTTCAGTATTATTGCCCTTGATCTACGTTTTAGCTCTATTAAGAGATTCCTTGTCTCCTCTCTCTCTGTTTCTTCTCTCTTCTTCCTTTTGCTTTTCTTCCTGCCTTCTGTCTCTCAGACCTCTGTAGGCTTGAGTGCTTATAGCTACAAGTCCTTGTCAATTTCATGGCATGCCCATCCAGTGGACCCACAAACTGACAGAAATCCCCTCTCGGTAGGCCACAGATACATCATTTGCGTGGTATGCCACAGGTACTTCGTTTGCATAGCCTATTGACCAATCTCTGCCTTGTGCGGATGTGGTGCAATGAATTAATATGGTTGATCTAGCCATGGTCTTTGTGACTCACAGTGATTGAGTGGAACTGTGCAAATAAGGTATATGGAACCTGTGATGGTTGAGGTTATGTGTCGACTTGGCTAGGACATGATTCCCAATATTGTATGGTTGTCCTATATTTTATGTGTTGTGGATCCTGACCTCTATATATTGATGAGGCAGAATTGGGGTAGAATGTGTCTTGGGTTGCATCTTTGCAGGAGGGCATGACTCAAATCCCACCCTTGCTCAAGTTCCTTCCCTGGGGTGTGGCCTGCGTCTAAAATATATATTTGTGTCCTGGTGAAGCTCTCTCTCTCGCTGTATCTGGATCCTTCATCTGGTTTGTGATCGATTGATCTCTGGTTCTTGGGACTTGACCCAGAGGCCTGCTGTGATCTGTACTGCCAGTTTCAGGTCATCAGCCCCTGCAGCCATGTGGATTGGGAGAAGCCTATGCTTGACCCACAGATTTGGGATTTTTGCAAGCCTCCACAACCATGTGAGCTATTTCTTTTATGTGGTTCATGCGTTCTGTGAGATGTTGCAGCAAATTAGGGAACCCAAAGACGGGAGGCAGTCCTGAGGGAATTCTCTGGATTTAGGTAGAAATCTCTCAAGTTGTTTTTCCAAAGAACCAAGACAAAAGCTATACAAAGAAACTCATTTCACCAAAGGTAAAAGTAGGTTTCCTATGGCTCTTCCTTTCAGGGTCCCTCATAGGCCCTCATAGGAATAGGCCAAGCAACCTCAGTGGTCACAGAAGGTGGACTAGGGTCTCATCTGAGAATCGAATGAGGAAGGATCTCATTTGAAGCTAACTTACTTGGTGGTGGGCATGATTCATTTCCATGAGGTCCTCAGTTCCTCAATGTGCGTTGGCCAGAGGAAATCATCAATTACTTGTATATGGACCTCTCCAACATGGCAGTTTGCTTCATCAGTACCAGGAAGACTAAAATAACACTGAATATGTAATCTATTCATGGAATAACATTGTATCACCTTAGCACATTTTGTTAGAAAGGAGGAACTAGGCCAGTGTGTGTTCATGGAGAGGGGACTGTACACAGGTGTGTACAGTCATGGGACTGTCTTAGAATCTGCCTGCCACAGGTCTTTCATTCAGTGAAAAATTATTTTTTATTGCGGCGTGAGGTCTTTGGCTATTTCTTCTCCTCAGTTATTTTATCTTTCAGAAGTTATGAATAGGCATATGTTAGTGTACGAATAACTTCAAATAAAGGAATCATCACAAAGCCAATTCCTATGACATCAAATATATCCCAGATGTCCACATTATCTGAGTTACTCTGCCACTCCGTCTCTGACACCAGCCACTCACCCTTCCCTCAGCACTCTTCCCTCCCTGGTTTGGGGTCATTGGCAGCAACGTCTCACAGAAATCACTAGACAAGAGTCACTAACCGTATACACAGTTAAGTAAGTGGTTCATTAAGGAAGTAACAGGTTACAACTCGGGATCAGGATCAAGGAACATGTAGGTCAAGTTTGCCTTCTTCAATGCAAAATAGCTTTCTTAAGCTCCTCTCGGCCATGCAAATAAGCAGTCTCTTCTCTTTGTGTGGACACACTCTGAGCTGTTCAGGCCTCTTCTCAGTTCCCTCAGAAGAGGCCTCCTGTCAGCCCCCTCAGGACAGGCTTCTCTACACCCCACATGACAGACGCCTCTTAGCCCTGCAGCCTGTTGCCTCTGGCTCTGCCATTGGGCCCTTTCCAGGCCTGTTGCTGTTGACACTGCCTCAGGGCCCCTTACACGCCTCTTCCTGTCTTCAGTGTTACTTGTTACAGTTTTTTTTAGGGGATTTCTTGCCTTCTCTCTTGCCTTTTCTCCTTTCTGCTTCCTTATTCCTTTATGAAAAACCTGTAGTATTGGCTGTGCACACTCACAAACTTCTCATTTCAAGGCATGGCCCTCCTCGAAGGGCGATGAACTGACCAATCCACTCTTGGTAGGCCACAGACACTTCATTTGCAGGGTAGGCTATAGTGAGTTCATTTGCATAGTATGTTGACCAATCAATGCAAAGTGTATACCATTCATAGGGCAGATTGGCACCCAGGCGCAGACAAAAGGTATCAAACCGAGGTGTTTACAACTTAGCCAGGAAAGGTAACAAACTGTCTGAGGTAGAAAAACAGGGCAAAGGTAACTCCTCAGGGCTTAGGGAGAAAATCTCTTAAACTGTTACTCCAAAGAACCAAGGCAGAAGGCCACATAAAGTAAGTCATTTCACCACAGATAGGTATTCCCACTCTATCCATATTTACTAACACCTCCTTCATATTCTCTTTCTGTCTTTGCTGCATTTGGGGTAATTTTTTCAGTTATATGTTAAAGGTGACTAATTATCTCTTTAGTGTATTTGATGTGTGGGTTAAAGGAGTTCCTTTATTTGGCTTTTTGTCTTGGCTCTTTGAGAAAACAGCTTGAAAGATTTTTTTCCCCTAAGCCCTGTGAGTTACCTTTGCCCTTGTTTTCTGCTCCAAGGAGATTGTTACTTTTGTCCAGGTTGATAGATATTTCCTGAGTAAATTGTAAACAGCTTGGTTTGATTCTTTCTGCCTGGCCCTGGGCTGTACCCTGCCCTGTCATTGATACGCACAGTGTAGGGATTGTTCAATAGACTATACGAATGAGGTGTTTGTGGCCTACGGAGAGGTGATTGGTTAGTTCATAGCCTAGCCTTGAAATTGGTGAGGAATTTGTAGGTGTAAGTATCCAGCACCACAGAGGTTTGTCAGACAGAAAGAAGGGAGAAGAGAAGCAGCAGGAAGAAGCAGAAATAAGAAAGAGAAAGCAGAGAGAGAGAGATAAGAAACCTCCTAGAAGAGCTGTAACACTGATCAAAGGCTATAACACTGAAAACAAAGAGAGGCGCAGTAGCAGCTCAGTGGCAGAACCAGTGGGAACAGGCCTAGAAGGCGCCCGGGGCAGTGTCGGTGGTGACAGACAGCAGTACCAAGAGGAGTCCTTCCTGAGGGAGCCAAGAGGAACCTGACTTAAAAGGGCCAAGAGAGCTGTCCTGCACTGAAGAAAGGAGACTGCCTTCATGTCTCCTGATTCTGATCTCAAGTTGTACCCTGTTCCTTAATAAACCACTTAACTGTAAATATGGTCTGTGAGTTCTGCGTGGCCATTGCAACATTTTAATAAACCTAGAAGAGAGGTAGAGAGTGCCATGAGGGTGGTGGCTGTTAGAGCTGGTAAAATGTTGGAGGGTGGAGGTATGTCTGACCTTCCCCTCATAAGGCTCAGACTTGAACTGATCCAGATCGTTATCCACACTGAAGTTAGGTTTTGACAACGCTGCTGATACTGCTGCTGCTGCTAGTCCCATTTCACAGTGACCTTAACATGTGTTTATGTAGCGTGTGTGTATCTCTGTATAGGTGTGAGATGTTTCTAGCTTACGAAGACAATTTCACTGCTACACATTAGAGAAAACTAATTTCATGAGCAGGTGGATTTTGGAATGCACAAATACAGAATAGTTTATTATGATTTTTTTTTTTTTTAAAGATATTAAAAAAAAAAAAAACTATGTGTATAGATGGAAACCCTGGTGGCATAGTGGTTAAGTGCTACGGCTGCTAACCAAAGGGTTGGCAGTTTGAATCCGCCAGGCGCTCCTTGAAAACTCTATGGGGCAGCTCTACTCTGTCCTATAGGGTAGCTATGAGTCGGAATCGACTCGATGGCACTGGGTTTGGTTTTGGTTTGGTATGTATATAGACAGTAGCAGCCTATACAGAGAAAGCCAGCAGGAAAACTTACTTCACGCTTCATTCATACCATGTAAAGGAAATCACTCCATTAAACAGGGTGCTCTTAATATAGGCATCACTGACATTCATCGACGTGGCTGTAAAGTTCACCTGGGAGGAGTGGCAACTCCTGAACCCTGCTCAGAAGAACCTGTACCGGGACGTGATGTTGGAGAACTATCGCAACCTGGTGTCCATTGGTGAGGACAACTCTCCCGTCATTGGCCCTGTCACTGGTCTTTCCTTTTTCAACTGCTGAAGTTCTTGGAATGTCCGTGGTGCTCTGAAGTGGCAGATTCTCAGTCCAATCTGTGGCTCTAGATAAGTGGGTATATTCTCCCTACTCATGACAGAAAAACCGTTAATATGTACTTTGAAAATTGTTCTTTCACAAATCCAACATTCTGCAGTCTTCACAAACCCAAAGCCAATTTGCTGAGTCTAAGATTCTGTGATTTCCTATGAACAGGGTGTCAAGTTAGCAAACCAGACGCACTTTCCAAGTTGGAACGAGGACAACCATGGACTATGTTAATAGACAGAAATCATAATGGAATCATTTCAGGTGAGCAAGTGAAAAGTGGGAAAGAAGGAAGGCTGTGGAAGTCCTGTACAAGTAAGAGAAGGTGTCACATCTGGGTGGAGTGTCCGAGGGTACATAAAAGTACCTCCATGTGATTCCTCTTTTTCTTTTTGGGAGTTTAGAGAAATATGTAGTCCAAACCTGGTGGCGTAGTGGTTAAGACCTACTGCTGCTAACCAAAAGGTCGGCAGTTCGAATCCACCAGGCACTTCTTGGAAACCCTATGGGACAGTTCTCTTGTGTCCTTTAGGTTCGCTATGCATTGGAATCGACTCGACAGCAACAGGTTTGGTTTGGTTCTTTTTTATGGATGGTCCTTTATCTCTCCTGAGATAGATCCCCATGTATTTGATCTGCTTTTTGATAATTTCGGTTTCATAATTTCCTTCTTCCTAGCGTTCTCAAATCTTTCCCTTCGTTGTATCCTTCCACCTGTTGCTATGAAATTCTACCTTCCAGGTGTCTCTCCAAAGATAGAAATTTGAATTCATAACTGTCCTCAGAGTACAGCACCTCATTCCCCCTTTGAGTAATACTAATTTTACTTCTTCACATCCAACCCCACTTTGGTGTTGCGCCCACAAAGTAAACTGGTCTCTAATTGTGCTCTTACCTGCTTCCTTAGCTTCTCTTACGGTTCTCCTAACCCTTTAATGTTTGCTCCATTCTCATGTGTTAATCTTCTGTTTCCTAGAGATGACTCAAATCGATGGCTCCTTTGAAATTGTGTAACATAGACTTTTTTGTGTATATCTTACTCACCTTGGTGAAACTTGCCTGCGAGCTCCCAATATTTGCAAGTAACTAGGATTGTCTTCCCTGCAAGAAAACTCCTGGCAGCTTAAGTTATCCTTTTGTACAGAGTACATCTGATATTCTAGCCATCCTGGCAATTTGCCTTTAATTTTCCTACCTGCAGGGCTCTGTTCTTTAAAGATCTCTGCTCTTCCTGATGATTTTTTTAACTAGAAAAATGTTTTTAACATTCTACATTTTTAGTTCTATCGTAAACCAGATCATAGCTCGTATCTACTGAAATGATAACTCTGACTATAGGAATCAGCCCAAAGATGGTTCCTCTGAGGCTGAGGTCAAATAGATCCCAAATTCCCCACCTTGACTTTATTTCTAACACCAGACATTCTTCTTCAGCACTCTCTTTTTCTAGTGGGTTTGGTAGTTTGTTGCAAAGGTCATAGAGAGTTCACAGAAAAACCATATCTGCGATAACAATATTTAATATAACAAAGATGTATATAAGCAAAGGATATAAATAAAGAAACATAGAAGGACGAGGTCTGTATGTGTTTCCTAGAGAGCCTCAACACCTCAAGGGCGTTCCCTTACTCTTCCTGAAACAAATGTTCACTTCAGGAACCAGGAAACCTTATAACCAGGAACTGTTCCGTGATGTCACTCAGGGGGCTCCACTATTAACTGCTCTTCTCCTGGCCAGCTCTGGGACAGCTCTCAGTTGGTCACAGTTCTTAGGCGTTTCTAGCTACTCTAGGTCAGCCACAGCTCTAGGAGAGCTTCACAACAGCTCTTGGTGCAGAACTACCTTAGTGGTACGCCCTCGTCTGCGGGCAGCCCCTTGCTCATGGTTCCTTATCCCTCAGACTGTTACATGTCCCGGCTAGGGTTCAGCCCTTAAACTCTGCTGCCACCATCCAAATCCGCTTGTTTTCACAGCTTCACATCTTATTGTAGGCGCTTCTTCTGTTGCCATCACAGCTCTGTGTGTTATACCTTAACTGGGTCTGAGGGGGACTTAACACAGGGCCCCTATGTCCAAAGGATGAGCTCACTTCCTCTGGTTGGATGTCACTAATTAGGGAGCCCCCCCTCCCCGGAAAATCCTCAGTGTTTTTGTCCTTCATGCGGGCCAGTCCTTAAGCCTGGGCGGGGTCCCCAAGGCAATGCAGGTAAACGTCAAATTGGGCATGTCTCCCTCACCAGTCTGGGTAAAGATCAATTATTGGACAGGTTCCATGGCCAATCCTAGTAAACGTCAGACTGACCATTCTTACTAACCAATTCCAGTAAAGGATGGACCAGGCCGCAGTCCCAAGCCAAGCTGGGTAAGGTCACTGTAATGCCGTTTGTGAAGCCTGTTTTCTACTAGCGTCAGACCTCATCTAACTTCAAGAGTAGGAATGAGAATCAAAATCAACACAAAGCTGATACCTGTGAGGTGGAGGTCAGTCATACCTCCACTTTGCATCTTTTTCACCATTTCTAACATGAGCCACCACCCCACCCTTAGCACTCTCTACTTCTCTGCTAGGTTTTATAATTCATTGTGATGGCCACATAGAACTCACAGACCTTACTGGCTGTAAAATGGTGGGGCGACATCTGACCTTACAAGGGGGAGGAGAGAGAATCAACATTAGCCTACGGCTGATTCCTATTAAGTGGAGGTCAGACATACCTCCTCTCTCCATCCTTTTATCTACTTTGACACCAGCTGTCACTCCCACAGCATTCTGTACTTCTTTGCTGGGTTTGATAATTTGTTGCCATGGGCACACACAACTCACAGACCATACTCAAAATTAGGGGATTTATTAGGGAAGTAACGGGTTACAGTTCAGGATCAGAAAGCATGTTGGCAAAGTCTCTCTTCTGTGCAGGACAGCTCTCTCATCTCCTCTTGGCCCCCTCGGGACAGACTGAT
Organism: Elephas maximus indicus; assembly: GCF_024166365.1. Lineage (NCBI taxonomy): Eukaryota > Metazoa > Chordata > Mammalia > Proboscidea > Elephantidae > Elephas > Elephas maximus. The sequence continues at coordinate 95,377,014 of NC_064829.1, read as the reverse complement.
CTCTTGCCATTTTGCCCTCAGAGCTTGCTTGGCCTCTGCACTGCTTGGGCCAGTGTTTAAAAAGTTCTTTCAGGTTTGCTGATAAGTTTTTAGAGGTACCCAACTTTACCAGCAAGCCTCCAGCCTGAAGGCACTCAGATCTCTTGCTGCATGGTTCAGCACGCCACTGTAGCCCCCTCACTCAGTTGGCTGGGAAGCCCACTGCAGCTGTCTTGGTTACCTGCTTCCGCAGCTACCACTTCTCTGCCACTGGGTTCTGTGGTGCTTTCTGCTGTTTTTTGCCGGCTCCAATTTTACAGTTCTGTCTCCTGGGTCTAGTAGGTTCTCAGCACAGGGACTCCAAGTTCAGAGGATACACTCTAATCCTGGCTCTCCTTGGTGGTAGAACGTTTTCTCTCTGCTCTGGAGTTAGCTCTCTTTTTAAGTCCAGCAGGATGGCAAAACAGACCAATACCCTACATACACCTTATTGCATGGTCCCACCCTCAGCAGGGTTTCCATGTACCTTATTTGCATTAGTAGCAAACTGTCCAAACCCCTTGGTGGGCCCCAAGCACTTTATTTGTATAGTCCCACCCAATCATTGTGTTGTAGTGACAAAGACTATGGTTAGAAGGACTGTATTAAGTAATTCACTGTAGTATACTCAGAATTATGTTCTTTATTGAGGAAGTTGCAGGCTACAACATGGGATCATATCAACTTAGAAGTAATGGAATCAATTAAGGGGACACATTACCGTTCCTCAGCCAACCAAGATAGCTCTCAGCTCTTTTTCTTGCAGTGCCCACAGGCAGGCAGCCCTTTTCCTGGCTGTGCCAACCACTGGGCCTTGCTGGGCCATTGTCCTGCTCGGCAAGCGTTAAAATTCTTTTAGCTCCACTGACAAGTGCCCGGCGTCACCCCACTCCACCGGCAAGCCTCCTGCCCTTAGGAGCTTAATCTCCTGTTGTAAATCCACTCCAGATTGTCTCGTGCCTTGTCGCACTGTCTTCAGTATTACAGTTCTATTAGGAGGTTCCCTTACTGTCTCTGTGCATGTGTCTCTCTCTGAATATCGCTGTTGGGTTGTCTGATTTTATAAGAAAGTCAGCACTATTGGGTGGTATTATGTACCCTATTTGCATAGTAGACTAACCAAGCCTTGAAGATTGTGACCCGTTCAGTTACTTTAGGCAGAATGTAAAAACCCAGGGTCGGAAAGACCGTGTATAAGAGCAGACCATTGCACTGCAGCCACATGGGGAGCCTTCTGCACCATGCCACTTCCCTTGAATTCCTTTGTATATGCACTAATTGAGCTAACTGCACGAAAAAGGCGCAGTTAGGGCAAACCCCACCTTCACTGTTAACTCTTTGGTTACTATCAGCATGAAACCAATTCTGTGTTATCATTTTTGCCACTCATATGGCAGTTTCTCCTCCCTGGCTGCCCGAAACCAAATCCTCTCCTCCCTGAATACCCGGACCCAGGTCCGCTGATCATGGCTGCCCAGGGGCCAGGTCTTTTCATTGCCAGCTACCTGGGGCCAGGTCTTCTGTGTCCTGCACATCCTGAACCAGGTCAAAATATGCAAGTTAGAAGGTTGCAGTCCTCCTGGTCAACTGTCTGCCCTGCCCCTCACTGAGTTAGCCACTCTGAGCACTCAGAGTTACAAGTTAGAATGACTATGTTCTCTGAGTGCTAAAAGGGGAGGCACCAGGCGTCGGGCTCATTGTCCCCTTTGGGTTTGTTGATTCTTTAGAAAGACACAGAATTCACCAAGAGTATCTATACAATTCCAAACCAAACCCATTGCCGTTTATTTAGTCCATAGAGTTTCCAAAGCTTTAATCTTGATGGAAGTAGACTGCCATATCTTTCTCCCATGGAGCACCTAGTAGTTTCAAACCATTGACCTTTCAGTTAGCAGCCAAGGTACATAACCACTGCACCACAAGGGCTCCACTTACTTGGATTTAGCCATTTATAATAACCAGAGAGGATAGAAAGGAAGAGACAAGCGTGGTCTAGGAGAGGTCCCAGCATGGCACTTCCATTGCGTCCAGCTACATCCACTTTCCATGCATGGATGTCTTCAGCAGTCCAGGAAGCTTCGGACTTCTGTTTTATTGCGTTTTGATTGTTTCATTTTATACTTGTGACTGAGGCCTCAATGCATAGGCAACATCAGTTGAAAAAATGAATATGCATGATTGCTTGCATCAAGCACCCTTCTCATCTTCAGGTTAGTTACAAGTATATTTGTGTAGCCCCCAATCATTTCCAGACATTCTAAAGTGTTTCCTGACTGTTATAAAAAAAAAAATATGGGCACCTCGATGACTGGAAAATTCCAAGAGCTCTCTTTCAAGGCAGGAGCCATGGTTTCACAGTGGTTAAGCACTCGGCTGCTAACCAAAAGGTCAGTGGTTTGAATGCAGCAGCCATTCTCCTAGAGAGAGTTGTGGCAGTCTGCTTCCATGAAGAATACAACCTTAGAAACCCTATGGGGCAGTTCTGCTCTGTCATATAGAGTCTCTATGAGTCAGAATTGACCTAACATCAATGGTTTTTTTTGTTCGTTTTAATCTTTCAAGGCATCAAAGACAAAAGCCAAATTGAGTTCTTGTTGTTAGGTGCTATCGAGTAGCTTTCGACTCACGGTGACCTTATGTACAACAAAACCAAACATTGCCCAGTCCTGCTCTGTTCTCACAGTCACTGCTATTGTTGCAGTTTGTCTCACTGAGGGTCTTCCTCATTTTTGCTGATGTCTGCTTTACCAAGTATGATGTCATCAGGGACTGGTCCTCCAGATATATATCCAACGTATGTCAGATGAAGTCTCACTATTCTCGCTGCTCAGGAACATTCTGGCTGTACTTATTCCAAGACAGATTTGTTCGTTTTTCTTGCAGTCCTTATTCAGTATTCTTAACCAGTGTAATAATTCAAATGCATCAGTTCTTCAGTCTTCATTATTCGTTGTCCAGCTTTCACATGCATATGAGGTGATTGAAAATACCATAGCTTGGTTCTGGTATACCTTGATTCTCAAAGTAACATCTTTGCTTTTCAACACTTTAAACATGTCTTTTGCAGTAGATTTGCTCAGTGGTATATGTCATTTGAATTTCTGACTGCTACTGGTTTGTTTTTACTTGATGGTAGATCCAAGTAAAATGAAATCCTTGACAACTTCAACATTTTCTCCATTTAGTTTAATGTTGCCTATTGGTCTAGTTGTGAGAGTTTTTGTTTTTTTTGTTACTGAAAGCTGTAGTCCTTGACCTTGATCAGTAAGTGCTCCAAGTGCTTTTCACTTCCAGTAGGCAAGGTTGTGTCATCTGCTTATCGCAGCTTGTTAATAATGAGTCTTGAGTTCTTAGTCCCACACTAATTCTAATCTTTCTCTTAGTTTATTGTAAATATTACAACTGAATTAATTTCAGTCCCTCAGTGAACTTTTCCCATTCCAAAGGTCTAAATGTTAGAGTGATCCAAACTTTGGTGTTCATCTTCTGTAAAAACAGTGTGGGGGCAGCATCTGACCTCCTCTAACTTCACAAGGGAGAAGGAGAATCAAGATCAACAGCCCAAGGTTGATTCCGATGAGATGGTGGTCAGACATGCCTTCTCTCGCCACCATCTTTACCAGTTCTGACACCACCCATCCCTCCCATGGCACTCTCTACTTCTCTGCTGGGTTTGATAACTCATTGCAGTGGCCACGCAGAACTCACAGACAGTACTCCCCATTATGGGGTTTATTAGGGAAATAACAGATCACAGTTCAGGTTCAGGAATGCTCAGGATACAGCTATTCCATCAGGACAGCCCCTTAGCCATGTTTTCAGGGATGCCTGTGCCCCTCAGCCTCTGCTCTGTTCTGCTTTCCTCTGCTCTGCTTGGAACAAGTGTTACAAAGCTTTTATCACTCTGCTGATAAGTGCCCAGAGGCACCCTACTCCGTCAGCAAGCTTCCTGCCCAAAGGCACTCAGCTCTCTCACTTCATGGACCGGAAATCCCACCACTCTGTCTCTTACTGTCTCTTGCCATTGTTTCTCTGCTATTGCTTCTCAAGAGCTCTCTTTCTGTCTTCTGGTTCCAGGAGCTTCTTAGCACAGGAATCCTGGGTTCAAAGGATGCACTCTCCGCTCCTGGCTGTCCTTCATTCGTGGTGGTGGGATCCTCTCCTTCCCACCTCTGGTTTGGAAGCCCAATAGAATGATGAAACTGACCAATCCCCTTGGTGATCCACAGTTATCCTATTTGCACTGTCCCACCCAGACACTTGGGTGGGAGTTACAAGACAAAAGTGATCCATTGCACTGCATCTACCAAAAGTAACATTCTGCATTCTTCACATACTGTGCCTAGTGATTGGTTAACTTCCAGCAAGGATTTGTAGAGTGAATGAATCTGTCTTTCACCAATTGGAATCAGGAAGCCGTACAACCTCTGTGGTGTGTGGGTCACGGTGACTTGGCTTGTCTTTTACATTCTCTGCGTGTTTTGCAAGGCCTTCTTTAAGAAGCAACCAAATCTGTATTCATTCTTTTGTATTATCTAACCTTGTTTCTACACTAATCACTTTTACTGTTTATATTATTTCTATCACTGTGCAGAGAATATTTAGCGTGGTGTTTTATTTACACTCTTATCAGAGGGTTGTCACTAAAGATCTACCTTATGTCAATGAAGTTTTTTAAATGGCTTCATTCTAAACAACACAATAAAAGGACTAATTGTTCTGTTCTTTCCTAGAAATCGTGAACATTGATCATCATCTGCTTGGGTGCTCACAAAAAGAAAGAAGGGTAGACAGATTGGAACCATGCTATGAGCATAATGCATTGGAAAATACTGTTTGTCAGCACAAAAATCAGTTTCCTCTAAGGGAAAATCATGCCGTGTTTGACTTACGTGAAAAACCTGTGAAATCAAATTTAACTTTACTGGCAGTCAACCAGAGCAAAAGCAATGAAGTAAAGAATTCTGCTGAGCTTAATCGTGATGAGCAAACCTCTCTCCATGATGACCGGGAGCCATTTTGTACTGAAATGAAATTCCTTGAAAGTCAAAAATCCAACAGCACGAAATCTCAACACACTCAGCATCAGAAAACTCACAAAACAGAGATATCACATGTATGCAGTGACCATGGGAAAGCTGTCATCAGGAAGTCTTTCCTCACTGAGCATCAGGTTATTCATTCAGGAGAGAAACGCTATAGGTGCAGTGTCTGTCGGGAAACCTTCTTTAAAAAGTTCAAGCTCATTGAACATCATCACACGACTCATAAAGGACAAAAATCGTATAAATGCACAGAATGTGGCAAAGCCTATCTGCATAAATCACAACTCAATAATCATCAGAAAGCTCACCTGGCAGAGAAACCCTATATATGCCGTGACTGTGGCAAAGGTTTCACCCAGAAGACACATCTCACTGTTCATCTGCGAATCCATACTGAAGAGAAGCCCTATATATGCGGCGAATGTGGTAAAAGCTTCAACCAGAAGGGACATCTCATTGTTCATCAGCGAACTCATACTGGAGAGAAACCCTATGTATGCAATGCATGTGGGAAAGGCTTCATCCAGAAAGGAGATCTCACTATTCATCAGCGAACTCATACTGGAGAGAAACCCTATGTATGCAGTGAATGTGGGAAAAACTTCAGCCACAAGGGAAATCTCATTATTCATCAGCGGATTCATACTGGAGAGAAACCCTATATCTGCAGTGAATGTGGTAAACGATTCAGCCAGAAGTCACGCCTCATAGCACATCAGAGGTTTCACACAGGAAAGATGCCTTCTTCACGCAGTGAAAATGGAAACTCTTATTCCCAAAATGCAACTCTCATTAGACATCGGAAAATTCACACAGGAGAGAAACCCTTCAATGCAGTTAATGTTCGAAAGCCTTTGAAGCAAAGCTAGAGGTCATTGAACATCGAAGATCTCATCCAGGAGATATACCGTATTACTGCAGTGAGTGTGGACAAACTTTTGCCTATACGTCTTTTGATCACACGAAAGAAAGAAAGGTGTAGATTCAGTCAAGTTGGAAGACCTTTCCACAACAAGTCACAGCTCATACAAATACCGGTGATCTCATGCAAGAGAAAAGCCTGGTTAATACAGCGACTTTAGATGCCTTCTGTGGCAGCTGAGACATCAGTAAACATCAGTGGGCTCCTAACTAATACAGACTTCGTCCTTGTGACACAGCGTATTGCTACATGTCAAGCCTCAGCAGACAAGAGAGAATTTGTACAGCAGAGAAGCCTTATGAATGCAGTGAACTTGGTGGTGCTTTTCAGTGGTCAATTTTGTCTTATTTTATGGCAAATAAACTCAGGTACGTTCACTAGGGACAAGGATTGAGCAAAAATTTCTACCTCATTATAGGGCTACAAAATGTATTCCAAGGGAAATCATGTGAATGCAGAGACTGGGAAGGCCTGATACACTCATCATACATATGTATGTGTTTTGATATTGGGACAGTCTGATGTTAACACACAAACACATACTCATCAATTGTTCTATTGTGCCAGTTGAATGAAAGTCTGAGTTAATCTGTGTGGAGGAAATAAATACTGTGAATCTTTAAATCACATAAGATCGTTGGTGTCTGAATGTTGCTGTGAATGTAAAACCAAATAGTAGGTGGTTGACAGGAAAGGGGCAATATTGAATTGGCGGGGTATGGGACACATATATATAAGTTCAGTTTACCCAGATCAGTGTGAAGGATTAACCAACACTAGATTGTATACGTAGTAGAATTTTATATTATGCAGATAGACCTGTGAAATAATGGTCTTACATTGAGTCTATTCATTAATAAACCACTTAACTTTAAGTATGGTCTGTCAGTTCTGTGTGGACACTAAAATGATTTATCGAACGCAGCAGAAAACTAGAGAGTACTATGGGGAGGTCAGCTGGTGTCTAAATTGGTAAAAAGTTTGGAGAGTGGAGGTATGTCTGAGCTTCACCTCACCGGAATCACCTTTGGGCTGTTGGTGATTCGCTCTCCTCCTGAAGTTAGAGGACTTTATTTGCTACTAGTGCTAGAACTTAAGTTGGTGTCAGAAGTGTGATTCGTTGTAATGACTCCTGACTCATGAAAACACGGGTTTTTGAAGAGAAAGGATGAGTGGGCATGGCATGAGAAGATTTTGATTCTGGGTGTTTATTTGATTTTTGCTATATGCAATGGCTAAAATACAAGTAAGAGATGGTATGCTGCAGCAGTGGATAGGAAAGCTGTACCTTGAGTGGCTTACAGTAAAAGCCCAGCAGATTAAGCAAGATGATTGATAGGGGACAAGGGGCTTGTGATTTGACCCAGCTAAAGAACTAAATCCATATGCTTACCAGTGGGTAAGATAGATGCTGGAAAACAGAAGATGAAACTGCAATGTTTAAAAAGGTTACTTACCTGAACATACTGTATTTGTCTGACTAAAGGAGTTTTTTCCATACCTGGTGTTGTCAAACAGACCTGAATGTATGATGGAAATAGAGCATGTAACTCCACCCCTCAGGCAATACTTGATTGGACATGCTAAAAGAGGGTGATAGTAAATGGGGTTTCTGCCAAAAGCCTGTGAGATTAGGAGATTTGCATCTGAGGGACAATTATATTGGACTTTGATTGAGAGTACCAGGATGATTAGTCTTGATGGACCAAAGAACTAGTTGAATGAACAGTAAAACAATGTCTTTTTTAAATGCAAATTCCCTAAGCAGAAAGATTCTGAGTGGGGTTCAGGCTTTCAACCTAATCTCAGTATTCTGTACACAGGGCTACTGCATTCAAACCAACAGCCTGTGTTTCTCTCAGGCAAGTTCTAGTTCCTCTTTTAGCATATCCAATCAAGTATTGGCTGAAGGCAGAGTTGCAAGCTGTTATCTATAATATTCAATATTCATTTCTATCATGTATTTCGGTCTGCTTTACAATACTAGGTAGGAGAAATACTATCCATAGTACATTTAAATAAACACATAACCCTTTTTAAAAAAACATAAAGGTTTTATCTTCTCCAGGCCTTGACTATCTTCCCATTCATATTTTTATGACCTCAGGCCTCTGCCTGGGTGGAAACAGTAGACCTTAGCCCACTATCAATCATCTTGTTTAATCAAACCGGCTTTTGCCCCAGGACACTCCAGATGTGACTTTTCTCTCCTCAGCTGCACCATTACATCTCTTACCTTCCTTTCAGCCATCACAAGTAACAACAAAGTTACCATCTAAGAATCAAAAGTTTCACTTCTCAAGCCCTTTTGTTCTTTCTCTTACAAAGTCCCATGGTGCCATGAATCTGGAGCCGTTGCCACAAGTCCCACTCCTGACACCAACTGTAAAAATGACATGGTGGCAGAAGTTTCTGACCTCTAACTTCACAAGGGGGAAGTAGAATCACGATCAACAGCCCGTGGCTGATTCCTATGAGGTGGAAGTCAGACATGCCTCCTCTCACCAACCTGACACCAACTATCCTTCCAGTGGCACTCACCACTTCTCTGCTGCATTTGACAATTCATTGCAATGTCCACACAGAACTCACGGACCATAGTTCAGTTATGGGTTTTTTATGGAAATAATAGGTTACAGCTCAGGATCAGAGATGCTCAGAATACAATTCTTCAATCAGGACTGCTTCTTCTCAGCCTTGTCCACAGACATACCTCTCTCTGACCTTAGGGCCTCTGGACTGGCCTCCACCCTGCCCAGACAAGTGTTACAAAGCTCTGTTCATTCTGCCGATAATGTGCCCAGAAGCACTCTACTGTCTCAGTAAGTCTCAGCCTGAGGATGCTCAACTCTAGCTTTGTGGGTCAGCAAACCTAGCTTCACCAAGTGCCCATAGACAGCCTACTCTGACAGCAAGCCCCCTGCCCAAAGGCACTCATCTTTCTTGCTCTTTGGGCCAAGAAGCCCACCTTGCTGTCTCCTGCCAACCTCCTGGTTCTGCTGCCTCTGCTGCTGCTGTTTCTGTGCTGCTGCTTCTGGCCATCTCTCATTTCCAGCGTTCTCCAGTTCTCTCTTTCTCTGTCTCCTGGTTCTCAGCACAGGGATCCTGGGTCCAAAGGATGTACTTCACTCCTGGCTCATCTTTGTTGGTGGTGGTTCCTTCCTGCCTCTGGGATTGGTCATTTTAAGCCTAGCAGGGTGGCAAAACTGGCCAATCCCCTTGTTAGGGTTCCACACACCTTACTTAAATGGTCCCACCCCCAGAAGGGTGTTACGCACCTTATTTACACTATTAAGCTATCCAGTCCCCTTCCTGTGGGCCACAAGAAGCTCATTTGCATAGTCCACTCAGTCGTTTGGTGAGAGTTACAAAGATTATGACTAGATGGGCCATATTAAGAATTTTACTGCACTGCCATATGGTCTTTCTGCCTCTGGGTTTGTAATTCTGTGAAAAATGATTGGTTGAGCCACAGTCTACCCTGTGATTGGTCTATGTGATGTACCTTGCAAGGATTGGTCAATTTGCTGTTCAATTAGTGGTTTGATAATCCACCCAATAGTATTGAGTGACTTGTGGTTCACCAAGGGAATTGTTTGGTTTGTCGTCCTTTTGAGAGGGATATGGCTTATATAAGCAGCCAACTCCACAGAGGTTTTTAGGAGAGAGAAGAGGAGGGAACCTCCTAAAAGAGCAGTAATATGGGTCAATCACTGTAACACTGAAGATGGTGAGAGGCCCAGAAGGGGGCCCAGCAGCAGAGAAATGGTGGCAAGCACAGCAGAGCTGAGCAGCAAAGTAACTGCAATAGCAGTACAAGCAGTGGGAACCATGAACCCGGCACACAGCTACAATAGATGAGTCGGCCATGGAGCATAGCTGGGCACCTGGCAGGAGGTCCCCAAGAGAGCTGGGTTCCCTGTAAAGGGAGCTGCCAAGGTCTTGCAGGTAACACCCAAGCAATCAAACAGAAGTGTAGGACCAAGCTGTCGTGCTGTTGGCAGTAGCAAAATGCCCTGGCTCTGCTGAGAGCTGTAACCCTGAGACCTAGAGGGGACCAGGCCTGAGAGCCAAGAGGAGTCTTAGAGGCACCCTGTCCAGAGTAGGGGTGAGAGTACGCTTGTCCAGAGGGAGCCAAGAGAAGACCTGTTGTAAAAATGGCATGGGGGTGATGTCTGACATCCTTTAAATTCACAAGCGAGAAGGATAATCAAGATCAACAGCCCAACACTGATTTCTATGAGGCTGCGGTCAGACACGCCTCCTCTCTCCGCCATCTTTACCAATTCTGACACCAACTGTCTTAGTCATCTAGTGCTGCTGTAACAGAAATACCACAAATATTTGGCTTTAACAAAGAGAAGTGTATTTCCTCACAGTACCAAAACCCATCCTTTGCAGCAGATTTGCCCAATGCAATGCATCTTTTGATTTCTTGACTGGTGCAAAGGACCTCTTCAAAGTGTTGAAGAGCAAAGATGTCACCCTGAAGACTAAGGTGCGCCTGACCCAAGCCATGGTATTTTCAATCACATCATATGCATGTGAAAGCTGGACAATGAATAAGGAAGACTGAAGAAGAGTTGACACCTTTGAATTGTGGTGTTGGCGAAGAACATTGAATATACCATGGACAGCCAAAAGAGCAAACAAATCTGGAAGAAGTGCGGCCAGAATGCTCCTTAGAGCCAAGGATGGCGAGACTGCATCTTACATACTTTGGACATGTTGTCAGGAGGGATGAGTCCCTGGAGAAGGACATCATGCTTGGCAGAGTACAGGGTCGGTGAAAAGAGGAAGACTCTCAACAAGGTGGATTGACACAGTGGCTGCAACAATGAGCTCAAGCATAACAATGATTGTAAGGATGGCGCAGGACCAGGCAATATTCCATTCTTTTGGGCATAGGATTGCTGAGTCAGAACCGACTCAACGGCACCTAACAACAACACCACCACCAAAACCCAAACCAAACCCACTGCCGTTGAGTGGATTCCTACTCATAGTGACCCTATAGGACAGAGTAGAACTGCCCGATAGAGTTTCCAAGGAGCGCCTGGCAGATTTGAACTGCCGACCTCTTGGTTAGCAGCCATAGTGCTTAACCACTACGCCACCAGGGTTTTAGGCTAAAAGTCCAAATTTCAGGGTGTCAGCTCCCAGGGAAGGCTTTCTCTGTCGGTTCTGGAGGAAGGTCCTTGTCCTCAATCTTCCCCTGGTCAAGGAACTTCTCAGGCACAGGGACTCTGTGTTCAAAGGATACTCTCTGTTCCTGGTGCTGCTTTATGGGTGGTATGAGGTCCCCAACTCTGCTTGCTTCCCTTTCTTTTTATATCTTGAGAGATAAAAGGTGGTGCAGGCCCCACCCCGGGGAAACTCCCTTTACATCAGGGGGGTGACCTGAGTAAGGGTGGTGTAACAATCCCACCCTAATCCTCTTTAGCATAAAATTACAATCACAAAATGGAGGATAACCACATAATACTGGGAATCATGTGGTTGACACACATTTTTTTGGGGACACAATTCAATCCATGACAGCAGCCTTCCCTCCCACAGCACTCTCTACTTCTGTGCTGAGTTTGATAATTCATTGCGATGGCTACGCAGAACTCAGACAATAATCCTGATTATGGGTGTGATCATTAAGGTTGTGTGCCAATTTGGCTGGGCCATGATTCTCAGTGGCTTGGCACTTACAGTTTGGCAGTCATATGATGATGTGATCATTTCCATGATGAGATTTGATATTATGCAATTGCCTCCATGATGGGATCTTCTGTGAGTAGCCACTGAGTTGAAAGGGAGTCGCCTCGCAGGTGTGGCCTGCATCAAATATAAGTGGACTTTCTGGCAAGGCTTAGGGGCTTTTGCTCTCTCTGGATCCTGTAACTGGCTCCTGTTTGTCTGACCTCCAATTATTTGGGCCTGAGCTAGCAGCTTACCTGCTGTCTTGCCTGACGATCTTGTGATTCTCTTTCAGAGCCTGTGAGCAAGAGCCCTGCTGTCCGGCCTGCCGATCTTGGATTCATCTGCTCCTGAGGCTTCATGAATCAAGAGAGGCCTCTATCCTGACCCGCAGACTTGGGGTGTTCTAGCCTCTACAGTTGGCCCAAAGGCACTCAGCTTTCTCACTTCTTGGGCCAGTAAACCCAGTGCATCATCTCCAGCCAGTCTTTCCTGCCATTGTTTCTCTACCATCTCTTCTCTCCATCCTTAGTGTTACAGCTCTCTCTCTCTGTGTCTCCTGGTTCCAGGAGCTTCTCAGCACAGGGATCCTGGATCCAAAAGACACACTCCGCTCCTGACGCATTCTTCCCTGGCAGTGGTGGAATCTCTGTGCTGAGAAGCTCCTGGAACCAAGAGACCAAGAAAGAGAGCAAGCAGTAACACTTAAGACAGCAAGAAGCAACAGCAGAGACCTGGCAGCAAGAGATGGCATGGTGGGCTTCCTGGCCCACAGCACTTGGGTGAAGGCTGAGGGCCAGGGAGAGGCGTGCCTGTGAGCACAGCTGGTTAGAGGCTGTCCTGATGGAAGAATTGTATCCTGAGTGTTCCTGAGCCTGAATTGTAATTGTTCCTTCCCTGATAACCTCCATGATTGTGAGTGTTGTCTGTGAGTTCTGTGTGGCCACTGCAATGAATTATCGAACCCAGTACAGAAGTGGAAACCCTGGTGGCATAGTGGTTAAGATCAATGGCTGCTAACCAAAAGGTCAGCAGTTCAAATCCACCAGGTGCTCCTTGGAAACTCTACGGGGCGGTTCTACTCTGTTCCATAGGGTCACTATGAGTTGGAATCGACTCGATGGCAATAGGTTTGATTTGGTTTGGTACAGAAGTAGAGTGTGCCGTGGGAGGTACAGTTGGTGTCAGAATTGGTGAAGATGGTGGAAAGAGGAGGCATATCTGACCTCTGCCTCATAAGAATCAGCCTCGGGGTGTTGATCTTGATTCTCCTTCCTCCTTTGAAGTTAGAGAAGGTCAGATGTCACCCCCACACCATTCTTACAACCATGGTGAGTATAGTCTGTGAGATCTGTGTGGCTATTGCAATAAATCAACCAGCCCAGTAGAGAAGTATAAAATACTGTGGGAGGAATGGCTGGTATGAGAAATGGCAAAGAAGTTGAAGAGTGGAGGTATGTCTGACCTCCACCTCATAAAAACCAGCTCTGTGCTTATCCCGATTCTTATCCATTGGGACGTTACCAAAGTCCTGATGCTAGATTACACCAAGTCAGATCATTCCATTACCTGAACGGATCAGTCAGGGTCCCAGGATAGGATGACCAGGCCTGCCTTGAGCCCTGCAGACCTGGTGCTGAACTCACCTCTCAAAGGGTTGCTGTCCCAGGTGAAGGAGGCCCAGTGCATACCTATACCTGGTACACACATCCTCTGCTCCCACACCCAGGACTCTCATGGTCCCAGTGAAGGTCACCCTTCACCTGTCCCCATGGGCTCAGCCATGTGAGGCAGTATAATCAAGTAGTGGTTAGGAGTGAGTCTTGAAGTCTTACTGCCTGGGTTTGAAACCCGTGTCTCCACTTTTTCTTTAAAATAATTATCTGCCTCATAGGGTGGTCGTGGAAAGAAGTAAGAACAGCTCCTGGCAAACAGGCAATTAATAATGGTGTTACCGTTTTCATTAGTCCTTGTGAGGAGAAAGAATTGAGAACGTAGGGGTATCTGACCCTAATCATAAATCTATAGCTTGATGAAAATGACTATTGTCATCCAACGAGCCAGCGGTATCCCATACTGTGTAATCTTTGTAATAATCCTTTGGTAGCCAGTAAGGTGGCAAATTAAGCAGTAATTCAGAGCAGTGAAGTAGAGCAATGAGGACAGAGAAAAGGGAGTGAGCCCATGTTATTTCTGAGATAACATGAACAGGAACTGGTGCCAAGTGTTATAATGACTGCCGCTGAGAAACAGAACGAAGGAGAAGTAAGTGGAGGGCAGTGGTGATTCAGTGGTAGAATTCTTGCCTTCCATGCAGGAGATGGGGTTCAGCTCCTGCCCAGTACACCTCAAGTGCAGCCACCACCTGTGTCAGTGGAGGCTTGCATGTTTCTGTGATACCGAACAAGTTTCATCAGAGCATCCTTAACTAAGATGGATGAGGAAGAAATGCCTGGCAACCTGCTTGCCTTTTACTGGTCTCATCTTTAGTGGCCTTACCACTATGCCCCACTCCAAAGATAACCTAGGCTCATGCCATCCACTCTTTTGCTCTGTGTTGGCCACTAGTTTCTCCAAACCCTCTTCTGTCCTTAAAGCCACATCCTGAAAGCCATTATCAGTGAGAATACTTCCGAGGTGCTCCATTTACCAACTTTTTGCCTTTTGCTTTCCCAGGAGCATGTCTCTGCTGTACAGACACTTGAACTCCTACTTAGACATTTACAATTTTATTTTCTTAAACATACTGTTTTAAGGTGGGGCCATATTATTTTTCTGCCCAACCCATTATAAGCAGTTCGATGTGGTCCATGTTTTTCCTATGCAGTTTGAGCCTCTTCAGCAAGGGTAGAAGATCAGGGAAACTGGACAGTTTCAGCGTGCTTTCTCCCTTGGGGGAACTGGCAGGGGAACCACTGACCTGAGCCACCAGCCCTCCTATGGTCCTTGCCTACATACCTGAAAACCAAGGCCATGGTTGTCGACTGGATTCTGACTCATAGCGACCCTGTAGGACAGGGTAGAACTGCCCCATAGGATTTCCGAAGAGCGGCATTGTGGATTTGAACTATGGACCACTGGTTAGTAGCTGAGTTTTTAACCACTGTGCCATCAGGAGTCTGCACCTTGCCTAACCCTTTGTCATGGAGTCTATTCCGACCCACAGCAAGCGCGCTCTTAACCACTGTGCCAGCAAGGTCCTTCAGTCCCTCCCTAAACCAAACCCAAAGCAAAAACCATTAAAGTGGAATCGATTCAGACTCATAGCGACCCAACTGTCTGTCCCACAGGGTTTCCACGGAGCGGCTGGTGGATTCCAACTGCAGACCTTTTGGTTAGCAGTGGAGCTTTTAACTACTGTGCAACCAGTCCTCCTTGCCTAAGCAAAAAAAAAAAACAAAAAACCAAACCCACTGCCATCAAGTCAATTCCAACTCCTAGTGACCCTATAGGACACAGTAGAACTGCCCCGTTCGGTTTCCAAGGAGCACCTGGTGGATTCAAACTGCTGATCTTTTGGTTAGCAGCCCCATCTCTTAACAACTATGCTACTAGGGTTCCCCCCGACTTGGTCCACTGCCTGAAAAACAGCCACTGCGCCTTCTGTACGGCCGATTTTCAAACATGGCTGCTTCCGGAGGGACGTGGCGAGTACGGCGCAGACATATTACCTTTTAAAGCTAAGCCGGAAATGACTTTGTGCCACTCCTTAAGTTCCTTGACCTTCCCCGCTGCCGTAAACGGACAAGTTTGTGCGTGACAAGTCCAGAAGTAGTAGCTGCTCACGGAAGAAAGTGGAACTGCCGAACTGTTCGTGGTTCAGGAGAAAAACTGTTCGAGGGACAAAAACAATGTGTGTTTTTGTCTTTGGAACAGGGGGAGGTAAGTGGTGTCGTGAGGACACTTGGAGTTCCTTGAGAGGAGCGCAGGGATGGAGGTGCTTGAGGGGAAGCAAATGGGAGTCCGGTGTCTTTGGGTTCGTTCATGGGGTGAGCACTTTTGTACAAAGATTAAGGCTGTCAGGGTACGGAGTCTTTGTGGATTTCTCTGCTGGTAAGGGGTGGAGGTGGTATTTACGATGAATGGGGTATCTGGTTCATTATTTAATATGCGGCTGAGTGATGTTGTAGTCTGGGGGCGGGGTGGGAGAACGGACTTAGTAGGACGGTGTCTGGTCCAGGTTTTGCATTGAAACGGGTCTTGGATTGATCTGTGTCTGTGGTACAGAGGCTTGTGAGGCAGTCTGCTTCCGTAAAGATTAAAAACCCAAAGCCTTGGAAACCTTATGGGGCAGTTCTATTCTGTTCTAAAGGATCACTTTGAGTCAGAATCAACTTAACTGCAACGAGTTTGAGGATTTTTGGATGTATGTAAAAATCTGGGAGTTTCTTGGGGAGCATTATGACTTTTAAGTAGGCAATTCCTTGAGTCTCTTTTTTCATGGAGATGATCATACTGTTTGAAAATAATCTTAATTTTCCATCCTACCTTGTAATGTTTATACCTTATGCTTATCATGATGGATTGGCCCAGCTCTTCCATACAAAGTCCGTAAGTAGGTTGGTAGTTTTTGCTAAGATGTCTTTGTCTTGTTGCCCACTTATAAAACGTGCTTGCTGTATTGTCTGTTCACTATGTGTTGTTGTTGTTAGGTGCCCTTGAGTTGGTTCCAACTCATAGCGACCACAGAACAAAATACAGCCCAGTCCTGTGCCATGCTTACAATCTTTGTTGTGCTTGAGCCCGTTGTTGAAGCCACTGTGTCAATCCATCTTGTTGAAGGCCCTCCTCTTTTCTGCTGATCCTGTACTTTACCAAGCATGATGTCCTTCTCCAGGGATCAGTCCCTCCTGACAACATGTCCAAAGTATGTGAGACGCAGCCTCGCCATCCTTGCTTCTAAGGAACATTCTGGCTGTACTTCCTCCAAGACAGATGTGTTTGTTCTTTTGGCAGTCCATGGTGTATTCAGTATTCTTCGCCAACACCACAATTCAAAGGCATCAGTTCTTCTTCCATCTTCCTTATTCGTTGTCTAGCTTTCACATGCATGTAATGCAATTGAAAATACCATGGCTTGGGTTAGGCGCTCCTTATTCTTCAAGGTGACATCTTTGCTTTTCAACACTTTAAAGAGGTCCTTTGCAGCAGATGTGCCCAGTGCAATGCGTCTTTTGATTTCTTGACTGCTGCTTCCATGGGTGTTGATTGTGGATCCAAGTAAAATGAAATCCTTGACAACGTCAATCTTTTCTCTGTTTATCGTGATGTTGCTCATTGGTCCAGTTGTAAGGATTTTTGTTTTCTTTATGTTGAGGTCCAATCCATACTGAAGGCTGTGGTCTTTGATCTTCATTAGCAAGTGCTTCAAGTCCTCTTCACTTTCAGCAAGCAAGGTTGTGTCATCTGCATAACACAGGTTGTTAATGAGTCTTCGTCCAATCCTGATGCAACCCTATATGTACTGTGTTTTTTCTATGCATACATACCTACGATAAAGCTTAATGTCTCAATTAGGCACAGTTTCACGGATAGAAGTTTCCTTCTTACAGTAGACCTTAGCAACCTCAGCATATGATTTTTCTTTCCTTATTAAGTTGAGAACTTTCACTTTCTCACTTAAAAGAAACACTTTACAGCTTCTCTTTGGCATATCACTATTCTTGCAATTTGGGGCCAGTATTAAGTAATACAAGGGTTATTTGAATTCAAACCCTGGGATACCTCGACAGTTGATCTGATAACCAAAACAGCTACTAAGTTAACTAAAGGGGCAGGTAGTGTATGCAGCTTGGATATGCTGAAAAAAGGGATGACTCACGTTCTCGGTGGGCAGGAGCAGGACAGTGAGGGATTTCATCATGCTACTTAGAAGTGCAATTTAAAACATAAGAATTGTCTATTTCTGGAATTTTTCCTTTAATATTTTCGGACCGTAGCTGACTGCGGGTAACTGAAACTGGAAAGTGAAACCACAGATGG
Source organism: Elephas maximus indicus (assembly GCF_024166365.1). Taxonomy (NCBI): domain Eukaryota; kingdom Metazoa; phylum Chordata; class Mammalia; order Proboscidea; family Elephantidae; genus Elephas; species Elephas maximus. Next base: position 95,359,359 of record NC_064829.1, on the reverse strand, counting down.
GGGAGCTAGTGTACCTCCGGTCTCCAACCTTTTTACCAATTTTGACACCAACCGTACCTCCCACGGCACTCTGTACTCCTCTGCTGGCTTCAGTAATTTGTTGCAGTGGACACACGCAACTCACAGGCTATACTCACAGTTATGGGGCTTATTAGGGAAGTAACAGGTTACAATTCAGGATCAGGAATGACTAAGGATGCAGTTCTCCAATCAGGACACCCTCAGTCTTGCCTGTGGGCAGGACTCTATCTGGTTCTTGGCCTCTTGGCTCCTCAGCCCCTCAGCGTGACCTCCCCCCTGCTCAGGCAAATGTTACAAAGCTTTTTAGCTCTCCCAGTTATTGCCTGGTGGCACCCCAGTCCACCAGGAAGCCTCCTGCTTGAAGTTACTCAGCTTTCGCTCCATAGGTTGGCATGCCCACTGTGGCTACCTTTCTCTGTGAGCTGGGAAGCCCACCATGCTCTCTTTTTTTTTTTTTTCAATTAATTTTTATTAAGCTTCAAGTGAACATTTACCATTCCAATCAGTCTGTCACCTGTAGGTTTACATACATCTTACTCCCTTCTCCCACTTGCTCTCCCCCTATTGAGTCAGCCCTTTCAGTCTCTCGTTTCATGCCAATTTTGCCATCTTCCCTCTCTCTCTATCTTCCCATCCCCCCTCCAGTCAAGAGTTGCCAACACACTCTCCAGTGTCCACCTGATTTAATTGGCTCACTCTTCATCAGCATCTCTCTCCCCTCCGCTGACCAGTCCTTTTCATGCCTGATGCGTTGTCTTCGGGGATGGTTCCTGTCCTGTGCCATCAGAAGTTCTGGGGAGCATTGTCTCTGGGATTCCTCTAGTCGCATTCATATCATTAGGTATGATCTTTTTATGAGAATTTGGGGTCTGTATCCCATTGGCCTCCTGCTCCCTCAGGAGTGGTCTGTTGTGCTCCCTAGCAGGGCAGACATCGATTGTGGCCAGGCACCAACTAGTTCTTCTGGTCTCAGGATAATGTAGGTCTCTGGTTCATGTGGCCCTTTCTGTCTCTTGGGTTCTTAGTTGTCGTGTGGCCTTGGTGTTCTTCCTTTGCCTTTGCTCCAGGTGGGTTGAGACCAATTGATGTATCTTAGATGGCCGCTTGTTGGCATTTAGGACCCCAGGCGCCACATTTCAAGGTGGGATGCAGAATGTTTTCAAAATAGAATTATTTTGCCCATTGACTTAGAAGTCTCCTCAAACCATGTTCCCCAGACCCCAGCCCCTGCTCCGCTGACCTTTGAAGCTTTCATTTTATCCCGGAAACCTCTTTGCTTTTAGTCCAGTCCAATTAGGCTGACCTTCCTTGTATTGTGTGTTGCCACCATGCTCTCTTGCACTAGTCTCCTGATTTTGCTGCTGCCGCTTCTCTGCTGTTGCTTCTTCCTACCTTGCGCCACCTCCGTTGTTAGAGCTCTCTTCCTGTCTGTCTCCAGGATCTAAGAGGTTCTCAGCATTGGGACCCTGTGTTCAAAGGACTTGTTCCATACTGTCTTGTCTTCTTGGTGCTAATGAGGTTCCCTCTCTGCCTCTGGGATGGCTGATTTTAAGCCTAATGGATGGCAAAACTGATTTCATTAGGGCTTGCACATACCTTGTTTGCATGGTCCCACTCCTGCTAGCGTTCCATATACCTTATTTGCATTGTTAGCAAGCTGTCCATTCCCTTTGGTGGCCCACAAGCACCTTATTTGCATGCTGTTGTTGTTGTTAGGTGCCATCGAGTTGGTTCCGACTCATAGCGACCCTATGCGCAACAGAATGAAACACTGCCCAGTCCCGCACCATCCTTACAATTGTTGTTATGCTTGAGTTCATTGTTGCAGCCACTGTGTCAATCCACCTTGTTGAGGGTCTTCCTCTTTTCCGCCGACCTGTACTCTGCCAAGTATGATGTCCTTCTCCAGGGACTCATCTCTCCTGACAACATGTCCAAAGTATGTAAGATGCTATCTCGCCATCCTTGCCTCTAAGGACCATTCTGGCTGCACTTCTTCCAAGACAGATTTGTTCATTCTTCTGGCAGTCCATGGTATAGTCAATATTCTTCGCCAACACCACAATTCAAAGGTGTCAACTCTTCTTCAGTCTTCCTTATTCATTGTCCAGCTTTCACATGCATATGATGTGATTGAAAATACCATGGCTTGGGTCAGGCGCACCTTAGTCTTCAGGGTGACATCTTTGCTCTTCAACACTTTGAAGAGGTCCTTTGCAGCAGATTTGCCCAATGCGATGCGTCTTTTGATTTCTTGACTGCTGCTTCCATGGGTGTTGATTGTGGATCCAAGTAAAATGAAATCCTTGACAACTTCAGTCTTTTCTCCGTTTATCATGATGTTTCTCATTGGTCTGGTTGTGAAGATTTTTGTTTTCTTTATGCTGAGGTGTAATCCATACTGAAGGCTGTGATCTTTGATCTTAATTAGTAAGTGCTTCAAGTCCTCTTCACTTTCAGCAAGCAAGGTTGTGTCTGTCTGTCCTTATTTGCATAGTCCCACCCAATCACTGAGAGTTGCAAAGCCATGCATGGCTAAAAGGGCCATATTAAGTAATTGACTTTACCACAACGAATGTGTGTATATTATTGATTGTTTCCGTCAACAAGCTTTTTGTATTTTTGGGCTCTTCTAGTCTTTAAATTTTTTTAATTTGTCTTTTTTTTAAATGTACAATTGTATGAATAATTTCAAATATAAGAACCAGCACAAAACCAATTCCTAAGAGGCGGAGATCAAATATATTGCAAATTCCACATACTCCAAACTGCTAAACTACTCTGTCTCTGACACTGGCCGCTCTCCCTCACCTCAGCATTCTTCCCTCCCCCATTTGGGTTTGCAAATTGCTTCAGAGTCTCACAGAACTCAGGAACTGTACTTGCCGTTAAGTGGTTGTAAGAAAAGCTTTATAGGGGCATCTGATGAAATATAATTTGGTGGGTCAAATTGATACAGTATCTTTTGTTACAATCCCTTAATGGTGTTTTTGGCATTTGTATCTCATGAGATATGCAAAGCCCAATTCGCAGCATCTATTCCTGTGAGGACCCATTTGTAGTCCTCTGGTGCCACCAGTGTCATTGGTCCAGTATAGTCAACTTAACAGCTATATGCAGGGATTTCCCCCCAGGCATACTTCATAGCCACCTGCAACCTTTGTCTTTTTTGCTGGCAGACCGAGCAGTCCTTATTGCACTTTGTGCCTCAGAGAGTACAAGGGGGATATGTCCAGATTCAGCCCATCTCTGTGTCCCTGCAGCACCCCATGCCCACTCATTTCATGGACTGAATTGGCCGCCTCAAGTGAGTGTGCTAACAGGTGGACTTGCTGATTCCAATCACCTTCAGATCCAGAAAGAGATTGTGTTGCTCATGGATGTAAAATGTTTTGGGGGCACCAAATAAAGGGACAGTAAACAGTATTGGGGGCCTTGTGTTAAGGTGAGTGCCAGGAGCAGTAACAACATCCGGGCCTAAAGGAAATGTACCACTCACACTGAATTTTTCCTTTAGCCCACAGATGCTGACTGCCCAGCAGCAAGAAAACCAATGGAAGGAAGGAGGAAGAGGTTGCAAGATTTGGGTATTGTTGTTTCTGGGAACAACCGGCATGGTAGACCGAGGTTTCTGACCAGAAATTTAGATCTGATCCAGAAAACAAAGAGCATCTCAGTTGCTGGTCATGTCTCGAGAACAGAAGAAAATGATCAAGGCCCAGGTGACTTTTGGTTGGTTTTCTGCTTTCCTTTGTTCCCTAATGAATTTATAGAGGGCTGTAAAATATCAGTTTTATCTCAAAAGTGTACGTTTGGAGAGTAGGAGCTGGAGAGAAATAAACTTAGATTCTGACTTTAACATCAGACAGAATAGGATCAGGACTATATCGTTCATGGGATTTAACACTAAATTATTGACAATGAGCATGACATATGACTGGAAGCTCCTGTGGGTTAAATTAGCTGGCAATTTGCATTTAATATTGCTCTGGCCAACACAAGAGAATCATTTCAATTTAAATGATATTCCCTTTTTTTGAGGAGAATGGAGATTATTTCCTCCCAGGATATCAATATTTCATGGTACTTTTTCTGAGTAAGTTTCTTTGATAGTTTTTTTCCTAGAGTTTGTGTGGTAGATGATGTCCTGAACAGCAGCATTCTCATAGATGCAAAAGCAGGTTTCCTATGGCTGCTTCTTCCAGGGTCCCTCCAGTGTGTGAATTACTTAATATGGCCCTTGTACCAAAATGTTTGTGAGTCCCACACAATAATTGGGTAGGACTGTGCAAATAAGGTGGTTGTTCCCCTCCAAGGGGATTGCTGCTAATGCAAATAAGGTGTGTGGAACTCTTGTGGGGGTGGGGCCATGCAAATAAGGTATACGAAACCCTAACAAGGGGATTGGTCAGCTTTGCCATCATGCTAGGCTTAAAGGGAGACACAGAGAGAAAGGGAGGATGTGTAACATGGAACACAGTGAGAGACAGCATTGCAATAGCAATAGCAAGAGCAATAGCGATGTAAGACGGCAGGCACCAGGAGACGTGCAAGACAGCTGCAGTGCGGTTGCCGACCCACTGAGCTACGAGTTGTAGTGCTTGCTCAAGAAGGCTCTGACCAGGACTCATCATCAGAGGGTGAGAAGAAGTTTTCCTGATCAAGAACTGTATTCTCAGTTGTTCCTTTTACTGATCCTGAGTTATATTTTATTACTTCACTAATAAACCTCTTAACTGTAAGTATGGTTTGTGAGTTCTGTGAGATGTTGCAGGAATTACGGAGCCCAAAGCCTGGATGGAGAGTATGAGGAGAAGGGAGGGTAGTTGGTGTTAGAGATGATGGAGTGGTATGGCAATTTGGAGAAGTTGGACATTTGGGACATCTTTAACCTCTGCCTCATAGGAACCAGCTTTATGCTGACCCTTGTGAAAGAAATTATTCGTTTGGTTCCTCATAGCCCTGTGTGGGAATAGATGAAGCAAACTTAGTGGACAGTGGAGACAAGCACCTGTTAGCCCATGGACATAGCCTTGTGGTGGTCTCTAGGTTTATATAGGAATTAAACCTAAGCATACTTGTAAAATGTAAGCAATGCACGGCTGTCACACGATTCTCAATGAACTGGTGATTGAGTACAGATTTGGAAGTAGGGAGTAGCTCCGTGACCTTGCACATTGCTGTTTATGGCTGTGGTACACCTGAGTTCTCTAATCTGTAAAGTAGTGATGATGATAATGGTGCCTGTCTATTTAAAGCATTTAGAAGAGTCTCTGGTATGTGATATGAAAGAGCATCCAGTGTCCGCAGTTCTTTCCAGTACTTATCATTACACAGTTATCAAATGTCATAACTTTGAATAGTCTACATGGTCAAAAATTTTCCTGTCTTACTCTCTTTTGTATTTTTCTAATAACTTTTGAGATTGAGGTCTTTCTTGTATTGGTCAGTTAAATTATTCATTTTCTGAAATACTTGACCATATCCTTTGGTCATTTATAAATCCTAATTTGTCATCCTAATTTAAAGGAATTGTTTATATGTAACGTGTATCGATCTTTTTTGTAAAAATCTCTTTTGGAAAATATTTTTTCCAAACCGTCACTGGTCTTTTTCCAGGCAGAAGTTTTAATTAAATCTTTGCTCTAAAATTTCCAATTTTTCCTTCCTGGCTTTTGAGTTATAAACATGGCGTGGCAGAGGAATCTGACCTCCTCTGTCTTCATGAGGCGGGGAGAGAAGCATTATCAGCATCGTCATCCCAAGGTGATTCCTGTGAAGCAGAGGTCAGACATACCACCACCTGCCAACCTTTTTTTTTTTTTTATAACAATTATGACACCAGCCATCCCTCCCACAGCACTCTACTACTCTTCTGGGTTCCAGAATTTGGTACAATGGCCACACACAACTCACGGACAATACTCACAATTGTTGGGTTTATTAGGGAGTTACAGGTTACAATTCAGGATCAAAAACAACTCGATACAGTTCTTCCAATAGGACAGCCTGCTCTCAGCTGTGACTGCAGGCAGACCTCTCCCTGACCCCCAGCCCCTCGGGCCTCTTGGGCCAGCATGGCCCAGCCTCTGCCATGCTCAGGCAGGTGTTACAAAGCTTTGTAGCTCCACTGATGAGTACCCAGATGCACTCCACTCGGTCAGTAAGTCTCAGCCTGAAGACACTCAGCTCTCTTGTACTGTGGGTGGGCGAGCCTAGTTCTGCCATGTGCCTGGAGGCATCTCACTCTGTTGGCAAGCCTCCTGTCTAAAAGTGCTCAGCTCTCTCACTCCGTAGGTCTCCTGCCAGTCTCTTGGTTCTTCTGCCTCTGCTGTTGCTGTCTCTCTGTCGCTGCTTCTCGCTGTCTCTCAGTCTCCTGGGTCTAGAAGCTCTCAGTGCAGGGGTCCTTCCTGGTTCCAAAGGACGTGCTCCCTTCCATTCTCTTCTTGGTAGTAGTCAGGTCCCCCCTTTCCACCTCTGGCATGGCTCATTTTAAGCCTACTAGAATGGCAAAACTGACCAATCCCCTTATTAGGGTTCCATACACCTTCTTTGCCTGGTCCCACCCCCACAAGGGTTCAATGCACCTTATTAGCATAGCCCCACACAATCATTGTGTGGGAGTCACAAAGACTATGGCTAGAAAAGCTGTATTAAGTAATTTCACTGTACTGCACTTGTGGCATAAATATATGCTATATTTTCATACCTTTTTTTTTTAAGTTTTGAATTATCTGTTGCTTCCTAGCAAAGTGTTCCAACACTTTAGAGGCTTAAAACAGTTGACACTTACTATCTCGTAGCCTCTGTGGTGAGGAAATGCAGGCACAGACTCTCTTGGTGCTCTGCTTCTTGGTCTCTCACAAGACTGCAGTCAAGGTGTTGGCCAGGGCTGGGGTCTGATCTGAGGCTCGAATGGGGAAGGGTCTGCTTTCAAGCTCACTCACTTGGTTGTGGGCTGAATTCAGTTCCGTGAGGGCCTCGGTTCCTCAGTACGTGTTGGCCAGAGGCAGCCCTCAGGTGCTTGCCATGTGGGCCTCCCCAACATGACAGCTTGCTTCATTAAAACCAGCCAGACAGAAGTACCATATCTAATATGTAGTCTGGTGACAGAATGGCATTCCATCACCTTTGTCATAGTCTGTTAGATAGGAGCAAGTCACGAGGGTAGCCCATGCTGAAGGAGAGGGGACTGTACACAGGTGTGAATGTGATTATGGGGCTGTCTTAGAATCTGCCTGCCACAGGTCTTTTGTTCAGTAAAAACTTAATTTTGAGTGCAGAGTGAGGTCTTTGAATATTGCATCTCCCTCACTCTCATTTCTTTTTCGGAAGTTATGGAATGGTGTATGCTAAGACATTCTCATTCTTCCCATGTTTTTACGTTGTCTCCCACTGCTACATTTTCGGTGATTTCTTAAACTGTAAATTACAGCTGAAAATGATCTGTCTAGTATATGTGATATGCTGTGAACCTTTATGTTAACGTGCATACGTATGTGTGTTTGTTGTTAATGTCTATGTCTAGGTGTTTATGCGTGTATGTATTATTTATTTTTCCCAAATCCACCCAATTATTTTGTCTCTTGTTCTTTAAATATTTTTGATAGTTTCTTTAATTCCTTTCTACAGATTAACTTATTAACTTAATAAACCTGTCATTTCTTGTAATTTAGATGCCTGGGGTCTTTATAGATTCTGATATTGGCTCTGAAGGCTCATGTTGAATGTAGGAATATGTTCTATTCTCCTGGCTGACACTAATATTTATTTATCTCTTAGAATATAGGTGGTCAAGTACACATACTCACATATATATATACATATAAGCATGTGTATATATATATGCCTGGAAACCCTGATGACATAGTGGGCTGCTAACCAAAAGGTCAGCAGTTCAGATCTACCAGGCACTCTTTGGAAACCCTATGGGGTAGTTCTACTCTGTCCTATAGGGTCGCTGTGAGTCAGAATCGACTCAACAGCAACGGGTTTGATTTTGTTTTTTTTTTAAATATATATGCATATACATGCATATACACACACACATACACTCAGGTATATCCACATACATACAGATACATATACACATCCACACATTTGTATGTGTGTGCATGCGTGAATGTGAGATGTTTCTAGCTTATTAAAAGGATTTCACTGTTACTCATTATCGAAACTTCTAATTGGATGAATGGATGGATGATTGAATACACACATTCAGAATATTTTGTTAAGATTTCTAGTCTCTTACAAGGTGTTGAAAAAAACACTACACTTGTGGTTGCAGCGTATGTAGAGGAAATCAGCAGAACTACTTTCTTCGCATTTCAACCGTATCATCAAAAGGAAGTAAATTCATGAAATGGAACCCTGTTATTACAGGAATCACTGACATTCAGCGATGTGGCTGTGGAGTTCAGCTGGGAGGAGTGGCAGCTCCTGGACCCTGCTCAGAAGGACCTGTACCAAGATGTGATGTTGGAGAACTACAACAACCTGGTGTCACTGGGTGAGAACAGTTTCCGTGTGTCACTCAGGAGGTGGCCAGTGACCTTTCCTTTCTCACCTGTTGAAAGCTTAGGAGTGTCTGTGGTGCTCTGAAGTGGTGGATTCTCAGCCCACTCTGTGCCCCTTGACAAGTGGTATACACTCCCTACTCCTGAGAGAAAAACCTTTACTTCGTATGCTTGAATATTGTTTTTTTTTCACAAATGTAGCATTCTACTGGCTTCACAAACCCAAGACCAATTTAGTTTGTCTAACCACTTTATTTGCATTAGCAGTCTCTTTGATCCCTGCATGTACCTAATTTACATAATCCCACCCAGTTATTTAACAGGAGTCATAAGACCATGAATAGCTGGAAAGTTCATATAAAATAATTCATTGCACCACAAGGTCAGACATACCTCCACTCTGCAGTCTTTCTACCCATTCTGACATCAGCCATCCTCCCCATGGCACTCTCTGCTTCTCTGCTGAGTTCTATAATCCATTGCAACCGCCACACAGAACTCACAGACAATACTTAAATGGTTTATTAAGGAAGTAACAGGGTACAACTTGGGATCAGGGTCAACAGGCTACAATTCAGGATCAGGAAGCATGTAGGCAAAATCTCCCTTCTTGAGTGCAGGACAGCTCTCTCAGCTCCTCTCGGCCATGTCGACCTCCTCTCTGGCCCCTAGGACAGGCTCTTCTTCACCCTGCCATTTGTCACCACCAGTTCTGCTGCATAGTCCTTTCCGGGCCTGTCATCACCGGGTTTACCACTGTGCCCATTCAGGGCCTCTCACTGTCTGCAATATAACAGCCGTTGACTCTATTACTGCTCTTTTAGGAGATTCTTTATCTCTCTCTGACTCTTCTCTCTTCTTACTTCCTTCTGCTGCTTCCTGCTGCATCTCTTCCTGTTTCTTTCTGTCTGAAAAACCTCTGTGGGGCTGGCTGCATATATATATATATACAACTCTTTGTCAATTTCAAGATATGACCCCTTCTAGCAGGGACTGCAAGCCGACCAATCCCCTTAGTAGGCCACAGACACTTCATTTGCAAAGTGGTTTGTAGTCACTTCATTTGCATAGTCTATTTACCATTCCATGGAATGTGCATACCAATCACAGGGCAGGCTACAGCCCAGGAGCAGACAGAAATATCTAACCACAGTTGTTTACAGTTTACCCAGGAAATGTCAGTCAACCTGGACAAAACTAACAAACCCTCTGGGGTAGAAAACTAGGGCAAAAGGAACTCCCCAGGGCTTAGAGGAAAAATCTCTCAAGCTGTTTTTCCAAAGAACCGAGGCAAAAGGCCACATAAAGGAACTCATTTCACCACAGCTTTGGAAGTCACATTCCAGCCAGAGAAGGCATCACAACCATGAGGGTTGTCTGAGGCTACGTAACAGCACCTCCACGTGTCCCTCTCTCATGTGAGACCTCCTGTTCTTTGTAGGAGTTTAAAGAAAAATGCACCTTTCTATCTCTTCTATGATCAGATCCCTTTTATTTGACATCTCTTTACTTCTTCGTAGGATTCTCAGTCTTTAACTTCTTCATATCCTTTCACCACTCCTGCTATGAAATTCCACCTTCCAGGCCTCTCTCCAGAGAGAGAACTTTGAATCCATAACTGTTCTCTGAGCACGGCACATTCCTCCCCCATTGGGAAATACTGGTTTCACTTCCTAACATCGAGCCCCACCGTGGATGTTGCACCCCCACAGTAAACTGGTCTCTCACTGTGCTTCTATTTGCCTCCTCAGCCTCTCTTTTCCCCACTCTGAGGTGCTCCTAAGGTGGTCATTTTCACTTTCTCAATTTTTCTTCTAACCCTTTAAAATTTCCTCCATTCTAATGCGTTAACCTCCTTTGCTTCCCTAGAGGAAACTGACAGATTGACATCTCTCTTGATATAGTCTAATATAAACTTTTTAAAAACATACTTTACTCCTCTGAAGAAACATTTTTTACATCCTACATTCTTAGTTGCAGCATAAACTACATCATAACTAATGTCTACTTCAGTTTAATCTCTCTGCATATTTACTAATTCCAGTCTTTCTCCTAGTTCATTGTAAATGTTACCCCCATGTTCACTTCAGTTCCTCAGGGGACTTTTCCCATTTGAAAGCTCTAAATGTGAGAATGATTAAAACCTTGGTATTCCTGTAATTTTAATGTACATGTTCTCTTGTTCTGTGAACATGATCTTCTGTCCTCTGTCCTTAAATCATTTTTTTCCTTTTTTAAAATTTTTATTGTGCTTTAAATGAAAGTTTACAAATCAAGTCAGTCTCTCACACAAAAACCCATATACACCTTGTTACTTACTCCCAATTACTTCCCCCTAATGAGACAGCCCGCTCTCTGCCTCCACTCTCTCTTTTTGTGTCCATTTCGCCAGCTTCTAACCCCCCTACCCTCTCATCTACCCTCCAGGCACAAGATGCCAACATAGTCTCAAGTATCCACCTAAACCAAGAAGCTCACTCCTCACCAGCATCCCTCTCCATCCCATTGCCCAGTCCAATCCATGTCTGAAGAGTTGGCTTCGGGAATGGTTCCTGTCCTGGGCCAACAGAAGGTCTGGAGGCCGTGACCACTGGGGCTCTTCCAGACTCAGTCAGACCATTAAGTCTGGTCTTTTTATGAGAATTTGGGGTCTGCAACCCACTGCTCTCCTGCTCCCTCAGGGGTTCTCTGTTGTGTTCCCTGTCAGGGAAGTCATCGGTTGTAGCCGGGCATCATCTAGTGCTTCTGGTCTCAGGCTGATGTAGTCTCTGGTTCATGTGGCCCTTTCTGTCCCTTGGGCTCGTAATTACCTTGTGTCCTTGGTGTTCTTCATTATCCTCTTCAATCATTTTTTTATAAAGTTTTCTGAACTCTTTCTTCCATTCAAGGCTTTTTTCAAGATTTATGAATCCTTCTGAGATCTTCATTTCCATACTTACATATTTAATAACCATCTGTAAGTTGATATGCTTCAGAATGTTTGAACATTCTATACTTGAGTGATATTCCTTATCTCTTCAAAAGACAATATTTCCCCATCACTCAAGTCAAGCCAAATATTTACCAGCAACTTTAAATGCCTCACTTGATACCCCATCCCAATCCACCCCCCGCAACATTGAATTTATCAGTGAGCCTTCTCTTCCTCCAGCATGCGTCCTCATTTCCTCCACCTCTTCCCACCATCTCTTTCAAACCCCATTTCACGATCTACACCTACTTCCTTTGTCTTTCCATGCTTTTATTAATGGTTTTTACTGAAGTATAATGTAGGCTTTGTAAACATAAGGAATATGTTTGTGTATGTAAAAATGGCATCGGGGCTGTCTGATCTCCTGTAACTCCATGGGGAGAAGAGAGAATCAACATCAGCCCAAGGCTGATTCCTATCAGGTGGAAGTCAGACATGCTTCCTCTACACAACCTTTTTACCAATCCTGACACCAGTCGTCACTCACTCCCATGTCAGTCTCTACTTCTCTGCTGCTATTGATGATTTGTTGCAATGGCCACAAAGACCATAGTTATGAATAGGGGTTTACTAGGGAAGTAACAGGTTACAGTTCAGGATCAGGAACAACTCAGGATACAGTTCTTCCGCTAGGACACCTCCTCGGCTGTGCCTTCAGGCAGCCCTCTCCTTCAGCCTCTGGGTCCCTTGGGCTCGCCTCTTCCCTCTCAGGCAAGTGTTAAAAGACTGTTTAGCTCCCCAGTAAGTACCCAGAGGCACTCCACAGCACCAGGAATTCTCCTTCCCAAAGATTTTCAGCTGTTTTGCTCCATGGGTCGGCAAGTCTTCTGTAACCACTTTGGTTCGTAGGCTGGGAATCCTACTGCGCCATCTCACACTGGTCTCCTGGTTCTGGTGCTGCTGTTTCTCTGCCACTGTTTCTTGCTGTCTTATGCCATCTCCAGTGTTACAACTCTCTGTCTCTGTCTCCTGTGTCTAGGAGGTTCTCAAAACGGGGACACCAGGATCACAGGATGTGCTCTGCTCCCATCTCTTCTTCATTGTGGTGAGATCTCCCCTTTCCACCACTGGGATAGCTCATTTTAAGCCTAGTGGGATCACAAAATTGACTAGTCCCCTCCATATGGTTCCATACACCTTATTTGTATGCTCCCACTCCCACAAAGGTGCCATGTACTTTATTTGCATCATTAGCGAGCTGTCCAATCCCCATGATGGGCCACAAGCACCTTATTTGCACAGTCCCACCCAGTCATTTGGTGGGAGTTACAAAACCGTGGTGAGGAAAGCTATAAAAAAGGGATCCATCGCACTGCAGTGTAATACAAGTACCTTTACTGTGTACGTGTGAAATTTTTTTTGTCCTAAGTGTAACCTTGCATTCTTCACAAACCCAACTATGCCTGGTGTATAGTTGTCATTTAGTGAGGATTTGTGGAATGAATGAATCTGTCCTTTACTACTTTGGATCAGATGACTCTCCAGTCTCTGTGGTCTTGCTGTTCACAGTGATTTACTTGCATTTTATTTTCTCTACAAATTCCTCAAGGCCTTCTTTAGGAAGTGGCCAAATCTGTATTTATTTGTTATGTATGATCTAACCTTGTTTCTCTACTAACTGCTTTAACTTTGCTTGTTTATATTACTGTGTGTTTACCAGTGTGCAAGGAACATTAAATTTATTTACACTCATACCATAGGGTTGTCACTAAAGAACCACCTTATATCCAAACATTTCTTGATCAATTTATTCCATATGGAGATGATAGAAGGATTCGTTGTTCTTTTCTTTCCTAGAAATCTGGAAATTTGATGATCATTTACCTGGGCCCTGGCAAAATGAAAGCAGAGTGGATGGAATGGAACAGTGCAATGAACATAATATATTGAAAAATATTGTTCATCAACACAAACGTCGTTTTCCTTTAAGGCAAAGTCATATGTTTGAATTACATGGAAAAGCTGTGAAATCAAATTTAACTTTACGAGCAGTCAACCAGAGCAGAAGCTATGAACTGAAGAACTCTGCAGAGCTTAACAGACATGAGAAAACCTTTCTCCATGCTCACCCTGAGCAATTTGTTACTGAATCTAAATTCCCTGAGAGTCAGATATCCAACACCACTAAATCCCAACTCTTTAAGCACCAGAAAACTCACAAGGTAGAGAAACCGCATGTATGCAGCGAATGTGGTAAAGCCTTCATCAAGAAGTCTTGGCTCATTCATCATCAGATAACTCATACTGGAGAGAAACCCCACAGATGCAGTCTATGTGGCAAAGGCTTTTCTAAAAAGTACAATCTCACGGAACATCATCAAAGAACTCATAAAGGACAAAAACCGTATGAATGCACAGAATGTGGCAAAGCCTTTCTCTATAATTCACAGCTCAATAAACATCAGAAAATTCATATGGCAGATAAACCCTTTATATGCCATGAATGTGGAAAAGGCTTCACTGAGAAGTCATTTCTCATTATTCATCAGCGAACACATACTGGGGAGAAACCCTATATCTGCAGTGAATGTGGAAAAGGCTTCATCCAGAAGGGAAATCTCATTATTCATCAGCGAACTCATACTGGAGAGAAACCCTATGTTTGTGGTGAGTGTGGTAAAGGCTTCAGCCAGAAGTCATGCCTTATTGCACATCAGAGATTTCACACAGGAAAGAGTCCCTTTGTATGCAGTGAATGTGGAAAATCTCTTACCCAGAAGGCAAGTCTCATTAGACATCAGAAAAGTCACAGAAGAGAGAAACTCTTTCAATGTAGTGAATGTCCAAAAGCTTTCCCCACAAAGCACAAGTTTATTGTTCATCAAAGAACTCATACAGGAGAGAGACGGCATGGCTGCAATGAGTGTGGAAAAACTTTCCCCTACATGTCTTGCCTTCTTAGACATAAAAGAAAACACACAAGGAAGAAACGTGTAGATTCAGGCAAGGTGGAAAACCCTTCCTCAGCGAGTCATGCCTCCTCACCTACCAGTGATCTCATTTGGGACAAAAAGCCTGTTAGTACAGTGACTGTGCAGATACCTTCTGTGGCAGCTCAGACATCAGTGAACACCAGCGGGCTCCTAACTAATAGCAATGTGGTCCTTGTGGGACAGCCTGTTGCCAGAAGGGAACCATCAGGAGATAACAGAGAATTTGTACAGCAGGGAGTCCTTATGAACGCAGTGAATGTGGTAGTGCCCGTGAATGCAGTGAATGTGGTAGTACCTTCAGTGTCCAATTATATCTTATATTATATTCCACAAAACCCATAGGATAAACTCAGATGCATTCACTGGGGACTAGTGATTAGGAAAAATCTCTGCTTCATTATATAGCTATAAAGTGTATCATGAGGGAAATCATATGAATGCAGGAATTGGGAAAGCTTAATAAGTTTATTGTATCTAAATGTGTGCATTGATATCGAGACAATCTGATTTTAACCAAAACTCATACACATTGATTGCTCTGTTGTGTCAATTAAATGAATGAAAGTCTGAGTTCACGTCAGTGAACAAAATAAGTAATGTGAATTTTGGAAACAGAAAAGATAATTGGTATCCGGCATGTTACTTCTTGTTACTTGCCTTCAAGCCAGTTATGAGACATGGCTACCCCATGTGGTATAAATGAAAAATCACTTAGGGAAGAAACCTGAGGGGCAATATTGGATGGGTGGGATTTGGACATATATACATTAGTTCAGATCCCCCAGATCAGTGTGAAGGAGCAATTGAAAACCAGAATGTCTACCATCAATTTTAGAATTTTATATTGTGCAGAGGGACCTATGACACAATAGACTGAGTTTGAGTCTATCCATGATTGTAAGGAATGTTTGTCACATATTGCCTTTGTACTTGGCCCTGTTTCCAGGAGCTGAAGATGCTGTGGTGAATAAAGAAGAAAAAGTCCGTGCCTTCTTGAAGAGAGCGTTGACTTAGTTGGATTATATTTAAGTGGAATCTTGACACTGCAGCTTATGTAGTCGAAGGATGATGCAGTATCTACATCAGGATAAATAGATATCGAATAATTGGTACAAGGGGGTTAGATAGAAGTTTTGGGAGCTACAAGTAGCGTGGCAGGGGCATCTGACCTCATCTAACTTCACAAGTGGGAAGGAGAATTAAGATCAACAGCTGAAGGCTGATTCCTATGAGGCAGAAGTCAGACATGCCTCCACGTGCCAACCTTTTCTCCATTTTGACACCAACTCTCCCTCCTGTGGCATTCTCTACCTCTCTGCTTAGTTTGATAATTTGTTGTAGTGGCCAGACAGAACTCAGACAATAGTCACAATGACAAGGTTTATTAGAGAAGTAACAGGTTACAATTCAGGTTCAGGAATGCTCAGGATACAGTTCTTCAATCAGGACAGGCTCTTAACCAGACCCCCAGGCATGCTTCTCACTGGCCTCTCGGCCTCTGCCCTGTTTGTGTGTTAGCTCTTTTAGCTCTGCCGATAAGTGCCCCAAGGCACCCCATTCTGCCAAATAAGCCTCAGCCCGAAGGAGCTCAGCTCTAGCTTTAGGGGTTAGCAGACCTAGCTCCATCAAGTGACCAGAGTCACCCTACTCGACCAGCAAGCCTCCTGCCTGCCCAAAGGCACTCGCTCCATGGGCCAGGAAGTGTACCGTGCCGTCTGCTGCCGTAGTTTCTCTGCCACTGTTTCTCTTAATCTTTTGTGTTACAGCTCTCTCTTTCTCTCTCTGGGTCTCCTGGTTCCAGGAGCTTCATCAGCGCAGAGATTCTGGGTCCAAAGGATGCATTCCACTCCTGGCTTTTCTTTCTTGGTGGGGTGAGATCATCTCCTCCCACCTCTGGGATGACTCATTTTAAGCCTAGTGGGGTGGTAAACCTGACCAATCCCTTTGTTAAGATTCCACGCTCTTAATAGTCTCACTCAGTGTGTGTGAGTTACAAAGGCTATGGCTAGAAGGGCCATATTAAGTAATTCATTGCACCACACTTCTAACGACAATTTCTTGTCAAAATCTAGTTGTCTTTGAGTTGATTCCTACTCCTTACACGTGTGAGATTAGAACTCTGCTCCCATGGGTTTTCCATTGCTGATTTTCAGAAGTGCATTAACCATTTACACTATCCATGGATTCTTCGGGTAAAGAATCCTTTTAATGGTACTTAGCCATTTCAGAAAAAAGGTTACTTATTTTAATGTCCACGTATTATCTCCCCATGGAGATTATACATTCCTTGATAGCTGTTGTGACTGTTGTGGTGGAAGGTGTTTCTTTATGTGGACTTTTGCCTTGGCTTTTTGGAAAAACAGCTTGGGAGATGGTAAGAATGGTGGCAGAGGTGTTTGATCTCCTCTAACTTCACGAGAGGGGAGAGAGAATCACCATCAGCATCAACTCAAGGCTGGTTCTTATAAGGTGGAGGTCAGACATACCTCCACCCTGCAGCCGTTTTACCAGTTCCAACACCAACCGTACTTCCCACGGCACTCTACCCCTCTGCCCTGTTTGATAATTTCATTGCAATGACCACACAGAACTAACAGACAATACTCATGATTATGTAGTTTATTAGGGAAGTAAACAGTTCAGGTTCAGGAACACTCAGGATACAGTTCCTTCATTAGGACAGCTTTTTCTCAGCCATGCACACAGGCACGTCTGTCTCTGGACCCTTAAATCTGTCCTTCTTGGGCAAGTGTTACAAAGCTCTAATTTTAGCTCTGCTGATGAGTACCCAGAGGCACCCCACTCCACCAGTAAGCCTCGGCCCAAAGGGATTCTGCTCTAACTTCATAGACCGGCAAACCTAGCTCCACAAAGTGCCCAGAGACACCCTACTCCAGCAAACTTCCTGCCAGAGGCACTCAGCTTTCTCACTGGGAAGCCCCACAATGCCATCTCCTGCCATTCTCTCCTGTCACCATATCTCTGCTACCACTTCTCGCCATGTTCAGCATTACAGCTCTCTCTCTTTGTCTCCTGGTTCCAGGAGCTTCTCAGGGCAGCGATCCTGGGTCCAAAGGATGCACTGTGCTATTGGCCCTTCTTTGATGGTGGTGCTATCCTTTCCCACCTGTGGGATGGTTCATTTTAAGTCTAGCGTGATGGCAAAACTGGTCAATCTCCTGTGTGGGCTACAATTACCTTATTTACACCAAAAACCAAACCTGTTACCATTGAGTTGATTCCAACTCATACCACAGTCCTACCCAATCACTTGGGTGGGAGTTACAAGACTGTGATCATTACAGTTGGGTTGTGAACTTGGCTGGGCCATTATTCTCAGTGATCTGGCAGTTTTGATGTAGTTTGGCAGTTGTATGATGATGTGATCACCTCCATGATGAAATTTAATATAATGTGATCACCTCCAAGATGGAATTTGCTGTGAGTAGGCAATCAGTTGAAAGGGAGTTTCCTTGGGAGTGTGGCCTGCATCCAATATAGGTGGACTTTCTGGCAAGGTTCCTGGCTTTTGCTCGCTCTGAATCTTGCAGCTGGCTCCTGTTCATCTGACCTCTGGTTCTTGGGACTTGTGCTAACAGCTTACCTGCCATCTTGCCTGCTGATCTTGGGATTCTTTGGTCTTTGCTGCCTGTGAGCAATCTTGGGTTCACCAGCCACAGTAGCTACATGAATCAGGAGATGTCTCCAGCCTGATCCACAGACTTGGGAAGTTCCAGCCTCCACAACTATGTGAGCCATTCCCATAATATAAATCTCTCTGTATATGTCTATACACTTTACCAGTTTTGCTTCTCTAGAGAACCCAGCCTATGACATTTGGTACCGAGAGTGGTTCTAGAGAAACAAAACTGTAAGGATGAGTTTCTAAATTGGTTCTGAATTCTAGTAGTCAAAGATGTTGATGACTCTGTTCTAGTAGTAGAGAGAGCACTGCTAATCCATGGTGTGAGGTGGCAATAGAAATACACAAAATGTCACAACAAATAGATTAGGAATTGGTGAAAGGTGTGGCTCTGGGTGATCACGTGTTTGATACTTCTCTACAGTTTTGTCATAATGAGAAGTATAAGAAAGCTGGTTGGTTGGTCCTACTTTTGCTAAAAGTGGTAAAAGAAAGCGATAAGCTCAGGGCTTCAGAACCAAAGCTCAAGGCCACATAAACGACCTCAAAGTTTACACTTGTGCCTTGAAAGAAAGCATTATTTCTTGTAGTAACTGAGCTGATGTTGCTGAAAATCAAACCCAGAGTTTTATCATAACAGTGACTGAGTTACAATGCCAACTGAATTCTCAAACTTGAGTGGCATCTGAAGTTAAAGGGAGGGCATTGATTGGGAAGAAAAGGGATCCTGAAACTTGGGATGGGAACATATGGGCAGATAATCAGGAAGCTGGAGACACTGAGCCCCCAAATTCCATTGAATCCCTCCAGCCAACAGATCCAGCCCTCTCGCTCCCATCTGAAGAGATTACTCCATCTTTGCAAAGCCACCCTCCCCAGTAAGACCACTAGCCCCCCACCCCCATCTGATGAGATTAACCCAGCTGCATCTAAAGAAACTTTGAGCCATTGCCTGAGGCAGATACCTTACAAGACAATACTGAATGTTTCAAAACACATCCCCCAACACCCATTTTGGCTTCTAGACCTATAACTAGACTTAAGTCCTAGCGAGCCCCAAAACGTGAAGTACAAAGTGTGATCCAGGTGAAGGTATGCTACACTCCAAAAGAACTGCTTGACTTTTCTAATATGTACAAACAGAAATCTGGGGAATATGTGTGGGAATGGCTATTAATGGTGTGGGATAATGGTGCAAGGAATATAAAGATGGATCAGTCTAAGCTTACTGATATGGGCCCACTAAGCACAGATTCTTCATTAAGTGTTTCAGTTCAAGAGGTTAGGAAAGGGTCTAATTTAATTTGTTGAGCTGCTGAAGCATGGATTACCTGGTGGCCCACACTAAATCCAGTTGAAGTACCAGACCTGCTTTGGTATACTGTAGAAAAAGCCTTAGGAAAATTGGCGTATTAGAGGGGATTTATCAGGTTAGACCCACAGACTCACACATGGAGTGCCAAGAAGACACACCTTTTACAACAATGATGAGGAACAAATTTGTGAAGGGAGCCCCAAAATCCTTGAAGACTGCTGTGATTGCTATATTATGTAAGTCAGATTTGACAGTGGGAGCTGCCTAAACTGAATTAAGACACCTAACTACAATGGGGTTGATTGGATCCTGTAGTAGTAGGGGTCAAATGGTGGCACTCAATCTACCTAAGCCCACTCTAAACACAGGGCTACTAGCTTGAAACAAAAAGTTGGTGTTTCTCCAAGGCAAATCCTAGTTCTTTTAGCATATCCAATCAAGTATTGGCTGAAGGCAGAGTTATACACTCTCTGTAATCTATAACACCCAATATTCATTTCTATTATGCATTTAGGTCTGCTTTACAATGCTCGGTAGGAGAAATCTTCAATACCCATAGTACATTCAAATAAACACATATCCCTTTTTTAAAACATTTCATTTTCATCTTTTATACCCCTTGACTGTCTTTTATTCATATGCATATGGTTTTTGCCTTGGGCTAGGTAGAACCGGAAGATGTTAGTCCTCTATCAATCATCACCTTTAAGTGCTTGGATCTTGCCAGTGCCACTCCAGATGTGGCACTTATCCCCTCAGCTGTAGGATAACTTCCCTTTTAGCCATTATAGGTAACAACAAAGTAACAATCTGAAAATCATAAGTTTCACTTCCCAAGCCCCTTCATTCTTTCTCTTACAAAGCCCCATGCATCCATGATTTTGGAGCCATTGTAATGAATCTCACTCCCGACACCAACTGTAAAAATGGCGTGGGGGTGGTGTCTGACCTTCTCTAACTTCACAAGGGGGAAGGAGAATCAAGATTAACAGCCCAAGGCTGAATCCTATGGGGCAGAGATCAGACATATCTCCTCTCTAGTCGCTATGAGTCGGAATCGACTCAATGGCAGCAGGTTTGGTTTTGGTTTCTGCCATCTTTACCAATTCTTAAACCAACCATACCTCCCACAGCTGGGTTCAATAATTCATTGCAGTGGCCACACAGAATTAACAGGCCACACAGACTTAAAAGACAATACCAGTACTCATAATTATGAGGTTTATTAGGGAAGGAAACAGGTTTCAATTCAGCTTCAGAAACACTCAGGTTACAGGTCTTTCCTTAAGACAGCCTCTTTTCAGCCATGCCCACAGGCATGCCCCTCTCTGGACACTCAGCTTCTACCCTTCTCAGGCAAGTATTGCAAAGCACTTTTAGCTCTGCCAATAAGTACCTAAAGGCAACCCACTCTGACAGTAAGCCTTGGACCAAAGGCACTGAGCTCTAGCTTCATGATTTGGCAAACCTAGCTCTACCAAGTGCCCAGAGGCACCCTACTCTGCCAGCAAGCTTCCTGTCCAAAGGCTCCCATTTTTTCACTGGGAAGCACATGACTCCATCTCCTACTGCTCTCTCTAGCCGCCATGTCTCTGCTACCATTTCTTACTGTATTCAGTGTTACAGCTCTATTTCTCTCTCTCGGTCTCCTGATTCCAGGATCTTCTGAGCATAGGGATCCCAGATCCAAAGGATGCACTCCACTCCTGGCTCTTCTTCCCTGGTGGCAGTGAGATGCTCTCTTTCCGACCTCTGGGAAGGTTCATTTTAAGCTTAAAAAAAGCCCCAAAACCAAACCCATTGCCATCAAGTCAATTCTGACTCATAGCAACCCTATAGGTCAGAGTAGAACTGCCCCATAGAGCTTCCAAGGAGTGCCTGGTGCATTTGAACTGCCAACCTTTGGGTTAGCAGCTGTAGGACATAACCACTACACTGCCAGGGTTTCCATTTTAATGGAAAACCTGACCAATCCTTTTGTTGTTATGTGCCATTAAGTCAGTTTCCACTCATAGCTACCCTATGTATAACAATGAAATGCTGGCCGGTCCTGCACCATCCTCACAATTGGTATGCTTGAGCCCATTGTTGCAGCCACTGTGTCAATCCATCTCATTGAGGGTCTTCCTTTTTTTCGCTGACCTTCCACATTACCAAGTGCAGTATCATTCTCTAGGGACTTGTCCCCTGCTAACATGTTCAAAGTACATGAGACGAAGTTTCGCCATCCTTGCTTCTGAGGAACATTCTGGCTGTACTTTTTCCAAGACAAATTTGTTCATTCTTCTAACAGTCCGTGGTATGTTCAATATTCTTTGCCAACACCATAATTCAAAGGTGTCCATTCTTCGGTGTTCGTTATTCGGTGTTCCTCATTCATTGTTCAACTTTCACATGAACATTAGGCAACTGAAAATATCATGACTTGGGTTAGGCACACCTTAGTTCTTAAAGTGATATTTTTGCTTTTCTACACTTTAAACAGGTCTTTTACAGCAGATTTGTCCAATGTATCACGTCATTTGATTTCCTGGCTGCTGTTCCCATGAGTATTGATCGTGGATCCAAGTAAAATGAAGTCCTTGACAACTTCAGTCTTTTCTCCATTTATCATGGTGTTTCTTATTGGTCCAGTTGTGAGGATTTTTGTTTTCCTTATGTTGCAATCCATACTGAAGGCTGTAATCTTTGATCTTCATCAGTAAGTGCTTTAAGTCCCCTTGACTTCTGCAAGCAAGGTGGTGTCATCTGCATATCACAGGTTGTTAATGAGTCAAGCTGACAGATGTGTAGGGGAATCATTACTTACTCCCTTACAATCCCTAAGGTCAGCTGATACCACATTACGAGGTGGTCTTTCTGGCTTGACAGCCCCCACTCATCAACACAAGCCTTCAGGTACTGGCCTAGATAACAAAAACACCTGAATTACTCCGTATCTTAGCTAGTGATGCTGTAACAGAAATACCACAAGTGGATGGTTTTAACGAAGAGAAATTTATTCTCTCATAGTCTAGGAGGGTAGAAGTCTGAATTCAGGGTGCCAGCTCTGGGGAAGGGTTTCTTTCTCCATCAGCTCTGGGGAAAGGTCCTTGTCATCAGTCTTTCCTTGAGTCTAGGAGTTTCTCAGTGCAAGGACCCTGGGTCCTAGAGATGCGCTATTTCCTGGCTCTTTCTCGGTCACATGAAGTCCCTGTCTCTCAGCTCCCTTCTCTGTCCTTTTATCCCTTGTAAGATAAAAGGTGATGCAGGCCACACTTTGGAGAAACTCCCTTTATATTGGATCAGGGCTGTGACCTGAGTAAGGGTGTTGATCCCACCTAATCCTCTTTAACATAAACTAATCTTGCTTTATTAACCACAGGCAGAGACTGGGATTTACAACACATAGGAAAATTATATCAGATCATAAAATGTAGGACAACCACACAAAACAGAATCATGGCCCAGCCAAGTTGACACATATTTTTTTTTTAACATTTCAATGCTTTTTTTAAATTGTACTTCAGATGAATGTTTACAGAACGAACTAGCTTCTCATTAAGCAGTTAGTACACATATTGTTCTATGACATTGGTTAACAACCCCACAACATGTCACAAGTTGACACATATTTTTAAGGGACACAATTCAATCCATGACATTCAGGACATGACAAGATTTTAACAGTATCTCTCAGGAACGGAGGGCAAAGACTAAATTACTTTCAGTAAGGTTAATTGTAAACCCCACGCTGTACATCCTGCCATGGCAAGTACACTGCAATGGGTTTCTCTCATATATGTCCTTTCTGGCCCTGGGGCTGTAATTCTGCCAGAAATCATTGGTTGGGCCACAGTCTGGCCTGTGATTGGTCTGTTTTACGCACCTTGTAGTGATTGGTCAATTTGCTATTCAAATAGTGTTTTGAAAATTCACCCAATAGGATTGAGTGACTTGCAGTCCACCAAGGGGATTGTTTGTTTCGGGGTCCTGTTGGGAGGACCATGCCCTGAAATTGACAAGGCGTTTGCTAATATGGTGGTCAAGCACACAGAGGTTTTTAGGAAAGAGAGAGGAGGAGGGAACCTCTGAAAAGAGCTGCAATATGGGTCAAGCATTGTAATACTGCAGACAGTAATATGTCCAGAAAGGGCCCCAGCAACAGAGAAATGGTGGCAAGCACAGCAAACCTGAGTGGCAGAGAAACTGGAGAAGCAGTACGAGTGGTGGGAACCATGAGATTGGCAGACAGTGATGATGGGCAAATTGACAGTGGCGCATAGCTGGGCACCTCCTGGCAGAAGGTTGCAAAGAGAGCTAGGTGTCCCGTAAACAGGGAGCAGCTGCAGTCTGAGACCATGCAGGTGGACACACAAGCGATGCAAACAGCAGGGTGGAACCAAGTTGCCTGCCTTTGGCAACAGCAGATGCCGTGTCACTGCTGAGAGGTATAACCCTGACCCAGAGGGAGCCAGGCCTGAGGGCCAAGAGGAGGCCAAAAAGAGACCTGTCCTGAGAGGGGTGCGAGAAGGTCTGTCCTAAAGCGGTTGAGAGGAGACGTGTCCTGAGGAGGCTGCCAGAGGTCACATGCAAGGCCAAGAAGGGCCTGCTTGCTTGCACAGCTGAGAGCACCTGAGAGAGCTGTCCTGGTTGGAAGCTAACCTGCACTGATGGAGGGAGAGATGTTCTGTCCACCTCATGGGAACCATTCAACCTTGTCTTTGTGCTTCCTGATCGTGATCCCTAGTTGTTCCTGTTACTTCCCTGTGAAACCACATAACTGTGAGAACGCTCTGTGAGTTCTGTGTGGCCGTTTCAACAAATTATCCAAGCCAGCAGAGAAGTATAAAGTACTGTGGAAGGTTCCAGGAGTCATCTAGGTCAACTGGCATAATAAAGTTTATTAAGAAAATGTTCTGCATCCCACTTTGATGAGTGGCATCTGGGGCCTTAAAAGCTTGCAAGTGATCATCTAAAAACCAAAAAAAAACCCAAACCCAGTGCCATCGAGTCAATTCCCACTCATAGCGACCCTCTAAGATGCATCAATTGGTCCCAACCCACTTGGAGCAACAGAGAATGAAGAACACCAAAGACACAAGGAAAATATTAGTCCAAGAGACAAAAGGTCCACATAAACCGGAGACTCCATCAGAGACCAGAAGACCAGAAGAACTAGATGGTGCCTGGCTACCACCAATAACCATCCTGACAGGGAACAAAACACAAAGTCCTGAACAGAGCGGGAGAAAAATGCGGAGCAGAACTCAAATTCACGTAAAAAGACCAGACTTAATGGTCTGACAGAGACTGGAGGACCCTCCGAAACTATGGCCCCCAGATACTCTGTTAACCCAGACCTAAAACCATTGCTGAAGCCCACTCTTCAGACAAAGATTGGACTGGACTATAAAACAAAAATAATACTTGTGAAGAGTGTGCTTCTTAATTCAATCAGATACAGGAGACCAAATGGGCGGCTCCTGTCTGGAAGCACGATGAGGAGGCAGGAAGGGACAGAACTGGTTGAATGGACACAAGAAACCTGGGGCAGAAAAGGCAAGTGTGCTGTCACATTGCAGGGATTGCAACCAATGTCACATAAACTTTAGTGGCCTTTTCCCTATGCCCCACTCCAAAGATTACCTAGGCTCATCCCACTCGCTCTTTTGCCCTGTCTGTGATGCCCACGGAAACCCTGGTGGCATAGTGGTTAAGAGCTCTGGCTGCTAACCAAAAAGGTCTGCAGTTTGAATCCATCAGGCGCTCCTTGGAAACCCTATGGGACAGGTCTACTCTGTCCTGTAGGGTCGCTATGAGGCTGAACAGACATTACGGCAATGGGTTTGGTTTTTTGGTTGGTGCCTCCTGCACGGCTGGTATTCAAATATGGCCTCTTCCAAAAAGACATGTCGCATAGGGCGCAGACATATTACCTTTTAAGACCGTAATGGAAATGCCGTTGTTCACGCGCCTTTAGAACTCTCTAACCCTCGCCTGCCGCCGTACACGGGCGAGCGTCTGTGAGACCCGTCCAGGACTTGCACAAGCTCACGGACGTGCAACTTTTCGTAACCTTGCGTGGTTCAGAAGAAAAACAGGTCACTGTGCGTTTTTGGTCTTAGGACAGGGTGAGGGAGATGTGTGGATGTGGATTAGTGAGAACCCATGGAGTTCCTGAGGGGAGCGTATAGGTGGTGGTTTTGGGGGCAAGTAGGTGGGAGTCGGTGCTTTTGAGGTCAGTCAGGAGGGGCGCGCTTTTGTACAGCGATTAAGGCTTCCCGACTGTCGGGATACGGGGTCTTTGCGGATCACTCTACCTGTAAGGGGTGGAGGTGGTATTTATGATGAAGGCGGTGTCTCCTGGGCGTTCGGAATTTAATATGAGACTCAGCGAAGTTTGAGCCCGGAGGATGGACTTCCCAAGGGTGCAGGTCCAGGTTTCGCATTAATGGGAGGCGGGAGTGGTCTGTGTGTAGTACAGAGAATTGTGAAGCAGACCGCTTCCGTGAAGATTACAGCCATGGAAATCCTATGGAGCAGTTACAGTGTCCTATAGAGTCACTGTGAGTGGGAATCGATATGACTGCTACGGGGTTTTTTTTTTTTTTTTTTTTTTTGATGTATGTAAAAATCTGGGAGTTTCTTGGGGAGCGTTTTAACTTTTAAATAGGTAATTCCTTTAATCTCTTTTTTCCATGTAGATGATCATATTCTTTGGAAATAACCTTGATTTTATCTCCAACTTTGTAATGTTTATATCTTTTCCTTATCACGATCCACTGGCTCAACTTTTCATTCAAAATCGATAAATAGGTTGGTAATTTTTAAAAAATAATTTTCCTTGTACTTTAAGTGAAGGTTTACAAATCAAGCCAGTCTCTCACATATAAACTTATATACACCTTACTACATACTCCCACTGACCCTCCCCCTAATGAGTCAGCCCACTCCCTCCTTCCAGTCTCTCCTTTCCTGACTGTTTTGCCAGTTTCTAACCCCCTCTACCCTCCCATCTCCCCTCTAGACAGGAGATGCCAACATAGTCTCACGTGTCCACCTGATACAAGTAGCTCACTCCTCATCAGCATCTCTCTCCAACCCATTGTCCAGTCCAATCCATGTCTGATGAGTTGTCTTCTGGAATGGTTCCTGCGCTGGACCAACAGAAGGTTTGGGGACCATGCCCGCCAGGATTCTTCTAGTCTTAGTCAGACCATTAAGTCTGGTCTTTTTATGAGAATTTGGGGTCTGCATCCCACTGTTCTCCTGCTCCCTCAGGGGTTCTCTGTTGTACTCCCTGTCAGGGCAGTCATCGGTTGTGGCCAGGCACCATCTAGTTCTTCTGGTCTCAGGATGATGTAAGTCTCTAGTTCACGTGGCCCATTCTGTGGCTCATAATTACCTTGAGACCTTGGTGTTCTTCATTCTCCTTTGATCCAGGTGGGTTGAGACCAATTGATGCATCTTAGATGGCCACTTGTTAGCATTTAAGACCCCAGATGCCACACTTCAAAGTGGGATGCAGAATGTTTTCATAATAGAATTTATTTTGCCAATTGACTTAGATGTCCCTTGAAACCATAGCCCCCAAACCCCCGCCCTTGCTCCGCTGACCTTCGAAGCGTTCAGTTTATTCAGGAAACTTCTTTGCTTTTGGTCCAGTCCAGTTGAGCTGACTTTCAGGTTGGTAATTTTTGCTACAATTTCTTGTTTCCCACTCATAAAATGCACTTGCTATATTGTCTTTTCAGGATATAGGATTGTAAAAATGGTTTGGCAGGGGCATCTGACCTCTTCTAACTTCACAAGGGGGAAGGAGAATCAATATCAATAGCCCAAGGCTGATTCCTATGAGGTGGAGGTCAGACATACCTCCTCTCCGACTTTTTTTTTTTTTTTAATCATTTCTGCCACAAACCATCCATACCATGCCACTCTTCTTCTCTGCTGGATTCAGTAATTCATTGCAATGGCCACACCGAACTCATAGACCATACTCAGAGTTAAGGGGTTTATTAGGGAACAGCAGGTTACAATTCAGGTTCAGGAATGCTCAGGATACAGTTGTTCAATCAGGACAGCCTCTTCTCAGCTGTCCCTGCAGGTAGGTCTCTCTTTGATCCTCGACCCCTTGGCCTGGCTTCTGCCCTGCTCGGACAAGTGTTTCAAAGTTCTTTTAGCTCTGCCAGTAAGTACCCAGAGGCCCCCACTCTGCCAGTAAGTATCGACCCAAAGGTGCTTGGCTCTAGCTCTGTGGGTCAGCAAACCTAGCTCTGTCAAGTGCCTGGAGTCACTCTACTCTGCCTGCGAGTCTCCTGCCCAGTGTGCTCAGCTTTCTCATCCCATGCACTGGAAAGCCCACAAGTTGTCTCCTGCCTCTGCTTCCGTTGTTTCTCTGCCGCAGCATCTCTCTGTCTTTGGTATTACAGCTCTCTCTAGTCTTCTGGTTCCAGGCACTTCTCTGCTCAGGGATCCCGAGTTCAAAGGACTCGTTCCACTCCTAGCTCTTCTTTCTTAGTGGTGGTGAGCTCCTCTCTTCCAGCCTTTGGGATGGCTCATTTTAAGCCTAGCAGGATAACAAAACTGACCAATTTTCCTTGTTAGGAGTCCATACAGCTTATTTGCATGATCTCATCCCATTAAAAGACACTACTACCCCGTGGATCAAGTGAAATACTTAGCAGCAACCCTTTATTTCTCACTTTCTTTATCAGAGACCCTACTCTTCCTGCAAAATGTATCCTCATTTCCTTTCCACAATCTGCAGCTACTTTTTTTGTGGCTTTCCTTGCTGTTTTTCAGTGCTTTACAAAACTAGAATGTAAGCTCCATAGACATAAAGAATATGTTTGTATATCCCCAACAACTTCATTATGTTCGTATGAAAATTGTTTTCTCTCAAATGTTATATTCTGCATTCTTCACATACCCATCTATGCCTGCTGTATAGTTGTCTTTCTCAGGATTTGTGGAGTGAATGAATCTGTCCTTCACCAGTTGGGATCAGGAGTTACACCAAACTCTGTGGACTGCAGTTCACAGTAACTTCCTTATATATTACAGTCTCTGCATGTTTTGTAATGCCTTATGTAAGAAGCAGCTGTATGTGTATGTATTTATCATGTATTATCTAACCTTCTTTCTATACTGCTTTTACTGTTTGTGTTGTTTAGATTATTGTGTTTTTATGTTGTGCAAAGAACCTCAAGCATGGTGTTCTATTTACACTCATATCAAAGGGTTGTCATGAAAGGTCCACCTCACATCAATGCATTTTTTAAAATGACTTCATTCCACATCAAGCCAGTGGAAGGACTCATTGCTCTCTTCTTTCCTAGAAATCCGGAAAGTTGATGGTCAGCTGCTTGGGCACTTGAAAAATGAAAGCAGGGTGGATAGAATGGAACAGTGCTATGGACATGATGCATTGGAAAATATTGTTCATAGACACAAAAATTATTTTCCTTTAAGGGAAAATCATGGTATATTTGACTTACATGACAAAGCTGTGAAGTCAAATTTAACTACCAGCAGCCAACCAGAACAGAAGTGATGAAATAAAGAACTTTGCTGAGCTTAATGAAGATGAGAAAATTTTTCTTCATGCTGACCAGGAGCAATTTTTTACTGAAAAATTCATTGAGAGTCAAAAATCCAACAGCACGAAGTCCCAACTCATTAAGTATCAGAAAACTTCTGAAGTAGAGAAAATGCATGTATGCAGTGAACGTGGGAAAGCCTTCATCAGGAAGTCTTTCCTCACTGATCATCAAATCATTTATACAGGAGAGAAACCACAGAGATGCAGTCTATGTGGGAAAGCCTTCTCTAAAAATTTCAAGCTCACTGAACATTATCAGACAACTCATAAAGGACAAAAACCATATAAATGGATGGAATGTAGCAAAGGCTATCTGTGGGAATCAGTGCTGAAAAGACACCAGAAAACTCACAGAGGAGAGAAACCCTATGTATGCAGTGAATGTGGAAAAGTCTTCTTCAAGGAGGCAGATTTCAAAATTCATCAGCGAATTCATACTGGAGAGAAACCCTATATATGTAGTGAATGTGGAGAAGGCTTCATCCAGAAGGGAAATCTCATTACTCATCAGCAAATACATACTGGGGAGAAACCCTATGTATGTAGTAAATGTGGTAAATCCTTCATTCAAAAGTCATGCCTTATAGGGCATCAGAGATTTTACACAGGAATGACTCCCTTTTTATGTAGTGAATGTGAAAAATTTTATTCTCAGAAGTCAAGTCTCATTGAACATCAAAGAATTCACACAGGAGAGAAACCATTTAAATGCAGTGAATGTTGGAAAGCCTTCAACGCAAAACGAAAGCTCAATGTACATCAAAGATCTCATAAAGAAGAGACATCCTATGGCTGCAGTGAATGTGGAAAAACTTTTACCTCCATATGTTGGCTTGTTAAACATAAAAGAAAACACACAATTGAGAAACGTGTAAATTCAGTCAAGGTGGAAGACCTTTCCACGGGGAGGCCCAGCTCATCACATGCTGGTGATCTTATGCAGGAGAGAAGACCTGTTAATACAGTGACTATGCAAATACCTGCTGTGGCAGCTCAGACATCAGTAAACAAGAGTAGCCTCCTAACAAATAGGAATGTTGTCCTTGTGGGACAACCTGCTGATAGATGTGAACCCTCTGGAGATAACAGAGAATTTGTACAGGAGAGAATCCTTACCAATGCAGTGAATGTGGTAATGCCTTCAATGTTCAATTATATCTTATTTCATGACACACAAAACCCATAGGACAAACTCATACATTCACTGGGGAATAGGGATGAGCAAAAATCTTTACCTCATTGTATGGCTACAAACTGTAACCTGAGGGAAATAGATCATATGAATGCAGACACTGGAAAAACCTGATACACTCATTCTGTATAAATATGTGCATTGATATCAAGACATAATCTAATTTTAACCTAAATGCATAAACATCAATTGCTCTATTGTGTCAATTAAACGAATGAAAGTCTGAGTTCACATTAGTAGACAGAATAAGTAATGTGAATTATTTAAACAGAAAAGATAATAGTATCTGGAATGTTGCTCGTTGTTAGTTGCTGTGGTGCGGTGAATTACTTAAGATGGCCCTTCTAGCCATAGTGTGGAGCCCTGGTGGCACAGTGGTTAAAAGCTTAGGCTGCTAACCAAAAGGTTGGCAGTTCAAATCCACCAGCCAATCCTTGGAACCCCTACGGGACAGTTCTACTCTATCCCGTAGGATTGCTATGAGTTGGAATTTACTCAACAGCAGTGGATTAGCCACAGTGTTTGTAACTCTAACCAAATGACTTGTGGGTTTATGCAAATGAGGTGCTTGTACCCATCACGGGGATTGGATAGCTTACTGTTAATGTAAATAAGGTACATGGCACCCTTTTGGAGATGGGACAATATAAATAAGGTATATGTAACCTAATGGGTGAATTGGACAGTTTTGCCATCTACCTAGGCTTTAAGGGAGACACAGAGACAGAGAGAGAGGAGCTGTAACATAGAAGACAGAGGCAGAAGAGTTAGCAGAACCAGGACAGAAGTAGAGCTGCAACATTGGAGGTGGTGAGAAGCAGTGGCAGAGAAACAGCACCAGGAGACCGCCAGGAGATGGCATAGTGGGCTTCCCAGCCCACAGAGTGAGAAAGCTGGGTGTCATTGGGCAGGAGGCTTGCCAACCCAGTAGGGTGCCTCTGGGCACTTGGTGGAACTAGGTTTGCCAACCCATGGAGCTAGAGCTGAGAGCCACGGGGCCGAGGCTTACTAGTGGAATGCGGTGTGCCTGGACACTTATCACCAGAGCTAAAAGAGCTTTGTAATAGTCACCCAAGCAGGGCAGAAGCTGAGCCAAGAGCCAGAGAGAGAACTTCCTGTAGGCACAGTGGAGAAGAGGCTGTTCTGATCGAAAAACTGTATCCTCAGCATCCCTGAACCATAAACTGTTACTTCTATAATAAACCCAATAACTATGAGTATGGTCTGTTAAGTTCTGTGTGGCCATTGCAAAAAAAAAATAATAATCAAATCCAGCAGAGAAGTAGAGAGACTCTGGGAGCAATGGTTGATGGTTGGTTGCAGAATTGGTAAAGATGGCAGAGAAAGGAGGTATGTCTGATGTCTGCTTCATAGGTATCGGCCTTGGGCTGTTGATCGTTTGCTTTTGATTTTTTTTTAATTGTACTTTAGATGAAGGTTTACAGAGCAGATTAGTTTCTTAATGAACAATTAATACACATATTGTTTTGTGACATTGGTTGCCATCCTCATGACATGTCAGCACTCTCTCCTTCTTGACCTTGGATTTCCCATTATCAGCTTTCCTGTCCCCTCCTGCCTTCTTGTCCTTGCCCCTGGCCTGGTGTATCCATTTAATCTTGTTTAATAGGTCTGTCTAATCTTGGCTGAAGGGTGAACCTCAGGAGTGACTTCAGCACTGACTTAAAAGGGTATCTGGGGGCCATAATCTCAGAATTTCTCCGATTTCTGTCAGACCAGTAAGGCTGGTCTTTTTTTGGGAGTTAGAATTTTGTTCTACGTCTTTCTCCAGCTCTGTCTGGGACCCTCTATTGTGATCCCTGTGAGAGCAGTTGGTGGTGGTAGCGGGGAACCATCTAGTTGTGCTGGCTGAGAGCTGGGATGGCAGAGAAACCGAGCTGCGTGGGAGCTGAGTGGTTAGGAAGGTGCTACACTGCCTGTGAGATTGGCCAGTTAGCAAGTAGCAGCCAATGGCAGGAGGCCAACAGCAGAAGGCCCTGTCAGCAGAGAAGGCTAATGGCAGAGAGCATCTGTGAGAGCTGAGCATGCTGCTCCACTGGCTGTGAGCTGGGCTAGTTTGCAGTGAAGGTACATTACAGCTGAGAGGCCCAATATAGAGAGCACCTAAGAGCTGAGCAACCTGATACGCTGGCTGTGAGCTAGGCCAGTTAGTGGCTGAGAGGCCGTATATGGAGGTGCTGATGGTGGAGAGGCCTAATGGCAGAGAGCACTTGAGACACCTGAGCAGGTTGCTACACTGTCTGTGAGCTGTGGATAGGCCGATGGTAGAGAGGCCAATCATGGATTGGCTGACAAGAGAGACCCAAGGACAGAGAGCTGATTCTAAAAGCACCAGGGGAGAGAGCTGGCTGGTCTGCTATACTGATTGTGAGCTGGGCCAGCTAGCAGCAGAGGGTCCTATGGTGGACAGCCAGTGGCAAAGCAGCCAGATGGTAGAGAGGCTCTCACAGCAGAGCACTGAGGTCCTCATCTAGAATTGTAACAGCATGGAACATTTTTGCTGTAAGGGTTATCTTGCAAGTAAGCTGTCCAGTCTGACCAGTTGCATCATAGTTGTATCTTGTTACTTTTAAGTTGATCCTGATTCTAAGCCTTAGCCTCTTACCTCCCTAATAAACCACGTAACTGTGACTGTGGTCTGCGAGTTCAGTGTAGCCATTGCAATGAGTTAACAAACCAAGCAGAGAAGTAGGGCATGCCATACAGCAAATTGCCAGTGTCAAAAATGGTAAAGAAGTTGGATGACAGGAGTATGTCTAACCACCATCTCAAAGGAACCAGCTTTTTGCTGATCTTATCTCTTATCCCTCAAGTATTTAGACAAATCCTTATGCTGCACCACAGCTATCCCCAAATTATTTTAAATTCCTTAATAGTTTTTCTGAATATTTATACCCAAGTAGATTATCAATTTGGTAAATAGCTGCTTGCCAACCAACTGGATGAGATCTTCATACTTGCCTATTCCAAAGAAAGGAGACCCAACAGGATGTGGGAATTATCGAACAATATCATTAATGTTACATACAAATAAAATTATGCTGAAGATAATTAAAAAATGGTTACATCACTACATCGACAGGAAACTGCCAGAAATTCAAGCTGGATTCAGAAGAGAATGTGGGACAAGGGATATAACTGCTCATGTCAGATGGATTTTGACTGAAAGCAGAGAATACCAGAAAGATGTTTACCTGTGTTTTATTGACTACGCAAAGGCATTTGACTGTGGGGATCAAAACAGATTATGGATAACATTGCAAAAAATGTGAATTCCAGAACACTTAATTGTTCTTATGTGGAACCTGTGCACAGACTAAGAGGCAGTTGTTCGAACAGAACAAGGGAATACTGCATGGTTTAAAATCAGGAAAGGTGTGCATCAGGGTTGTATTCTTTCACCATACTTGTTCCATCTGTATGCTGAGTAAGTAATCCGAGAAGCTGGACTATATGAAGAAGAATGGGGCATCAGGATTGGAGGAAGACTCATTAACTTGCAATATGCAGGTGACACAACCTTGCTTGCTGAAAGTGAAGAGGACTTGAAGCACTTACTGATAAAGATCAAAGACTACGGCCTTCACTATGGATTACATCTTAACATAAAGAAAACAAAAATCCTCACAACTGGACAAATAGGCAACATCGTGATAAATGGAGAAAATGAAGTTGTCAAAGATTTCATTTTACTTGAATCCACAATCAACGCCAATGGAAGCAGCAGTCAGGAAGTCACATAACGTGTTGCATTGAGTAAATCTGCTGCTAAGGCCTCTCTAAAGTGTTAAAAAGCAAAGATGTCACCTTGAAGACTAAGGTACGCCTGACCCAAGTCATGGTATTTTCAGTCGCCTCACATGCTTGTGAAAGCTGGACAGTGAATAAGGAAGACTGAAGAATTGACCCCTTTGAATTATGGAGCTGAGGAAGAATATTGAATATACCATGGACTGCCAGAAGAACCAACGAATCTGTCTAGGAAGTACAGCCAGAAAGCTCATTATAATGGAGGCTGGCAAGACTTCATCTCACCTACTTTGGACATGTTATCAGGAGAGAGCAGTCCCTGGAGAAGGACATCATGCTTGGGAAAGTAGTGGGTCAGCAAAAAAGAGGAAGATCCTCAGTGGGATGTATTGACACAGTGGCTGAAACAATGGGCTCAAACATAGCAATGATTGTGAGAACGACGTAGGACCAGACAGTGTTTTGTTCTGTTGTATGTAGGGTCACTTTGAGTTGGAACCAACTCAACGGCACCTGACAACAACGACAGACTATCAATAACTTGATAGGAATAATTTGCGACTTTAAATTTTAAAATAAAAAAATTCAGTTCCTTAGTTGCACTAACCACATTTCATGTGTTCAGTAGCCATGTGTGACTAGTGCCTACCAGACAATGAGCAAGACTTTGTATCTCTTAAATGCCTGGAAAGTATGTACTGAAAGGGATCTCTATTTATTTCTTTTATCCCAGAAAATTATGTTATAGAGCATATGGTTTGCATTATTTTATATTTCTCAGCACACAGAAAAATAATAGTATATTAATTTGGAAAGTAAATCAAAGAGTGTTTTGTCATTGAAGTGACTGGACCATTGAAAGGTAATTTACAGAACGTAATTGTCCCCAAGGAACTGTTTTTTTAATTATAATTTTGTCGTTATTGAGAATATACACAGCAAAGCATACAACAATTTGACCGTTCCTACATGTGCAATTCAGTGACATTGAGTACATTCTTTGAGTTGTGCAACCATTCTCATCCTCCTTTTCTGAGTTGTTCCTCTCTCATTATCTTAAACTCACTTTTCCCTAAGGTTTTATCTAATCTTTTGCTGTTGTCAATTTGATCCCATGTGGATAGTACTTTTTTTTTTTTAATTGTGCTTTAAGTGAAAGTTTACAATTCAAGTCAGTTCCTCATACAAAAACTTATACACACGTTGTTGTTCGACCCTAGTTGCTCTCCCTACACTATGACAGCACACTCTTCTCCACCCTGTATTTCCTGTGTCCATTCAGCCAGCACCTATACCCCTATGCCTTCTCATCTCATGTCTGGACAGCAGCTGCCCACTTAGTCTCATGTGTCTACTTTAGCTAAGAAGTACATGACTCACCAGTAACATTTTATGTCTTATAGTCCAGTCTAATCTTTCTCTGAAGAGCTGGCTTCGGGAATGGTTTTAGTTTTGGGCTAACAGAGAGTCCGGGGGCCGTGATCTCTGGGGTCCCTCCAGTCTCAGTCAGACCATTAAGTCTGGTCTTTTTACTAGAAATTGAGGTGTGCATCCCACTTTTCTACTGCTCCATCAGGGATTCTCTGTTGTGTTCCCTGTCAGGCCAGTCATTGGTGGTAGCCAGGCACCATCTAGTTTTTCCAGTCTCAGGCTGATGGAGTCTCTGGTTTGTGTGTCCCTTTCTTTCTCTTGCGCTCATATTTTCTTTATATCTTTGGTGTTCTTCATTGTCCTTTGCTCCAGGTATGTTGAGACCAGCTGATGCACCTTAGATGGCCGCTTGCTAGCGTTTAAGACCCCAGACAACACTCGCTAAAGTGGGATGTAGAATGTTTTCTTAATACACTTTGTTATGCCAATTGACATAGATGTCCCCTGAAACCATGGTCCTCAAACCCCTGCGCCTGCTACTCTGCCCCCAAGGAACATTTTTATGTGTCATTTGAGAGAATAAGCAGCTGAATATAGAGATGAAAGAGTAGAAAAGAAGAAGGATGTCCAGAATAAGTAGAATAAAACATTCAAAGCAAGAACCATAGTCTCTAAGAATGGAGGTTGTTGTTAGTTGCCCTTGAGTTGTTTCTGGTGCACGGAAACTGATTGTTAAAGTTGTGTGTCATCTTGTCTGGGCCATGATCCTCAGTGGTTTGGCAGTTATGATGTAGTTTGACAGTAGTATAATGATGGGATCACCACCATGATGAGATTTGATATAATGTGATCACTTCCATGATGGGATCTGGTGTGAGTAGCCAGTCAGTTGAAAGGGCATTTTCTTGGGGGTATAGCCTGCATCCAGTAGAGGTGGACTTTCTGGCATGGCTTGGGGCTTTTGCTTGCTCTGTATACTATAGCTGGCACCTGTTCATCTGACCTCTGGTTCTTGGGACTTGAGCTAGCAGCTTACCTGATGACCTTGGGATTTGTCAACCTCTGCGGTCTGAATCTTGGGTTTGCCAGCCCTTGCAGCTCCGTGAGTTGGGAGAAGCCTCCAGCCTGACCTACGGTTTTAGGACTTTCCAGCCTTTACAACCATGTGAGCCATTTCCCTCATATCTCTTGCTCTCTCTCACTGTGTGTGTGTGTGTGTATACGTACATATATATATATATTTTTTTTTCCTGGTTTTACTTCTCCAGAGAACCTAGCCTAAGACAGACCCTATATATACAGAGTAAAAATTCTCCGTAGGGTTTTCAAAGCTGTGACCTTTCAGAAGCGGATCACCAGGCTTGTCCTGTGAGGCACCTTTGGGTGGGTTTGAATTGCCAGTCTTTTGGTTAGTATTCCAGTGCTTAACCGTTTGCTCCACCCAGGGACTCCGAGAATAGAGCAAAGTATAGGAGATGGGAGGCGGTTAAGTCCTTTTGGGTTGTCTTGGAGGTGAACCATTATATTAACCTTGAGATTTACACCGTTTCAAAGATCCCAGATTCTCTGTGACCTACTGAATTGAGACATGTGATTTATATTCATCATATTTCTCACTTTTCTGAGTGTGGGGCTCTTGGCCTAGCTCCTCTATCCAGAGTTCCTTTACTTAATACCATATTAAATGAATAATTTCTTTTATAAGGACCAGCACAAAGCTGGTTCCTATGAGGCAGAGGTTAAAGATGTCCTGAAAGTCCAGCTTTTCCAAACTGCTGTCCTACTTCATTATTTCTAACATCAATTCCTACTCTTCCCCTTAGGACTCTCTCGCCTGTTTTTGGATTCTGTAATACGCTGCAATGTCTCAGAAGTCATGAACCGTATCTCCAGGAAATAACTCACCTGGTTGTGGAGGCTGGCGAGTCCCAGATCCGTGGGTCAGGCATCAGACATCAGGATTCTCCCGACCCTCATCTCTTTAGGGACTGATAAACTCAAACCAGCAGGTCAGAAAGGCTGCTGTCTCACAAAACTATGGAAGCTGGTGAATTCGATCAGATGATAAGATTGCTGGCTCAAGGAGTGGCAGAAGCTGATGAATCCCAGAATTGGTAAGTCAGACAGCAGATTGCTGGCTCAAGCTCCAAGGGCTGAAGGTCACATGATCACGAACGAGATACAGGATCCAGAGTGAGAGAGAACTTCCCCAGAGCATTCATGAACATTTGATGCAGACCATACCATCAAGGACACTACCCCACTTGAGAAGTCAGTGACTTGAGTTATGCCCCTTAGTAAGGGTTGTGACTGGTGAAAGGGTGGTGCCTCAAGATACATCCCTATTCCTGCCTCATTAACACAACCAAAGGCATAAAGGCTAGGATTCACAACGCATCATAAAATGAAGGATAATTTATCAGATCACAAAATGGAGGACAGCCATACAATACTGGGAATTATGGCCTATCTAAGGCGACACATAACCCCAACCACCACAGATTCCATACACCTTATTTGTATAGGCCCACTCAGTCTTTGTATGTGAGTCACAAAGACTATGGCTAGAAGGGCCATATTAAGTAATTCATTGTACCTCAGACCACCCCCTGGCGCTTCTGGCCATTCCCTCTTTCATATTTGAAGGATTAACTTCCCGTTCCCAATCGTTTTACCAGTCCAAAACAGTCATTAACAATTAGTCCTTCAGGAGGGCAACAGAGTCCTAAGGGTGAGGTTACTCAGGTATCAGTCATTCAGGTCTGCTCTAGGTGTATCTGATCTGGTCAGGTTCTGCAAAAGTTCATCTCATCTTCACCCTTTCTGGCCTCTGATAAAATTTAACTGTTGTTGTTAGGTGCCATCGAGTCAGTTCTGATTCATAGCGACCCTGTGTACAACAGAACGAAACACTGCCTGGTCCTGCACCATCCTTACAATCGTTGTTGTGCTTGAGCCCATTGTTGCAACCACTGTGTCAATCCACCTCATTGAGGATTTTCCTCTTTTCTGCTGACTCTGTACCTTACCAAGCATGATGTCCTTCTCCAGGGACTGATCCCTCCTGACAACATGTCCAAAGCATGTAAGATGCAGTCTTGCTATCCTTGCTTCTAGGAAGCATTCTGGCTGTACTTCTTCCAAGACAGATGTGTTCGTTCTTTTGGCAGTCCACAGTATATTCAATATTTTTCGCCAACACCACAATTCAAAGGTGTCAATTCTCCTTTGGTCCTCTTTTAATTTTTTTTTTTTTAATTTAACTGACAGAACATTGTTCCCTTGGCTCTGAGTCTCTTTCAAGGTATCTGCATAAATGTTAGATTTCCCCACTGTATAACTCATTTATTCATTCCTTTACCTTCAAACTTTTCCACCTTGGGAAAGGACATCAAGTTCAGCTGCTGTGCCACTCTAGATTGCTGATAGCAAGACCAGTCTATCAAGTGCTTCCCCTTCAGTCCACTCTCATTCGTGTTGGGTAAGGTTACATACGTACTGCACTAATGGGCTGTCTCAACCACTAGGCAAAAAGGCAGTATTCACTGTCAGCCCCAGTTTTGCTAGATGAGGGGAAGGTACAACCCATCCCATCAGGACCTTGGGAATTCTGGCATATGAGTTCAGGGGTGTAGTTACAGTCTCTTGCTTAGGGCTCACCCGTGCTTCCGGCACCTGCAGCTGCATCCCTGGTCCAGGGACTGCAGCATCCAGTAGGAAGAAAGCGATTCTAGGTGATGTGGGGAAGAACTGTATGGTGGCACCAGCATCCTCCCCCTCCCTCTCTTCCTCACGTCCTCCAGAGAAGTGTAGGAATCTGTCCATTGGTGATCCTGTCTTTGCCCCCCTCATGTTGTATGTGAGACACAGTCATGATGGTGTATGAGCCAGCCCTTCATGCCTTTATCTCCCCCTGTTTTAGGTAATAAATGTTGCTCATTCCAATTCTCTATCAAACCATTTTTCTGAGAGTGGTGTGCAGCATGGTATGTCCATTTAATATGATGTTTCTTGGCCTATGGCTGACCCCTGTAAAGTGTATTCCTTGGTCTAATGAAATATAACTTGGTGGCCCAATTTGGTACAGTGTCTTTTTTTCCAAACCTTTAATGGTGTTTTCGCCATTTGCTTCTCTCACAGGATATGCAAAGCCACGTCCAGAGTAAGTATGTATTCTTGTGAGGACCCATATGTAGCCACCTGGTGGCACTGGCATTGTCGGTCCAGTATAATCAACTTGCCATCTATGTGCAGGGCCTTCTGCCCAGGCAGTCTACCCCATAGCCATCTGCAACCTCTGCCTTTCTTGCTGGCAGGCTGAGCAGTCCTTATTGGCAGTTTGTGTCTCAGAGGGTGCAAGAGGGATGTGTCTAATTTCAGCCCATCTCTGTATTGCTGCAGCGCACCCATGTCTGGTCATTTCACGGGCCCAATGAGCCACCTCAAGTAAGTGTGCCACCAGGTCCACTTGCTGATTCCAGTCGCCTTCCGATCCAGAAGGGGGTTCTTTTGATGGGCATTGACATGTCCTACTCTAATGTGCCCTCGAAATTCCCAGAGTGCTTTCCATAGGTCCATGCCCAACACGGGTGTCCCCTTAATAGTCCAGTGTTCCATTGCCCATTTTCCTGACCATGTGGCTAGGTTTGTGTCGTCTATTCAGAGTTCCTTTCCTTAATCCAATATTGTGTGTTACACTGAGTCCTGTTCAGAGGATCAGAGATGGTAATTTGCCATGGTGTTGCTCCTTTCTTGGAACTCAGTCTGAAATCCCTCATTAGCAGGTAATTCAGTCCTCCAGAAATATTTTGAAGCACCGTCACTGTACCAGGCACAGTCTTACACACTGGGGATACATAGGGCAACAAAACAGGCAAAGAAACAACCTTTATGAACCTTATAATCCAGCAGAGGAGACAGACACTAAAGTGGAGAATAAAGCGTCAGCAATGATTGTTATGAAGAAAAATAAAGCCTAGTAAGTGTAGCAATTGTAATGGAGGAGCTATCTTAGTAAGAATTTTCAGGAAAGGGTTTACTGAACAGATCAATTGAGCCAAGACTTAAGTGCACTGAGTGGAGCCAGCCATTGGAGTATTTGAAGGGATAGAAAACTACGGGACTGTTTCTAAGTGTTGTGTGCGAGTTTCCTGCCTCAGGATTCTGTCAGAAGCTTGCAGAAGAATGCACATTCCTGAGTCACATCCCAGACCTCCTGAAGTAGACCTTCTGGGCCTGGTGCCCAGGCCTGTGTGTTTAGAACAAGACTTTCTGCTGTACACTTAATTTTTTTTTAATTCTGAAAATGTACATCAAAAATATACACCAACACAACAAATGCCACATTTACAATGTAAAGACTGATTATATTTTTCATGTAGCATTACCAATATCACTATGGTTTTCCAAAATATTCCACCATTAACTAAAACTCACTGCACCCAAAACAAAAGCTCCCTTCCCCCTCTCCTTCCCACTCCTGGTAAAGATTCATAAGCTTTGGTTTTTATATATTTACTTGTTTCATGTAAGTGAGATCATATAGTACTTGTTCTTTTCTGAAATATTTTGCTCAGCATAATATTTCAAGGTTCATCCATGTGTGGCATGCATCAAGACTTCATTTCTCTTTAAGCCTGGGTAATATTCCATTGTATGTATATACCACATTTTGTTTATCCATTTGTCTGTTGATGGATTTTTCAGTTGTTTGCAAATTTTGACTCTTGTGTTGAGAGCTGCAGTGAACATTGGTGTACAGGTTTCTGTTTGCGTTCCTGACTTCACTGCTTCTGGGTATATTCCTAGGATTGGGATTGCTGGGTCATGCACATTGAATTTTGAACATCTCTGCCCCAAGCTTGGATTACTGCTCCCCTCCCCGCCTTCGCACTCTAACAGGATGGATTCATGCAGATACTTTTCAGCAAAGAATCAGAAATGTGTGCGCCACAAACCACACCCTCCCCTTCCCTTGTCCTGTGAATTTGCATGTGTGGGAATCTCAGAATCCTCACTATTCTGATATCAGCTATGAGGGTAAGTATCAAAACAACCCAAATCTGCATTTCTTTTTGCTGTTCAGTTCTGACATCAGCCACCCGTGCAGCAGTTCTTTCTCTTTCTCTAGCCACTCAGAGCTAGGTCAGATTTCACGAACTAAAATGATACCATCCTTCAGCGCATGACTTAGGGTGCACCAAGCTCCCCTCACTTTTGACCTGTTGGCTACAGATTTGAGATTGTCTCTTTACCCCTTCCAGATGTCATCCATAAGCCTGTGGACCCCTATAGGCCTCCCTCACTTATGACCATATATATACAAATACCCCCTTACGCATCCTAGCAGTAAGCTTAAAGTTCTCCAGTGGACTCACTTCTGACCTGGGGGCTCCCATTAATTCCTTGAGATTGATAATTTACTAGAATTACAGAGCTCACTGAAAGCGCTATACTTACCATTAGAGCTTTTATTACAGCAAAAAAGGATACCAAGGAAGGCATGCATAGCTGAAGCCTGGGAGGATTCCCATCACAAAGCTTCTGTGTCCCAAAGGCTTTGCAGCCATCCTTCCCATGTGTATGGAGGTATTTCAGCAATCAGGAAACTTATGTTTCTTTCATATCCAGAGGTTTTATTGGCTTAATTACATAATCATGATTGGTGCCTCATTGCATAGTCTTGATTCATGATCCCCCACCCCCAGGTCAGCTGATATCAAGACACTAGGTGGTCTTTCTGGCCTGAACATCTCCCACTCATTAGCATAAGCCCTCAGATATTGGCCCAGATAACAAAGGCACCTCAATCACTCAGGATATCACGGGATTTCTAATTATCTGTCAGGAACTGTGGGCAAAGATCAAATTCTTTTAGGCAAGGTTAATTGTATACCACACTGCACATCCTGCCATGGCAAGTCAGAGTATTGCATTCTGTGAACTCATCAGTCAGGGTCCCAGGATGGCATAGCCAGGCATACCCTGAGCCCTGCAGACCAGGTACTGAACTCACCACTCAAAAGTTGACATCCCAGGTGAAGGAAGCCCAGTGTATACCTGTGCCTGGTACACACAGCCTCTGCGTCCAAACCCAGGGTCTTCATGATCCCAGTATAGATCACCCTTCACCTGTTTTCATATACTCTATTCCTTCTGGGCCGAGAGGCTGTATCATTACATAGTGGTTAGGAGTGAGTTCTGAAGTCACACTGCCTCGGTTTGAATCCTGCCCTGCCGTTCCCCAGTTGTAGGCCTTTAACTTACCTGCTTGTTGATTATATCTTTAAAATAATTATCTGCCTCATAGGGTAGTTGTGGAAAGTAGTTAAAACAGTGCCTGACAAACAGAGAATCAACAGTGGTATTGTTCTCATTATTAGTACCGTTGTCCCTAGGTATCCTTGGGGGGTTAGTTCCAAGACCCTCCATGGATACCAAACTGAGGATACTCAAGTGCTTTATATAAAATGGTGTAGTATTTGCATGTAAACTACACACATCCTCCCCATATACTTTAAATCATCTCTAGATTACTTACAATACCTAATACAATATAAATGGTTTTCATACTGTATTGTTTAATGAATAATGACAAGAAAAAAAAGTCTGTACATGTTCAGCACAGACACAACCACCATAGGCCTAACTACATAGTACATGTCAGCAACAACGTAACTTTTTTCTTCTAAAATTTTTGGTCCACAGTTGGTTGAATCCATGGATGGGGAACCGGCAGATACAGAGGGCTCACTGTGCTTGTAAAATATTAGGAGGAGGAGGAGTAGCATCAGAACTTGTCTAACCTCACAGGGGATGATGACCAGCATCAGCCCAAAGCTGATTTCCCATGAGGTGGAGGCCAGACATAGCTCCACTCTCCAACCATTTCACCAATTCTGACATCAGCTGCCCTCGCCATGGCTCTCTACTTCTTTGCTGGGTTCGATAATCCGTTGCAGTGGCCATAGAGGATCCACAGATCATACGTAAAACTAAGTGGTTTATTAAGGAAGTAATAGTGTACAACTTGGGATCAGGATCAGGAAGCATGTATGCAAAGTCTCACTTCTTCAGTACAGGACAGCTCTCCCAGCTTCTTTTGTTCCCTTGTAGGCCTCTTCTCAGCCCCTTTAGGAAAGGCTCTACTTGTCCTCTTCAGGAGAAGCTCTTCTTGCCTTGCTCAGGACAGGCTCTGCTCAGGCCCTGCTGTCTGTCACCACTGACTCTGCTGTAGAGCCCCTTCCGACCTGTCACAGCAGACTCTGCTGCTGGGCCAGTTTGAGGCCTGTCACCATCTTCAGTTTTACAGCCTTTGATCCATGTACAGCTCTTGTAGGAGGTTCCTTGACTCTTCTCTGCCTCTCTACTTCTTCTCTCTGCTTTCTTCCTTCTGATTCTTCCTGCAGCTTCTCTCTGTCACAAAAACCTCTGTAGGGTTGGCTACAAGTATAGACAAACTCCTCATCAAATTTAAGACATGGGCCTCCCAACAAGGCCACAAACTGACCACTCCCCTTTCAGTAGGCCACAGACACTTCATTTACATAGTAGGCTACAGACACTTCGTGTGCATAGTCTGTTGACCAGTCACTGCAAGGTGCATACCAATCACAGGCAGGCTGCAGCCCAGGATCAGGCCAAAAGTATCAAACCAAGTTGTTTACAGCTTGCTTACCTGGGATATGAATCATCCTGGACAAGGGTAACAAAACCTCTGGGGTCGAAAACTAACAC
This sequence comes from Elephas maximus indicus, assembly GCF_024166365.1. Lineage (NCBI taxonomy): Eukaryota > Metazoa > Chordata > Mammalia > Proboscidea > Elephantidae > Elephas > Elephas maximus. The sequence continues at coordinate 95,315,304 of NC_064829.1, read as the reverse complement.
AAAGATAACTCCTCTGGGCTTAGGGAAAAATCTCTCAAGCTGTTTTTGCAAAGAACCAAGGTTAAAGGCCACATAAAGGAACTAACATCACCACAGTACTATTGAGAAGAGGAGGAGGAATGGATAAGATATGTGACCTTAATCATAAAATCTCTAGCTTGTTGACAAACAAGCGTTTTCAAAGCATTGAGCCAAGGGTTTCCTATTTACCAAAATGTTTAATCTTTTCAATTATGCATTGGTTGCAAATTCATATGGTAGGATCTAGTGAGGTGGCAAATGAAGTAGACATTCAGAGAAATTAAGTAAAGCAATGAGGACAGAGAAGAGCGTGTGATCCAAGTTATTTTTGAAATAGCATCAACAGAAAGCAGTGCCAAGTGTGTGGATGACAAATAGCTGGGTTTGGGTCGATCCTTTGACCTTTCTCATTAACCTCCAATAGCCTATAGTCTAGATAGTTCCCAAAAGATCCATTCTTAATTGCTTGTGCAATAATGAGGGTTGACAGCTTAATGGAATGGAGGAGAAGTAAGTTGAGGGCAGTGGTGATTCAGTGGATGAATTTTCATCTATCACGTGGAAGGCCCAGATTTGTTTCCTGGCCAGTGCACCTCAGTTGCACCCACCTCCTGTCTGTCAGTGGAGGCTTGCGTGTTTCTGTGATGCTGAAGAGGTTTCAGTGGAGCTTCCAGACTAAGACTTGAAAGAAAGGCCTGGCGATCTACTTGCCTTTTACTGGACTCAGTTTTAACGGACTTTCCCCTGTGTTCCACTCCGAATATAACGTAGGCTCATCCCATCTGCTCTTTTGCCCTGTCTGTGATGGTCACTGTCATTCAGTACCACCTTCTCTAAACCTTTTTCTGTCCTTAAAGCTGCTTCTTATAAGCTGTTTTCACTGAGATTTACCTGATTACCCACTTACTGGCTTTGCTCCTTTTATTTTTCCAGTCGTGTCTCTGCTATACAGATACTTGGAACTCCCACACGTCCTGTTTCCAAGCTTTTTTCTTTTCTTTTAAACATACTTGTGAAAATGGCATAGAGGTGTGTTCTGACCTCCTCTAAATTCACAAGGGGGAAGGAGAATCAAGATAAACAGCCCAAAGCTGATTCGTATGTGGCGAACTTCAGACATGCCTCCACCCTCCAACCTTTTTACCAATTCTGACACCCAACCATCCCTCCCTTAGTGGTCTCTACTTCTCTGCAGGGTTAGATAATTCATTCCAGCGGCCACACAGAACTCACAGATAATACTCACAATTATGGGGTTTATTAGGGAAGTAACAGGTTACAATTCAGGTTCAGAAATACTCAGGATACAGTTCTTACATCGGGGCACCCTCTTACCTGCCATGATCACAGGCACGCCTCTCTCTGGCCCCTTGGCCTCTGCCCTGCTCAGGCAAATATTACAAAGTTCTTTTAACTCTGCCACTAAGTGCCCAGAGACACCCCACTCCGCCAGTAAGCCTCAGCCGGAAGACACTCAGATTCAGCTCCGTGGGTCTGCGCACCTAGTCACCCCAAGTGTGCAGAGGCACCCCACTCCACCAGCAAGCCTCCTCAAAGGTGCTCAGCTTCCTTGCTCTGTGGGCTGGGGAGCCAACTGAGCCATCTCCTGCCGGTCTCCTGATTCTGCTGCCTCTGCTGCCGTGGCTTCTCACCATCTCTTCCGTTCTCTCTAATGTTACAGCTCTCTGTGTCTCTTGGGCTCAGGAGCCTCCTACTGCAGGGATGCCAGGTCCAAAGGATACACCCCACCCCTGGCTCTTCTTTCATTCTTGACGGTCATGAGGTCCCTCTGTCAGCAGTGGGAGGGTTCATTTTAACCCCAGCAGGATGGCAGAACTGACCAATCCCCCATAGGGTTCCATACACCTTATTTGCATTGTCCCACCCCCACAAGGGTACCCCATGAAGGTAACTATTTACATTATTAGCAAGCTGTTCAATCCCCTTGATGGGTTGCAAGCACCTTATTTTCATATTCCCACCTAGTCACTTGGTGGGAGTTACAAAGACTATGGCTGTTGATGTTATATGCTGTAGAGTCAGTTCCAACTCATAGTGACCATGTGTACAACAGAACAAAACACTGTCCAGTCCTGCACCAGCCTCACAGTTGTCGTTATGGTTGAGCCCATTGTTGCAATCATGTTGTCAGTCCATCTCCTTGAGGGTCTTCCTCTATTTCACTCACCCTATACTTTACGAAGCATGTTGTCCTTCTCCAGGGACTGATTCCTCCTGATAACATGTCCAGGGCATGTGAGACAGACTCTCACCATTGCTGCTTCTAACGAGCATTCTGCGTGTCCAAGACAAATTTGTTCATTCTGGCAGTCCATGGTATGGTCAGTATTTTTCACCAACGCCATAATTTAAAGGCATCAATTTTCTTCCATCTTCCTTATTCGTTGTCCAGCTTTCACATGCATATGAAGCAATTGAAAATACCATGGCTTGGGTCAGGCATACCTTAGTCCTCAAAGTGAGAGCTTTGCTTTTTAACACTTTAAAGAGATCTTTTGCAGCAGATTTGTCCAATGCAATACATCATTTGATTTCTTGACTGCTCCTTCCACGGACATTGATTGTGGATCCAAGTAAAGTAAAATTTTTGACAACTTTCTCCATTTATCATGATGTTGTTTATTGATTCAGTTGTGGGATTTTTGTTTTCTCTATATTGAGTTGCAGTCCATACTGAAGGCTGTAGTCTTTGGTTTTCATCAGTAAGTGCTTCAAATCCTCTTCACTCTCAGCAAGCAAGGTTGTGTCATCTGCATATTGCAGGTTGTTCATGAGTCTTCTGCCAGTCCTTGGTGCCCTATTCTTCTTCATACAGTCAGACTTCTAGGAACATTTGCTCATACTGATTGAATAAGCATGGTTAGAGGATACAATCCTGACACATGCCTTTCCTGACTTTAAACCACGCAGTACCCCCTTGTTCTGTTTGAATGACTGCCTCTTGGTCTTTGTACAGGATTCTCATGAGCACAATTAAGTGTTCTGGAATTCCCATTCTTGCAAAGTTATCCATAATTTGTTATGATCCACACAGTTGAATGCCTTTATAAATGAATAACTTCTTTTATAAGGATCAGTACAAAGCTGGTTCCTATAAGGTGGAGGTTAAAGATGTCCCAAATGTCCAACTTTTCCAAACTGCTGTACCTACCGCTCCATCACCTCTAACATCAATTACTCCCTCTCCCCTCAATACTCTCCCTCTAGTCGTTGGATTCCGTAATTTGCTGCGACGTCTCACAGAACTCATGAAGCATATAAAGAAAATGGCTCATACAACAGAGAACCCCTGAGGGAGCAGGAGATCAATGGGGTGCAGACCCCAAATTCTCACAAAAAGACCATACTTAATGGTCTGACTGAGACTAGAGGAATCCCGGTGGTCATGGTCCCCAAACCTTCTGTTGGCCCAGGACAGGAACCATTCCCGAAGACAACTCATCAGACATGGAAGGGACTGGACAGTGGGTAGGAGAGAGATGCTGATGAAGAGTGAGCTATTTGTATCAGGTGGACACTTGAGACTGTGTTGGCATCTCCTGTCTGGAGGGGGGATGGGAGGGTAGAGAGGGTTGGAAGCTGGCAAAATTGTCACGAAAGGAGAGACTGAAAGGGCTGACTCATTAGGGGGAGAGCAAGTGGGAGTATGGAGTAAGGTGTATATAAGCTTATATGTGACAGACTGACTTGATTTGTAAACATTCACTTGAAGCTCAATAAAAATTAAAAAAGAAAATGGCTCATATGGTTGTAGAGGCTGGCAAGTCCCAAATCCCTGGGTCAGGCGTGGGCTTTTCCTGGTCCATGCGGCTGCAGGGGCTGATGAACCCAAACCAGCAGTTCAGACTACAGGCTGCTGGCTCACAAAGCTGCAGAAGCTGGTGGTAATGATGGAAGCTGGTGAATCTCAGAATTGGCAGGTCAGACAGCAGGCCTCTGGCTCAAGTCCCAAGAACGCGGAGGTCAGTTGATCACAAACTGAATGTGGGATCCAGGTGCAGAGTGAGCGAGCCCCACCAGGTCATTCACACATGTATCTTAGATGCAGCCCACATGCCAGGGAAGGGCAGAATTTGAGTGAAGATGGCACATGAGTCATGTTCTTCTGCAAGGCTGTGACCCAAGAAATACCCTATGCCAAACCTGCCTCATCGACATGTAGAGGTCTGGATCCACAACACATAAAATGGAGGACACCCATACAGTATTGAGAATCACGGTCTAGTCAAGGTGACACATAACCCCAACCATCACAGGTTCCATATACTTTATTTGCATAGCCCCACTCGGTCATTGTGTGTGAGTCACAAAGACCATGGCTAGAAGGGCCATATTAAGTGATTCATTTCATCGCACTTTGCATAGTCAATAAAACACAGGTAAACATCTTTCTGGTATTCTCTACTTTCATCCAGGATCCTTCTGACATCAGCAATGATATCTCCTGTTCCACATGCTCTTCTGAATCAAGCTTGAATTTCTGGCAGTTCCTTGTTGATGTATACTGCAACCACTTTTGAGTTATCTTCAGCGAAACTTTACTTATGTGTGATATTAATGATATTGTTTGATAATTTCTGCATTCTGTTGAATCACCTTTCTTTGGGATGGGCATAAATAATGGATCTCTTCCAGTCATTTGGCCAGGAATCTGTCTTCCAAATTTCTTGACTTAAATGAGTGAGCACCTCCTGCACTGCATTTGTTTGTTGAAACATCTCAATTGATATTCCGTCAATCCCGGGAGCCTTGTTTTTCACCATTGCCTTCAGTACAGCTTGGACTTTTTCCTTCAATACCATGTGTTCCTGATTATATGCTACCTCCTGAAATGGTTGAATGTTGACCAATTTTTTTTTTGGTACAGTGACTCTGTATAGTCCTTCTGCCTTCTTTTGATGCTTCAATACTTTTCCTGCTGAATCCTTCAGTATTGCAACTCGAGGCTTGAATTTTTTCTTCAGTTCTTTCAGCTTGAGAAATGCTGAGTGTATTCCTACCTTTTGGTTTTCTAACTCCAGGTGTTTGCTGATGTCGTTGTAATACTTTGTCTTCTCGAGCTGCCCTTTGAAATCTTCTGTTCAGCTCTTTTACTTTATCATATCTTCTGTTCGCTTTAGCTGCTCTATTTTCAAGAGCAAGTTTCAGAGTCTCTTCTGACATCCATTTTTGTCTTTTCTTTCTTTCCTGTCTTTTTAATGACCTTTTGCTTTCTTCATGTATGATTGCCAAGCTCATCTAGTGTTCTTCAGCCATTAGTGTTAATGTGTCAAATCTGTTTTTGAGATGGTCTCTAAATTCAGATGAGATATACTCAAGTTTGTGTTTTGGCTCTCATGGACTTGCTCTAATTTTCTTCAGGTTCAACTTGAATTTCTTATGAGCAACTGATGGTCTGTTCTACAGTTGGCCTCAGGTTTGTTCTCACTGATGATATTGAGCTTCTCTATCGTCTCTTTCCACAGATGTAGTCGGTTTGACTCCTGCATATTCCATCTGGTGAGGTCCACATGTATAGTTGCCATTTATGTTGTTTAAAAAAAGATATTTACAATGAAGAAGTCATTGGTCTTGCAAAAGTCTATCATGTGATCTCCAGCTTCATTTCTATCACCAAGGCTGTATTTTCCATTTACCGATCCTTCTTTGTTTTCAGTTTTCAAATTCCAATCACCGGTAATTGTCAGTGCATCTTGATTGCATGTTTGATCAATTCCAGACTTCAGAAGTTGATAAAAATCTTCAATTTCTTCATCTTTGGCCTCAGTGGTTGGTGCACAAATTTGAATTATAGTTGTATTACTGGTCTTCCTTGTAGCGTTGTGGATATTATCCTGTCACTGATAGTGTTGTACTTTAAGATTACAGTGTAATAAATTGCTAAATGTGGCCCTTCTAGCCCTGGTCTTTGTGACTCACACACGATGATTGCGTGGGATTGTGCAAATAAGGTAGACCAAGAGATGGAGAGCTGTAACACTGAAGACTATGAGAAGTGGTGGTGGAGAAACAACCAGGAGAGACAGGCAGGAGATTGTGCAGTGGGCTTCCTGGCTGAGTGCCTTTGGGCCGAGGCTTACTGGCAGAGTGGGGTGCCTCTGAGCACTTATTGGCAGGGACTAAAAGAGGTTTGTAACCCTTGCCTGAGCAAGGGCAGAGGCCTCAGGCCGGACAGAGGCATGGCTGCAAACATAGCTAGAAAGAGGCTGTCCTGATGGAAGAACTGTATCCTGAGCATTCCTGAACCTGAATTATAATGTTACTTCCCTAATAAACCCCATAATTGTGAGTATTATCTGAGTTCTGGGTGGCCGTTGCAATGAATTACTGAACCCAGCAGAGAAGTTGAACGTGCTGTGGGTGGGACGGTTGGTGTCAAATTTGATAAAGATGGTGGAGAGAGGAGGCATGTCTGGCCTCTGCCTCCTGGGAATCAGCCTTGAGCCATTGTTCTTGGTTCTCCTTCCCCCTTGTGAAGTTAGAGGAGGTCAGATGCCATACCCCCCATTTTTGCAATGATGGGGCTTGAAATATTCTTTTTGGTGACGAGTGTGACACCATTCCTCTTCAATTTATCATTACCTGTATAGTAGAGCATATGATTATCCAATTGAAAATGGCCAATACCAGTCCATTTCAGCTCATTAATGCCTAGGATATTGATATTTATGTGTTCCATTTCATTTTTGATGACTTCCAGTTTTCCTAGATTCATCTTCATAATCCTACATTCCAACTATTAATGGATGTTTTTTGCTGTTCTCAGTTTGTGTCCTGCCACATCAGCAAATGAAGGTCCCAAAAGTTTTACTCCACACATGTCATTGAGGTTGACTCTATATTGAGGAGACAGCCATTTCCCTGTTGTATTTTGAGTATCTTTCAACCTGAGGGGCTCGTCTTTCGGCACTATAGCAGACAATGTTCCACTGCTATTCGTAAGGTTTTCACTGGCCAGTTTTTTTAAAAAGTAGACTGCCAGGTCCTTCTTCCTAGTCTGTCTTAGTCCGGAAGCACTGCTGAAACCTGTGCACCATGGGTGACACTTCTGGTATTTGAAATGCCACTGGCATAGCTTCCAGCATCACAGCAACATGCAAGCCACCACAGTACGACAAACTGACAGAAAAGCAGAGGCAACTATAGCTAGAAGAACCGTATTAGTTAATCCACCGCACCGGACTTCACAAACCCAACTATGCCTGTTGCATATTTGTCATTCAGTGAGGATTTATAGAATGAATGAATCTGTCCTTCACCAGTTTGGAGCAGGTAGCCCTCCATCCTCCGTTGTCTGCTGTTCACAGTGACATACTTGTGTTTTACAGTCTCTACAAGTTTTTTAAGGCCTTCTTTAGTAAGCAGCCAAAACTTGTATTTATTTGTCATGTATGATCTGTCCTTGTTTCTGTACTAACTGCTTTTGCTGTTTGGGTTGTGTATATTACAGTGTGTTTACCAGTGTGCAAGGAACATTAAACGTGGAGTTTTATTTACACTCATACCATAGCATTGTCACTAAAGAGCCACCTTGCATCAAAGCATTTTTTTAACCAATGTATTCCTAATGAGGTAACAGAAGGATTCATTGTTCTCTTTTTTCCTAGAAACCTGGAAAGTCGATGATCATCTGCCTGAGCACTGGCAAAATGAGAGTAAGTTGGATGGAATGGAACAATGGATGAACATAATGCATCGGAAAATATTGTTCATCAGCACAAAGGTCATTTTCCTTTAACGCAAAATCTTGGTATGTTTGACTTACATGAAAAAACTATATCAAGTTTAACGTTAATCAACCAAAGCAGAGGCTATGAAATAACTCTGCTGAGCTTAACAGAGGTAAGAAAATTGTTCTGCATGCTAACCAGGAGCAATTTCATACTGAATCTAAATTCCCTGAAAATGAGATATCCAACACCACTAAGTCCCAACTCATAAAGCGCCAGAAAACCCAAAAGATGGAGAAACTGCATGTATGCAGTAAATGTGGGAAAGGCTTCATCAAGAAGCCTTGGCTAAGTCGTCATCAGATCATTCACCCAGGAGAGAAACTCCACAAATGCAGTATATGTGGGAAAGCCTTCTCAAAAAAGTACAAGCTTACTGTGCATCAGAAAATTCATACAGGAGAAAAACCTTATGAATGCATGGAACGTGGCAAGGCCTTTTGCTCTGAATCACTGCTGAATAATCATCAGAAAACGCATACAGGAGAAAAACCCCATATATGCAGTGCATGTGGGAAAGGCTTCATCCATAAAGGAGATCTCATTGTTCATCGACGAACTCATACGGGAGAGAAACACTGTGTATGCGGTGAATGTGGTAAAGCCTTTAACAAGAAGGAACATCTCATTATTCATCAGCAAACTCATACTGGAGAGAAACCCTACATACGCAGTGAATGTGGAAGAGACTTCAACCAGAAGGGAAGTCTCAATAGACATCGGAAAATTCATACAGGAGAGAAACACTTTCAATGCAGTGAATGTTGGAAAACCTTTGCAAGGAAATCAAAGCTCATTGTACATCAAAGATCTCATACAGGAGAGACACTATCTGGTTGCAGTGAGTATGTACAAACTTTTGCCTATGCTTCTAACTTTTATTCACATAAAAACACAAAAGAGAGAAATATGTAGGTTCAATCAAGGTGGAAGACTCTTCCACAGCTCATCACAAACCAGTGATCTCATGCGGGAGAAAAGCCCTGTTAAAACAGTGACTACGCAAATACCTTCTGTGGCAGCGCAGACATCGATAAACTTCAGTGGGCTGCTAGTTAATAAGAATGTGATTGGGACAGGCTGTTGCTAGATGTGAACCCCCAGGAGATAACAGAAAATTCATACAGGAGAGAATCCTTATGAATACAGTGAATGTAGTAGTGCCTTCATTGTCCAATTACATCTTATTTTATGCCCCACAAAACCCATAGGATAAACTCAGATACATTCACTGGGGAATTTCTACCTCATTGTGTGGCTACGAAATGTATCCTGAGGGAAATCATATGAATGCAGAGACTAAGAAAGCCTGATGCATGTATCCTACGTAAATATGTGCTTCGATATTGAAACATACTCTGATGTTTACACAAACACATACACATCACTTGTTCTCTTGTGCCAATTAAATAAATGAAAGCCTGAGTTAATCTGTGTAAAGGAAGTAAATACTGTGAATTATTGAAACAGAAGAAATCATCAGTATCTGGAATGTTGCTATAAATGAAAAACCTCATAGGAGTTGGTTGATGGGAAAGGTGCAATACTGAATTGGTGGGATATGGGGCACATACATATCAGTTCAGTTTCCCCAGGTAAGTATGAAGGACTAACTAAAAACTAGATGATCTACCATACATAATAGAACTTTATATTATGCAGAGGGACCTATTAAACAGTAGTCTTACATTAAGTCTATTCATTAATGAATATTTGTCACATACTTCCTTTTAACTGGCTCTTTTTCCAGGAGTCAAACATACAGTGGTGAATAAAAAAGAAAAAGCCCATGCTCTTTTCAAGAGGGCATTCAGTTGAATCATATTTAAGTGGGATCTTTACACTCCAGTTAATCTAGTCAGAGGATGCAATATCTACATTAGGTGAAATAGACGTGGAATAATTGGTTCAAAGGGTTTAGTTAGAAGTTTTAAGAATTAGAAATGCTAAGAACTTCTTGTACAATTCCTTGTCACACTCTAGTTGCCATTGAGTTAATTCCAACTCATGGTGACCAGATGAGTGTGAGAGTAGAACTGTGCTCTGTAGGGTTTTCCATGGCTGATTTTTAACAGGTAGATAGGCCATGCCTTTCTTCTGAGTTGCCTCTGGGTGCACTTGAACCTCCAATCTTTTGGGTTAGTAACTGAGTGCATTAACATTTGTACTACCCACGGATTCTTAGGGTAAGGACTCCTCTTAATGGTACTTAAGCAGCCTAGGATACAGTCATTTTTTTTAATGCCCATGCCTTATCTCCCCAGGTAGATTATAAATCCCTTGATAGTTTTTGTGACCCCAAGTTATTTTAAATTCCTTCAGTTTTTCTGAGTATATCCAAGTAAATTATAAATAACATGATAGGTATAACTTGTGATTATTTAAATTTTAAAAATAAAATTAAAAATCAGTTCCTTAGTTGCACTCACCACATTTTATGTGTTCAGTAGCCATGTGTGACTAGTGTACACACAATTGGACAGCACAAACAATGAGCAAGACTTTCTTTTATTTTTATGGCTGGAGTGTGTATACCGAGGTATTTGTATCATCCCAGAAAATTACATCAAACAGCACTGGTTTACTTGATTTTATTTTCCCAGGACACAGAATACATCTAATTATATATTGACTTGGAAATTGAATAATTGAGCTGATGAACTAATCAAATGGTATTTTGTTATTGAAGTAAATGATTCATTGGAAAGCAGTTTACAGAACGGAATTCTGCCCCAGGAGCTTTTCATGTGGGATTAGAGAAACTCAGTAACTGAATGTAAAGGGGGCAGAGTAGAAAAGGAGAAGGATCCCCAGAATAGAAAGTAGGGCTTCTCATGTCTTCAGGGTTACAGCTGACTCTGCCTCCTAAGAATGTAGGAGAGGATAGGAGATGGGAGGAGATGAAGTCCTTTTGGGTTGTCTTAGAGGTGAACCATTATATCACCTTTAAGGGGTGCCACCATCTCAAAGATCCTGTGTCCTCTAACCTGCTGATATGAGACATGGGATTTCGTCTATCTTCAGCATTCCTTCTCACTTTGCTGGGGGTTGGGCTCTTGGCCTCTGTACAAATGGAGTGATGTAGGCTTCTGACCTACTCTAACTTCACCAGGGGGAAGAATAATAAAGGTTAACAGCACAAGGCTGATTCTGATGAGGCGGAGGTTAGACAGATGTCCTCTCTCTTCCATCTTTACCAGTCCTGACACCAAACATCCCTCCCACAGCACTCTCTACTTCTCTGATGAGTTCAATAATCGATTGCAGTGGCCACACAGGACGCACAGACAATACTCAAAATTATGGCTAGCAGGGCCAAATTAAGTAATTCATTGCACTGCACTGCTGCACACTTTATTCTGAACATTTCTGCCCTAAAGTTTGGATTACTTTACTGCTCCCCTCACCACACCCACACCATGACAGAGTAACAGAATGCATTCAGGGCAGACACCTTCTAGCAAAGAATCAGAAACGGATGGATGCTGCACCAACCACGCCCTCCCATCACTTATCCTGTGAATCTAAATGTGTGGAAATCTCAGAATCCTCACTATTCTGACATCAACTCTGAGGATAATCATAAAATTAAATCCAAATTCTAATTTTTTACTGCTGTTCAGTTCTGATACCAGTGACCCATGCAGCACTTCTTTCTCTGACCCTACATACTTAGAGCTAGGTCAGCTCTCACAAGTTAAAAGGACACTGTAAAAACGATTTGGGGGCAGTGTCTGACCTCCTCCAACCCCACAAGGGGGAAGGAGGACCAAGTCTGACTCCTATGAGGTAGAGGCCAAGACAAGCCTCCCCTCTCCGCCATCTTTACTAATTCTGTCACCAACTGTTCCTTGCACAACACTCTCTACTGGGTTAGATAATTCATTGCAATAGCCATACAGAATTCACAAACCATACAATTATGGGGTTTATTAGGGAAGCAACAGCTACAGTTCAGGCTCAGGAACATTCAGGATACAGTTACTTCATTAGGATTGCCTCTTCCCAGCTGTGCTTACAGGCATGCCTCTCCCTGGCCCTCAGTCTCCGTCCAGAGGCACTCAGCTTTCTCTCTGTGGGCTGGGAAGCCCACCGTGCCATCTCCTGCTGTTGCATCTCTCCTGCCACTGCTTCTAATGTCTTCAGGGTTACAGATCATTCTATGTCTCCTGGTTCCAGGGGCCTCCCAGAGACAGCTTCTGGCTGTTCTTCCTTGGTGGTGTTTGGATCTTCCTCTCTGCCCTGGAATTGGGTCTCTTTTAAGGCAAAACCAACCAATCCGCTTGGTAGGCCACAATTACCCTATCACAAAACTCCTAGACGGAAGTTACAAAGACCATGGCTAGAAAGACCACACAAAAGTCATCACAACACAGACACCATCTTTCAGCCTATGATTTCAGATGCCAACTGCAAGCTTGGGAGTCCCTGGTGCTCCTCTTGCTGCTGATCTGCTGGCTATAGATTCGAGGTTTTCTCATGACCTCTTTAGGATGCCAGTCATGAGCTTGGGGTGACCCTGGGCTTCCTTACTTCTGACTTGGTTACTACAAATTTGGCTGTATACCCTCTACCCCCTCAGGATACCAGCCACAGCTTAGGGGTTCTGAGCCACCTGACTTCTAAACTGCTGAGTTCCACTAGCTCTTAACCATTGCACCACTTGGACTCCACCACTATTCCCTAGGGTTAATAATTCATTGGAACAATAACCAGGCCTCATGAAAAGCACTATACCTAGGGAAACAGCTTTATTATACCAAAAGAAGGTATAAAGATGCATAGTACCAGATCTGGGAGGATTCCCAACATGAAGGGTCCATGTCCCAAAGAGCATGCTCCCTCTGTAAAAATGGTGTGGCAGGGGTATTGTCCGGCCTCTAACTTCATAAAGGGAAGGAGAACCAAGATCAACAGCCCAAGGCTGATTCCTATGAGGCAGAGTTCAGATATGCCTCCATCTTGCAGCTTTTTTTTTTTTTTTTTTTACCATTTCTGACACCAACCGTTCATTCCGTGGCACTGTCTACTCCTCTGATGAGTTTGATAATTCATTACAATGGTCACACAGAACTCACAGACGAAGTAACAGGTTTGGGTTCATGAATGCCCATGATACAGTTCTTAGATCAGGACAGTTTCTTCTCAGGTGTACCTGAGGCAGGTGTCGTGCAATGGATTGATTTTATATGGCCTTTCCAGCCATGGTTTTATAACTCCTACCAACTGACTGGGTAGGATCATGCATACAGGTGTATGGATCCTCAATAAGGGGATTGGTCAATTTTGTCATCCTGCTAGGCTTAAAGAGAGACACTGAAAGAGAGAGATTAGGAGCTATAACACGGAAGACAGAGAGGGAAAGCCATAACAGCAGAGTTGGCAAGATGCAGTGGCAGAGAAATGGCAGCAACAGAACCAGGAGACTTAAGGAGACCAGCAGGAAACCAGCAGGAGATGACACGGTGGACTATCTGGCCCACGGAGTGAGAAAGCTGAGTGCCGTGAGGCAGGAGATTTGCTGGTGGAGGAGGATGCCTCCAGGCACTTGGTGAAGCTAGGTTTGCCAACCCATGAAACTAGAGCTGGGCACTTTCAGTTTTACTGGTGGAGTGGGGTGCTAACAGAGCTTTGTAACACTTTGTAACACTTGTCCAAGTACTATAGAGGCCAAGACAAGGAGACAAGGGCCAGAGAGAGGCCTTCTTGCAGGCACAGCTGAGAAGAGGCTGTCCTCATCAAAGAACTGTATCCTGAGCATTCTTGAACCTGAATTGTAACCTGTTTCTTTCCTAATAAACCTCATTATCATAAGTATGGTCTGTGAATTCTGTGTGGCCATTGCAATGAATTATCATACTCAGCATAGAAGTAGTGTGTACCGTAGGAGGGACAGATGGTGTCAGAATTTGTAAATACGGCTGGTGAGATGGGGTATGTCTGACTGTGCCTCATAGGAATCAACCTTGGGCTGTTGATCTTGATTCTCCTTCCCCCTTGAGAAGTTAGAGGAAGTCAGACGTCTCTGACATATCATTTTTACAGTTGGCGTCAGAAGTGGGATTTGTTGTAATGGTTCCCGATTCATGAAAGCATGAGACTTTGAAAGAGAAAGAATGAATGGGTCTGGGAAGTGAAACTTTTGATTGTTAGATGGTTACTTTGTTTTTGTTACCTGCAATGGCTGAAAGGAAAGTTATGCTGCAGGTGAGGGGAGAAAAGCCACATCTGGAGTGGGTTAGGGCAAGGACCAGGTCAGTTAAACAGCATGATTGATAGGGGGCCAGGGTCTTCTGGTTCCACTCAGCCAGTGGCCCAAGGCCATATGCATATGAATGGGAGATAGTCAAGTGGTGGAGAAGATGAACCTGAAATGTTTTAAAAAGGGTTATGTGTTTATTTGAATGTACTGTAGATATTGAATGTTTCTCCTACCTAGTGTTGTAAAGCAGACCTAAATGTATGGCAGAAATGAATATTCAATATTATAGATTACAGAGAGCATGTAACTTCACCTTTAGCCAATACTTGATTAAAAAATACTTGATTAGATATGCTAAAAGGGTATTAGAATCTGCCATAAGAAATACAAGCTATTGGTTTGAATGCAGTAGCCCTGTGTATAGATTTGAAAATCATAGGTCAAAAACCTGAGCCCCACCTAGGAATTTTGCATTTGAAAAGACACTCAGAATTACCTAGACCTGCTGAGAGAACAGGAGGTTTGCACTTGAAGGATGAACCTGCAAAAATAAAAGGGACTGTTTTGCTTTTTGAATTATGAGCAAGTGGTTTGCCACTGGATGCATTGAGGCAGGAAAAGTCAGTTCCCATCAGTAAAACCTCCCTTCTATGACTGGAAGTTAAACGGGGCTGGTGAATAGTATGCCTGGTATTCTTGCCTCAGGGGCCCACCTGGGTCCACTCAATTAGTGGAAGTGAGAGAAGTGCAGCAATGAAGAGATGGGCTAAGTTTAGTCATGTACCACTGGCACCTGTTGACCTAGCCCATGGGGGCTAGGGACTAGAGAGGGAGAAGTTAAAGTTTTCTCTGGTCAGGAGTGCAAGAAGTTGTGTGGACTTCTGAGCTGAGCTTTCTGGTGATGTTCACTAACCTAGCCCATGGGGGCTAGGGATGAGGGACAGAGAAGAGGCTGGTTGGTCTGAAGTGCTGGGAGGTGTGTGTCCACCCCTGATCTTACAGCTGGTACCCTTTGTGACCTAGCTTGGATTGCTAGGGATGAGCTGACCAGAACCTGACCAAATGAAGATAAATATATTTGGCACCATGAGCTGGTGTAAATTGCTACAATTTGATGGCTTGCTCTGAAATGGACTTTGCTCATCGATGCAGATTATCAAAGTTCCAACTAGAATGGAAGATTCTCACTCTGTGGGTTAGGAAACCCACCATGCCATCTCCTGCTGCCATTTCTCTGCTGCTGTTTCTCACCATCTTTGGTGTTACAACTCTCTCTCTTGGTCTCCTGGTTCCAAGATCTTCTCATCACAGGGATCCCAAGTCCATAGGTCACACTCCACTCCTAGCCCTTCTTTGTGTTGGTAAGATAATCCCTTCCAGCCTCTCAGACGGCTCATTTTAAGCCTAGCAGGATGGCAAAATTGACCAGTCCCCTTGTTAGGGTTCCATATACTTTATTTGCGTGGTCCCACTCCCACAAGAGTGCCAGAAACCTCACTTACATTATTAGCAAGCTATCCGATCCGCTTTGTGGAGCACAAGCACCTCATTTGCATAGTCTTAGTCATTTTGTAGCACTTAAAAAAACTACGGCTAAGACCATATTAAGTAATTCACTGCACCGGATCCTTTCATGTGCATGGACGTGTTTTACCAACCAGGAAACACATCCAACTTTCATGTACAGAGAGCTTTTATTGGCTTCATTATATAGTCATGAATGGGGCCTCTGTATGTAGGCATAGTTGATTGAATCATTACTCCCTCACACTCCCTAAGGTTAGCTGATATCAGGCTATGAGGTGGTCTTTCTGACTTGGACAGCACCTGCTCATTGGCAAAAGCCTTCAGATGTTGCCCTAGATAACAAAGCCACCTTAGTTACTCAGGATATTACAAGATTTTAATGATATCTCTCAGGAACTGAGCATAAAGACCAAATTAAGTAAGGTTAATTGCAAACCCAACACTGCACATCCTGCCATGGCAAGCGCAGTGCAATGCATTTCCCTTATTATGGCTTTTCTGGCCCTGCATTTGTAATTCTGCCAAATATGATTGGTCGGGCTACAGTCTGCCCTATGATTGGCCTATCTTATGAACATTGCTGGAATTGGTTGATTTGCTATTCAAATGTTGTTGTTAGGTGCCATCCAGTTGGTTCCAACTCATAGCAACACCATGTACAACAGAAAGAAACACTGCCCTGTCCTGTGCCATCCTCGTAATTGTTGTTATGCTTTAGCCTATTGTTGCAGCCACTGTGTCAGTCCATCTCCTTGAGGGTTTTCCCTCTCTTCCGATGACCCTCTACTTTAACAAGCATGAAGTCCTTCTCAAGGGACTGGTACCTCCTGATAACATGCCCAAACTATGTGAGATGAAGTCTTGCCATCCCTGTTTCTAAGGAGTATCCTGGCTGTACTTTTTCCAAGACAGATTTGTTAATTCTTCTGGCAGTCCATGGTATATTCAATATTCTTTGCCAACACCACAAATCAAAGGCAACAATTCTTTGGTTGTCCTTTTTCGCTGTCCAGCTTTCACGTGCATATGAGGAGACTGGAAACACCATGACTTGGGTCAGGCGCAACTTAATCCTTCAAGTGACATATTTGCTTTTTAACATTTAAAAGAGGTCTTTTGAAGCAAGAGTTCCACAATCCAATATGTCTTTTGATTTCTTGACTGCTGCTTCCATGAGTGTTGATTGTGGGTCCATGTAAAATAAAATCCTTGACAATTTCAATCTTTTCTCCATTTATCATGATGTCACTTATTGGTCCAGTTGTGAGGATTTCTGTTTTCTTTATGTTGAAGTGTAGTCCGTACTAAAGGCTATAGTGCTTGTTCTTCTTCAGTATAGGCTTCAAGTCTTCTTCACTTTCAGCAAGCAAGGTTGTGTCATCTGCATAACATAGGTTGTTAATGAGTCTTCCTCCAATCCTGATGCCTCGTTCTTCACATAGCCCAGTTTCTTGGATTATTCGCTCAGCATACAGATTGAATAAACATGGCGAAAGGATACAACCCTGATGTACACTTTTCCTGACTTTAAACCATGCAGTGTCCCCTTGTTCTGTTCAAACGACTGCCTCTTTGTCTATGTACAGGCTCTTTACAAGCACAATTAAGTGTTCTGGACTTCCCATCCTTTGCAATGTTATCCATAATTTGTTATGATCCACATAGTCATATGCCTTTGCATAGTCAATGAAACACAGTTAAACATCTTTCTGTTATTCTGTGCTTTCACCCAGGATCCATCTGACATCAGCAATGATATCCCTCGTTCCATGTCCTCTTCTGAATCAAGCTTGCATTTCTGGCAGTCCCTGTTGATGTGCTGCTGCAACCACTTTTGAATGATCTTCAGCAGAATTTTGCTTGAGTGTGATATTAATGATATTGTTCAATAATTTCCACACTCTGTTGGATCACCTTTCTTTGGAATAGGCATAAATATGGATCTCTTCCAGTTGGTTGGTAAGGTAGCTGACTTCCAAATTTCTTGGCATAGGCGAGTGGGCAACTCCCTCCCTGCATCCGTTTGTTGAAACATCTCAATTGGTATTCTGTCAATTCCTGGAGCCTTGTTTTTTGCCAATGCATTCAGTGCAGCTTGAACTTCTTTCCTCAGTACCATCGGTTCTTGATCGTATGCTACCTCCTGAAATGATCGAAAGTCGACCAATTCTTTTTGGTACAGTGACTCTGTGTATTCCTTCCATCTTGTTTTGATGCTTCCTGCATCGTTCAGTATTTTGCCCATAGACTCCTACAATATTGCAACTTGAGGCCTGAATTTTTTCTTCAGTTCTTTCAGCTTGAGAAGTGCTGAGCATGTCCTTCCCATTTAGTTTTCTAACTCCAGGTCTTTGCATATGTCATTATAATACTTTACTTTGTCTTCTAGAACTGCCTTTTGAAATCTTCTGTTCAGCTCTTTTACTTCATCATTTCTTTCATTTGCTTTAGCTACTCGACATTCAAGAGCAAGTTTCAGAGTCTCCTCTGACATCCATTCTGGTCTTTTCTTTCTTTCCTGCCTTTTTAATGATCTCTTGCTTTCTTCATGTATGATGTCCTTGATATCATTCCAGAACTCTTCTGATCTTCAGTCATTAGTGTTTAATGCACTAAATCTATTCTTAAGATGGCCTCTGAATTCAGATGGGAAATACCAAGGTCATTGTTTTAGTTATCTAGTGCTGCTATAACCGAAAAAACCATGAGTGGATAGCTTTAACAAAGAGAAATTTATTTTCTCACAGTCTAGCGGGCTAGAAGTCCAAATTCAGAGTGTCAGCTCCAGGGGAGGCTTTCTCTCTCTGTCAGCTCTGGAGGAAGGTCCTTCTCATTGATCTTCCCCTGGACTAGGAGCTTCTTCACACAGGAACCCTGGGTCCAAAGGATGCGCTCTGCTCCCAGCACTGTTTTCTTGGTGGTATGAGGTCCCCCTCTCTGCTCGCTTGCCCTTCCTTTTTATCTCTTGAGAGAGAAAAAGTCGTGCAGGCCACACCCCAGGGAAGCTCCCTTTACGTTGGATCAGGGATGTGACCTGGGTAAGGGTGGTGTTACAATCCCATCCTAATCCTCTTTAACATAAAACTACCGTCACAAAATGGAAGACAACTGTGCAATACTGGGAATCATGGCCTAAACAAGTCAACACATATTTTGGGAGGGGACACAATTCAATCCATGACAGTCATGCTTTGGTTCTCATGGACTTGTTCTAATTTTCTTCAGCTCCAACTTGAACTTGCATATGAGCAGTTGATGGTCTGTTCTGCAGTCATCCCTGGTTTGTTCTGGCTGATGATATTGAGCTTTTCTATTGTCTCTTTCCACAGATGCAGTCAATTTGATTCCTGTGTTTTCTATCTGGTGAAGCCCATGTGTATAGTCACCATTTATGTTGTTGAAAAAAGGTATTTGTGATGAAGTCGTTGGTCTTCCAAAATTCTACCATGCGATCTCCAGCATCATTTCTATCACCAAGGCCATATTTTCCAACTACTGATTGAATAAATATGTCACTTCCCTAATAAACCCATAAGTGTGAGTATTCTATGTGAGTCCTATGTGACCATTGCAATGAATTATCAAATTCAGGAGAGAAGAGGTGAAGAAGGGGGCCCATCAGCAGAGAAACAGCAGCACACGCAGCAGAGCTGAGCAGCAGAGAAAGGGCAAAAGTCATACCAGTGGTGGGAACCATGAGATTGGCAGAGAGTGATGGTGGGCAAGTCAGCCAATGGAGCATAGCGGGGCATCTCCTGGAAACAGGTTGCCAAGAGAGCTAGGTGCCTAGTAAATGGGTAGCAGCTGCACTCTGGGGCCATGCAGATGGATATCCAATCAAACAGCAGTGTGGGACCAAGCTGGCCTGCCATTGGCAATGGCTGATGCCCCAGCTTTGCCGAGAGCTATAACCCTAAGACTTACAGGGAGCCAGGCCTAATTGCCAAGAGGAGGCAATCCTCTTGAAATTGCCAAGGTGGGGCTGAGAGGAGGCCTGTCCTGAGAAGGCAAAGAGGAAACCTGTCCAGAGGGGGCTCAAAGGAATCCTGCCTGAGGTCACAATGCACTGTTGAGAAGGGCCTGTTTCTGTGTGCGGCTGAGAGCAGTTGGGAGAGCTGTCCTGCGTGACAGCTGTCCTACATTGATGAAGGGAGGGATGCTCTCTCCACCCCAGGGGAGCCTTTCAACCTGTCTATCTGCTTCGTGGGAAACGCTGGTGTCATGGTGGTTAAGAGTTCAGCCGCTAACCAAAAGGCTGGCAGTTTGAATCTACCAGATTCTCTTTGGAAATGCTATGGGGCAGTTCTACTCTATCCTATATGGTTGCTATGAGTCAGAATCGACACGACAGCGGTGGGTTTGGTTTTTGGTTTTATGTGCTTCCTGATCCTGATTCCTGGTTGTTCCTATTACTTCCCCAAGAAACTACGTAACTGAGAATATGCTCTGTGTGTTCTGTGTGGCTATTGCGAGGAATTATCCAAGCCAGCAGAGAAGTATAAAGTACTCTGGAGGGAACGGCTGTTGTCAGAAATGGTAAAGAAGCTGGAGAGTGGAGGTATGTTTGACCTCCACGTCACAGGGATCAGCTTTGTGCTTATTCTGATTCTGATTCTTCGGAAGTTATGTGAATCCTGATGCTAGATTACACGAAGTCAAATCATTCTATTTCTGAAACTAATCAGTTAGGGTCCCAGGATGGCATGGCCAGGCCTGCCCTGAGCCCTACAGACCAAGTGCTCAACTCACCTCTCAAACATTGACATCCCAGGTGAAGGAGTCCCAGTGGATATGTATGCCTGGTACACAAAGTCCCTGCTCCCACACCCAGGATCCTCATGGTCCTAGTAAAGATCACCCTTCACCTGTCTCCATGGCCTCAGTCCCTGCCACAACCCAGGTGTATGACCTTGAGTAAGTTACTTACCTGTATCTCCATTTTATTTTTTTAAATAATTATCTGCCTCATAGAGTGGTTGTGGAAAGTAGTTAGAACAGCACCTGGCAAAAAGGCAATTAATGAAGTTATTATTCTTTTTATTAGTCCTAGTGAGAAGAGAAGAAATTGAGATTATTGGTGTGGTGCGATGCATTGTTTTTGTGTGGCCTTTCTCACCACGGTCTTGTAACTCCCACCCAAGTGATTGGGTGGGACTGTGTGATAGGGTAATTGTGGCCCACCAAAGGAATTGGTCAGTTTTGCCATTCTGCTAGGCTTGAAGTGAGCCATTCCAGAGATGGAAGGAGAGGATGCTACCAACACCAAGGAAGAACAACCAGGAGCAGAGAATGCATCTTTGGACCGAGATCCCTGCACTGAGAAGCTCCTGGACCCAGGAGACAGAGAGTGAGCTGTAACCCTGAAGATGGCAAGAAATGGTGGCAGAGAAATGGCAACAGGACAGACTGGCAGGAGACAGCGCAGTGGGCTTCTCAGCTCTTACAGCAAGAAAGCTGAGCGCCTCTGGGCACTTACAGGCACAGCTAAAAGAACTTTGTAATACTTGCCTGATCAGGGCAGAGGTGGAGGGGTAGAGAGGTGTGCCTGTGAGCACAGCTGTGAAGAGGCTGTCCTGATGGAAGAATTGTATCCTGTGCATTCCTGAATCTGAATTGTAATCTTTTACTTCCCCAATAAACCCCATTATCATGAGTATTGCCTGTGAGTTTTGCGTGGCCATCGCAATGAATTATCAAACCCAGCAGAGAAGTAGAGAGTGCCATGGGAGGCATGGTTGGTGGCAAAATTGGTAAAGATGGTGGAGAAAGGAGGCAAGTTTGACCTCTGGCTAGTAGGAATCAGCCTTGGGCTGTTGATCTTAATCCTCCTTCCCCCTTGTGAAGTTAGAGGTCAGACACTGCCCCCACAGTAGGGGTGTCTGACCTTTATCATAAATCTGTAGCTTTATGAAAACAAGTGTTGTCATGCACTGAGCCAAGGATATCCCATATATCATAATTAATCTTTTTGCTAATCCTTGGGTTGCAGACTCACTTGCTGGGGCCAGTAAGGTGGCAAATTAAGTACTAATTGTAAGAGCAATGAAGTAAAGCAATGAGGACAGATTCAATGTCACATTCGAGAAAGCATGAACAGGAAGTGGTGCCAAGTGTGAGGACGACACATGGATTGTGTTTTGAGTTGATCCTATGACCTTTTCTCATCCCACTCTCATACTGTATATTCAAGATAATATCCATATTTTTCATTCTTGTTTGTGTTTAATGACTGGTGGCTGAAAGATGCAACGGAGAAGTACGTTGAGGGCAACGGTGATTCAGTGGTAGAATTCTCATCTTCCTTGCAAGAGATGGGGTTTGATTCTCACCATTGCATCTCCACCTGAGTCGGTGGAGGCTTGCATATTTCTGTGATGCTGAACCAGTTTCATCAGAGTATCCTTACTAAGACAGACTAGGAAGAAAGGCCTGGCGATCAACTTGCCTTTTACTGACCTCACCTTTAGTTGCCTTTTCCCTATGCCCCACTCCAAATATATCCTAGGCTCATTCCACCTTCTTTTTTGCCCTGCCTTTGGTGACTACTGTCATACAATACCAGTTTCTCCAAACCTTTTTCTTAAAGCCTTAAAGCTACTTCCTAAAAACTGATTTCTGTCACAATATTTTCTTGGTGCTCAGTTTACAAGGTTTTTTGTCTTTTCTCTTCCCAGGAGTATGTCCAAGCCAGCAGAGAAGTATAAAGTACTGTACAGACACCTGAACTCCTACTTGTCCGTTTCCAATTTGTTTTTTCTTTTTAAATACATTGTTTTCACGGTGGGGCCATATTATTTTTTCTGCCCAGCACGCTTAAAGCAATTTGATACTTTCCATGATTTCCTTCTGAAGCTCGAGTCTCTGAAAATCTATCCATTTTTGCAAGGGTAGAGGATCCAGGAAAATGGACAGTTTCAGTGTCTTCCTGTCCTCTAGGCAATACTTGCCTAAAACAAAAGAACCAAACCCGTTGCCCACGACTTGATTCTGACTGGACTCATCATGATCCTATATTAACAAACAAACAAAACCGGTTGTCAATTCCGACTCATACAGACATTAAAAACGAAAAAGTTTCCCCAGGGGCAATTCCAACTCATAGCGACCCTACACCACAGAGTAGAACCGCCCCATAGGGTTTCCAAGGAGGGCCTGGAGGATTCGAACTGCTGACCTTTTGGCTAGCAGCAGTAGCTCTTTACTACTATGCCAGGAGGGTTTCCATAGCGACAAAGGACAGAGTAAAACTTCTCCATAGGGTTTTCAAGGCTATATATTTTTACGGAAGCTGACTGCCACATCTTTCTCCCACAGAGCCGCTGGTGAGTTGATGCCACGGAACTTTCAGTTAGCAGATGAGTGCTTAACCTCTGCACAACAAAGACTCCTTCGGTCCTTGCCTACTGCCTCGAAAACAGCCACTGTGCCTATTGAATGGCAGGGATCCGAGTATGGCCATTTCCAGGGAAACAGGTAACGTTGGGCGCACATATGTTACTTCCCAAGGCAATACCGGAAATGCTGTTGTTCACGCGCCTCCAAACTTTTTGACTCTCGCCGGCCACCGTAGGTGTACGAGGATTCAGCGCGACAGGTCGAGAAGAAGCTGTTCATGGAACTAAGGGCAACTTTTCGGAAGTCTTCGTGGTACAGGAGAAAAACAGGTCAGTATGTTGTTTTGTTCTTGGAACAAGGCGAGGGGGACTTGTGGAGGTGGGGTAGTGAGGACCCATGGAGTTCCTGAGAAGTGTGCCGGAGTGGGGGTTTTGGGGGCAAGTAGTTGAGAGTCGGTGCTTTTGTGGTTAGTCAGGAGGGGCGCGCCTTTGTACAACGATTGAGGCTGTCCCAACTGTCAGGGTACGGGGTCTTTGCGGATCACTCTGCTTATAAGGGGTGGAGGTCGTATTTACGATGACTGCGGTGTCTGGTTCAGGTTCGGCATTTAATATGGGGCTGAATTAAGTTGGAGCCGGCAGGGTAGACTTTATAGGGTCTGGTCCAGGTTTCGCATTAATACGGGGGTTAGGTTGATCCGTGTGTGTGATAGAAACACTCTTGAAGCAGTCGGCTTCCGTAAAGATTACAGCCTTGGAAACCCTATGGGAGCAGTTCTAGTCTGTCCTGTAGGGTCACTATGAGTCAGAATCTACTTGAGAGGAACAAATTTGGGTTTTTTTTTTGGATGTGCGTAAAAATGTGTTTGGAGATTTTTGGGGGGAGTATTTTCACTTTTAAATAGGCAAGCCCTTGAATCTCTTTTTTCCATGTAGATGATCGTATTGTTTGAAAATAACCTTAATTTTCAGTCCTCCTGTGTAATGTTTATACCTTAGGCTTATCATGATGCTGTTGGCTCAGCTCTTCCGTACAAAGCGATTAGTAGGTTGGTAGTCTTTACTACAATGTCTTTGTCTTGTTGCCCACTCATAAAATGCATTTGCTATATTGCCTTTTCAGGATTAAAAAAAATCATAAAATTATAAATGCATCCAAGATTTCAAGTTTAATGAAATAAAGAGGTTTGTAGGTTTATTTCAAGAATAAAAACTGTTTCGTCTAGGTCATTTCTCCCATTAATATTTTTTTTTATTTGTGACACTTCTCTTTTGATCCCTCTCAATATGAATGTAAAAAATGGCTTCAGGGCCTCGTGACACCTCCTTGTCTAACTTCACAAGAGGAAGGAGGGAGAATCAAGGTTGACAACATCAGTCAAGAGCTGATTCCTGTGAGATGGAAGTCAGACATACCTCCTTTCTCCAAACTTTTTATCAATTTTGATACCAGCTGTACCTCCCAGGGCACTCTTTACTCTTCTGCTGGGTTTGATAATTTGTTGCAGTGGCCACACAGAACTCACAGACCATACTCACAGTTACAGGGTTTATTAGGAAAGTAACAGGTTACAATTCAGGACCAGGAATAACTCAGGATACAGTTTTCTGCTCAGGACAGCCTTTTCTCAGCCATGTCTGCAGTAGGCCTCTATCTGGTCCTCGGCCTCTTGGCCCTTCAACCCCTCAGCCTGAGCTCTGCCCTGCTTGGGCAAGTGCCTGAGGGTGCCCCAGTCTGCCAGGAAGCCTCCAGCTTCAGGACACTCAGCTGTCTTGTTCTGTGGGTCAGACGAGGAGGCTGTCTTTCTTCCAAATTTCTTGGCATAGATGAGTGAGCATCTCCAGCACTTCATCCATTTGTTGAAACATCTAATTGGTATTCATCAATTTCTGGAGCCTTGTTTTTCATCATTCCCTTCAATACAGCTTGGACTTCTTCCTTCAGTACCATTGGTTCTTGATCATATGCCACCTCCTGAAATGGTTGAATGTTGACCAGTTCTTTTTTGTACATGACTCTGTGTATTCCTTCTATCTTCTTTGCATGTTTCTTGCACTGTTCAGTATTTTCCCTGTGGAATCCTTCAGTATTGAAACTTGAGGCTTGAATTTTCTCTTCAGCTCTTTCAGCTTGAGAAATGCTGAGCGTGTTCTTCCGTTTTGGTTTTCTAACTCCAAGTCTTTGCACATTTCATTATAATAATTTACTTTGTCTTTTCAAGCTGCCATTTGAATTCTGTTCAGCCCTTTTACTTCATTTCTTCCATTCACTGCAGCTACCCTACATTCAAGTGCAAGTTTCACAGTCTCTTCTGACATCTATTTTGGGCTTTTTTTTCTTTCCTGTTTTTTTAGTGACCTTTTGCTGTCTTCATGTATGACATCCTTGATGTCATTCCACACCTCATCTGGCCTTTGGTCATAAGTGTTCAGTGCGTCACATCTGTTCTTGAGATGGCCTCTGAATTCAGGTAGGTATACTCAAGGTCATATTTTGGCTCTTGTGGACTTGTTCTAATTTTCTTCAGCTTCAACTTGAACTTGCCTATGAGCAGTTGGTGGTCTGTTCCACAGTTGGCCCCTGGCCTTGTTCTGACTGATAATATTGAGCTTCTCCATCATCTCTTTCCCCAGATGTAGTTGATTTGATTTCTGTGTATTCTGTCTGACAAGGTCCACGTGTATAGTTGCCATTTATGTTGTTGCAAAAATGTATTTGCAATGAAGACATCGTTGGTCTTCCAAAATTCTATCATGTGATCTCTGGCATCATTTCTGTCACCGAGGCTATGTTTTCCAACTACTGATTCTTCTTTGTTTCTGGCTTCCACATTCCAATCACCAGTAATTATCAATGGATCTTGATTGCTTGTTTGATCATTTTGATCAATTCCATACCGCAAAAGTTGGTAAAAATCTTCAATTTCCTCATCTTTGGTGTTAGTGGTTGGTGTTTAAATTTGAATAGTAGTCATATTAACTGGTCTTCCTTGTAGGCATATGGATATTATCCTATCACTGACAGCGTTGTACTTCAGATTAGGTCTGGAAATGTTTCTCTTCAATTTGTCATTCCCAGCATAGTAGACCGTATGATTGTCGGATTCAGAATGGCCAATACCTGTCCATTTTAGCTCACTGATGCCTAGATATTGATCTTTATGGGATCAATTTCATTTTTGAAGATTTCCAATTTTCCTAGATTCATACTTCGTACATTCCATGTTCCAAATATTAATGGATGTTTTTAGCTGTTTCTTGTCATTTTGAGTCATAGCACCACAGGAAATGATTAGGGAAGTAACAGATTACAATTCTGGATGAGGGAACAATTCAGGATACAGTTCTTCAGTCAGGGTAGCTTCTTCTCAGCAGTGCCCACAGGCAGGCCTCTATCTGGTCCTCGGTCCCCTTGGCCTGGCCTCTGCCCTGATCTGGCAAGTGTTACAAAGCTCTTTAGCTCTGTCATTAAGTGCCTGGGGGCACCCTACTCCTCCAGGAAGCCTCCTGCCTAAAGACAGTCAGCTCTTTTGCTCCATGGATTGGCATGCCTACTGTAGCCACCTTGTTCAGTTGTCCAGGAAGCCCCCCACGCTGTCTTGATCTGGCCTTGTAGTTCTACTACCACCGTATCTGTGTCACTGCTTCTTGCTGTCTGGCATTGTCTCCAGTGTTGCAGCTCTTTCTCTTTGACTTCTGAGTCTAGGAGATTCTATCTATCCGCATGAACCTCAGGTTCAAAGGATGTGGTCTTCTACCGTCTCTTCTTCTTGGTGGTACTGAAGTCCCCCACTTCCTGGTTCTGGAATGGCTCATTTTAAGCCTAGTGGGATGGCAAACTGACCAGTCCCCTCGTTAGGAGTCCATATACCTTATGTGCTTGGTCCCACCTCTGCAAGTGTTCCATGCACCTTATTTGCATTGTTAGCAAGCTGTCCATTCCCCTTGGTGGGCCACAATCACCTTATTTGCATAGTCCCACCCAGTTACTGTGTGGGGATTACAATGCATGGCTAAAAGGGCCATATTGAGTAATTCACTGCACCACAGCGAATGTTTATATTTTATTGGTCTTTTCAAAGAACAAGCTTTTAGTAGTTTCAGGGGTCTTCCCTTTAAGTTTTCTAAATTTATTTATTTAATGTGCAAATGTACAAATAACTTCAAATATAAGAATCAGTCCAAAACCAATTCCTGTGAGGCGGAGGTCAAATATATCTGAAATTTCCGCATTCTGCAAGCTGTTGTACCACTTGATCTTTGACATTAGCCACTCTCCCCCCTCTCAGCACTCTTCCCTCCCCTATTTGGGTTTGACAAATTACTGCAAAGTCTCACAGAACTCAGACTTTGCAGTAATTTGTCAACGGTACATAGAGTTAGGTGGTTGTAAGAATGGTGTGGCAGGGGTGTCTGATGAAATATAACTTGATGTCCCAAATCGTTACAGTATCTTATGGTCCAATCCCTTAATGGTGTTTTTGGCATTTGCATTTTTCACAGGATATGCAAAGCCCAGTCCAGAATAAATGTTCCTGTGAGGACCCATTTGTAGCCCCCTGATGCCATGGGAGTTATTGTTCCAATATAATCAACTTGCCAGCTATGTGCAGGGCCTCCCCTCTTCCCCCTACCCAGGGAATCTGCCTCATCGTCATCTGCAACCTCTGTCTTTCTTGCTGGAGACAGAACAGTCCTTATTGGCAGTTTGTGCCTCAGAGGGTACAAGAGGGATGTCTAGATTCAGCCTATCGCTACATTGCTGCTCATTTCATGGACTCGATTGGCCACCTCAGGTGAGCATACCAACAGGTCCACTTGCTGATTCCAATTGCCTTCCAGTCCAGGATGGGGTTTCTATTGCCCATGGATGTAAAATATTTTGGGGCACCAAATAAAGGGATATTCAACAGTATTGGGGGCATTGTGTTAAGAATGACATGAGCAGTGACATCAGCTGAGCCTAGGGGAAATGTACCACTCACATTGAATTTTCCCTTCAGCCCAGAGATCCTGACTCCCCAGCAGCAAGAGATGCAATGAAGGAAGGAAGAAGAGGTTGCAGGATTTGGGGATTGTCACTTCTGGGGACACCTTTCACGGGAGATTGAGGTTTCTGAACAGAAATTTAGTGTTCGTCCGGAACACCCAAAGACACAGCATCCCAGTTGTGGGCCACGTCACAAGAACAAGAGAAAATGATCAAGGCACAGGTAACTTTTGGTTGATTTTGTGCTTTCCTTTGTTCCTTGATGTATTTATAAGTGCCTGTAAAATATCCATTCAGTTAATCTCAAAAGTATAAATTTGGAAGAGTAGGAACTGGAGAGAAATGAATTTCTACTCTTACTTCAACATCCGGCTACATAGGATCAGGACTTTATTGCTCATGGGATTAACACTAAATTATTGACATTGAACACGATATGTGACTGGAGGGTCCTGTGGGTTACATTAGCTCTCAACTTGCATTTAATATTGCTGTGGGTAACACGAGAGAATCATTATAATTTAAATGATATGTCCGTTTTTTTTTTAATTTTGTTGTTGAGAATATACACAGCAAAACATAACCAAGTCAGCTGTTCCTTCATGTATAATCCAGTGACATTGATTATATTCTTTGAGTCGTGCAACCATTCTCACCCTCCTTTTCTGAGTTGTTCCTCTCTCATTATCATAAACTGACTGCTTTTGGGTATGTACCCAGGAACGGAATTGCTGGGTCTTATGGTAGTTTTATTTTTGTTTTTTGAGGAATCGCCACACTGTTTTCCACAATGGCTGTACCATTTTGCATTCCCACCAGCAATGGATAAAGGCTGTAGTCATTCTACATCCTCGCCAACATTTGTTATTTTATTTTATTTTTTTTATTCTTACCCATCCTCTGTTAAAACCCATTGCCTTTGAGTCAGTTTTGACTCATAGCAACCCTCTAGGACAGAGTAGTACTGCCCCATAGAGTTTCCAAGGAGCAGCTGGTAGATTCAAACTGCCGACCCTTTGGTTAGCAGCCGAGCTCTTTAACCACTACACCACCAAGGCTCCTACCCATCCTAATGGGCATGAAATGGTACCTCATTGTGGTTTTGATTCATATCTCTGATGGCTAATGATGCTGAGTATCTTTTCATGTGTTCGGTGGCCATTTGAATGTCTTCTTTGGTGAAAAGTCTATTCAAGTCCTTTACCCATTTTATGATCAGGTTGTTTGTCTTTTTGTTGTTAATTTGTTGAAGTCTTATATATATTTTGATTATTAGAGCCTTGTTGGATATATGGTTTTCTATGATACTTTCCCAGTCAGTAGCTTGTCTTTTCACTTTTTTGTTAAAGTCTTGTGATGGACAAAATTTTTTAATTTTTATGAGATCTGAGTTATTTGCTTTTTTGTGTGTGTGCTTTTGTTATCATATTAGATAATCCATTATTGAAACCTAGGCCTGACAGTATTGCCCCTGCTTGTTGTCCTAAAAATTTTATGGTTTTAGTTTGTGCATTTAGGTCTTTAATCAATTTTGAATTTGTTTTTGTGTATGGTGTGGGGCATTGATCCTGTATCATTTTTCTGCTTTTGGAAATCCAGTTTTCCCAGCACTATTTATTTGAAGAGATTCTTCTTTTCCCATCAGATGGACTAAGCACCCTTGTCAAAAAGCAGTTGACCATAGATGTGTGGGTTTATTTTTGGATTCTGAACTCTATTCTGTAGTTCTTTAGGGTTGCTACGAGTTGAAATTGACTTGATGGCAATGAGTTTTTTTTTTTTTTTTTTTTTAATGTGTCTATTGTTACACCAGTACCAGGCTGTTTTGATTAGTATAGCTGTATAGTATGTTTTAAAGTCAGGAAGTGTGAATCCTCCTACTATGTTCTACTCTTTCAATATTGTTTTAGCTATTCGGGGCCTCTTGCCATTCCATATAAAGTTGAGGATTGGTTTTTCTATTTCTGTAAAGAAGGCTCTTGAAATTTTGATCAGGATTGTGTTGAATTTGTAGATTGCTTTGGTTAGTGTTGACATCTTAACAATATTAAGTTTTTCAATCCGTGAACATCTTTCCATTTATTTAAGTCTTCTTTAATGTCTTTCAGCAGTGTTTTAGAGTTTTCATTGTATAAGTCCTTCACGTCCCTAGTTGGGTTTATTCCTAGGTATTTTATTCTCTTAGGTGCTACTGTAAATTGAATTGCTTCACTAATTTCCCTTTCAGATTTCTCATTGCTGGTGTATAGAAACCCAGCTGATTTTTGTTTGTTGACCTTGTAACCTGCAACTTTGCTGAATTCCTCTATTAGCTCTAAAGGTTTTCTAGTGAACTTTTTGGGATTTTCTTTATATAGGAGCATATCATCTACAAATAGAGATACAGGTATCCCCTTGTAAAATTGGTGTGGCAGGGGCATCAGACCTTCTCATGTAACTTTACAAGGAGGAAGGAAAATCAAGATCAGCGGCCCAAGACTGACTCCTGTGAGGTTTAGGTCAGACATGCCTCCACCCTGCAGCCTTTTTTAACAATCCTAATACCAACTGTCCCTCTTATTGCACTCTACTTCTCTGCTGGGTTCAATAAATCATTGCAATGGCCACACAGAACTCACAGACCATACTCACAGTTATGGGGTTACAATTTACAGGTTCAGGAACACTCAGGATACAGTTCTTCAATCAGAACAGCCTCTTCTCAGCTATGCCACAGGCGGGTATCTCTCTGGCTCTTAGCCCCTTGGCCTGGCCTCTGCCCTGTTTGGGCAAGTGTTACAAAGCTCTTTTAGCTCTACTGATAAGTGCCCAGAGGCACCCCATTCCACCAGTACGCCTCAGCCCAAAGGCACTCAGTTCTCTAGCTCCATGGGTCAGCAAGCCTCGCTCCACCAACAAGTGGCTGGTGTAACCAACTATGCCAGTAAGCCTTCTGCCTGAAGGAGCTCAGTTCTCTCACTTTGTGGGTTAGCAAGCCTAGATCCCAGAGGCACCCACTCCACCAGCAGGCCTCCTGCCTGAAGATGCTTAGCTTCTTTGCTCTGTGGCCTGGGAAGCCCACCTGTGGTGTGGTGGATTGCTTTTGTGTGGACTTTCCTGCATTGGTATTTTAACTCCCACCCAAATGATTGAGTGGGACTGTGAAAATAAGGTAATTGTGGCCCACCAAGGGGATTGGTCAGTTTTACCATCCCACTAGGCTTAAAAGAGAGCCAATTCCCAAACACAGAGAGGATCTCACCACAAACAAGGAAGAAAGGGCAGGAGTGAAGCGCGTCATTTGGATCCCTGCACTGAGAAGCT
The DNA here is from genome assembly GCF_024166365.1 of Elephas maximus indicus. Lineage (NCBI taxonomy): Eukaryota > Metazoa > Chordata > Mammalia > Proboscidea > Elephantidae > Elephas > Elephas maximus. The sequence continues at coordinate 95,284,176 of NC_064829.1, read as the reverse complement.
CCTGGAACTAGGAGACTGAGAGAGAGAGAAAGGCATAACAGTGGAGATAATAAGAACTGGTGGCAGAGAAATGGCCAGGAGAGACCAGCAGGAGACAGCGTGGTGGGCTTGCTGGCCCACGGAGTGAGAAAGTTCAGTGCCTTTGGACAGGCGTACAGTGCCTCTGGGTACTTGGTGCAGCTACGTTTGCCAACCTCTGGAGCTAGAGCTGAGTGCCTTCAGGCTGAGGCTTACTGATAGAATGCGTTACTTTGGGGCACTTATTGACAGAGCTTTGTAACACCTGTCCACGCATGGCAGGGACTGAGGGGCTAGAGAGAGGTATGTCTGTGGGCGTGGCTGAGAAGAGGCTGTCCTGATCGAAGAACTGTATCCTAAGCATTCCTGAATCTGAATTGTAACCTATTACTTCCCTAATAAGCCCCATAACTGTGAATATTGTCTGTGAGTTCTGTATGGCCATTGCAATGAATTATTGAACCCACCAGAGAAGTAGAGAGTCCAGTGGGGGAGGGATGGGTGGTGTCAGAAATGGTAAAGATGGAGGAGAGAGGAGCCATTATCTGACCTCTGCCCCATAGGAATCAGCCTTGGGCTATTATTAATCTTGATTCTACTTCTCCCTTGTGAAGTAAGTGGAGGTCAGATGCTGCTCTCATCCCGTTTTTATACCATCGGGTCATCTCCTGCCCATCTCTTCGTTCTGCTCCTGCCTATTTTCTGCTGTGTTTGCCCGTGCTTCTTGCTGTCTTGCGCCATCTCCGGCGTTACAGCTGTCTCCTGGGTGTAAGAATTTCTCAGTGCAGGAACCAGTTGTTTAAAGAATGCTCTCTACTCCCATCTCTTCTTAGTGATAGTGAGGTCCTACCTTTCTGCCTTTGGGATGGCTCATTTTAAGCCTAGCAGGAAGGCAAAACTGACCAATCCCTCATTAGGGTCCATACACATTATTTGCATTGTCCCACCCTCACAAGGATGCCATGCACCTTATTTGCATTATTTAGCAAGCCATCCAATCCTCTTGGTGGGCCACTAGTACCTTACTTGCATAGTCCCACCCAATCATTTGAAGTAAGTTACAAGGCCATGGCAAGAAAGGCCATATAAAAGTGATTCATTGCACTGCAGTCCCTCATAGACCCCTGTAGGAATAGACCAAGCAAATTCAGTGGAAATAAGAGACAAACACATGTAACCCCATGGACTTAGCCTTGAGGTGGTCCAGGGCTATTTAGGAATTAAACCTAGACATGCTTGTAAAACGGAAGCAATGCACAGGTGTCAAATGACTCTCAATGAACTGGTATTTGAGTACAGATTTGGAAGTAGGGAGTAGCTCTATGACCTTGCACACACCATTTATAAGTATTGTACATTCGAGTTCTCTTGTTTATAAAATAGTGATGATGATAATGATGCCTGTCTTATACAGTTATTGTGGAGATGAAATTAGTTAACGTATTTAAGGCATGTAGAAGAGTGTCTGACATGTGATATGAAAAAGCATCCAGTGTTCCCACTTTTTCCATTTGTTTCTATTACAGTGTTATCAAATGTCATCACTTTTAGCAGTCTTCATGGTCATATATTTTTCTGTTTTTATTTCTTTTATATTTTTCTTATTCCTAGAGAGGTTGAGATCTTGGTACCGAGAGTGATTCTGGAGGAACAAAATCATAAGGATAAGTTTTCTAAATTGGTTCTCAAGTCTGACTAGTCTTAAAGGTGCTTATGTCTCTACCTACAGTAGTAAAGAGGGTGCTACTAATCCATGCTGTGAGGTGGCAATATTAATATGCAAAATATCACTGCCAATAAGTGAAGTATTGGTGTGAAGCGAGGCTCTGTATGATCACGTTTTGATACTTTTCTATAATTTGGTCAGAATGAGAAGTATAGGGAAGCTGGTTGGTTGGTCCTACTTTTGCCAGACAAAGTGGTGAAAGAAAGAGATGAAGGGCTTCAGAGTCACAGCTAAAGTGCCGCATAAAAGACCTCAAAGTTAACCACTTTTGCCCTGAAAGAAAGCCTTATTTCTTCTAGTAACAGAGCTGATGTTGCCGAAAACCAAACCCAGAGTCTTATTGTAAGAGTGGCTGAATTACAAGGCCAACAGAATTCCCAACCTCAAGTGACACCTGATGTTAAAGTGAGGGCATTAATTGGGAAGAAATGGAATCCTGAAACTTGGAATGAGGACATATGAGTAAATAAACAGGAAGCTGGGGGCATTGAGCCCCTAAATTTCATTGAATCACTCCTGCCAACAGAACCAGCCTGTTTACTCCCATCTGGAGATTACTCCATTTTTGTCTGCTATGCCACCCACCACAGTAAAACCATTAGCCCCTACCCTGATCAGATGAGATTAACCCAGCTGTGTGTGAAGAGCCTAGAATGGCATCTGAGTCATTGCCTGGGGCATAGCCTGAGCGAGATGCCTTACAAGACATTGCTGAATATTCTTAGAACACATTCCCACTACACATATTTGCTTCTAGATCTATAACTAGACTTAAGTCTCAGTGAGCCTCAAAAAGTGAAGTAGAAAGCATGACCCAGCAGGAGGTACCAAAACCAAATCCGTTGCCATTGAGTCAATGCCAACTCATAGCAACCCTGTGGAACAGAGTAGAACCGCCCCATAGAGTTTCCAAGGAGCACCTGGTGGATTTGAACTGCTGACCTATAGCTCTTAACCACTATGCTACAAGGGTTTCTGCACAAAAGAATTGCTTTACATTTCTAATATGTACAAACAGAAACCTGGGAAATATGTGTGGGAATGGCTATTAAGGGTGAGGGATAATGGTGCAAGGAACATAAAATTGGATCATCTGAGGTTTTTTTTTTTTTATTATTGTACTTTAGATGAAAGTTTACAGAACAAACTAGCTTTCCATTGGTTAGTACACATGATGTCTTATGACATTGGTTAACAACCCTATGACATGTCAACACTCTCCCTTCTCGACATTCGGTTCCCTATTACCAGCTTTCCTGTCCCCTCCTGCCCACAAGTCCTTGCCCCTGGGCTGGTGTGCCCCTTTAGTCTTGTTTTGTTTTATGGTCCTGTCCAGTCTTTGGCTGAAGGGTGAACCGGATTATCTGAGTTTATTGATATGGGTCCTCTAAGCACAGATTGTTTGCTCAGTGTTTCAGCTTGAGAGGTTAAGAACGAATCTAATAGTTTATTAGGTTAGTTCACTGAAACATGGATTACATGTGGCCTATACTAAAGTTGAAACACCAGACCTCCCTTGATATACTGTAGAAGGTACCCAAAGGCTTAGGAAAATTGGCATGTTATTTATCAGGTTAGACCCATAGACCCAGACTTGGAGTACCCAGAGGTCACACATTTTCTCACAACATTGAGGATCAAATTGTGAAGGCAACCCCAGCATCCCTGAATAGTGCTGTGATTGCTAATTTATGTAAGTCAGATTTGACAGTGGGAATTGCCCAAACTGAAGATACCTAACTACAATGGGGCTGATTGGACCCCATGGTGGTAGGGCTGATAGTGGCAGCATTCAATCAACAAAGAAAAGATAGCCGTGGTTGTTACCATACGGACAATGGAGTCAAAGCGGTAATCAAAATAGTCTTGACTTGTATGGACTTATGGTGTTGGCTACTTAGTCTTGGTGTCCCTAGGAGTGAAATATATTAGAAAAACTACTAAATATTTACTTGATCTGTACAAGCAGAGGAATTCTAGGTCAAGTGAATGGCTGTCTAATTCAAATTGACAGAATAGAAAGTCACGGCCCCTCAGCCAGTTCGCAGAGTTGAGTGAGTTTACAGACCCACAACCTCTTGAATGAAGGGGAGGCCAAGTTCCTTTGAAGGAAGACTCCACTACATTGCCAAAAATTTATGCTCTTAATTTTTCTCCTAGTTTTCCCCAAAGGAATCTTCTGCCTTTTAAGAGAATGACTGTTCATTGGGGAAAAGGAAATATTCAGACTTTGGGGGATTTCTGGATACTGGCTCTGAACTGACATTAATTCCAGGTGACCCAAAATGTCACTGTGGCCACCAGTCAGAGTGGGTGCATATGAAGGTTAGGTTATTAATGAAAGTCTTAACTTGGATTCATCTTACAGTGGGTTCAGTGTATCCCCAGACCCATCCTGTAGTGATTTCCTGCAGTTCTTCTGCAGTTCCAAAATGTATAATTGGAATAGAATACTCAGCAACTGGCAGAACCTCCACCTTGGCTCCCTGACAAGTGCAGTAAGGGCTGTTATGGTGGGAAAAGCCCATGGAAGCCAGTAGAACTACCCTTCCCTAGGAAAATAGTAAACCAAATACAGTACCACATTCCTGGAGGAATTGCAGCAATCACTGCCGCCATCAAGGACTTGAAGGATGCAAGGGTGGTGATTCCCACCACATCCACATTCAACTAGCCTGTTTGGCCTGTGTGAAAAACAGATAGATCTTGGAGAAAGATAGTGGATTATTAAAAACTTAACCAGTTAGTGACTCCAATTGCAGTTGTTGTTCCAGATGTGGTTTCATCACTTGAGCAAATTAATACATCTCCTGGTACCTAGTATGCAGCTGTTGATCTGGCTAATGCCTTTTTCTCTGTACCTATTTCAAAGGACCACGAGAAACTGCTTAACTTCAGCTCTCAAGGCCAGCAATACACCTTCACTGTCCTACTTCAGGGGTATGTCAATTCTCCAGCCCTATGTCATGATTTAGTCTGCAGGGACCTTAATTGCCTTTCCCTTCCTTCCACAAGATGTCACTCTGGTCCATTACATTGATGACATTATGCTGATTGGACCTAGTAAGGAAGAAGTGTCACAGACTCTAGACTTATTGATAAAACATTTCCATGCTAAAAAAAAAAAACAAAAAAAAAAACCACATTGCCGTTAAGTCCATTCCAACTCATGGCAACCCTATAGGACAGAGTATTGCTCCACAGAGTTTCCGAGGAGCGCCTTGTGGATTCGAACTGCTGACTTTTTAACCACTATGCCACCAGGGTTTCCATTTGCATGCTAAAATCTCAGTCTGACAAAAATTAAGTCACCTTCCACCTCAGTGAAATTTCTAGGGGTCCACTGGTGTGGGGCATGCCAAGTTATTCCTTCTAAAGTGAAGGATAATTTATTACATCTGACCCCTACCAAAACTAAATAGGAGGCACAACACCTGTGGGCCTGTTTGGATTGTGGAGGCAACATATTCCTCATCTGGGTGTACTGCTATGGCCTATTTATCAAGTCACTCGAAAAGCTGCTAGTTTTGAGTGGGGCTTAGAAAAAGAGAAGGCTCTGCAACAGGTTCAGGCTGCCACGCAAGAGGCTCTGCCACTTGGGCCATATAATCCAGCTGACCCAATGGTGCTTGAAGTGTCAGTGGCAGATAGAGATGCTATTCAGAGTGTTTGACAGGCCCCTCCTATTGATGAATCACAGGGCAGACCGTTAGGATTTTGGAGCAAAGTCCAGCCATCCTATGCAGATAACTACTTTCCTTTTGAGATACAGCTTTTGACTTGTTACTGGGCCTTAATAGAGACTGAACGTGTAACCATGGGCTACCAAGTCATTATGCAGCCTGAGCTGTCCATCATGAACTGGGGGTTGTCTGACCCAGAGAGTCATAACGTTGGACTTGCCCAGCAGCACTCCATCATTAAAAGGAAATGGTATATACGTGATCGGGCCTGAGAAGGACCTGAAGGCACAAGTAAGTTGTGTGAGGAAGTGGCCCAAATGCCAATGGTCCCTGCTCCTGTCACATTACCTGTCTTCCTCCAGCCAGCACAGATGTCTTCATGAGGAATTGATAATCAGTTGACTGAGGAAGAAAAATGCATGCTTGATTACAGATGGTTCTGAAACATATGCAAGCACCTCTACAAAGTGGACAGTGTTAGCACTGTAGCCACTTTCTGGGACCTTCCTGAAGGTCAGTGGCAGAGGGAAATCCTTCCAATGGACAGAACTTTGAGCAGTGCACCTGATTGTTCACCGACAGATAAGTGAACAGGTGTGCATTGTAGACTGATTCGTGGGCTGTTGCCAATGGTTTGGCTGCATGGCCAGGGACTTCAAAGACACATGGTTGGAACATTGGTGACAAAGAGGTTTGGGGAAGAAGTATGTGGGTATACCTCTCTGGATGGTCATGTGAATGCTCACCAAAGGATGACCTCAGTAAAGGAGAGTTTTAACAATCAAGTGGATAGGGTGACCCATTCTGTGGAAACCAGTCATCCATCCTCTTTCCTCAGCCACTCCCATCATTGCCTAATGGGCTCATGAAGAAAGTGGTCATGGGTGCAGGGAGGGAGGTTGTGCTTTGGCTCAGCAACATGAACTTCTACTCACCAAGGCTGACTTGGCTACAGCCACTGCTGAGTGCCCAGTCTGCCAGCAGCAGAGACCAACACTGAGTTCCCGATATGGTACACTTCCTGGAGGTGATCAGCCAGCAACCTGGTGGCAGATTGGTTACACCGGACTGCTTCCATCATAGAAAGGGCAGCGTTTTGTTCTTGCTGGAATAGACACTCTGGATACAGATTTGCCTTCCCTGCATGTGATACTTCTGCCAAAACTACCAGAATGCCTTACAGAACACCTTATCCACCAGCGTGGTATCCCACACAGCATCGCCTGAAACCAAGGGACTCACTTTACAGCAAATGAAGCGCCACAATGGGCCCGTGCTCGTGGAATTCACTGGTCTTAGCGTGTTCCCCATCATCCTGAAGCAGCTGGCTTGATAGTACAGTGGAATAGCCTTCTAAAGACACAATTATTATGCCATCTAGGTGGCAATACCCTGCCGCATTGGGCAGTGTTCTCCAGGAGGCTGTATATGCTCTAAACCAGTGTCCAGTATATGGTGCTGTTTTTCCCATAGCCAGGCTTCATGGGCCCAGGAATTATGGGGTGCAGGTGGGAGTGGCACCACTCACTATTGCCCCTAGCAACATACTCACAAAATTTTTGCTTCCTGTCCCTGCAACCCTATGCTCTGTGGGAATGCTTCCACCTGGAGACACATCACTGATTCCTTTGAACTCAACAATAAGAATGCCACCCAGCCATTTTAGGTTCCTCATGCCTCTGGATCAAAAGGCAAAGAAGGGAGTTACCATACTGGCTGGTTTGATTGCTCCTGGTTACCAAAAGTACATCGGATTACCATTACATAATGAAGGTAAAGAAGAGTATGCCTGGAATACAGGAGATCCCTTAGGGCATCTCTTGGTACTACCATGCCCTGTGATTAAAGTCAATGGAAAACTACACCAAGCCAACACTGACATGACTACTAATAGCCCAGGCCTTTAAGGAATGAAGGTTTGGGTCACCCCACCAGGCAAAGGACCATTACCAGCTGAGGAGCTTGCTGAGGGTAGAGGGAATTTGAAATGGGTGGTGGAAAAAAGGCAGTTCTAAATACCAGCTTTGACCACATGACCAGTTGCAGAAATGAGGACTGTAATTGTTATGAGTATTTATTCCTTTTATGTGTGTATCAATTATTTTTGTTTCTTATACAATATAAGATGTAAGCAGGACTAGTGTATTTCCAGTTGTACATGTTAGTTTTATCATGTGAGGCGCAAATATGATTTTATAATTCTCTTTTTGAGGTTATGTATGGTTGAAGGAGATGTGTATGGGTGCCAGGTTGACAAGGCGTGGACTTTACTGGTTAAAGTTAGGTGTCCACTTAGCTAGGCCATGATTCTCAGTGGTTTGGCAGTTATGATGTAGTTTGGCAGTTATGTAATGATATAATCACCTGCATGATAAGATCTTATATAATGTAATCACTTCCATGATATGATCTACTTTGAGTAGTCAATCAGTTGAAAGGGAGTTTCCTTGAGGGTGTGCCCTGCCTCAGTATATCGGTGGATCTTCTAGCAAGACTCTCTCTGGGTCCTGCATCTGGCTTATCATAACCTGACCTTTAGTTCTTGGAACTTGAACTAGCAGCTTACCTGCTGATTTTGGGATTCATCTGTTTCCACAGCCTGTGAGCGAGCAGCCTGCCATTTTACCTGTTGATCTTGGATTCATCAGCCCACAGCCTGTGAGCCAGCATCATGCTTTCTGACCTATCAATCTTAGGTTCGTCAGCCCCTGCAGCTATGTGACCTGAGGACTTGGGACCTGCCAGGCTGACCCTGACCTATTGGCTTGGGATCTGCCAGCCTCTACAACTGCAGAAGCCATTCCATTTGAGATAAATCTCTCTCTCTATATACACATGTATATGTATATACACTTCACTGATTTTGCTTCTCTAGAGAACAAATGCCAGGACACATGGAGATCTCCAAGGCCCAGGAAACAGAAGTTAAAGAGATAACTACCTTCCTTGAGAGCTGACAGACAAAGCCTTCCTTTAGAGTCAGCACCCTGAAATCAGACGTCTAGCCTCCTAGACTGCTCCAGGAATTGATGGAATACCAATTGGGTTGTTTCAACAAATGGATGCAACAATGGAAGCTCTCACTCATTTATGCCAAGAAATTTGGAAGACAGCTTCCTGGCCAACTGACTAGAACAGATGAATATTTGTGCCCATTCCAAAGAAAGGTGATACAATAGAATGTGGAAATTATTGAACAATATTGTTAATATCACACACAAGTAAAACTTCGCTGAAGCTCATTCGAAAGCAGTTGCAGTAGTGCATCGACAGGAAACTGCCAGAAGTTCAAGCTGAATTCAGAGGAGGACGAGGAATATCATTGCTGATGCCAGATAAATCTTGCCTGAAGATGTTTACCTGTGTTTTATTGACTATGCAAAGGCATTCGGCTGTGTGGATCATAACAAATTACGGATAACACTGTGAAGCGTGGAAATTCCAGAACATTTAATTGTGCTCATGCAGAACCTGTGCATAGACCAAGAAGCAGTCGTTTGAAAAGAACAAGGGGATACTGTCATTTAAAGTCAGGAAAGGTGTGCGTCAAGATTATAGCCTCTCACCATATTACACAGTCTATATGCTGGCAAATAATCCAAGAAGCTGGACTGTATGAAGAACGGGGTATTAGGATTGGAGGAAGACTCATTAACAGCCTGTGATATGTAGATGACACAACCTTGCTTGCTGAAAGTGAAGAGGACTTGAAGTACTGATGAAGATCAAAGACTACAGCCTTCAGTATGGCTTGAACCTCAGCATAAAGGAAACAAAAGTCCTCACAACTGAACTAATAGGCAACATCATGAGAAATGGAGAAAATATTGAAGTTGTCAAGGATTTCATTTTACTTGGATCCACAATCAATGCCCATGGAAGCAGCAGTCAAGAAATCAAATGACGTATTTGGATTGGGCAAATGTGCTGCAGAAGACCTCTTGAAAGTACTAAAAGCAAAGATATCACTTTGATGACTAAGGTGTGCCTGACCCAAGCCATGGTATTTTCAATTGCCTCATGTGTGTGTGAAAGCTGGACAATGAATAAGAAAGACTAAAGAAGAATTGATGCCTTTGAATTATGGTGTTGGCGAAGAATATTGAATACTGAATATACCATGAACTCCCAGAAGAACTAACAAATCTTTCTTGGAAGAAGTACAGCCAGAATGCTCCTTAGCAGCAAGGATGGTGAGACTCCGTCTCATATAATTTGGATGTTATCAGGAGGGACCATTCCCTGGAGAAGGATGTCATGCTTAGCTGCTTCTAAGGAGCATTCTGGTTATACTTCTTCCAAGAAAGATTTGTTCATTCTTCTGGAAGTCCATGGTATATTCAGTATTCTTCACCAATACTATTTATAGTGTTTTCACTGGCCAATTTTTTCAGAAGTGGACTGCCAGGTCCTTTTTGCTAGCCTGTCTTAGTCTGGAAGGTCCACAGAAACCTGTCTGCCACAGATGACCCTGCTGGAGTTTGAAATTCCGGTCACATAGTTCCAGTATAGAGCAACATGCAGGCCACCACAATACGACAAACTGACAGATGTTACAGCTCTCCTGTGTCTTCTGTGTTACAGCTCCTAGTCTCTCTATCTCAGTGTCTCCCTTGAAGCCTAGCAGCATGGTGAAACCAACCAATCCCCTCTCTAGGGTTCCGTACACCTCATTTGCATAGCCCCACCCAGTTATATATACCATATACCACTGAATACCAGAAGAACAAGCAAATCTGTCTTGGAAGAAGTATAGCCAGAATTGTCCTTAGAAGTGAGGATAGCAAGACTTCATCTTATGTATCTTGAATATGTTATCAGGAGGTACCAGTCCTTGGAAAATGACATCATGCTTGGTAAAGCAGAGGGTCAGCAAAAGAGAGGAAAACCCTTAAGACGGATTGACACAGTGGTTGCAACAATGGGGTCAAGCATAGCTGTAATTGTGAGGAAGGCCTGAACGAGGCAGTGTTTCATTCTGTTGTACATGGAGTCACTGGGAGTCGGAACCAATTCACAACCACCTAACACAAACAACCTAGTCCCTTGGTGGGAGTTACTAAGACTATGGGTAGAAGGGCCATATTAGGTAATTCACTGCACTGCAGGCTGCCCCCTGGCTCTTCTAGCCATTGGCTCTTTCATACTTGAAATATTAACTTCCCCCTCCCAATCATTTTACCAGTCTAAGACAGCTATTAACAATTAGTCCTTCAGTAGGGCAAAGAGTCCTCGGGGTGAGGTTATTCAAGTACAAACCATTCAGGTCTACTGCAGGTGTCTATCTGATCTGGTCAGGTTCACCAAAAGTTCGTCTTTTCTTCACCCTATATGGTGTCTGATAAAATATAACAGAGAGAAGATTATTCCCTTGCTCTGAGCCACCTGAGGTAGCAGCATAGCAAAACCTTTAAGGGATTTTAGGTTCAGCTAATGTACTTCATTCCAGCAGTGCCTCCCCCTTAGTACTTTCACAGTTACTGCTTGTCTTAGTCATCTAGTGCTGCCATAACAGAAATACCACAGTGGATGGCTTTAACAAAGAGAAATTTATTTCCTCGTGATAAAGTAGGCTAAAAGTCCAAATTCAAGGTGTCAGCTACAGGGGATGGCTTTCTCTCTCTGTCGGCTCTGGAAGAAGGTCCTTGTCTTCAATCTTCCCCTGGTCAAGGAGCTTCTCTATTGCGCAGGGACCCCATGTCCAAAGGACGTGCTCTGCTCCTTGTGCTGCTTTCTTGGTGGTATGATGTCCCCAACTCTCTGCTTGCTTCCGTTTCCTTTGATCTCTTGAGAGATAAAAGGTGGTGCAGGCCACAACCCAGGGAATCTCCCTTTACCTTGGATCAGGGAGGTGACCTGGGTAAGGTTGGTGTTACAATCCCACCCTAATCCTTTTAACATGAAATTACAATCACAAAATGGAGGACAACCAGAGAATACTGGGAATAGTGGCCTAACCAAGTTGATACACACATTTTGAGGGTGGACATAATTCAATCCATGACACTGCTTCTACAATTATACTTTTTATAATCACAGTTATCCCTGATAACAACACTCACAACTGAATCATACGCGATCAGCATCTCCATCCACCTTCTTCCCCAGACCTGTCAGGAAGAGAGAAATCAGTGGGGACCCTCCCTTCTCCCCATCATTTTATATAAACACACTCTCAAAAGCATGTAAGCCAGTCTTTATCTCCCCCCATTTTAGATAGCCAATGTATAAATTGCCTGTCCATATCAAACCAGTACTCTGAGGAGACAAGTATGTACCTTTGTCCAAGAATCTTCCGTTCTGATAGGAACTTTGAACATCTGCATCCGTAGGCAAAGTCTAGTCTAAATCAATCCATCAAATTGCAGCAATCTACACCAGCTTATGGTGTCAAATATCTTTCTCTTCATTAGGTCCAGTTGTTGTCAGCTCATCTGTAGTACCTGTGGGCTAGGTCAATCGGTACCAGCTGTAGGCTTGTGAGTTCACGCACCTCCCAGCGCTTTAGATCAACCAGCCCCTTCCCTCTCATCCCTAGCCCACGGGGGCACTACCCGTAGGATTTGGAGTCCATACAACAGTCTGCACTTCAAACCAGCCAGCCCTTTCTCTCTGTCATCCCCAGTCTCCTTGGGCTAGGTCAACAGGTGCCAATGGAAAATGTCCAAACTCAGCCTGTTTCTTCATTGCTGCACCTCCCCCAATTTCACTTATGTGTGGACCCAGATTGTCACCACAGGCACATGTACCAGGCTGTCTACTTGCTGCCTTCCTTTAGCTTCCAGTCCTAGAATGGGGTTTTTGAATGAGTACTGACTTTTCCTACCTCGGTGTATTCAAAGGCAAATCACTTGATGAAAATTCAAAAGCAAAACAGTCTTTTTTGTTTGTTTCTGCACGTCCTTCCTTCAAATGTAAATCTCTTCTCTCAGCAGCTGAGAGGGGGGGTTGGTCTGCATGTCTCTACAAATGCAAATTTTCTGACTTCCAAGGGTTAGGGTGGGGGTCAAGTATACAAAGGGCTACTGCATTGAAATGAACAGCCTGGTTTCTTTCCAGCAAATCCCAGCATATCCAATCAAGTATTGGCTGAAGGCAAAGTTACATGGTCTGTGTAATCTATAATATCCAGTATTCATTTCTATCATTCATTTAGGTATGTTTTCCAGCTCTAGATGTGAGAAATATTCGATATCCATAGTACATTCAAATAAACACATAACCCTTTTAAAAGCATTCTAGTTTTATCTTCTCCACCCATTGATTATATTTGCATTCATATGCACATGGCCTTGGGCCTGTGGTTGGTTGGAACCAGGAGAGCCTGGCCCCCTTTCAGTCATCTTGTTTAATCAACTTGGTTTTTTCCCCAGGCCACTCCAGATGTGAGTTTTCTCCCCTCAGCTGCAGTATAGCATCTCTTACTTTCCTTTCAGCCATTACAGGTAACAACCAAAGTAAGCATCTAAGAATCAAAAAATTTCACATCCCATGGCCCTTCATTCTTTCCCTTACAAAGTCCTGTGCTTTCATGACTCTGGAGCCATTTCAACAAATCCCAACTCTGACACCAACATTAAAAATGGCATGACAGGGGCATCTGACCTCTTCTAACATTGCAAGGGGGAAGGAGAATTAAGATTAGCGGCCCAAGACTGATTCCTGTGAGGTGAAGGTCAGACACACCTCCTCCTGGCAGCTCTTTTTACCAATTCTGACATGACCTCACCCTCTCATGGTGCACTGTACTTTTCTGCTGAGCTCAATAATTGGTTACCATGGCCACACACGACTCACAGACAGTTCTCATGATTATGAGGTTTATTATGAAAGTAACAGGTTACAGTTCAGATTCAGAAATGCTCAGGATACAGTTCTTCAATCAGGACACCCTGTTCTCAGCCATGCCTGCAGGCAGGTCTCTCCTTGGCCCCTCTGCCTAGCCACTGCCCTGCTCTGCAGGTTTCACAAAGCTCTTTTAGCTCTGTTGTTAATGGCCCAGAAGCACCCCACTCCACCAGTTAGTCTCAGTCTGAAAGGGCTTAGGTCTAGGTTCATGGGTCAGCAAAGCTAGCTCCACAAGGTGCCGGTAGGCACCCTATTCTGCCAGCAAGTGTCCTGCCTGAAGGTACTCAGCTTTCTCTCTCCATGGGCCAGGAAGCCCACTGTGCCATCTCCCAGGCTCTTGCCGATCTCACTTGGCCTCCTGTGGGTCACCTGGTTCTGTTATTGCCATTTTCTGCTGCTGCTTCTCACCATCTCCAGTGTTACAGCTCTCCCTCTGTCTCCTTTGTTACAGCTCCTACTCTGTCAGTCGCTCCCTTTAAGTCTAGTGGGATGGCAAAGCTGACCATTCCCCTTGTTAGGGTTGCATGTACCTCATTTGCATAATTCCACCCAGTCATTTGGTGGGAGTTACAACTATGGACAGAAGACCCATATTAGGTTATTCACTGCACTGCGTATACACAACTAAGAATTGTAACACTTGCCTAAGAAACACGTGTGTGTGTTTATACACTCGCACACTCACATACATCCACATGTATACAAGTATATATACACACGCATGTTTCTGTGAATGTGATGTGTCATAGAGAATTTCACTGCTACTTATTATAGAAACTTCTGATTTGATGATTTAATGCATTGAGTACTATGATTAGATGGATGATTGAATACACAAATTCAGAATATTTTGTAGGATTTTGAGTCTCTTATAAGGTGTTGAAAAAAACACTAGACATGAACTTGCAGCGTATGTAGAGGAAATCAGCAGAACAACTCTCTTCACATTTCAGCCATATCAAAAGGAAGTAACTTCATGAAATGGAACCCTGTTATTACAGGAATCACTGACATTCAGCGATGTAGCTGTGGAGTTCACCTGGGAGGAGTGGCAGCTCCTGAACCCTGCTCAGAAGGACCTCTACCAGGATGTGATGTTGGAGAACTATAACAGCCTAGTGTCAATGGGTGAGGACAACTCCTCTGTGTCACTCAGAAGGTGGACAGTCAGTAACCTTTCCTTTCTCAGCTATTGAAAGCTTAGGTGTATCTGAAATGGTAGATTCTTAATCCACTCTGTGGTTCTAGACAAGTGAGTGTATTCTCCCTACTCCTGAGAGAAAAACCTTTACTTCTTACTTTTGAATATTATTTTTCCAAAAATGTAACATTCTGTAGTCTTCATAAACCCAAGGCCAAATTGGTTTGTCTAAGATTCTCTGATTTTCCATGAACAGGGTATCAAGTTAGGAAACCAGATGCACTTTCCAGGTTGGAACGAGGAGAACAACCATGGACTGTATTAGACAAAAAACATATTCGAAACTTTTCAGGTGAGTCAGCAAAAACCAGCAAGGAGGGAAGGCTGTTGTAAAATGGTGGGAATAGTAGTAGCATTGTCAGAACCTATCTAACTTTAGGGGGAATAATGAGAGTCAAGATCAGCCCAAAGCTGATTCCCATGAGGTGGAAGTCTAAAAAGAATAATTTCTTTTTATAAGAATCAGCACAAAGCTGTGTCCTATGAAATGGAGGTTGAAGATGTCCCATATGTACAACTTCTCCAAACTGGTGTACCACTCCATCATCTCTAACAGCTACTTCCCCTATCCTCAGTACTCTTCCTCACATCTTTGGCTTTGGTGATTCACTGCAACATCTCACAGAACTCAGGCACCATACTTACAGTTAAGTCATTTATTAGGAAGTATCGTTACAAATGAGGATCAGGATCAACAGGAAGTAACAAGAACAACTCAGTATACATTTCTTTGTTTAGGACAGCTTCTTTTTGTCCTATAACCCTGGGCTGTGCTCGAGGCCTTCTTGAGCAAGTGTTACAGCTCTTAGTTCCATGGGTTGAAAAGCCCTACCACAGTGCTCTGGCATTGGTCTCCTGGTTCTTGATGTCTTGCCCTGCTATCACTCTTGCTGCTGCCATGCCACCATCTCTCTCTGCCTTTACCGCTCCTTCTCTCTCTCTCTCTGTTTCCCCGTGTCCCTCTGTTAAAACCTCTGTCAGGTAATCTTGTTACATAGCAAGCTGCTTATCAATTTCAAGATGTTGTCCCCTTCAGGAAAGACCATGAACTAACCAATCCCCTCTTATTGGCCAGACACATTTTGTTTGCATAGTAGGCTACAGTATCTTCATTTCAGTAGTCTGTAGTCACTTCATTTCTATACTATATTAACCAATCAATTCAAGGTGCATACCAATCACAGGGCAGGCCACAGACTAGGAACAGACAAAAAAGTATCACACCACAAGTTTTTCACAGTTTACCCAGGAAATGTCAATCAACCTGGACAAAAGTATCAAACCCTCTTGGGTAGAAAACTCCAGCAAAGGTAACTCCTCAGGGCTTAGGGGAAAAAATCTCTCAAGCTGTTTTTTCCAAAGAACCAAGGCTAAGGCCACATAAAGGAATTCATTTCACCACAATTTTGGAAGTCACATTCTGGTGAGAGAAGGAATCATAACTGAGGAGCATCTGAGGATACATAGCAGTGTCTCCACTGTTACCTCATAACAGTGTCTCTCCCATATGAGACCTCCTTTTCTTTGTAGGAGTTTAGTGGAAAATATACCCATCTATGCCTTCTGTGATCAGATCCCTGTTTATTTGACGTCTTGATATTTTTATTTGTATAGCTTTCCTCATAGGATTCTTAGATCTTTAACTTCTCCATATACTTCCATCACTCTTGCTATGAAATTCTAACTTCCAGTCCTGTCTCAATAGAGAGAACTTTGAATTCATAACTGTCCTCTGAGTACAGCACCTTCCTCCCCCATTGAGAAGTACTGATTTCACTTCCTAACATCCAGCCCCACTGTGGATATTGTGCCCCCACAGTAAACTGGTCTCTCACTATGCGATCTGCTTCCTCAGCTTCTCTTTTTCCCACTCTGAGGTGCTCCTAAGGTGCTGATTTTCATTTCTCATTTGTTCTTATAACCCTTTAAAATCCCTTCATTCTAATGCATTAGCCCCCTTCGCTTCCCTAGAGGAGGCTGTCAAGTTGAGATCTCCCTTAATATCGTCTAACATAAAATTTTTTTTAATATATTTTATTCATCTGAAAAAAAAAAACATTTTTTTCATCCTACATCTTGAGGTACCAGCATAAATCAGATCATAACTAATGTCTACTTCATTTTAATTTCTTTATATATTTATTACTCAGGATCCATCTCCTAGTTCATTGTAAACTTTACCACTATGTTCTCTTCAGTCCCTCGTGGAACTTTTTCTGTTCCAAAGCTCTAAATGTTAGAATGATTAAAACCTTGGTGTTCACCTTCCTTTAATGTACATGTTCTCTTGTTCTATGAGCATGATCTCCTCTTCCCTGTGCTTAAATCATATTTATATACTAATGTTTTCCGAATTGTTACTTTCAGATAAGACTTTTCTCAAGGTTTATGAATCCTTCTGAGATCTTCATTTCTGTACTCAGATATTTGAAGTTGATGTGCTTCAGAATGTTTGCTGGAGCATTCTATACTTCAGTGATATTCCTTATCTCATTAAAGACAGCATTACCCTGTAGCTCAACCCAGAAACTTAGCAGCAACTCTTGACACCTCACATTCTTTACCTCACCCCAACCCACAACTCCTGGCAACAGTGAATCCATGAGTGAGCCTTCTCTCCCTTCAAATATATCCTCATTTCCTCCACCTCTCTCCACACTCTCTTTTAAACCATGTTTCACAATCTGTGGCTATTTTCTTTGTCATTTTTTGCTTTTTTTTTTTAATGATTTTTACCAAAGTAAAATGTAGGCTCCATAAACATAAGGAGTATGTTTGTGTACCACCAATACATTTACTTTGTCACGTGAAATTTGTTTTGTCCCAGTTGTAACATTCTGCAATCTTCAGACACCCAACAATGGCTGCTGCATAATTGTCATTTGGTAGGGATTTGTGGAATGAAGGAAAACCTGGTGGCATAGTGGTTAAGTGCTACGGCTGCTAACCAAAGGGTTGGCAGTTCAAATCCGCCAGGAGCTCCTTGGAAACTCTATGGGGCAGTTCTACTCTGTCCTATAGGGTAGCTATGAACCAGAATCGACTCGACAGCACCGGGCTTGGGGCTTGGGTTTGTGGAATGAATACATCTTTCCTTCATCAGTTTGGATCAAGTGGCCCTCCAGCCTCTGTGGTCTGCTATTCACAGTGATTTCCTTGTACAGTCTCTACAAGTTTTTCAAGGCCTTCTTTTAGGAAGCAGCCAAATCTGTATTGTTTCTCTACTAAATGCTTTTAAATGTCACTTGTTTATATTATTGTGTGTTTACCACTGTGCAAGGAACATTAAATGTGGAGTTTTAGTTACACTCAAACCATAGGATTGCCACTAACGAGCCACCTTACGTCAAAGCATTTTTTTAATCAATTTAATCTTAATGGAGATAATGGAAGGACTCGTTGTTCTCTTCTTTCCTAGAAATCTGGGAAGTCGATGATCATCTGCCTGGGCACCAGCAAAATGAAAGCGGGGTGGAGAGCACGGAACAGTGCTATGAACATAATGCATTGGAAAATATTCATCAGCACAAAAATCATTTTCCTTTAAGGGAAAATCATGGTATGTTTGACTTACATGACAAAGCTGTGAAATCAGATTTAATCAACCAGAGTAAAAATTATAAAATAAAGAACTCTGTTGAGCTTAACAGAGTTGAGAAAACCTTTCTCCATGCTAGCCCTGAGCAATTTGGTACTGAATCTAAGTTCCCTGAGAGTCGGATATCCAACACCGCTAAATCTCAACATACTAAGCACCAGAAAACTCACAAGATAGAGAAACCACATGTATGCTGTGAATGTGGGAAAGCCTTCATCAGGAGATCTTTCCTCACTAATCATCAGATCATTCATACAGGAGAGAAACCACATAGGTGCATTCTGTGTGAGAAAGCCTTCACTAAAAAGTTCAAGCTTACTGAACATTATCAGACAGCTCATAAAGGTCAAAACCCATATAAATGCATGGAATGTGGCAGAGCGTATTTGCATGAATCAGGTCTCACTAAACATCAGAAAACTCATAGAGGGGAGAAACCCTATATATGCAGTGAATGTGGAATAGGCTTCTTCGAGAATGCAGATCTCGTTATTCATCAGCAAATTCATACTGAAGAGAATCCCTATATATGTAGTGAATGTGGGAAAGCCTTCTCCAAAAAATACAAGCTCATTGAACATCATGAAAGAACTCATAAACGACAAAAGTATGAGTGCTTGGAATGTGGCAAAGTCTTTCTCTATAATTCACAGCTCAGTAAACATCAGAAAAGACATATGGCACAGAAACCGTACATATGCAGTGACTGTGGAAAAGGCTTCATTGAGAAGTCAGCTCTCATTATTCATCACCGAATTCATACTGGAGAGAAACCCTATATATGTAGCGAATGTGGAAAACGCTTCATCCAGAAGGGAAATCTCATTATCCATCAGCGAACTCATACTGGAGAGAAACCCTATGTATGTGGTGAATGTGGTAAACGCTTCAGCCACAAGTCTTGCCTCATAGGGCATCAGAGATTTCACACAGGAAAGAGTCCATTTGTATGCATCGAATGTGGAAAACCTTATTCCAAGAAGTCAGGTCTCATTAGTCACCAAAAGATTCACACAGGAGAGAAACCCTTTCAATGCAGTGAATGTGGGAAAGCCTTCATTACAAAGTCAAAGCTAATTGTACATCAAAGATCTCATACAGGGGAGACACCATATGGCTGCAATGAGTGTGGCAAAACTTTTGCCTATACTTCTTCCTTTTATTTACATAAAAGAAAACATACAAGTGAGAAACGTATAGATTCAGTCAAGGTGGAAGACACTTCCACAGCTCATCACAGCTCATCACATACCAGTGATCTCAGGCAGAGTAACAGCCCTGTTAATACTGTGACTCTACAGATGCCTTCTGTGACACCTCAGACATCAGGAAACATCAGTGGGCCCTTAACTAATAGTAATATAGTCCTTGTGGGACAGCCTGTTGCCAGATGTGAACCCTCTGGAGATAACAGAGAATGTGTACAGGAGAGAAACCTTATGAATGCAGTGAATGTGGTAGTGCCTATGAGTGCAGTGACTGGTGTAGTGCCTTCAGTGATGAATTATATCTTATTTTATACCACACAAAAGCTGTAACATAAACTTGGATACATTCACTGAGGAATAGGGATGAGCAAGAATTTCTTCATTATTGTATGACTACGAAATATATCTGAGGGAAATCATATGAGTGCAGACACTGGGAAAGCCCGAAACACTCATTCTATGCAAATATGTGCATAGACATCAAGACATAATATAATTTTAACCTAAACACATATACATTGATTATCGTGTCAATTGAATGAAAGTCCAAGTTGATGTCAGTGGACAAAATAATTAATGTGAATTTTTAAAACACAAAAGATAATTGGTATCTGGAATGTTGCTTGTTGTTAGTTGCTGTCAAGTTGATACTGACTCATGGTGCCTCCAAGTGTTACAAATGAAAAATCACTACAAGGTGATTGGTGGGTGAAGGGCAGTATTGAATTGGTGGGCATTGGGACACATTTATATCAGTTCAGCTTGCCCAGATCAGTCTGAAGGATCAGTTGAAAACCAGAAAGTCTACCATCAATTTTAGAAGTCTATATAGAGGGACTTACAACAGGCTTACATTTAGTCTATTCACGAATATAAGGAATATTTGTCACATAATGCCTTTGTACCTGTTCCTGTTTCCAGGACCTGAGGATATAGAGGTGAATAAAAAAGAAAAAGTCCATGCCCTTTTGGAGACAGCATTGAGTTGGATTATATTTAAGTGGAATCTTCATACTCCAGCTTATCTAGTCAAAAAAAAAAAAAAAGGATGATACAGTATCTACGTTAAGCAAAATGGACGTGGAATACTTGGTACAAGGAGTTAGAAGTTTTGGGAGCTGTTGCTGTTAGGTGCTGTCAAGTCAGTTCCGACTCATAGCGACCCTATGTGCACCAGAATGAAACACTTCACAGTCCTGTGCCGTGCCCACAATTGTTATACCTGAGCCCATTGTTGCAGCCACTGTGTTGATCCATCTTGTTGTGGGTCTTCCTCTTTTTCGTTGACCCTGTATTTTACCAAGCATTATGTCCTTCTTCAGGGAATGATCTCTCCTGACATTATGTCCAAATTATGCAAGACATAGTCTCACCATTCTTTGCTTCAAGGAGCATTCAGGTTGTACTTCATCCCAGACCATGTTCTTTTGGCAGTCCATGGTATATTCAATATTCTTCCCCAGCACCACAATTGAAATTCTGTTCTTCTGTCTTATTCATTGTCCAGCTTTCCCATGCATATGATGCTATTGAAAATACCATGGCTTGGGTCAGGTGCACCTTAGTCTTCAAGGTGATATCTTTGCTTTTCAATGCTTTAAAGAGTTCTTTTGCAGCGGATTTGCCCAATGCAACATGCCTTCTGATTTCTTGACTGCTGCTTCCATGGGAATTGATTGTGGATCCAAGTGAAATGAAATACATGACAACTTCAGTCTTCTCTACATTTATCACGATGTGGGTTTTATTGGTACAGTTGTGGGGATTTTTTTTTTTTTTTAAGTTTTTATTGTGCTTTAAGTGAAAGTTTACAAATCAAGTCAGTCTCTCACACAAAAACCCATATACACCTTGCTACACACTCCCAGTTACTCTCCCCCTAATGAGACAGCCTGCTCTCTCCCTCCACTCTCTCTTTTCGTGTCCTTTTCGCCAACTTCTAACCCCCTCCACCCCCTCATCTCCCCTCCAGGCAGGAGATGCCAACATAGTCTCAAGTGTCCACCTGATCCAAGAAGCTCATTCCTCACCAGCATCCCTCTCCAACCCATTGTCCAGTCCAATCCATGTCTGAAGAGTTGGCTTCAGGAATGGTTCCTGTCCTGGGCCAACAGAAGGTCTGGGGGCCATGACCACCGTGGTCCTTCTAGTCTCAGACCATTAAGTCTGGTCTTACAAGAATTTGGGGTCTGCATCCCACTGCTCTCCTGCTCCCTCAGGGGTTCTTTGTTGTGTTCCCTGTCAGGGCAGTCACCCGTTGTAGCTGGGCACCATCTAGTTCCTCTGGTCTCAGGATGATGTAATCTCTGGTTCATGTGGCCCTTTCTGTCTCTTGGGCTCGTAATCACCTTGTGTCCTTGGTGTTCTTCATTTTCCTTTGATCCAGATGGGTTGAGACCAATTGCTGCATCTTAGATGGCTGTTTGCTAGCGTTTAAGACCCCAGACGCCACTCTTCAAAGTGGGATGCAGAATGTTTTCGTAATAGATTTTATTATGCCGATTGACTTAGATGTCCCCTGAAACCATGGTCCCCAGACCTCTGCCCCTGCTATGCTGGCCTTGGAAGCATTCAGTTTATTCAGGAAACTTCTTTGCTTTTGGTTTAGTCCAGTTGTGCGGACCTCCCCTGTATTGTGTGCTGTCTTTCCCTTCACCTAAAGTAGTTCTTATCTACTATCTAATTAGTGAATGCCCCTGTCCCACCCCCCTCCCTCCCCCCCTCATAACCACAAAAGAATGTGTTCTTCTCAGTTTAAACTATTTCTCAAGTTCTTATAATAGCGGTCTTATACAATATTTGTCCTTTTGCAACTGACTAATTTCACTCAGCATAATGCCTTCCAGGTTCCTCTGTGTTAAGAAATGTTTCACAGATTCCTCACTGTTCTTTATCAATGCGTAGTATTCCATTGTGTGAATATACCATAATTTATCTATTCATCCATTGATGGGCACCTTCCTTGGTTGCTTCCATCTTTTTGCTATTGTAAACAGTGCTGCAATAAACATGGGTGTGCATATATCTGTTCGTGTAAAGGCTCTTATTTCTCTAGGATATATTCCAAGGAGTGGGCTTGCTGGATCGTATGGTAGTTCTATTTCTAACTTTTTAAGGAAGTGCCAAATCGATTTCCAAAGTGGTTGTACCATTTGACCTTCCCACCAGCAGTGTAGAAGTGTTCCAATCTCTCCGCAGCCTCTCCAACATTTATAATTTTGTGTTTTTTGGATTAATGCCAGCCTTGTTGGAGTGAGATGAAATCTTATTGTAGTTTTGATCTGCATTTCTCTAATAGCTAACGATCGTGAATATTTCCTCATGTATCTGTTAGCTACCTGAATGTCTTCTTTAGTGAAATGTCTGTTCATATCTCGCCCATTTTTTAATTGGGTTATTTGTCTTTTTGCAGTTGAGTTTTTGCAGTATCATGTAGATTTTAGAGATCAGACACTGATCAGAAATGTCATAGCTAAAAACTTTTTCCCAGTCTGTAGATAGTCTTTTTACTCTTTTGGTGAAGTCTTTGGATGAGCATAAGTGTTTGATTTTTAGGAGCTCCCAGTTATCTAGTTTTTCTTCTACATTCTTTGTAATGTTTTCTATACTGTTTATGCCATGTATTAGGGCTCCTAACGTCCCTATTTTTTCTTCCATGATCTTTATCGTTTTAGATTTTATATTTAGGTCTTTGATCCATTTTGAGTTAGTTTTTGTGCATGGAGTGAGGTATGGGGCTTGTTTCATTTTTTTGCAGATGGATATCCAGTTCTGCCAGCACCATTTGTTGAAAAGACTGTGTTTTCCCCATTTAACTGTTTTGTGGATGGATTTATGTCTGGATTCTCAATTCTGTTCCATTGGTCCATGTATCTGTTGTTATACCAGTCTACGAGGTCAAGTTGGTAGATTGTGGCATTTATATTTTCTGCGTCTTTATTGAGCTTCTTTCTGGATGTCCTGTCCTTCACCGAAAGTGGTGTGTTGAAGTACTATTACTGTGGAGCTGTCTGTCTCACTTTTCAATGCTGATAGAGTTTGTTTTATGTATCTTGCAGCCCTGTCATTGGGTGCATAAATATTTAATATGGTTATATCTTCTTGGTGTATTGTCCCTTTAATCATTATATAGTGGCCTTCCTTATCCTTTCTGATGGATTTAACTTTAAAGTCTATTTTGTCAGAAATTAATATTGCCACACCTGCTGTTTTTTGATTGTTGTTTGCTTGATATATTTTTTTCCATCCTTTGAGTTTTAGTTTGTGTCTCTAAGTCTAAGGTGTGTCTCTTGTAGGCAGCATATAGACGGCTCTTGTTTTTTAATCCATTCTGCCACTCTCTGTCTCTTTATTGGTGCATTTAGTCCATTTACATTCAGAGTAATTATGGATAGGTATGAATTTAGTGCTATCATTTTGATGTCTTTGTGTGTTGACAGCTTCTTTTTCCCACTTGATTTTATGTGCTGAGTAGATTTTCTTTATATATTGTCCTTTCCTCATATTTGTTGTCGTTGATTTTGTTTCTGCTGAGTCTGTATTTTTCCCTTGTATTTTATTTTGATGAGTAGGATAGTTTGTCTCCTTTGTGGTTACCTTATTATTTACCCCTATTTTTCTAAATTTATTACTAACTTTTGTTTCTTTGTATTGCTGTATTTTCCTCTCCATATGGAAGGTGTATGTTTACATTTCTTAGTCCCTCTTTATTATTTTAATGTTGTCTTCTTTTATATAATAACATTGCTGTTACCCTGTGTTGGGCTTTTTTTTTAATCTTGCTTTGTTTTTTTTTTTTTCCCCTGTCTGGGTTGACTTCTGGTTGCTCTGCCCAGTATTCTGGTCTTGGGTCAATACCTGATATTATTGATTTTGTAACCAAAGAACTCCCTTTAGTATTTCTTGTAGTTTTGGTTTGTTTTTTATGAATTCCCTCAACTTGTGTTTTTCTGGAAATGTCTTAATTTCACCTTCATATTTAAGAGACAGTTTTGATGGATATATGATTCTTGGCAGGCAATTTTTTTCCTTCAGTTTTTTAAATATGTCATCCCATTGCCTTCTTGCCTGCATGGTTTCTGCCGAGTAGTCCGAGCTTATTCTTATTGGCTCTCCCTTGTAGGTGACTTTTCTTTTATCCCTCGCTGCTCTTATAATTGTCTCTTTATCTTTGGTTTTGGCAAGCTTGATTATAACATGTCTTGGTGACTTTCTTTTAAGGTCTACCTTATGTGCAGTTCGATGAGCATCTTGGATAGATATCTTCTCATCTTCCATAATATCAGGGAAGTTTTCTGCCAACAAATCCTTAACAATTTTCTCTGTATTTTCTGTTATCCCTCCCTGTTCTGGTACTCCAATCACTCGTAGGTTATTTCTCTTGATAGAGACCCACATGATTCTAAAGGTTTCTTCTTTTTTTTTAATTCTTTTATCTGATTTTTATTCAAATATATTAGTGCCAAGTGATTTAGTTTCGAGTTCAGAAATTCTAGCTTCTATTGCTCAGTTCTGCTCTTCTGACTTTCTACTGAGTTATCTAATTCTGTAATTTTATTGTTAATCTTCTGAATTTCTGATTGCTGTCTATGGATTTTTCCAGCTTATTAAACTTTTCATTATGTCCCTGAATAATCTTTCTGATTTCTTTAGTTGCTTTATCTGTGTGTTCCTTGGCTTGTTCTGCATATTGCCTCATTTCCCTCCTGATGTCTTGAAGGGTTCTGTATGTTCAACTTTTGTATTCTGCATCTGGTAATTCCAGGAATGCACTTTCATCAAAAAGCTCCCTGGATTCTTTGTTTTGAGAGCCTGTTGAGGTGATCATGGCCTCTTTCTTTATGTGACTTGATATTGACTGTTGTCTCTGAGCCATCTCTAAGTTATTGTATTAGTTTATGCTTGCTTACTGTGTCGTAGCTGCTTGCTTTGTTTTGTTTTGGTCTACCCCTATGGGTTGCTTGAGTGAGCTAGCTTGATTATTTTCCCCTTTGGAGCTCTGATGTCCTGTCCCCAGCTGGCTAGAGCTGTTATCAGGTATATCAGTCTAGGAGTCCATTCAGTTTTCTTGTATAAATTCAGCTCAGGTTTCCAGGTAGCTGCTATCAAGTGTGTGGTACAGGCTCTGTCTGCAGTCTTTGAGGGGCAGGGGTGATTGGCCTATATACCCAATATATACGCCAATAGGGGGTATATATTGGGTATACCTATTGCAGCAGGGGGTCACGCTCTGAACAAGGCAGGGGGCTGAGAACCGACTCCCAAGTGTCTGAGGAAAACGTGTCTCTGTTCCCTAGAGCATGCCGGTGGGTGGGCTCTGCAGAGGGACCATGGGCACCAGTTGTGGGGATTTCTGTTTGTTTTATGTTGAGGCACAGTCCATACTGAAGGCTGTGGTCCTTGATCATCAGTGTTTGAAGTCCTCTTCATTTTCAGCAAGCAAGGTTGTGTCATCTGCATAATGCAGACTGTTAATTAGTCCTCCACCAATCCTGATGCCCTGTTCTTCTTCATATAGTCCAGCTTCTCAGATTATTTGCTCAGCATACAGATTGAATAGGTATGGTGAAGGGATACAACCCTAACACACACCTTTCCTGAGAGAAAATCCTAAAAAATTTCTTTTGACAATTTCTTGTCAAAATTTAGTTGCCATCTAGTTCATTCTCACCCATGGTGACCCTGTGTGTGAGTAGAACTGTTCCCTATGGTTTCCCATGGCTGGTTTTTCAGAACTACATCACCAGGACTTTCTAGACAAGTCTGGGTGGACTCGAACCTCCAACCTTTTGGGTTAGCAGCTGAGTGCATTAACCATTTGCACTCCCACGAATTCTTGGAATAAGGACTCCCTTTAATGGTACTTAACCATCCTAGGAAACAAGTTATTTAATGCCCATGTCTTATGTCCATAAAGAGATTATAATTCCTTAATAGTTTTTGTGACTGTTGTGGTGAAAGGAGTTCCTTTATGTGTCCTTTAGCTTTGGTTTTTTTTAAAAAAACAGTGTGGAAGAGTTTTTCCACTAAGCCCTTAGGAGTTGTTACCTTTGTCTTAGTCTTTTGGAGAAGCACTGTTGAGGGTTGAGTCTCCCAGATTGTTTACTCCCCAATGTGTTTGTTACTTTCGCCCAGGGAATTCCTTGCCTTGGTTGACATTTCCTGGGTAAGCTGTAAACAACTTGATGATTTTGATACTTTTGTCAGGCTTCTCCTGGTAATTAACAAGACCTGAGCTGACTGACATCTCATGGGTAATTGAGGATTGGTTGAACTCTGGTCTGGTGAAGGAGGCCCTGCCTTGCAACTCATGAGAATCAGGATATATAAAGGGCTAAAAGAGAGATTTTTGGGAGACCTTCTGGGTGGCAGGAGAAATGCTGGCTAAGAGCTGGGATGGCAGAGAAGCAGAGCCACGTGGGAGCTGAGTGGTTGCAGAGCAGCTGCACTGGCTGTGAGCTTGGCCAATTAGCAGAGGAGCAGTTGATGGCAGAAAGACCAACGATGGAGAGGCCTAATGGCAGAGAAGCCCAAAAGCAGAAAGCATCTATGAGAACTGAGCATGCTGCTACACTGGGTATCAGCTGGACTAGTTTGCAGCAGAGAGGCATGATGGCTGAGAGCCCCAATATAGAGAGCTCCTAAGAGCTGAGCAAGCTGATACACTGGCTGTAAGCTAGGCCAGTTAGTGGCTGAGAGGCCAACTATTGAGACGCTCGTGGTGGAGAGGCCTGATGGCAGAGAGCACCTGAGAGACCTGAGCAGGCTGCTAACACTGAGCCAAGACTTAAGTGTACTGAACAGGGCCAAGCATTGTCATATTTTAAAACAGATAACCGTTTCTAATGGTTTTCTGTAAACTTCTTGCCTGAACATTCTCTCAGAAGCTTGCAAAAGAATGCACACTCCAGGCTCACATATCCCAGACTTCCTAGACGAGGCCTTCTGGGCCTGGGATTATGTATTTATAGCAGGGCATTCTTCTGCACACTTAATTTTTTTTAATTGTTGTGAAAATATATGTCAGAACATTTGCCAGCACAATAAATGGCACATTTACAATTTCATAACTGATTATATTTTTCATGTAGTGTTACCATTATTGCGATCATTTTCCAAAATGTCCCACCACCATTAACGAAAATTCACTGTACCCCAAACAAAAGCTCCCCTTCCCTCTTCTTCCCACTCCTGGTAAAGATTAACAATCTTTGGTTTTTATAAATCCACTCATTTCATGTAAGTGAGATCATACTTTACTTGTTCTTTTGTGACTGACATATTTCCCTCAGCATAATATTTTCAGGGTTCATCCATGTATGACATACATCAGGACTTCATTTCTCTGTAAGGCTGAGTACTATTTCATTGTATGTATATACCACGTTTTGTTTATCCTTTTATCTGTTGGATATTTCAGTTTCCATTTTGGCTCTTGCGAAGAGAGATATAGTGAACATTGGTGTACAGGTTTCTGTTTGCCTTCCTGAATTCACTTCTTCTGGGTATATAGCTAGGTTGGGATTGTTGAGTCATGCACACTGAATTTTGAACATCTCTACTCTGAAGCCTGGATTACTGCTTCCCTCACCACCCCCACACTGTAACAGGATGGATTCATGGCAGATAATTTTCAGCAGTGCGCCACAAGCCACGCCCTCCCCTCCACTGGTCCTGTGAATTTGCATGTGTGGGAATCTCAGAATCCTCACTATTCTGATATCAACTATGAGGATAAGCATCAAAAAACCCAAATCCGTTTTTCACTGCTGCTCAGTTCTAACACTAGCTACCCATGCAGCGGTTCTTTCTCTTACTCTAGCCACTCAGAGCTAGGTCAGATTTTATGAGCTAAAATGACACCGACCTTCAGCCCAAGGCTTTGGATGCAATGATGGTCTCCTCACTTTTGACCCGTTGACTACAGATTTGGGTTTTTCCTTTACCCCTTCAAGATGCCATCCATAAGCCTATGGACTCCTTCAGGCCTCCCTCACTTATGACTGCCTACAAACACCCCCTTAACATCCTAGCCGCAAGCTTAAGATTCTCCAGTGGACTCACTTCTGACCTGGTGGCTCCTTTTAATTCCTTGAGAATGATAATTTACTAGAATCACAGAGCTCACTGAAAGTGCTGTGCTCACCATTAGAGCTTTATTATTGCAAAAAAGCATACCAATGAAGGCATGCATAGCTGAAGCCTGGGAGGATTCTGATCACAAAGCTGCTGTGTCCTGAAGGCTACAGTACCATCCTTCCCCTGTGTATAGATGTATTTCACCAACGAGGGAACCCATGGAACTTTCATATCCAGAGTGTTTATTGGCTTAATTACATAATTATGATTGGGGCCTCATGGCGTAGGCATGATTGATTGATTGATGACCCCCCCCAAACACACACATTCCCTGAGTTCAGTTGAGAAAAGGCCACGAGGTGGTTTTTCTGTCTTGGACATCACCCACTCATTAGCACAAGCCCTCAAAACACTGGCCCAGATAAGAAAGGTACCGCAATCACTCGGGATATAGGATTTTTAGTTCTCTCTCAGGAACTGCAGGCAAAGACCAAATTCCTTTAGGTAAGGTTAGTTGTACACCCCCACACTGCACATCCTGCCATGGCAAGTCAGAGTATGAGATTCCATGAACTGATCAGACAGGGTCCCAGGATGGCATGGCCAGGCCTGCCCTGAGCCTTTTGGACCAGGTGCTGAATCACCTCTCAAACGTTGACATCCCAGGTGAAGGAAGCCCAGTGTATACTTACGTGTGGTACACACAGCCTCTGTGTCCAAACCCAGGATCTTCATGATCCCAGTGCAGATCACCCTTCACCTTTCTCCATATATTCCATTCCTTCTGGGCTGACAGGCGATATCATTACATAGTGGTTAGGAGTGAGTTCTGAAGTCAGACTGCCTGGGTTTGAATCTTGCCATTCCCCAGTTGTAGGCCCTTGAGCACGTTAACTTATCTATGTCTTGATTTTATCTTTTAAAAAATTATCTGCCTCATAGGGTGGTTGTGGAAAGTAGTTAAAACGGTGCCTGGCAAACAATCAATGAAGGTATTATTCTTGCAAAAAAAAAGGGTTGCCATTGAGTCGATTCTGACTCATAGTGACCCTATAGGATGGAATAGAACTGGCCCATTGGGTTTCCAAGGAGCATCATATTAAAAAAAAAAAATTTTTTTTTCCTTTTTTTTAATATAATCCTTGTAAAATAGTAAGCGTTAAGAGTAGTAGCATCAGAACCTATCAAACTTCAGGGGGATAATGACTAGGATCAGCCAAAAGCTGATTCCTGTGAGGTGTAGGTCAGGCATTCCTCCACTCTCCAACCATTTTACCAGCTCTGACACGAGCTGTCCTCCCCACGGCACTCTCTGTTAGTTTGCTGGGTTCAAAAACGCGTTGCAATGGCCACACGGAACTCACAGACCATACTTACAGTTAAGTGGTTTATTAAAGGAAGTAACCAGGCACAACTAGGGATCAGGATCAACAGGCTAAAACTCAGGATCAGGAAGTATGTAATCAAAGTTTCCCTTCATTGCAGAACAGCTCTCTTAGCTCCTCTTGGCCATTCAGGCCTCCTCTCAGCCCCCTGAGGACAGGCTCCTCTTGGCCCTGCTGTCTATCACCACTGATTCTGCTGTTGGGCTCCTTCCATGGCTGTCACGGCCATCTGCCACTGGGCCCCTCTGAGTCTGTGAAGGTCATCAGTGTTACTGCCCTCTTTTAGGAAGTTCCTTGGCTTATCTTTCTACTTCTCTGTTCTTCTGGTTCTTCCTGCTGCTTCTCTTCTGTTTCTTTCTGTCTCAAAACTTCTGTGGGGATGGCTGCACATATACACAAACTCATTGTCAGTTTCAAGGCAGGGCCCTTGCACCAGGGCCAAAACTGACCAATCCCCTCTCAGTAGGCAGAGACACTTTATTTGCATAGTAGTTTACAGACACTTCATCTGCATAGTCTATTGACCAATCCCTGCAAAATACATACCAATCACAGGTCAGGCTGTAGCCCAGGGCCAGACCAAAAGTATCAAACCAAGTTGTTCACAGTTTACCCAGGAAATATAAGTCAACCTGGAGAAAAGTAAGAAAGACTCTGAGGTTTAAAAAAAAAAAAAGGGCAAAGTTTTCTACCTTAGGGCTTAGGGGAAAAATCTCTCAAGAAGTTTTTCCAAAGAAGGGAGGCAAAAGGCCATATAAAGGAACTAATATCACCACGGTATCTTACTAGTGAGAAGAGGAGGAGGAATTGAGAACATAGATATACCCGACCTTAATCATAAATCTGTAGCTTGATGACGACAAGGGTTGTCATGCACCGAGCCAAGGTTTTCCTATTGAGGAGTTTATTCCTTTGAGTAATCCTTTGATTGCAGAGTCCCATGTAGGGGTCAGTGAGGTGGCAAATTAAACAGCAATTTGGAGAAATGAAGTAAAGCAATCAGCACAGATAAGAGGGAGTAATCCAAGTGTTATTTGAAATAGCATCAATAAAAAGTTGTGGTGTGTGTGAGGATAACACATGGTTGTGTTTTCAGTTGATCCTTTGATCTTCTCTCATCAGTCTCCAATAACCTATATTTGCCCTGTCTGTGATGGTCACTCTATTTCACTACCACCTTATCTAAAACTTTTTCTGTCCTTAAAGCCGATTCCGTTGTTGTCCGCTTACTGGCTTTTCTCGTTCATTTTCCCAGTCGCGAGTCTCTGCTATACAGACCTTTGAACTCCCACTCGTCTGTTTCCAAGCTTTTTTTGTTTTTTAAACATTCCGTTAAGAATGGCGCGTGGATATTATTTTTCTGCCCAGCCCGCTGATAGCAATTTGATTGGTTCCATGATTTCCTTGTGAAGCTCGAGCCTCTGAAAATTTATCTATTTTCTGCAAGGGTGGAGGAGCCAGGAAACAGGACAGCGTCAGTGGCTTCTTTTTCTCTTAGCCATTCCTGGAGACTGGCTCTTGAACTTTGTCTTGCGTTCTGTACGGCTGTTATTCAAATATGGCTGCCTCTATATAGTTCTTTTGGGATAGGCGCAGACATATTACCTTGTGAGGCCATACCGGAAACCTCATCTACCGCCGTTCATCTTAGGTTCGCTATGAGTCGGAATCGACTCGACGGCTCTGGGTTTGCACTTCATCAAATGTTTGTGGCCCTGGCCGGCCTCCGTAGGCGGGCAAATATTTTGCTCGACCGGCGGAGAAGTACAAGCAGTTCACGGAAGTAAGTGCAAACTTTTTGGAACTCTTCGTAGTTCAGGATGTGAACAGATTAGTGTTTGTTTTGTTCTTGAGACAGGGCGAGGGAAGTATGTGGACGCCGTGTAGTGAGGACCTGTGGAGTTCCTGAACTGAACGCCGTGGTGGAGGTGGTTGGGGGCAAACAGGTAGGAATTGGTGCTTTTTGGGGTCAGATAGGGGGCGAGCGCCTTTGTACAACGGCTAAGGCTGTTCCGAATGTCAGGGCACAGGGTCTTTGTGGATCACTCTTGTAAGCGGTGGAGGTGGTATTTACGACGAATGCGGTGTCTGGTTCGGATTCAGGATTTAGTATGAGGTGCAGTGATGTTTGAACCGGGGGTATTGGACTTCCTACAGGGTGTGTGGTCCAGGTTTTGCATTATTACGGGGGGTGGTTAAGTGTCTGTGCTACAGCGGCTTGTGAGGACTGAAGCTTTGGGAGCCCAGGACCCCTGGCTAGAGGTTGAGTTGAGATTGGAAAATCAGTTGGTGGGACAGAAGCGGGTACAGTCCCTGGGCAGTAGTTGAAAATTTTTAACTTAGGTAATCCTCTGATCATGGCTTAGCTAGTATAGACCTAAGGACTAATCCACAACATCCACGGGTCTGTAGCTGCTCTGCCATTGCAAACATAGAGTTGAGTTGTTGTGTGGGAGACCTTATGGCCCACAAAGCTGGACAGAATTCACACTTTTTACTCTGCCAATAATCTGTATTTTGTTAATTTTTTATTTCTGTGGCAATGTAATCCTTATCCTAGTTATTTGAAAGTTCAATGTCCTAGTAAGTCCTTGTTTGTCCAATTTCAGTTCCCACTGCTAGTGTTTAGGAAAGGCAAAGAGATGAGCATGTTTATATGGAGCAATTCTATCCAAGTATGTATGTAAAAATCTGCTTGGGGGTTTCTGTCTGTAATGAGGTATAAAGAATTGCCTAGATTCCTGAAGGATAAGAATCAGGATCAGAACACAGCTGGTTCTTATCAGGTGAATGTGGTGCAGTGAATTATTTAATATGGTCCATGGTGACTCCTACAGAATGATTGTGTGGGACTATGCAAATAAGGTCCTTGTGGCCCACCAAGAAGATTGGATAGCAGATAAGGTGCTTGAGACCCTCGTGGGGGTGAGACCTCACAAGTAAAGTTGCTGGAATCCTAAAGAGGGGATTGGTCAGTATTGCCATCCTGCAAAACGAGCCATCCCAGAGTCAGAAAGGGGGACCTCTACTACCAAAAAAGGACACCCAGGAGTGGAACATGTCCTTTGGACCTGAGATCTCTGTGCTGAGAATCTCCACAGCCAGGAAACAGAAAGGGGTGTAACACCAGAGATGGCAAGAAGCTAAAGCAGAGAAATGGCTGCAGTAGAATGAGGTGAGACAGGTGAGTGGGCTTTCCAGGCCACAGAGTGAGGTGGCTACAGTTTATGTGCTGACCCATGCAGTGAAAAAGCTGAGAGCTTTCAGGCAGGTGGCTTACTGGCGGAGTAGAATGCCTCCAGGCACTTGATGGAGCTAGGCTCACTGACCCATGGAGCAAGAGAGAGCTGGGTGCCTTCTGACAGGAGGCTTCCTGACAGAGTGGAGGGCCTCTGGGCACTTCAGTGGAGCTAAAGAGCTTTGTAACATTTGCCTGAGCAGGGCAGGGGCTGAGGGCCAGAGAGAGGCCGCCTGCAGGCACAGCTGAGCAGAGGCTATCCTGATTAAATAACTGTATCCCGAGTCCTTCCTGATCTTGAACTGTAACCTGTTACTTCCATAATAAATTTCATAATCATAAGTATTATCTGTGAGTTCTGTGTGCTGTTGCAATGTATTATCAAACCCAGCAGAGAAGTAGGGATGCCTGGTGTCAGAATTGGTAAAAGGTTAGAGATTGGAGGTATGTTTGGCCTCCACCTGATAGGAATCAGCCTTGGGATGATGATGATGATTCTCCCTGCCTTCTGATGTTACAGGAGGCCTGATGACACTGTTGCACCATGTTCAGAGTGGAGGTCATACATACCCCGGCTTCCAAATACCTCATAGTTTCTGATACCAGCCATTCCCCTCATGGCACTCCTCTGCTGCACTTGGTAATTTTTTTGGAATGGTTATAAGAAGTCTCAAACTGTATTTAAAGTTAAGTGGTTTATTAATGAAGCAAAACAGCACAACTTGGGATCAGGATCAACTTGGAAATAACAGTCTGTAACTCTATCCTTTGTTTCCAACTTTCGCGTGGAATTATCAGTTCATCCTAATTACATGTTCGATTGATTTCAGACTGCAGAAGCTGACAAAAATCTTCAGTTTCTTCATCTTGGGCCTTAGTGGTTGGTGCATAAATTTGAATAGTAGTCATATTAACTGGTCTTCCTTGAAGGTGTATGGATATTATCCTATCACTGACAGCGTTGTACTTCAGGATAGATCTGGAAATGTTCTTTTTGATGATGAAAGCAACACCATTCCTCTTCAAGAAGAAGGATCGGTAATTGGAAAATATGGCCTTGGTGATAGAAACAATGGCAGAGAGCAAATGATAGAATTTTGCGAGACCAACGACTTCTTCATCACAGATACCTTTTTTCAGTAACATAAATGGCAACTATACACATGGGCCTTGCCACGGGAATCGAATCGACTACATCTGTGGAAAGAGATGATGGAAAAGCTCAATATCAACAGTCAGAGCAAGGCCAGGGGCTGACTGTGGAAAAGATGATCAATTGCTCGTATGCAAGTTCAAGTTGAAACTGAAGAAAATCAGAGCAAGTCCACGAGAGCCAAATACAACCTTGAGTATATCACACCTGAATTTAGAGACCATCTCAAGAATAGATTTGACGCGTTAAACACTAATGACTGAAGACCAGACGAGTTGTGGAATGACATCAAGGACATCATACGTGAAGAAAGCAGGAGGTCACTGAAAAGACAGGAAAGAAAAGACCAAGATGGATGTCAGAGGAGGCTATGAAACTTGCTATTGATTGTTGAGCAGCTAAAGTAAAAGGAGGAATGGATTAAGTAACAGAACTGAACAGAAGATTTCAAAGGGCGGCTCGAGAAGACAAAGTAAAGTATTATAATGACATGTGCAAAGAGCTGGAGATAGAAAACCAAAAGGGAAGAATATGCTCAGCGTTTCTCAAGCTGAAAGAACTGAAGAAAAAATTCAAGCCTCAAGTTGCAATAGTGAAGGATTCTATGGGGAAAATATTAAACGATGCAGGAAGCATCAAAAGAAGATGGAAGAAATACACAGAGTCATTATACCAAAAAGAATTAGTTGATGCTCAACCATTTCAAGAGGTAGCATATTAGCGGGAAGCTGATGGTGCTGAGGGAGGAAGTTCAAGCTGATCTGAAGGCATTGTGAAGAACAAGGCTGCAGGAATTGGTGGAATATCAATTGAGATGTTTCATCAAACGGATGCAGCACTGGAAATGCTCCCTCGTCTATGCCAAGAAATTTGGAAGACAGCTACTTGGCCAACCAACTGGAAGAGATCCATATTTATGCCTGTTCCCAGGAAAGGTGATCCAACCAAATGTTTAAATTATTGAACAGTGTCATTAATATCGCATGCAAGTAAAATTTTGCTGAAGATCTTTCAAAAGCGGCTGCAGCCGTATATCAACAGGGAACTGCCAGAAATTCAGGCCAGATTCAGAAGAGGAGGTGGAACCAGGGATATCATTGTTGATCTCAGATGGATCCTGGCTGAAAGCAGAGAATACCAGAAGGATGTTTACCTGGTTTTATTGACTATGCAAAAGCATTCGACTGTGTGGATCATAACAAATTGCGGATAACATTGCGAAGAATGGGAATTCCAGAACACCTGATTATGCTTACGAGGAACCTTTACATAGATCAAGAGGCAGTTGTTTGGACAGAACAAGGGGATACTGAGTGGTTTGAAGTCAGAAAAGATGTGAGTCAGGGTTGTATCCTTTCACCATTCCTATTCAATCTGTATGCTGAGCAAATAATCCAAGAAGCTGGACTATATGAAGAATAACGGGGCATCAGGATTGGAGGAAGACTCGTTAACAACCTATGTTATGCAGATGACACAACCTTGTTGCTGAAAGTGAAGAGGACTTGAAGCACTTACTGACAAAGATCAAAGACCACAGTCTTCAGTATGAATTACACTTCAACATAAAACAAAAATCCTCACAACTGGACCAATAAGCCACATCATGATAAATGGAGAAAATATTGAAGTTGTCAAGGATTTCATTTTACTTGGATCTACAATCAACACCCATGGAAGAAGCAGTCAAGAAATCAAACGAGGCAGTGCATTGGACAAGTCTGCCTCAGAGGACCTCTTCAAAGTGTAGAAAAGCAAAGATGTTTCCTTGAAGACTAAGGTGTGCCTGACCCAAGCCATGGTATTTTCAATCACCTGATACGCATGTGAAACGTGGACAGTGAATAAGGAAGACCGAAGAAGAATTGATGCCTTTGAATTGTGGTGTTGGCAAAGAATATTAAATATACCATGGACTGCCAAAAGAATGGACAAATCTGTCTTGGAAGAGGTACAACCAGAATGCTCCTTAGAATCAAGATGGCGAGACTGTGTCTTACGTACTTTGGACATGTTATCAGGAGAGATCAGTCCCTGGAGAAGGACATTAGGCTTGGTGAAGTACAGGGTCAGCAGAAAAGAGGAAAACCCTCAATGACATGGATTGACACAGTGGCTGCAACAATGGGCTCAAGCATAACAATAATTGTGGGCATGGTGCAGGACTGGGCAGTGTTTCATCCTGTTGTACGTAGGGTCACTATGAATCGTAACCGACTCAACAGCACCTAACAGCAATTCCCAAAACTTCTAACTAAAACTCTTGTACCAATTATTCTATGTCTATTTCACTTAACAGAGATACTTTATCATACTTTGACTAGATAAGCTGGAGAGTCAAGATTCCACTTAAATATAGTCCAGCTAACTCCGTGCTGTCTCCAAAAGGTTATGGATGTTTTCTTTTTTATTCACCTCTGTATCCTCAGGTCCCGGGCCAGGTACAAAGGCAGCATGTGACAAATATTCCTTATATTCATAAATAGACTCAGTGTAAGTCTATTGTTTCATAAGTCCCTTTACGTAATATAGGGTTCTAAAATTGATGGTAGACATTCTGGTTTTCAGCTGATCCTTCACAGTGATGAGGACAAACTGAACTGATACAAATGTGCCCCAATTCCCACCAATCCAGTACTGCCCTTTACCCACCAGTCACCTCCTTTATGATTTTTCATTTATAACACCTGGAGGGAAACCCTGGTGGCATAGTAGTTACGTGCTACGACTGCTAACCAAAGGATCGGCAGTTCGAATCTGCCAGGCGCTCCTTGGAAACTCTACGGGGCAGTTCTACTCTGTCCTATAGGGTCGCTATGAGTCAGAATCAACTCGATGGCACTGGGTTTGTTTTTTTAACACTTGGAGGCACCCTGAATCAGTGTCAAGTCGACAGCAACTAACAACAACAAGCAACTTTTCAGATACCAATTATCTTTTGTGTTTTAAAAATTCACATTAATGATCTTGTCCACTGACATCAACTCGGGCTTTCGTTCATTTAATTGACACAATAATCAATGCATATGCGTTTAGGTTAAAATTATATTATGTCTTGATGTCTATGCACATAGTTACATAGAATGAGTTCCTGGAGGACCACATCATGCTTGATAAAGAAGAAGACCCTCAACGAGATGGATTGACACAGCGGCTGCAACGATGGGCTCACACACGGCAATGATTGTGAGGATGGCGCAAGACCTGGCAGTGTTTCATGCTCTTCTGTATTGGGTCACTGTAAGTTGGAACCCAGTTAATGGCACCTAACAACAACAACAAAAATGTTGCCTAAAGTGTGTGTACTTCTTAATAGTTTCTGCAGCAGAAGGGTCTTCCCTTTTCGGTTAGGTTTTAGGTGACCTGTTTAAAATATGTTTCAGTACACTAGTATCTTCTTAAACTTTTATGGATTTGCTTTGTCATTGAGAGTTACAGTTGAACAAGGTTGTATATTTGTGTATGTTGTGAGGTCAACCTTATTTTTTTCTTTCATATATATATTTGATTGCCCACGTGCCATTTTTTGGAAGGAGATCTTTTGCCCATATATCTGCAAATTCTGAATCTTAGGTTTCAATGCTCATTCATGTAAAATGTTCTAGGGCACTAAATAAAGGGACAGTCAACGTATGGGGATCATCGTGTTAGGGTGATTGCCAAAAGCAGTGATAATGTGTGCCTAGAGGAAATGTACCACTCACATTGAATTTTTCCTTCAGCCTACAGGTCCTGACTCTTCAGCTGCAAGAGAATGAATTGAAGAAAGGAGGAAAAGTTTCCAGGATTTGGGTATTGTCATTTCTGGGGACACCCTTCACAGGAGACTGAGATTTCTGAAGAGAAATTTAGAGCAGATCCAGAAAACACAGAGAGAGAGATCCCAGATGCTGGCTTTGTCACAAGAATAAAAGAAAATGGTCAAGGTCCAGGTGACTTTTAGTTTGTTTTATGCCTTCCTGTGTTTCCTAGTGGATTTTTAGAGGCCTGTAAAATACCAATTCAGTTCATCTGAAAAGTATAAATTTGGAAAAGTCAGACCCGGAGAGAAATAGACTCTGACTTCAACATCAGGCAAAGTAGGTTCAGGAATATATCGTTCATGGGATTAACACTAAATTATTGATGTTGAACACAATACATACTGAACAATCATACAGGTTACCTTAGCTGTCAAC
This sequence comes from Elephas maximus indicus, assembly GCF_024166365.1. Classification (NCBI taxonomy): domain Eukaryota; kingdom Metazoa; phylum Chordata; class Mammalia; order Proboscidea; family Elephantidae; genus Elephas; species Elephas maximus. The sequence continues at coordinate 95,245,862 of NC_064829.1, read as the reverse complement.
TAGCATCTAATGTTTCTCTGGCCAACATAAGAGAAACTTTATAATTTAAATGATATGCCCAGTTTTTGAGGAGAAAGATCAGTGCCTCAGGTGATTTTAGTATTTTATGGGACTTTTGTCAGAGTAAGTTTCTTTCATGGCTCGTGTTTTAGGTGATGTGGTGGATGCTGTCCTGAACAGCAGCATTCTCATGAATGCAAAAGCAGGTTTCCTATGGCTGTTTCTTCCCAGGTCCCTCGTAGACCCCCTGTGGGAATAGACCAAGCAAACTCAGTGGACACAGGAGACAAATGCAAGTTAGCCTGTGCCCTCAGCTTGTGGCAGTCTGTGTTTATCTAGGAATTAAACCTAAACATCCTTGGTAAATGGAGGCAATGCACAGATTTCAAACAATTCTCAATGAACTGGTGTTTGAGTAGAGATTTGAAAGTAGGGAGTAGGTCTGTGACCTTGTACACACTGTTAAGCTGTTGTGCACCTGAGTTTTCCTATCTGTGAAACAGGAATGACGATGAAGGTGCCTCATGTGGAGATGAAATTAGTCAGTCTATTTAAAGCTCATAGAAGAGTGTCTAATAAGTGATATGAAAGAGCATCCAGTGCCCCTAGTTTTTCCAGTGTTTGTTATTGCAGTGTTACCAAATGTTAACACTTTCAGCAACATTCATGGTCAAGTGTTTTCCTGTCTTGCTTGCTTTTGGATTTTTCTAATTACTGGTAAGGTTGAGATCTCCTTTGTGTTGGCTAGTTAGATTATTCATTTTTGCAAGGAACCGTCCATATTCTTTGCTCATTTATAAATTCTGATAAGTCTTATTGATTTAAAGGAATTGTTTCTATGTACTGTATATTGATCTTTCTATTTTGGAAAATATTTTTTCCAAACTGTCATTTGTCTTTTTCCATGCAGAAGTTATAAATTTACACATTTTCCCATTCTGGCTTTTGACTTGTGTCATAAATATATTCTACATTTTCATACCTTTTTTTTTTTCAAGTTTAGGTCTTAATATGACTTATCTGTTGGTTCCCAGCAAAGTGTTCCCAACATTTTAGAGGCTTAAAACAGTTCACATTTACTGTCTCCCAGCTTCTGTGGTCAGGAATCCAGACATGGCCTCTCTTGGTGCTCTGCTTCTTGGTCTCTCACAAGACTGCAATAAAAGTGTTGGCTAGGCGAAAAGGACACGAAAAGAGAGAGTGGAGGGAGAGAGCAGGCTGTCTCATTAGGGGGAGAGTAATTGGGAGTGTGTAGCAAGGTATATATGGGTTTTTGTGTGAGAGACTGGCTGGATTTGTAAACTGTCACTTAAAGCACAATAAAAATTATTTAAAAAAAAAAAGTGTTGGCTAGGGCTGGCGTCTGACCTGAGGCTCGAATGGTGAAGGGTCTGCTTTCAAGCTCACTTACTTGGTTGTGGGCTGGATTCATTTCCATGAGGGCCTCAGTTCCTCACTGTGTGTTGGCCAGAGGCAGCCCTCAGATACTTGCCATGTGGGCCTCCCCAACATGGCAACTTACTTCATTAAAACCAGCCAGACAGAAGTAACTTTTCTAATGTGTAATCTAGTGACAGAATGGCATTCCATCACCTTTGTCATAGTCTGTTAGATAGGAGCAAGTCACGAGGGCAGCCCCTGCTGAAGGGTAGGGGACTGTGCACAGGTATAAAGATGATCACGGGGCTGTCATAGAATCTGCCTACCACAGGTCTTTCATTCAGTGAAAAATTGTTTTTGAGTTCAGAGTGAGGTCCTTGGATATTGCTTCTGCCTTACTCTGTTTTCCCTTTCAGAAGTTATGAACAGACATGTGTTAGACATTCTCACACTATTCATGTTTACTACCCTCTCCTTTACATTCTTTGTCTCTGCTACATTTTCAGTGATTTCTTAAATTGTAAATTATGGCCGACAGTTATCTGTTTAGAGTATTTATATGCTGTTAACTTGTCTGTTCACATATATCCATAAGTGTTTGTATATATGTATATACATGTCTGTGTATTTTTGTGTGTGTATGTTATTCTGTTTTTCCCACATCTACCCAATTATCTTGTCTGTTATTCTTCAAATATTTTTGATGGCTTCTTTAATTACTTTCTATAGATTAAACACATATATTAAGTATATCATTTGTTGTGATTCAGATACCTGGGTTTTTTTCTCTGTAGATTCTGTTATTGGTTCCGAAGGCTCATGTTGAATGTAGGAATGTGTTTTATTCTTCTGGCTGTCACTAACATGTATTTATCTCTTTGCACATATGTGGCCTAACACATACACACTTACATATGTGTGTGTGTCTGTATATATATCCATGTATATATACACATATGCACACATACATACACTCTCTTTTATCCACATAAATACATATACACGTACACACACCACGTGTTTCTGTGTGTGGATGTGAGATGTTTCTGGGTTAGTAAGAGGATTCACTGCTACTCATTATAGAAACTTCTGATTTGATAAATGGGTAGATGATTGAATACACAAATTCAGAATATTTTGTTAAGATTTCATGTCTCTTACATGGTGTTGAAAAAAACACTAGCCTTGTGGTTCCAGCATATGTAGAGGAAATCAGCAGAACTACTTTCTTCGCATTTCAACCGTATCATCAAAAGGAAGTAAATTCATGAAATGGAACCCTGTTATTACAGGAATCACTGACATTCAGTGATGTGGCTGTGGAGTTCACCTGGGAGGAGTGGCAGCTCCTGGACCCTGCTCAGAAGGACTTGTTCTGGGATGTGATGTTGGAGAACTACAACAACCTGCTGTTGGCAGGTAAGGACAGTTCTCCTGTGTCACTCAGAGGGTGGCCAGTCAATAACCTTTCTCAGCTGTTGAAAGCTTAGGAGTGTCTCTGGTGCTCTGAAGTGGTAGATTCTCAGTCCAGTCTGTGGCCCTAGATGAGTGAATATACACTCCTGGCTCCTGAGAGATACCTGTACTCCGTATGTCTGAAGATTGTTTTTCACAAATGTAGCATTCTGCAGGCTTTACAATCCCAAGGCCAATTTGGTGAGTCTAACATTCTGTGATTTCCCACCAACAGGGTATCGAGTTAGCGAACCAGACGCACTCTCCAGGTTAGAACGAGGAGAACAGCCATGGACTATATCAGACGAAAGTCATACTCGAAACTTTTCAGGTGAGTGATTGAAAAGCAGCAAGGCGGGAAGCCTGTCGTAAAATGGTGGAATGGTAGTAGCATTGTCAGAACCTGTCTATCTTTAGGGGAATAATGAGAATCAAGATCAGCCCAAAGCTGATTCCCATGAGGTGGAGGTCTGAAAAACTAACTTTTTATTGGAATCAGTACAAAGCTAGTTCCCGTGAGTTGGAAGTTAAAGATGTTCAAAATGTCCAACTTCTTGAAACTGCTATCCCACTCCATAATCTCTAACATCAGCTATTCCACCTCCCCTCAGTATTCTGCCTTCCGTCTTTGGGTTCCCTAATTTGCTGCAACATCTCACAGGACTTATAAACAGTACTTAAAGTTAAGTGGTTTATTAGGGAAGAGAGAGGGTACAGCTCAGATCAGGATAAACTTGGAAGCAAGAGGAACAACTCAGGATACAGTTCTTCAATCAGGACAGGTTCTTTTTGCTCTTTGCTGTTGGGCCCTGCTTGGGGCCTTCTGCTGGGCCTTGCTCGGGGCCTTCTCACTCAAGTGTTACAAGTCTTAGTTCCATGGATTGGCAAGCCCCGCCACAGCCATCTTGCACTAGTCTCCTGGTTCCTGACGTCTCATGCTGCTGTTCCTCTTGCTGCTGCCTTCAGTGTTACAGCTCCTCTCTCTCTTTCTGACTCCCTCTTCCAACCTCTGACAGATAAGCTTGTCATATAGCAAGCTTCTTATCAATTTGAACGTGTGGTCCCTTCCAGCAAGACCATGAACTAACCAGTCCCAAATAAGGGATCCACGTACCTGTGGTGTGGTGGATCGTTTTTGTATAGCCTTTCTCGCCATGGTCTTGTAACTCTAACCCAGTCGATTGGGTGGGACTGTGCAAATAGGATAATTGTGGCCCACCAAGGGATTGGTCAGTTTTGCCATCCTGCTGGGCTTGGAGTGAGCCATCCAGAGGTGGAAAGGAGAGGATCCCACTACCACCAAGGAAGAACAGCCAAGAGTAGAGCGTGTCCTTTAGATCTAGGATCCATGTGCTGAGAAGCTCCTGGAACCATGAGCCCCATAGAGAAGAAAGCGAAAGAGAGAATGATGGAACTGAAGACAGTGAGAAACGGTGACAGAGAAAGTGGCAAGAGAACACACAGAGCGAGAAAGCTGAGTGCCTTTGAGCCAAGGTTTACCGGTGGATTGTGGTGCCTCTGGGCACTTATTGGCAGAGCTAAAAGAGCTTTGTAACACTTGCCTGAACAGGACAGAGGTTGAGGGGCCCCAGAGAGGCATGCCTGCGGCATAGCTGGCAAGAAGCTGTCTTGACGGAAGAACTGTATCCTGAGTGTTCCTAAACCTGAATTTTGAACTGTTACTTACCTAATAAACCCCATAATTGTGAGTACCGTCTGTGAGTTCTGTATGGCCACTGCAGTGAATTATCAAACCCAGCAGAGAAGTAGAGAGTGCTGTGGTAGGGACAGTTGGCGTCAGAATTGGTAAAGGTGGCGGAGCGAGGAGGACTGTCTGACCTCTGCCTCATGGGAATCAGCCTTGGGATGTTGATCTTGATTTTCCACCCCCCTTGTTAAGAGAGAGGAGGTCAGATGCAGCCCCCATACCACTTAACAACTCGTTGTCAGCTTCAAGTCATGACCACTGCCGGTGGGGCTACTCAGTAGGCCAGACACATAACAGTGTCTCTACAGTGTCTCTCCCATGTGAGACCTCTTGTTCTTTGTAGGAGTTTAGAGGAAAATACACCCATCTGTCTCTGCTGTGATCAGATCCCTGTTTATTTGACATCTTGTTTTTATTTGTATACTTTTCTTCTTATTAGGATTCATAAATGTTAACTTTTTCATATCCTGCCACCACTCTTGCCGTGAAATTCTAACTGCCAGGCTACTCTCCAAAGAGAGAACTTTGAATCATAACTGTCCTCTGAGTATGGCACCTTCCTCCCTTACTGAGAAATACTGGTTTCCCTTCCTATCATCCTGCCACACCTTGGATGTCGCACCCTCACAGTAAGCTGGTCTCACTGTGCTTCTATCTGCTTCCTCAACTTCTCTTTCCTCCACACTGAGGTGCTCCTAAGGTGCTGATTTTCATTTTCTCATTTGTTCTCTTAACACTTTAAAATTTCCCTCATTCTAATGAGTTAACCTCCTTCGCTTCCCTAGAAGAGGCTGTTGAATTGACATCTCCCTTGATATCATATAACATAAACCTTTTATATATACATATTTTACTCATCCAAAAAAACATTTTTTACATTCTGCATTCTCAGTTCCACCATAAATCATATCATAACTAATGTCTACTTCAATTTAATTTCTTTATGTATTTACTAATTATGATCTTTCTCTTAGTTCATTGTGAACGTTACCACTGTATTCACTTCAGTCCCTCAGGGAACTTCCATTCCAAAGTTCTAAACGTGAGAATGAGTAAAACTCAACGGCACCTAACAACAACAACAAAACTCTGGTGTTCCTCTTCTTCTAATGTATATTTTTTTTGTTGTATGATCATGATCTTCTTCCCTTGTCTGTGCTTATATCGTATTTATATACTAAAGTTTTTTAAATTGTTGCCTCCAGTCGAGACTTTTCTCAAGATTTATGAATCCTGCTGAGATCTTCATTTCTGTACTTGGATATTTAATAACTGTCTAGAAGTTGATATGCTTCAGAACTTTTGCTTGAACATTCTATACTTCAGTGATATTGCTGATCTCGTTAAAAGACAATACTACCCCATCGCTCAACCCAAATACTTAACAGCAACTCTTAATTCCTTACTTTCTTTACTTCACCGCAACCTACCACCCTGGCAACAGTGAATCCATCGGTGAGCCTTCTCTTCCTCCAAATAAATCCTTATTTCCTTCTCCTCTCTCCACCGTCTTTCAAACCACGCTTCACAATCTACAGCTACTTTCTCTGTATTTCCTTGCTTTTTTTATTGACTTTTACCAAAGTACAATGTAAGCTCCATAAACATGAGGAATATGTTTGTGTACCACCAATATGTTTACTGCGTACGTGTGAAATTTGTTTTGTCCCATTTGTAACATTCTGCATTCTTCAGACACCCAATTATGCCTGCTGCATAGTTGTCATTCGGTAAGGGTCTGTGGAACGAATGAATCTTACCTTCACCAGTTTGGAACAGGTATCCCTCCAGCCTCTATGGTCTGCTGTTCACAGTGATATCCTTGTACTTTACAGTCTCCTCAAGTTTCTGAAGGCCTTCTTTAGGTATTTATTTGTTATGGATGATCTAACCTTGTTTCTGTACTAACTGCTTTGAAGTTTTACTTGTTTATATTATTGTGTGTTCACTTGTGTTTACCAGTGTGCAAGGCACGTTAAACATGGAGTTTTAGTTGCACTCATACCATAGGATTGTCACTAAAGAGACACCTTACATCAAAACATTTTTTTAATCAGTTTAATCCTAATGGAGATGATGGAAGGACTCATTGTTCTCTTCTCTCCTAGAAATCTGGGAGGTTGATGATCATCTGCCTGGGCACCAGCAAAATGAAAGCCAGGTGGACAGCATGGAACAGCGCTCTGAGCATAATGCATTGGAAAATATTATTCATGAGCACAAAAGTCATTTTCCTTTAAGGGAAAATCATGGTATGTTTGACTTACATGGCAAAGCTGTGAAATCAAATTTAATCAACCAGAGCAAAAGCGATGAAATAAAAAACTCTGCTGAGCTTAACAGAGTTGAGAAAACCTTTCTCCATGCTGACCAGGAGCAGTTTCATATTGAGTCTAAATTCCCTGAGAATCGAATATCCAACACTACTAAGTCCCAGCTCACTAAGCCCCAGAAAACTCACAAGATAGAGAAACTGCAGGTATGCAGTGAATGTGGGAAAGCCTTCATCAAGAAGTCTTGGCTCATTCGTCATCAGATCATTCACCCAGGAAAGGGTCCCTTTGTATGTAGTGAATGTGGAAAATCTCTTACCCAGAAGTCAAGTCTCATTAGACATCAGAAATGTCACAGAAAAGAGAAACTCTTTCAGTGCAGTGAATGTTCGAAAGCTTTCTCCACAAAGCACAAGCTTATTATACATCAAAGAACTCATAAAGAGAGACGGCATGGCTGCAACGAGTGTGGAAAAACTTTTCTTTACATGTCTTGCCTTTTTAGACATAAAATAAAACACACAAGGAAGAAACGTGTAGATTCAGGCAAAGTGGAAGACCCTTCCCGAGCAAGTCATTCCTCATCACATACCGGTGATCTCATGCGGGATAAAAACCCTGTTAGTACAGTGACTGTGCAGATACCTTCTGTGGCAGCTCAGACATCAGTAAACACCAGTGGGCTCTTAGCTAGTAGGAACGTGGTCCTTGTGGGACAGCCTGTTGGCAGAAGGGAACCCTCAGGAGATAACAGAGAATTTGTACAGCAGGGAGTCCTTATGAACACGGTGAATGTGGTAGTGCCCGTGAATGCGGTGAATGTGGTAGTGCCTATGAATGCGGTGAATGTGGTGGTACCTTCAGTGTCCAACTGTATCTTATTTTATGTTCCACAAAACCCGTAGGATAAACTCAGATACCTTCAGTCGGGACTAGTGATTAGCAAAAATTTCTACTTGACTGTATAGGTAGTAAGTATATCCTGAGGGAAATCATATGAATGCAGGAGCTAGGGAAGCTGATATGCTCATTGTACGTAAATATATCCATTGATATCGAGACGTAATCTGATTTTAACCAAAGTGCGTACACATTGGATTGCTCTGTTTTGTTGATTAAATGACTGAAAGTCTGAGTTCATGTCAGTGGACAAAATAGGGAACATGGGTTTCTAAAACAGAAAAAATAATCAGTATCTGGAATGTTGCCAGTTATTTGCCATCAAATCAATTGTGATTCATGGCAACCCCATGTGGTATAAAAAAAATCACATAGGAGGTGATTGGTGGGTAAAGGGCAGCATTGGATTGGTGGGAATTGGGGCACATTTATGTCAGTTCAGTTTGTCCAGATCAGTGGGAAGGATCAATTGAAAACCAGAATGTCTACCGTTAATTTTAGAATTCTATATTTTGCAGGGGGACTTATGAAACAATAGACTTACGTTGAGTCTATTCATGAGTGTAAGGAGTATTTCTCACATACTGCCTTTTTGCCTGACCCTGTTTCCGGGAGCTGAGGACACAGTGGGGAATAAAAAAAAGTCTATGCTGTTTTGGAGAGACATTGAGTTAGTTGTATTATATTTAAACGGAGTCTTCACACTCCAGATAATCTAGTCAAAGGATGTGGGCATGGCAGAGGTGTCTGACCTTCTGTAACTTCACAAGGAGGAAGAAGAATCAAGATTAACAGCCTAAGGCTGAGTCCTATGAAGGGGAAATCAAATGTACCTCCTCTCCCCACCATCTTTACCAATTCTGCCACCAACCGTCTCTCTCATGGCACTCTACTTCTCTGCTGGGTTTGATGATTCATTGTTATGCCATACAGAACTCACAGACCATATTCACAGTTACGGGGTTTATTAGGGCAATAACAGGTTACAATTCAGGCTCAGAAACGCTGAGGATAAATTTCTTCAATTAGGACAGCTTCTTTTCAGCCATGCCCACAGGCATGCCCCTCTCTGGCCCTTCAGCCTCTGCCCTGCTAGGGCAAGTGTTAAAAATCTTTTTTTTAACTCTGCTGATAAGTGGCCAGAGGCACCCAACTCTGCCAGTAAGCCTTGGGCCGGAGGCACTCAGGTCTGGCTCCATGGGTCTGCAGCCTAGTGCCACCGGATGGCCAGAGACACCCTTCACCAGCAAACCTCCGCCCAAAGGCACTCAGCTTTATCGTTCTGCAGAAGCCCACTGCACCATCTCCTCCTGGTCATCTAATTCTGTTGCCTCCATTTCAGTGCCACCACCTCTGGCTGTTTTCAGTGTTACAGGTCTCTCTCAATCTCCTGGCTCTAGGAGCTTCTTGCAGGGATCCCAGGTCCAAAGGGAGCGCTCCAGTCCTGGCTCTTTGTGGCAGTGTGACCCTCTCCTTCCCACCTCTGAGATGGCTCGTTTTAAGCCTAATGGGATGGCAAAACTGACCAGTCCCTTTGTTAGGGTGCCATAGACCTTATTTAGATGGTCTCACCACCACATGGGTGCCCTGAACTTTATTTTATTGTTAATAGGGTATCCAGTCCCCTTGGTAGGCCACAATTACCTTAATTCCCGTGTTGTCGTGTGCCATGGAGTCGATTCCAACTCATAAAAACCCTATAGGACAGAGTAGAACTGCGCCATAGGGTTTCCAAGGAATGGCTGGTGGATTCGAGCTGCCGACCTTTTGGTTAGCAGCCTGAGCTGAGCTCTTGATGACTTCTGCAGCATAGCTGCAAGACCATGGTGATAAAAGTGACCCATTGCACCACAAAGGATGATGTAATATCTACATCAGTTGAGGTAGACATGGAATAATTGGTACACCGGTTTTAGTTAAAAGTTCTGGTAGTGGGAAAGTCCTAAAAAATTTTAATGACAATTTCTTGTCAAAATCTAGTTGCCATTTGAGTTGATTCCTGCTCCTGATAACCCCATGCATATGAGAATAGAACCATGTTCCCTGGGGTTTTCCATGGCTGATTTTTCAGAAGTAGATCATCAGGCCTTTATTCGAAGCACCTGTGGGTAGACTCGAGCTTCCAACCTTTCAGGTTAGCAGCCAAATTCAGTTAACTATTTGCACTATCCACAGATTGTTGGGGTAAGGACTCCTTTTAATGGTAGTTAACAATACTTGTTAAGTTGTTGTTGGTGAAGAATAACAAATGTACTGTGGACTGCCAAAAGAACAAACAAATCTGTCTTGGAAGAAGTACAACCAGAATGCTCCTTAGAAGCAAGGGTGGTGAGACTTCGTCTTACATACTTTGGAAGTGTTATCAGGAGCGATCAGTTCCTGGAGAAGGACATCATGCTTGGTAAAGTAGAAGGTCAGCAAAAAAAGGAAGACCCTCAACGGGATGGATTGACACAGTGGCTGCAACAGTGGGCTGGAGCATAACAATGATTGTGAGGATGGCACAGGACCAGGCAATGTTTCGTTCTGTTGTACGTAGGGTCACTATCCATTGGAACCAACTTAAAAAAAAAAAAAAAAAAGGGCACCTAATAAAAACAACAGTCCTTGGAAACAAGGTATTTATTTTAATGTCCATGTCTTATCTCCCCAAGAAGATTATACATTCCTTGATAGTTTTTGTGACCATTTTGGTGAAATGAGTTTCTTTATGTGGCCTTTTGCTGTTTCTTGTTTTTCTTTTTTTTAATGGCTTGGAAGATTTCCCCCATAAGCCAGATTGCAAGGCCTGTCTTGTGAGGCTTGTCTGGATGGGTTTGAACTGCCAACCTTTGGTTAGTAGTCCAGCACTTCACCATTTGTGCCACCTAAACACTCCAAGAATGGAGCAGAGCACAAGGATGGGAGGAGGTGAAATCCTTTTGCAGTACCTTGGAAGTGAACCCTTATATCAACATTGAGATTTGCACCATTTCAAAGATTCCAGGTTCTCTGTCATGTGCTGAATTGAGACATGTTACTTCTCTTCATTATTCCTTCTCCCTTTGCTGGGAGTGAGGCTCTTGGCCTGTCTCTTCTATGCAGTTTCCTTAATTCCATATAGTAAGTTAAGTGAGTGTTGTTCAAAGAAACAGAGATGGAAATTTGCCATGCTGTTTCTATCACAGAACTCCGTCTGAAATCCTGGGTTAGTGGGCAATTCAGTCCTTTAGAAATACTTTCAAGCACCATCATTGTTTCAGGCACTTTTACACACTAAGGATACAATGGTGGAAAAAGACAGATTTTATGGATACTATACAGTCTTTTTTTTTTTTTTATACAGTCTAGCAGAGAGACATACGGTAAAGTGGAGAATACAACATTGGGAAGCAATAATTGCTGTGAAGGAAAATAAGGACTACCCATAGACTCCTTCACTATTGCAACTCGAGGCATGAATTTTTTCTTCAGTTCTTTCAGCTTGATATTGCCGAATGTGTTCTTCCCTTCTGGTTTTCCATGTCCAGCTCTTTGCACATGTCATTATAATATTTTACTTTGTCTTCTATAGGGTCGCTATGAGTCGGAATCGACTCGACGGCAGTGGGTTTGGGTTTTTGTTTTTTGTCTTCTCGAGCCACCCTTGGAAATCTTCAGATCTTTTACTTCATCATTTCTTCCTTTTGCTTTAGCTATTCGATGTTCGAAAGCAAGTTTCAGAGTCTCCTCTGACATCCATCTTGGTCTTTTCATTCTTTCCTGTGTTTTCAATGACCTCTTGCTTTCTTCATGTATGATGTCATTCTACAACTTTTCTGGCCTTGGGTCATTAGTGTTCAATGCGTCAAATCTATCCTTGACATGGTTTCTAAATTCAGATGGGATATACTCAAGGTGGAACTTTGGCTCTCATGAACTTGCTCTGATTTTCTTCAGTTTCAGCTTGAACTTGCATATGAGCAATTGATGGTCTTTTCCACAGTCAGCCCCTGGCCTTCTTCTGACTGATGATATTGAGCTTTTCTGTCGTCTCTTTCCACAGATGTAGTCAGTTTGATTCCTGTGTATTCCATCTGATGAAGTCCACGTGTATATAGTCGCCATTTATGTTCGTGAAAAATGGTATTTGCAATGAAGAAGTCGTTGGTCTTGCAAAATTCTATCATTCGATCTCCAGCATTTTTTCTTTCACTAAGGCCATATTTTCCAACTACCGATCCATCTCCTTTGTTTCCAACTTTCATGTTCAATCAACAGTAATTATCAATGCATCGTGATTGCATGTTTAATCAATTTCAGACCGCAGAAGCTGGCCTTAGTGGTTGGTGCATAAATTTGAATAATAGTGTTATTAACTGGTCTTCCTTGTAGGCGTATGGATATTATCCTATTACTGACAGTGTTGTACTTCAGGATAGATCTTGAAATGTTCTTTTTGACGATGAGTGCAACACCATTCCTCTTCAAGTTGGCATTCCCGGCATAGTAGACTGTATGATTGTCCAATTCAGAATGCCAATACCAGTCCATTTCAGCTCACTAATGCCTAGGATATCAATGTTTATGCGTCCCATTTCATTTTTGATGATTTCCAATTTTCCTAGATTCACACTTCTTACATTCCCTCTTCTGATTACTGATGGATATTTGCAGCTGTTTCTTCTCATTTTGAGTCATGCCACATCACCAAATGAAGGTCCCAAAAGCTTTACTCCATCCACATCATTAAGATTGAGTCTACTTTCAGGAACCAGCTCTTCCCCAGTCGTCTTTTGAGTGCCTTCCAACCTGGGAGGCTCATCTTCCAGCACTATATCAGACAGTGTTCCGCTGCTATTCATAAGGTTTTCACTGGCTAATTCTTTTCAGCGGTAGACTGCAGGGTACTTCTTCCTAGTCTGTCTTAGTCTGGAAGCTCAGCTGAAACCTGCCTTCCATTGGTGACCCTGCTGGTATCTGAATACCAGTGGCATAGCTTCCAGCATCACAGCAACACGCAAGACCCCACAGTACAATGAACTGACAGTGTTCTACCATTTCAAGAGGTAACATATGACCAGGAACCTATGGTACTGAAGGAAAGAGTCCAAGCTGCGCTGAAGGCATTAGCAAGAAACAAGGCTACAGGAATTGACAGAATATCAATTCAGATGTTTCAACAAACAGATGCTGTGCTGGGAGTGTTCACTTGTCTATGCCAAGAAATTTGGAAGACAGCTACCTGGCCAACCAACTGGAAGAGATTCATATTTATGCCTATTCCCAAGAAAGGTGATCCAACCGAATGAGGAAATTATTGAACAATATCATTAATATCACATGCAAGCAAAATTTGCTGAAGTTCATTCAAAAGTGGCTGCAGCAGTATATCGACAGGGACCTGCCAGAAATTCAGGCCAGATTCAGAGGAGGACGTGGAACCAGGGATATCATTTCAGATGCCAGATGGATCCTGGCTGAAAGTAGAGAATACCAGAAGGATGTTTATGTGTGTTTTATTGACTGTGCAGAGGCATTCGACTGTGTGGATCATTACAAATTATGGATAGCATTGCAAAGAATGGGAATTCCAGAACACCTAATTGTGCTCATGAGGAAAAAGGGGATACTGAGTGGTTTAAAGTCAGGAAAGGTGTGCATCCAGGATGTATCCTTTCACCATACCTATTTAATCTGTATGATGAGCAAATAATCTGAGAAACTGGACTGTATGAAGAAGTATGCGACATCAAGACTGGAGGAAGACTCATTAACAACCTGTGTTATGCAGATGACATAGCCTTGCTTGCTGAAAGTGAAGAGGACTTGAAGCACTTACTGATGAAGATTGAAGACTACAGGCTTCATTCAGTATGGATTACACCTCAACATAAAACAAAAATTCTCACAACTGGACTAATAAGGAACATCATGATAAATGGAGAAAATATTGAAGTTGTCAAGGATTTCAGGATTTCATTTTACTTGGAGCCACAATCAACACCCATGGAAGAAGCAGTCAAGAAATCAAAAGAGGCAGTGCATTGGACAAATCTGCCTCAGAGAACCTCTTTAAAGTGTTGAAAAGCACAGGTGTCACCTTGAAGACTAAGGTGTGCTGACCCAAGCCATGGTGTTTTCAGTCACATGATATGCATGTGAAAGCTGGACAATGAATAAGGAAAACCGAAGAATTGTCCCCTTTGAATTGTGGTGTTGGCAAAGAATATTGAATATACCATGGACAGTCAAAAGAATGAACAAATCTGTCTTGGAAGAAGTACAACCAGAATGCCCCTTAGAAGCAAGGATGGCGAGACTGCGTGGCGAGACTGCATCTTACATGCTTTGGACATGTTAGGAGGGATCGGTCCCTGGAAAAGGACATCATGCTTGTTAAAATAGAGGGTCAGCGGAAAAGAGAAAGACCCTCAATGAGATTGACACAGTGGGTGCAACAATGGGCTCAAGCGTAGCGATGATTGTAAGGATGGCATAGGACTGGGCATTGTTTTGTTCTGAGGTATATAGGGTTGCTATGAGTTGAAACCGACTTGACAGCACCTAACAACAACAACAGCAAGTGTAGAGTTAGGGAGAAGTTATTTAGTAAAAATTTTCAGGGAGGCGTTTTCTGGACAGATGTAACTTGAACCGAGACTTAAGTGTACTGAGTGGAGCCAAGCATCATCATATTTTAAAGCAGAGAATGCAAATCGAAACAAGTTTCTAAGCGATGTCTGTGAACTTCTTGCCTAAAGATTCTTTCAGAAACTTGCGGGAGAATGCACATTCCTGGGACACATCCCAGACCCCCTAGAGCAGGCCTTCTGGGCCTTGGGCTGGGGATTATGCATTTATTACAAGGCTTTCTGCTGCACACATTTTTTTTTAATTGTTGTGAAATTATACATCAAAACCTTCTCGAGCCCAACAAATGCCACACTTAAAATTTAATTACTGATGTTATCTTTATGTAGCGTTACCATTATGGCTATCATCTCCCAAAATATTCCACTCCCATTCACCAAAACGCACTGCACCCCAAACAAAAGCTTCCCTTCCCCCCTTTTCTCACTCCTGGTAAACAGTAATAGTCTTTCGTTTTTATGTATTTGCTTATTTCATGTAAGTGAGATCATACAGTACTTGTTCTTTTGTGACTGACATATTTTGCTCAGTATAGTGTCTTCAAGTTTCATCCATTTGTGGCATGCATCAGGACTTCATTTCTCTTCACCACTGAGTAATATTCATTGTATGGATATACCACATTTTGTGTATCCTTTTATATGTTGATAGATATTTCTATTGTTTCCATAGTTTGGCTCTCGTGAAGAGAGATGTAGTGGACATTAGTGTACAGGTTTCTATTTGTGTTTCTGATTTCTTCTGGGTATATGCCTAGAATTTGGATTACTAGGTCATGCACACTGAAGTTGGAACATCTCTGCGCTGACGTTTGGATTACTGCTCCCCTCATCACCCTCACACCATAACAGGATGGATTCATGGCAGACACTTTCCAGCAAAGAATCTGAAATGGGTGCTCAACCAACCACAGTCTCCTCTCCACTTGCCTTGTGAATCTGCATGTGTGGAAATCTCAAAATCTCCACTATTCTGTCATCAGCAATAAGGATAAAGATCAAATCAATTCCAAATCCTCATTTGTCGATATTGTTCATTACCAGCCACCTATGCAACACTTCGGCTCTAGCCACTCCGAGGTAGGTCATCTCATCAGTTAAAAGGACCATCTTTCAGTCTAAGACATCTGGTGCCATCGGGCTCCCCTCACTTCTGACCTACTGGCTACAAATTCAGGAGTTCCTTATACCCTCTTAGTTTCCCAGCTAAGATTTCTCAGTACCTCACTTCTGTCTTGGTCACTCACACTAATCTCTTGGGTTTCCTGCTT
The DNA here is from genome assembly GCF_024166365.1 of Elephas maximus indicus. Taxonomy (NCBI): domain Eukaryota; kingdom Metazoa; phylum Chordata; class Mammalia; order Proboscidea; family Elephantidae; genus Elephas; species Elephas maximus. The sequence goes on along the minus strand of NC_064829.1, from coordinate 95,230,264 downwards.
TGCTAGAATGACTCACAAAACTCATAGAAAGTGCTGTACTTACAATTAAAGCTTTGTTATACCAAAAAAATGATACAAACAAAAGCATGCATAGGTTGAAGCCTGAGAGGCTGTCCATTGCAAAGCTTCTATGTTACAAAGGCTGTGCTACTGCCTCTTGATGTGCATGGATGTATTTCACTGCAGTGCAGTGAAATACTTAATATGACCTTTCTAGACATAGTCTTTGTGACTCCCACACAATGATTGGGTTGGTCTCTACAAATAAGGTGTTTGTGGCCAACCAAGTGGATTGCACAACTTGCTAAGAATGCAAAAAAGGTCCACGGAATCCTTGTCACAGGTAGGAGTGTATGGAACCCTAAAAAGGGGGTTGCTCAGTTTTTCCATCCTAGTAAGCTTAAAAAGAGAATTCCAGAGCAAAGGAGGGACCTCATTACCAAAAAACCAAAAACCAAACGCAGTGCCGTCGAGTCGATTCTGACTCATAGCGACCCTATAGGACAGAGTAGAACTGCCCCATAGAGTTTCCAAGGAGCACCTGGCAGACTTGAACTGCTGACCCTTTGGTTAGCAGCCGTAGCACTTAACCACTACGCCACCAGGGTTTCCACCTCATTACTAGAAGGGGGAATTCACTGCCACCAAGAATGAAGGCTAGGAGTAGAGTGTGTCCTTTGGGCCTGGAGTTCCTGCGCAAGAACCCCTTAGACCCAGGAGACAGAGAGCTGTTAACAATGGAGCCTCTAAGAAGCAGCAGCAGAGAAACAGAGGCAGCAGCACCAGGAGACTGGAACAAAATGGTGCAGTGAACTTTTCGCCCCACTGAGTGAGGTGGTTATAGTAGGTGTGCTGACCCACAGAGCAAAAGAGCTGAGCACCTTCATACAGAAGGCTTGCTGACAGAGTCGAGCACCTTTGGGTCAAGGCTTCCTGGCGGAGTGGGGTGCCTCTGGGCACTTATTGACAGAGATAAAGAGCTTTGTAACACCTGCCTGAGCAGGTCAGGTCTGAGAGGCCAAGGGAGCTGAGGGGCTGAGGGCCAGAGAGGCCTGCCTTGTAGGCATGGCTGAGAAGAAGCTGTCTTGATCAGAGAACTGTTCCTGAATTGTAACCTGTTAACTTCCCAAATCAACCCCATTACTGTGAGTATCATATATGAGTTCTGTATGGCCAGTGCAATGAATTATTGAATCCAACAGAGAGGTAGAAAGTGTCGTGGAAGGGACGGCTGATGTCAGAGTTGGAAAAAGGTTGGAGAGAGGAGGTATGTCTGACTTCCTCCTCATAGGGATAAGCCTTGGGCTGATGCTGATGATCTTGATTCTCTCTCCTCCCTCTTGTGAAATCAGACGAAAAAGTCTGACACCTTCACCCCAACTCTGCCATTTTTACATTCACCAACCAGGAAAACCATGGAACTTCCGTATCCAGAGCTTTTATTGATTTCATTTCATAATCATGATTGGGGCCTCATTCCATAGGCATGATGGATTGAATCATGACCCCCTCAATCCCTGAGGCCAGCTGATATAAGGCCATGAGGTGGTCTTTCTGTTTTGCACATCTCCCCACACAAACCCTCAGATACTCGCCCAGATAAAAAAGGCACCTCAATGACTCAGGTTATTACAGGATTTTTAGAGTTATTTATCAGGAACTGAGGGCAAAGACCAAATTCCTTTAGGTAAGGTTAATTGTAAACCCCACACTGCACATCCTGTCAGGGCAAGTCTGATCATTGCATTCCCTGAACTAATCAGGCAGGGTCTGTGGCAAAATGAGTTCCTTTGTGTGGCCTTTTGCCTTGGTTCTTTGGAAAACAGCTTGAGGGAGATTTTTTTTCCCCTAATCACTGAGGAGTTACATTTGCCCTAATATTCTACCCCAGAGGGTTTGTTAAATTTTCTGGGTAAGCTGTAAACTAGTTGGTTTGGTATTTTTGTCTGCACTGTGATTGGTACGCACCTTCCAGGGTTTGGTCAATATGCTACGCAAATAAAGTCATTATAGCCTACTTTGGAAATGGAAGTATCAGTGGTCTACCAAGAAAGGATTGGTCAGTTTGTGGCCCTGGTGGGAAGGTCATACCTTGAAATTGACAAGGAATTTGCTTACATATATATCTAACCCAAAAGAGGTTTCAAAAGCAGTAAAGAGTAGACAAGAAGCAGAAAGGAGAAAAGGCAAGAGAGAAGAATCAGAAAGAGAGGAGGCAATGAAGCTCCTAAAAGAGCTGTAACACTGGTCAAAGGCTGTGATGCTGAAGACAGTGAAAAGCCCAGAAGAGGCCCAGTGGCAGAGCTGGCAGCAAATGCGCCAGAAGGCCTAAGCAGCAAAGCCAGCGATGACAGCCCCAGAAGGGGCCCAGCAGCAGAGCAGGAGGAGACAGAATTGGAAGGGGTCTGTGGATTGCTTTTATATGGCCCTTTTGCCATGGTTTTCTAAATCCCACCAAGTGGGTGGGACTAAGCAAATAAGGTACTTGTGGCCTACCAACGGGATTGGTCAGCTTGCTGATAATGCAAATAAAGTGCATGAAACCCTTGTGAAGTAGGACAATGCAAAGCAGGCATATGGAACCCTAAAAACAGTGATCGGTATTGCCATTCCACTAGGCTTAAAAGACAGCCAATCCCAGAGCAGATGGGGGACATCACTACCACCAAGAAGATATAGGAGCAGAGCATGTCCTTTGGACCCAGGGTCCCTGTGCTGAAAACCTAGACCCAGGACACAGGAGTTGTAACACGATGGACAGCAACAAGCAGCAGTGCAGAAATGGTGGTGGCGGGAACCAGGAGACCAATGCCAGATGGCTGCTGTGGGGCTTGCCAACCCATGGAGCTAAGATCTGTAGCACTGGCCTGGGCAGAAAAGAGGCTGGGTTGAGGGGTGAGTTCCAGAGAGGCCTGCTTGTGGGCATGGCTGAGAAGCTGTCCTGATGGAAGAACTGTATCCTGAGTCATTCCTGATCCTGAATTGTAACCTGTTACTTCCCTAATAAACCCTGTACTTGTGAGTATGATCTGTGAGTTCTCTGTGGCCATGGCAATGAATTATAAAACCCAGCAGGGAAGTAGAGTTAAGTCTGACCTCCACTTCATAGGAATCACCATGAGCTTTGTGCTGATGGTGGTTCTCTCTCCTCCTCCTAAAGGAAGAGGACTTCAGGCACTCCTAGTACTACTACCAGTTTATACATACTGTATAATCTTTTGTATATTTTGCTTACAGGGTCACTTGTAGAGACCAATGAAGTGGCAAATTAAGCAGTAATTAGGAGAAATGAAGTAAAGAGGATTAGAGAAGAGTGAACCAATGTTATTTTTGAGATAGTACCAACAGTAAGTGGTGCCAAGTATGAGGATGACCCATGGGTTGTGTTTTCGTTTTATCCTTTAACCTATTCTCATCAACCTCCAGTAATCTATATTCCAGATAATACTCCGAAATATCAATTCTTAATTGCTTGTGTATTAATGACTGCTGGCTGACAAATGGACTGGAGGAGAAGTAAATTGAGGGTGGCATTGATTCAGTGGGAGAATGCGAGACTACCGTGTGTTAGGCCACGGTCCCATTCCTGGCAAATGCACCTCAGGCAGAGATACGTCCTGTATGTCAGTGGAGGCTTGCATGTATCGATGATGAACAGGTTTCAGTGAAGCTCGCTTACTGTGAAAATGGCATGGCGACAGGGTAAGTCCTCCTCCTCTAACTTCACAGTGACTCAGGATACAGTTCTTTGGTGAGGCCAGCTTCTTGGCTGTGCCTACTGGTATTCTTCTCCCTGGCCATTAACTCCCAGCCTCGGTTCCTCAAGCCCCTTGGGATGGCCCAGCCTCTGCCCTGCTCAGGCAAGTGTTATAAAGCTCTTTTAGCTCTGCCAATAAGTACCCAGAGGCACCTCACACAACCAGTAAGCTTCAGTCAAAGAACTAGAAGAACTAGATGGTGCCTGGCTACCACTACCAACCGCTCTCACCGGGATCACAATAGAAAGAATGGGTAGAAAATGTAGAATGAAATACAAACTAAAAAATAAAAACAGACATACTAATCTGAGTGAAACTGGAAGACCCCCCCAACACTGTTGCCCTAGGACAACTTTCCAACTTGAAGCTATAAACATACCTGGAGGCCACCTTTCAGCCAAATAGTAGACAGGACTATAAACAATAACATCCGTGATGAATGTGCTCCTTGGAACAGTTGACTATACAAGACCAAAAGGGCAACATTTGCCCAAACCAAAGATAAGACGATAAGGAAGGACAACGAAACCAGACAAATAGAAACTAGGGAGAAAATGGGGAGAGTGCTGACACACTGCAGGGATCACAACCAATGTCATGAAAAATTTATGTAAGAATCATTGGTTGGAAAATTAATTTGCTATGTACATATTCACCTAAAGAGCAAGAAAATGTTAAAAGAAAAAAAAAAGAAGAAGAAGAAGACCCTAGCTCCACATCAATCATCTTGTTTAACCAGCCTGGCTTTCTCCCCAAGCCACTCCAGATGTGGCCTTTCCCCACTCAGCTAAAGGATAACATCTCTTACTTTCCTGTCAGCTGTTACAGGTAACAATAACCAAAGCAACCATCTAAGAACCAAAAGTTTCACTTCCCACGCCCCTTCCTTCTTTGTCTTACAAATTCCCGTGCTTTTATGAGTCTGGAGCCATTGCACTAAGTCCCACTTCTGATTCCAACTGTAAAAATGGCATGGCGGCAGGATCAGACCTCCTTGTCTAACTTCTTGAGGGAGAAGGAGAATCATAATCAGCATCAACAGCCCAAGGCTGACTGCTCTGAGTTGGAGGTCAGACATACCTCCATCCTCCAACCTTTTCACCAGTTCTCATTCCCGTGTCCCTTCCACTGCACTCCCTACTACTCTGCTGGGTTCAATAACCCCTTGCAATGGCCACAAAGAGCTCACAGACACTACTCATGATTATGGGGTTTATGAGGGAAGTAACAGGATTAGGAATGACTCAGGATATAGTTCTTCAGTCAGGACCACTTCTCGGCTGTGCCCACAGGCAGGTCTCTCCCTGGCCCTCAGCCTCTCAGCCTCTGCCCCTAGGGCCTCTTGGGCTAGCAGAGCCTCTGCCCTGCTCAGACAAGTGTTACAGAGCACTTTAGTTCCACCATTAAGTGCCCAGATGTACCCCACTCCACCAGTAAGCCTCAGTTTGAAGGCGCTCAGCTCTCTCCGTGGGTCAGCAAGCCTAGCTCTACCAAGTGCCTGGGGGCACCCCAATCTGCCAGCAAGCCTCCTACCCAAAGGCGATTATTCTTCTTGCTCAGTAGGCCTGGAAGCCCACCTTGCCATTGTCTTTCAGTCTTTTGGTTCTGGCTGCATCTGCTGCCGCTCTTTCTGTGCCGCTGCTTCTCACTGTCTCTAGCTGTCTCAGGTGTTGCAACTCTCTCTGTCTCCTGGGTCTGGGAGGTTCTCAGTGCAGGGATCCCAGCTCCAAAGGATGTGCTGCACTCCTAGCTCTTCTTCTTGGTGCTAATTAGGTCCCTGCCCCCTCCCCTATCCACCTCTGAGATGGCTCACTTTAAGCCTAGCAGGATGGCAAAACCTGCCAATCTCCTCATTAGGATTCCATACACCTTATTTGTATGATCCCACCCCCACAAAAGTGTGTAATAAACCTTATTTGCATTATTAGCAAGCTATCCAATACCCTTGGTGGGTTACAAGCACCTCATTTACATAGTCTCACCCAGTCACTTGGTGGAAGTTACAAGACTGTGGCAAGAAAGGCCATTGCGGTGTGATGGATTGCTTTTATATGCAAGATGGTGGGTTTCCCGGCCCATGGAGCAAGGTGGTTACAGTGGGTGTGCGGACCTGCCAAGTGAGAGAGATGAGTACCTTCGGGTCAAGGCTTACAGGCCAAGTGGGGTGCCTCCTGGCACTTATCAACAGAGCTAAAAGAGCTTTGTAACACTTGCCTGAGCAGGGCAGAGAGAGGCACGCCTGCGGGAATGGCTATGAAGAGGCCGTCCTGATGGAAGAACTATATCCTGATGTTCCTGAACCTGCATTGTAACCTGCTTGTAACTTCCTTAATAAACCTCTCAACTGTGAGTATTGTCTGTGAGTACTGTGTGGCAACTGCATTGAATTGGGACCCAGCCACCCCCAAGCCACTCTTACAGCCACGGAAAAGCAATCCATCACATGGCACCAAGTTGGACTAGGAAGAAAGGCTAGGCGATCTACTTGTTTTTACTGGCCTCACCTGTAGTAGTCTTTCTCATATACCCCACTCCAAATATAACCTAGGCTTATTCCACCAGCTTTTTTGCCCTGTCTGTGATGGACACTCTCATATAAAACCAGTTTGTTTCTTCAAATCTTTTTCTGTCCTTAAACCGCTTCCTGCAAGACTTTTTCAGTCAGAAGCTATTCGTGGTTGTCCGTGTACCGGCTTTTTCCCTTTACCCTTTATTCTTTTCAGAAGCCTATCTCTGATGCACACTCTTGAACTCCTGCTTGTCCATTTTCAAATGTATTTTCATTCTGATTTTTTTTTTACAAAGTGTTTAAAGGAAGCGACAATATTACTTTTTTGCCCATGCAATTTGATCTCTGCCTTGTTTTCCTAGTGAAGTTCGAGCGACGGAAAATCTATCCATTTTTTGCAAGGGTTGAGGAGACAGCATATCCAACAGTTCCGCTAACTTTCTCCTCCTCCTGGCTTTTGGCACAAAGAAGCTGCTACATTTGTTCTGTACGGCCGGTACTCAAATATGGCCGCCTCCACACACACACACGCACACACACGCGCGCGCACACACACACACACACACACACACACACACACACACAACGGGAATGGCTCAGACGTATGACTTGAAAAGGCAGTGCCGGAAATGCCCTTGTCCGCGCTCCTTCAAAAGTCTCGACCCTCGCCTGTCGCCGTAGGCAGACAGGGATTCAGCGCGGAGAGTGGGGAAGAAGAAATAGTTCACGGAAATCAGTGCAACTTTTCGGAACTTGGGGTGATTCAGAAGAAAAACAGGTCAGTGTGTGTTTCTGTCTTGAAACAGCGCGAGGTAGGCGTGTGGACGTGGTGTCCTGATGACACTGATTTCCTGAGGGGGGCGCCGGGGTGAAGCTGTGAGAGGGGAAGCAGGTGTTAGCGCCGTTGGGGTCAGAGATGGGGTGAGCGCCTTTGTAGAACGATTAAGGCTTGTCCTGACTGTCAGGGTCCGGGGGCTTTGCGGATCTCTCTGCACGTAAGCGGTGGATGGGGTATTTACGATGAAAGCGGTGTCTGGTTCGGGATTTAATATGGGATCAGTGAAGTTGGAGCCGAGGGATGGGCATCTTAGGGATGTCTCGTCTAGGTTTCGTCTTCATAACGGCGTGAAGGTGGTCTGTGTCTCTGGTACAGAGGCTTGTGAGAACGAATATTTGGAAGCCCAGAACCCCAGGAACCTCGACTGGTGGGACAAAGGGCGGTATATTCCCCGGCCAGTAGTTCGAAAGCCTTGGTTTTTATTATCATCTATTTTCTCCTCTCAGCCAGTCGTTGGCTAACTGCTGTCTGAAGAACTAATCCACCACGCCGCCCATAGGTCTAGGGCTGTTTTCGCGCTGCAGAGGGAGAGTTGAGTGGTTGTGTAGGAGAGCTTACGGCCCACAAAGCTCCACATACGTGCATACTTTCTGCTTTGCTGACTGTGGATTGAATTGTGTCCCTTAAAAATACGCCTGGTAAATCCTAACCTCTGTGCTTGTGCTTATAATCCCATTTGGGAATGGGCTGTGTTTGTTTTGTTAGTGAGGTAAGATTGGTGTGGGGTGTATCTCGAGTCAGTCACTTTGGGGATATAAAAGAGATGAAACAAGCAAGCTAGCAAGCAGAGACGGGGGGAGATTGATGCCAGCCACATGGAGATCTCCAAGGAAGCAGGAAACAGAAGCTGAAAAGACCAGGGCGTTACCCCAGACCTGACAGAGAGAGAGGAAGCCTTCCCCTAGAGCTGAAGCCCTGAATTAGGACTTCTAGCCTCCTAAACTGTGACAAAATAAATTCTTGTTTTTTACATCCATCCAGTTGTGCTATTTCTGTTACAGCAGTACTAGATAACTAAGAATTTGGTACTGTAAAAATGGCATATGTTCGGTGTTTGGCCTCCTCCAACTTCACAAAGGAGAAGGACAATCAAGATCAACAGATCTAGGCTGATCCCTATGAGGCGAAGGTCAGACATGCCTCCTCTCTCAGTCGTCTTTACCACTTCTGACACTAACTGTCCCTCCCAGAATGCCCTCTACTTCTCTCCTGGGTTCGATAATTCATTGCAGTGGCCCACAGAACTCCACAGATAATACTCGTGATTATGGGGTTTATTAGGGAAGTAACAGGTTACAATTCAGGGTCAGAAATGCTCAGGATACAGTTCTTCCATCAGGACAACCTCTTCTTGGCTCTGCCCACAGGCAGACCTCTCTCTGGCCCCTCGGCTTCTGCCATGCTCAGGAAAGTGTTACAAAGCTTCTTTAACTCTGCCAGTAAGTGCCCCAGGCCACCCCACTCCACCAGTAAGCCTTAGCCCAAGGGTGCTCAGCTGTAGCGCCATGGGTTGGCATCTTTCACCATGTGTCAGCAGCGTGGAAACAGCAGACAAGAAATCAAACCATGCATCGCATTGGGCAAATCTGCTGCAAAAGATCTCTTTAAAGTGTTATGCCAAGAAATTTGGAAGACACCTACCTGGCCAACTGACTGAAAGAGATCTTTATTTATGCCTGTCCCAAAGAAAGGTGATCCAACCAAATGCAGAAATTACCGAACAATATCATTAATGTCATACACAAGTAAAATTTTGCTGAAGGTCATTTAAAAGCAGTTGCAGCAGGACATCAACCGGAAACTGCCAGAAATTCAAAACGGATTCAGAAAAAGATGTGGAACGAGGGATATCATTGCTGATGTCAGATGGATCCTGGCTGAAAGCAGAAAATACCAAGAAAGATGTTTACCCGTGTTTTATTGACTATGCAAAGGCATTCAACTGTGTGGATCATAACAAATTATGAATAACATTGCGAAGAATGGGAATTCCGAAACACTTAATTGTGATCATGAGGAACCTGTACATAGATCAAGAGGCAGTCGGGTGAACAGAACAAGGGGATACAGTGGTTTAAAGTCAGGAAAGGTGTGTGTCAGGGTTATATCCTTTCACCATATTAACTCAATCTGTATGCTGAGCAATAATCCGAGAAGCTGGACTATATGAAGAACAGGGCATCAGGATTGGAGGAAGGCTTATAACAACCTTCATTGTGCAGATAACACAAGCTTACTTCCTGAAAGTGAAGAGGACTTGAAGCACTTACAGATAAGATCAAAGACTGCAGCCTTCAATATGGATTACACCTCGTCATGGATTGAATTGTGTCCCCCCAAAATATCTCAACTTGGCTAGGTCATGATTCCCAGTATTGTGTGATTGTCCACCACTTTGTCATCTGATGTGAACTTCCTGTGTGTTGTAAATCCTATCTCCATGATGTTAATGAGATGGGATTAACGGCAGTTATGTAGACTCAATCCACAAGATTAATCTACATTTTAAGGCACTCTCTTCTCTTTTGAAATATAAAAGAGAGAAGTGAGCAGAGGGACAGGAGGACCTCATACCACCAAGGAACAAGAACCAGGAGAATAGCGTGATCTTTGGACCAGAGGTCACTGTGCTGAGAAACTCCTCAACCAGGAGAAGATTGTTGACAAGGACCTTCCTTCAGAGCCAACAGAGAGAGAAAACCTTCCCCTAGAGTGGACACCCTGTATTTGGACTTGTAGCCTACTTGACTGTGAGAGAATAAATTCCTCTTTGTTAAAGCCATCCACTTGTGGTATTTCTGTTATAGCAGCACTAGATGACCAAGACACTTCAACATGAAGAAAACAAAAATCCTCACAACTGCATCAATAAGCAACATCAGGATAAACGGAGAAAAGATTGAAGTCGTCAAGGATTTCATTTTACTTGGGTCCACAATCAACATCCATGGAAGCAGCAGTCAAGAAATCAAACGACATATTGCATTGGGCAAATCTGCTGCAAAAAACCACTTTAAAGTGTTAAAAAGCAAATATGTCACTTTAAGGACTCAGGTGTGCCTTACTCAAGCCTTACTCAAGTGGTGTTTTCAGTCGCTTCGTATGCATGTGAAAGCTGGGCAATGAATAAGGAAGACAGAAGAAATTTGATGCCTTTCAGTTATGGTGTTGGTGAAGAATGTTGACTATCCCCTGGACTGCCAAAGAAATGAACAAATCTGTCTTGGAAGCAGTACAGCCAGAATGCTCCTTAGAAGCCAGGGTGGTGAGACTTTCTCTCACATACTTTGGACGTATTATCAGGAGGGACCGGTCCTTGGAGAAGGACATCAGGCTTGGTAAAGTAGAGGGTCAGTGAAAAAGGGCCAAGACCTTCAACGAGATAAATTGACATAGTGGCTACAACAATGGGCTCAAGCATAACTACGATCATGAGGATGGCGCAGGACTGGGCAGTGTTTCATTCTGTTGTACATGGGTCACTATGAGTTGGAGCCAACTGGATACCTAACAACAACGTCAAACCAGTTCTCTGAGGAGAAAAGCATGTTCCCTAGTCTTGAAGAATCTTCTGTTACGGTTGTAATTTTGAGCATCTACATCTATAAGCCAAGTCCAGTCCAGAATAAGCCATCAAATTACTGCAATTTACATCAGCTCACAGTGTCAAACATCTTTCTCTTCACTCTGTTGGGTTGTTGTCAGCTCATCTGTAGCCATCCAAGCTAGGTCACAATGGGTAGCAGCCTTAGGCCCAAGAGATGACACACGCCCCTGACACTTCAGACCAGACAGCCCCTTTTCTCTCTCATCCCTAGCCCCCTTGGCCTAGGTCTATGGGCTCCACCCATCAGCTCAGGAGTCCACACAACTTCCTGCATTTTTAACCATCCAGCCCGTCTCTCGTCCCTACTGTCCATGGGATAGTTCAGTAGATACCTGTGGAACATGTCTAAATTCAGCCCATCTTTTTTTTTTTTTTATTCTTTAATATACTTTCCCCACTTCCACTCTTTGAGTGCACCCAGGGGGTTACCTCAAGTGAGTATACTAGGCTGTCTAATCACGAACTCCCTTTAACTTCCATTCCTTGAAGGGGATTTTGATGAGCATTGACTTTTCCTGGCTTGATACATCCAAGGGCAAACTGCTGGCTTGATCAAAATTCAAAAAGCAATACAGTCATTTTTTGTTTTTTCTCTGTGGGTCCTTCCTTCAAATGCAAATATTCTGTTGTCCCAGCAATTCTGGGTGGTTGTGTGTGTCTTTTAAAATGCATATTTTCTGGGTGGCCCCCAGGTTTTTGGCTTAAGGCCCCAATACTCTATATGCAGGACTACTGTATTCAAAACAACAGCCTGTGTTTCTTTCATGCAAATTTCTAGTTTCTCTTTTAGCATATCCAGTAAAGTATTGGCTGAAGGCAGCCTTACACACTGTCCATAATATCCAGTATTCATTTCCATCTTACTTGTGGATCTGCTTTACAACACTAGGTAGGGGAAACATTCAGTATTCACAGTATGTTCAGATAAACACATAACCCTTTTAAAAAATATTCTAGTTACATCTTTTACACCTCTTAATTATCTTTCAGTTCATATGCATATGCCCTTTGGCCTCTGGATGGGTGGGTCCAGTAGACCCTGGACCCCTATCAATCATCTTGCTTATCTGGCCTAGTTTTTGCCCCAGGCCACTACATGTGTCTTAGTTATCTAGTTCTGCTATAACAGAAATATCACAAGTAGCTGGCTTCAACAGACAGAAACTTATTCTCTCACAATGGAGGAGGCTGGAAGTCCACATTCAGGGCTCCAGTTCCTGGAGAAGGCTTTCTCTGTCAGCTCTGGGGGAAGGTCCTTGTCATCAGTCTTCTTCTGCTGTAGGAGCTTCTCAGCACAGGGACCTCAGGTCCAAAGGATGCACTCCACTCCTTGGTCTTGCTTGGAGGTAATGAGGTCTCTCACTTCTCTGCTTGCTTCTTTCTTTTATATCTCAAAAGAGATTGATTCAAGCAAGATACAACCTAAACCTGTAGATCGTATCTTTCTTTATTAACACAACTGCTTCTAATCCTGTCTCATAAACATCATAGAGATTTACAACACATCACAAATTGGAGGACAGCCACACAATACTGGGAATCATAGCCTAGCCAAGTTGGCACACATTTTGGGGGGACAAAGTTCAATCCCTAACAATAGGTAAGAACAACAAAAGTAACCATCTAAGAGTTAAAAGCCTCATTTCCCAAGCCCCTTTGTTCTTTCTCTTACAGAGTCCCATGCTTCCATGAGTATGGAGCCATTGCAAAGAGCCCCACTTCTGATGCCAACTATAAAAATAGTGTAGTGGCAGCATCTGACTCCTCTAACTTCACAAGGGGGAAGGAGAATCAAGATCAGCAGCCCAAGATTGATTCCTATGAGGAGGAGGTCAGACATGCCTCCTCTCTCCTCCATCTTTACCGATTCTGCCACAACTGCCCCTTCCGCAGCACTCTCTACTTCTCTGCTGGGTTTGATAATTCATTGCAACAGCCGCACAGAACTCACAGACAATACTCACAATTATGGAATTTGTCAGGAAAGTAACAGGTTACAATTCAGGTTCAGGTATGCTCAGGATACAGTTCTTCTTTCAGGACAGCCTCTCCTCAGTCATGCCTGCAGGCACACCTCTTTCTGGCCTCTAAGCCTCTCTGCCTTGCTGTGGGACGTGTTACAAAGCTCTTCAGTTCGGCCAGTAAGTGCCCAGAGGCACCCCACTCTGCCAGTAAGCCTCGGCTTGAATCCACTCAGCTCTAGCTGTGTGGGTTGACAAACCTAGCTCTGCCAAGTGCCCAGAGGCAACCTACTCCACCAGCAAGCCTCCTGCCCAAAGGCATGCAGTTTTCTCACTCCGTGAGCCAGTACGCCTGCCATACCATATCCTGCCAGTCTCTACTGCAGCTGTTTCTCTGCCACTGCTTCTCGCTGTCTTCATTGTTGCCTCTCTCTCTCTCTCGATCTCCTAGTTCCAGGAGCTTCTCAGTGCAGGGATCCTGGGTCTAAATTACACACTCCACTCCTGGCTCTTCTTTCTTGGTGGTGGTGAGATCATCTCTTCCTACCTCTGAGATGTCTCATTTTAAGCCTAGAGGGATGGCAAAACTGACCAATCCCCTTGGTGGGCCACAATTACCTTATGTGCACTGTCCTCACTTGGGTGCGAGCTTCAAACCACAGTGAGAAAGGGCACACAAAAGCAAGCCATTTCACTGCAAGTACTGAGAAGTGGGAGTGCTGCTCTAACAAATACCTACAATGTGGGTGTAGTTTTGGAATTGGGTGATGGGTAGAGGCTGGAAAAGTTTTAAGGTGCCTGATAGAAAAGCCTAGATTGTCTTGAAGAAACTGTTGGTAGAATTATGAATGTCAAAAGTAATTCTGGCAAGGGCTCAGAAGGAACTGAGAAGAGCTCCAGGAAAAATCTTAGAGAATATACCTGGTTCTAGCAACAAAGTGTTGCTAGAAATGTGAACATTAAGTGTGCTTCTGGTGAGGCTTTAAGAAAATGATGAACATGTGATGGACAATGGAGGAAGGGCAATGCTTTTCATGCTGTGGCAAAGAACTTGTCTGAATTATGTTCAAATGTTTGGTAGAAGGTAGAACTTGTAAGTGATGAACTTGGATACCTGACTAATGAAATTTCTAAGCAAGATCTTAAAGAGGCTGTGTGGTTTCTTCTTGCTGCTTACAGTAAAATGCCAGAGGAAAGAGGTGGACTTAAAAATGAACTGTGCAAACTTAAAGATTTGGAAAATTCATTTGTACAAACTAAGGACCGATATCCTAGAATGTTCAGCAAGGATGTGGCTACACATTCTTTTATTAAAGATATTAAGCCTGTGTCAGATGGTTCTAACCAACTACCACAGCAGAAAGCCCATAGCTTAGACTGAAAGTGGTAGAGAAAGAACAGAAGGAAATGACACTGTCTGTCTGTTGGAACTCTATAGGCAGAAAACAGGCCAAAGGAGCTACTTATGTTGTCCTTGAAGAAAAGAAAAGGACAATCCCTGGAGGAGCCTGGAGATCAGCAGAACTGTTGGAAGGTGTACAGGAAGCAAGGTCTTCTCGGTTTCTAAGGATGTGTGGCCACAGTTCCTGATCTCGAAGGGTGGGGTCACAGCCCCTTAGGTTCCAAAGCGTCAGATTTTCACCAACTTGGTTCTAGAGTGTGGGGCTGTCCTTAACCTGTGCCAGGGGCATGGGGCCACCCCCCAAAGTTGAGGGGTCGGGACTGCCATTTCCAAGGTGCTGAAGAATGGGGGCTGCCAGGACCGGGGGGTAGAATTGCCTCTCAGATGGACTCGGAGAATAGGGCCACCCAAAGGGAAGGGAACAGAGTTGCCATCCCATTGGGCCTGAAAGGCAGAGCTGCAGCTCAGGGCAGAGGGTCCTCAACCCAGAATCCATAGGGTGTGGCCAACACCCAGAGTCTGGAGGACAGGGCCACTTCCCAAATGCTGCCAAAACTGACCATTCATTATTTATCCTATGGAAGGTGAGCCATATCCGAGTTTATTAGTAAGTCATTGTGTGTCTGGTCCCCATTGGTAGTGTTGCAAATGGCATGCAGATGAGCTTAGGAATGTGGAGCAGTTCTATCCAAGTATGTACGGAAAAGTGCTTGGCTACTAGAAGATGTCGATTTCATCTGGGTCATTTCTCCCATTAATTCCTTACATTCTTTATGTGTGCCGCTTCTCTTTCTCTTTTAATCAATTTCATTAAGAATGTGTATTTTATTGGTCTTATCAAAGAACAAACTTTCTGTGTATTGGGGCTCTTCAATTTGGTTTTGATATTTTTGGGCTTTTCCATTCCTTTAATTTTTCTAAATTTATCTTTTTTTTCCAAAATGTACAACTTAACTAGTATAAGGGCAATATATGTATAACTGACCTCTGCCCTGGGCAAGAAATAGAACTTTGCTAACACCCAAGTGGTTATAGCAAGCACTTCCAGACATTTCTTTATAGTTTTACCATGTAGCTAATTATTCCTAATCTTTATAATTTATGTAGTTTGCCTATTTTAAACTGAGTATAAATGCAATTGCATATAACCCTTTTTAAAAAAAATCAGGATTTGTTTCTTCAACGTTTGTGAGAGTCATTCATATTGTTACACATAGATGTATTTACTTTGCTCTTGTAAAAGTGGCATGGCTGAGTCATCTGGCCTCCTCTGACTTCACAAGGGGGAAGGAGAATCTAGACAAACAGCCCAAAGTTGATTCCTATGAGGCGGCAGTCAGATATACCTGTCTCCAACGTTTTAACCAATTCTTATACTAGCCGTACCTCCCAAAGCACTCTCTTCTCTGCTGAGTTGGATAATTCATTTCGATGCTCACACAAACTCACAAACCATACTTACAGTTATGGAGTTTATTAGGCAAGTAACAAATTACAATCCAGGAACTCAGGATACAGTTCTTTGATCAGAACAGCCTCTTCTCGGCTATGCCTGCAGACAGACCCCTCCCTGGCCTTCAGCCTCTCAGCTCCTCCGTCCCTCAGACAGGCCCTTTCCTTGCTTGGACAAGTGTTACAAAGTTCTTTAGCGCACCAGTAAGTGCCCGGAGGCACCCCATTCCACCAGTAAGCCTCTTGCAGAATGATGCTTACCTCTTTTGCTCTGTGGGTTGACACACATACTATAGCTGCCTTACTCTCTCAGCCGGGAAGCCCATGCGCCATCTCTGACTGGTCTCCAGATTCTGCTGCCATCATTTCCCTGCCTCCACTTCTTGCCATCTCATGCCATCTCTGCTGTTACAGCTTGCTCTCTGTCTCCTGGGTCTAGAAGGTTCTCAGCCTAGGGACCTCTGGTCCAAAGGACGTGCTCCGTTCCCATCTCTTCTTTCTTGGTGGTGATTAGGTTACCCTTCCGCTCTGGTATTGACTCTCTTTTAAGCCTAGTGGTTGGGAAAATAACCAATCCCTTTGTTAGGGTTTCATATACCTTATTTGCATGGTTCCACCCACACAGGGCTGCCATGCGCCTTATTTGCATTATTAGCAAGCTGTCCAATCCCCTTGGTGGGCCACAAGCACCTAACATTTGCTGGGATGGTAGAGCATATGATTTTCTGATTCAGAATGGCCAATACCAGTCCATTTCAGCTCACTAATGCCTAGGATATTGATGTTTATGCATTCCATCTTATTTTTGACAATTTCCGATTTTCCAATTTTCATACTTCGTACATTCCATGTCCCTATTATTAATGGTTGTTTGCAGCTGTTTCTTCTCATTTTGCATTGTGCCACATCAGCAAATGAAGGTCCCAAAAGCTTGACTCCATCCACATCATTAAGGTCAACTTTACTTTGAGGAGGCAACTCTTCCCTTGTCATATTTTGAGTGTCTTCCAACTTGAGGGGCTCATCTTCCAGCACTATATCAGTGTTCCACTGCTATTCATAAAGTTTTCACTGATTAATTTTTTTCACTGGCTATAGGTCCTTCTTTCTAGTCTGTCTTAGTCTGGAAGCTCAGCTGAATCCCGTCCACAGTGGGTGACCCTGCTGGAATTTGAAATACCAGTGGCATAGCTTCCAGCATCACAGCAACATGCAAGCCACCACAGTATGACAAACTGATAGACGTGTGGGGTTATTTGCATAGTCTGACCCAATCATTTGGTGGGAGTTACAAGACCATTGCTACAAAAGCCATTAACAACAATCCATCACACTGCCTTGGGTTACCACAAGTAATTTTACTTTGAAAATATTGGTACCTCTCTTGTGGATCAAATGTGCACTCATTATGGGGGAATACATACCTCAGACTTAGAGTGTTATTTCAAACTGTATGTATAACTTCAACCTAATAGATTATACTTTAGTGTTTTCTAAAGTAGTTGTATAACTTGACAGTTTCTCTAGCAGAATAGTCTTCAGTTTATAGTTAGCGCTTCATGTGGCATGTTTAAAATATGTTTCCAGGCTCCAGTGTAAACTTACCCTTTTTTTTTTTTTTTGTGCTTTAAGGGTAAGTTTACAAATCAAGTCAGTCTCTCGCACAAAAATTTATATACACCTCGCTACATATTCCCAATTGCTCTCCCCCTAATGAGACAGCCCGCTCCCTCCCTCCACTCTCTGTTTTCGTGTTCATTCCGTCAGCTTCTAACCCCCTCTACCCTCTCATCTCCCCTCCAGACAGGAAATGCCAACATAGTCTCAAGTTTCCACCTGATCTAAGAAGCTCACTCCTCACCAGCATCCCTCCACATCCTATTGTCCAGTCCAATCCCTGTCTGAAGAGTTGGCTTTGGGAATGGTTCCTGTCCTGGGCCAACAGAAGGTCTGGGGGCCATGACCACTGGGGTCCTTCTAGTCTCAGTCAGACCATTAAGTCTGGTCTTTTTATGAGAATTTGGGGTCTGCATCCCACTGCTCTCCTCTTCCCTCAGGGGTTCTCTGTTGTGTTCCCTGTCAGGGCAGTCATCAGTTGTAGCTGGGCACCATCTAGTTCTTCCGGTCTCGGGCTGACATAGTCTCTGGTTTATGTGGCCCTTTCTGTCTCTTGGGCTTGTAATTACCTTGTGTCCTTGGTATTCTTCATTCTCCTTTGGTCCAGGTGGGTTGAGACCAATTGATGCACCTTAGATAGCTGCTTGCTAGCGTTTAAGACCCTAGATGCCACTCTCCAAAGTGGGATACAGAATGTTTTCTTAATTTTATTATGCCATTTGATCTAGATGTCCCCTGAAACCATGGTCCCCAAACCTCTGCCCCTGCTATGCTGGCCTTCGAAACATTCAGCCTTCTTGGCTTTTGGTTTAGTCCAGTTGTGCTGACCTCCCCTGTATTGTGTGTTGTCTTTCCCTTCACCTAAAGTAGTTCTTATCTACTATCTAATTAGTGAGTGCCCCTCTCCCACCCTACCTCCGTCCCACCTCTTGTAACCATCAAAGAATATTTTCTTCTCTGTTTAAACTATTTCTTGAGTTCTTATAATAGTGGTCTTATACAATATTTGTCCTTTTGCAACTAATTTCACTCAGCATAATGGCTTCCAGATTCCTCCACGTTATGAAATGTTTCGCGGATTCATCACTGTTCTTTATCGATGTTTAGTATTCCATTGTGTGAATAATTTATTTATCCATTCATCCGTTGATGGGCACCTTGGTTACTTCCATCTTTTTGCTATTGTAAGCAGTGCTGCAGTGAACACAGGTATGCATATATCTGTTCGTGTAAAGGCTCTTATTTCTCTAGGATATATTTCAAGGAGTGGGATTGCAGGATCATATGGTAGTTCTATTTCTAGCTTTTTAAGGAAGCGCCAAATTGATTTCCAAAGTGGTTGTACCATTTTACATTCCCACCAGCAGTGTATAAGTGTTCCAGTCTCTCCACAACCTCTCCAACATTTATTATTTTGTGTTTTTTGGATTAACGCCAGCCTTGTTGGAGTGAGATGGAATCTCATTGTATAAACTGATCTTTTCAGAGCTTCATTGATTTGTCATTGAGAGTCACACTTAACCATGAATTGATAGTTTTGTATGTTGTGTGGTAGAGATCAAGCTTATTTTTTTTTCTTCCAGATGTGTATCTGATTGTCTAATTGCCATTTTTTTTAAAGACATCTTTTATCCATATCTCTGCAAATTTTGAATCTTAGGTTTTATTGCCCACTGGTATAAAATGTTCTGAGTCACCAAAAAGGGACAGTCAACAGTATTGAGGACCCTGTGTTAAGAAGAGTGCCAGGAGCAGTGACAGCATCTGGGCCTAGAGGTAGTGTACCACTCACATTGAATTTTCCTTTCAACCTACAGGTCCTGACTCCTCAGCAGCAAGAGAATCACTTGAAGGAAGGAGGAAAAAGTTGCAAGATTTGAATACTATCATTCTGGGGACAGCCTTCACAGGATACTGGAATTTCTGAACTGAAATTAGAGCTAATCCAGAAAACACAGAGTATCCCAGTTGCTAACAATGTCCCAAGAACAAAAGAAAATGGTTCAGGCCCAGGTGACTTTTGGTTTGTTTTATGCTTTCCTTTCTTTCCCTGATGAATTTGCATAGACCTGTAAAATATGAGTTCAGTTCATCTGAAAAGAATAAATTTGGAAAAGTAGAAGCTACAGAGAAATAAACTTAGACTCTGAGTTCAACATCAGGCAAGGTAGAATCAGGAATATATTTTTCACGGGATTAACACTAAATTATTGATTGTTGAACATAGTATGTGACTGGGAATTTGGGTTATGTTAGTTGTTAACTCGTATTTAATATTTCTGTGGCCAACTCCAAAAGAATCATTATAATTTAAACGTTATGCCTAGTTTTTGAGGAGGAAGAAGATCAGTTCCTTGGAGGATTTCAGTATCTCGTGGGACTTTTGTCTGAGTAAATTTCTTTGATGTTTCTTTCTAGAGGTGGTGTGGTGGACAGTGTCCTGAACAGTAGCATCCTCATAGATGCCTTTACAATGGGACTGGTAGTAGTGGTAGTATAAAAAGGCAGGTGGCTTCCGACTTCCTCTAACTTCAGGGGTAGGAGAGAGAATCACTATTAATATCAACACAAAGCTGATTCCAGTGATGTGGTGATCAAACATGTGCACCCTCCAACCTTTTTACCAGTTCTGACACTAGCCGTCCCCGCAAGGGACACTGTACTTCTCTGCTGGGTTTGATAATTGGTTGTAATGGCCTCACAGAACTCACAGACCATACTTACAGTAATGGGATTTATTAGGGAAGTAACAGTTTATTCATAAGAATGGCAATTTCAGAACACTTAATTGGGCTCATGAGGAACCCATACTTAGACCAAGAGGCAGTGGTTCAAACAGAACAAGGGATTTGTTATGAATTGAATTGTGGCCCCAAAAAATGTGTGTCAGCTTGTCTAGGCTGTCATTCCCAGTCATGTTAACGAGGCAGGACTCAATGTACAATATTAGGTTGGGTCCTGAGTCAGTGTCCTTTGAGATATAAAAGATGGAAGCAAGCAGAGAGACAGGGGAACCTCATGCCACCAAGAATGAAGAACCAGGAGGGGAGCATGTCCTTTGGACCCAAAGTTCCTGTGCTGAGAAGCTCCTAGACCGGGCGAAGATTGGTGACAAGGACCTTTCCCCAGAGCTGATAGAGAGAGGAAACCTTCCCCTGGAGTTGGCACCCTAAATTTGGACTTCTAGCCTCTTAGACTGTGAGAGAATAAATTTCTCTTTGTTAAAGCCATCCATTTCTGTTATAGTAGCTATAGATAACTAAGACAAAATTTGATACTGAGAGTGTGGTGCTACTGTAACAGATACCTAAAATGTAGCAGATACCTAAGATGTGGAAGTGATTTTGAAAGTGTGTACGGGTAGAGGCTGCAAGAGTTTCAAAGTACCTGATGTAAAAGCCTAGATTGCCTTGAAGAGACTTCGTGGAATTATGGATGTCAGACAGTTTTGGTGAGGACTCAGAAGGAAGTGAGGAAAGCTGTTGCCACAGATGGCAAGAAACAGCCGTAGAAAAACTGCAGCAGTAAAACCATGATACTGGTGCAAGACAGCACTAAAGCTGACCCATGCAGTGAGAGCTGCCTTTGCTCAGGAGGCTTCCTGGCAGAGTGGAGTGCCTACAAGCACTTACTGGTGGAGCTAAAGAGCTTTGGAACACTTCCCTAAGCATGGCAGACACTGGCAGGCCCAAAGGTCCAAGCAGCCGAGAAGCCAAGGAACCAGGAAGCAGAAGCTGAAGAGACAACACAGGAATCAGAGCTGCCTCAGTCTCAAAGGGTAGGGCCATGAAGTCTGGGGTCTCAAAGGGTGGAACCATGGCCTCTGGGGCTTAAAAGGGTGTGGTCACAGGCTCCTAGGTTTCAAAGAGTCAGATCTTCACCAACTAGGTTCTGGAGTATGGGGCTACCATTCATGAGTTCCAACGGGATGGGGCCAGATCCACTGCCAAAAGCTGAGGGGGCAGGGCTGCCATGCCCAAAGAGCAGAAGAACAGGGCCTTGCTGGGGCTGAAGGTATAGGGTCGTGACTCAGACAGACTAGGAGAATGGGAACACCCAAACTCGAGGGAGCTGAGTTGCTGTTCCAGTGAGCCTGGAAGGCAGAGCTGAAGCCCAGGGCCAAGGGACCTCCACTCAGAATCTGGAGAGTGTGGCCAACACCCAGTCTGGAGGGCTGGACCATTGTTTAAAGGGTTTCAGAGAACAGAGGATTATTTTCAAGCCTTGAGAGCTAATGTAATGTGTTCTGCTGACTTGCTTGGTGCTTGTTATCCCTTCTTTCCCTCCAGTTTCTCCCATTTGTAATGGAAATATCTACCTTGTGCCTGTTCCACCATTGTATTTGGAAGCAGATAACTTATATTCTGGATTTCACAGATGAAAAGGAATTTTTGGATTTTGGACTTAGAGTTGAATTAAGATATTTGCTATGGTATGATGGGGTGAATGTATTTTACATGTGGCGAGGATGTAAATTTTAGAGGGCCAAAGGATGGAATGTTATGGATTGAATTGTGTCCCCTAAAAATGTGTATGAACTTGACTAGGCCATGATTCCCAGTTCTGTGCGATTGCCCACCATTTTGTGATCTGATGTGATTTTCCTATGTATTATAAACCCTTCCTATGGTGTTAATGAGGCAGAATTAGAGGCAGTTATGTTAATGAGGCAGGATTCAATCTGTATCAGTCCAGTTGTGAGGATTTTCGTTTTCTTTATGTTGAGGTACAATCCATATTGAAGTCTGTGGTCTTTGATTTTCTTTAGTAAGTACTTCAAGTCCTTTTCACTTTCAGCAAGCAACGGTGTATCATCTACATAATGCAGGTTGTTAATGCCTCTTTCTCCAATCCTGTTGCCCCGTTCTTCTTCATATAGTCCAGCTTCTCAGATTATTACTTAGCATATAGATTGAATAAGTATGGTGAAAGGATACAACCCTGATGCACACCTTTCCTGATTTTAAGCCACACAGTATCCCTGTTTTAGTTATCTATGGCTGCTACAACAGAAATACCAGAAACGGATGGCTTTGACAACGAGAAATTAATTCTGTCACCGCCTAGAAGGCTCAGAGTCCAAATTCAGGGTGCCAGCTCCAGGGGAAGGCAGTCTCTCTCTGTTGGTTCTGGGGGAAGGTCCTTGTCATCAATCTTGCCCGGTCTAGGAGTTTCTCAGTGTTGGGAACTCAGATCCAAAGGACGTGCTCCCCTCCTTGTTCTTCATTCTTAGTGGCATGAGGTCCCTCTGTCTCACACCTTCTCTGAGTGTGACCTGGGTCTAGATGGTTCTCAGAGCAGGAACCCCTGTTTAAAAGGACATGCTCTATTCTCGGCCCTTCTTTTTGGAAGTGAGGTCCCCTCTTTCACTTCCAAGATGAGCTCATTTTAAGCCTCCTGGAATGCCAAAACTGACCATTCCCCTTCGTAGGGCTCCACACACCTTATTTGCATGGTCCCACCCCCACAAGGATTTTATGCACCTTATTTTTTTTTTTTATTTACATTATTAGGAGGCTGTCTAATCCCCTCAATGGGCCAGAAGCACCTTATTTCAACATCTCACCCAGTCGTTGTGTGGGAGCCACAAAGACTTTCACTGCACCGAAAGTAGTAACATCAGAACCTGCCTAACATCATGGGGAGTGATGACCAGAATCAGCCCAAAGCAAATCCCTATGAAGTGGATGTCAAACATACCTCCACTCTCCAAGCTATTTACCAATTCTGACACGAGCTGTCCCTCCAACGGCACTCTCTACTTCTCTTCTGGGTTTGATAATTTGTTACAATGGCTACACAGAACTCACAGACCATACTTATAGTTAAGTGGTTTATTAAGGAACAGGGTACAACTAGGGATCAGGATCAGCAGGCTGCAACTCAGGATCAGGATCCGGAAACATGGAGGCAAAGACCCCTTCTTCAGTGCAGGCAGCTCTCTCAGCTCCTCTCAGGCCTGTCGGCCTCCTCACAACCCCCTCAAGACAGGATATGCTCCTCTTGACCCTGCCATCTGTCACCACCGACTGCTGCAGGGTCTTTTCTTGGCCTGTCACTGCTGCTGTGCCCCTTCTTGGCCTATTGCTGCTGGCTCTACTGCTGGGTCCCTTCTGGGCCTGTTGCCACCTTCACAGTTTTAGCTCTTGACCCATGTTACAGCTCTTTTAGGAGGTTTCTTGCCTCTTCTCTTTCCCTGCTTCTCTCTTCTTTCTTCCTCCTACTTCTTTCCGTCTCTGAATTCTCTGTGGGCTTGGCTGCTTATATGTACAACTTCTTGTCAGTTTCATGGAAAGGCCCCTCCAGCGGTCCCACAAACTAACCAATCCCCTCTCAGTAGGCCACAGACACTTCATTAGCATAGTATGCTACAGAGACTTCATTTGCATAGTCTATAGACAAATCCATGCAAGGTGGTTATCAGTCACAGGGCAGGCTGCAGCCCAAAGCCAGACAGAAACTATCAAACCACTTTAGTTATAGGTTACTGAGGAAATATCAGTCAACCTAGACAACAGAATCAAACCCCCAGGGGTACAAAACTAGGGCAAGGGTAACTGTAGGATTAGGGGAAAAACCTCTCAAGCTGTTTTTCCAGAGAACCAAGGCAAAAGCCACATAAAGGAACTCATTTCACCACAATGCAAAAGCAGGTTTCCTATGGCTATTTCTTTTGGGATCCCACAGAGACCCCTGTAGCAATACAGCAAGCAAAATGAGTGATCATAGGCAATAGACTGTACTCTTATCTGAGGGTAACTCCTACCCAGATGATTGGGTGACACTGTACAAATAAGATAATTGTGGCCCACCAAGGGGATAGGTCAGTTTTGCCATCCTACTAGGCTTGTAATGACCCATCCCAGAGGAAGGAAAGAAAGGATCTCACCACCACCGAGGAAGAGGAGCTAAGAGTGGAGCATGTCCTTTGGACCCGGAATCCCTGCACTGAGAAGTTCCTGGAACCAGGAGACAGAGAGCTGTAACACTGGAGATGACAAGAATCAGTGGCAGGATAGACCAGCAGGAGGCAGCGTATTGGGCTTCCTGGCCCAGGGAGCAAGAAGGCTGAGTGCCTTCGGGCAGAAGGCTTGCTGACAGAGTAGGGTCCCTCAGGCCACTTGGTGGAGCTGGATTTGCCAGCCATGGAGCTAGAGCTGAATGCCTTCTGATGGAGGCTTGCTGGTGAAGTGAAGTGTCTCAGGATACTTATCAGCAGAGCTGAAAGAGTTTTGTAACATGTGCCCGAGCAGGGCAGAGATCAAAGGGCCAGAAAAAGGTATGCCTGCAGGCACAGCTGAAAAGAGGCTGTCCTGATGAAGAACTGTATCCTGAACTGTGTTCCTGAACCTGAATTGTAACCTGTTACTTCCCTAATAAGCCCCATAATCGTGAGCATTGTCTGTGAGTTCTGTGTGGCCATTGCAAAGAATTATCAAACCCAGCAGAGAAGTAGAGAGTGCTGTGAGAGCCACAAATGGCGTCAAAATTGGTAAAGACGGTGGAGAGAGGAGGCATGTTTGACCTCTGTCTCATAGGAATCGGCCTTGGGTTGTTGATCTTGATCCTCCTTTCTCCTTGTGAAATTAGAGGAAGTCGGATGCTGCCCTCCCACCAGTTTTACACATGTGAACCTCCCCAGCATGGAAACTTGCTTCATCAATACCAGCCAGACAGAAATAACACCTAGTATGTAATCTGATCACAGAATAACATTGTTTCACCTTAGCATATTCTGTTAGGCAGGAACTAGGCCAGCACATAGTCATGCAGAGGGGACTGTCCAGAGGTCCAAATATGATTATGGAACTATCTTAGAATCTGCCTGCCACAAGTCTTTCATTCAGTAAAAAATTATTTTGAGATTCAGCGTGAGATCTTTGGCTGTTTCTTCTCCCCAACTCTGTTTTCTCTTTCAGAAGTTATGGATAGGCATGTTAGTGTACGAATAATTTAAAATATAAGAATCAGGACAAAGCCAATTCCTATGAGGTGGACGACAATATATCCCAGATTTCCACATTCTCCAAGCTACTGAACCACTCCCATCTCCGACACTGGCTACTCACGGTCTCCTCAGCACCTTTCCTTCCTTCATTTGGGTTCAGCAATTTGCTGCAACCTCTCACAGAAATCACAAACTGTACTTACCACTTAAGTGGTTTATTAAGGAAGTAACAGGTTACAACTCAGGATCAGAATCAGAAGCCTACAACTTGGGATCAGGATCAAGGAGCATGTAGGCAAAGTCTGCCTTCTGCAGTGTAGGACAGCTTTCTTAGCTTCCCTTGGCTGTGCAAACAAACAGGCCCTTCTCTCTGCATGCACACTCCCTCTCAGCTGATCAGGCTTCCTCTCAGTTCCCTCAGGACAGGCTTCTGTCAGCCCCCTCAGGACAGCCTACTCTCAGCCCTCTCAGAACAGGCTCATCTTGGCCCTGCTGTCTGTCACCACCAACTCTGCCACTGGACTCCTTCCAGGCCTATCACTGCCAGCTCTGCCGCTGCACCTCTTCTGGGCCTGTCACACTGACACTGCCATATGGCCTCTCTGAGCCTCTTGCTGACTTCAGTGTTATAGTCCTTATTCCATGTCACAGCTCTTTTAGGAGGTTCCTTGCCTCCTCTCTCTCTACTTCTTTCTTGCCTTTTCTTCTTTCTGCTTCATATCTGAAAAACCTGTGGCATTGGCTGTATATTTACAGAAGCTCCTTGTCAATTTCAAGGCATGGCCCTCCTCACAGGACCACGAACTGACCAATCCCTTCTCAGTAGGCCATAGACACTTCATTTGCATAATAGACTATAGTCACTTCCTTTGCACAGTATATTGACCAATCACTGCAATGTACATGCCAATTACCAGGATAGGCTGCAGCCCAGGAGCAGACTAAAAGTTTCAAACCATGGTGTTTACCACTTACCCAGGCAATGTAACAAACCCTCAGGGTTAGAAAACTAGGGCAAAGGTAAGTCTTTCGGGCTTAGGGAAAAATCTCAAGCTGTTTTTTCAAAGAACCCAGGCAAAAGGCCACATAAAAGAACTGATTTTACCACAGGTAGACATTCTCACTCTATCCACATTACCTAACTTCTTTATTTTCTGTTTCTCTCTTTGCTGCATTTTGGATAATTTCTTCAGTTGTACATTAAAGTTGACTAGTTATCTCTTTAGTATTTGATATGTGTGGTGAAATGAGTTCGTTTATGTGGCTTATTGCCTTGGTTCTTTAGAAAAACAGCTTGAGAGATTTTTTTCCCTTAAGCCCTGAGTAGTTACTTTTGCCTTGGTTTTCTACCCCGAAAGAGTTGATTACTTTTGTCCAGGTTAGTTGACATTTTGTGGGTAAGTTGTAGTCAATTTTGTTTGTGCGGTACAGTGAATTACTTAATATGGCCCTTCTACCCGTAGTCTTTGAATTCCCAACAAATGACTGGGGGAGAATATGTAAATGAGGTGCTTTTGTGGCCCATCTAGGGGATTGGATAGTTTGGTAATATAAATAAGGTGCATGGCACACTTGTTGGAGTGGGTCCATGCAAATAAGGTGTATGGAACCCTAACGAGGGGATTGGTCAGTTATGCCATCCCACTAGGCTTAAAAGAGAGCCAGATGTGGAGCAGAGGGGGAAAAACCTCACAACCATCAAGAGGGAAGAGCAGGGAGTGGAGTGTGTTCCTTTGGACCTGGGATCCCTGCACTGAGAAGCTCCTGGGACCAGGAGACTGCAAGAGAGTGAGTTGTAACAACGAAGATGGCAAAAATTGGCTGCAGGGAAACGGTGGCAGCAGAGGCAACAGAATCAGGAGACCAGCAGGAGATGGCACGTTGGGTGTGCTGATCCACAGAGTGAGAGAGCTGAGCACCTTTGTGCAGGAGGCTTGCTGGTGGATGGGGTTTCTCCGTCCACTTGGCAGGGCTAGGTTCACCAACCCATGGGGTAAGAGAGCTGAGCATCTTTGGGCCAAGTTTTACTGGTGGAGTGAGATGCCTCTGGACACCTATTGGCTTAGCTCAAAGACCTTTTTAACACTGGCCCAAGCAGATCAGAGGCCTGGCCGAGGGGCTGAGAGGTTCAAGGCCCTGGGAGAGGCCTGCCTGTGGCGTGGCTGAGAATAAGTTGTCCAGATCAAAGAATTTTATCCTGTGTATTCCTAAACCTGATTTGTAACGTGATATTTCCCTAATAACCAAACATCTGTGAGATGGTCTATTAGTTCTGTGTAGCCGTTGCAACAACTTATCTATTGAACCCAGCAGAGAAGTAGAGAGTGCCACGGTAGGGACAGTTGGTGTTGGAATTGATAAAATGGTAGAGACAAGAGGTCTGTCTGACCTCTGCTGTATAGCAATCAGCCTTGGGCCATTGATGCTGATGATTCTCTCTCCCCCTCCTGAAGTTAGAGGAGGTCAGATGCTTCCGCCACACCACCATTTTTATAGTTTGAAACTTCCTGCCTGGCCCTAGGTTGCAGCCTGCCCTGAGGAGCTACTTTTGCCCTGGTTTTCTACCCTAGAAGATTTGTTGCTTTTGTCCAGGTTGGTTGACATTTCCTGGGTAAATTGTAAACAACCTGATTTGACACTTTCTGCCTAGCCCTGGGCTGCAGACTGCCCTGTGATTGGTATGCACCTTGTAGGGATTGTTCAGAAGACTATGCAAATGAGGTGAACTGTTGCCCAGCCAAACCTACTATGCAAATGAAGTGTCCGAGTCCTACCAAGAGGAGATTGGTCAATTTATAGCCACGTCTTGAAGTTAACAAGGTGTTTGTATGTATAAG
The DNA here is from genome assembly GCF_024166365.1 of Elephas maximus indicus. Lineage (NCBI taxonomy): Eukaryota > Metazoa > Chordata > Mammalia > Proboscidea > Elephantidae > Elephas > Elephas maximus. The sequence continues at coordinate 95,202,335 of NC_064829.1, read as the reverse complement.
CAGCCAGCCCCACAGAGGTTTGTCAGACAGAAGCAAGAAAAAAAGCAGCAGGAAGAAGCAAAAGGAAGAAAGGAGAAAGAAGAAGCAGAGAGAGAGTGGAGACAAGGAGTCTCCTGTAAGAGCTGTAACAGTAGTCAAGGGCTATAACACTGAAGGCAGAGAGAAGCCTAGAAGAAGCCCTGTGGCAGAGCCAGAGGCAGGCGTAGAAAGGGCCCATGAGCAGAGCCAGTGGTGACAGGCCCAGATGAAGCCTGGGGGCAGAGCCAGTGGCAATAGGCCCAGAAGGGGCCCAGCAGCACAGCCAGGGGTGACAGATGGCAAGACCAAGAGGAGCCTGTCCTCAGGGGCTGAGAGTAGCTAAGGGTGCTGTTCTGTATTGAAGAAGGGAGACTCTGCCTAGGTGCTTCCTGATCCTGATCCTGAGTTGTAACCTGTTGGTCCTGATCTCGAGTTGTTTCCTGTTACTTAATAAACCATTGAACTGTAAATATGGTCTGGGAGTTCTGTGTGGCTGTTGTGATGGATTCTCAAACTCAGATCAGAAGTAGAGTAGAGTGGGAGGGACAGCTGGTGTCAGAATTGGTAAAAAGATGGAGGATGGAAGTATGTCTGAGCTCCACCTCCTAGGGCTCAACCTTGAACCAACCGTGATCATTATTGCCCCTGAAGGTAAACAGGTTCTGATGATGCTACTGATAACTGCTACTATCCCTAATCCCATTTCACAATATGCTATTGAAAAACCAGAGTGGAGGCGGCATCTGACCATCTCTAACTTCATGAGGAGGAAAGAGAGTCAAGATCAACAGCCCAAGGCTGATTTCTCCTGTCTGCCCAATTCTGACACCAACCATCCCTCCCATGCCACTCTACTTTTCTGCTATATTCAATAATTCATTGTAATGGCCACACAAAAGTCACAGATAATACTCGTGATCATGGGGTTTATTAAGAAGGTCACAGGTTATAGTTCAGGTTCAAGAACACTCAGTATACAGTTCTTCCATCAGGACAGCCTCTTCCCAGCTGTGTTCTCAAGCACGCCTCCCTGGCCCTTGAATCTGCCCTACTCAGGCAAGTGTAACAGAGTTCTTTTAGCTCTGTTGATAAGTGCCCTGAGGTACCCCACTTCGCTAGTAAGCCTTGGTCCAAAGGCGCTCAGCTCTAGCTCCATGGATAAACGATCCTAATTCCACCAAGTTGTCCAGAGGCGCCCTACTCCACCAGCAGCCCTCCTGCCCGAAGTCATTCAGCTTTCTTGCTCCAGGGACTGGGAAGCCCACTGCGCCATCTCCTGCCAGTGTTCCCTGCCTGTCTCTCCTGCCCCTGTTTGTCTGCCACTGCTTCTCACTGTCTTCAGTGTTACAACTCTTTCTTTGTCCAGGTCTCTTGGTTCCAGGAAGCTTCTCAGTGCAGGGATCTTGGGTCCAAAGGATGTGCTCTGCTTTTGGCCCTTTTTCCTTGGTGGTGGTGAGATCCCCTCCTTCCCACTTCTGGAGTTGCTCATTTCAAGCCAAGCAGGATGGCAAAACTGACCATACCCTTGATGGGCCACAATTACCCAATTTGTACAGTCCTACCCATTCATAAGTTGGGGAATTATGGAATGTACAAATTCAGAATAGTTTATTCCAATTTTGCTTTTTCAATAAGATATTAATAAAACCATAGGTATGTAAATACTGCAGCCATATAGAGGAAATGAGCAGAACAACTTCCCCCACGTTTCATTCATATAGCAAAATAGAAAATCGTTAAACAGGATCCTCTTAATACAGGACTCACTGACATTCATTGACGTGGCTGTGAAGTTCACCTGGGAGGAGTGGCAGCTCCTGGACACTGCTCAGAAGGACCTGTACTGGGACGTGATGTTGGAAAACTATAGCAACCTGGTGTTCATTGGTGAGGACAACTCTCCTGTCATTGGCCCTGTCATTGGTCCTTCCTTTTTCAGCTGCTGAAATCTTTGGAGTGTCTGTGGTGTTCTAAAGTAGCAGGTGCTCAGTCCACTCTCTGACTCTAGATAAGTGGGTATATTCTTCCTACTCCTGACAGAAAAAGCATTGACTTGTGTGTTTGAAAATTGCTTTTCACAAATACAACATTCTGCTATCTTCACAGAACCAAGGCCAATTTGATGAGTCTTAAGATTTTGTGATTTCCTATGAACAGGGTATCAAGTTAGCAAGCCAGATGCACTCTCCAAATTGGAACGAAGACAACAATCATGGACTGTATTAAACGAAAGCCATAGTGGAATCTTTTCAGGTGAGCAGGTGAACAGCAGTTATGGGGGAAGGCTGTGAAAGTCACATTCAAGTGAGAGAACGTGTCACATCTGTGAGGGATTTCTAAGGATACATAAAAATACCTCCGTGTATTTCTCTCCCAGTGTGAGATCTCTTTTTTTTTCTATGAGTTTTTGTCATTGTTTGGTGCCATCGAGTCGGTTCCAACTCATAGTGACCCTATGTACAACAGAATGAAATACTGCCTGTTTCCTACGCCGTCCTCACAATTGTTATGCTTGAGCCCATTGTTGCAACCACTGTGTCTATTATCTTATCGAGGATCTTCCTCTTTTTGCTGACCCTCTACTTTATCAAGCCTGATGTCCTTTTCCAGGGACTGGTCCCAGCTGATAACATGTCCAAAGTATGTAAGATGAAGTCTTGCCATCCTTGCTTCTAAGGAGCATTCTGGCTGTAGTTCTTCCAAGACACATTTGTTCGTTCTTTTGACAGTTCATGATATATTCAGCATTCTTTGCCAACATCATAACTCAAAGGTATTGATTCTTCAGTCTTCCTTATTCATTGCCCAGTTTTCGCATGCATGTGAGGTGATTACAAACATCATGGCTTGGGTCAGGTGCTTTTTAGTCCTTGAAGTGACATCTTTGCTTTTTAAAACCTTAAAGAGGTCTTTTGCAACAAATTTGCCCAATGCAATGCATCGATTAATTTCTTGACTGCTGCTTCCATGGGTGTTGATTGTGGATCTGTGTAAAGTGAAATTCTTGACAACTTCAGTCTTTTCTCCATTTACCATGATGTTCCTTATTGGTCCAGTTCTGAGGATTTTTGTTTTCTTTATATTGAGGTGTAATCCATACTGAAGGCTGTGGTCTTTGATCTTCATCAGTAAGTGTTTCAAGTCCTCTTCACTTTCAGCAAGCAAGGTTATGTCATCTGCAACACAGGTTGTAAATGAGCCTTCCTTCAACCCTAATGCCATGTTCTTCTTCGTATAGTTCACCTTCTTGGATTATTTGCTCAACATACCAATTGAATAAGTATAGTGAAAGGATCCAACCCTGATGCACACCTTCTCTGACTTTAAACCACACAGTATCACCTTGCTTTGTTAGAAAGACTGCCTCTTGATCTATGTACAGTTTCCTCATGAGCACAATTGTTTTGGAATTCCCATTCTTCACAATGTTATCCATAATTTGTTATGATTCACATAGTTGGATGCCTTTGCATAGGCAATACAACACAGATAAACATCTTTCCAGTATTGTCTGCGTTCAGCCAAGATCCATCAGACATCAGCAATCTTCTTCTGAATCTGGCTTGAACTTTTGGCAGTTTCCTGTCAATATACTGCTGCAACCTCATTTGAATGATCTTTACCAAAATTTTACTTCTGTGTGATATTAATGATATTGTTCAATAATTTCTGCATTCTGTTGTATCATCTTTTTTTGGAATCGGCACAAATATGGATCCCTTCCAGTTGGTCGGCCAGGCAGCCATCTTCCAAATCTCTTGGCATAGATGAGTGAGCACTTCCAGTGTTGCATCCATTTGTTGAAACATCTCAGTTGGTGTTCTCTCAATTCCTGAAGAGTTGTTTTTTGCCAGTGCCTTCAGGGCAGCTTGGACTTCTCTTCTTGGTTATATGCTACATCCTGAAATGGTAGAATGTTGACCAATTCTTTTTGGTATAGTGACTCTATGTATTCCCTCCATCTTCTTTTGATGCTTCTTGCATCGTTTAATATTTTCCCTGTAGAATCCTTCAGTATTGCAACTCGAGCTTTGAATTTTTTCTTCAGTTCTTTCAGCTTAAGAAATGCCAAGCATGTTCTTCTCTTTTGGTTTTGTAACGCCAGGTGTTTGCACATGTCATCATCTTCTCAAGCTGCCCTTTGAAATCTTTTGTTCAGCTCTTTTACTTCATTATTTCTTCCATTTTCTCTGGCTACTTTATGTCCAAGGGCAGGTTTCAGAGTCTCTTCTGATATCCATTTTGGTCTTTTCTTTCTTCCCTGTCTTTTTAATGACCTGTTGCTTTCTTCATGTATAATACCCTTGAGGTCATTCCACAGCTCATCTGGTCTTCAGTCATTAGTGTTCAACGCGTCAAATTTATTCTTGAGATGCTCTCTAAATTCAGGTGGGGTATGCATAAGGTCGTACTTTGGCTCTCGTGGACTTGTTCTAATTTTTTTCAGCTTCAATTTGGACTTGGTATGAGCAGTTGATGATCTGTTCCACAATTGGCCCCTGGCCTTGTTGTGACTAATGATATTCAGCTTTTCCATCGTCTCTTTTCACAGATGTAGTTCATTTGATTCCTATGTGTTCCATCTGGTGAGGTCCACATGTATAGTTGGCATTTATGTTGCTGAAAAAGATATTTGCAGTGAAGAAGTTGTTGGTCTCACAAAATTCTATCATGCGGTCTCTGGCATCGTTTCTGTCACCAAGGCCATATTTTCCAACTGCTGATCCTTCTTTGTTTCCAACTCTCAAATTCCAATCAAACTGAAAGTTAAGTGGTTTGAACCAACTGGCTGCTCTGTGAGAGAAAGATGTGGCAGTCTGCTTCCATAAAGGTTACAGCTTTGGAAATCCTATGGGTTTACTGCAGGGTTGATATGAGTCAGAATCGACTTGATGTTGATGGGTTTGATTTTTTTTTTTTTTAATCTTTCAAGGGACAAAAGACAAAAGCCAAATTGAGTTCTTAGTCCCATACTGATTCTACTTTTTTTCTTAGTTTATTGTAAATTTTACCACCGTATTGACTTCAGTCCCTCAGTGGACTTTTCCATTTCCAAACCTCTAAATGTTAGAATGTTTAAAACCTTGGTGTTCAGGGACTCCATCAGTCTGAGACTGGAACTAGATAGTGCCTGGCTATCACTGATCACTGCCCTGACAGGGAACACAACAGAGAATCCCTAACAGAGCAGGAGAACAGAAGGATGCAGATCTCAAATTCTTGTAAAAAGAACAGGCTTAATGGTATGACCGAGATTGGAGGGACCCTGATGGCAATGGTCCCCGGACCCTTCGTTAGCCAACTTTCCAGACAGGGATTGGACTAGGCTAGAAGATAGACAATGATACTGTTGAGGAATGAGCTTCTTGGCTCAAGTAGACACATGAGACTATGTGGGCAGCTCAGCTGATGGCGAGATGAGCAGGAAGAGGGGGACAGGAGCTGGTTGAATGGACATGGGGAATACAGGGTGGAGAGGAGGAATGTCCTGTCTCATTAGGAGGAGAGCAGCTAGGAGTACATAGCAAGGTGTGTATAACTTTTTGTATGAGGGACTGACTTGCTTTGTAAACTTCCACCTAAAGCACAATAAATTAATTAATTAAATAAAATAAAACCTTGGTGTTCATCTTTTAATGTACATGTTCTCTGAACATGATGTTATTCTGTTCTTTGTCCTTAAATCATGTTTAAATAGTAAAGTTTTCCAAATTGTTACCTCCAGTCAAGATTTATTCTTCTTTCAGATTTCTTCATTTCTGCACTTTGATATGTAATAACCATCTTGAAGTTGATATGCTTCAGAATGTTCTCTTGAACATTCTGTACGTCGATGATGATTTTCATCTCTTTAAAAGACACTATCGTACTACCCCATGGCTCAAGTGAAATACTTAGCAGTAACCATTTATTCCTCACATTCCTTACCCAACCCCGGCAACAGTGAATGCATCAGTGAGCCTTCTCTTCTTTCATAATGTACCCTCCCTCATTTCCTCCACCCCTTGCTGGCCCTCTCATAAAAACTACTTTTCACAATCTACAGCTACTTTCTTTATAGCTTTCCTTGCTGTTTTTCAGTAGTTTACCAAACTAGAAAATAGACTCCATAAACTTAAGAAATATGTATTTCTAGTACCTTTACTATGGACGTGTGAAAGTTGTTTTCTCCCAAATGTAACATTCTGCATTCCTCACATACCCAACTATACCTGGTAAATAGTTGTCTTACAGTAAGGATTTATGGAGTGAATCAATCTGTCCTTCACCAGTTGGAATCAGGATACCCTCAAACCCCTGTGGTTACAGTGATTTGCTGGTATTTCACATTCTCTGCATGTCTTGCAAGGCCTTATTTAAGAAGTAGCCAAATCTGTATTCATTTATTATGTATTATCTAATTTTGTTTCTACACTAACTGCTTTGGGTTGTTTATATTATTGTAGTTTTATCAGTGTGGAAGGAACACTAAGTGTGGTGTTTTATTTACATTCATATTAGAGGATTGTCACTAAAGATCCACCTTCCATCAATGCATTCTTTAAATGGGTTCGTTCCAAATCAAGTTAATGAAGGGGTTCATTGTTCTTTTCTTTCCTAGAAATTCAGAAAGTTGATGATCATTTGCTCAGGCACTCGCAAAATGGAAGCAGGGTGCACAGCATGGAACAATGCTGTGAACATAATGCATTGGAAAATATTGTTCATCGACACAAAAATCAATTTCTTTTAAGAGAAAATCATGCTATGTTTGACTTACATGAAAAAGCTGTGAAATCAAATTTTTCACCGGCAGTCAACCAGAGCGGAAGCGATGAAATAAAGAACTCTGCTGAGCTTAAGGGAGATGAGAAAACCTTTCTCCATGATGATCAGGAGCAATTTTGTAGTCAAATGAAATTCTCCAAGAGTCAAAAATCCAACAGCATGAAGTCCCAACTCATTCAGCATCAGAAAACTCCCAAAATACAGAAAATGCATGTATGTAGTGAATGTGGGAAAACCTTCATCAAAAAGTCTTTACTCACCAATCATCAGATCATTCATACAGGAGAGAAACCTTATAGATGCAGTCTATGTGGGGAAACCTTCTTTAAAAAGTTCAAGCTCATTGAACATCATCACACAACTCATAAAGGACAAAAACCCTATAAATGCATGGATTGTAGCAAAGCCTATGTCCATAAATCACAGCTCAGTAAACATCAGAAAACTCATATGGCAGAGAAACCCTATATATGCTATGAATGTGGTAAAGGCTTCATCCGGGAGATGCATCTCACTATTCATCACAGAACTCATACTGGAGAGAAACCCTATGTATGCCATGAATGTGGAAAAAGCTTTATCCAGAAGAGAAATCTCACTGTTCATCAGCTAACTCATACTGGAGAGAAACCCTATGTATGCCGTGAATGTGGAAAAGGCTTCATCCAGAAGAGAAATCTCATTATTCATCAGCGAACTCATACTGGGGAGAAGCCCTATATATGCAGTGAGTGTGGAAAAGGCTTCATCGAGAAGTCATCTCTCATTATTCATCAGCGAACTCATACTGGAGAGAAACCCTATATATGCAGTGAATGTGGGAAAGGCTTCATCCAGAAGAGAAATCTCATTATTCATCAGCGAACTCATACTGGAGAGAAACCCTGTGTATGCAGTGAGTGTGGAAAAGGCTTCAACCATAAGGGAAATCTCATTGTTCATCAGCGAACTCATACTGGAGAAAAACCCTATATATGCAGTGAATGTGGAAAAGGCTTCAACCAGAAGGGAAATCTCATTATTCATCAGCGAACTCATACTGGAGAGAAACCCTGTGTATGCGGTGAATGTGGTAAAGGCTTTATCCATAAGGGAAATCTCATTATTCATCAGCGAACTCATACTGGAGAGAAGCCATATATATGCAACGAATGTGGAAAAAGCTTCAGCCATAAAGGAGATCTCACTGTTCATCTGCGAACTCATACTGGAGAGAAACCCTACATATGCAGTAAATGTGGAAAAGGCTTCATTCAGAAGAGATATCTCATTATTCATCAGCGAAATCATACTGGAGAGAAGCCCTATATCTGCAGTGAATGTGGAAAAGGCTTCAACCAGAAGTCATGCCTCATAGCACATCAGATATTTCACACAGGAAGGATGCCCTTTTCATGTAGTGAATGTGGAAAATCTTATTCCCAGAAGTCAAGTCTCATTAGACATCAGAAAATTCACACAGGAGAGAAACCCTTTCGATGCAATGAGTGTTGGAAAGCCTTTGAAACAAAGCGAGAACTCACTGTACATCAAAGATCTCATAGAGGAGAGACACCGTATGGCTGCAATGAATACGGAAAAACTTCTGCCTATGATTCTAACTTTTATTCACATAAAAGAAAACACAAAAGAGGGAAACGTGTAGATTCAATCAAGGTGGAAGACCCTTCCGCAGCTCATCACAGCCCATCACATGCCCACGATCTCATGCCAGAGAAAAGCCCAGCTAATACAGTGACTATGAAAATGTCTTCTGTGGCCGCTGAGACATCAGTAAACATCAGTAGGCTCCTAACTAATAGGAACATAGTCCTTGTGGGACAGCCTGTTGCCAGATGTGAACCCTCAGGAGATAACAGAGAATTTTTACAGGAGAGAAACCTTATGAACACAGTGAATGTGGTAGTGCCCATGAACGCAGTGAATGTGGTAGTGCCTGTCAATGCAGTGAATGTAGTAGTACCTTCAGTGTCCAACTGTATTTTATTTTATGCCCCACAAAACGCATAGCATAAACTCAGATACATTCACTGGGGACAAGGGCTGAGCAAAAATTTCTACCTCACTGTATGGCTACATAGTTATCCTGAGGGAAGTCATATGAATGCAGACTGGGAATGCCTGACACACACATCCTATGTAAATATGGGCTTTGATATTGAGACATCTGATGTTAGCACAAACACATCAGTTGTTCTGTTGTGCCAGTTAAATGAATGAAAGCCTGAGTAAACCTCTGTGGGGAAAATAAATACTGTGAATTTTTAAAACAGAAAAGATCATCAGTATCTGGAATGTTGCTATAAGTGCAGAGCCACATAGGATTTGGTTGGTGGGAAGGGCGCAATACTGAACTGGTGGGATATGGGACACATATATATAAGTTCTGTTTCCCCAGATTAGTATGAAGGATGAACTGAAAACCAGACTGTCTACCATACATAATAGAACTGTATATTATGCAAAAGGTCCTATGAAACTATAGCCTTAAATTGAGTCTACTCATTAATGTAACAAATGTTTGTTACATACTACCTTTGTACCTGGCCCTGTTTCCTGGAGCTGAGAATACGGTGGTGAATAAAAAGGACAAAGGCCATGCCCTCTTGGAGAGAGCATTGGGCTGAATCATATTCAAGTGGAATGTTGATACTCCCACTAATCTAGCCAAAAGATGCAATATCTATATTAGGTGAATATGGAATTCTTGTTACAAGGGGCTTAGAAGTTTTAGGAGTTAGAAAATGCTAAAAAAAATTCTTATAAATTTCTCATCAAAATCTTGTTGGCATTGGGTTAATCCCGACTCACAGTGACCCCATGTGTGTGAGTATCATTTTGCTCCCAAGGGTTTTCCGTGGCTGATTTTTCACAAGTAGATTGCCAGACCTTTCTCCTGAGATGCCTCTGGGTGGATTCGAACTGCCAGTCTTTTGGGTTAGTGAGTGTATTAACCATTTGCACTACCAACGGACTCTTGGGGTATGGACTCGTTTTAATGATACTTAAGCAGCCTAGGAAACAGTTATTTTTTAATGCCCACATCATATCTCAACAGGTAGCGTATAAACTCCTTGATAGTTTTTGTGACTGTTTTTCCCAAAGTTGTTTTAAATTCCTTGATAGTTGTTCTGAGTATTTATACCCAAGTAGATTATAAATAACTTGATAGTTATAACTTGGGACTGTTTAAATTAAAAAATAATAGTAATAATAAAATTAAAAATCAGTTCCTTAGTTGCACTAGCCACATTTCGTGTGTTCAGTAGCCATGTGTGACTAATGCCTTACCAAGTGGACAGTAGAAACAATGAGCAAGACTTTCTAGCCCTTTATATGGCTGGAATGTGTATACTGAGGGAAATCTACATAATTTCCATCATCCCAGAAAATTATATCAGAGAGCACTGGTTTACATGATTTTATGTTCCCAGCACAAAAATACATCTAATATATTGATTTGGAAAAGGAATAAATGAGCTGATGAACTAGTCAAATGATATTTTGTCATTGAAGTGAGTGAGCCATTGGAGGGCAGTTTATAGAACAGAACTTTCCCCCAGGAACTATTTTCATGTGAGATTAGAGAAACTCAATAACTGAACATAAAGGGGACAGTAGGAAAGGAGAAGGATGCCCAAAATAGGTAAAATAAAAAGTAGGGCAAGAACCATACTGTGTAAGAATGGAGGAGAGGACCAGAGATGGGAGGAGTTGAAGTCCTTTTAGGTTGTTTTAGAGGTGAACCCTTTTATCACCTTTGAGGGGTGCCACCATTTCAAAGATGCTGTGTACTCTGTGACCTGCTGATATGAGACGTGATTTCTTTTATCTTCATCATTCTTTCTTTGCTGGAAGCGGGGCTCTTAGCCTCTCTCCTCTATCCATTAAGTTCCATTCCATATATATATATATATAGTGTACTAATTTATAGTGAGTTCCGCTCATAGGAAAAGACATGAAAATATGCCTGCAGAGGCTGTCTCAGAATTCATTGTGAAATCCTGGGTTAGTAGATAATTCACCCCTTCAGAAATAATTTAAAGCAACGTGACCACCCCAGGCACTGTTTCACGCACTGCGGATACAGCAGTGAACAGGCAAACAGCTTTTATGAACCTTACAGTCTAGCAAGGGAGACTTACAGTAAGATGGATAATAAAACATTAGGAAGCATGAGTGCTATGAAGAAAAATAAAGGCTAATAAGTGTAGAGATAGTAATGGAGGAGTATTTTAATAAGAATTTTCGGGGAAGGCTTTTCTGAGCAGATATATAAGCTAAGACCTAAGTTAGCTGAGCTGAGCCACCCGTCATCATACTTGAAAGAAAACACTACAGGACTTTTCTACGTGTTGTCTGTGAGCCAGCTTCCAGCCTCAGGAGTCTCTCTGAAGCTTGCGAAGTAATGCCCGTTGTTGGGTCACGTCCTTCTGGGTCTGGGGCCAGCTCTGCATTCATAACCAGGGCATTCTGATGCACACTTTATTTTGAACATACCTGCCCTACAGCTTGGATTAGTGCTCCCCTCACCAGCCCACACCATAACAGGATGAATTCAGGGTACTTTCCAGCCAAGAATCAGAAATGGACACTGCAGCCCCCACGCCTTCCCCTCCACTCGTCCTGTGAATCTGCACCTGTGGAAATCTCAGAATCCCTGCTATCCTGACATCAACTATGAGGATAATCATGAAATCAAATCCAAATCCTCATTTTTCACTGCTCTTCTGACTCCAGCCACCTATGCAGCACTTCTTTCTCTGACCCTAGCTGCTCGGAGCTAGGCCAGATCTCACAAGTTAAAAAGGACACCATCTTTCAGCCTAGGATTTCAGATGCCAGCTGCAAGCTTTGGAGTGCCCGGGGCTCCCTTTGCTTCTGGCCTGCTGGCTACAGATTCAGGGTTTTCCTAGGACCCTTTTTTTTTTCAAGATGGCAGTCATGAGCTTGGGGTACCCCTGGGCTCCCTCACTTCTGACTTGCTACAAATTTGGGTGTGTTCCTTCTACCCTTCAAGACACCAGCCACAGCTTAGGGGTACCCAGCCATCTCACTTCTAACCTCCTGGGTTCCACTATTCCCTAGGGTCTGGTAATTCCTTGGAACAACACCCAGAACGCTTGTAAAATACTATACCTGAGATTACAGCTTTATTATACCAAAAGAAGATACAAAGATGCACAGTGCCTGGTCTGGGAGAGTTCCCAACATGAATGGTTCGTGTCCCAAAGGACATGCTACCCTCCCATCCACATGGACATCTTTCACCAACCAGGAAACTCATCAACTTCCATGTACAGAGCTTGTATTGGCTTTGTTACGTAGTCATGACTGGGGCCTCAATGCTCAGGCATAGTTGATTGAATCATTACTTACTCCCTCTCACTCCCTAAGGTCATCTGATATCAGGCCAGGAGGTCATCTTTCTGGCTTGGATAGCCCCACTCATTAGCACAAGCCCTCAGGTATTGGTCTAGATAACAGAAGTACCTCAATTACTCAGCATATTAGAAGATTTTAGAGTTATTTCTCAAGAATTAAGGGCAAAGACCAAATTAAGTAAGGTTAATTGTAAGCCCCATTCACCACACCCTGCCATAGCAAGTGCAGTACAATGGATTCTCTTCTTCTGGCCCTGTGTTTGTAAATGAATAATATCTTTTATAAGGATCAGCACAAAGCTGGTTCCTATGAGGTGGAGGCTAAAGATATCCCAAATGTCCAACTTTTCCAAACTGCTGTACTACTCCATTTCTAACATCAAGTACTCCCTCTCTCCTCAGTACTCTCCCTCCCATCTTGGGTTCACTATGACATCTCACAGAATGCATGAACCATATAAAAGAAATGGCTCACACAGTTGTGGAGGCTGTGAAGACCCAAATGCGTGAGTCAGGCATAGGCTTCTCCCAACCCACATGGCTGCAGTAGCTGACGAACTCAAACCGGCAATTCAGACGACAGGCTGGTGAATCAGGTCAGATGATAGGCCACCAGCCCACAGGGTCAGACAGCAGGCCTCTGGCTCAAGTTCCAAGAACCAGAGGTCAACTGATAATGAACCAGACTCAGGAGCCAGATGCAGAGAAAGAGAGAAGAGAGAGCCCCGCCAGGTCATCCACACATATATCTTAGATGCAGGCCACACCCCAGGGAAGGGCATAACTTGAGTAAGAGTAGGACTCGAGTCATGTCCTCCTGCAAGGCTGTGACCCAAGACACACCCTACACCAATTCTGCCTCATCAACATGTAGAGGTCAGGATCCACAACACATAAAATGGAGGACAACCATACAATATTGGCAGTCATGGCCTAGCCAAGGTGACACATGATCCCAACCATCACAGGTTCCATATAACTTATTTGCATAGTCCTACTCAGTCATTGTGTGTGAGCCACAAAGACCATGGCTAGAAGGGCCATATTAAGTAATTCATTACACTGCAGTTTGTAATTCTGCCAAAATAATTGATTGAGCTGAAGTCTTCCCTGTGATTAGTCTATTTTATGCATCTTGCAGGGATTGGTCAATCTGCTATACAAATACAGTAGTGATTTGAAAATACACCCAATGGGATTGAGTGACTTGCACTTCACCAAGGGGATTATTTGGCTCTTTGTCCTTCTGGGAAGGCCATGCCTGAAAATTGACAAGCAGTTTGCCTATACAAGCAGCCAACCACACAGGTTTTTAGGAGAGAGAGAGAAGAGGAGAGAGAACCTCCTAAAAGAGCTGTAATATGAGTCAAGCACTGTAACGCTGAAGATAAGAAGAGCCCAGAAGGTGGCTCAGCAGCAGAGAAATGGTGGCAACAGTACCAGTGGTGGGAACCATGAGAGCAGCAGACAGCAATGGTGGGCCCACGGAGCATAGCTGGGCACTTGGCAGAAAGTTGCCAAGAGAGCTGGGTGCCCCATAAAAAGAAAGCAGCCACAATCCAAGGCCATGTAGGTGGATGCCCTAGCAAACAGCAGTGTGGTACCAAGCTGGCCTGCCTTTGGCAATGGCAGATGTCCCAGCTCTGCTCAGAGCTGCAGCACTAAGACCTAGAGGGGGTCAGGCCTGAGAGCCAAAAGGAGGCCAAGAAGAGACTTGTCCTGAGGGGGACAAGAGGAGGCCTGCAGTGCACTGAAATTACTTGGTATGGCCCTCGTTAGCCAGAGTCTTTGTGACTCACACACAATGATTGAGCAGGACTATGCAAATAAGGTATATGGAACCCTAAAGAAGGGATTGGTCAGTTTTAATATCCCACTAGGCTTAAAATGAGCCATCCTAGACACGGGAGAAGAGGATCTCACCACTACCAAGAAAGAAGAGCCGGGAGTGGATTGCATCCTTTGGACTTGGGATCCACGCTCTGAGAAGCTCCTAGAACCAGGAGACAGAGAGAGAGAGAGAGCCATAACACTGAAGACAGCAAGAATCAGCAACAGAGAAATGGCAGCAGAACCGGGAGACCAGCAGGAGACTGTGAGGTTGGCTTCTCAGCCCTCATAGGGCAAAAGCAGAGTGCCTTCAGGCAGGAGGCTTGCCGATGGAGTAGAGTGCCTCCAGGCACTTGGTGGAGCTAGGTTTGCTGACTCATGGAGCTAGAGCTGAGCACCTTCAGGCTGAGGCTTACTGGCAGAGTGGGGTGCCTCTGGGAATTTATCAGCAGAGTTAAAAGAGCTTTGGAACACTTGTCTGAGCAGGGCAGAGGCCATGGGCCAGAGAGAGGTGTGTCTGTAGGCATGGCTGAGAGGAGGGTGTCCTGATGGCAGAACTGTGTCCTGAGCTTTCCTGAACCTGAATTGTAGCCTGTTACTTCCCTAATAAGTCCCATAATCGTGAGTATTGTCTGTGAGTTTTGTGTGGCAATGGCAACAAATTACAGAACTCAACAGAGCAATGGAGAGTGCCCTGTGAGGGACAGTTGTTACAAGAATTGGTAAAAAGTTTGGAGGGTGGAGGCATGTCTGACCCTCCACCTCATAGCAATCAGCCTTGGTGTCGTGAGGAGGGGGTCACAACGACTACTCCAAATGATTTGTGTCTTTCCACAATGTCTTTATTAATTATTAGGCACACAGGTTCTTGGCTACCCCAGATGCCAGAGATCTCAATTCACCAGGGAAAAGGAGAGAGAAAGCAAGCAAGCTTACGGAAAATGAGGACAGTGTTTGGGCGTTGTAGTTTTCTGGTCCAGGCCAACTCTTGACCACGCCATCGTCGTCGATGGCTTGGATGTCAAATCAGCCTTGATCCCCGAGAATCTCTCATGGATCTCTGTCATGTCTCTGGAGCACAAGGGCTTATCATCTCTTAGCTCTCAATGTATGGCCAAAGCAACGTGTGTTGGGTCGGGAGTGAACTAGGAGTAAACCCAGGCGAGCTGTCGCAGCCCACTGCTTCCTAGCTCATTCAGTCTCGACGCTCAACGTATGACCGAGATAGCGGAGCAGCAAGAAACGTATGTTAAACTAGGGTGAAGGTCGAGAGTAAGCCTGAGCGAGCTGCTGCAGCCTAGTGCTTCCCAGTCCGCAACGTATGACCGAGTTGGCTCTGGTTATGACTCTGAGCAAAGCTGAGTCTTAGTGTCCCTTCTTTTATACACGTTGGAGCTCTTTGAGCCCGTTTGGCTGGTATTGATAAGTCATTGCTTGTGACTTAGTTGGTCCCGGTGTCTTCTGTTGATAAGGTTGTTTTTCTCCTCTAGGTTGCATCATCTTCTTTATCTCCTTTCTTCACATGTTGTTTGCTTTCAGCTAGCCTGCTGTCCACACTTGGGCTGTTGATCATGATTCTCCTTTTCCCTTGTGAAGTTAGAGGAGGTCAGATGGCACCCCCATGGCATTTTTAAAAGGCCTGTCCAGAGGGGGTGGAGAGCAGACCTGCCAGATGTTGCATGCACGGTTAAGAAATTCTGCTTTCTTGCATGGCTGAGAGCATCTGAGAGAGCTGTCCTGGTTGGAAGCTGTCCTACACTAACGAAGAGAGGGATGTTTTCTCTACCTTGGGGAGCTGTTCAGCCTCATCTGTGAGCTTCCTGATCCTGGTTCCTAGTTGTTTCTGTTACTTCACTAAGAAATCACATAACTGTGAGTATGGCCTGTGAGTTCTGTGTGGCCATTAAACAAATTATTCAAGGCAACAGAGAAGTGTAAGTACTGTGGAAGTAACAGCTGGTGTCAGAAATGGTAAAGAAGTTGGAGAGTGGAAGTATGTCTCACTTCCACTTCATAAGAACCAACTCTGTGCTTATGCTGATTCTTATCCCTTGGGAAGTTACACGAGTCCTGATGCTAGACTACACCAAGTCAGATCATTCCATTCCCCGAACTGATCAGTAAAGGTCCCAGGATAGGATGACCAGGCCTTTCCGGAGCCCTGCAAACCTGGTGTTAAACACACCTCTCAAAGGTTGACATCTCAGGTGAAGGAGGCACACTGCGTATCTATGCCTGGTATACACAGCCTCTGCTCCCACACCTGGGATCCTCATAGTCGTAGTGAAGATCGCCCATTACCTGTCCCCATGTCTTCAGTTTCTTCTGGGCTGAGAGACAGTATTATCACATAGTGGTTAGGAGTGAGTCCTGAAGTCACACCGCCTGGGTGTGAATGCTGCCCTGCCACGATCCTGGTGTATAGCCTTGAGCAAGTTACTGAACTTACCTGTGACCCATTTTATCTTTAAAATAATTATCTGCCTCATAGGTGGTGGCGGAATGTAGTTATAACTGCGCCTGGCAAGCAGTCTGTAAAAATGGAGTAATGGGGGCAAATATACTAAGCCAAATACTTAACAGCAACTTTTAACACCTCACTTTCTTTACCTCATCCCAACCCACCAAACCCGGCAACAGTGAATCCATCAGTGAGCCTTCTCTTTCTCCAAAGTTATCCTCATTTCCTCCACTTCCCACCCTCTCTTTCAAACAGTGTTTCACAATCTACAACTACTCTCTTTCCTTGATTTTTTAATGATTTTGGGAGATGCTGATAGGACTATATGATTCATTCGTGAGTGTTGATTGTTAACAGGGTTAGTTGTGATTGTAAAAGCTCTAATTGTAGAAGCAGTAAGTGTGCAAGAGTGAATGAAGAGGGAGGCACTGCTGGATTCCAGCACAGTGGCTGAACCTAAAGTCCCTCAAAGGTCTTGCTATGCTGATACCTCGTGAGGCTCAGAGCAAGGGAATAATCTTAGTTAAATTTTATCAGACACCAAGCAGGGTGAACCCAAGACAACTATTGGAGAACCTGACCAAATCAGATGAATACCCGCAGCAGACCTGAATGGCTGGTACCTGTGTGACCAGAAGCTGACCCACAGAGCATGAGAGCTGAGTACCTTTGTACAGGAGGCTTCCTTGCAGCATGTGGTGTCTCGGGGCATTTGTTGGTGGAGCTAGACATGCCAACCCAAGGAGCAAGAGAGCTGAGTGCCTTCCAGCCAAAGTTTACTGGTGGAGTGAGGTGCTTCCAAGCCATTGTTGGAGGGTCTAAAGAGCTTTGGAACATTTGCATGAGCAGGGCTGATGCAGGCAGCGAGGCCCAAGGTGCCCAGAGGCTGAGGAATCAGGAAGCAGAAGCTGAAGAGACAAGGAACACAAGAAGCAGACCACATCTCCTGTCCAGAGGGGGGATGGGAGGATAGAGAGAGTTGGAAGCTGGCAAAATTGTCACGAAAGGAGAGACTGGAAGGGCTGACTTATTAGGGGGAGAGCAAGTGGGAGTACGGAGTAAGGTGTATATAAACTTATATGTGACAGTCTGACTTGATTTGTAAATGTTCACTTGAAGCTCAATAAAAGTTAAAAAAAAAAAAAATGGTGGAAAAAGAAGCAGACCAGTCTCTACCTCAAATGGTAGGTCCATGACCTCTTGGGTTTCAAAGGGTGGGGCCACAGCCCCATCGGATTCAGAATCAGATCTTCACCAACTGGTTCTGGAGTGTGGGGCTGCCATTCATAAGTGCAAGTGGATGGGGCCAGATCTACTGCCCAAAGCTGAGGGGGGTGGGGCTACCATGCCCAAGGGGCAGAAGAACGGGGCCTGCCGGGTTGAGGGGATAGGGTCACCACTCAGATGGACTAGGAGAATGAGGCCACCCAAAGCTGAAAGCACAGAGTTGCCATTCCAGTAGGCCTGAAGCTCAGGGTCAAGGGACCTCCACTCAGAATCCAGAGTATGTGGCAAACACCCAGAGTCTGGAGGGAAGGGCCATTGGTTAAATGCTCTCAGAGAACAGAGAATTATTTTCAAGTCTCAAGAGGTAATCTACTGACT
The DNA here is from genome assembly GCF_024166365.1 of Elephas maximus indicus. Classification (NCBI taxonomy): domain Eukaryota; kingdom Metazoa; phylum Chordata; class Mammalia; order Proboscidea; family Elephantidae; genus Elephas; species Elephas maximus. Next base: position 95,184,269 of record NC_064829.1, on the reverse strand, counting down.
TGCTTGGTGCCTGCTATCCCTTCTTCCCCTCCAATTCCTCCCATTTGTAATGGAAATGTCTAGGCTATACTTTGGAAGCAGATAACTTGTATTCTAGATTTCACAGATGAAGAGGAATTTTTGGTTTTTGGACTTGGAGTTGATTTAAGACTTTTGCTATGATATGATGGGGTGAATGTGTTTTACATGTGGCAAGGACATGAATTTGGGGAGGCCAAAGGGTAGAATGTTATGGATCAAATCGTGTCCCCCCAAAATGTATGTCAACTTGGCTAGCCCATGATTCCCAGTATTGTGTCTGTCCACTATTTTGTTATCTGATATGATTTTCCTATATGTTGTAAATCCTACCTCTATGATGTTAATGAAGCAGGATTAGAGGCAATTGTGTTAACGAGGCAGGATTTCAATCCACAAGATTAGGTTGCGTCTTGAGTCAATCTCTTTTGAGATATAAGAGACAAGTGAGCCGAAAGACAGGGGGACCTCTTACCACCAAGAAAGCAGAGCTGGGGGCAGAGTGCATCTTTGGATCCAGGGTCCCCGTGCTAAGAAGCTCCTAGACAAGGGGAAGATTGATGACAACGTAACAAAACTGAATCATATGATCCTATCAGCATCTGCCCCCACCCTTTCTTCCCCAGACACATCAGGAAAAGAGGAATCTATTCAGTGGAAATCCTCCCTTGTTCCCCTCATTTGAGTGTAAATACACCCATGAAAGGCTGTAAGCCAGCCACTTCATGCCTTTATCTTCCTTTATTTTAGCCAACATTTAAATTGCTCATATCAAACCAGTATTCTAAGGAGACAAGCATGTTCCTTGGTCTTGAAGAATCTTCTGTTCAGGTTGGAACTTTGAGCATCTGCTTCCATAAGCGAAGTCCAGTCCAGAACAAGCCACCATGTTGCAGCAATCTATACCAGCTCATGGCGTCAAACACAGCTGGCCTAACTTCCAGCATCACAGCAACACGCAAGCCCCCACAGTACAACAAATTGACAGATGTGTGGGGGAAATATTTATAGTATTTAAAGAGTTAAATCTTCACCAACTCAGTTCTGGAGTGTGGTGTTGGCATTCATGAGTGCTAGCAAGATGGGGCCAGATCCTGTGCCCAAAGCTGAGGGGGCAGGACTGCCATCCCCAAGTGACAGAAGAGTGGGGCCTGCCAGGGCCAAATGGGTAGGGTCACCACTCAGATAGACTAGGAGAATGGGTCCACCCAAACTCAAGGGAGCAGAGTTGCCATTCCAGTGGGCCTGGAAAGTGGAGCTTATATCCAGGGCTGAGGGGCCTCCACTCAGAATCCAGAAAGTGTGGCCAATGCCCAGAGTCTGGAGAGGAGGGCCATTGCCTAAATGGTCTCAGAGAACAGAGGATTATTTTCAAGTCTGGAGAGCTAACGCAATGTGTTCTGCTGATCTTGTTTGGTGCCTGTTATCCTTTCTTTCCCTCCAATTTCTCCCATTTGTAATGGAAATACCTACCTTGTGCCTGTTCCACCATCATCCTTGGAAGCAAATAACTTGTGTTATAGATTTCACGGATGAAGAGGAATTTGGCCCCAGGATGGAATTTGGACTTGCAGTTGGTTTAAGACTTTTGGGATGACATGATGGAGTAAAATATGTGGCAAGGACATGAATTTTGGGGGGCCAAAGGATAGAATATTATGAATTGTGTCTCCCAAAAATCTGTTTCAACTTGGCTAGGCCATGATTCCCAGTATTGTATTGTTGTCCACCACTTTGTGATCTGATGTGATTTATCCTGTGTTGTAAATTCTAACCTCTATGATGTTAATGAGGCAGGATTAGAGGCAGTTATGTTAATGAGGCAGGACTTGATCTACAGGATTAGGTTGTATCTTGAGTTGATGTCTTTTGAGATATAAGAAAGAGAATTGAGCAAAGAGGATGCGGACTTCCTAGCACCGAGAATGAAGAACCAGGAGGGGAGTGTGTCCTTTGGACCCAGGGTCCCTGTGCTGAGAAGCTCCTAGACAAGGTAAGAGTGATGATGACAAGAACCTTCCCCCAGAGCTGACAGAAAGAGAATGCCTTCCCCTGGAGCTGGCACCCTGAATTTGGACTTCTAGCTTCCTAGACTGTGAAAGAATAAATTCGTCTTTGTTAAAGCCATCCACTTGTGGTATTTCTGTTATAGCAACACTAGATAACTAAAACAGACCATATTAAGTAATTAACTGTACCGCAGCCACCCCCAGAAGCATTCCATGTACCTTATTTGCTTTAGCAAACTATTTGATCTTTGCATGCTCCTTATTTACATAGTCCCACAGAGTCATTTAATGGGAGTCACAAGACCAGGAATGGCTAGAAGGGCCATATTAAATAATTCACTGCACCTCAAGGTCATACATACCTCAATTCTGCAAACTTTTTATCAATTCTGACATCAGCTATCCTCCCTAGGCACTCTTTACTTTTTTGCAGGGTTCAATAATCCATTGCAATGGCCACAAAGAACTAACAGACATTACTTATCGTTATGTGGTTTATTAATGAAGTAACTAGGTACAACTTGGGATCAGGATCAACAGGCTACAACCCAAGATCTGGATGCATGTAGGCAAAATCTCCCTTCTTCAGTGCAGGACAGCTCTCTCAGCAACTCTTGGCCATGCAGGCTTCCTCTTGCCCCCCTCAGGACATTCTCCTTTAGTCCTCTGAGGACAAGCTCCCCTCCAGCCCCTGAGGGCAGATTCCTCTATTTCCCCTGAGGACAGGCTCCTCTAGGCTCCCTGAGGGTTAGGTCCCATTGGACCCCTCAGGAAAGGTGCCCCTCATAACAAGCTCCTCTTGGCCCTGCTATTTGTCACCACCAATTCTGCCCCAGGGCTCCTGCCATGCCTGTCACCAACAGCTGTGTTACTGTGCCCCTTCTGGGCCTCTCACTGTCATCAGTGTTACAGCCCTTGACCCACGATACAGCTCTTTTAGGAAGCTCCTTGTCTCCTCACTTTCTACTTCTTCTGTCTTCGTTTTTCCTTCTGCTACCCGTCCTGCTTCTTTCTGTCTTAAAAACCTCTGTGGGGCTGGCTGCATATATACACAACTCCTTGTCAATTTCAAAGCATGGCCCCTCCCAGCAGGGGCCACTAGCTGACCAATCCCTCTCAGGTGGCCACAGACATTTCTTTGGCATAGTAGGCTATAGTAACTTTTTTTGAATAGTCTATAGTCACTTCATTTGTATAGTATATTGACCAGCCCCTGCAAGATGCATACCAATCACAGGTCAGGCTGCAGTCCAGGATCAGTCAAAAATTATCAAACCACTTTGTTTACAGGTTACACAGGAAATGTCAATCAACCTGGACAAAAGTAACAAACCCTCTGAGGTAGAAAACTGAGCAAAGGTTACTCCTCAGCTTAGGGGAAAAAAATCTCTCAAGCTGTTTTTCCAAAGAATTAAGGCAAAAGGCTGCATAAAGGAACTCATGTCACCACAGCTTTGGAAGTCACATTCTAATCCAAGGTGTCAAACTGTGAAGGGGGTCTGAGGATACATAACAGGGCCTCCACGTATCCCTCTTTCACGTGAGATCTCGTGTTCTGTGTAGGAGTTTAGGGAAAAATATACCCATCTATCTTGGTGGTGTAGTGGTTAAGTGCTACTGCTGCTAACCAAAAGGTCGGCAGTTTGAATCCACCAGGCGCTCCTTGGAAACTCTACAGGGTAGTCCTACTCTGTCCTATAGGGTCGCTATGAGTCGGAATCGACTCGATGGCAGCGGGTGGGTTTATCTCTTCTGTCCCCCGCGTGTCTGTCAATTTGTGATACTGTGGGGGCTTGTGTGTTGCTGTGATGATGGAAGCTATGCCACTGGTATTCAGATACCAGCAGGGTCACCCATGGAGAACAGCTTACAGCTGAGCTGCCAGACTAAGACAGACTAGGAAGAAGGCCCTGGCAATCTCCTTCTGAAAAGAATTAGCCAGTGAAAACCTATGAATAGCAGCAGAACACTGTCTGATATAGTGCTGGAAGATGAGCCCCCCAAGTTGGAAGGCACTTAAAAGACAACTGGAGAAGAGCTGCCTCCTCAAAGAAGAGTTGACCTTAATGATGTGGATGGAGTAAAGCTTTCGGGACTTTCATTTGCTGATGTGGCATGACTCAAAATGAGAAGAAACCGTTGCAAATATCTGAGATTTCATCTTACATACTTTGAACATATTGTCAGGAGGGATCAGTCCCCAGAGAAGGACATCATGCTTGGTAAAGTACAGAGTCAGCAGTAAAGAGGAAGATCTTCAAAGAGATGTACTGACACAGTGGGTGCAACAATGGGCTCAAGCATAACGATTGTAAAAATGGTGCAGGACTGGGCAGTGTTTTGTTCTGTTGTGCATAGGGTCACTAAGAGTCGGAACCAACTCGACGGCACCCAACAACAATGTCTTCTGTGATCAGATCTCTGTTTATCTGACATACATCTTTATGTTTTTGTTTCCATAGTTTTCTTCTTCATAAAACCAAAAACAACCAAGCTCGTCGCTGTCACGTCAATTCCAACTCATAGTTACCCTATAGGACAGAGTAGAACTGCCCCATAGAGTTTCTAAGGAGCGCCTGGTGGATTCAAACTGCTGACACTTTGGTTAGCAGTCGTAGCACTTAACCACTATGCCACCAGGGTTTCTGCTTCTTCATAGGATTCTTAAATCTTTCATTTCTTCATGTTCTTCCACCACTCCTGCTATGAAATTTTAACTTATAGGCCTCTCTCCAAAGACAGAACTTTGAATTCATAACTGTCCTCTGAGTACGGCACATTTCTCCCCCATTGGGAAATACTGATTTCACTTCCTAACATCCAACTCCACCATGGATGTTGCATCCCCACAGTAAACTTGTCTCTCGTTGTGCCTTTATCTCCTTCCTTAGCTTGTCTTTTGCCCCACTCTGAGGTTCTCCAAAGGCATCCATTTCAATTTCTCATTTGTTCTAACTCTAAAATTTCCTTCATTCTAATGAGTTAACTTCCTTATTTCCCGCAGTGGAGACTATCGAATTGACACTTTGATATCATTTAGCATTAACTTTTTTTTTTTAAATATATTTTACTCATCTGGAAAAAAAAATTCTTTACATCCTGTGAATTTTTAAAACACAAAAGATAATCGGTATCTAGAATGTTGCTTGTTGTTTGTTGCCATCAAGTTGATTCTGACTCATGGTGACTCCAAGTGTTATAAATAAAAAAAACACAGAGGAGGTGTGTTATGGATTGAATTGTGTGTCCCCAAAATCTGTGTCAACTTGACTAGGCAATGATTCCCAGTGTTGTGTGATTGTCCTTCATTTTGTGATCTGATGTTATTACCTCTGTGTTGTAAATCCTAACCTGTATGATGTTAATAAGGTGGGACTAAAGGCAGTTATGTTAATGAGGCAGGACACAATCTACAGGATTATGTTGTATCTTGCATCAATCTCTTTTGAGATATAAGAGAGAAAGGAGCAGAGAGGAGAGGGACTTCATACCACCAAGAAAGAAGAGCCAGGAGTGAAGTGTGTCCTTTGTACCCAGGGTCCCTGCACTGAGCAGTTCCTAGACCAGGGGAAGATTCATGACAAGGACCTTCCACCAGAGCCAACAGAGAGATAAAGCCTTCCCCTAGAGCTAGTGCCCTGAATTCCAACTTCTAGCCTCCTAAACTGTGAGAGGATAAATATCTCTTTGTTAAAGCCATCCACTTGTGGTATTTCTGTTATAGCAGTGCTAGATAACTAAGACAAACCAGTTGGTGGGTAAAGGGCCATATTGGATTGGTGGGAATTGGGGCATGTTTATATCAGTTCAGTTTGTCCAGATCACGGTGAAGGCTCAATTGAAAACCAGAATGTCTACCACCAATTTTAGAACGTTATATTATGAAGAGGGACCTATGAAACAATAGTCTTAACATTGAGTGTATTCATGAATGTAATGGATATTTTTCACATACTGCCTTTGTGCCTAGCCCAACGTCATGGATTGGATTGTGTCCCCCAAAAATATGTGTCAACTTGGTTAGGCCAAATTGTGTGGCTGTCCTCCATTTTGTGATTGTAATTTTATGTTAAAGAGGATTAGGGTGGAATTATAACACTGTTACTAAGATCACATCCCTGATCCAATGTAAAGGATGTTTCCCTGGGATGTGGCCTGCGCCAGCTTTTCTCTCTCAAGAGATGAAAGGGAAGCAAGCAGAGAGTTGGGGACCTCGTAACACCAAAAAAGCAGTGCCAGGAGCAGAGCATGTCCTTTGGACCTGGTGTGCCTGCACAGAGAAGCTCCTAGTCTGGGGGAAGATTGAAGAGAAGGTTGACAGAGAGAGACAAAGCCTTCCCCTGGAGCTGACACCCTGAATTTGGACTTTTAACCTCCTTTACTATGAGAAAATAAACTTCTCTTTGTTAAAGCCATCCACTTGTGGTATTTCTGTTACAGCAGCACTAGATAACTAAGACACCCTGTTTCCAGAAGCTGAAGATAACAGTGGTGAATAAAAAAGAAAATACTTATACCCTCTTGGATACAGCATTGACTTAGTTGGATTATATTTAATTGGAATCTTGATACTCCAGCTAATATAGTCAAAGGATGATGCAACATCTACATAAGGTGAAGTAGACATGGGATAATTGGTACAAAGATTTTAATTAGAAGTTTGGGGAATTAGAAAATTCTTAAGAAACTTCTAATGACAATTTCTTATGAAAATCTAGTTGCCATTGAGTTGATTCCCTCTCCTGATGACCCCGTGTGTGTGAGATTAGAACTCTGATCCCTAGGGTTTTCCATGGGTGATTTTTCAGAATTAGATCACCAGACCTTTCTTATAAGACACCTCTGGGTGGACTCAAACCTCCAACCTTTTGGGTTAGCAGCTGAATGCATTAACCGTTTGCACTACCCACAGATTCTTGGGGAAGGGACTCCTCTTGATGGTACTTAACCATCCTAGGAAATGAGGTATTTATTTTAATGTCCACAAATTATCTCCCCAAGGAGATTATGCATTCCTTGATAGTTTTTGTGGCTATTTTGGTGAAATGAGGTTCTTTTTGCCACCTTTTGCCTTGTTTTTTGTTTTTTAAACAGCTTGGGAGATTGCCCCCCTAAACCCTGAGGTGTTGTTACCTCACCCTAATTTGTTAGAAAAGCAACATGGGGGAGGGGGTCTCCCAGCTTGTTTTCTACCCCAGAAGGTTTATTACTTTTGCCCAGTGGATTCCCGGGTTTATTGACATTTCCTGGGTAAGGCATAAACAACTTAATGGTTAGCTATTTTTGTCCAGCCTGGCCTAGTAATTAACAAGACTTGAGTTGACTGTCATCTCATGGGTAATTAAGGATTGGCTGAACTCTGGTATTGTGAGGGAGGCCCCACCTTGCAACTGATGAGAGTTAGGATATATAAACAGCTGAAATGGAGACTTTTGGGTGAGGCTTTCTGGATGGCAGAAGAGATGCTGGCTTAGAGCTGGGATGGCAATGAATCAGAGCCACATGGGAGCAAAATGGCTAAGAAGCTGCTACACTGTCTGTGAACTTGGCCGATTAGCAGTGAAGTGACTGATGACAGAAAGGCTGACATTGAAGAGATTTTATAGTGGAGAGGTCTGATGGCAGAGAGCATTTAGGAGAGCTGAGCATGCTGCTATACTGACTATGGGCTAGGCCAGTTAGCAGTGGAGAGGCTGATGGCAGAAAGTCTAACAGCAGAGAGGTATGATGGCTGACAGGCCTGTGTAGAGAATAGCTAAGAGCTGAGCAAGCTGCTACACTGGCTGTGAACTAGACCAGCTAGTGGCAGAGAGGCCGATGATGGAGAAGACTGATGTCAAAGACCAGCTGAGTGAGCTGCCATACTGGCTTTGAGCTAGACCAGTTACCAGCACAGAGGCCGATGGTGGAGAGCCAGTGGTGGAAGTTGCATACAGGGGAGAGTCTCTGGTGACAAAGAACTGTCTGTGGTAGTAATCAGGAATTGTATCAGCACGGAGTATTTTTGTTCCAAGGGTTATGGTGCAGGAAAACTGCCCTGACTGACCAAGCATCCTACTTGTATCCTGCTACTGACTTCTAAATTGATCCTATTCCCAAGTTGTAGCCTGTTTCCTCCCTAATAAACCATGAAACTGTGAGTTTTGTGTGGCAACTGAAACCAATTGCCAACCCAGCAGAGAGGTAGGGAGTGCCACAGGGGTAAGCTGTTGGTGTCAGAAATGGAGAAGGAGTTGAACAGCGGAGGTATGTCTGATCTCTACCTCATAGGAACCAGTTTTGTGCTGACTCTATTATCCCTCATGTATTTAGACAAATGCTTATGCTACACCATAACTATTTATCCCATTATTTTAAATTTTTATGGCTTTTCTGAGTTTTTGTAGCCAAATAGATTATCAATAACTGATAGAAATTTGTGACTTTTAATTTTAAAATAATAAAATTAAAAATTCCCTTTAGTTGTACTAGCCAGATTTCACATGTTCAGTAGACATGTGTGACAAGTGCCTACCAAACAGAACAGCACAGACAATGAGCAAGACTTTTTAGCTCTTTCTATGGCTGGAAAGTGTGTACTGAACCTCTATCATTTCAATCATCCCAGAAAATATTGAAAAGCACTGCTTTACATGATTTTATATTTTCCAGCACTCAGAAAAATAATAAAGTCCATATTGATTTGGAAAGTGAATGAATGATTCCATGAACTAATCAAAGAGTGTTTTGTCATTGATGTTAGTGAGCCATTGCAAGGCAGCTTACAGAATGGAATTGTCCCCCAAAAATATTTTCATGTGTCATTTGAGAGACTCAGTAACTGAATATAGAGATGGAAGACCAGAAAGGAGAAAGATTCCCAGGATAAGTAGAATAAAACACAAAGCAAGAACCTTAATCTCTATGAATGGAGGTTGTTGTTGTTATAAGTTGTTGTCAAGTTGATTCTAACTCATGGCGACCCCATGTGTATGGAGTAGAACTGCACTCCATAGGCTGTGACATTTTCAGAAGCAGATTCCAGGCCTGTCTTGCAAGGCTTATCTGGGTAGGTTTGAACCACCAATCTTTGGGTTAGTAGTTCAGCACTTCACCATTTATGCCACACAGGGACTCTAAGAATGGAGCAGTATATAGGAGATGGAAGGGGGTGAAATCCTTTTGGGTTGTCTTGGGGGTAAACCATTATATCGATCTTGAGATTTGCACCAGTTCAAAGATCCCAGGTTCTCTGCGACCTGCTGAATTGAGACATGTGATTTCTCTTATCTTTATTATTCCATTTCATTTCACTGTGAATGGGACTCTTGGACAGTCTTCTCTATCCAAACTTCCTTTCCTTAATCCGATATGGTAAATTACAGTGAGTGTTGTTCATTGGAATAGAGATGGAAATTTGCCATGCTGTTGCTATCTCAGAACTCAGTCTGAAATCCTGGGTTAGTGGGTAATTCAGTCCTTCAGAAATACTTCTAAGCACCATTACTGTTTCAGGCACTTTTGCAAATTGGGGATACGCTGGGGGAAAAAAAACAAGCAAAGAAACAGCGTTTATGGATGTTACAGTCTATCAAGAGAGACACACAGTAAAATGGAAAATAAGACATCAGGAAGCAATTATTGCTACGAAGAAAAAAAACTAGTAAACGTTTAGATAGTAAGTGAGAAGTTATTTTAAAGTAAGAATTTTCAGGGAAGGCTTTTCTGGACAGATGTAATTTCAGCCAGGATGTAGTGCGATGGATTGCTTTTGTATGCCCTTTTTCACCATGATCTTGTAACTCTCACCAAATGACTGGGTGGGAGTATGCAAATTACATGCTTACGGCCCACCAAGGGGATTGGATAGCTTGCTAATAATGTAAATAAAGTGCATGTAACCTTAATGAGGGGATTGGACAGTTTTGCCATCGTACTAGGCTAAATGGAGACATGGAAAGAGAAGGGAGTTGTAACACGGAAGACAGCAAGAGATGGCGGTGCAGCGGTAGCAAGAGCAAAAGTGGTGGGAGATGGCAGGGACCAGGAGACCACCTTGAGATGGCTGTGGTGGGATTGCTGAACCATGGAGCTGAGAGTTGTAACTTTTGCCCGAAAAGGCCCCGAGCAGGACCCAGCAGCAGGAGGCCCCAGCAGGGCCTGGTGGCAGAGGGCCAGAAGAAGCTGTCCTGATTGAAAAACTGCATCCTGAGTTTTTCCCTTTACTTTCAAGTTAATCCTCGTTCCTAGTTGTACCATTACTTCCTCAATAAACCCTATAGCAGTGAATATGATCTCTGAGTTGTCTGGCCATTGCAATGAGCTATGGAGCCCAGCAGTGAAGTAGAGAGTGTTGTGGGGAGGATGGCTGGTGTCAGAGTTGCTAAGGATGGAAGGTGGAGGCATGTCTGACCTCTACTTCATAGGAATCAGGCCTGTTGATGCTGATAATGATTCTTTCTCCTCATGAAATTAAAGGAGATCTGACACCTCCACCACACCGTTTTTACAATGAGTTGTTATGCTGAAGCTGAGGGGGAAAAACCTGCATCTTAAATGGCCTGGGGCAAAGCCAGGAGCCAGGCTAACTAAACAAGATGATTGATAGGAGGCCAGAGTCTACTGGTTTATGTATATGAATGGGAAGGCAGTTAAAGTGTAGAGAAGGGAAGATGAAACTAGAACGTTTTAGAAAGGTGATGTGTTTATCTCAATGTACTATGGATAGTGGGGTTTAGCTGCTGCTGGGCTCTGTTTGGACCTTGCTACCACCAGACCCCGCTGGGGGCCTTCTGTCCCAGGGCTCTCGTGGGGGCCTTTAGCTGCCTGGCCCTGCTGTGGGCCTTCTTGGGCAAGTGTTACACCTTGGGTCAGCAAGCCCCACCACAGCCACCTCCAGCCAGTCTCCCGATTCCTGTCGTCTTTTGTTCCCATCTCTAGCCGTCTTTCGTGTTGTATCTGCTCTCTCTGTCTCCCTTTAAGCCTAGTGGGATGGCAAAACTGAACAATCCCTTTATTAGGGTTCCATACATCTTATTTGCATGGTCCCACTCCCACAAGCGTGCCATGCACTTTATTTACATCGTTAGCATGCAAGCCAATCCCCTTGGTGGGCCACAAGCCTTCATTTGCATAGTCATATCTAGTCATTTGGTGCGAGTTACAAAAACTGGCTAAAAAAAAAAAAAACCAAACCTGTTGCTGTTGAGTTGATTCTGACTCATAGTGATCCTATAGCAACCCTATAGGACCCAGTAGAATTACCCCATAGGGTTTCCAGGGAGCGCCTGGTGGATTTGAACTGCTGATCTTTCGGTTAGCAGCTGTAGCTCTTAACCACTATGCCACCAGGGTTTCCAAACTATGGTTAGAAGGGCCATATTAAGTAGTTCACTGCATGACACTGGTCAAGGGTTGTAACACTGAAGACAACAAGAGGCACGGAAGGGGCCGGATGGCAGAGCTGAGAGTGACAGCCCTAGAAGGGTCCCAGTGGCAGAGCTGGCAGCCACAGCCTTGGAAGGAGTCCTGCAGCAGAATCAGTGGAGGCAGGTAGGCCCAAGAACAGCCTGTCCTGAGAGGGCCATGAGGAGGCCTGTCCTCAGGGAGCTGACCGGAGGCCTATCTTGAAACTGCTGATAAAGAGCCCTGCATAGCAGAGAGGAAGGCCTGCTTGCTTGCACGGCAGAGAGCAGCTGAGAGAGCTGTCCTGCACTGAAGAAGGGAGACGTTGCCTATATACCTTCTGATCCTGATCCCAAGTTGTATCCTGTTACGTCCTTAATAAACCAGTTAACTGTAAGTATGGTCAGTGAGTTCTGTGTGGCCATTGCAGTAAATTATCCAACACAGTAGAGAAGTAGAGAGTGCCATAGTAGGGATGACTTGTCAGAAGTGGTAAAAAGGTTGGAGAGTGGAGATATGTCTCACTGCCACTTCATAGGAATCACCATGAGTTTTGTGCTGATGGTGAGTCTCCCTCCTCCTCCTGAAGTAAGAGGACTTCAGGCACTACTTGTACTACTACCATTTTACACATACTGTATAATATTTTGAGTAATGTTTTGGTCACAGCCTCACTTGTAGGGACCAAAGAGGTGACAAATTAAGCAGTAATTCAGAGATGAAGTAAAGCAATGAGGACAGAGAAGAGGGAGTATTCCAGTATTATTTTTGAGATACCATCAACAGTATGTGGTACCATATGTTGTGTTTTTCGTTGATCTTTTAACACTTTCTCATCAACCTCTAAAAACCTATATTCTAGATAATTCTCAAAAATATCAATTCTTAATTGCCTGTGCATTAATGACTGCTGGCTGAAAAATGGAATGAAGGAGAAGTAAGTTGAGGGCAGTGTTGATTCAGTGGGAGAACTCTCAACCACTATGTGTGAGGCCAGGATTTGATTCTCGGCCAATGCTCCTCAAGCACTGACACCTCCAGGATGTCGGTGGAGACTTGAATGTTTCTATGATGCTGAACAGGTTTCCGTAGCACTTCCTTACTACGAATGACTAGGAAGAAAGGCCTGGGGATCTACTTGTCTTTCACTGGCCTCACCTGTAGTGGCCTTTCCTAGGCCTCTCCCACTAGCTCTTTTGCCCTGTCTGTGATGGACACTCTATATAATACCAGTTTTTCCAAAACTTTTTGTTGTTAAAGCCGCTTCCTGCCAGCCTTCTTCAGTCAAAAACTACTTGCGGTTGTCCGCTTACCAGCGCTTTCCCTTTATTCTTTCCAGGAGCGCGTCTCCACTGTACTGACACTTGAACTTCCACTTGCCCTTTTTCAATTTTTTTCTTCCTTCCTTCCGTTCTTTTTTTTTTTTTTTCACATAGTATTTAAGGAAGCGGCCATATTACTTTTTTGCCCTGACTGCGGAAAGAAATTTGATTCGTGATATGTTTTCATTGTGAAGCTCGAGTCACTGGAAATCTATCCACTTTTTGCAGTGGTCGAGGAGACAGGTAATCGGACAGTTTCGTTGGCTCTCTCCTTTTCCTGACCGTTCCTAGCTACTTGCACAAAAAAAGGCCCCGTTTGTTTCGTACGGCCGGTACTGAAATATGGCCGCCTACATACAGACGCGACAAGAAGGGCGCAGACATACCACCTCGTACGGCAATGCCGGAAATGCCTTTGTGCGCGCTCCTTCAAAAGTTCCTACCCTCGCCGGCCGCCGTAGGCGGACAAGGATTTTGCTCGAGGGGTGGAGAAGTAGAAGCAGTTCACGGAAGTATTGCAACTTTTCGGAACTTCAGGTGATTCAGGAGAAAAACAGGTCAGTGTGTGTCTCTGTCCTTGAAACAAGGAGAGGTAGCTGTCTGAAGTGGTGTCGTGAGGACACATGGAGCTCCCGAGGGGAGCGCCGTGGTGGAGGTACTTGAGGCGAAGCTGGTGGGACTCTAGTGCCTTTGGGGTCAGGCACTTTAGTGCAAAGATTGGGGCTGTCCCGACTGTCAGGGTACGGAGGCTTGCTGATCGCTCTTCTCGTAAGGGATAGAGGTGGTGTTAAAGATGAATGCGGTGTCTGGTTTGGGTTCGGGATTTAATATGGGGCTCAGTGAAGTTGGAGCCGTAGGATGGACATTGTATCGGGTATCTGGTTTAGGTTTCGCGTTAATAAGGGCGTGAAGTTGGTATATAATTTTAACAGTAATAGACCACTAGTGGCGCAGTGGTTAAAGCCTTTGGCTGCTAACAGAAAATTCTGCGCTTTTTACCCATCAGTCACTTAGTGGAAGAAAGATGTGGCAGTCAGCTTCAGTAAAGATTTACAGACTTGGAAACCCTATGGGGCAGTTCTACTCTACCCTTTTTTTTTTTTTTTTTTAGTTTTGGTGGTTTGTATCTGTGGTACAGAGGATTGTGAGGTCGAAGCTTTGGAAGCCCAGGGACCTTGGCTGCTGGAACAGAAGGTGGTCTATTCCTGGGGCCGTAGTTCGAAAATCTTGGTTTAGATAATCATGTATTTTCTCCACTCATCCGGTAGTTGGCTAACTACTGAAGGAGGAACTAATCCATTGCTCTGCCCATCGGTGTAGGGCAGCTTTCACACTGCAGAAGTAGAAGTGGGTCGTTGTGTAGCTGACCTTATGGCCCACAAAACTTCACATACAAGCACATTTTCTGCTTTGCTGACTGTTATGAATTGAATTGTTTCCCCCCAAAATATGTGTTGTGAACCCAAACCTCTATGCCTGTGATGATAATCCCATTAGAGAACGGGTTGTGTTTGTTATGTTAATGAGACAGATCATTGCAGAGTGTTTTTTGAGTCAGTCTCTTTTGAGATATAAAGAGATTAACCAAGAAAGCCAGTAAGCTGAGATGGGGAAAGATAGATGCCAAACCGTATGGAGATCTCTCAGCACCAGGAAACAGAAGCTGAAGAGATAAGAAACGCCCCTCAGAGCCGGCAGAGAGAAAGAAACGTTCCCTAAGAGCTGGTGCCCTGAAATAGGACTTCTAGCCGCCTAAACTGTGTGAAAATAAATTCATGTTTGTTAAAGTCATCCACTTGTGGTATTTCTGTTACAGCAGCACTCCATAACTAAGAATTTGGTACGGAGAAGTGGGAGTGCTGCTCTAACAAGTACATATAAGGTGGAAGTGGTTGTGGAATTGGGTAATTTGTGGATGCTGGAAGACTTTTAAGGAGGCTAATTGTAAAAGCCTAGATTGCCTTGAAGAGACCGTTGGTGGAATTATGGATGGCAATGGCAATTTTGGCATCAGTTCAGAGGGAAGTGAGGCAATCTGTAGAGAAATCTCTGCTGTCTTAGAGAATACACTTGGCACCAGCAACAGAATGTTGCTAGAAAGGTAGAAGTTAAATGTGCTCCTGGTGAGGCTTTAAAAGAGAATAATGAACATATGATGGACAGTGGAGGAAGGGCAGAGCTTTTTATGCAGTGGCAAAGAACTTCCCTGGATTATATTCAAATGTTTGGTGGAAGGTAGAATTTGTTAGTGATCAATTTGGATATCTGGCTGATGAGATTTCTAAGCAAGAAAAAGGGACCATGAGGTTTCTCCTTGCCACTTATAGTAAAATGTGAACGGAAAGACATGGACTTAAAAATTAACTCTGCAAAATGAAAACAAAAAGATTTGGGAAATTTTGTTGTACAAACTAAGGACACATGTCCTAGAATGTTCACCAAAGATGTGGCTACACAATCTTTCTATTAAAGAGATTTAGCCTGTGACTGATGGATCAAACCAACTACCACAGCAGAAAACCCGTAACTTAGACTGAAGGGGACAGAGAAAAAACACAATGAAAGAATGCTGTCTGCCTGTTGTAATTCTATAGACAGGAGACAGGCCAAAGGAGCTAAACCTGTTGTCCTCCAAGAAAAGAGAAAGACCATCCCTGGAGCAGCTCAGAGATTAGTAGAACTGATGGAAGGAGCACAGGAATCAGGGCCTTCTGGGATTCAAAGTGGGGGGGGGGGGGGCACAGTCTCCTGATCTCAAGGGGTGGGGCCACAGCCTCCTAGGTTTCAAAGAGTCTGATCTTTGCCAACTCAGTTCTGGAGTGTGGGGCTGCCATTAAGATGTGACAGAGGGATGGGGCCACTGCCCAAAGCTGACGGGGTAGGGCTGCTCCCAGACCCAAGGAGCTGAAGAACAGGGCCTGCAGGGGCTGAGAGTATGGGGTTGCCACTTAGGTGGACTAGGAGAATGGGGCTGCCCAAAACCCAGGGGAGCAGTGTTGCCATCACAAAGGGCTTGGAAGGCAGAGCTGAAAGCCCAGGGCTGCAGGTCTTCCACCTAGAATCCAGAGGGCGTGACCAACACCCAGAGTCTGGAAGACAGGGCCTTTCCCAGATGGCCCCAAAACTGATTGTTCATCATTTGTCCTCTAGCAAGGTGAGCCATATCCCAGTGTCTTTGCAAGTCATTGTGTGTCCAGGTCCCCTTGATAGTGTTAGGAATGGAATGCAGATAAGCTTAGGTACATGGAGCAATTCTAGTCAAGTATATACGTAAAAGCACTCGATTACTAGAAAGATGTCGATTTTATCTGGGCCATTTCTCCAATTAATTCCTTGTATTTTTTATGTGTGCCACTTCTCTTTCTCTTTTAATCCATCTCATTAAGAATGTGTGTCATATTGGTCTTATCAGATAACAAACTTTGATATTTTGTGGCTTTCCATTTAGCTTTTAGTATTTTGGGAATCTTCCATTTGTTTTATTTTTCCAAATTTATCTTCTTTTTTAAAAATGTACAGCTTCAGTAGTATAAAGGCAATATATGTGTAACTAACCACTGCCATGGGAAAGAACTAGAACTTTTCCAGCACACAAGTGGTTATAGCAAGCACTTGCAGGCTTTTCTTTATGGTTTTACCTTGTAGATAATTATTCCTAATGATCGTAATTTATGTAATTTTTCGTATTTTAAACTGAGTATAAATGGAATTTTATATAATCCATTTCTTAAAATCAGGATTAGTTTCCTCAATATTCCTGAGAGTCATTCATGTTGTTACACATAGATGTATTTGCTTTGCTCTTGTACAAATGGCATGGCAGAGACATCTGACCTCATCTAACTTCACAAAGATGAAGAACAATTAAGATCAACAGCCCAAGGCTGATTCCTATGAGGAGGAGGTCAGACATACCTCCTCTGCCAGTGGTTTTTGCCATCTTTTGCAGTCTCGTATTACATCTCTCTCTCTGTCTCTTGGGTCTTGGAGGTTCCCAGCACAGGGACCGCACATCCAAAGGATGCACTCTGCTCCCATTTCTTCTTTCTTGATGGTAGTGAAATCCCTCCTCTGCTCTGCCATTGGCTCTCTTTTAAGCCTAACTGGTGGCAAAATTTCATCCTCCTTAGGGTTCCATATACCTTATTTGCATGGTCCCACCCCCACGGGGGTGCCGTGTACCTCATTTGCATTATTAACAAACTGTCCAATCTCCTTGGTGGGCCACAAGCACCTTTTTTGCATGGTCCTATCCAGTCCTTTAATGGGAGTTACAAGACCATGGCAAGAAAGGCCATGTGAAAGCCATGCATCGTACCGCCTTGGGTTACTACAAATAATTCTGCTTTGAAAATATTGGTACTTGTCTTGGTTCAAATGTGTACTCATTATGGGGGGGATATATACCTCAGACTTAAATTGTTATTTCAAAGTGTATGTACAACTTCAACCTGATAGATGATGCCTAAGTGTTTCCTAAAGTGGTTGTACAACTTTACAGTTTCTCCAGCAGTCTTTAGTTTATAGTAGTACATTATATGGCATGTTTAAATTATATTTCCAGACCCTAATGTAAACTTACTTTCTTAAAGCTTCATTGATTTGTCATTCTCATTTAGAGTAACACTTGACCACCAATTGATAGTTTTCTGTGTTGTGAGGTAGGGATCAAGTTTATTTTTTTCTTCACATGTATACATTATTGCTTAATTGTTATTTTTCGAAAAGACATCTTTTACCCATTAAAAAACGCCATTGCCGTCAAGTTGATTCCGACTCATAGGTGGTGCAATGGTCAAGGCTACAGCTGGTAATCAAAAGGTTGGCAGTTTGAATCACCAGCTGCTCCTTGGAAACCCTATGGGGCAGGTCTTTTGTGTTCTATAGGGTTGCTATGAATCTTTTACTCATATCTCTGCAAATTTTGAGATCTTTGGTTTTGTGGCCCATGAGTGTAAAATGTTATGAATCACCAAATAAAGGGACAGTCAACAGTATTGAGGGCCTTGTGTTAAGAAGGATGCCAGAGCAGTGACAGCACATGGGCCTGAAGGTTATGTACCACTCACAATGAATTTCCCCTTCAGCCTACAGGTCCTGACTCCACAGCAGCAAGAGAACCACTTGAAGGAAGGAGGAAGAGGTTGCAGGATTTGGGTATTATCATTCTGGGTACACCCTTCACAGGAGACTGAAATTTCCAAACAGAAATTAGAACTGATCCAGAAAACACAAAGACAGAGCTTCCCAGTTGCTGGCAATGTCCCAAGAACAAAAGAAAATGGTCAAGGCCCAGGTGACTTTTGGTTTGTTTTATGCTTTCCTTTGTTTCCTAATAGATTTGTAGAGGCCTGTAAAATATCAGTTCAGTTCATCTGAAAAGTATAAATTTAGAAAAGCAGGAACAACAGAGAAATAAACTTAGACTCTCTCTTCAACACCAGGCAATATAGGATCAGGACTATATTGTTCATGGGATTAACACTAAATTATTGTCACTGAACATAGTATGTGACTGGGGATTTTTTGGGGTTATGTTAGCTTTCAACTTGCATTTAATATTTCTATAGCCAACCAAAAGAATCTTAACCTAAGTGCTATGCACAGTTTTTGAGGAGAAAGAAGATCAGCTCCTTAATTTCAGTATTTCATGGACCTTTCATCTGAGAAAGTTTCTTTGATGTTTTTTCCTAGAGGTGAGGTGGATAGTGTTCTGAACAGCAGCATTTTCATAGATGCATGTAAAATGAGACTAGTAGCAATAGTAGTACAAAATGGTGGGGGCTTCCAACCTCCTCTAACTTCAGGGATAGGAGAGAGAGTCATCATCAACATCAACCCAAGGCTGATTCCTGTGAGGAGAAGGTCAAACATACCTGCACCCTCCAACCTCTTTACCAATTCTGACACCAGCCACCCCTCCCTCAGGACTCTCTACTTCTCTGCTCGGTTCGATAACTGGTTGCAATGGCCACACATAACTCACAGATCATACTCATAGTTATGGGGTTTATTAGGGAAGTAACAAGCTATAAGAACAGGAATTCCAGAACTTTAATTGTCCTCATGAGTAACTTATGTGTAGACCAAGAGGCAGTCATTCAAATAGAACAAGAGGATACTGTGTGGTTTAAAGTCGGGAAGGCTGTGCGTCAGAGTTGTGTCCCTTCACCATACTTATTTAATCTGTGTGCTGAGCAATAATCCAAGAAGTTGGACTATATGAAGAAGAATACGGCATCAGGATTGGAGGAAGGCTCTTTAACAACCTGCAATATGCAGATGACACAACTTTGCTTGTGGAAAATGAAGAGAACTTGAAGCATTTACTGATGAAGATCACAGACTGCAGCTTTCAGTATGGATTGCATCTCAACATAAAGAAAACAAAAATCCTCACAACTGAACCAATAAGCAACATCATGGTAAACGGAAAAAATACTGAAGTAGTCAGGGATTTCCTTCTACTTGGATACACAATCAGCACCCATGGAAGCAATAGTCAGGAAATAAAACAATGTATTTGCATTGTGCAAATTTGCTGCAAAAGACCTCTTTAAAATGTTAAAAAGCAAAGATGTCACTTTGAAGACTAAGGTAAGCCTGACCCAAGCCACAGTACTTTCTGTCACCTCATAAGCATGTGAAAACTGGACAATGAATAAAGACGAGAGAAGAATTGATGTCTTTGAATTATGGCGGTGTTGAAGGATATTCAATATACCGTGGACGCCCAGAAGAACAAACAAATCTATCTTAGATGAAGTTCAGCCTGAATGCTCTTTAGAAGAGAGAATGGCAAGACTTTGTCTCACGTACTTTGGATATGTTATTAGGAGGGACCAGTCCCTGGAGAAGGATATCATGCTTAGTAAAGTAGAGAGTCAGTGAAAAAAAGAAAAACCCTCAATGAGATGGATTGACACAGTGGCTGAACAGTGAGCTTAAGCATAACAACGGTTATGGGGATGGTGCAGGACCAGGCGGTGTTTTGTTCTGTTGTACATAGGGTCTCTATGAGTCGAACCTGACAAGATGGTATCTGACAACAATAACAACGCGTGATACCTCGATATCAGGATCAAAAGTCTACAACTTGGGATAATGATAAGGAAGCATATAGGCAAAGTCTTCCTTCGGTGCAGGACAACTTTTTCTGTCTCTTCTTGGCCGGCTCCTCTCAGCCCCCCTCAGGACAGGCTCCTCTTGCCTCCCTAAGGACAGACTCCCTCCCTAGGCTCTTGGCCTGGACTCTGCCTTGCTCTGAAGGTAAGCCTACCATGCCTTCTTTCACCAGTCTCCTGGCTCTGCTGCCACTGTTTCTCTGCCACCGGACTCTGCTGTGCTTGTCATCACTTCTTGCTGTCTCGTGCCTTCTCTGGTTCACAGCTCAGTCTCCTGGGCCTAGGAGTTTCTCAGCACAGGGAGCCCTGTTCAAAAGGACGTGCTGTGCTTCTGGCTCTTGTTAGTAGTGAGATCCCCTATTTGGCCTCTGCCACAAGCCCATTTTAAGGCTACTTGGATGGCAAAACTGACCAATCCCCTTTTTAGGGTTCCATATACCTTATTTGCATGGTCCCACCCCCACAAGGTTTTCCCACACCTTATTTGCATTATTTGCAGGCTGTTCACTCCACTTGATGGACCCCAAGCGCTTTATTTTTATAGTTCCACCCAGTCATTGTGTGGGAGTCACAAAGGCTATGGCTAGAAAGCCCATATTAAATAAGGCATTGCACTGAAAGTAGTAGCTTCAGATCCTGTCTAACTTCAGGGGGAATTACGACCAGGATCAGCCCAAAGCTAAACTCTGTGTGGTGGAGGTCAACTATACCTTCTTTCTACAAACTTTTTACCGACTCTGACAGTAGCCGTCTGTCCGACAGCACGCTCTACTTCTCTTCTGGGTTTGATAATTTGTTACAATGGCCACACAGAACTCACAGACTATATACTTACAGTTGTTTGTTAAGGAAGTACCAGGGTACAACTTGGGATCGGAATCATGAAGCATGTAGGCAAAGCCTCCCTTCTTCAGTGCAGGACAGCTTCTCAGCTCCTCTTGGCCCTGCCAGCCTCCTCTCAATCCCATGAACATGGGCTTCTCTTGGGCCCTCTGAGTACAGGCCTTCTCTCAGCCCCCTGAGAACAGGCTCCTCTTGGCCCTCTCAGTATAGCCTCCTCTTGGCCCTGCTGTCTGTCACCTCTGAATCTCCTGCAGGGCCTCTTCTGGGCCTATCACCACGGGCATTGCCGCTGTACCCTTTCTGGGCCTATTGCCGCTGGCTCTGCTGATGGGCCCTTTCTGGGCTTATTGCCATCTTCAGCTTTACAGCCTCTGACTCATGCTACAGATGTTTTAGGAGGTTCCTTGCCTCTTCTGTCTTCCTTCTGCTGCTTTTCCTGCTTCTTTCTGTATCTGAAACCTCTGTAGAGTTGGCCGGTCATATATACAACTCCTTGTAAAACTCCTTGTCACTTTTATGGCATGGCACCTTCAGCAGGCCTACAAAATAACTGGTGCCTTCTTGGTACGCCGTAGACGCTTCATTTGCAGAGTTTGTAGACCAGTTTCTGGAAGGTACTTAGCAGTCACAGGACAGGCTTTAGCCTGGGGCCAGGCAAAATCTATCAAACCACTTTGTTTACAGCTTACCCAGGAAATGTCAGTCAATCTGGACAAAAGTCTCAAAATGCTCTGGAATAGGAAGCTAGGGGAAAGGTGACTCCATAGGCTTAAGGGAGAAAATCTCTCAAGTTGTTTTTCCAGAGAACCAAGGCAAAAGCAACATAAAGGAACTCATTTCACCACAGTGCAAAGGCAGGTTTCCCATAGCTGTTTCTTCCAGGCTCCCTCATAGACCGCTCTAGGAATAGAGCAGGCAACCTCAGTGGTCACAGGAGATGGACTGGGGTTTCACCTGAGGGTCATATGGAGAAGGATCTGAATTGAAGCTCATTTATTTGGTCGAGGGCAGGATTCAGTTTCATAGGGCCTCAGTTCCTCAATGTATGTTGGCCCGAGGCAGCCCTCAGTTACTTGGCATGTTGAGGTACATTGGGTCACTTTCGTGTGGCCTTTGGCACTATGATATTGTAACTCCCACCCAAATGATTGGGTGGAACTGGGCGAATGAGATAATTATGGCCCACCACGGGGATAGGTCAGTTTTGCCATCCTGCTAGGCCTAAAATGAGCCATCCCAGAGGCAGGAGAGGATCTCAGCACCAGCAAAGAAGAGGAGCCAAGAGCTGAAGCATGTCCTTTCAACCCAGGATTCCTGTGTTCAGAAGCTCCTGGAACAAGGAGATGGAGAGAGAACTAGAACACTGAAGACAGCTAGAAGCGGCAGCAGGAAGAGGATGGCATGGTGGGCTTTGAGGCCAAGGAGCAAGAGAGCTGAGTTCCTTTGGTTAAGAGGCTTACTGGCGGAGTAGGGCCCCCTTGGGCACTTGGTGGAGCTAGGTTTGCTGACCCACAGAGCTAGAGCTGAGTACCTTCGACTGAGGAATCCTGGCAGAGTGGGATGTTTCAGGGTACTTATCGGCAGAGCTAAAATAGCTTTGTAACAGTTGCCTAAGTAGGACAGAGGCCAAGTGGCCATTGAGAGGTGTGTGTGCAGGCTCGACTGAAAAGAAGCTGTCCTGACAGAGAGCTGTATCTTGAGTGTTCTGAAACCTAAATTGTATCCTGTTACTTCCCTAATAAACCCCATGTTGTTGTTGTTGTTAGGTGCCGTTGAGTCGGTTCCGACTCATAGCGACCCTGTGCACAACAGAACGAAACACCCCATAATCGAGAGTATGTTTCTAACTTATGAAGACAATTTCAGTGCTACACATTACAGAAAATTCTAATTTCACGAGTGGGTGGACTATGGAATGCACAAATTTAGTATAATTTATTACAATTTTGCTTTTTCTATATAAGACATTAAAAAAAAAGGTATGTAGATGTAGCAGCCTATATAGAGGACAGGAGCAGAACAACTTCTTTCACAAATTTATTCATATCAAATGGAAAATACTTCATTAAACAGGATCCTCTTAATACAGGAATCACTGACGTTCAGCGACGTAGTTGTGAAGTTCTCCTGGGAGGAGTGGCAGCTCCTGGACCCCGCTCAGAAGGACTTGTACTGGGACGTGATGTTGGAGAACTATAGCCACCTAATGTCCATTGGTGAGAACAATTCTCCTATTGTTAGCCCTGTCACTGACCTTTTCTTTCTCAGCTGCTGAAATCCTTGAAGCGTCTGTGGCACTCTAAAGTGGCAGATTCTTAGTCTACTCTGGCTGTAGGTAAGTGGGTCTATTCCCTCTACTCCTGACAAAGCATTGAATTATATGTTTGAAGATTGTTTTTACAAATATAGCATTCTGCAGTCTTGACAGGCCCAAGGCCAATTTGGTGAGTCTAAGATTTTGTGATTTCCCACGAACAGGGTATCAAGTTAGCAAACCAGATGCGCTCTCCAGGTTGGAACAAGGAGAAGAACCATGGACTATATTAGACGAAAGTCATAGTGGAATCTTTTCAGGTGAGCAAGTGAAAAGCGGTAAGGGGGGAAGGGTGTAGAGAGCACATTCAAGTGAGAGAAGGCGTCACATCTGTGAAGGGTGTCTGAGGGTACATAAAGATACCTGAGCGTATATCCCTCTCCCCATGTGAGACTTCTTTTTTTTCCTGGGAGCTTAGAGAAGTATATACTCTACCTCTTCTGAGATCAGATCCCTGTTTGTTTAATCTATATTTGGTAATTCTTGGTACCGTAATTTTTTTCTTCTATGAGACTCAAATCTTTATGTTCTTCACATCCTTCCACCTCCATTGCTATGACATTCCACCTTTCAGGTTTCTCTCTGAAGAGATCTTTGCATTTTATAACTGTCCTCTGAGCACAGCACCTTCCTCCCTCATTGGGTAATATGATTTTATTTCCTAACATCCAACCCTACCTTGAATGTTGCACCACACAGTAAACTAGCCTTCATTGTGCCTGTATCTGCTTTTTGCTGTCTGTCCTCCTATTCTGATGTTCTCTAAAGATTCTGGATTCCATTTTCTTATTTGTTCTCCTAACCCTTTAAAATTTTCTTCATTCTAATGAGTTAAGCTCCATATGTTTCCTAGAGGAGACTGTCCAATTGACATCTCCGTTGGAATTGTCCAACATAGGCTTTTTTTCTATATATTTTACTCTTTTTTTTTTTTTTTTTTAATACAAAGCACTTTATTTTTTCTTATAAAACAAGAAATCCGAAGGTCGGAATTATAGAGCTAATTGACCAGCTCAAGTATGCCATCAGGAACTCATATTCTTCCCATCTTATTTCTGCACCATCATTAGGGGACAGACAGTCAACTCATACTTAATTGTTTCATAGTTGCAAGATGGTTGCTCTGCCCACAGGCTTTGCACAATATTCCAGGTAGAAAGAAGAGGGTAAGGCAAAGTTGCAAAAAGTAGTGGTAGCTGTATCTATTCCCCTTTCATCAGGAAAACAGAAGTGTTCCCAGAATACTCCTCAGTAAATATGTATTTACATTGAATTTGCCAAAACTCTGTCAAACAGCTACTACTAACTGTAAGAAAAACTGGGAAATCGAATATTCAGTTTTCCAGTGTGTAAAGTAAGAAAAAGTAGGAGGGGTTGAGAATACATTTTTTTGTTTGTGTTTAAATAATAGGTTTTATTTTTAGCTCTATTAGTATTTTTTTTTTTATGGTGCTTTAAGTGAAAGTTTACAAATCAAGTCAGACTCTCATGCAAAAATTTGTAAACACCTTGCTGTATACTCCTTTTTCCTATCCCCCACAATGAGACAGCACACTCCTTCCCTCCACTCTCTTTTTTTTTGTGTCCATTCAGCCAGCTTCTGACCCCCTCTACCCTCTCATCTCCTCTTCAGATGGGAGATGCCAACATAGTCTCATGTGTCTACTTGATCCAAGAAGCTCATTCTTCACCAGTATCATTGTCTATCCCATAGTCCAGTCCAATCCCTGTCAGAAGAGTTGGTTTTGAGAATGGTTCCTGTCTTGGGCTAACAGAAGGTCTGGGGACCATGACCTCTGGGGTCAGTCTAGTCTCAGTCAGAACATATAGTCTGGTCTTCTTTCGAGAATTTGAGGTCTGTATCCCAACTGCTCTGCAGCCTCAGGAGTTCTCTGTTGTGTTCCCTGTCAGGGCAGTCATCAGTTGTAGCTGGGCACCTGGTCTCAGGCTAATGTAGTCTCTGCTTTATGTGACCCTTTCTGCCTCTTGGGCTCATAATTACCCTGTGTCCTTGGCGTTCTTCATTCTCCTTTGCTGCAGTTGGGTTGAGACCAGTTGATGCATTTTAGATGGCCGCTTGCTAGCATTTAAGACCCCAGACGCCACTCTCCAAAGTGGGATGCAGAATGTTTTCTTAATAGGTTGTGTTATACTAATTGACTTAGATGTGCCTTGAAACCATGGTCCCCAAACCCCTGCCCCTGCTACGCAGGCCTTCAAAGCGTTCAGTTTATTCAGGGAACATCTTTGCTTTTGGTTTAGTGCAATTGTGCTGACCTCCCCTGTATTGTGTGTTCTCTTTCTCTTCACCTGAAACAGTTCTTATCTATTATCTAATAAGTGAAAACCTCTCTCCCTCCCTCTCTCCTTCTCCCCTCCTCATAACTGTCAAAGAATATTTCCTTCTCTGTTTAAACTATTTCTCGAGTTCTTATAATAGGGGTCTTATACAATATTTGTCCTTTTGCAGCTGACTAATATCACTGAGCGTAATACCTTCCAGGTTCCTCCATGTTATGAAATGTTTCTCAGACTCATCGTTGTTCTTAATAGTGATGTGTAAAATTCCACTGTGTGAATTTACTGTAATTTATTTACCCATTCATCCGTTGATGAGCACCTCGATTGCTTCCATCTTTTTGCTATTGTAAACACTGCTGCAGTGAACATGGGTGTGCATATATCTGTTCGTATAAAGGCTCTTATTTCTCTAGGATATATTGCAAGGAGTAGGAATGCAGGATCATATGGTAGTTCTATTTCTAGTTTTTTAAGGAAACACCAAATCAATTTCCAAAGTGGCTGTAACATTTTACATTCCCACCAGGAGTGTATAAGTGTTCTAGTCTATCCACAACCTCTCCAAACCAAAAAACCAAACCAAACCCACTGCCGTCGAGTTGATTCCGACCCATAGAGACCCTATAAGACAGAGTAGAACTGTGCCATAGAGTTTCCAAGGAGCGCCTGGCGGATTTGAACTGCCAGCCTCTTGGTTAGCAGCTGTAGCACTTATCCACTGCGCCACCAGGGTTTCCACAGCCTCTCCAGCATTTATTATTTTGTGTTTTTTGGATTAATGCCAGCCTTGTTGGAGTGAGATGGAATCTCATTGTAGTTTTGATTTGCATTTCTCTAATGGCCAGTGATCGTGAGCATTTCCTCATGTATCTGTTAGCTACCTGAATGTCTTCTTTAGTGAAGTGTCTGTTCTTATCCTTGCCCATTTTTTAATTGGGTTATTTGTCTTTTCGTAGTTCAGCTTTTGCAGTATCGTATAGATTTTAGAGATCAGATGCTAATCGGAAATGTCACAGCTAAAAACTTTTTCCCAGTGTGTAGGTAATCTTTTTACTCTTTTGGTGAAGTCTTTGGATGAGCATAGATGTTTGATTTTTAGGAGCTCCCAGTTATCTGGTTTCTCTTCTGCATTATTAGTAATGTTTTGTATACTGTTTATGCCATGTATTAGGGCCCCTAGTGTTGTCCCTATTAGTCCCTATTTTTTGTTCCATGATCTTTATCGTTTTAGGTTTTATGCTTAGTTCTTTGATCCATTTTGAGTTAGTTTTTGTGCATGGTGTGAGGTATGGGTCTTGTTTCATTTTTTTGCAGATGGATATCCAGTTATGCCAGCACCATTTGTTAAAAAGACTGTCTTTTCACCATTTAACTGACTTTGTACCCTTGTCAAATATCAGCTGTTCATATGTAGATGGATTTATATCTGGATTCTCAATTCTGTTCCATTGGTCTATGTATCTGTTGTTGTACCAGTACCAGGCTGTTCTGACTACTGCGGTGGTATGTTGTTGTTGTTAGGTGCCCTCAAGTTGGTTCCGACTCATAGTGATCCTATGCACAACAGAACGAAACACTGCCCGGCCCTGCGCCATCCTTACAATCATTGTTATGCTTGAGCTCATTGTTGCAGCCATTGTGTCAGTCCACCTTGTTGAGGGTCTTCCTCTTTTCCACTGACCTTGTACTCTGCCAAGCATGATATCCTTCTCCAGGGGCTGATCCCTCCTGACAACATGTCCAAAGTATGTAAGACGCAGTCTCGCCATCCTTGGCTCTAAGGAGCATTCTGGCCACACTTCTTCCAAGACAGATTTGTTGGTTCTTTTGGCAGTCCATGGTATAGTCAATATTCTTTGCCAACACCACAATTCAAAGGCGTCAATTCTTTGGTCTTCCTTATTCATTGTCCAGCTCTCACATGCATATGATGTGATTGAAAATACCATGGCTTGGGTCCAGCGCACCTTAGTCTTCAGGGTGACATCTTTGCTCTTCAACGCTTTGAAGAGGTCCTTTGCAGCAGATTTGCCGAATGCAATGCGTCTTTTGATTTCTTGACCGCTGCTTCCATGGGTGTGGATTGTGGATCCAAGTAAAGTGAAATCCTTGACAACTTCAATCTTTTCTCTGTTTATCATGATGTTGCTCATCGGTCCAGTTGTGAGGATTTTTGTTTTCTTTATGTTGAGGTGTAATCCATACTGAAGGCTGTGGTCTTTGATCTTCATTAGTAAGTGCTTCAAGTCCTCTTCAGTTTCAAAAAGCAAGGTTGTGTCATCTGCATAACACAGGTTGTTAATGAGTCTTCCTCCAATCCTGATGCCCTGTTCTTGTTCATATAGTCCAGCTTCTTGTATTATTTTTTCAGCATACAGATTAAATAGGTGTGGTGAAAGAATACAACCCTGATGCACACCTTTCCTGACTTTAAACCAATCAGTACCCCCTTGTTCTCTCCGAACAACTGCCTCTTGGTCTATGTAAAGCTTCCTCATGAGCACAATTAAGTGTTCTGGAATTCCCATTCTTTGCAGTGTTATCCATAGTTTGTTATGATCCACACAGTCGAATGCCTTTGCGTAGCCAATAAAACACAGGTAAACATCCTTCTGGTATTCTCTGCTTTCAGCCAGGTCCATCTGACATCAGCAATGATATCCCTGGTTCCACATCCTCTTCTGAAACCAGCCTGAATTTCTGGCAGTTCCCTGTCAATATACTGCTGCAGCTGTTTTTGAATGACCTTCAGCAAAATTTTGCTTGCGTGTGATATTAATGATATTGTTCTTTAATTTCCACATTCGGTTGGATCACCTTTCTTGGGAATAGGCATTAATATGGATCTCTTCCAGTCAGTTGGCCAGGAAGCTGTCTTCCATATTTCTTGGCATAGACGAGTGAGCATCTCCAGTGCTGCGTCTGTTTGTTGAACCATCTTAATTGATATTCCATCAATTCCTGGAGCCTTGTTTTTTTGCCAATGCCTTCAGAGCAGCTTGGACTTCTTCCTTCAGTACCATCGGTTCCTGATCATATGCCACCTCTCAAAATGGTTGAATATCGACTTTCTTTTTGGTATAATGACTCTGTGTATTCCTTCCATCTTCTTTTGATGCTTCCTGCGTCGTTTCATATTTTCCCCATGGAATCCTTCACTATTGCAACTTGAGGCTTGACTTTTTTCTTTAGTTCTTTCAGCTTGAGAAACGCCGAGCATGTTCTTCCCTTTTGGTTTTCCATCTCCAGTTGTTGCACATGTCATTATAATACTTCACTTTGTCTTCTCGAGAGGGCCTTTTCGAAATCTTCTGTTCAGTTCTTTTACTTCATGAATTCTTCCTTTTGCTTTAGCTGCTCAACGCTCAAGAGCAAGTTTCAGAGTCTCCTCTAACATCCATCTTGGTCTTTTCTTTCTTTCCTGTCTTTTCAGTGACCTCTTGCTTTCTTCATGGATGATGTCTTTGATGTCATTCCACAACTTGTCTGGTCTTTGGTCACTAGTGTTCAATGCATCAAATCTGTTCTTGAGATGGTCTCTGAATTCAGGTGGGATATACTCAAGGTCATATTTTGGCTCTCGTGGCCTTGCTCTGATTTTCTTCAGTTTCAGCTTGAACTTGCGTATGAGCAATTGATGGTCTGTTCCACAGTCGGTCCCTGGCCTTGTTCTGACTGATGATATTGAGCTTTTCCATCGTCTCTTTTCCACAGATGTAGTCAATTTGATTTCTGTATGTTCCATCTGGCAAGGTCCATGTGTATAGTCACCGCTTATGCTGGTGAAAGAAGGTATTTGCAATGAAGAAGTCGTTGGTCTTGCAAAATTCTACCATTCGATCTCCGGCATTGTTTCTGTCACCAAGGCCGTATTTTCCAACTGCTGATCCTTCTTCTTTGTTTCCAACTTTCGCATTCCAATCGCCAGTAATTATCAATGCATCTTGATGGCATGTTCGATCGATTTCAGACCGCAGCAGCTGATAAAAATTTCTGTTTCTTCATCTTTGGCCCTAGCGGTTGGTGCATAAATTTGAATAATAGTCATATTAACTGGTCTTTCTTGTAGGCGTATGGATATTATCCTATCACTGACAGCATTGTACTTCAGGTTAGATCTTGAAATGTTCTTTTTGATGATGAATGCAACACCATTCCTCTTCGAGTTGTCATTCCCAGCATAGTAGACTGTTTGATTGTCTGATTCAGGATGGCCAACACCAGTCCATTTCAGCTCACTAATGCCTAGGATATCGATGTTTATGCGTTCCATTTCATTTTTGATGATTCCCAATTTTCCTAGATTCATACTTCGTACATTCCAGGTTCCGATTATTAATGGATGTTTGCAGCTGTTTCTTCTCCTTTTGAGTCGAGCCACAGCAGCAAATGAAGGTCCTGAAAGCTTTACTGTGGTGGTTTAATAGTTTCTAAAATCAGGTAGAGTGAGGCCTTCCACTTTGTTCTTCTTTTTCAGTAATGCTTTACTTATCTGGGGTCTCTTTCCCTTCCATTTGAACTTGCTGCTTTGTTTCTCTATTGCATTAAAAAATGTCATTGGAATTTGGATCGTAATTGCATTGTATCTATAGATTGCTTTTGGTAGAATAGAGATTTTTACTATGTTAAGTCTTCTTATCCATGAGCAAGGTATGTTTTTCCACTTATGTAGGTCTCTCTTGGTTTCTTGCGATAGTGTCTTGTAGTTTTTTATGTATAGGTCTTTTACATCTTTGATAAGACTTATTCCTAAGTATTTTATCTTCTTGGGGGCTACTGTGAATGGTATCGATTTGGTGATTTCCTCTTCAATGTTCTTTTTGTTGGTGTGGAAGAACTCAACTGATTTTTGTATGTTTATCTTGTATCCGTAAACTCTGCTGAACTCTTCTATTAGTTTCAGTAGTTTTCTTGAGGATTCTTTAGGGCGTTTTGTGTATAAGATCATGTCATCTGCAAATAGAGATATTTTTACTTCTTCCTTACCAATCTGGTTGCCCTTCATGTCTTTATCTAGCCTAATTGCTCTGGCTAGGACCTCCAGCACAATGTTAAATAAGAGTGATGGTAAAGGGCATCTTTGTCTGGTTCCCGATCTCAAGGGGAATGCTTTCAGACTGTTCTACTCTGTCCTATAGGGTTGCTATGAGTCGGAATCAACTCGATGGCACTGGGTTTTTGGGCTTTCCATTTAGGATGATGTTGGCTGTTGGCTTTGTATAAGTGCCCTTTATTATGTTGTGGAATTTTCCTTCTATTCCTATTTTACTGAGAGTTTTCATCATGAGTGGGTGTTGAACTTTGTCAAATGTCTTTTCTGCATCAACTGATAAAATCATGTGGTTCTTGTCTTTTGTTTTATTTCCATGATGGATTACATTGTTTTTCTGATGTTGAACCATCCCTGCATACCTGGTATGAATCCCACTTGGTCATGGTGAATTATTTTTTTGATATGTTGTTGAATTCCCTTGGCTAGAATTTTGTTGAGGATTTTTGCATCTAAGTTCATAAGGGATATAGGTTTGTGGTTTTCTTTTTTTGTGGTGTCTTTACCTGGTTTTGGTATCAGGGATATGCTGGATTCATAGAATGAGTTTGGGAGTATTCTGTCCTTTTATATGCTCTGAAATACCTTTAGTAGTAGTGGTATTAACTGTTCTCTGAAAGTTTGGTAGAACTCTGCAGTGAAGCCACCCAGGCCAGGGCTTTTTTGGGGGGAGTTGTTTTGATTACCTTTTCAATCTCTTCTTTTGTTATGGGTCTGTTTAGTTGCTCTACCTCTGTTTGCGTTAGTTTAGGTAGGTAGTATGTTACTAGGAATTCATGCTTTTCTTTTAGGTTTTCAAGTTTCCTAGAGTAAGTTTTTCATAGTAATCTGATATGACTCTTTTAACTTCAGTTGGGTCTGTTGTAATATCACCATCTTATTTCTTATTCGGGTTATTTGCATCCTCTCCTGTTTTCTTTTGTCAGTTTGGCCAGTGCTCAATTTTGTTAATTTTTTTAAAGAACCAGCTTTTGGTCTTGTTAACTCTTTCAATTGTTTTCCTGTTTTCTATTTCATTTCGTTCTTCTCTAATTTTTATTATTTGCCTTCTTCTGGTCCCTGAAGTTTTCTTTTGTGGCTCTGTTTCTATTTGTTCAAGTTGTAGGGATAATTCTTTGATTTTGGCCCTTTCTTCTTTTTGTGTGTGTGCATTTGTTGATATAAATTGACCTCTGAGCACTGCTTTCGCTGTGTCCCAAAGGTTCTGAAAGGAGGTGTTGTCCTCCTCATTGGATTCTGTGAATTTCTTTATTCCCTCCTTAATGTGTTCTATAACCCAGTCTTTTTTGAGCAGGGTATTGTTCAGTTTCCAAGTGTTTGATTTCTTTTCCCTGCTTTTTTTGTTATAAATTTCTGCTTTTATGGCCTTATGGTCAGAGAAGACGCTTTGCAATATTTCTACGTTTTGGATTCTGCCAGGGCTTGCTTTACGGCGTAATATGTGGTCTCTTCTAGAGAATGTTCCATGTGCGCCAGAAAAGAAGGTAGACATGGCTGCTGTTGGGTGAAGCATTCTATATATGTCTATGAGGTCAATTTGTTTTATTGTGACATTTAGATCTTCCATGTCTTTACTGAGCTTCTTTCTGGATGTCCTGTCCTTCACTGAAAGTGGTATGTTGAAGTCTCCTAATTGTGAAGCTGTCTGTTTCACTTTTCAATGCTTTTAGAGTTTGTTTTTTGTATCTTGCAGCCTTATCATTGGGTGCATATATATTTAATATGGTTATATCTTTCTGGTATATTGTCCCTTTAATCATTATATAGTGTCCTTCCTTATCCTTTGTGGTGGATTTAACTTTAAAGTCTATTTTGTCAAAAATTAATATTGCCACTCCTGCTCTTTTTTGATTGTTGTTTGCTTGATATATTTTTTTCCATCCTTTGAGTTTTAGTTTGTGTCTCTTAAGTCTAAGGTGTGTCTCTTGTAGGCAGCATATAGACAGATCTTCTTTTTTAATTTATTCTGCCACTCTCTGTCTCTTTATCAGTGCATTTAGGCCATTAACATTCAGCATAATTATGGATAGGTATGAGTTTAGTGCTATCATTTTGATGTCTTTTTTTGTGTGTTGTTGACAGTTTCTTTTTCCCACTTAATTTTTTTGTACTGAGTAGTTTATATATTTTCTTTACCTCTTATTCGTTGTTGTTGATTTTGTTATTGCTGAGTCTCTTTTTTTCTTGTATCTTATTTTGATGAGTGGGATAGTTAGTCTCCTTTGTGGTTACCTTAATATTTACCCATATTTTTCCAAGTTTAAACCTAACATTTATTCCTTTATATTGCCTTGTTTCCCTCTCCATATGAAAGCTCCATGACTACATTTCTTATTCTCTCTTTATTATTTTAATGTTGGTTTTTTTTTTTTTTTCACAAAATGACATTGATGTTTCCCTGTTTTGAGTGTTTTTTTTTATTGGTTTATTTTTGTGATTTCCCAGTCTGGATTAACATGTGTTTGTTCTGTCCAGTGTTCTAGTCTTGGGTTGATATCTGATATTTTTGATTTTCTAACCAAGGAACTCCCTTTAGTATTTTTTGTAGTTTTGGTTTGGTTTTTATGAACTCCCTAAACTTCTGTTCATCTGGAAATATCCTAATTTCGCCTTCATATTCCAGAGACAGTTTTGCTGGGTATGTGATTCTTGGCTGCAATTTTTTTCCTTCAGTGCTTTACATAAGTCATCCCGTTGCCTTCTTGCCTGCATGGTTTCTGCTGAGTAGTCTGAGCCTATTCTTATTAACTGTCCTTTGTATGTGCCTTTTCGTTTATCCCCAGCTGCTCTTAAAATTTCTTTATCTTTGGTTTTGGCAAGTTTGATTATAATATGTCTTGGTGACTTTCTTTTTAAAATCTACCTTATGTGGAGTTCGATGCGCATCTTGGATTGATATCTTCTCAGTTGTCACGATATCAGGGAAGTTTCCTGCCAACAAATCTTCATCAATTCTGTGTTTTCTGTTATCCCTCCCTGTTCTGGTTCTCTAATCCCTTGTACGTTATTTCTCTTGATAGAGTTCCACATGATTCTTAAGTTTTTTTAATTTTTTTAATTTTTTTTATCTGATTTTTCTTCAGATGTATTGGTGCCAGGTGCTTTATCTTCAAGGTCACCAGTTCTGCCTTCCGCTTGCTCGATTCTGCTCCTCTGACTTTCTATTGAATTATCTATTTCTGTAATTTTATTGTTAATCTTCTGAAATTTTGATTGCTGTCTCTCTGTGGATTCTTATAGCTTATTAAAATTTTCATTATGTCCTTGAATAACCTTTTTAATTTCTTCAACTTTTTTATCTCTGTGTGCCGTGGCTTGTTCTGTATGTTGCCTGATCTTCTTCCTGATGTCTTGAAGAGTTCTGTATATTGATCTTTTGAATTCTGCATCTGGTAATTCCAGGAAGTCACCTTCATCCAGAAGATCCTTTGATTCTCTGTTTTGAGAGCTTGTTGAACCAGTCGTGGTCTGTTTTTTTATGTGGTTGATATTGACTGTAGTCTCTGAGCCATCTGTAAGTTATTGTATTAGTTTATTTTATGTTTGCTTACTGTATGCTAGCTTCCTGCTTTGGTTTGTTTTGATATCTCCTAATGGGTTGCTTGAGTGAGCTAGCTTATTTTCGCTGTTGGGGTCTGATGTCCTGTTGTAGTTTGGCTAGAGCCGTTATCAGGTATATGATCTTATGAGTCCATTCACTTCTCTTGTGTGGATTCTGCTCAGGTGTCCAGGTAGGTGGTCATCAACTGTGTGGTGCAAGCTCTGTCCTACATTCTTAGGGGGGAGGGGTGTTTGGTGTAGATACTTGTATCTGGTTGCAGCAGGGGGTCATGCTCTGAACAAGGCAGGAGGCTGAGAACTGTCCCCCAAGTGTCTCTGAGGAAAGCATGTCCCTGTTCCCTGGAGCATACAGCTGGGTGGGTTCTGAAGATGGACCATGGGCACCCAGTGCTTTTGGTTGTAAGGGCTGGGAGTTACCAGTTATCCTTGGACCCCTGTCGTGAGTGGCTGGGAGACCTGAGTGGAGCCACCAGTCTTTATGCCCCTGATGTGGGTAGGTGAGGACCCTGTTTAGTAGGCGAAGCGGTGTCAAATATCAAACACCCACCTCTCTTCCACACCGCTTAAACAGTTGCAGTCTGCCAACAAGGACCTATTCTCTCCTGAAATAGGCCGACACAGGTCCTCACAGGGGGAAAGGTATTCATAGTCCAGGGATCGTTTATGCCTGGATAGGAGTCACTTCTGTCCTGAGCTCTGCACGTTAGTGGATGTGGCAAATTATCTTTTCTCCGTCTTGTGAATTTATCCCTTCTCCATGTCTGGGAGCATGGCTCAGGGTGCTCAGAAGTGTCTGTTTCAGGCCCATAGAAATGAACAGCCGCTGAAGCCAGCTTGGGGTCTGGGGTGCGGTAAAGTGTACGTAAGTACTTAGCTTTTGCTGAGAACGCCGTTCTTCTCTGGTTCCGGAGCTGTGAGTAGGCTGTGCAGCTGCCTGCTTCTCCCTGAGGAAACTGCAGCTGAATGCTATCACAAGCCTGCCGCAGGCGCTCCTGGGAGTGGTTCCTGAGGGATCCCAGCGATTCAGGTCCAGCAGCTCCTGTCACCTTCTGAATCGTCTCTCCCCCTTCTGCTCAGTCCATTTTCTAACTTTGCCTTTGTTGTTCAGGGCTCCTCGCTTGTCATAAATATAATTGTTGCACTTGATTTTTTGGGTCTTTTTATAAGAGGGATCGCTGGAAGCATCTGCTATTCTGCTGTCTTGGCCCCACCTCCTCTATTTTATTCTTCTGATAAATCTTCCATATGAGTTCCCAGTATCTACAAGTAGCTAGTATCATCTTCCCACCAAGAAAACTGTCAGCTTAGGTTATCCTTTTAATACTGTATATCTGAAATCCTAGCCATCTGGCAGTTACCTAGAATGTTCTACATACAGGGCTCTCTTCCTTTAAAGTCTTTGCTCTTCCTTTCAATTTTTTAACTAGGAAAACCATTTTTAACATCCTGCATTCTGAGTTCTATCATAAGTCATAACTTATGTCTACTGATGTGATAACTTCTGAGTATGAGAATCAATGCAAATCTGGTTCCTATGAGGTAGAGGTCAAACATATCCCAACATCCCCACTTCTGTATTGTTTCTGTTATCAGCTATTCTTCCTCTGTACTTTCTTTTTCTCTTGGGCTTGGTAATATGTTACAGTGACCACAGAGACTTCACGGAAACACTATGCCTGTGATAACAACTTTTAATATAACACAGAAGCTTGTGAAGAAAGAATATAAACGAGGAAATACATAGGAGGGAGGTCCTTGAGGGTTTCCTGGATGTAAGCTTAACTTGACAAGTGCATCCGCTTACCCTCTCAGCACTCTCGTCAACTAGGAAACCTCCTAAGCAGGAACAGTTGTGTGATGTCGCTCAGGAGGCTCTGCTGTCATCTGTCTTCTCAACTGGTTCCCGTCTTCTCCTGGCTGGGTCCAGGATAGCTCTTAGGTGGTCTCACTTCTTGGGCAGTCCTAGGTACTTTAGGCTGGCAATATCTCTAGGCTCACTTCATGACATCTCTTGGTGTAGAGCTACCTTCAGTTTGGCCCCTCCGTCATAGCAGCCATCTGCTTGGTATGCCCGGTCCCTCAGAGTTTTACAGGTCCTGGTTGCAGTTCGGCCTTTACACACTGCTGCAGCCATCCAAGTTCACTTGTTTCCACAGCTTTTTGTTCCCATAGGCGCTTCCTCTAGTGGTGTTACAGATGCAAGTGTGTTACAACTTTCTTACCTGGATCTGCAAGAATCTCAACACAGGGCACCATGTCTAATGTACGAACTCATTTCCTCTTCTTGGCTCTCATCGATCAGAAAACTAGAAAGAAAAATAAAAAACAGACCCATTGCCATCAAATTGATTCCAGTTCATATCGACCTCATAGAACAGAGTAGAACTGTCCCATAGGGTTTCCAAGGAGTGGTGGTGGATTTGAATTGCCCACCTTTTGGTTAGCAGCTGAGCTCTTAACCACTGTGGCACCAGGGCTCCCCAAAATCCTCAGTGTTTTTGCCCTTCATGTAGGCCAGTTCTCATGAGGGAGCAGGACTCCCCAGGCAATCCAGATAAAGGTTGTACTGGGCAGGCCTCCTCCCGCAATCTGGTTAAATATCAATTATCGGACAGGCTCCACAGTTCTTCCCCCCAGTCTCAGTATAGGACGGACCTGGAGGGGCTCCCCAGCCAGTTTGGGTAAGGTCAGCGTAATCCTGTTCATGATGCCAGTTGTATTCTACTAGCTTAAGACCTCATCTAATTTCAAGGGGAGGAATGAGAATCAAAATAGGTACAAAGCTGATTCCTGTGAGGTGCAGGTTAGACATACTTCTACTCTCCATCTTTTTCGCCATTTCTAGCACCACCACCACCACAGCACTCTCTACTCTTGCTGAGTTTGATAATTCATTGCAGTGGCCACACAGAACCCACAGATTATACTCACAATTATGTGGTTTATTAGGGAAGTAATAGGCTACAACTCAAGATTGGGATCAACTTAAAAGTAGCAGGATACAACATAGGAGACAGTTCCTCAACCAGAAAAGCTTCCAGCCAAGCCCTTTCTCAGCTACTTCTCTTGCCCTGCCCGTAGGCAAGCAGCATCTCTCTCGGCTGTGCTTGTGCCAAGCCTTACTGGGCTTCCTTCCTGTTCGGGCAAGTGTTACAGCTCTTCTGGCTGTGTCGGCAGGTGCCCAGAGGGACCTCACTCTGTCAGCAAGCCTCTTGCCTGAAGGCGCTCACCTCTCTCACTATGTGGCACAGCAAGCCCACTGCATACATCTTGCATTGTGTCATGCCATGTCTCACTATGTTCAGTGTTAGACCTCTTGACCTCTATTACAGCTCTTTTAGGAGGCTCCTGTCCAATCTCTCCATCTTCTCTCTAAAAACCCTGTCTGGTTGGCTGCTTATATAAGAAAGTCACTCAATCTGATCACTTTCTTTATCCCACCCTGACAAGAATGATTTCATCAGTGAGCCTTCTCTTCCTTCAGAATGTATCCTCATTTCCTCCTCCTTTCCCTACCTCTCTCATAAAAACCACTTTTTCCAACCTTCAGCTCCTTCCTTTATGGCTTTCCCTGCTGTTTTTCAGTAGTTATGAAACTAGGATGTAGGTGCTGTAAACATACGGAATATGTTTGTGTAGCCACAACAACTTTACTGTGTACGTGTGAAAATTGTTATCTCCCAAATGTAACATTCTGCATTCTTCATATACCTAACTCTGCCTGGTGAACAGTTGTCTTTCAGTAAGGATTTGTGGAGTGAGTGAATCTGTCCTTCACCAGCTGGAATCAGGAGGCCTTACAACCTCTGTGGTCTGCAGATGACAGTGACTTGCTTGTTTGTGACAGTCTCTGCATATTTCATAACGCCTTATTTAAGAAGTGGCTGTGTCTGTATTTATCATGTATTACCTAACTTTCTTTCTACAGTAGTTTGCCATTAGGGTTGTTTATGTTATTGTAGTTTTATCAGTGTGCAAGGAACATTAAGCATGTTTTATTAACAGTCATATCACAGGGTTGTCACTAAAGATCCACCTTATTGCAGTGCATTTTTAAAATGGCTTTAATCTGAATAAAGACAACGGAAGGATTCATTTTTCTCTTCTTTTCTAGAAATCCAGAAAGTTGATGATCATCTGCTTGGGCACTTGCAAAACAAAAGCAGGGTGGACAGAATGGAACAGTGCTATGAGTGTAATGCATTGGAAGATGTTCATCGGCACAAAAATCATTTTCCTTTAAGGGAAAATCATAATACATTTGATTTAGATGACAAAGCTGTGAAATCAAATTTAACTTCTCCAGCAGTCAACCAGAGTAAAAATGATGAAATAAAGAACTCTGCTGAGCTTAATGAAGATGAGAAGACCTTTCTCTGTGCTGATCCTGAGCAATTTTGTACAGAAATGAAAATTCCAGAAAATCGAAAATCCAACAGCACCAAGTCCCAACTCAGTCAGCATCGGAAGACTCCCAAAATAGAGAAGATGCATGTATGTAGTGAATGTGGAAAAGCCTTCATTAGGAAGTCTTTCCTCACTAATCATCAAATCGTTCATACAGGAGAGAAACCCCATAGATGCAGCCTGTGTGGGAAAGCCTTCTCTAAAAAGTTCAAGCTCACTGAACATTATCAGACAACTCATAAAGGACAAAAACCATATAAATGCACAGAATGTGGCAAAGCCTATCTCTATCAATCAGGGCTTATTAAACATCAGAAAACTCATAGAGGAGAGAAACCCTATATATGCACTGAATGTGGAAAAGGCTTCTTCGAGAAGGCGGATCTCATTATTCATCAGCGAATTCATACAGG
The DNA here is from genome assembly GCF_024166365.1 of Elephas maximus indicus. Classification (NCBI taxonomy): domain Eukaryota; kingdom Metazoa; phylum Chordata; class Mammalia; order Proboscidea; family Elephantidae; genus Elephas; species Elephas maximus. Next base: position 95,145,523 of record NC_064829.1, on the reverse strand, counting down.
AGAAAAACCCTATATATGTAGTGAATGTGGAAAAGCCTTCATCCAGAAGGGAAATCTCATTATCCATCAGCGAACTCATACTGGAGAGAAACCCTATGTATGTGGTGAATGTGGTAAAGGATTCAGCCAAAAGTCATGCCTCATAGGACATCAGAGATTTCACACAGGAAAGAGTCCCTTTGTCTGTAGTGAATGTGGAAAACCTTACTCCCAAAAGTCAGGTCTCATTAGCCATCGAAAAATTCACACAGGAGAGAAACCCTTTCAATGCAGTGAATGTGGAAAAGCCTTCAACACGAAACCAAAGCTTCGTGTACATCAAAGATGTCATACAGGAGAGACACCGTATGGCTGCAGTGAATGTGGAGAAACTTTTGCCTATACTTCTTCCTTATATTTACATAAAAGAAAACACACAAGTGAGAAATGTGTAGATTCAATCAAGTTAGAAGACCCTTCCACAGCGAGTCACAGCTCATCACATACCAAGAATTTCATGCAGGAGAAAAGCCCCGTTAATACAGTGAATGTGCAGATTCCTTCTATGGCAGCTCAGACATCAGTAAACATCAGTGGGCTCCTATCAAATAGGAACGTAGTCCTTGTGGGACAGCCCGTTGCCAGATGTGAACCCTCTGGAGATAACAGACAATTTGTACAGGACAGAATCCTTATGAATGCAGTGAATGTGGTAGTGCCCATGAATGCAGTGAATGGGGTGGTGCCTTCAGTGATGAATTATATCTTATTTTATGCCACACAAAACCCGTAGGATAAACTCAGATACATTTACTGGGGAAAACGTATGAGCAGAAATTTCTACCTCATCATATGGCTACAGAATGTATCCTGAGGGAAATCATATAAATGCAGACACTGGAAAAGCCTGAAGTGCTCGGTCTACGTAAATGTATGCATGGATATCAAGACAAAATCTAATTTTAACCTAAATGCATACACATCAGTTACTCTATAGTGTCAATTAAACAAATGAAAATCCAAGTTCATGTTAGTGGACAAAATAAGTAATGTGAACTTTTAAAACAGAAAAGATAATCGGTATTAGAAATGTTGCATGTGGTTGCTGTCGAGTCAGTTATGACTCATGGTGACTCCAAGTGTTACAAATGAAACATCACATGAGAAGTGGTTGGTAGGTAAAAGCAGTATTGGGTTGGTGGGAATTGAGGCACATAAATATCAGCTCAGTTTGTCCAGATCAGTGTGAAGGATCAATTGAAAACCAGAATGTCTACAACCAATTTTAGAACTTTATATTATATAGAGGGACCTATGAAACAACAGTCTTACATTGAGTCTATTCATGAATGTAAAGTGTATCTGTCACATAACTGCCTTTGTACCTGGCCCTGTTTCCAGGAGCTGAGGATACAGTGGTGAAGAAAAAAGAAAAAAGACCATGCCCTCTTGGAGATAACATTGAGTTGGTTGGATTATGTTTAAGTGGAATCTTGACACTCCAGCTTATCTAGTCAAAGGCTGATGACATATCTACATGAGGTGAGATAATAGATGTGGAATAATTGGTACAAAAGGTTTAATAGAAGTTTTAGGCGTGCAAATATCCTAAAAATTAATGACAATTTCTTGTCAAAATCTATTTGCCATGGAGTTGATTCTCACTCATGGTGATTCCACATGTGTGAGGGTAGAACTGTGCACCATAATCATGGCTGATTTTTTCAGAACTGCGTCACCAGAAATTTCTTTCTAGATATGTCTGGGTGGACTTGAACCTCCAGCCTTTTTGATTAGCAACCAAGTACATTAACCATTTTTGCTACCCACGATTCTTGGGGTAAGGACTCCTTTTAATGGTACCTAACCATCCTAGGAAACATAGTATTTATTTTAATGCCCGTGTCTTATCTCCTTAACCCAACCCAGTGCCGTCGAGTTGATTCCGACTCATAGCGACCCTATAGGACAGAGTAGAACTGCACCATAGAGTTTCCAAGGAGTGCCTGGCGGATTTGAACTGCCGACCCTTTGGTTAGCAGTTGTAGCAGTTAAGGAGATTATAAATTCCGTGATAATTTTTGTGACTATTTTGGTGAGATGAGTTTCTTTATATGACCTTTAGCCTTGGTTTTTTTGAAAAACAGCATGGGAGATTTTTTTACCCTAAGCCCTTTGGAGCTGTTAACCTTTGTTCTAGTTTTTTAGAGAAACCCTGTTGAGGGTTCAGTCTCTCAGGTTGTTTTCTACCCCAGTGTGTTTGTTCCTTTTGCCCAGGGAATTCCTTGTGTTGGTTGACATTTTCTAGGTGAACTGTAAACAACTTGATGGTTTGATAGTTTTTACTGGCCCCTTCTGGTGATTAAGACCTGAGTTGATTGATATCTCATGGGTAAATAAGGATTGGTTGAACACTGGTCTGGTGAGGGAAGAGGCCCTGCTTTGTAATTAATGAGAATCAGGATATATAAATGGCTGAAATGGAGGATTTTTGGGGAGGCCTTCCAGATGGCAGAAGAGATGCTAGTTAAGAGCTGGGGTGGCAGAGAAGCCGAGGTACATGGGAGCTGAGTGGTTATGAAGCTGCTACACTGGATTTAAGCTTGGCCAGCTAGCAGAGGAGCAGCCAATGGCAGAAAGGCTGATGGCAGAGAGGTCTGACGACAGAGAAGCTCAGAGCATCTGTGAGAGCTGAGCATGCTGCTATACTGGCTATGAGCTGGGCCAGTTGACAGTGAAAAGGCATGACAGCTGAGAGGCCCTGTGTAGAGAACCCCGAAGAGCTGAGTAAGCTGATACACGGGCCATGAGCTAGGCCAGTTAGCAGCTGAGATGCCAACCTTGGAGATGCCAATGGTGGAGGGGCCTGAGGGGTCTGCTACCCTGTCTGTCATCTGTGCTGTTTAGCTGCGGATAGGTTGACAACAGAGAGACTGATCATGGATAGACTACAGCAGAAAGGCCCATTGGGAGAGAGCTGTTTCTGAGAGCACCAACTGAGATAGCTGAGCAGGCTGCTACACTGATTGCGAGCTGGGCCCGTTAGCAGCGAAGAGGCCAATGGCAGGGAGCCAGTGGTGATGGAGCCAGACAGTAGAGAGGCTTCAACAGCAGAGAACTGTTTTGAGGTCCTCATTTACCACTGCATCAGCAGGGAGCATTTTTACTCCAAGGGTTATCCTGCAATAAAGCTGTCCACACTGACCAGTTTCACCCTAGTTGCATCCTATTACTTTTTAGCTGATCCTGATTCTGAGCTGTAGCCTGTTACCTGCCTAATGAACCCCATAACTGTAAGTATGGTTCTTGAGTTCTCTGTGGGAATTGCAATGAATTAACAAACTGAGCAGAGAAGTAGAGAGCGCTGTACGTGGAATTGCAGGTGTCAGAAATGGTGAAAAAGCTGGAGAGCAGAGGTATGTCTGACCTCCTTCTTGTAGGATCCAGCTTTTTGCTGATCCAGATTCTTATCTGTTAGGATTGAATTATGTCCCCCCAAAATATGTGTTGTATGTCCTAACGTCTATGCCTGTGGTTATAATCATATTTGGGGATGGGTTGTCTTCATTATGTTAATGAGGCAGGATTAGTGTAGGATGTGTTTTGAATTAACCTATTTTGAGATACAGAAAAGATTAAACAAGCTGACAGAGAGAGAGATGGGGTAAGGTAAGTGCCAAGACAAATGGAGCTCTCTGAAGAAGCAGGAAGCAGAAGCTTAAGAGACAGACCTTCCTTCAGAGCTGACAGAGATAGAAAGCCTTCCCCTAGAGGTGATGCTCTGGACTTGGACATCTAGCCTCCTAAACTCTGAGAAAATAAATGTCTGTTTGTTAAAGCCATCTACTTGTGGTATTTCTGTTATAGCAGCAAAACATAACTAAGAATTTGGTACCAAGAAGTGGGGGTGCTTCTCTAATAGATACCTAATATGTGAAATTGGTTTTGGAATTGAGTAACGGGTAGATGCTAGAACAGTTTTAAGGTGCCTAATAGTAAAAACCTTGATTGCCTTGCAGAGATTGTTGGTAGAATTATGGATGTCAGTGGCAACTCTGGTGAGAGCTCAGAAGGAAGTGAGAAGAGCTGTAGAGAAAGTTTCTGTCGTCTTAGAGAATACATATGGTGCCAGCAACACAGTGTGGCTAGAAATGTGGGCATTAAATGTGCTTCTGGTGAGGCTTTAAAAGAAAATGTTAACATGTGTTTGGACAGTGGAGATAGAGCAGTGGTTTTTATTCAATGGCAAAGAACTTGCCTGAGTTATATTCAGATATTTTGTGGAAGGTAGAATTTGTAAGTGATGAACTTGGATATCTGGCTAATGAGATTTCTAAGCAAGATCTTAAAGGTGCTGTGTGGCTTCTCCTTGCTGCTTATAGTAAAATGCAAGAGAAAAGAGATGGAGTTAAATATGAATTGTGTAAAATGAAACCAGAACTTGGAAAGATTTGGAAACTTCTGTTGTACAAGCTAAGGACACATGTCCTAGAATGTTCACTAAGGATGTGGCTACACAGTCTTTATTGTTAAAGAGATTTCGCCTGTGACTGCTGGATCAAACTACCACAGCAGAAAACCCAAAGCTTAGACTGAAGGAGACAGAAAAACAAAACAGAAGAACACTGTCTGCTGGTTGGAATTCTACAGACAGGAAACAGGCCAAAGGAGCTATACCTGTTGTTCTCCAAGAAAAGAAAAGGACTGTCCCTGGAGCAGCTCAGAGATCAGCAGAACTATTGGAAGGAGCACAAGAATCAGGGCCTTCTGGGCTTCAAAGGGTGGGGCCATAGCCTTCTAGATTTTAGAGTCTGATCTTCACCAACTCAGTTCTGGAGTGTGGGACTGCCATTAAGGTATGCCAGAGGGATGGGGCTGCTGCCCAAAGCTGAGGGGGTGGGGCTCCCATACCCAAGGAGCAGAAGAACAGGGCCTGCTGGGGCTGAGAGGGTGGGGTTGCCACTAGAAGAATGGGGCCACCCAAAACCAAAGAAACAGAGTTACCATCACAGAGGGCTTGGAAGGCAGGGCTGAAGCCCAGGGCCGAGGGTCCTCCACACAGAATCAGGATGGTGTGGCCAACATCTAGAGTCTGGAGGACAGGGCCGTTTCCCAAATGGTCCAAAAGATTGACAGTTCATTATTTATCCTCTGACAAGGGGAGCCATTTCCCAGTTTATTAGTAAGTCATCGTGTGTCCAGTTCCTGTTGGTAGTGTTAGAAATGGCATGCAAATGAGCTTAGGTATGTGGAGCAATTCTACCCAAGTATATATGAAGTATATATGTAAAAGTGCTTGACTACTAGAAAAAGTCAATTTCATCTGAGTCATTTCTTCCATTAATTCCTTACATTGTTTACATATGCCACTTCTCTTTCCATTTTAATCAACATCATTAAGAATGTGTATTTTATTGGTCTTATCAAAGAACAAACTTTTGGTGTATTGGGGCTCTTCATTTTGCTTTTGATATTTTTTCAGAGTCTGATCTTCATCAGCTTAGTTCAAGAGTGTGAGGCTGTCATTAAGGTGTGCCAGGGGGATGGTGTTGCTGTCCAAAGCTGAGGGGGTGGGGCTGCCATGCCCAAAGGGCAGAAGAACTGGGGCTGTGAGGACAGAGGGGATGGGGTCACCACTCAAATGGACTAGGAGAATGAAGCTGCCCATAGCTGAGAGAGCTTAGTTGCTGTCCCAGTGAGTCTGGAAGGTGGAGCTGAAGGCCAGGGCCAAGGGCCTCCACCCAGAATACAGAGGGTGTAGCTAGCACTCAGAGTCTGGAGGGTATGGGGGCCATTGACCAAAACAGAGAAATATTTATTTTCAAGCCTTGAGAGCTAATGTAATTTGTTCTGCTGGGTTTTGGACATGCTTGGTGCTTGTTACCCCTTCTTTATCTCCAATTTTTCCCATTTAGAATGGAAATGTCTAGCTTGTGCCTGTTCTACCATTGTACTTTGGAAGCAGATAACTTGAATTCTAGGTTTCACAGGTTCACAGATGAAGAATTTTGTTCCAGGATGAAATACGATTAAAGTCTCATCCATATTTGATTTAGATGATTTCAGAAGATGAGACTTTGGACTTGGAGTTGACTGAAGACTTTCGGAATGATGTGATGGGTTGAATGTATTTTGATTGTGGCAAGGATGTGAATTTTTTGGGCCCACAGAGTGGAATGTTTTGGATTAAATTATGCTCTCCAAAAATATGTGTTGTAAATCCTAACCTCTATGTTTGTGCTTCAGAATGGATGTCTTTGTTATACTAATGAGGCAGAATTAGTGTGGGGTGTATCTTGAGTCAATCTTTTTTTTTTTCTTTTTAACATTTTCTTGTGCTTTACATGAAAGTTTACACAGCACATTAGTTTTTCATTCAGTGATTCATACACAAATTGTTCTGTGACATTTGTTGCAATACCCTTGAGTTAATCTCTTTTGAGATATAAAAGAAATTAAGCAAGTAGCAGAGGAGAGATGGGGTAGGACAGATGCCAGGACTCATGGAAATCTCCAGGGAACCAGAAGTAGAAGCTAAAGAGACAAAGACTTCCTCCAGAGCCGATAGAGAAAGAAAGCCTTTCCCTAGAGCCAGTGCACTGAATTCGAATTTCTAGCCTCCTAAACTGTGAGAAAATAAATTTCTGTTTGTTAAAGCCATCTGCTTGTGGTATTTGTGCAATAGCAGCACTAGATGACTAAGACAGAATCCATCGAGTATTTAGACAGATCCTTGTGCTGCACCACAATTATTTATCCCCAAATGATTTTAAAAGTACGTGATAGTTTTTCTGAGTATTTATGCCCAAGTATATTATCAATAACTTGATAGCAATTATATGTGACTTAAAAAAAAATCTTAGTTCCACTAGCCACATTTCACGTGTTCACTGGTGACTACCAAATTAGCACAATGAGCGAGACTTTCTTATATTTCTGGAGATAGTATAGTGAGAGGAATCTCCATTATTTCTATCATCCCAGAGAATTATATTGGAGAACAATTGTTCTATATTATTTCGTATTTCCCAGCACACAGAAAGATAATTATATATTGATCTGGAAGTAAATGAATGATCCCATTAACTAATCAAAGAGCTTTTGTCATTGAAGTGAATGAGCCATTAGAGGGCAGTTTACAGAAAAGAATTGTCCCCCAGAAACATTTTCATGTGTCATTTGAGAGAATAAGTAACTGAATATAGAGATGGAAGAGCATAAAAGAAGGTCCCCAGAATAAGTAGAATAAAATGCAAAGCAAGAGCTTTTACTTTCTAAGAACGGAGGTGGTGGCGGTTGTCGATTCTGACTCATGGAGATTACGTGTATACAAACTAGAACTGCTCCACTGGGTTTTCAAGGCTGTGACCTTTCAGAACCAGATCAGCAGGCCTGTCTTGTGAGGCGTCTCTTGGTGGGTCTGTACCACCCACCTTTTGGTTAGTATTCCAGCACTTAACCATTTGCTTCACCCAGGGACTCCAAGCATGGAGCAGAGTATAGGAGATGGGAAGAGGTTTATAAGTCATAATTTCTTTTATAAAAATCAGCACAAAGCTAGTTCCTATGAGGCGGAGGTTAAAGATGTCTCAGAAGTCTGACTTCTCCAAACTGCTAATGTCAACTACTCCCTCTCCCCTCAATACTCTCCCTCCCATTTTTGGGTTCAGTAAATCACTGCAAGTCTCACAGAGCTCATGAACCATACTTACAGTTAAGTGGTTTATTAGGGAAGTAATGGTACAATTTGGGATTGTACCGTTATACGGTACAACTTGGGATTGGGAGCAATTTGGGATAACAGGAACAACTCAGGATGCAGTTCCTCAGTCAGGACAGCTTCTTGCCCTCTGCCACCAGGCCCTGCTGGGGGACTTCTCAGCAGGTGTTATAACTCTTAGCTCTGTTCGTCAGCAAGCCCCACTGCAACCATCTCACACTGGTCTCTTGTTTCCTGCTGTCTCACACTGCTGGCACTCTTCATACTGCTTCACCGCCGTCTCTTGCTGTCTTCTGTGCTATGGCTCCTCTCTGTCTCCCTTTAAGCCTAGTGGGATGGCAGAACTGACCAATCCTCTTGGTAGGGTTCCATGCACCTTATTTGCATAGTCCCACCTGGACAAGGATGCCATGCACCTAGTTTGCATTATTAGCAAGCTGTCCAATCTCTTGGTGCACCATAAGCACCTCATTTGTATCCTTCCACTTAGTCATTTGGTGGGAGTTACAAAGACTATGGCTAGAAGGACTATATTAAGTAATTCACTGCATCACAGTTGTCTTGGATGGAAACTGCTATATTACCCTTCAGATTTAAATTTCAAAGATCCCAGGTTCTCTGTGACCTTCTGAATTGAGACGTAATTTCGCTTCATAATTTTTTCTCACTTTGCTGAGCGTGAGGCTCTAGACCCTTCTCTTTCCAGAGTTCCTTTCCTTACTTCTATATGCTATGTTACACTGAAGAAACTTACACGAAGAATATGAAGATATGTTACGTGAAGAAACTGAAGATTTTTACCAAGGTCTGTAGTCTGAAGTTGATCAAATATGCAAGCAAGATGCATTGATAGTTACTGGGGATTGGAATGCGAAAAAAGAAGGAACAGAGTCAGAAAATATGGCCTTGTCGATAGGAATGATGCCAGAGATTGCATGATAGAATTTTGCAAGACCAATGATTATTGCAAATACCTTTTTCAGCAACATAAATGGCAACTATACATGTGGACCTCACCAAATAGAATGCACAGGGACCAAATTGACTACACCTGGTTAAAGACAATGGAGAAACTCAGTATCATCAGAACAAGGCCAGAGGATGACTGTGGAACAGATTATCAGTTGCTCATATGCAAGTTCAAGTTGAAGCTGAAGAAAATTAGAGCAATTCCATGCGAGCCAAAATATGACCCAGAGTGTATCCCACCTGAATTTAGAGATGAGATCAAGAATAGATTTGACACATTGAGCACTAATGACCGAAGACCAGATGAGTTGCGGAAGGACATCATGAACATGATACATGAAGAAAGCAAGAGGCCATTAAAAAGACAGGAAAGAAAGGACCAAAATGGATGTCAGAAGAGACTCTGAAACTTGCTTTTGAACATCAAGTAGCTAAAGCAATGGAGGAAACGATGAAGTAAAAGAGCTGAACAGAAGATTTCAAAGGGCAGCTCAAGAAGACAAAAACCCATTGCCACTGAGTCAATTCCAACTGATAGCGACCCTATGAGAGACGGTGTAAACTGTTACAATGACGTGCAAAGACCTGGCATTAGAAAATCAAAAGAGAAAAACACTTGGCATTTCTCAAGCTGAAAGAACTGAAAACAAAGTTCAAGCCTCAAGGTGCGGTATTGAAGGATTCCAGGGGGGAAAATATTAAATGATGCAGGAAGCATGAAATGAAGATGAAAGGAATATGCAGAGTCACTGTACAAAAAAGAATTGGTCTACATACAATTTCAGGAGGTAGCATATGATGAAGACTTGATGGCACTGAAGAAAGAAGTCCAAGCTGCACTGAAAGCACTGGTGAAAAACAAATCTCCAGGAATTGACAGAATACCAACTGAGATATTTCAACAAACAGATTCAGTGCTGGAAATGTCCAATCATCTATGCCAAGAAATTTGGAAGACAGCTACCTGGCCAACCAACTGGAAGAGATTCATATTTATGCCTATTCCAAAGAAAAGTGATCCAACCGAATGTGGAAATTATCGAACAATATCATTAATATCACGTGCAAGTAAAATTTTACTGAAAATCATTCAAAAGTGATTGTAGCAGTACATCAACAGGGAGCTGCCAGAAAACTCAAGCCGATTTCAGAAGAGGATGTGGAACTAGGGATATCATTGCTGATGTCAAATGGATCTTGGCTACAAGCAGAGAATACCAGAAAAATGTTTACCTGTGTTTTATTGACTATGCAAAGGCATTCGGCTGTGTGGATCAGAATAATTATGGATAACATTATGAAGAATGGGAATTCCAGAACACTTAATTGTGCTCACGAGGAGCCTGTACATACCAAGAGGCAATCATTCGTACAGAACAAGGGGATATACTGCATGGTTTAAAATCAGGAAATACATGTGTCAGCATTGTATCCTTTCACCATACAATCTGTATGCTGAGCAAGTAATCCGAGAAGCTGGACTAAATAAAGAAGAATGGAGCATCATGATGGGAAGACTCATTAACAACCTGCAGTGTGCAGATGGCACAACCTTTCTTGCTGAAAGTGAAGAGGACTTAAGCGCTTACTGATGAAGATCAAAGACTATAAGCTTCGGTATGCATTACACCTCAACATAAAAAAAAACAAATTCTCACAACTGGACCAATAAACATCATAATAAATGGGGAAAAGATTGAAGTTGTCAAGGATTTCATTTTACTTGGACCCAAAATCAATGCCCATGGAGTAAGCAGTCAAGAAATCAGATGACGTATTGCATTGGGCAAATCTGCAAAGTGTTAAAAAGCAGTGATACCACTTTGAGGACTAAGGTGCACCTGACCCAAGCTATGGTATTTTCAGTTGCCTCATATGTGTGTGACAGCTGGACAATGAATAAGGACGACTGAAGATGAATTGATGCCTTTGAATTATGGTGCTGGCAAAAAATAATTGAATATACCATGGGTTCCCAGAAGAACAAAAATCTGTCTTGAAAGAAGTACAGCTAAATGCTCCTTGTGAGGATGGCAAGACTTCATCTCACATACATTGGACATGTTATCAGGAGGGACCAGTCCCTGGAGAAGGACATTATGGTTGGTAAGGTAGAGGGTCAGAGAAAAAGGGGAAGACCCTCAAAAAGATGGATTGGCACAGTGGCTGCAACAATGGGCTCAAACATAACATAGATTGTGAGGATGGCATAGATCCAGGCAGTGTTTCATTCTCTTGTACGTAGGGTCGCTATGAGTCAGAACTGACTCAAGGGTGCCTAACAACAACAACCACCACCTTACACTGAGACCTGCTCATAAGAACAGAGATGGTAATTTGCCGTGCTGTTCTGCTAACTCAGTCTGAAATCCTGGGTCAGTGGGTAATCCAATCTTGTAGATGAGTTCTAAAGCACTGTCACTGGTTTACACACTAGGGATATGTCAGGCACCAAACAGGAAGAGAAACAACCCTATGAACCTTTTAGTCTAGCAAGGAAGACATACACTAAAGTGGAGAATAAAACATCAGGAAGCAATGATTACTATGAAGAAAAATAAAGCCTAGTAAGTGTAGTGATAGTAATGGAGGAGCTGTTTTAGTAAGAATATTCAGGGAAGGCTTTTCTGGACAGATACTTTGAGCCAAGACTTTAGTGAGTGAAGCCAACCATCACAATATTTGAAAGCTTCCTGACTCAGGATTCTCTCAGAAGCTTGCAAAAAAAAAAAAAAAGCACAGTCCTGGGTCTCATTCCAGACCTCCTGAACTGGGCCTGGGACCCAGGCCTATGCATTTATAGCAAGGCTTTCTGCTGCAAGCTATTTTTTTTTTATTGTGAAAATATACATCAGAACACACCAGCCCAACAAATGCTGCACTTACAGTTTAACAACTGCTTACATTTTTCATGTAGTGTTGCCATTATTGCAATAGTTTTCCAAAATATTCTACCACCATTAACAAAAACTCACCATACCTGTCCTAGTCATCTAGTGCTTGTATAACAGAAATACCACAAGTGGATGGCTTTAACAAAGAAATTTATTCTCACACTCTGGTAGGAGGCTAGAAGTCCGAATTCAGGGTGCCAGCTCCAGGGGAAGCATTCCTCTGTTGGCTCTGGGAAAAAGTCTTTGTCATCAATCTTCCCTGGTCCAGGAGCTTAGCACAGGGACCCCAGGGTCCAAAGGATGCGCTATACTGGCTCTTCTTTCTTGGTGGCATGAGGTCTCCCTGTCTCTGTTTGCTTCTCTCTTTTATATCTCAAAAGAGATTGGCTTAAGTTGTAGATTAATCTTATAGATTGAGTCTACATAACTGCCACTAATCCCACCTCATTAACATAGAGATATAATTTACAATGCATAGAAAAATCACATCAGATGACAAAATGTTCGACAGTCACACAGTACTGGGAATCATGACCTAGCCAAGTTGATACTTTTTGGGAACACAATTCAATCCAGGACAGCACCCCTAATAAAAACTCTCCTTCCCCCCTCCATCCCACTCCTGGTAAACATTAATAATTAGTGTTTATATATTTGCTTATTTCATATAAGTGAGATCATACAGTACTTGTTTTTTTGTGACTGACATATTTTACTCAGCATGATGTTTTCCGGATTCAGCCATGTGTTACTTGCATCAGGACTTCATTTCTCTTTAAGATAGTAATATTTCATTGTATATACCACATTTTGTTTATCAATTTATCTGTTGATGGACATTTTGGTTGTTTCCATATTTGGGCTCTTGTGAAGACTGCTGCTCTGAACATTGATGTGCACCTCTTCGTTCCTGACTTCACTTCTGAGTAAATACCTAAGATTGGAATTGCTGGGTCATGCACACTGAATTCTGAACATCTCTGTCCTGAAGTTTGGATTACTGCTCCCCTCACCACCCCAACTCTATAACAGGATGGGTTCATGGCAGATACTTTCCAGCAAAGAGTCAGAAATGGGTGCGCCACAAACCACACCCTCCTCTTCACTTGTCCTTTGAATCTGCATGTATGGGAATCTCAGAATCCTGACTGTTCTGACATCAACTATGAGGATAAGCATCAAAACAATCCAAATGCACATTTCTTACTGCTGTTCAGTTCTGACACCAGCCACCCATGTAGAGCTACTTTCTCTTACTCTGGCCACTAAGAGCTAGGTCGGATTTCATGAGCTAAAACGACACCGTCCTTCAGCTCAAAACCTCGGATGCCACAAGGCTTCCCTCACTTTTGACCAGCTGGCTGCATGTTCAGGGTTTTCCCTCCATCACTTCATGATGCCATCCATAAGCCTATGAACCACCACAGGCCTCCCTCACTTATGACCTTCTCTACAAATACCCCCTTAGCATTCTAGCAGCAAGCTTAGGGTTCTCTAGTAGACTCACTTCTGACCTGGTGGCTCCCGTTAAGTCCTTGAGTTTGGTAATTTGCTAGAATTACAGAGCTCACTGAAAGTCCTGTACTTACCATTAGAACTTTATTACAGCAAAAAAAAGGGCACAAATGAAGGCACGCATAGCTGAAGCCTGGGAGAATTCCTATCATGAAGTTTCTATGTCCCAAACTCTATGCTACCGTCTCCCCATGTGTATGGATATATTTCACCAATCAGGAAACCCACGGCACTATTGTATCCAGAGCTTTTATTGGCTTAATTACATAATCATGACTGGGACCTCGTTGCATAGGCATGATTGATTGATTCTTGACCACTTCATTCTCTGAGGTCAGCTGATATTAGGACAGGAGTTGGTCTTTCTGTCTTGGACATCCCCCGCTCATTAGGACAAGCCCTCAAATATTGGCCCAGATAACAAAGGCACCTCAGTCACTTTAGGATATTACAGAATTTTTAGTTATCTTTCAGGAACTGTGGGCAAAGACCAAATTCCTTTAGGTAAGGTTAATTGTACACCCCACACTGCACATTGCGCCATGGAAAGTCAGATTATTGCATTCTGTGAACTCATCAGAGTCCCAGGATGTCATGGCCAGGCCTGCCCTGAGCCCTTCGGACCAGGTGCTGAACTTACCTCTCAGAGGTTGGCATCCCAGGTGAAGGAAGCCCGGTGTATACCTATACCTGGTACACACAGCCTCTGCTTCCAAACCCAGTCATCCTCGTGGTCCCAGTGTAGATCACCCTTTACCTGTCTCCATATACTCTGTTCCTTCTGAGGTGAGAGCCCATGTTATTACATAATGGTGAGGAGTGAGTTCTGAAATCACGCTTCTGGTTTTGAATCCTGTCCTGCCATGCTCCAGTTGTATGCTCTTCAGCGAGTTACTTAAATTACCTATATCTTGATTTTATCTTTAAAATAATTATCTGCCTCATAAGGTGGTTGTAAAACTTAGCTAAGACAGTGCCTGTCAAACAGGCAATCAACAAAGTTATTGTTCTTCTTGTTGTTAGGTGCTACCTAGTCAGTTACAACTCATAGTGACCCTGTGTACAATGGAACAAAACGCTGCCCGGTCCTGTGCCATCCTCATAATGGTTGCTATGCTTGAGCCCATTGTTGGAGCCACTGTGTCAATCCATCTCATTGAGGGTCTTCCTCTTTTTCACTGACCCTCTACCAAGCATGATATCCTTCTCCAGGCTTTCATCCCTCCTGATAACATGTCCAAAATATGTGAGATGTAGTCTCGCCATCCTTGTTTCTAAGGAGCACTCTGGTTGTATTTCTTCCAAGACAGATTTGCTCGTTCTTTTGGCAGTCCGTGATATATTCAATATTCTTCACCAACACCACAATTCAAAGGTGTCAACTCTTCTTCAGTCTTCCTTATTCATCCTCCAGCTTTCGCATGCATATGAGGTGATTGAAAACACCATGGCTTGGGTCAGGCACACCTTAGTATGCAAGGTGATATTTTTGCTTTTCAACACTTTAAAGATGTCTATTACAGCAGATTTGCCCAATGCTATGCATCTTTTGGAAACTCTAGTAGCATACTAGTTAAGCGCTACAGCTGCTAACCAAAGGGTCGACAGTTCAAATCCGCCAGGCGCTCCTTGGAAACTCTATGGGGCAGTTCTACTCTGTCCCATAGGGTCACTATGAGTTGGAAGTGACTCGACGGCATTGGGTTTGGTTTGGTTTTTGGTTTATGCGTCTTTTGATTTCTTCACTGATGCTTCCATGGGTGTTCGTTACAGATCCAAGTAAGATAAAATCCTTGACAACTTCAATCTTTTCTCCATTTATCATGCTGTTGCTTATTGATCCACTTGTGAGGATTTTTGTTTTCTTTATGTTGAGGTGTAATCCACACTGAAGGGTGTGGTCTTTGATCTTCATCAGTAAGTGCCGTAAGTCTTCTTCACTTTTCAGCAATCAGGGTTGTGTCATCTGTGTAATGCAGGTGTTAATGAGTCTTCCTCCAGTCCTGATGCCCTGTTCTTCTTCGTATAGTCCAGCTTCTCGGATTATTTGCTCAGCATACAGATTGAATAAGTATGGTGAAAGGATACAACCCTGAAGCAGACTTTTCCTGACTTTAAACCACGCAGTATCCCGTTGTTCTGTTTGAATGACTGCCTCTTAATCTATGTAAAGTTTCCTCATGAGCACAATTAAGTGTCCTGGAATTCCCATTCTTTGCAATATTATCAATAATTTGTTATGATCCACACTGTCAAGTGCCTTTGCATAGACAATAAAACACAGGTAAACATCTTTCTGGTATTCTTTGCTTTCAGCCAGGATCCATCTGACATCAGCAATGATATCCCTGGTTGCATGTTATCTTGTGAAACCAGCTTGAATTTCCGGCAGCTCCTGGTCAACGTACTGCTGTACCTGCTTTTGGATGATCTTCAGCAAAATTTTACTTATGTGTGATATTAATGATATTGTTCAATAATTTCCACATTCAGTTGGATCACCTTTCTTTGGCATAGGCATAAATATGGATCTCAGTTGATTGGCCAGGTATCTGTCTTCCAAATTTCTTGGCATAGACAAGTGAGCACTTCCAGTGCTGCATCCATTTATTGAAACATCTCAATTGGTATTCTGCCAATTCCTGAAGCCTTGTTTTTGACCATTGCCTTTAGTGCAGCCTGGACCTCTTCCTTCAGTACCAGCAGTTCCTGACCATATGTTACCTTCTGAAATTCCGAATGTTGACCAGTTCTTTTTGGTATAGTGACTCTGTGTATTCCTTCCATCTTCTTTGGATGCTCCCTCTGTCCTTTAATATTTTCCCCATAGAACCCTTCAATATTGCAACTCAAGGCTAGAATTTTTTCTTCAATTCTTTCAGCTTGAGAAATGCTGAGCATGGTTTTCTATCTCCAGGTCTTTGCACATGTCATTATAATAGTTTATGTTGTCTTCTCTAGCCGCCCTTTGAAATCTTCTGTTCAGCTCTTTACTTCATCTTTTCTTCCATTTGCTTTAGGTATTTGATGTTAAAGAGCAAGTTCAGAGTCTCTTATTATTACACGTAAAATGGTGGGAGGAGTAGTAGTGTCAGAACCTAATTTCAGGATCAACCCAAAGCTGATACCCTTGTGGTGGAGGTCAGACATACCTCTACTCTCAAACCATTTTACCAATTCTGACACCAGCTGTCCTGCCCACGGCAAACTCTACCCCTCTGCTAGGTTCAGCAATCCATTGCAATTGGCCTTGCAGAACTCTCAGACCACGCTTACAATTAAGTGGTGTATTAAGGAACTAACAGTGTACAACCTGGGATCAGCACCTGGATCAGGATCAGGAAGCATGTAGGCAGAGTCTCCCTTCAGTGCAGGACAGCTTCCAGCTCCTCTTGTCCTTGCAGGCCTCCTCTCAGTCCTCTTAGGAAAGGCTCCTCTTGGCCCTCTCAGGTCAGGCTCCTCTCAGCCCTCTCAGGACAGGCTTTTCTTGTATCCTGAGGAAAGGCTCCTCATGCCCCCTCAGGACACGCTCCTTTTGGCCCTGCTGTCTGTCACCGTCGACTCTGCTCCAGGGTCCCTTCCTGGCTGTTCACTGCAGGCTCTGCTGCTGGGCCCCTTCCAGGCCTGTCACAGTCTTCAGCGTTACAGCCCTTGACCTGTGTTACAGCTCTCTTAGGAGGTTCCTTGCCTCTTCTATCTCTGCTTCTTCCTTCTGATTCTTTCTGTTTCTTCTCTTCCTGCTTTTTTCTGTCTCAAAATCCTCTGTGGGGATCACTGCATATACACACAAACTCCTTTTCAATTTCAAGTCATGATCCTCCCATGAGAGCCATGAACTGACCAATCCCATCTGGGTAGGCCACAGATACTTCATTTGTATAATAGGGTGCAGATGCTTAATTTGCATTGTCTATTGATCAATCCCTGCAAGGTCCATACCAATCATAGGGTAGGCTGCAGCCCAGGAACAGACAAAACTATCAAACCAAATTGTTTACAGCTTACCCAGGAAATGTCTGTCAACCTGGACAAAAGTAACAAACCCTGTGGGGTAGAAAACCAGTGCAAAGGGCTTAGAGGAAGAATCTCTCAAGCTGTTTTTCCAAAGAACCAAGTCAAAAAGCCACATAAAGAACAAATATCACCATAGTACTAGTGAGAAGAGGAGGAGAAGTTGAGAATATATGTATACCTGTCTTTAATCATAAATCTCAAGCTTGAAGACAAGGGGTGTCATGCACTGAGCCTAGAGTTTCCCATATACCCAAATGTTTAATCTTTTGAATAATTCATTGGTTGCAAAATAACTTGTATGATCCAGTGAGGTGGCAAATGGAGTAGAAATTTAGCAAAATGAAGTAAAGCAGTAAGGATGGAGAAGAGGGGGTGATCCAAGTGTTATTTTTGAGATAGCATCAATAGAAAGTGGTGCCAAGTGTGAGAATGACATACAGTTGTGTTTGGGTTGATCCTTTGACCTTTTCTCATCAACCTCCAATAACCCGCATTCTAGATAATTTCAAAAATATCCATTCTTAATTGCTTGTCTTAAAAATGGCATGGTAGGAGAGGCGTCTGACCTCCTCTAACTTCACAAGGGTGAGGGAGAATAAAGATCAATAGCCCAAGGTTTGATTTCTATGAGGCAGAGGTCAGGCATGCCTTTACCCTTCAACCTTTTTACCAATTCTGACAACAACCATCCCTCCCACAGCACTTTCTACTTCTCTGCTGGGTTTGATAATTCATTGTAATGGCCACACCAAACTCACAGACCATACTCACAGTTATGGGGTTTATTAGGGAAGTAACATGGTACAACTCAGGATCATGATCAACTTGGAAGTAACAGGAACAGCTCAGGCCACAGTTCCTCTATTATGACAGCTTCTCACCCTCTGCCACTGGGCCCCACTGGGGACCTTCTGCCACAGGGCTTTGATGGGGGCCTTCTTGAAGAAATGTTACATCACTTAGCTCCTTGAATTAGCAAGTCCCATCACAGCCAATTTGCACCAGTCTCCTGATTCCTGCAGTCTTATGCTGCCATCTCTTGTTGTCTTCTGTGTTACATCTCCTCTCTCTGTCTCCCTTTAAGTCTAATGGGATGGCAAAACTGAACAATGCCCTTGTTAGTGTACCACACCCTTATTTGCATGGTTTCACCCCCACAAGGATACCAGGCATCTTATTTATATTATTAGCAAGCTATCCAATCTCCTTCGTGGGCCACAAGCACCTCATTTGCATAGTACCACCCAGTCATTTGGTGGGAATTACAAAGACTATACCTCGAAGGGCTATATTAAGTAATGTACTGCACCACAGGCCAAACCTGGCTCTTTTAGCCATTGGCCCTTTCATACTTGAAAGATTAACTTCCCCTTCCCGATCATTTTACCAGTCCAAAACACTCATTAACAATTAGTTGTTCAGTAGGGCAAAGAGTCCTTAGGCTGAGGTTACTCAGTGTCTTAATTATCCAGTGCTGCTATAACAGAAATACCACAAGTGGATGGCTTTAACAAAGAGAACTTTATTCTTTCACAGTCTAGTAGGCTAGAAGTCTGAATTCCAGGTGCCAGCTCCAGGGGAAGCCTTTCTCTTTCTGTTGGATGTGGAGGAATGTCCTTGTCACTGTTCTCCTAGCTCTTATTTCTTGGTGGTATGAGGTCCCCACGTGTCCCTACTCATTTTTTTCTTTTTTATCTAGAAAAAGATTGACCTAAGACACAACTTAATTGTCTTAGTCCTTTAGTGCTGCTGTAACAGAAATACCACAAGTGGATGGCTTTAACAAAGAGAAATTTATTCTCCCACAGTCTAGTAGGCTAGAAGTCCAAATTCAGGGCATCAGCTCCAGGGGAAGGCTTTCTCTGTCAGCTCTGGAGGAAACTTATCATCATCAATCTTCCCCTGGACTAGGAGCTTCTCTGATTGGGAACCCTGGGTCCAAAGGACACACTTTGCTCCCGGTGCTGTTTTTTTGGTGGTATGAGGTCCCCTGTCTCTCTGCTCGCTTCTCTCTTTTATATCTCAAAAGAAATTGGCTCAAGACACAACCCAATCTTGTAGATTGAGTCCTGCCTCATTAGCATAACTGCCGCTAATGCCACCTCATTAACATCATAGAGGTAGGATTTACAACACGTAGGAAAATGACATCAAATGACAAAATGGTGGACAATCATACAATACTGGGAATTATGGACTAGTCAAGTTGACACACGTTTTTATGAGTGGGGGAGGGTAAACTCAATTCAATCCATAACACTCAAGTACCATCCATTCATATCTACTGCAGGTGTCCATCTGATTTGGTCAGGTTCTCCAAAAGTTGTCTCAGGTTCACCTCCTCTGGCCTCTGATAAAATTTAACGTAGAGAAGACTATGCTCTTGCAGTGAGAGCCTCTGAGCCTCCTGAGATATCAGCATAGCAAAACCTTTAAGGGACTTTAGATTTGGCCATTATCCTCCAGTCCAGCAGTGCCTCCCCCTTAGTCCATCCTTTCACAGTTACTGCTTCTACAATTACAGGTTTTGCAATCACAACCCTGCTAACAATCAACACTCACAACTAAATTATATAATCTTATCTGCATCTTCCCCCACTGTCTCTTCCCCAAACCCAGGAGGAAAAGAGAAATCTATTCAGTGGGAGTCCTCCCTTGTCCCCCTCATTTTGAGTGTAAGCACACTCACAAAAGTGTGTAAGCCATCTTCTTCATGCCTATATCTCCCTTCATTTTATATGACCAATGTTTAAATTGCCAGTCCCTATCAAATCAGTACCTGAGGAGACATATTCCTTGATCTGACAAATATCTGTTTCAGTTGGAACTTTGAGCATCTGTGTCCATAAGCAAAGTTCAGTCCAGAGCAAGCCATCAAATTGTAGCAATTTACACCCGCTCTTTTTTTTTTTTTCATGGAGTCAAACATATTTCTCTTTATTAGGTGTGGTTCTGTCAGCTCAGTCCTAGCCCCTTTGGGCTAACGGGTGCACCCATAGGCTCAGGAGTCCCCACAATTCCCTGCACTTCAGAGTTGCCAGCCCTTTCTCTGTCTCTCATCCCTAGCCTCTGTGGGCTAGGTCAATATGTGCCAACAGATCATGCCCAAACTCAGCCCGTCTCTGCATTGCCATACTTCCCCCACTTCAGTTCATCTTGTGGACCCACGTGGTCAAGTCAAGTGAGCACAGCAGGCTGTCTCCTCCTTGGTTCCCTTTAACTTCCAGTCCTGGAAGGGGGTTCCTTCTGCTGGGCGCTGACTTTTCCTTCCTCAAAGCACCCAAAGGCAAACTTCTTGCTCAAAATTCAAAAAGTCATAGTCATTTTTTTTCTACAGGGCCTTCCTTCAAATGTAAATTTTCTGCTCTCTCAGCAGTTCTGGGTGGGTCTGCATGTCTTCTCAAAAGCAAATTTCCTGGTTCTGACGGTTCAGGGTAGGGCTCAATATTTCAACCTAAGCCCCTAATACTCTACACGCATGTATACTGCATTGAAACCAACAGGCTGTGTTTCTTTCAGGCTAATCCTAGTTCCCCTTTTAGCAAATCCAATCAAGTATTGTCTGAAGCAGGAGTTACACACTCTCTGTAATCTATAATACCCAATATTCATTTCTCTCATATATTTAGGTCTGTTTCACAACACTAGGTAGGAGAAACGTTCAATATCCATAAAACTTTCTAGTTTCATCTCTTCTCCAATGCTTGACTAGCTTTCCATTTGTATCCATATGGCCTTGGCCTCCGGCTGGGTAGAACCAGAATACCTTGGCCCCTTATTAACAATCTTGCTTAACTGGCCTGGCTTTTGCCCCTATGTACTCCAGGTGTGGCTTTCACCCCTTAGGTGCAGCATACCATCTCTTACTTTCCTTTCAGCCATTACAGGTAACAACAACCTAAGTTAACATCTAGGAATCAAAAGTTTTCCTTTCCACACCCCTTTGTTCTTTCTCTTATGAAGTCCATTGCTTCTATGAGTTTAGAGCCATTAAAACAAATCCCGTTCCTGAAGCCAACTATAAAAATGGTGAGGCAAGGGCATCTGAGCACCTCTAACTTCACAAGGGGAAAGAAGAATCAAGATGAACAGCCTAAGGCTGATTGCTATGAGGTGGAGGTCATACATGCCTTCACCCACCAACCTTTTTTTTTTTTTTTTTTTTCTGACACCATCTGTCCCTCCCATGGCACTCTCTACTTCTCTGCTGGGTTTGGTAATTCATAGCAGTAGCCACACAGAACTCACAGACCATACTCATAGTACTGGGGTTTATTGGATGACTTACAGTGTTCAGCTTGGGATTGAGATCAACTTGGAAATAATAGGAACAACTCAGGAAGCAGCTCCTTGATCAGGTTAGCCTATTGTTGAACACTGCTACCAGGCCCCACTAAAGGCCTTTAGGTGCCAGGTGCTGCTGGGGGCCTTCAGCTGCCAGGCCCTGCTGAGGACTTGCTGCCACTGGGACCTGTGAGGGCTTTCTCCAGGAAGTGTTACACTTATTAGCTCCATCAGTCGGCAAGCCTGACTGCAGGCATCTTGCCCTGCTGTCTTTCACTGTCTTCCGTGTTATAGCTCCTCTTTCTCTCTGTGCCTCCCTTTAGCCTAGTGGGTTGGCAAAACTGACCAATCCCCTCATTAGAGATCCTACAACTTATTTGCATGGTCCTGTCATCACAAGGGTGTCATGTACTGTATTTACATTATTAACAAGCTATCGAGACTCCTTGGTGGGCCACAAGCACCTTATTTGCATAGTCTCAGTCATTTGGTGGTAGTTACAGAAACTATGGCTAGAATGGCCATATTAAATAATTCACTGCACCACACTTGTGCAATAATGACAGCTGGGTGGGTCTGAAACAGAGTGGAGGAGAAATAAGTTGAGGGCAGTGGTGATTCGGCAGAAGAATTCTCACCTACCCCGTGGGAGGCCTGGGTTTAATTCCCAGCCAATGCACCTCAAGTGCGCTCACCTCCTGTCAGTGGAAGCTTGCCCATTTCTATGATGCTGAAGAGATTTCAGTGGAGCTTCCCTACTGAGACAGACTAGGAAGAAAGGCCTGGCCATCTACTTGCCTTTTACTGGCCTTATTTTTAACGGACTTTCCGCTATGTTCCACTCCAAATATAACCTAGGCTCATCCCATCTGCTCTTTTGCCCTATGATTGTCACTCTCATTCAGTACCACCTTCTCTAAGCTTTTTCTAAACTTAAAGCAGCTTCTTGCAAGCTGTTTTCAGCCAGAAGATTTCCGTGGTTGTCCACTTACTGGCTTGTCGCGCCTCTGCTACACAGACATCTGAACTCCCACTCTGCTCGAAAACTTTTTTTCTTTTAAACACACTGTTTAAAGGGGTGCGGTCATATTATTTTTATGCCAAGCCCGCTGGTGTCAATTTGATTGGTTCCATGTTTTCTTTGGGAAGCTCGAGCCGCTGAAATCTATTTTGTGTAAAAAGATCGAGGACCAGGAAAAGAGCCGTGTCAACAGCTTCTTGTCCTCCCTAGCCATTCCAGGCTCCTAGCTCTGGAACTGCATCTTGCGTTCTGTACGGCCGGTATTCAAATATGGCCGCCTCTGGTTGCTAAGAGGGCGCAGACATATTACCTTGTCGGGACTACAGGAAACCCGTTTACCGCATCCCTCGGGATCCTCGCCGGTACCCGTAGGCGGGCAAGGATTCTGCACTACTGGTCGAGAAGTGGAAGCTGTTCACGGAAGTGGAACTTTTCGAAACTTATCGTAGTGCAAGAGAAGAACAGGTCAGTGTTTTCTCTTTGAAACAAGGCTATGGAGGTGTGTGGACTTGGTGTAGTGAGGACCCATGGAGTTCCTGAAGGGAACGCCATGGAGGAGGTGTTTGGGGGCTAGTAGGTGGGAATCGGTGCCATGGGGTCAGGTAACGTGTGAGCGCCTTTGTATAAAAGTTAAGGCTGTCCCGACTGTCAGCATACGGGGCCTTTGCGCATCTCTCTTCGTGCAAGGGGTAGAGGTGGTATTTACGAAGAATGTGGCGTCTGGGTCGAGTTCGGGATTTAATATGGGGCGCAATAATGTTTGAACCGGGGGGATGGCCTTCCTACAGGGTGTGAAGTCCAGGTTTTGCGTTAATACGGGGCGTGGTAAGAGTCCGGGCTACCGCAGCTACTGAGAACGGAAGCGTTGGGAGCCCAGGACCCCTGACTAGTGGTTGAGTTGAGGTTGGAAAATCAGCTCTTGGGACAGAAGGCGGTTCAGTTCCCCGGCAGTAGTTGGAAATTCTTGATTTAGATAATCATATGTCTTCTCTAATCCGTGGATTAGCTAAATACAGACCTAGGGACTAATCCACAACACTCATGGGTCTGTAGCTGCACTGCCATTGCAAACAGACTTGAGTCTTTGTGTGGGAAACATTGCAGCCCACAAAACTGGATATAAATTCACACTTTTTGCTTTGCTGACAATCTGTATTTTGTTAATTTTTCATTCCTCTGGCAACACGACCCTTATCCTAGTTTATTCGAAAGTTCCACATCACGTTAAACCCATTTTGTCTTATTTCAGTTCCCACTGCTAGTGTTTAGGAAAGACATAAGGTGAGTTCCCATATATATGGCGCAATTCTACCCAAGTATGTATGTAAAAATCTGCTTCAGGGTTTCTTGGTGCAGTGAGATTCCTGAAGGATAAAAAGCAGGATCAGCACAAAGCCTGATCTTGTGAGGTGAATGTGGTGCAGTGAATCACTTAATACAGCCCTTCTAAGCATGTGTGGCTTTATGACTCCTACAAAATGATTGAGTGGGACTATGCAAATAAGGTGCTTTTGGCCCACCAAAGGAATTGGACCACTTGCTGCCAATGTAAATAAAGTGCAGAGGACCTTTGTGGGTGGCACCATTGCAAATAAGGTATATGGAAACCTAAGGAGGAATTGGTCAGTTATGCCATTCCTCTAGGCTTTAAATGAGCAATCCAAGAGTGGAAAGGGGGACCTCACTACTGCCAAGAAAGAAGAGCCAGGAGTTGAGTGCGCCCTTTGGCCTGGGTCTCTGCAGCTGAGAACCTCTGTGAAAATGGTGTGAGGTTGCGTCTGATCTCCAACTTCACCGGGTGTAAGGAGAATCAAGATCAATAGGCCAAGGCTGATTCTATGAGGCAGAGGTCAGACATGCCTCTTTTCGCCACCATATTTACCAATTCTGACACCAATCATCCCTCCCATGGCACTCTACTTCTCTGCTGGGTTTAGTAATTTATTATAGGCAACAATCATGATCATGGGATTTATTAGGAAAATAACAGGCTACAGTACAGGTTCACGAACACGCAGGGTACAGTTCTTCCATCACGATGGTGTCTTTTTAGGTGTGTCTGCCGGCGTACCATTCTCTAGCCCCTTGGCCTCTGTTCTTCTCGGAGAAGTGTTTTGAAGCTCTGCTAGCTCTGCCCATAAGTGCCCAGAAGCACCACACTCTGCCAGGAAGCCTCAACCCAAAGGTGCTCTACTCTAGCTCTGTGGGTCAACAAACCTAGCTCCACTAAGTGCCCAGAGGCATCCTACTTTGCCAGCAAGCCTCCTGTCCAAAGACACCCTGTTTTCTCACCCTGTGGGCGGGGAATCACACTGCGCCATGTCTTGCTGGTCTCTCCTGCCGGTCCATCTTCAGTGTTACAGCTCTTTCTCGCTACAGTGTGATGGGTCACTTTTGTGTGGCCTTTCTTAACATGGTCTTGTAACTCTGTGATGGTTAAGATGGTGTGTCAACCTCACTGGGTCATGATTCTCAGTGTTTGTATGGGATTACTCCCATGATGGGATCTGCTGCAAGTAGTCAATCAGTTGAAAGGGAACTTCCTTTGGCGTGTGGCCTGCATCCAAATATAAGCAGACGTTTTGGCTTTTTGCTCACTCTGGATCCTGCGGCTGCCTCCTGTGTGTCTGACCTCTGGTTCCTGGGACTTGAGCTATCAGCTTATCTGCTGATCTCGGGATTCTTAGATCTTCACAGCCTGTGTGCAAGAGCCCTGATCTCCAACCTGCCCATCTTGAGTTTGTCAGCCCCTGTGGCTTCGTGAATGGGGAGAAGCTACCGTCCTGATCTACTGACTTGGCATGTTCTAGCATCTACAATCTAATGAGCCGTTTCCTTGCTATAAATCTCTCTCTGTCTATATTTATGTGCTTTACTTATTTTGCTTCTCCAGAGAACCCACCCTAAGACAAACTCCCACCCAAGTGATTGGCCAGGACTGAGCAGATATGGTAATTGCAGCCCACCAAAGGGATTGGTCAGTTTTCCCATCCTGCTGGGCTTGAAATAAACCACCCAGAGGCAGGAAAGAGAACATACCACCAGCACCAAGGAATAAAAGCCAGGAGTAGAGATTGCATCCTTTGGACATGGAATCCCTGTGCTGAGAAGCTTCTGGAAGTGGGAAACCAAGAGACAGAGAAAGAGAGAGCGAGTTGTAACCCTGAAGATGGTAAGAAGTGGTGACAGCAGAGACCTGGCAGCAGGAGACAGTGTGGTGGGCTTCCTGGCCCAAGGAGAGAGAAGGCTGAGTGCCTTTGGGCAGAAGCCAGAGGTCAGGGAGATGCATGTTTCCAAGTATGGCTGGAAAGAGGCTGTCCTAATGGAAGAACTGTATTCTCGAGTGTTCTTGAGCCTGAATTGTAACCTGTTACTTTCCTAATAACCCCATAATCATGAGCATTGTTGTGAGCTTTGTGTGACCATTTTAATGAATTATTGAACCCAACAGAAAAGTAGAGACTTCCATGAGAGGGATGGTTGGTGTCAGAATTGGTAAAGATGGCAGAGAGAGGAGGCTTGTCTGGCCTCAGCCCCATCGGAGTCAGCCTTGTGCTGTTGCTCTTGGTTCTCCTTCCCCCTGGTGGGTTTAGAGGTGGTCAGACACTGCCCCCACACCATTTTTACATTCTCTGTCTCTTGGTTTCCTAGTTCCAGGAGCTTCACAGCACAGGGATCCCCTGTCCAAAAGCCACACTTTGCTCTTGGCTCTTCTTCCTTGGTGGTGGTGAGATTCTCTCCTTTACACCCCTGGGATAGGTCATTTTAACCCTACTGGAATGGCAAAACCAACGAGTCCCTTCGTTGTGTTGTTGTTAGGTGCTGTCGAGTTGGTTCCAACTCATAGCAACCCTGTGTGCCAGAGAGCGAAACGCTGCTTGGTCCTGTGCTATCCTTACAATCATTGTTGTGCTTGAGCCCATTGTTGCGGCCACTGTGTAAGTCCATGTCATTGAGGGTCTTCCTCTTTTCCGCTGACCCTGTACTTTACCAAGCATGATGTCCTTCTCCAGGGACTGATCCGTTCCAACAACATGTCCGAAGTATGTAAGACACCATCTCGCCATCCTTGCTTCTAAGGAGCTCTCTGGTTGTACTTTATCCAAGACAGATTTATTCATTCTTTTGGCAGTCCGTGGTATAATCAATATCCTTTCCCAACACCACAATTCAAAGGCGTCAATTCTTTTTCGGTCTTCTTATTCATTGTCCTGCTTCCGCATGCATATGACGTGATTGAAAATACCTTGGCTTGGATGAGGCGCACCTTAGTCTTCAAGGTGACGTCTTCACGTTTCAACACTTTAAAGATGTCCTTTGCAGCAAATTTGCCCAATGCTGTGTGTCTTTTGATTTCTTGACTGCTGCTTCCATGGGTGTTGGTTGTGGATCCAAGTAAAATGAAATCCTTGACAATTTCAGTCATTTCTCTGTTTATCATGATGTTGTTTATTGATCAAGTTGTGAGGATTTTTGTTTCCTTTACGTTGAGATGTAATCCATGCTGAAGGCTGTAGTCCTTGATCTTCATCAGTAAGTGTTTCAAGTCCTCTTCACTTTCAGCAAGCAGGGTTATGTCATCTTCATAACACAGGTTGTTAATGAGTCTTCCTCTAATCCCGATCCCTTGTTCTTCTTCATAGAGTCCAGCTTCTTGCATTATTTGCTCAGCATACAGATTGAATAGGTATGGTGAAAAGATACAACCCTGGTGCACACCTTTCCTTACTTTAAACCACTAGGTATCCCTTTGTTCTGTTCGAATGACTGCCTCTTGATCTATGTACAGGTCCCTCATGAGCACAATTAAGTGTTCTGGAGTTCCCATTCTTCACAATGTTCTCCATAATTTGTTAGGATCCACGCAGTCGAATGTCTTTGCATAGTCAGTGAAACACAGGTAAACATCCTTCTGGTATTCTCTGCTTTCAGCCAGGATCCATATGACACCAGCAATGATATCCCTGATTCCAGGCCCTCTTCTGAATCCGGCCTGAATTTCTGGTGGCAGTTCCCTGTCGATATACTGCTGCAGCTGCTTTTGAATGATCTTCAGTAAGATTTTGTTTGCATATGATATTAATGATATTGTTTGATAATTTTCCACATTCAGTTGGATCACCTTTATCGGGAATAGGCATAAATATGGATCCCTTCCAGTGGGTTGGCCAGGTAGCTGTCTTTCACATTTCTTGACATAGATGAGTGAGCACTTCCAGGGCTGCAGCCATTTCTTGAAACATCTCAGTTAATATTCTGTCAGTTCCTGGAGCCTTGTTTTTTGCCAGTGCCTTCAGTGCAGCTTGAACTTCTTCCTTAACTACCATCAGCTCCTGATCATACGCTATCTATTGAAATGGTTGAATGTAGACTAATTCTTTTTGGTATAATGACCCTGTATTTCTTCCATCTTTTGATGCTTCCTGCATCATTTAATATTTTCCCCATAGAATCCTTCACTATCACAACTCAAGTCTTGAATTTCTTATTCAGTTCTTTGAGCTTGAGAAACGCCAAGCGTGTTCTTCCCTTTTGGTTTTCTATCTCCAGCTCTTTGCACATGTGATCATAATACTTTGTTTTCTCAAGCTGCCCTTTG
This sequence comes from Elephas maximus indicus, assembly GCF_024166365.1. Taxonomy (NCBI): domain Eukaryota; kingdom Metazoa; phylum Chordata; class Mammalia; order Proboscidea; family Elephantidae; genus Elephas; species Elephas maximus. The sequence goes on along the minus strand of NC_064829.1, from coordinate 95,117,528 downwards.
AATCTTCTGTTCAGTTCTTTTGCTTCATCATTCCTTTTGCTTTAGCTGCTCGACATTCAAGAGCAAGTTTCAGTCTCCTCTGTCTTGATCTTTTGTTTCTTTCCTCCATCTTGATCTTTTCTGTCTTTCTTGTCTTTTCAATGACCTCTGCTTTCTTCATGTGTGATGTCCTTGATGTGATTCCACAGCTTGCCTTGTTCATGGTCGTTAGTGTTCAACGCTTCAACTCGATTCTTGAGATGGTCTCTAAATTCAGGTGGGATATACTCAAGGTCATACTTTGGCTCTCCTGGAGCTGCTCTTATTTTCTTCGGTTTCAACTTGGAGTCGCATATTGGCAATTGATGGTCTGTTCTGCAGTCGGCCCTTGACCTTGTTCTGGCTGATGATACTGAGTTTTTGCATCGTCTCTTTCTACAGATGCAGTCGATTTGATTCCTGTGTATTCTATCTGGTGAGGTCCATGTGTATAGTTCACGTTTATGTTGGTGAAAAAATGTATTTGCAGTGAAGAAGTCCTTGGTCTTGCAGAGTTGTATCATTCAATCTCCGGCATTGTTTCTGTCACCAAGTCCGTATTTTCCAACTACCGATCCGTGTTCTTTTTTTCCAACTTTTGCATCCCAATCACCAGTAATTACCAGTGCATCCTGATTGCATGTTCAATCAATTTCAGACCGCAGAAGTTGGTAAAAATCTTCGGTTTCTTCATCTTTGGCCTTAGTGGTTGGTGCATGAATTTTGAGTAATAGTGGTATTAACTGGTCTTCCTTATAGGCGTATGGATAGTATCGTATCACTGACTGCATTGTATTTCAGGATAGCCCTTGAAATGTTCTTTTTGGTGACAAACGCAACACCATTCCTCCTCACATTGTCATTCCTGGCATAGTAGACAATATGATTGCCCAATTCAAAATGGCCAATACCGGTCCATTTCAGCTCACTAATGCCTAGGATATCGATGTTTATGCATTACATTTCATTTTTGGCGATTTCCAATTTCCCTAGATTCATACTTCATACATTCCAGGTTCCGATTATTAATGGATGTGCCACGTCAGCAAATGAAGGTCCCAAAAGCTTTACTCCATCCACATCATTAAGGTCGACTGTACTTCGAGGAGGCAGCTCTTTCCCAGTTGTCTTTTGAGTGCCGTCCAACCTGGGGGGCTCATCTTCTGGCATTATATCAGACAAGATTCCACTGCTATTCATAAAGCTTTCACTGGCTAATTCTTTTCAGAAGTAGACTGCCGGGTCCTTCTTCCTAGTCTGTCTTAATCTGGAAGCTCAGCTGAAACTTGTCCTTCATGGGTGACCCTGCTGGTATCTGAATACTGGTGACATAGCTTCCAGCATCATAACAACACACAAGCCCCTACAGTATGACAAACTGACAGACACATGGGGGACACAATTACGTTTTTTGCACAGTCCTGCCCAATCACCTGGGTGGGAGTTACACGACCATGGTGAGAAAGGCCACACAAAAGCGGTTTATCACACTGCAACCTCCTAGACCCAGGAGATGGAGAGAAAGGTGTAATGGGGAGATGGCGCAAGACAGCAAGAAGCAGCAGCATAGAAATGGTGGCAGCAAACATTGTTCTTGATGGAGAGAGGCTGAAAACATTCCCCTTGAGAACAGGAACAAGACAAGGATGCCCTTTATCACCACTTCTATTTAACATTGTGTTGGAAGTCTTAGCTAGAGCAATAAGAGAAGAAACAGAAATAAAGGGCATCCAAATTGGTAATGAAGAAGTTAAACCATCCCTATTTGCGGATGGTGTGATACTAAGAAAATCCAAAAGGCTCCACGAGAAAAGTACTGGAACTAAAGAAAGACTTAGCAGAGCAGCAGGATACAAGATAGACATACAAAAATCAGCTGGATTCCTATATACCAATAAAATGAATAATGAAAAGGAAATTAGGAAAACACCTAAAAAAAATAAAATACTTGGAAATAAGTCTAACTAGGGATGTAAAAGACCTATACAAACAAAACTACAAAACACTACTGCTAGAAACCGAAAGAGATCTACATAAATGAAAGAACATACCATGCTCACGGATAGGTAGAGTCAGCATTGTGAAAATGACAATTCTACCCAAAGCGATTTACAAATGCAATGCAATACCAATCCAAATACCAACAACATTCTTTAAAGAGATGGAAAAACTTATATTAACTTTATACAGAAAGGGAAGAGGCCTGGGATAAGTAAAGCACTATTGAAGAAGAAGCTTAAAGGAAGAGGACTTGTACTACCTGACTTCAGAACCTACTATACGGCTACAGTTGTCAAAACAGCCTGGTACTGGTAGAGCGACATACATTGACCAGTGGAACAGAATTGAGAACCCAGATGTAAACCCATCCACCAATAGTCACCTGATCTTTGGCAAGGGCCCAAGGTCCATCAAATGGGGAAAAGACAATCTTTTTAACAAATGGTGCTGGCAAAACTGGATGTCCATCTGCAAAAAAATGAAACAGGACCATAAAAAAAAAACAGGACCCATACCTCACACCATATACAAAAACTAACTCAAAGTGGATCAAACACCTAAATATAAAGCCAAAAACTATGAAGTTCATAGAAGAAAACATAGTGTCAACACTAGAGACCCTAATACATGGCATTAACAGGATACAAATCACAACCAACAACACACAAGCTTCAGAGGTTAAGCTAGATAACTGAGATCTTCTAAAAATTAAACACTTAGGTTCAACAAAAGACTTCACCAAAAGAGTGAAAAAGAGAACTTACAGACTGGGAAAAAATTTTTGCTATTGCAAATGAGACAAAGGTCTGATCTCTAAAATCTGCAAGAAAATCCAACACTTCTGCAACAAAAAGATAAATAATCCAGTTAAACAATGGGCAAAGGAAATGAACAGACTGCACCAAAGAAGACATTCAGGCGGCCAACAGACACATGAGGAAATGCCCACGATCACTAGGCATTAGGGAAATGCAAATCAAAACCACAATGAGATACCACCTCACCCCCGCATTACTGGCACTAATCGATAAAACAGAAAATAACAAATGTTGGAGAGGCTGCAGGGAGATTGGAACTCTTACGGACTGCTGGTGGGAATGCAAAATGATACAACCATTTTGGAAAACAATATAGTGCTTCCTTAGAAAGCTAGAAATAGAAATAACCATATGATCTAGCATTCCTACTCCTAGGAATGTGTCCTACGGAAATAAGAGTCATCACACAAATAGATATATGTACACCCATCTTCATTGCAGCATTGTTCATAATAGCAAAAAGATGGAAACAACCTAGATGCCCATCAACAGATGAATGGATACACAAACCGTGGTACCATACACACAGTGGAGTATTAGGCAGCGCTGAAGAACAGCAATGAATCTGTGAAGCATTTCATAACATAGATGAGTCTGGGGGACATTATGCTAAGTGAAATAAGTCAATCACAAAAGGACAAATGTTGTGCGAGACCACTACTGTAAAAACTCATGAAAAGGTTTACATACAAAAAGAAGCAGTATTTGATGGCCACAAGGGAGGGGAGGTTGGGGATGGAAAAAGAGTTAATAGGCAATGAGTAATTGGTAACTTTGGTGAAGGGTAAGACTGTACACAATACTGGGGCAACCAGCACAACTTGTACAAGGCAGGGCCATGGTAGCTCTGTAGACGCATCCAAACTCCCTGAGGGACCGAATTGCTGGGCTGAGGGCTGTGGGGACCATGGTCTCCGGGAACATCTAGGCCAGCTGGCATACCAGAGTTTGTAAAGAAAGTGTTCTACATTCTACTTTGGTGAGTAGCGTCTGGGGTCTTAAAAGCCTGTGAGCAGCCATCTAGGATACTCCACTAGTCTCAGCCCTTTGGGAGCAAGGAATAATGAAGAAAACTAAAGACACAAGAGAAATTTTAGTCCAAAGGACTAAAGGACCACATCTACCACGGCCTCCACCAGACTGAGTCCAGTACAATGAGATGGTGCCTGGCTACTACCACTGACTGCCCTGACAGGGATCACAATAGAGGGTCCCAGACAGAGCTGGAGAAAAATGTAGAACAAAATTCTAACCCAAAAACAAAGAACAGACTTGCTGGTCTGACAGAGACTGGAGAAACCCTGCGAGTATGGCCCCCAGGCACCCTTTCAGCTCAGTAATGAGGTCCCTCCTGAGGTTCACCATTCAGCGAAAGATTGTACAGTCTTGTGGAACAAAACAAGACTAAAGGGGCGCAGCAGCCCTGGGGCAGGGACTGGAAGGTAGAAGGGTACAGGAAAGCTGGTAATGGGGAGCCTGGGGTTGAGAAGGGGGAGTGTTGCCATGTCATGGGGTTGTTAACCAATGTCATACAACAATGCGTGTACTGACTGTTTGATGAGAAACTAGTATGTTCTGTAAACATTCATCTAAAATTAAAAAAAAAAAAGAAAAGGCGGCAGGAGACTGGTGTGAAATGGCATGGTGGGCTTCCCGACCATGGAGCAAGGTGGCGCCAGTGAATGCGCTGACCCACTGAGAGAAGGAGCTGACAGCCTTTGGGCAGGAGGCTTACTAGAGGAGTAGAGTGGTTCAGGAACTTGGTGGAGCTAGGCCCACCGACCCACAGGGCGAGAGAGGTGAGTGCCTTCAGGCAGCAGGCTTCCTGGTGGAGCCGGTTGCCTCTGGTCACCTATTGGTGGAGATGAAGAGCTTTGTATCCTTGCCCAAGCATAGCAGGGCCCGATGGCCCACACTCCAGAGAGAGCCTATGGGTACTGCTGAGAAGATGCAGTCCTGACAAAGAGCTGTTCCTTGAGTTGTACCTGAGAATTTCCCTAATAAACCTTATAATTGTGAGTGTTTTCTGTGTGGCCATTGCAATGAACTATCGAACTGAACAGGGAAGTAGTAGCTGGATTGGTAAAAAGGTTAGAGGGTAAAGGCATGTCTGTGCTCCGCCTCATAGGAATCAGCCTTGGTATGTTAATTTTTGATTCTCCTTTCCTCTTGTGAAGTTAGAAGAAGTCAGATGCCTCCCCCACCATGCCATTTTCACAATCCAACATGTGTGCTTAAAGGAAATGTACCACTGTGTTATGGTGGATCACTTTTATGTGGCCATTCTTGCCATGGTCTTATAACTCCTGTCCAGGTGATTGGGTACCTGTTGTACCTGTTGCCATCGAGTCAATTCTGACTCATAGTGACCCTATGGGTGGGGCCATGCAAATAAGGCCTAAGAAACTGTAATGAAGGGATTGGTCAGTTTTGCCACCCCACTAGGCTTAAAATGAGCCATCCCAGTGGCAAGAAGGAAAGAGAATCACACCACTACAAAGGAAGAAGAGCCAGGAGTGGAGTGAATCGTTTGGACCTGGGATCCCTGAACTGAGAAGCGTCTGGGACCAGGAGACAGAGAGAACTATAGCACCAAAGTTGTTGAGAATCAGCGGCAGCAGAACCAGGAGACAGCGAGGAGACCCGCAGGAGACAGCGCAAGGAGCATCCTGGCCCACAGAGTGAGAAAGCTGAGTGCCTTCGGGCAGGATGCTTGCTGGCGAAGTAGGGTGCCTCCGGGTACTTGGTGGAGCTAGTTTGCAGACCTATTGAGCTATAGCTGTGAGTCTTCTGCCCAAGTCTTCCTGGCTAAGTGGGGTGCCTCTGGGCACTTATCGGAGGAGCTGAAAGGGCTTTGTAACACTTGGTCAAACCAGCTAGAGGCCAAGGGCCAGAGAAAAATGTGCCTGTGGGTACGGCTGAGAAAAGGCTGTCCTGATGGAAGAACTGTATGTTGAGCATTCCTGAACTTGAATTGTAACCTGTTATCTCCCTAAGAAACCTTGAGTATTGTCTGTGAATTCTGTGTGGCCATTATTATAAATTATCAAACCCAGCAGAGAAGTAGAGAATACCTTGGGAGGGATGGTTGGTGTTAGAATTTGTAAAGATGGCGGAGAGAGGAGGCATGTCTGATCCCTGCCTCATAGGATTGAGCCTTGGGTGGTTGATCTTGACTCTCCTTCCTCCTTGTGAAGTTAGAGGAGGTCAGATGCCACCATGCCATTTTTACAACTGCTCACATTGAATTTTCCCTTCAGCCTACAGGTCTTGACTTTCCAGTAGCAACAGAATCTATTGAAGAAAGGAGGAAGAGGTTCCAGGATTTGAGTTTTGTCATTTCCGGGGACACCCTTCAAGGGAGACTGAGATTTCTGAATGAAAATTTAGAGCTGATCCAGAAAATACAGAGAGCATCTTGGATGCTGGTCATGTCACAAGAATAAAAGAAAATGGTCAAGGGCCAGGTGACTTTTGGTTTGTTTTATGCTTTCCTTTGTTCCCTAATGGGTTTGTAGAGGCCTGGTGGCCCTCGGAGTCCTGGTGGCACAGTGGTTAAGAGCTGGGCTGCTAAACAGCTAAACAGCTTGACTGCGAATCTACCCCCAACTCGTTGGAAACCTAATGGGGCAGTTCTACTCTGTCCTATAATGTAGCTATGAGTCGGAATCGACTTGAACAGTAACGGGTTTGTTTTTTGTTTTTTTATAAAATATTGGTTCAGTTAATCTAAAATCTAAAATGTATAAATATGGAAAAGTCAGAGCTGGAGAAAAATAAACTTAGACTCTGAGTTCAACACCAGGCAAAATAGGTTCAGGAATATATTGTTCATGTAATTAACACTAAATTAAATTACTGACATTGAACCTAGTATGTACTGGACAATCCTGGGGGTTACATTAACTGTCAAGTAGCATCTGATATTTCTCTGGCCAAAACAAGAGAATCAGTATAATTTAAATAATAAGCCCAGTTTTTGAGGAGAAAAAAGATCAGTGTCTCAGGTGATTTTAGTATCTCATGGGACTTTTGTCTAAGTAAGTTTCTTTGATGGTTTTTCCTAGAGGTGATGTGGTGGATGGTGTCCTGAACAGTCGCATTCTCATTAATGCAAAAGGAAGTTTCCTATGGCTGTTTTTTCCAGGGTTCCTCACAGAGCCTTGTATGGATAGACCAAGCAAACTCAGTGGACTCAGCTTGTGGTGGTCTAGTTTTATATGTTAATTAAACCTAAACATGAGTGGAAATGGAAGCAATGCACAGGACTCAGATGATTCTTAATGAACTGTTGTTTGAGTACAGATTTGAAAGTAGGGAGTGAGTTCTGTCACCTTGCACAAGCCCTTTAGCTGCTATACATCTGAGTTTTCTTATCTGTGAAATGGGCATGATGATAGAGGTATCTCATATTTTTCTTGTGGAGATGAAATCAGTCTATTTAGAAGAGTTCTAATATGTGGTATGAAAGGGCATCCAGTGCCCCCAATCTTTACAATACTTGTTATTGCAGCAGTATCAAATGTCATGACTGTCAACAACCTACATGGTCAAATATTTTCCCATCTTGCTTTCTTTTGTATTTTTTAATTGCTGGCGAGGCTGAGATCTTTCTTGTATTGGTCAGTGTCATGGATTGAATTGTGTCCCCCCAAAATATCTGTAAGCTTGGTTAGACCATGATTCCCAGTATTGTGTGGTTGTCCTCCATTTTGTGATTTTTCTATTTGTGTTATAAATCATAATGTATACCTATAGTTAAAGAGAATTAGAGTAGAATGTAACACCCTAGTTCAGGTCACATCCCTGATCGAATGTAAAGGGAGTTTTCCTGGGGTGTGGCCTGCACCACCTTTTATCTTACAAAAGATAAAAGGAAGGGATGCAAGCAGAGAGTAGGGGACCTCATACCACCAAGAAAGCAGCATCAGGAGCAGAGTACCTCCTTGGGACCCAGGGTCCCTGCACCTGAGAAGCTCCTTGATCAAGGGAAGATTGATGACAAGGACCTTTCCCTAGAGCCAACAGAGAGAGAAAGCCTTCCACTGGAGCTGATGCCCTGAATTTGGACTTCTAGCCTACTAGGTGGCGAGAGAATAAATTTCTCTTTGTTAAAGCCATCCACTTGTGGTATTTCTGTTATAGCAGCACTAGATGACTAAGACAGTCAGTTTGATTGTTTTCTGAAATAAATAAATTCCGATTTGACTTACTCATTTGAAGGAATTGTTCCTATGCACTGTGTATTGATCTTTTTGTAAAAGGTTTTTTTTTAGAGAATATTTTTTCCAAACTTCACTTTTTTTTTTTATGTAGAAGTTATAAATTTACACATTTTCCCATTCTGGCTTTTGACTTGTGTCATAAATGTATTCTTTATTTTCTTCCATTATTTTCATACCTCGTTTTTTGTTTTTTAAGTTTAATTCTTATATGAATTATCTATTGGTTCTTAGCAAAATGTTCCAACATTTTAGAGGCTTAAAATAGATGACATTTATGATCTCGAGACTTCTGTGGTCAGGAATGCAGGTACAGCCTCTCTTGGTGCTCTGCTTCTTGGTCTCTCACAAGACTGCAATAAAAGTGTTGGCTAGAGCAGGCGTCTGATCTGAAGCTCGAATCGGGGAGGGTCTGCTTTCAAACTCACTTGGTTGTGGGCTGAATTAAGTTCCATGAGGGCCTCAGTTCCTCACTGCATGTTGGTCAGAGGCAGCACTCAGGTACTTACCATGTGGGCCTCTCCAACATGGCAGCTTACTTCACTAACACCAGCCAGACGGAAGTAACGTATCTAATATGTAATCTAGTGACAGAATGGTATTCCATCCTCTTTGTCATAGTCTCATAGGAGCAAGTCACGACTGCAGAGGTGTGAAGATGATCACAGGGCTGTCATAGAATCTGCCTGCCACAGGTCTTTCATTCGGTAAAAGCTTATTTTTGAGTGCAGAGTGAGATTGTTGGATATTGCTTCTACCTTACTCTGTTCTCTCTTTTGGAAGTTATGAACAGACATGTGTTAGACTTTCTCACACTATTCATGTTTACTAACCTCTCCTTTACATTCTCTGTCACTCTCTGCTACATTTTCAGTAATTTCTTAAATTGTAAATTATAGCTGACAGTTAACTGTTTAGTGTATTTATATGCTGTTAACTTGTCTGTTCATATATATCATACGTATGTGTGTATATATGTATGTGTATGTGTTTATTATTTTTCCCGAGTCCACCCAATTATCTTGTCTCTTGTTCTGTATTTTTGATAGCTTTAATTCCTTTCTACAGATTAAACACATTTATTAAACATGTCATTTTCTGTAATTCAGATACCTGAGTCTTTTTTCTGTAGATTTTGATATCGTTTCTGAAGGCCTGTGTTGAATATAGGAACATGTTTTATTCTCCCTCTGTCGCTAACATTTATCTCTTAGCATATAGATGGCCAAATACATATATACCCTTACACCCACACGCATTTTTACGTGTATATATACTGTCTTAGTTATCTAGTGCTGCTAAAACAGAAATACCACAAGTGAAATGTCTTTAACAAAGAGAAATTTATTTCTTCAAAGGAAAGTAGGCTAAAAGTCCAAATTCAGGGCGTCAGCTCTAGGGGAAGGCATTCTTTCTCTGTCTGCCTTCTTGGCCTTCTCATCAATCTTCCCCCAGACTAGGAGCTTCTCCACCCTCTGCTCCCAGCACTGCTTTCTTGGTGGTATGAGGTCCCCCACTCTCTGCTTCTTGCTTCCCTTTCCTTTTATCTCTTGTAACATAAAAGGTGTTCCAGGCCACACCATGGGGAAACTCCCTTTACATTGGATCAGGGATGTGACCTTAGTAAGGGTGTTATAATCCCACCCTAATCCTCTTTAACATAAAATTACAATCACAGAATGGAGGAAAACCACACAATACTGGGAATCATAGCCCAGCCAAATTGATACACATGTTTGGGGGGACACATTTCAATCCCTGGCATACACATATATGTGTACACACATACACACCCCCACTCACATATGTCCACATGTGTACAGATACATATTCACACACACACATGTGAGTGTGTGTGTGTGAATATGAGATGTTTCTAATTTAAAGGATTTCACTGCTGGTCATTATCGGAACTTCTTATTTGATAATTGAATGGATGATTCAATACCCAAATACAGAATATTTCTTTACAATTTTGCTTCTTCTACAAGGTATTAAAAAAAACACAACACTTGGTATATAGAGGAAATCAGCAGAACAACTTTCTTCACATTTCAACCATATCATCAAAAGGAAGTAACTTCATGAAATGGAATCCTTTTATTATAGGAATCACTGACATTCAGCGATGTGGCTTTGGAGTTTACCTGGCAGGAGTGGCAGCTCCTGGACCCTGCTCAGAAGGACCTGTACCGGGATGTGATGTTGGAGAACTATGGGAACCTGGTGTCCCTGGGTGAGGACAGCTCCCCTGTGTTCCTCAGAGGGTGACCAGTCGGTGACCTTTCCTTCCTTAGCTGTTGCAAGCTTTGGAGTGCCTGGTGCTCTGATGTGGTAGATTTTCAGTCCGCTCTGTGCCCCTAGATAAGTGTGTATATTCTCCCTCTCCTGAGAGAAAAACCTTTACTTCTTACAATTAAATGTTTTTTTTTTTTTTTTGACAAATGTAGGATTCTGTAGTCTTCACAAAACCAAGGCCAACTTGGTTAGTCTAAGATTTTGTGATTTCCCATGAACAGGGTATGAAGTTAGCAGACCAGATGCACTCTCCAGGTTGGAACGAGGAGAACAACCATGGACTATCTTAGACAAAAGCCACAGTCGAACATTTTCAGGTGAGTGAGTGAAAAGCAGCGATGGGGGAAGTCTGTGGAAGTCACAGTCTAGTCAGAGACTGTTCTTAGCTCTCAGGGTGTCTGAGGATACGTAACAGTGCCTCCACACAGCCCTCTCTCATGTGAATCATCTTTTTCTTTGTAGGAGTTTAGAGAAAAATAGATCCCTGTATCTCTTCTGTGATCAGGTCCCCATTTATTTGCCATGTATCTTTATACTTTTGTTTGCATAGTTTGTTTCTTCATAGGATTCTTAAGTCCTTACATTCATCATATCCTTCCACCTCTCTTGCTATGAAATTCTACCTTCCAGGCCTCTCTCCACAGAGAGAACTTTGAATTCGTAACTGTCCTCCGAGTACGGCACCTCCCTCCCCCATTGGTAATACTACACTTGATGTTAGCCAGAAGGCTGAGAAGTGATCTCCACTGGGAAGTACTGATTTCACTTCCTAACATCCAACCCCATCGTGGATGTTGTACCCCCACAGTAGACTGGTCTCTCATTGTGCTGCTATCTGCTTCCTCAGCTTCTCTTTCCCCTACTCTGAGGTACTTCTAAGGTGCTGATTTTCATTTTCTCATTTGTTCTCCTAACCCTTTAAAATTCCTTCCTTCTCCTTTGATATTGTCTAACAAAAACTTTGTTCTATATATTTTACTTATTTGAAAAATCATTTTTAAAATCCTGCGTTCTCAGATCCAACATAAACCAGATCATAATAATATCTACTTCAATATAATTTCTTCGTATATTTACTAATTCGGATCTTTTTCCTAGTTCGTTGTAAATGTTATCACTCAGTTCACTTCAGTGCCTCAGGAGACTGTTCTAGTTCCAAAGCTATAGTTAGAATCATTAAAACCTTGGTGTTCATCTTCTTTTAATCTGTGTTCTCTGAACATGATCTTCTTATGTGTCCTTAGTCATATTTATATACTAAAGTTTTCTGAATTTTTATCTCCAGTCAAGACTTTTCTCAAGATTTATGAATCCTTGTGAGTTTCATTTCTGTACTTGGATATATAATAACCATCTAGAAATTGATATGTTTCAGAATGTTTGCTTGAACCGTCTCTATGCTTTAGTTATTTCAGTTAATTCAGAAATTAATAATTTCTCATCTTATTAAAAGACAGTATTACCCTGTGGCTCAAGTCAAATACTTAGCCACAACTCATGATTCCTTTCTTTCTTTTCTTGAACCCGACCCTCGCAACGTCGGAAACAATTATTCCATCAGAGAGCCTTCTCTGCCTCCAAGATAAATCTTCATTTCCCCCTCGCCTCTCTACCGTCTCTTTCAAACCGCATTTTACAATCTACAGCTAACTTTCTTTATGTTTTTCCTCGCTTTTTAAAATGATTTTACCAAAGCAGAATATAGGCTCCGTAAACAAAAAGAACATGTTTGTGTACCACCAGTACCTTTACTATGTAGGTGTCAGAATTGTTTTGTCCCAAATGTAGCATTCTGCACTCTTCCCAAACCCAACATTGCTGCTGCATAGTTGTCATTTGGCAAGGATTTGTGGAATGAACGAATCTGTGCTTCATCAGTTTGGAGCAGGTGGCCCTCCGTCCTTCATTGTCTGCCGTTCACAGTGACTTGCTTGTATTTTACAGTCTCTACACATTTCGCTTGGCGTTTTTTAGGAAGCAGCCAAATCTGTATTTATTTGTTATGTATGATCTATCCTTGTTTCTACGTTAACTGCCTTTATTATTTGGACTCTGTGTATTATTACGTGTTCACCAGTGTGCAGGGAACATTAAATGTGAAGTTTTATTTATATTCATACCATAGGATTGTCACTAAAGAGCCGCCTTACATCAAAGCACATTTTAATGAATTTATTCTTAATGGAGATGATAGAAGGTTTCATTGTTCTCTTCTTTCCTAGAATCCTGGATATTCGATGATCATCTACCTGAGCACTTGCAAAATGAAAGCAGGGAAGATAGGATAACACAATGCTATGAACATATTGTATTGGAAGATACTGTTCATCAGCGCAAGGGTTGTTTTCCCTTTAGACAAAACCACGGTATATTTGAGTTACGTGAAAAATTTGTGAAGTCAAATTTAACTTTAATCAAACAAAGCAAAAACTATGAAATAAATGCTGAGCTTAACAGAGGTGAGAAAGTCTTCCTCCATGCTAACCATGAGCAATTTCATATTGAATCCAAGTTCCCTGAGAATCAGATATCCAACACCACTAAGTCCCAACTCATGAAGCACCAGAAAGCTCAAAAGGTAGACAAACTGCATGTATGCGGTGAATGTGGGAAGGCCTTCATCAAGAAGTCTTGGCTCATTCGTCATCAGAAATGTCACAAACTCTTTCGGTGCACGGAATGTGGAAAATCTTTTTCTCAGAAGTCAAGTCTCATTAGACATCAGAAACGCCACAGAAAAGAGAAACCCTTTCAGTGCAGTGAGTGTGGAAAAGCCTTCGCCACGAAGCAAAGGCTCGTTATACATCAGAGATCTCACACGGGTGAGAGACCGTATGGCTGCCAAGAGTGTGGAAAAACTTTTGCCTATATGTATTTCCTTGTTAAACATAAAAGAATACACACAAGAGAGAAATGTGTAGATTCAGTCAAAGCGAAAGGCCCTTCCGCAGTGAATCGCAGCTCATCACATACCAGTGATCCCATGCAGGGGAAGAGCCCCGTTAATACAGTGATTGTGCAGCTGCCTTCTGTGGCAGCTCAGACATCGGTAAACCTCGGTGGGCTCCTACCAAACAGGAACGTGGTCCTTGCGGGACAGCCTGTTGCCAGGAGTGAAACAGCAGGTGGTAACACTAATTTTGTACAGCAGAGGATCGTTATGAACGCAGTGAATGTAGTAGTGCCTATGAGTGCAGTGAATGTGGTGGTGCCTTCAATGACCAGTTATGTCTTATTTTATGTGCCACAAAACCCATAGGATAAACTGAGAGAAATTCCCTGGGGCTAGTGATGAGCAAAAATTTCTACTCATTATATGGCTATAGATCGTATCCTGAGGGAAATCATATGCAGGAGGTGGGAAAGCCTGGAACACTCACTGTACATAAATACGTGCGCTGATATTGACACATAATCGGATTTTAAACCAAAAGCATATGTATCAATTGCTCTGTTGTGTCTATTAAATGAATGTAAGTCTGAGTTCATGCCTGTGGATGAATTAAGTACTGTGAATTTTTATAACAGAAATGGTAGGTATCTCGAATGTTCCTTCATCTTGTTAGTTTTTGTTGAGTTGATTCCCATTCATGGTGATCCCATGTGTCACAAATGGCTGAAAAGAAAGTGATGTTATATGGCAGCTGAGTGGAGAAAAGCTGCATTTAGAGTGGCCTGGGGCAAAAACCAGGTTGATTAAACAATATGATTGATACAGGGCCAGGTCTACTGGTTGCACCCAGCAAAAGGCCATATGCATATGAATGGGAAGAGGTGGAGAAAATAAAACTAGAATATTTTAAAAAGGGTTATGTGTTTATTGAATGTACTATGGATATTGAATGTTTCTCTGTCCTGGTGCTGTAAAACAGAACTAAATGTATGATAGAAATGAGGGAGGAAAAGTCAGTGCCCATCAGAAGAAGCCCCTTCCAAGACTAGAAGTTAAAGGGAGCTGGCGAGTAGACAGCCTAGTATCCTTGCCTGTGGTGACCCCCTGGGTCCACTCATGAGACGAAGTGGGGGAAATTCAGCACAGAAGAGACAGTTTCCATTGGTACCCGCTGATCTAGCCCATGGGGGCTACAGATGAGAGAGAGAGAGAGAAAGGTAGCTAGTCTGAAGTGAGGGAGTTGTGTGGACTCCTGAGCCTATAGATAGTGCATGTTGACCTAGCTCATGGGGGCTAATGATGAGAGGGACAAGGGGGTGGCTAGTCTGAAGTGCTGGAGGTGCGTGTAGACTCCCGAGCTGAGGTTTCTAACCAAAAGGTCAGCAGTTTGAATCTACCAGCCACTCCTTAGAAACCCTATGGGGCAGTTCTACTCTGCCCTGTAGGGCTGCTATGAGTTGGAATCATCTCGACAGCACACAACAACAACTATAAGAAATACTGTATTAATGGGTGGCTTTAACAAGCAGAAATTTATTCTCTCACAGTTTAGGAGGCTAGAAGTCTGAATTCAGGGTGCCAGCTCTAGGGGAAGACTTTCTCTCTCTTTTGGCTCCAGGGGAACGTTGTCGTCTCTCTTCAACATCTGTACACTCTTCATTCCTTGCAGATTTCCATGTGTTTTGACATTAATCTGCCCTTAGGTCTAGGAGGTTCTCAGCACAGGGACCCTGGGTCCAAAGGACACTTTCTGCTCCTAGCTCTTCTTTCTTGGTAGTAGTAAGGCCCCTCTCCTCTGTGCTCATTTCTCTCTCCTTTTATTTCTTGTAATATAAAAGGTGTGACTGAAGCAAGGGTGTGAAGGATGGTGATTTAAGTAAGGGTGATGACTTAACAAACAGAACCTAATCCTCATTAACATAACCTAATTCTGCCTTATTAACATAACAAAAACTGATTTACAAATGGGATTGTAACCACAGGCATAGAAACTAGAATTTACAACACATCACAAACTGTAGGATAATTACATTAGATCACAAACTGGAGGACAACTACAATGTGGTGCAATTGATTACTTTTGTGTAGCCTTTCTAGCCATGGTCTTATAATTCTCATCCAGGTGATTGGGTGGGACTGTGTGATAGGGTAATGGTGGTATACCAAGGGGATTGGTCAGTTTTGCCTTAAAAGAGCCATTTCCAGAGCGGAGAGAGGATCCTACCTCCACCAAGAAGAACAGCCAGGAGCAGAGAGCACATCTTTTGAACCCAGGATCCCTGTGCTGAGAAACTCCTGCAGAGAGAGAGAGAGAGAGAGTGCAAGCTGTAACCTCGAAGATGGTGAGAAGTGGTGGCAGGAAAGACCTGGCAGCAGAGACCTGGCACATTGGGCTTCCCAGCCCATGGAGAGAGAAAGCTGAGTGCCTTTGGGAGAGACCTAGGGTCAGGGAGAGGCATGGAACTAGGGATATTATTGCTGATGTCAGGTGGATCCTGGCTGAAAGCAGAGAATACCAGAAAGATGTTTATGTGTGTTTTATTGACTATGCAAAGGTGTTCCACTGTGTGGATCATAATAAATTATGGATAACATTGAGAAAAATGGGAATTCCAGAGCACTTAATTGTGCTCATGAGGAACCTGTACATAGATGAAGAGGCAGTTGTTTGAGCAGAACAAGGGGATACTGCTTTAAAATCAGGAAACTTGTGCATCAGAGTTGTATCCTTTCATCATACTTATTCAATGTGTATGTTGAGCAAATAACATGAGCACAGTTCAGAAGAGGCTGTCCTGATGAACTGTATCCTGAGTGTTCCTGAGCCCAAAGTCTGTTACTTCCGTAATAAACCCCATAATCATGAGTGTGGTCTGTGAGTTCTGTGTGGCCATTGCGATGAATAACTGAACCCAGTAGAGAAGTAGAGAGTGCTGTGGTAGGTATAATTGATGTCAGAGTTGGTAAAAATGGAGAGAGAAGGCATGTCTGATCTGTGCCTAATAAGAATCAGCCTTGGACTGTTGATCTTTGTTCTCCTTTCCCATAGTAGGGTTGGAGGAGGTCACTGTCCCCATGCTTTTTGTACACACACAATACTGGAAATCATGGCCTAGCCAAGTCGACATATTTCTGGGGGACACAATTCAATCCATGACAGTATGTAAGATGATGTCTCGTTGTCCTCTCTTTTAAGGAGCATCTGGCCATACTTCATCCAAGACAAAATTTATTCGTTCCTCTGGCAGTCCATGGTAAATTCAACATTCTTCACCAACACCACAATTCAAAGGCATCAATTCATCTTTGGTCTTCCTTATTCATTGTCCAGCTTTCATGTCCTCTTCTGAATCTGGCTTGAATTTCTGGCACTTCCCTGGCAATGTACCGCTGCAATCATTTTGCAGCTGAAGTAGCAGAGGCAGGAGATGGAACAGTGGGATTCCCCGCCCACGGAGTGAGAAAGCTGTGTGCTTTCGGGCCAAGGCTTACTGGCAGAGTGGGGTGCCTCTGGGCACTTTTCGGCAGAGCTAAAGAGCTTTGTAAGGCTTACCTGAGCAGGACTGAGGCCAGGCTGATGGTCCAAGGGGGCCTGCGGGCACGGCTGAGAAGAGGCTGTCCTGAGCGAAGAACTGTATGCTGAGTTCTTCCTGATCCTGAATTATAACCTGGCGCTTCCCTTATAAACTCCATAACTGTGAGTATGGTCTGAGAGTTCTGTGTGGCCATTGCAATGAATTATCAAACCCAGTAGAGAAGTAGACTGTGCCATAGGAAGAGATGGCTGGTGTCAGAATTGGTAAAAAGGTTGGAGAGGGGTGGTGTCTGTCCTCCAGAAAAACAAACCTGTTGCTCTTTGAGTCGATTCCCACTCATAGCAACCACCTTAAAGGAACCAGCCTAGAGCTATTGATCTTGATTCTCCTTCCCCCTTGTGAAGCTGGAGGTTAGACGCTGCCCTCAGGCCATTGTTACATGTAATACTAATACCTGAGAAATGGAATGAAGAAGTTGAGGGTAGTGGTGATTCAGTGGTAGAATTCTTGCCTTCCACGTAGGAGATGGGGTTTGATTCCCAGCCAGTGCACCATAAGCATAACCACCATTCTGTCAATGGAGGTTTGCATGTTACTATGATGCTAAATAGATTTCATCAGAGCTTCCCTACTATGATGGACTAGGAAGAAAGGCCTGGCAATCTACTTGCCTTTTACTCATCTCTTAATAGACTTTCCCCTGTATTCCACTCCAAATACAACCTAGGCTCATCCCATCTGCTCTTTTGCCCTGTTTGTGATGGGCATTCAGTACCTCCTTCTCTAAACCTTTTTCTGTCCTTAAAGCTGCTTCTTGCAAGGCGTTTTCAGTCAGATTTCCCTGGTTGTCCGCTTCCTGTTTTTTTGCCTTTCGCTTTTATTTTCCCAGTCTTGAACTCCCACTTCTCTATTTCTAAACTTTTTTCTTTTAAACATACCATTTAAAACGGCGCGGCCATGTTATTTTTATGCCAAGCCGTCTCGTATCAATTTAATTGATTCCGTTTCCCTTGTGAAGCTCGAGCTTCTGAAAATCTTTCTATTTTCTGCAAGGGTCGAGGAGCCGGGACACAGGACAGTGTCGGTGGCTTCTTGTCTTCCTGGCCATACCTGGTGGCCAGTGTCTCTAAAAGGGCTCCTTGCGTGCTGTACGGCCAGTGTTCAAATATGGCCACCTCTAACTCTGTTAAGACGGCGCAGACATATTAGCTCGTAAGGCCGTATCGGAAACTTGGTTTACAGTTCCCCGTCAAATGGTACTGACCCTCGCCGGCCCCCGTAGGCTGACAAGGTTAGTGCAACACCGGTCAAGAAGTCGAAGCTGTTCACGGAAGTAAGTGCAACTTTTCGGATCTGCAGGTAGTTCAGGAGAAAAACAGGTCAGTGTTAGTCTTGTTTTTGGAGCAGGGCTGGGAAGGTGTGTGGATATGGTGTAGTGAGGACCCATGGAGTTCCTGAGGGGAGCGCCATGGTGGAGGTGTGTGAGGGCAAGCAGGTAGGAGTCGGTGTCTTTGGGGTCAGATATGGGGTGAGCGCGTTTGTACAACGATTAAAGCTGTCCCGACTGCCAGGGTACGGGGTCTTTGCAGATCTCTCTTCATGTAAGGGGTGCAGGTGGTATTTACGACGAATGCGGCATCTGGTTCGGGTTCGGGATTTAATATGGGGCGTAGTGAGTTTGAACCGGGGATTGAGGTTCGTACAGGTGTGTGGTCTAGGTTTCGCATTAATAGGCTACAGCCGCTTGTGAGGACGGAAGCTTTGGGAACCCAGGACTCTTGGCTAGTGGTTGATTTGAGGTTGGAAAATCAGCTGCTGGGACAGAAGGCGGTACAGTCCCCGGGCAGTAGTTGGAAATCTTGATTTAGATAATCATATGTCTTTTCTTTTCTAATCCGTAGATTAGCTAAGTACGGACCTAGGGACTAATCCACAACAAACGTGGGTCTATAGCTGTTCTCCCATTGCAAACGTAGAGCTGAGTCGTTGTGTGGGAGGCCTTATGGCTCACAAAGCTGGGCATAAATGCTCACATTTTTCTTTATAATAAACTTTATTTTGTTAATTTTTCGTATCTCTGGCAACATGACCCGTATTCTAGCTTATTGGAAAGTTCCATGTTCCAGTAATCCCTTGTTTGTACAATTTCAGTTCCCACTGTTAGTGTTTAGGAAAGGCAAAGAGATGAGCCTGTGTGTATGGAGCAATTCTATCCAAGTATGTATGTAAAAATCTGCTTGGGGAGTTCCTTGGTGTACCCATACCCAGTGCCGTCGAGTCGATTCCGACTTTGAGGTGTAAACAATCGCGTAGATTCCTGTGGGATATGATTCAGGATTAGGACAAAGCTGTGAGGTGGTTCTTACGAGGTGGATGTGGTGCAGTGATTCCTTCTAGGCATACATGAAGCCCTGGTGACCCAGTGGTTAAGAGCTTGGCTGCTAACCAAAAGGTCTCCAATTTGAATCCACCAGCCACTCCTTGGAAACCCTATGGGGCCATTCTACTCTGTCCTGTAGGGTCACTGTGAGTCAGAATCAACTTGACAGTAACAGCTTTGGTGTTTTTGGTTTTAGGCATACAAGGTCTTGTGAGTCACCAAGGGGATTGGACAGCTTGCTGCTAATGCAAATAAGGTGCATGGGACCTTTGTGGGTAGGACCATGCAAATAAGGTGCTTGGAACCCTAACTAGGGGATTGGTCAGTTTTGCCATCCCTCTAGGCATAAAATGAGCCATCCCAGAGGTAGATAGGGAACCTCACTACCACCAAGAAAGAAGAGCCAGCAGTGGAATGTGTCCTTTGAACCTAGGGTCTTTGCCCTGAGAACCTCCTAGACCCAGAAGATGGAAAGAGAGGTGTAACACTGGAGATGGCACAATACAATGAGATGTGGTGGTAGAGAAACAGTGGCAGCACCACCAGGAGACCGATATGAGAAGGCACGGTGGGCTTCCCGGCCACGGAGCAAGGTGACTACAGTGAGTGTGCTGATCCATGGAGCGAAAGAGCTGGGAGCCTTCACGCAGGAGGCTTACTGGCAGAGTGGGGTGTCTCCAGGCACTTGGTGTACCTAGGCTTACTGCGTGAGAAAGACCTGAGCACCTCTGTGCAGGATGCTTCCTCGTGGAGTGAGGTCCCTCTGGTCACTTACTGGCAGAGCTCAAGAGCTTTGTAACCTTGCCCAAGCAGGGCAGGGGCTGAGAGGCCACAAGCCAGAAACATGCCCCTCAGTGGGGACAGCTGAGAAGAGGCTGTCTTGATTAAAGAACTGCATCCTGAGTCTGTCCTGATCCCAAATAATAAGCTAGTACTTCCCTAATAAACCCCATAATTGTGAGTATTGTGAGTTCTGTGTGACCACTGCAATGAATTATTGAACCCAGCGGAGAAGTAGGGATGGCTGTTGTCAGAATGGGTGAAAAGGTTGGAGGGTGGAGGTATGTTTGACCTCCACCTCATAGGAATCAACCTTGGACTGATGCTGATGATTCTGCCCGCCTTGTGAAGTTACAGGTGGTCTCCTGACACTGTTGCACCATTTTTACAGTGGAGGTCACGCATACCTGTGCTCTCCAATTATTTCACCATTTCTGACAGCAGCCATTCCCCCAAGGCACTCTCTACTTCTTTGCTGGGTTTGATAATTCATTGCAATGGCTATGAGAACTCAAACTGTACTTACAGTTAAGTGGTTTATTAAGGAAGTAACATGGTACAACTTGGGAACAGAATCAATTTGGAAATAACAGGGTGTAACTCCACCCTCCAAACTTTTTACCAATTCTGACACCAGCCATCCCTCCCACAGCACTCTCTACCTCTCTGCTGAGTTCGATAATTCATTGCATTGACTACAAGAACTCACACACTATACTCATGATTACAGGGTTTATTAGAGAAGTAACAGGTTACAATTCAGGATCAGGAATGACTCAGGATACAGTTCTTCAATCAGGACAGTGTCTTCTCAGCTGTGCCTGCAGCCAGGCCTCTCTCTGGCCCTCAACCCCTTGGCCTCAGTGCTTCCCTGGTCTAGCAAGTGTTACAAAGCCCTTTTGCTCCACCTGTAGGTGTCCAGAGGTACCCCACTCTGCCAGTAAGCCTTGGCTCTAAGGCACTGAACTGTCTCCCTCGGTGGGTCTGCAAGAGTAGCTCCACTGACACATGCCTGAAGGTACCCTGTTCTTCAGGAAGATTCCTGCCCAAAGACTGTCAGCTGTCTTGCTTCGTCGGTCTTCACACCCACTGTAGTCGCCTTGCTCCATGGGCCAGGAAGCCCACCACACCTTTGTCTCCTGGTTCTGCTGCCACTATTTCTTTGCTTCTTGCCATTTTACCCCATCTCCAGTGTTACAGTTCTCTCTGTCTCTAGCTCCTGGTCTAAGAGGTTCTCAGCGCAGGGACTCCTGGGCCAAAGAACATGCTTTGCTCCTGTTTTTTCTTATTTGGTGGCAGTGAGGGTCCCCCCTCTTCTCTGGAATTGGCTCTCTTTTTAAGGCTAACGGGATGGCAGAATTGACTATCTCATCATTAGGGTTCTATATACCTTATTTGCATGGTTCCACCACCACAGTGGTGCCATGCATCTTATTTGCATTATTACCAAGCTGTCCAATCCCCTGTGTGGGCCACAAGCCACTTATTTGCACAGTCCCACCCAATTATTGTGGGAGTTACAAGACTGTGCATGGCTAAAAGGGCCATATTAAGTAATTCACTGCACTGCACTTGTGGTTGAAATGTGTGGTCATTATGGGAGGATATGTACTTGATGTATACCTCAAATTTAAATTATGTCAAGGTGTAGGTATAACTTGCACCTAACAGATGATGCCTAAGAGTTTTCTAAGGAGGTTGTACTACTTAACAGTTCATTCAGTGGAATGAATGATCTTCACTTCACACTAGTGTTATAGGTGGCCTGTTTAAAATATGTTTCAATACCGTAATGTCATCTTATCTTCTTAAAACTTTATGGATATGGTTTCTCATTGAGAGTCACAATTAAACAAGAATAGGTATTTGTGTATGTTTTGAGGTAGGGATCAACCTTATTTTTCTCTTTCACATGTACATCTGACTGTCCAGGCACTGTGTTTTCAAAAGACGGCTTTTACCCATGTTGTTGCTGTTGTTAGGTGCTGTCGAGTCACATCCAACTCACAGCGACCTTGTGTACAACAGAAAAAAACACTGCCTGGTCCTTTGCCATCCTCACAATTGTTATGCCTGAGCCTATTATTGCAGCCAGTGTGTCATTCCATCTCATTCAGGGTCTTCCTCTTTTTTGCTGACCCTCTACTTTAACAAGCATGATGTCTTTCTCCAGGGACTGGTCCCTCCTAACAACATGTCCAAAGTGTGTGAGACAAAGTCTTGCCGTCCTTGCTTCTAATGTGCATTCAAGCGGTACTTCTTTCAAGACAGACTTGTTTGGTCTTCTGGCAGTCCATGGTATATTCAGTATTCTTCTCCTTATCCATTGTCTATCTTTTACATGCTTATGAGGCAAATGAAAGCACCATGGCTTGAGTCAGGCACACCTTAGTCCTTAAAGTGATATCTTTGCTTTTGAGCACTTTGAAGAGGTCTTTTGCAGCTGATTTGCCCAATGTAATGCATCCTTTGATTTTTTTGTGTGTGTGTGTTTTAAATGAAAGTTTCCAACTCAAGTCAGTTTCTCATACAAAAACTTACACACACATTGTTATGTGACCCTAGTTGGGGGTCCTTTGATTCTTGACTGCTACTTCCATGGGTGTTGATTGTGGATCCAGGTCAAATGAAATTCTTGACAACGTCAATCATTTCTCCATTTATCATGATGTTGCTTATTAATCCAGTTGTGAGGATTTTTGTTTTCTTTATGTTGAGGTGTAATCCACTTTGAAGGCCGTGGTCTTTGATCTTCATTAGTAAGTGCTTCAAATCGTATTCACTTTCAGCAAGCAAGGTTGTGTCATTTGCTTATTGCAGGTTGTTTAATGAGTCTTCTTCCAACCCTGATGCTGTGTTCTTCATGTAGTCCAACTTCTTAGATTATTTGTTCAGCATACAGATTGAATAATTATGGTACCCATATATCTGCAAATTCTGAATTGTAGGTTTTATTGCTCATGGATGTAAGATGTTCTGAGGCACCAAATAAAGGGACAGTCAGCAGTATTGGGGACTTTGTGTTAAGATGATTGCCAAAAAGCTGTGACAACCCTGGTGGTATAGTGGTTGAGTGCTGTGGCTGCTAACCAAATGGTCAGCAGTAGGCATCCACCAGGTACTCCTTGGAAACTCTATGGGGCAGTTCAACTCTGTCCTGTAGGGTCGCTGAGTTGGAATTGACTCGAGGGCAATAGGTTTTTTTGTTGTTGTTGTTTGGTTACAACACGTGTGCCTAGAGGAAATGTACCACTCACATGGAATTTTTCCTTCAGCCTACAGGTCCTGACTCCTCAGCAACAGAAGAATCAATTGAAGAAAGGAGGAAGAGTTTCCAGGATTTGGGTATTGTCATTTCTGGGGACACCCTTCACAGGAGACTGAGATTTCTGAACAGAAATTTAGAGGTGACCCAGAAAACACAGAGAGAGAATATCCCAGATGCTGGCCATGGCACAAGAATAAAAGAAAATGGTCAAGGCACAGGTGACTTTTATTTTGTCTTATGCTTTACTTTGTTTCCTAATGGATTTTTAGAGGCCTGTACAATATCAGTTCGGTTAATCTAAAAAGTATATATTTGAAAAAGTAGGAGCTACAGAGAAAAAAACTTAGACCCTGACTTCAACATCAGGCAAAGTAGGTTCAGGAATGTATTGTTGACGGGACTAACACTGAATTGTTGACATTGAAAATAATGTGTGACTAGACGATCCTATGGGTTACATTAGCTGTTCACTCAAATCTAATACTTCTCTGGCCAACACATGAGAATCGTTACAATTTAAATGGTATGCCCAGTTTTTGAGGAGAAAGAAGATCAGTGCTTCAGGTGATTTTAGTGTTTTATGGGACTTTTGTCTAAGTAAGTTTCTTTGATGGTTCTTCTGTAGGTGATGTGGTGGATGGTCTCCTGAACAGCAGAATTCTCATAATGCAAAAGCAGGTTTCCTATGGCTGTTTCTTCCCCGGTTCTTCATAGACCCCTGTAGAAACAGACCAAGCAAACTCAGTGGCACAGGAGACAAATCAAGCTAGCCTATGGACTCGCCTTGTGGTGATCTAGGCGATCTATTAGTTAAACCTAAACATGATTGGAAAATGGAAGCAATGCACAGCTGTCAAATGATTCTCAATGAACTGTTGTTTGAGTACAGATTTGGAAGTAGGAAGTAGCTCTGTGATCTTGCACACACTGTTTACAGCTATTGTACACCTGAATTCTTCCATCTGTAGAATGGGATGATGATAAAGGTTTCTCATATGGTTATTGTGGAGATGAAATTAGTCAGTCTATTTATAGTGTGTAGAAGAGTGTCTAGTAAGTGATATGAAAGAGCATCCAGTGCCCCCAGCCTTTCCAATACTTGCTATTATCGTGGTATCAAATGTCATTACTTTCAATAGTCTACCTGGTAAAATATTCTCCTGTCTTGCTTTGTGTTGTATTTTTCTAGTTACTGGTGAGGCTGAGAACTTTCTTGTGTTGAGCAGTTAGAATATTTATTTTCTGAAATATCTGTCCATATCCTGTGCTCGTTTATAAATTCTCGTTAGTCTTACTGATTTAAAGGAATTGTGTCTACGTACTGTGTATTGATCTTTTTTTAAAATATTTTTTTGATAATATTTTTTCCAAACTGTCACTTGTCTTTTTCCATGCAAGAAGTTTTCATTTTTTATTAAAACTTTGTCACAGAATTTCAGATTTTCCCTTTCTGGCTTTTGAATTTTGTCATAACTATATTCTACATTTTCTTTTATTATTGTTATACTTTTTTTTTTTTAAGTTTAAGTCTTATATGACTTATCTATTGATTCCTAGCAAAGCTTTTGAACATTTTAGAGGCTTAAAACAGCCCACATTTATCACCTCGCAGCTTCTGTGGTGAGGAATCCATGTACAGGCTCTCTTGGTGCTCTGCTTCTTGGACTCTCACAAGACTTCAGTCAAGTTGTTGGCCAGGGCTGGGGTCTGATCTGAGGCTCGAACGGGGAAGGATCTGCTTTCAAGGTCACTTACCTGGTTGTGGGCTGGATTCAGTCCCATGAGGGCCTTGGTTCCTCACTGCGTGTTAGCCAGAGGCAGCCCTCAGGTACTTGCCATGTGGGCCTCCCCAACATGGCAACTTACTTCATTAAAACCAGCCAGATGAAAGTAACATGTAATATGTAACTTAGTGACAGAATGGCATTCCATTACCTTGGTCATAGTCTGTTAGATAGGAGCAAGGCACGAGGGTAGCCCGTGCTGAAGGACAGGGGATTGTGCACAGGTGTGAAGATGATCATGGGGCTGTCTTAGAACCTGCCTGCCACAGGTCTTTCGTTCAGTAAAAACTTATTTTTGAGTGCAGAGTGAGATTTTTGGATAATACTTCTACCTTACTCTTTTCTCTTTCTGAAGTTATAAATAGGCACATTTCAGACATTCTCCCTCTATTTGTGGTTTACTAACCTCTCCTTTAAATTCTGTCTTACTCTCTGCTACATTTTTAGTAATTTCTTAAACTGTGAATTACCACTGACAATTATCTGTTTAGTGTATTTACACGCCGTTAACTTATTTTTTAATATACATACATCATGTGTGTTTATGTATATGTTCAGGTCTGTGTTACTATGTCTATTATTTATTTTTCTCAAATCTACCCAATTATCTTGTCTTTTGTTCTTTAAGTATTTTTGATAGCTTTTTAAATTCCTTTCTATAAGAGATTAAATACACTTATTAAACGTGTCATTTCTTGTAATTCAGAGACCTGGGGTCTTTTTTCTGTAGATTCTGATATTGGCTGTGAAGGCTCATGTTGAATGTAGGAACGTGTTTTCTTCTTCTGACTGACATTAACAGTTAGGTGGCCAAATACACATCCACAGACACACACGTGTGTGTGTGTGTGTGTGTGTGTGTATGTGTTTCTGTGTATTTGTGGATATACATGTGTATGTGTGTGTATGTGAACATGTGAGATATTTCTAACTTAGTAAGAAGATTTCACTGCTACTCATTGTAGAAACTTCTAATATGAGGACTGGGTGGAAGATTAAATATACAAATACAGAATTTTTTTTAGAATTTTGCTTCTTCTATAAGATATTAAGAAAACACAACACTCAATATATAGATGCGGCATACCCAGTGTATAGAGGAAAGCAGTGAAACAACTCTCTTCACATTTCAACCGTATCATTAAAAGGGAGTAACTGCATGAAATGGAACCCTGTTATTACAGGCATCACTGACATTCAGCGATGTGGCTGTGGAGTTTACCTGGCAGGAGTGGCAGCTCCTGGACCCTGCTCAGAAGGACCTGTACCGGGATGTGATGTTGGAGAACTATGGGAACCTGCTGTCTATGGGTGAGGACAGCTCCCTTGTGTCCCTCAGAGGGTGGCTAGTCAGTGGCCTTTCCTTTCTTAGCTGTTGCAAACTTTGGAATGTCTGGTGCACTGAAGTGGTAGATTTTTGGTCCGCTCTGTGCCCCTAGATAAGTGGGTATATTCTCCCTCTCCTGAGAGAAAAACCTTTACTTCGTATGATTGAATACTAGTTTTTGACAAATGTAGCATTCTGTAGTCTTTACAAACCCAATTCCAACTTGGTGAGTCTAAGATTCTGTGATTTCCCATGAACAGGGTATGAAGTTAGCAAACCAGATGCACTCTCCAGGTTGGAACGAGGAGAACAACCATGGACTATCTTAGACAAAAGCCACAGTCGAACGTTTTCAGGTGAGTGAGTGAAAAGCAGCGATGGGGGAAGTCTGTGGAAGTCACAGTCTAGTCAGAGACTGTTCTCAGCTTTGAGGGTGTCTGAGGATACGTAGCAGTGCCTCCACACAGCCCTCTCTCATGTGAATCATCTTTTTCTTTGTAGGAGTTTAGAGAAAAATGTGCCCTGTGTCTCTTCTGTGATCAGATCCCTGTTTTTTTTTTTTTTTTTCTTTTTTTTACATACATCTTTATATTTTTGTTTGCATAGTTTTCTTCTTCATAGCATTCTCAAATCTTTCCCTTCTTCCGTATCTTTCCACCTTTCTTGATATGAAATTCTACCCTCCAGGCCTCTCTCCACAGAGAGAACTTTGAACTCATAACTGTCCTCTCAGTATGGCACCTTCCCTCCACATTGAGCAATAGAGATTTCCCTTCCTGTCATCCTGCCTCACCATGGATATTGTCCTTCCATAGTAAACTGTTCTCTTATGCTTCTGTCTGCGTCCTTGGAACCCTGGTGGTGCAGTGGTTAAAAACTCGGTTGCTAGCCTATGGGTCAGCAGTTCAAATCCACCAGCTGCTCCTTGGAAACCCTGTGGGGCAATTCCAGTCTGTGCTCTAGGGTTGCTGTGAGTCGGAATCTACTTGACGGCAGCAGGTAGTAATAGTGGTATCTGCTTCCTCAACTTCTCTTTTCTTCCAGTCTGAGGTGCTGATTTTCATTTTCTCATTTGTTCTCCTTATCCTTTAAAATTTCCTTCATTCTAGTGAGTTAACCTTTTTCAGTTCCCTAGAGACTTTTAAATTTTTTTAGGGACTTTCAAATTGACATCTTCCTTCATATTGTCCAACAAAAACTTTGTTCTGTATATTTTACTCACTTGAAAAATCTTTTTTAACATTCTGCATTCTCAGATCCAACATAAACCAGATCATAACTAATACCTACCTGAATTTAATTTTTTTGTATATTTACCTTTTCTGATCTTTCTCCTAGTTCATTGTAAATGTCACCAATTTATTCACCTCTGTCCCTCAGGGAACTTTTCCAGTTCCAAAGCTCTATAGGTTAGAATGATTAGAACTTTGTTGTTCCTCTTCTTTTAATATACATGGTCTCTGAACATGACCTTCTGTTCTCTGTCCTCAGATCATATTTATATACTAAAGTTTCACCTCCAGTTAAGATTTTTCTCAAGATTTATAAAGCCTTGTGAATTTCATTTCATGTAATGACCATCTAGGAATTGATGTTTCAGAGTGTTTGCTTAATTATTCTATGCTTCAGTGATATTTCTCATCTTATTAAAGGACAGTACTACCTGTGGCTCAAGACAAATACTTAGCCGTGCCTCTCGATTCCTCACTGTCTTTACCCCAGCCCAATCCCCCAACCCCAGCAGCAATGAATCCATCTGTGAGCCTTCTGTTCCTCCAGAATGAATCCTCATTTCCTCCGCTTCTCCCCATCCTCTCTTTCAAACCGCGTTTAACAATCTACAGCTCCTTTATCTTTTCCCTTCCTTTATTAGTGATTTTACTGAAGTAGAATGTAGGCTGCATAAATATAAGAAATATGTTTGTGTACCACCAATACCTTTAGTTTGTATGTGTGGAATTTGTTTTGTCCCAAATGTAACCTTCTGCATTCTTCACATACCCAACTGTGCCTGCTATATAGTTGTCATTCAGTAAGGATTTGTGGAAAGAATGAATCTATCCTTCACCGGTGTGGAGCACGTGGCGCTCCAGCCTCTGTGGTCTGCTGTTCA
This sequence comes from Elephas maximus indicus, assembly GCF_024166365.1. NCBI lineage: Eukaryota > Metazoa > Chordata > Mammalia > Proboscidea > Elephantidae > Elephas > Elephas maximus. The sequence goes on along the minus strand of NC_064829.1, from coordinate 95,089,090 downwards.
CGGTATTTATATTTTACAGTTTCACTAGGCCTTTCGTAGGAAGGAGCCAATTCTGTATTTACTTGTTTTGTATGTTGTAACCTTGTTCTGTAGTAGTTGCTTTTACTCTTGGGGTTGTGTATATTATTGTGTGTTTACCAGTGTGCACAGAACATTAAACATGGAGTTTTATTTACGTTCATACCATAGGGTTGTCACTGAAGAGCCACCTTACATTAAAAAAAAAAAAAATTTTTTTTTTTTTTTTTTTTAACATCAAAGCACGTTTAAGTCAATTTATTCCTAACAGAGATGATGGAAGGATTCACTGTTCTCTTCTTTCCTAGAAATCTCTAAATTTGGTGATCATCTACCTGAGCACTTGCAAAATGAAAGCAGGGAAGATAGAATGAAACAATGCCAATGCTGTGAACATAATGCATTAGAAATGATTATTTATCAGCATAAGAGTCTTTTTCCCTTAAGGCAAAACCGTGGTATATTTGACTTATACAAAATATCTGTAAAGTTAGATTTAACTTTAATCAAACAGCAGAAACTATGAACTAAACAACTCTGCTGAGCTTAACAGAGGTGAGAAAAATCTTCCTCCATGCTAACCATGAGCAATTTCATATTGAGTCTGAATTCCCTGAGAGTGGGTTATGCAACACTACTAAGTCCCAACTCATTAAGCAGCAGAAGGCTCAAAAGGTAGACACACTGCATGTATGCAGTGATTGTGGGAAAGCCTTCATCAAGAAGTCTTGGCTGGTCAGACATCAGAATTGTCACAAACTGTTTCAGTGCTGTAAATGTTCAAAGCTTTTCCCACAAAGCACAAACTTATTATACATCAAAGAACGCATATGGGAGAGAGGTGGCACGGCTGCAGTGAGTATGGAAAAAAGTTCCCCTACATGTCTTGCCAGGAAACCCTGGTGGTATAGTGTTTGAGAGCTACATCTGCTAACCAAAAGATAAGCAGTTCGAATATACGAGGTGCTTCTTGGAAACTCTGTGGGGCAGTTCTACTCCATTCTGTAGGGTTGCTATGAGTCAGTCCACTCGACGGCAACAGGTTTGTTTGTTTGGTTTTTAACATGTCTTGCCTTCTTAGACACAAAAGAAAACACACAAGAAAGAAACGTGTAGATTCAGGCAAGGTAGAAAACCCTTCCCCAGCGAGCCACGCCTCCTCACCTGCCAGTGATCTCATTCGGGACAAAAAGCCTGTTAGTACAGTGACTGTGCAAATGCCTTTTGTGGCAGCTCAGACCTCAGTGAACACCAGTGGGCTCCTAATAGGAACGTAGTCCTTGTTGGACAGCCTGTTGCCAGAAGGGAACCATGGGGACATAACAAAGCATTTGTACAGCAGAGAGTCCTTATGAATACAGTGAACGTGGTAGTTCCTTCAGTGACCAATTACATCTTATTTTATGCCTCACAAAACCCGTAGGGTAAGCTGAGATAACATTCGCTGAGGACTAGTGATTAGCAAACATTTATACTTCATCGTATGGCTACAAAGTATATCCTGAGGGAAATCATATGAATTCAGGAACTGGGAAAGCCTGACATGCTCATTGTACGTAAATATGTGGATTCATATCATGACGTTATCCAATTTTAACCTAAACACATAAAGTTTGATTGCTGTATTGTGTCAATTAAGTGAATGAAAGTCCAAGTTTATATCAGTAGATGAAATAATGTGAATTTTTTTTCAAATACAGTCTTAATTTTTATTTCTTGCTATCCTTGGGTTCCATGAGCCATCCGTATATCCTTATTTTTATTTTTTTTAACTTTGTTTTTATTCATCGAGCAATCGTTTTTTTTTAATTGTACTATCTTTTATTTTACTTTGTTTTTTTTAAATTATGCTTTAGGTGAAAGCTTACAGAACAAATTAGTTTCTCATGAAACAGTTAATATATATATTGTTTTGTGACATTGGTTGTAATGTGAGATTTTAAAACAGAAGCGATAACCAGTATCTGAAATTGTTACCTGTTAGTTCCTGTGGAGTAGACTGTGAGTCATGTTGACCTCATGTGGTATAAATGAACAGTCACTTAGGAGAGAAACCCTAAGGGGCAATATTGGATTGGTGGGATTTGAACATAGATATTAGTTCAATTTTCCCCAGATCTATGTGAAGGAACAATTGAAAACCAGAATGTCTATCATCAATTTTTTAACTTTATATTATGCAGAGAGACCTATGACACAGTAGACTTAACTTTGAGCCTGTTCATGAATGTAAGGAATATTTCTCACGTACTGTCTTTGTGTTTGGCCGTGTTCCCGGGAGCTGAGGATGCAGTGGTGAATAAAAAAGAAAAAGGTGATGCCCTTTTGGAGACAGCATTGAGTTAGTTGGATTATATTTAAGTGGAGTCTTGACACTCCAGCTAATCTAGTCAGAGGATGATGCAATATCTATATTAAGTAAAACAGACATGGAGTTATTGGTATAAAGGGTTTAGTTAGAAGTTTTCGGAGTTAGAAAATCCTTAAAACTTCTAATGACAGTTTCTTGTCAAAGTCTAGTTGCCGTTGAGTTGATTCCCATTCCTGATGATCTCGTGTGTGTGAGATTAGAATTCTTCTCCCTAAGGTTGTCCGTGGGTGATTTTTTGGAAGTAGATAGGTCTTTCTTTCATAGCAGCTCTGGGTGGACTCGTAAACCTCCAACCTTACGGCTTAGCAGCGAGTGCTCCCAGATTGTTTTTTACCCCCAGAGAGTTTGTTACTTTTGCCCAGGGAATTCCCCATGCTGATTGACATTTCTTGGGTTAGGTGTAAACAACTTGGTTTCATACTTTTGTCAGTCCTAGTGTGGTAACTAACAAGACCTGAGTTGATTGATGGAACCCTGGTGGCTCAGTGAGTAAGAGCTACAGCTGCTAATCAAAAGGTAGGCATTTCGAATCCACCAGCTGCGCCTTGGAAACCCTGTGGGGCAGTTCTGTACTATAGGGTTGCTATGAGTTGGAATTGACTCAACGGCAATGGGTTTGCTTTCTTTTATTATTATCTATAACTTGATAGCAATAATTTATGACTATTTAAATTTTAAAATAAAAAAAATTCAGTTCCTTAGTTGCATTAGCCACATTTCATGTGTTCAGCAGCCATGCGTGACTAGTGCCTCACCAAGTAGACAGCAGAAACAACAAGCAAGATTTTGTCACTCTTTATATGGCTGGAATATGTATACTGAGAGGAATCTGTATTTATAACAAGGGCTTCCTGCTGCACATTGAGCTTTTTTAGATTGTGATGAAGATACACATCACAAGATTCACCAATTAGAACTTGCACATATACAATTCAGTGACTGATTATGTTTTTCATATTCCACCACCATAATCGCTATCATTTTCCAAAATATTCCACCACCGTTAACATAAACTCATTGACCCCAAACAAAAGCTTTGCCCTCTACCTCCCTCCTGCCACTTCTAACCATTAATAATCTTTGGTTTCTATATATTCCCTTATTTCATGTAAGTTACTTCATACAGTAGTTTCCTGTTGCAACTCACTTATTTTGCTCAGCATGATGTTTTAAAGGTTCATCCACCTTTTGTCGTACATCAAGACTGAATTTCTTTTTATGGCTGAGTAATACTGCGTTATATGGATAAACCACATTTTGTTTATCCATTCATCTATTCATGGCCATTTTGGTTGTTTACACCTTTTGGCTATTGTGATGAAAAGTGCTGCAGTGAACACTGGTATAACGTTTTCTGTTCGTGTTCCATCCTTCATTACTGGGTATACCTACGATGGGAATTGCTGTGTCGTGCCCACTTAATTTTCAACATCTCTGACCTAAAGCTTGGTTTAGTGCTCCACTTAACACCCCACACTATAACAGGATGGATTCTGGGCATATTTTTCCAGTGAGTGGGGGATGTCCAGTAAAGATTCAGAAATATATGCTCCAGCAACCTTGCCATCCCTTCTACTTGTCCTCTGAGTCTGCTTGTGTGAGAATCTCAGAATTCTCACTATTCTCACATCAACTGTGAGCATAATCATCAAATTAAATCCAAATCCTCATTTTCGCTGCTGTTCAGCTCTGACGCTAGCCACCCATGCAGTACTTCTGTCTCTGACACTAGCCACTCATGGTTGGGTCAGATCTCACTAGTGAAAAGGACACTGTCCTTGAACCCGAGACCTTGGATGCCTAAAACCTCCCCTTGCTTCTGACCTACAGATTCAGGGTTTTCCCACTATTGCTTCAGAATTTCAGCCACAAGTCTGGGGATGTACTTGCTACAAATTTGGGGGTTTCCTCTACCCCCATAGTATACCAGCCACAAGGTCAGAGTTTCCCAACATCCTTCTGACCTGGTGGCTCACACTAATACCTCGTGTTTCATAATTTGCTAGAATGACTAACATAGAATGACTCACAGTGCTCACGAAAAGTGCTGTCTTTATAATTACAGCTTTGTTATAGCAAAAAAAAGGTACAAAGACATGCATAGATCAGTCTGGTAGGGTTCTCAACAGAAGCTTCCGTAACTGCGGTGCAATGAATTACTTAATATTGCTATGCATGGTCTTATAACTCCTGCACAATGATTAGGTAGGGCTATGCAAATAAGGTACTTATGGTCCACCAAGGGGATTGAATAGCTTGCTAACAATGCAAATAAGGTTCATGAAACCCTTGCAGGGAGGGGGTGGGACCATGCAAAATAAGTATATGGAACCCTAACTAGGGGATTGGTCAGTTTTGCCATCCCACTAGACTTAAAATGCGAGCCAATGACAGCAGGATGGGGGCCTCGCCACCATCAAGAAAGAAGACTCAGAGCGGACCGCATCCTTTAGACCAAGGGTCCCTATGCTGAGAACCTCCTAGACCCATGTACTGTGATAAATCACTTTTATATGGCCTTTCTCACCATGTTATTATAACTCCCACCAAATGACTAGGTGGGGCTGTGGAAATGAGGTGCTTGTGGCCCATCAAAGGGATTGGATGACTAGCTAATAATGTAAATAAAGTGCATGGTACCCTTGTGGGGGTAAGACCGTACAAATAAGGTGTATGGAACCCTATTGAAGGGATTGGTCAGTTTTATCATTGAGCTAGGCTTAAAAAGATAGCCAATCCCAGAGTAGAAAAGGAGCCTTGCTCCCGTCAAGAAAGAAGAGCCAGGGGCAGAGTGCATCCTTTGGACCTGGGGTCCTTATGCTGAGAACCTCCTAGACCCATGTGGTATGATGGATTGCTTTTATATGGCCTTTCTTGCCATGGTCTTGTAACTTCCACTACATGACTGGGTAGGGCTATGCAAATGAGGTGCTTGTGGCCCATAAGGGGATGGGATAGCATACTAATAATGCAAATAAGGTGTACGAAACCCTTGAGCAACTGGGACCATGAAAATAAGGTGTATGGAACCCTTACAAGGGGATTGGTTAGTTTTGCCATCCTGCTAGGCTTAAAAGGAGGCACAGAAAGAGGAGCTGTTACATGGAAGATAGCTAGAGATAGTGGCAATGGAAGACAGTGAGAGATGGCAGCATAGCAATAGCAAGAGCAGTAGTGGCTTGAGGCAACAGGAACCAGGAGACTGGTGTGAGACAGCTTTGGTGGGACTTGCCAACCCATGGAGCTGAGAGTAGTAATAGAGCCCAGTGGCAGCAAGGCCCTGAGCAGGGCCCAGCTGCAGAGGGCAAGAAGAAGCTGTCCTGATCAAGAACTAGTACTCTGAGTTGTTTCTGTTACTTCTGAGTCATTCCTGATACCAAATTGTACCCTGTTATTTTTCTAATAAACCGCTTAATTGTAAGTATGGCTTGTGAGCTCTGATAGATGTTGCAGTGAGTTATGGAACCCAAAGATTGGAGGGAGTACTGAGGGGAGTGGCAGTAGTTGATGTTAAAGATGAGGGAGTGGGACAGCAGTTTGAAAAACTTGGACATTTGGAACATCTTTAACCTCTGTCTCATAGGAACCACCATTGTGCTGGTCCTTATAAAAGAAATTATTCATTTACTTAATGTCAGAATGGTGGGATTTGCTGTAACAGCCCAAACTCACTGGAATATATGGTTTTGGAAAAAAGGTGGTAAGTGGGAGAATGAGAAACCTTTGAATCTGGATGGGATAAAAAACATCCATGGGTTGAAAAAGCAGCTATTACGTGTGTTTGCATGAAATCAGTTACCCAAGGCAAAAGCTATCCGTGGAAAGTAGGAGTGGCAGGTCTGACTCCTGAGGGATTGGCTATTTGGGTACATAAGGAAATACAGAGTGATAAGGAAAGGAAGAGACATAAAATTTCTTGGCTGCTGTTACCAGTGATAGCCGCAATGGCAGGGAAAAAGAATGTAGGGGTGAATTGGAGCACTTAACCAAGCCTAGATCCAGTCTGGTCGTAGCTATGGCTACTAGTCTCAGGGTCGACCGGGAAAGGAAAAATTGTGTTAGAACAAAGGAAATATTGCTATGACTGCTGATCACCAGGAATGTAGTTGGGAGGGGAACGGGCAAAATCAAGAAATGACTGAAACTAGGGTGTATAAGGTAAAGGAGTTGCTTCAGTTTGTAGATGGGTATCATCAGATTTTGGAGGACTGTTACTCAAATGGATTGTGAGAGTGACTAATTTAAGGGCAGTGTCTAGTTTTGAATGCTGCAGAATGGAAGAGTATGTTTGGGTAGATGCAAGACCCACAACTCATTATGGAACAGTCATGAATGACGATATAAGATACAGGTACAGAGCTGGTTAACCCAAAGGGTACAGCCAGCCTGAAGGATAAAATTTGCAGTGAGATTTGTTTACCCTGAGAAGAGAAACTGCACTTTTCCACTCTGAATAGTCAAGGGAACACTCCAGAGGAAGCAGCTTATGTGCTGCTTATGCAAGTCATGGCTTTATGATGATCAGAATATTTACCCAATGAGTATGCCCTTGACACAGATCACGGCAGATATGGTAATCAAGGAAGCCCCTTCTACATGGGTACTCCATATAAACTTGCTACTGTGAAACAAAGCAATAATCTGAGAAGCCTTGTCAGATCTGTTGGCGTAGCTTCCTTGCATTGGTCTTACAGATGCACGAATATAAGAGTGATTCATAGGATAGTGGGAAGAGGCAATGGGGAAAGAACTTACTGCAGCAGGGTGGAGATTTTTAAATGGTTACTAAGAAATGGGATGAGTATAGTGGACATTGATGGACAAAGTTTCTAATGCTTCACAACAGGAGGTTGGGTGGGCCAAATGGAAACTCGTACTGGTGCCCCAACATTGAAGAGGCCTGAACAAGTGTGTTCTATTTATCACAGTTGGGAGGAAATTAGTAATGGGAAGTCCCACCTAGGACCATTTGGAGCAGAAGCTCAGCTAGGCAGTCAAAATAAGGGTTGACAAGGGGCCAGTGTCTTCTGGTTCAGTCCCACAGGTGACACCAGGCCCTATGTACATGTGTCAGTGAAATGGCTGAGGGGTGGGGAAGAGACAGGAGCCCAATGCCCTGTAATCCCCAAGCCTGTCAATAAAATCTTGAAGGGGCCTAAGGTTAAACTGGAGGGATATGGGAATGCAGATGGGACTAAGGTGAAAGTTTAGATGAGAACTGGAAAATATAACAAATCTTGTATGAAGCAGTTGCATCTCCTTTACCTGAGTGTATCATTGGTATGGATATTATATCTAATAGGGGCACACACCTTCTATCTGATAATGTAAAGTTGAAGGTGTGTAAATCTGACTTTATGGCAATATTGATTGGACATGCTAAATGGGAACCATTTAGAATTGCCCTAACCACTTAGGTTGTTAATGTGAAACAACATAGAATTCCTGGTGGACAAAAGATTATTGCTTTGATGAAAGACATGTGGTAGGCCAGAGTGTTGGTACCAGCAGATTCTCTGTATAATAGCCCTGTATGGTCTGTGAAAAAGGCAGGTGGCTTATGGAGGCTGACAGTAGACTATTGAGGCCTAAATAAATAATGCCACCTGTGGCTTCAGCTGTTCCAGACATGGTATCAACAATGCAGAAGATACAGAAGGCTAAGGACTGGTATCCAGTGACTGATCTCGAAAATGACTTTTTCTCCATCGTAGTCTTGGAAAAGAGCCAGCTGTGATGGTTAAGATTGTGTGTCAACTTGGCTGGGCCTTGATTCTCAGTGTTTTGACAGTTGTACGATGTTGTGATTCACTTTCCTGTTGAAATTTTTTTTTTTTAATAATTTTTATTGTGCTTTAAGTGAAAGTTTACAAATCAAATCAGTCTCTCACATAAAAACTTATATACACCTTATTACATACTCCCAGTTACTCTCCTGCCAATGAGACAGCCCACTCCCTCCTTCCACCCTCTCTTTTCGTGTCCATTTTGCCAGCTTCTAACCCCCTCTACCCTCCAATCTCCCCTCCAGGCAGGAGATGCCAACGTAGTCTCAAGTGTCCACCTGATCCAAGTAGCTCACTCCTCACCAGCATCCCTCTCCAATCCATTGTCCAGTCCAATCCATGTCTGATGAGTTGGGTTCGGGAATGGTTCCTATCCTGGGCCAACAGAAGGTTTGGGGGCCATGACCACTGGGGTCCTTCTAGTCTCAGTCAGACCATTAAGTCTGGTCTTTATGAGAATTTGGGGTCTGCATCCCACTGCTCCTCTGCTTCCTCAGGGCTTCTCTGTTGTGTTCCCTGTCAGGGCAGTCATCGGTTGTAGCTGGGCACCATCTACTTCTGGTCTCAGGATGATGTAGTCTCTGGTTCATGTGGCCCTTTCTGTCTCTTGGGCTTGTAATTACCTTGTGTCCTTGGTGCTCTTCATTATCCTTTGATCCAGGTGGGTTGAGACTCATTGATGCATCTTAGATGGCTGCTTGCTAGCGTTTAAGACCCCAGATGCCACTTCCTGTTGAAATTTAATATGTGATCACCCCCATGATGGGATCTGCTGAGTGGTACCAGTGGGGGTGGGGTTTGTGGCGACTCACCACCCCCTCTGCCTTCAGTCTCTTTGCCTTCCCCCATCTCCTTCCTTTTTCCTGGTCGCCTTGCAAAGGTTGTTGGCTTGTTCTGGACCCAACAGCTGTCTCTTGTCTGACCTCTGGTTCTTGGGACTTGTGCTAGCAGCTGACCTGTCCATCTTGGGGTTTGCCAGTCTTCATGGCCTGCAAGCAAGAGTCCTGCTCCCCGACCTGCCTATTTTGGGTTTGCCAGCCCCTGCAGCTGACTCAGGAGAAACCTTGTGGTCTTGCCCGTGGACCTTGCGGATTCCTTGACTGTCACAACTGGTGAGCACGATCCCTGCTCTCCAACCTGCTCATCTTGGGTTCACCAGCCTCTGTGGCTCTGTGAATTGGGAAGGGACTCTATCCAGATCCAAGGACTTGGGACATTCCAACCCCTACAATCACATGAGCTGTTTCCTTAATATAAGTCTTTCTTCTAAATATTTATACACATTACTGGTTTTGCTTCTCTAGAGAACCCAGCCTAAGACACCGGCCACAGTTTGCTTTATGTGGGAAGGATTCCAATTTACATTCACTCTATTGCCACAGGGTTACTTGAATTCATCAGTTTACTGTCATAGTTTGGTTAGAAGAGACTTGGACTTGGTGCAGATCGCAAGTGTAATGATATGTTACATTGGTGATACTGTGTTAATATCAAACACTGAAGAACAAGCTAGGGCTAATGTGAATACAGTGATGGCCCACATGACCAACAGAGGCTGGATAATAAATCCAGCAAAAGTCCAGGGCCCTGCTGAAGCAGTGAGGTTCTTGGGAATAACTTGGGCAGGAGCCACCCATGACATTCTGCAGGCATCCAAGAATAAGTTGCTGTTCCTACCTATCCCCCAAACTAAGCAGGAGACCCAACATTTGGTTTGTCTTTTGGGATTTTGAAGAAAACATATTCTACATCTGAGAATATTACTGGCTCCCATCCACAAATCTACTCAGAAGAAAACTGCATTTGAATGGGGGCCAGAGCAACAGCAGGCTATGTCTGAATTACAGAAAGCAGTCTCATTCTCCCTGGCTTTAGGCCCTTACGATCCATATTCAAACATGACTTTAGAGGTGTCTGTCACATGTGCTTATGCAGACTGAAGCTTATGGCAAAACCCTGAGAATGCTGTGCTATGGCGACTGCTAGGATTTTGGACTAAAAGGTTTCCAGATGCTACAGCACAATACACAGCATTTGAAAGGCAATTACTCGCCTGCTATTGGGCATTGATTGAGATTGCTTCAATGACAGAAGGACATAAAATTATCATGAGAAATACCCATAATGTCTTGGGTGATGTCAGAGAAATAATCTAATAAGAAAGGCAATACCCAAAATTGTTCCATAATAAAACTGAAATGGTTCATGTAAGAACAAGTTGCTGAGGGAATGTAGGGAGGCACCCACTGTATCCATGAGCAGGTAGTCTCTTTTCCCATAGGTCCTAGCCTGAAACCACCTGAGAAGCTGCCAGTGCTCATTACTACGTGGACAGCCCTCTATGAACAACTCTCTGTGGACCAGCAGAAGGCTGCTTTGTTCATGGATGGCAGTTCCAGGTTACATGGACAACATTTGATGTGGAAAGCTGCTGCATTAAGACCGACAGATGAAAAAACCCCCTGATTAAAGAAGATAAGAACAGGTCAGCTCAGTGCACTTCCTAGCTGTGATGGAAGAATTGAGCAGTTGTGAGAGCCCATATGTTTGGATTTTTACCGACTCATGGGCAATAGCCAACGACCTGGCTGTATGGTCAGGGAAATGGGCAATAGAAAATGGGACTATAAAGGGGACAGTAGTGTGGGGTATGGACCTATGGAAAGCACTCTGGGAATTTAGAGGGTACATTAGAATGGGACACGTTGATGCCCATCAGAAGAACCCCCTTACTGGATTAGAAGGTGATTGGAATTGGCAAGTGGACCTGCTGGTATGCTCACTTGAGGTGGCCAGTTGGGTCCGTGACATGAGTAGACATGGGGGTGCTGTAACAATGCAGAGATGAGCCGAATCTAGACACATCCCTTTTGCACCCTCTGAGTCATAAAATGCCAATAAGGACTGCTCTGTACACTTACCAGCGATAAAGGTTGCAGATGGCTACGGCATACATTCCCTAGGAGGGGTGAGGGGAGGCCTTGCACATAGCTGGCAACTATTGAACTAATGATGCCAGTGGCACCAGGTAACTGCAAATGGGTCCTCACAGGAATAGATACTCTGGACTTGGCTTTGCATACCCCATGACGGATACAAATGCCAAAAACACCAGAAAGGTATTGGAGCAAAATATACTGTACCAATTTGGAACACTGAGTTGTATTTCATCAGACCAAAGAACATACTTTAGAGCTCACAGAGTGCAGCAGTGGGCCAAGAAACATCATATTAAATGGACATACCATGTTGCATACCACCTTGGAATGGGCAGTTGAAACATTTGTTATCTAAAATGGGGAGAGATAAAGGCATGAAGAGCTGTCTCACACACCTTCATGAGTGTGTGCTTATACTCAGCGTGAGAGGGCAAAGGCAGGACCACCACTGGACAGATTCCTGGGCTTCTCTGGGGGATCTGGGGAAGAGGGGTAGGGGAGGACACTGGTGTCACTACCATTCTTCCCCACATAACCTAAAACTTTTTTGCTACTGGATGCTGTGGTCCCAGGACCAGGGATGCAGCTGCAGGTACTGGAATCAGGTGAGCCCTAAGCAAGAAACTGTAACTATACCCCTGAACTTGTATGCCGGAATTCCCAAGGGCCTAATAGAATTGATTGTACCATCCCCCAACCTGGCAAAATTGAAGTTGACTGAATACTGCTGTATTGCCTAGTGAGTGAGATAGGCCATTAGTGTTTACCTATGTAACCCTACCCAACGTGAATGAGAGTGGACTGAGGTGGAAGCACTTGCTACCAGCATTCTGGACTGGCACAGCAACTGAAACTGATGTCCCTTTGTAATAATGGTGTGGTAGAGGTATCTGACTTCCTCTATCTTCACAAAGGGGAAGGAGAATTAAGATCAACAGCCCACGGATGATTCCTCTGAGGCATAAGTCAGGAATGCCCCTTCGCTCCTTAGTCTTTACCAATTCTGATACCAGCTATCTCTCCCTTGACACTCTACTTCTCTACTGAGTTCAATAATTCATTGCAGTGGCCACACAGAGCTCGCAGACAATGCTTACAATTATGGGGTTTATTAGGGAAGCAGCAGGTTGCAGTTCAGGTTCAGGAATGCTCAGGATACAGTTCTTCCATCAGGATAGCCTCTTCTCAGCCGTGCCTGCAAATACACTTCTCTGGCCCTCAGCCTCAGCCCTGCTCAGGCAAGTGTAACAAAGCTCTTGTAGCTCTGCCTGTAAGTGCCCCAAAGAACTCCACCGTGCCAGTAAGCTTTGGCCCAAAGGCACTCAGCTCTAGCTCTGTGGGTTGGTAAACTTAACTCCACGAAGTTCCAGGAGGCACCCTACTCCACCAGCAAGCCTCCTGTCCAAAGGCACTTAACTTTTCCATTCCATGGGCTCTCAGACCACCACACCATCTCCTGCCAGTCTCCTGCCAATCTTCCTCTGCTGCCACCATTTCTCTGCCACTACTTCTTGCCATGTTCATTGTTACAGTGTACTCTCTCTCTCTCTCTTTCGTACTCCTGTTTCCAGGAACTACCCGGCACAGGGAACCTGGGTCCAAAGGACAAGTTTTAACTTCTGGTTCTTCTTCCTTGGTGGTGGTGAGATCCTCCACTCTCACCTCTGGAATGGCTCATTTTAAGCCTAAAGGGACGGCAAAACTGATCAATCCCCTTGTTAGGGTTCCGTACACCTTATTTGCATAGTACCACTCTATCATTGTGTGTGAGTTACAAAGACAGTGGTTAGAAGGGCTGTTTTAAGTAATTCACTACACTGCACTGATGAAGATCAAAGACTACAGCCTTCAATATGGATTACACCTCAACATAAAACACAAGTTCCCACAACTGGACCAATAAGCAATATCATGATAGAGAAAATATTGAACTTCTTAAGGATTTCATTTTACTTGGATCCACTGTCTACACCCTGGAAGCAAAAGTCAAGAAATCAAACGATATATTGCATTGGTCAAATCTGCTGCAGAAGGCTTCTTTAAAGTGCATGTGATGAGACTATGTGGGCAACTCTTGTCTGTAGGCCAGATGAGAAGGAAGAAGGGGACAGGAACTGGTTGAATGGACACAGGGAATACAGGGTGGAGAGAAGGAATGTCCTGTCTCGGGGAGAGCAGCTAGGAGTACATAGCAAGGTGTGTATAACTTTTTGTATGAGAGACTGACTTGATTTGTAAACTTTCACTTAAAGCACAATAAATTAATTAATTAAAAAAATAATAAAGTGCATGTGAAGCCTGGACAGTGAATGAGGAAGACCAAAGAAGAATTTATGCCTTTGAATTATGGTGTTGGTGAAGAATATTGAATATACCGTGGAATGCTAGAAGAACGAACAAATCTGTGTTGGAAGAAGTACAGCCAGAATGCTCCTTAGAAGCAAGGATGATGAAACTTTATCTCACGTACTTTGGACATGTTATCAGGAGGGACAAGTCCCTGGAGAAGGACATCATGCTTGGTAAAGCAGAGGGCCAGTGAAAAAGAGGAAGACCCTCAATGAGATGGATTGACACAATGGCTACAACAATGGGATCAAAGATAGCAATGATTGTGGGTATGGCACAGGACTGGACAGTGTTTCATTTTGTTGTACACAGCACTGTGAATCAAAACTGACTTGATGGCACATAACAACAGGACAATAAGGAAAATTCCATTGTCTGTGCTCCTGCCAAAGTCTCAGACCCTTGCCAGCCTGTGTAGGCGGACAAGGGTTTGCTTGATGAGCAGAGAAGTAGAAGCTGTCACAGAAGTAAGTAAAACTTCTTTGGAACTCTTCGTAGTCAGGAGAAAAACAGGCCAGTGTGTATTTTGTTGTTGAATCATGGCAAGGGAGGTGTGTGGACATGATGTAATGAGGATCCATGGAATTCCTTGTGGGGAGTGTTGGGGTCAGGTTTTTGTGGCAAGTAGGTGAGAGTTGTTGCCTTTGGGGTCAATCAGGAGGGACACACCTTTGTGCAATGATTAAGGCTGTCTCAATTGTCAGGGTATGGGGTCTTTGTAGATCTCTTTGATTGTAAGGGGTGGATGTGGTATTTACAATGAATATGGTGTTTAGAAAGGGTTTGGGATTTAATATGAGGCTCAGTGAATTTGGAGCCGGAGGGGTGGACATCGTATGGGGTATCTGGTCCAGGTTTCACATTAATATGGGACTGGGGGTAGTCTGTTTCTGTGCTGCAGAGGCTTGTGAGGCTTGAAACTTTGGAAACCTAGGATCCATGGCTGGTGGTTGAGCTGAGGTTGGAAACTCAGCTGCTGGATCAGAGGTGGTTCAGTCCCCAGGCAGTCATTTGAAATTCTTGATTTAGATAATCCTAATTGTTTCCTTCTCTAGTCTATGGATTGGCTAAGTACAGGCCTAGGGACTAATCCACCCATCCATCTGTCTAGGGCTGCTTTCGCGCTGCAAAGGTAGATTTGAGTTGTGTCGGAGACCTTATGGCCCACAAAGCTTGCCATAAATTAACTTTTTGCTTTGCCGACAGAATCTCTGTTTTGTTAATTATTCATCCCTCTGAGAATATGACCCTTATCCTAGTTTATTAATAAGTCTTATATCCTGGTAAGCCCTTGTTTGTCCAATTTCATTTCCTACTGCTAGTGTTAGAAATGGCATGGAGGTGAGTTTGGGTATATGGCTAAATTCTACCTAAGTATGTATAGGGTTGCTATGAGTTGGAATTGACTTGACAGCAGTGGGAGGAGGAGATGTATGTAATAATCTACTTAGGGAGGTTCCTTGGTGTAATGAGGTGTAAACAGTCGCCTAGATTCCTAAAAGATAAGAATCAGAATCAGCACAAAGCTGGTTCCTATGAGGTGGAGGACACACATACCTCTTCTGCTCTCCAGTTTTTTCACCATTTCTGACACCAGTCGTTCCTACGATGGCACTCTATACGTCTCTGCTTCTTTTGATAATTTGTTGCAATGGCCACAAGAACTCACGAACTGTACTTACAATTAAGTGGTTTATTAATGAATGTGGTACAATGGATCATTTTATATGGCCTTTCTCACCATGGTCTTATAATTCCCACCAAATGATTGGGTGGGGCTATGCAAATACAGTGCTTGTGGTCCACCAAGTGGATTGAACTGCTTGCTAATAATGCAATTAAGGTGCATGACACCCTTCTGGGAGTGGGGCCATGCAAATAAGGTATATGGAACCCTAAAAAGAGGATTGGTTAGTTTTGCTGTCCCACTAAGCTTAATATAAGCCATCACAGAGGCAGAAAGGGAGGACCTTGCTATCACTAATAAAGAAGAGCCAGGAGTGGAGCACATCCTTTGAACCTGGGGTACCTGCACTTAGAACCTCCTAGACCCAGGAGACAGAAAGCTGTAGCATCAGAGATGGTACAAGATGGTGAGATGTGGTGGCAAGTGCAGAAGAGAACCAACAGCAGCAGAAACAGGAGACTGACAGGAGATGGCACGGTGGGCTTCCCAGCCCACGGGGTGAGAAAGCTGATTGCCTTCGGGCAGGAGGCTTGCTGGCAGAGTGGGTTGCCTCTGGGCACTTGATGCAGCTAGGCCTGGCTTCCCACAGAGCAAGAGAGCTGAGTGCCTTCTGGCAGGATGCTTGCTGGTGGAGTGTGGTGCCTCTGGGTACTTATCAGTGGACCTAAAGAGCTTTGTAATACTTTCCCAAGCAGGACAGAGGCCAGGCAGGCCCAAAAAGTCCGAAGGGCTGAGAGGTGGAGTGCCAAGAGGCCAATTGCCAGAGAGAGGCCTGCCTGTGGGCACAGCTGAAAAGTTGTCCTGACCAAAGAACTGTAACCTGAGTCGTTCCTGGTCCTGAATTGTAACCTGTTACTTCTCTAGTAAACCCCATAATCGTACTATCTGTGAGTTCTTTGTGACCATTGCAACGAACTATCCAACCCAGCAGAGAAGTAGAGTGCCATGGTGGGAATGGCTGGTCTCAGAATTGGCGAAAAGATTGGAGAGAATAGGTAAGTCTGACCTCACTTCATAGCTTTGGGCTGATGCTGGTCGTGATTCTCTCTCCCCATCATGACAGTAGAGGAGGTCAGACACTCCCACCGTGGCTTTTTTACACCTTGCTAGTCCAATCAAAAAACTTACTTTTCACAATCTACTGTTACCTTCTTTATGACTTTCCTTGCTCTTTTTCAGTGGTTTACAAAACTAGAATGTAGGGTCCGTAAACATGAGGAATGTGTTTGTGTATCCCTAAATGAATAATTTCTTTTATAAGGATCAGCACAAAGCTAGTTCCTATGAGGTGGAGGTTAAAGATGTCGTAAATGTCCAACTTTTCCAAACTGCTGTACCACTTCATCATCTCATATCAGCTACTCCCCCTCCCCTCTCTCGCTCCCGTCTTTGGGTTCTGTAATTCACTGTAACATCTCATAGAACTCATGAACTGTACTTAAAGTTAAGTGGTTTATTAGTGAAGTAACAGGGTACAACTCCGGATTGGGATCCACCTGGAAGTAACAGGACAACAATTCAGGATGAAGTTCCTCAATCAGGACAGCTTCTTCTCACCTTCTGCCACTGGACCCTGCTTGGGGCCTCCTGTCCGAGTGTTACGCCCCTTAGCTCCATGATTTGGCAAGCCCCACCACAGCCAACTCATGCTGGTCTCCTGATTCCTACTGTCCTGCACTCTCATCTCTTGCTGTCTTCTGTGCTACAGGTTTTTCCCTCTGTCTCCTGGATCTAGGAGGGTCTCAGTGCATTGATCCTGGGTCCAAGAACGTGCTTCACTCCTGGCTCTTCTTTCTTGGTGATCGTGAGGTCCCCCTGTCCGCCTCTGGGCTGGCTCATTTTAAGCCTAACAGGGTGGCAAAACTGACCGATCCCCACACTAGCATTCCATGTGCGTTATTTGCATGGTCCCACCCCCACAAGGGTGCCACACACCTTATTTACATCATTAACAAGCTTTCTAATCCCTTTGGTGGGCCACAAGCACCTCATTTGCATATTTGCACCCAGTCATTTGGTGGGAGTTACAAAAAAATGTAGCTTGGAGGGCCGCATTAAGTAATTCACTGCACCACAATCCTCAACAACTTTACCATGTATATGTGAAAATTATTTTCTTCCAAATGTTACATTTTGCATTCTTCATATACCCAACTGTGGCTAGTACATAGTTGTTTTTCACTAAGGATTTGTGGAGTGAATGAATCTGCCCTTCACCAGTTAGGATCAGGAGGCCCTCCAATCTCTGCGGTCTGCTGTTCACAATGACTTGCTTTTATATTACAGTCTTTGCATGTCTTCTAAGGCCATATTTAAGAAGCAGCCAAATCTGTGTTTATTCATTATGTATTGTCTAACTTTGTTTCTATACTAACAGCTTTTATCATTTGGATTGTTTATACTGTTGTTTTTTTTAAGTAGTATGCAAGGAACAGTAAGTATAACATTTTATTCACACATATCATAGGGTTTTCATTAATGAGCTGTCACATCAAAGCATTTTTTAAATAGCTTTATCCAAATCAAGGTGATGGAAAGATTCATTGTTCTTTTCTTTTCTAGAAATCTGGAAAGTTGATAATCTGCATGTGCACTCACAAAATGAAAGCAGAGTGGATAGAATGGAACAATGCCATGAACATAATGCATTGGAAAATACCATTCATCAGCACAAAAGTAATTTTCCTTTAAGGCAAAATCATGGTGTCTTTGATTTAGATGAAAAAATCGTGAATTCAAAATTAACTTTAATGAACCAGAACAGAAGCCATGGAGTAAACAACTCTGCTGAGCTTCACAGAGACGAAACCTTTCTCCATGCTAACCATGAGCAATTTCATATTGAAACTAAATTTCCTGAAAGCCAAAACCACAACAGTAGTAAGTCCCAAATCATTAAGCCCCAGAAAGCTCCCAAAGTAGAGAAACCACATGTACGTAGTGAATGTGGGAAAACCTTCATCAAGAAGTCTTGGTTCATTCATCATCAGATCATTCATACAGAAGAGAAACCCCATAGATGCAGTCTTTGTGGGAAAGCCTTCTCCAAAAAATTCAAGCTCACTGAACATCATCAGAGTAGTCACAGAGGAGAAAAACCATATAGATGCATGGAATGTGCCAAAGCATATCTCTGTAAGTCACAGCTCAATAAACATCAGAAAACTCATATGGCAGAGAAACCCTATATATGCAGTGGGTGTGGAAAAGGCTTCATCCAGAAGAGAAATCTCATTATCCATCAGCGAACTCATACTGGAGAGAAACCATACAAATGCAGTGAATGTGGAAAAGACTTTATCCAGAAGGGAAACCTCATTATCCATCAGCGAACTCATACTGGAGAGAAACCCTTTGTATGTGGTGAATGTGGAAAAGGCTTCATCCAGAAGGGAAGTCTCATTACTCATCAGCGAACTCATACTGGAGAGAAACCCTATGTATGTGGTGAATGCAGTAAAGGCTTCAGCCAGAAGTCACGCCTCATTGCACATCAGAGATTTCACACGGGAAAGAGTCCCTTTGTATGCAGTGAATGTGGAAAACCTTTTTCCCAGAAGTCAAGTCTCATTGAACACCAAAGAATTCACACAGGAGAGAAGCCCTTTCAATGCAGTGAATGTGGGAAAGCTTTTGCTGCGAAGCAAAGGCTCATTATACATCAAAGATCTCACACAGGAGAGAGACCATATAGCTGCAACGAGTGTGGAAAAACTTTTGCCTATGTGTACTGCCTTGGTAAACATAAAAGAATACACACAAGAGAGAAATGTGTAGATTCAGTCAAGGCGGAAGATCCTTCCAGAGCAAGTCACAGCTCATCTCATACCAGTGATCTCATGCAGGACAAAAGCCCTGGTAATGTGACTATGCATATGCCTTCTGTGGCAGCTCAGACATCAGTAAACATGAGCGGGCTCCTATCAAATAGGAATGTGGTCCTTGTGGGACAGCCTGTTACCGGAAGTGAACCATCAGGAGATAACAGAGAATTTGTACAGCAGAGAAATCTGATGAATACCGTAAATGTGATAGTGCCTGTGAATGCAGTGAGTGTGGTCGTGCCTTCAGTGACCAATTACGTCTTATTTTATGCACCACAAAACCTGTAGGGTAAACAGATATATTTACTGGGGTTAGTGATTAGCAAAAATTTCTACTTCATTGTATAGCTACGAAGTGTATCCTGAGGGAAATTATATGCAGGAACTGGGAAAGCCTGATAGCTCACTGTACATAAATATGTGCATTGGTATCAAGACAATCTGATGTTAAACCAAGTGCATACATATTGATTGCTTTATTGTGTCAATTGAATGAAAGCATCACTTTATGTCAGTGGATGAAATAAGTACTGTGAATTTTTAAAACGGAAAAGAATCGGTACCTGGAATGTTGCTTCTTGTCGTTAGTTTCTGTGGAGTGGATTCCCATTCATGGTAACCGCATGTGCTGCAAATGAGAAACCACTTAGGAGAGAAACCGTAAGGGGTAGTATTGGATCGGTGGGATTTGGGGCACATATTTATTGGCTCACTTTCCCAAGATCACTGTGAAGGTTCATTTGGAAGTGAGAATGTCTACCATGAACTTTCAGAAGTTTATATTTTGCACTTTAGAAGTTTATATTTTGCACAGGGATCTATGAAACAGTAGCCTTGCATTGAATCTATTCGTTAATGTAATGAAAATTTGTCACATATTGCCTTTGTACCTGGGCCTGTTTCCAGAAGCTGAGAATACAGTGGTGAATCAAAAAGAAAAAGTCAACACCCTCTTGGAGAGAGCATTGAGTTAGTTGGATTATATTTAAGTGAAATCTTTATACTGCAGGTCATCTAGTCAAATAGTATAATAGCTACGTTAGGTGAAACAGACATGGGTTAATTGGTACAAGGTGTTTAATTAGAACTTTTAGGAGTTAAAAAACCCTAAAAACGTGTCATGACAATTTCTTGTTGTTTTCCACTTGTAAAGATGTAGGGGCAGTGTCTGACCTCTTCAAACTTTACAAATGGGAAGGAGATTAAAAAGCAACAGCCCAAGGCTGATTGTTACAGGCAGAGATCAGACATGCCGCCTGTCTCTGCCATCCTTACCAATTCTGACACCAGCTGGTCCTCCCACTGCACTCCCAGTTTCTCTGCTGGGTTCAATAATTCACTGCAGTGGCCACACACAACAGACAATTCTTAAGAATTATGGGGTTTATTAGGGAAGTAACTTTGGACATGAGAGCCTTGCAGATTTGACACCTAACTACAATGGGGGTAACTGGACCCTGTGGTGGTAGGGGCCAAGTTGTCTCTTGGTTGACAAAGACAAGCTGAATGTGGTTACCGTAATGGACAGCGGAGTCAAAGCAGTAATCAGAATAGTCTGACTCGTATGGACTTAGCATTGACTGCTTAGTCACGGTGTTCCTAGGAGTGAAATAGATAGGAAATCCACTAAATATTTACTTGATTTGTACAAGTAGAAGAATTCTAGGTCAAGTGAACAGCAGCCTAACACGAATCGCCAGAATAAATAATCACAGCCCCTTAATCAGTTCCCAGACTTGAGCAAGTTTAAAGACCCACAACCCCTTGAATGAAGGGGAGGCTGAGTCCCCTTGAGAAAGGACCTCAGTACACTGCCAAAAATTTATACTGTTAATCTTTCGCCCAGCCTTCCCCAAAGGGATCTACAGCCTTTTACAAGAGTGACTGTTCATTGGGGAAAAGAAAATAATCAGACTTTTCGGGAATTCAAGGAAATACCTCACCCAGTTGTGGAGGCTGGCAAGCCCCAAATCCATGGGTCAGGCATACGCTTCTCTTGACACATGGCTGCCGAGGCTGAGGAACCCAAATTGGCAGGCCAGTGACAAGCTGCTGACTTGCAAGGCTGTGGAAGCTGGCAAGTCAGGTCAGATGATAGGCTTCTGGCCCATGGAGCTGTGGAAACTGGCAAATCCCAGAATCAGCAGGTCAGACTGCAGGCTGGTGGCTCAAGTCCTAAGAACTGGAGGTCAGATGATCATAAACCAGATGCAGGATGCTGAGTGAGAGAGAACTTCCCCACATAATTTACATATATTTCCGGTCAAGGAAACTTCCTGCTGTTTGAGAAGGCAGTGACTTGAGTCATGCCTTTTAGTAAGGGCGGTGACTGGGGTAAGGATAATGACTTGAGTCCCACCCTCTAGTAAGGTGACGGCTCAAGATACATCCCTAATCCTGCTTCATTAACACGACCACATGCATAGAGGCTAGGATTCACAAAACCAAAACAAAACCCGTTGCCATTGAGTTGATTCTGACTCATAGTGGTCCTACAGGACAGAGTAGAACTGCTGTATAGTATTTTCAAGGAATGGCTGGTGGATTCAGACTGCCGACCTTTTGGTTAACCAAACCCAGTGCCATTGAGTCGATTCCGACTCATAGCGACCCTATAGGACAGAGTAGAACTGCCCCATAGAGATTCCAAGGAGCACCTGGCAGATTCAGAATGCCGACCCTTTGGTTAGCAGCCGTAGCACTTAACCACTACACCACCAGGGTTTCCGCTTTTGGTTAACAGCCGAGCTTTTAACCACTGTGACACCAGGGCTCCAAGGATTCACAGCACATCACAAAATGGAGGACAACCACACAGTACTGGGAACCATGGCCTAACCAAGTTGACACATAACCCAAATGATCACAGGTTCCATATACCTTATTCTCATAGTCCCACTCAATCATTGTGTGTGTCACAAACACCATGGGTAGAAGGACCATTTTAAGCAATACATTGCACTGAATCATCACAAGTTATTACTGTGAAGTTATTTATATTTGATGGGTATAAATACTCAGAAAAACTATCAAAGAATTTAATTAGTGGAGAAATAAAAAAAACTATCAAGAATTTTATTTTCTACCTGGAGAGATAAGACATTGGGATTAAAAAAGAACTTATTTGTTTTTTAGGATGCTTAAGCACCATTAAAAGGATTCTTTACCCCAAAATTGGGGAGTAGTGCAAAGAGTTAATGCACTTGGCTGCTAACCTGAAAAGCTAGAGGTTTGAGTTTACCCAGAGGCCTGGCTATCTACTTCCGAAAAATCCTAGGGAGCAGAAATCTACTCTCACACTCATGCGGTCACCATGAGTGGTGTGGTGTGATGGATCACTTTTGTTGCCTTTCTTGCCATGGTCTTGTAACTCCACACCCACCAAATGATTGGGTGGGACCATGCTAATAAAGTATATGGAACCCTAATGAGGGGATTAGTCAATTTTGCCATCCTGCTAGGCTTAAAAGAGAGCCAATTCCCGGCCCATGGAGTGAGACAGCTGAGTGCCTTTCGGCAGGAGGCTTGCTGGTGGAGTAGGGTGCCTCAGGGCACTTGGTGGAGCTAGATTTGCTGGTCCACAGAGCTAGAGCTGAGCGCCTTTGGTTTAGGCTTACTAGCAGAGTGGGGTTCCTCTGGGTACTTATCCAAAGGCTTTGTTACCCTCTCATGTGGCTGGATGTCTTTCATCAATCAGGAAGCCCATGGAACTTCTGTGTCCAGAGTTTTATTGGCTTAATTTTGCAGTAATGATTGGGGTTTCAGTTCATAATCATGGTTGATCGAATCATTACTGCCCCCCACCCCCACTCCTTAAGGTCAGCTGATATCAGGCCACAAGGGTCTTTCTGGCTTGGACAGCCACCATTCATTAGTGCAAGCCCTGGTGAAGGAGGCCCGATGCACACTTGGGCCTGGTAGGCACAGCTCCTGCCACCAAACCCGGGATCCTCCTTGTCCCAGTGAAATCACCCTTGACCTTTCCCCATGAGCTAGGTTTCTTCTGAGCTGACAGGCAGTATTATCACATGGTGGTTAGGAGTAAGTTCTGAAGTCACACTGCCAGGGTGAGGAGTTGAGTCCATGCCCCAGCTATAAGCTGTTGAGCAACACTGAGTACTTAACTTACCTGTGTCCCAATTTTATCTTAAAACAATTACTGCTTCATAGAGTGTTTGTGGAAAGTACAGTCACACATGGCATAATGTCCATTTGGGCAATGTCCAACCCAGGGACGGATTACCCAATAAGCAAGGTATCCATGGGTTTAATTGTGTTTGCTTTCTAATCCGTAGCGCACGATTTCACCTGGGTTTCACCATATCAAAGATGTGCACTACAGATGAGTAAGTAAGCACAATTAAACCTGTGCATACTTTGCTTGGAGACCGTAGTGGCTAAGAGCTACGGCTGCTAATCAAAGGGTCGGCAGTTCAAATCCACCAGGTACTCCTTGGAAACTCTATGGGGCAGTTCTACTCTGTCCTATAGGGTCTCTATGAGTCGGAATCAACTCGACGGCACTGGGTTTGGTTTTGGTTTATACTTTGCTTATGGTAAGCTGGTACAAATCGTGCTTACTGGTTTATCAGCCCCAGGTCTGACCACATACATGTCTGTGGCTCTGGGTGCGGGCTCTCAGGCTTTGTCGGGCAGGCAGATGGGTGGCGGTGGTGGGGGCTGCAGGCCTGGCTGTTCCTGCTCCTCAGGCAGGTGGAGCTGTGGACAGGACTGGGTGCACTCTGCTTGCTCCTCACTTGCTTCCTATATCTCCACTCACATCGCTGCCCTCTCAGCCACCACTGCCACCCATTTCTCTGGCCTCCAACAGCCACTCCAGCAGCAGCAACAGCAACAGCGACGATGACAGTTGGAAGTGGGCACAAATAAGGTTTTAATATAATATGCTTTATGAGTATTGATTTGTAACTACGAGTTGCATGTAAGTCAGATGTTCATAACTTGAGGACTGCCTGTATATAATATGGTGTTCAAAGAACATCCAAATCACATAACATCGTATTTCACAGCACGTATCGTGGACATTAAGCAATGCATGACTGTAGTTAAAACAGTTTCTGGGAGGGAAAGAGACCCCAGATAAGTAAAGCATTACTGAAAAAGAAAAACAAAGTGGGAGGCCTCATACTACCTGATTTTAGACTATACTATACTGCCACAGTAGTCAAAACAGCCTGGTACTGGTACAACAACAGATACATAGACCAATAGAACAGAATTGAGAATCCAGACATAAATCCATCCACATATGAGCAGCTGATATTTGATAAAGGTCCAAAAATCTGTTAAATGTGGAAGACAGTCTCTTTAACAAATGGTGCTGGCATAACTGGATATCCATCTGCAAAAAAAAAAAAAAAAAAATGAAACAAGACCCATACCTCACCATGCACAAAAACTAACTCAAAATGGATCAAAGACCTAAATACAATATCTAAAACAATAAAGGTCATGGGAGAAAAAATAGGGATAACGCTAGGAGCCCTAATACATGGCATAAACAGTACACAGAACATTACTAACAATGCACAGACACCAGAAGAGAAACCAGATACCTGGGAGCTCCTAAAAATCAAACATTCATGTTCATCCAAAGACTTCACCTACACACTAGGAAAGAGTTTTTGGCTACAGCAAATCCGATCAGCGGCTGATCTCTAAAATCTACATGAGACTGCCAAATCTCAACAACAAAAAGGCAACCCAGTTAAAAAATGGGCAAAGGATATGAGCAGGCACTTCACCAGAGAAGACCTTCAGGCTGCTAACAGATACAAGAGGAAATGCTCACGATCATTAGACATTAGAGAAATGCAAATCAAAACCACAATGAGATACCATCTCACCCCAACAAGGCTGGCATCAATCCAAAAAACACAAAATAATAAATGTTGGAGAGGTTGTGGAGAGACTGAACACTTATACACTGCTGGTGGGAATGTAAAATGGTACAAACACTTTGGAAATCGATTTGGCGCTTCCTTAAAAAGCTAGAAATAGAATTACCATATGATCCTGCAATCCCACTCCTTGGAATATATCCTAGAGAAATAAGAGCCTTTACACGAACAGATATATGCACACCCATGTTTATTGCAGCACTGTTTACAATAGCAAAAAGATGGAAGCAACCAAGGTGCCCATCAACAGATGAATGGATAAATTATGGTATATTCACATAATGGAATACTACAAAACAAGAATAATGATGAATCTGTGAAACATAACATGGAAGAATCTGGAAGGCATTATGCTGAGTGAAATTAGTTGCAAAAGGACAAATATTGTATGAGACCACTATTATAAAACTCAAGAAAAGGTTTAAACAGAGAAGAAAATATTATTTGATAGTTACGAGGGTGGGGAGGGAGAGAGAGGGGTATTCACTAGATAGTAGACAAGAACTATTTTGGGTGAAAGGAACGACAACACACAATACAGGAGAGGTCAGCACAACTGGACTAAACCAAAAGCAAAGAAGTTTCCTAAATATAACTGAATGCTTCGAAGGCCAGAGTAGCAGGGACAGGGATCTGGGGACCATGGTTTCAGGGGACATCTAGGTCAATTGGCATAACAAAATGTATTAAGAAAATGTTCTGCATCCCACTTTGGTGAGTGGCGTCTGGGGTCTTAAACACTAGCAAATGACCATCTAAGATACATCAATTGGTCTCAACCCACCTGAAGCAAAGAAGAATGAAGAACTCCAAAGACACAAGGTAAATACGAGCCCAAGAGACAGAAAGGGCTACATAAACCAGAGACTACATCAGCCTGAGACCAGGAGAACTAGACGGTGCCCTGACAGGGAACACAACAGAGAATCCCTGGTGGAGCAGGAGAGCAGTGGGATGCAGACCTCAAATTCTCATAAAAAGACCAGACTTAATGGTCTGACTGAGACTAGAAGGACCCTGGAGGTCATGGTCCCCAGGCCTTCTGTTAGCCCAAGACTGGAACCATTCCCAAAGCCAACTCTTCAGACAGGGATTGGACTGGACTATAAGACAGAAAATGATACTGGTGAGAAGTGAGCTTCTTGGCTCAAGTAGACACATGAGACTATGTGGGCAGCTCCTGTCTGGAGGGGAGATGAGAAGGCAGAGGGGGTCAGGAGCTGGTTGAATGGACACAGGGAATACAGGGTGGAGAGGAGGAGTGTGCTGTCTCATTAGGGGGAGAGCATCTAGGGATACATAGCAAGGCATGTGTAAGTTTTTGTATGAGAGACTGACTTGATTTGTAAACTTTCATTTAAAAAGCACAATAAAAAAAAAAAGCTGGAAATCAGGCAATTAATAAAGGTATTGTTCTTATTAGTCCTAGTGAGAAGAGAAGGAGGAATTGAGGATATAGGTGTGTCCAACTTTAATTATAAATCTGTAGCTTGATTACAAGGGCTGTCACGCACTGAGGCAAGGGTTTCCCATGGAGCAGTTTCATCTTTTGAATAAAACTTTGGTTGTAGAGTCACTTGTAGGGACCAGTGAGGTGGCAAATTCAACAGCAATTCAGAGAAATGAGGTGAAGCAAAGAGGACAGAAAAAAGAGTGATCCAAGAGCCATTTTTGAAATGCCGTCAACAGGGGAAGTGGTTCAACATGTGAACTTTTGGCATTTTCTATTCAACCTCCAATACCCTGTATTTCAGATAATCCCCCAAATCTCCATTCCTAACTGTTTGTGCAATGACTTCTGGCTGAGACATGGAATGAATGAGAAGTTGAGGGCAGTGGTGGTTCAGCGGTAGAATTCTCCCCTTTCATGTGGGAGGTCCTGTTTCCATTCCCAGCTCATGCATGTCAAAGGCGGCCACCATCTTGTCATTCATATAGCGTAATTGTGGCCCACCAGGAATCCAGACACTTTTAGTGCCTTTCTGGTCTTCCAGGCCATCCAAGACTTGAGACTTTAGTTGCCATTGAGTGGATATTCGACTCATAAAGGCCCCATGTGACAGAATAGAGCTAGCTGCCCCTGGTAGTCACTTCTGAAAAAATTGACCAGTGAAAACCTTATGAATAGCAGCAGAACATTGTCTCGTATAGTGCTGGAAGATGAGCCCCTCAGGTTGGAAGGCACTCGAAATATGACTGTGGAAGAGATGCCTCCTCAAAGTAGAGTCGACCTTAATGACGTTGATGGCGTTAAGCTTTCGGGAACCTTCATTTGCTGATATGGCACGACTCAAAATGAACAGAAACAGCTGCGAACATCCATTAATAATCAGAACATAGGATGTACAAAGTATGAATCCAGGAAAATTGGAAGTTGTCAAAAATGAACTAGAACACATAAAAATCGATATCCTAGGCATTAGTGAGCTGAAATGAATTGGTATTAGCCATTTGACTTGGACAATCATATGATCCACTATGCTAGGAATGACGAATTGAAGAGGAATGGCATCACAGTAATCCTGAGAAAGAACATGTCAAGATCTATTCCAAAGTACTTATCCTTAAGCCTCAAAGGAAGACCAGTTAATATCACTGTTTTCAAATTTACGTACCAACCACTAATCCCGATAAAGAAATTGAAGATTTTTACCCGCTTCTGCAGTCTGGAATTTTGGGTAGCATCTGACCCATTAAGCCCTTAACCACTGTACCACAAAAAGAAAAAAAAAGAAGGAAGGGGTGGGGGGAACCTCTGCCTTCTGTACGGCTGATTTTCAAATATGGCCGCCTCCAGTAACACACATCTAGATGGGCGCAGACATATCACCGCTGAAGGCCGCGCTGGAAATGACCTTGCCGGTGCTCTTTCCAGAAACTCCGGTAGCGTAGTGGTTAAGTGCTAAGGCCGCTAGCCAAAGGGTTGGTAGTTCGAATCCGCCAGGCCCTCCTTGGATACTCTATGGGGCAGTTCTACTCTGCCCTATAGGGTCGGTAGGAGTCGGAATCGACTGGTCGGCACTGGGTTTGGTTTTGGGGCTCTTTCTAAAGTCCCAGACGCTCGCCGGCCTCCGTAGGAGTACAGGGATTCTGCGCCGGGGGAGCGGAAAAGTCGAGGCGCTTCACGGAAGTAAATGCAACTTTTTCGAACGCCTTGTGATTTAGGAGAGAAAACAGGTCAGTGTATGCTTTGTCCTTGGAAGAGGGCCAGGGCGGTTTGTGGTCGTGGTGACATGGAGTTTCTCAGGCGAGCGCCGTGGTGGAGGTGTTTGAGGCGTAGCAGGTGGGAGTCCGGTTCCTTTGGGATCAGACATGGGGTGAGCGCCTTTGTACAAGGATTAAGGCTGTCCCGACTGTCAGGGTACGGGGTCTTTGCGGATCACTCTGCTTGTAAGGAATGGAGGTGGCATTTACGATGAATGCGGTGTCTGGTTCGGGTTCTGGATTTAATGTGGGGCTCAGCGAAGTTGGAACCGGTGTTGGACATCATAAGCGTGTCTGTCTAGGTTTCCCCTTAATAAGGGCGTGAGGGTGCTCAGTGTCTGTACCAAAGAGGCTGGTGAGGACGAAGCTTTGGAAGCCCAGGACCCCAGGAACCTCGGCTGCTGGGACAGAAGGCGGTATATTCCCTAGACAGTAGTTGGAAAACCTTGGTGTAATCAGATATTTTCATAATACATATTTTACCTCTTATCCAGTACTTGGCTGACTACTGACAGAGGGACTAATCCACCACGCTGCCCATCGGTCTAGGGTTGCCTTTCGCGCTGCAAAAGTAGAAGTGAGTCGTTGTGTGGGAGACCTGATGAACTGCAGAGCTTCACGTACGTGCCCGCTTTTTGCTGTGCTGACCGAGAATCGCTATTTTGTTGATTATTTATCCTCTGGCAAGGTGTGCCGTGTTCCAGTTTATTAGTAAGTCCTTATAGGTCCGGTTCCAGTTCCGATTGGTAGTGTTAAGAATAGCATGGAGTTGAGCAGTTCTACCCAAGTATGTCCGTAAAAGCATTCAACTACTAGCCGGTAGGTTGGAGGTTCGGACCTACCCAGAGGAGCCTCATGTTTCAGGCTGCTGGTCTGTTCTGAAAGGTCACAACATTGAAAACACTATGGAGCGGTTCTGTTCTGCACACATGGGGTCACCATGAGTCAGAATCAGCTCCACCTAACAACAACAAAAACAACAGGTGTGTAGAAAATCTGCTCCTTGCTTCCTGGGGGACTCTTTTGTCTGAAATAGGCGATTCCTTCAATCCCCTTTTCCATATAGATGAAAATAACCTTAATTTTTTGTCTGTCATTGTAATGTTTCTGTTTGAGCTGTATCATGATGCACTGGCTCTGTTCTTCAATACAAAATAGATAAGTAGGTTGGTAGTTTCTCGTACATCTTTGTTTTGTTGCCTGTTCATAAAATTCATTTGCTGTATTGTCTTTCCAGGAAGTGGGATCATAAAATCATCAATTCATCCAGGACCTCAAATTTAATAACATAACGAGGTTTGTAGTATTGTTTGTTGATTTTATCTGGGTCATTTCTCCTGTTAATTCCTTATGTTCTTTTTTTGTGCCATTTCATCTTTTGATCCATCTTGCTATGAATGTTTATATTTTCTTGGTCTTATCACAGAACAAGCTTTAGGTATTTCTGGGCTCTTCATTTTGCTTTTGGTGTTTTTGGGCTCTTTCGTTCCTTTCATTTTTCTAAATTTATCTTTTAAAAAATTATAACTGGTATATATACATGTAACTAACCACTGCCCAAAAGAAGAAATAGAACATTGCCAGCACCCAAGTGGTGCCTTGTCCCAATCATATCCCAACCTCACACTCTAAGGTCATTACCATTCTGCTCTCTGTAGCAAGTACTTCCAGGTTTTTCCTTATAGTTTTCCCGCATACTTAATTATTCCTGATCATCATAACTTTTTCAAAATGATAATTTATCATGTTTTCAGTGAAGGTTTACACAACAGTTTAGGCTCTCATTCAACAATTTCTATACAAGTTGTTCAGTGGCATTGCTTACATTCTTAACAGTGTGTGAACCTCTCATTTCTGTTTTCGTTGTTCCATTTCCATTAATCTAATTTCTCTGATCAATATTATTTATTTAGTTTTGCCTCTTTTCAACTGAGTATAAATGGAGTTGTGTACAGTCAATTTTTTTTAAATCAGGGTTGGTTTGCTCAATATTATATTTGGGAGAGTCACGCATGTTGTTACACACAGGTGTTTTTACTTTGTGATAAGAATTGGCAAACTTTGTGAATGGTTACATAGTAAACATTTTAGGCTTTTCAGGCTGTATAAATTCTCTCACATAGAATTGCATGCTGCTTTGCTTTTTTTTTTTTAGCAACCCTTTAAAAAATATACAAGGGGTTCTTAGCTTGTAGTCTGGCCAAAGGTTTTGGTTGCTCTGTAGCATTCCATTGTTTCAATATAGAGCATTTTTTTCTCTTATTAATGTACACTTTGATTGTTTGAAGTTTGGACTACTACACATGCTCCTTTGAAAATATTGGTGCATGTCTTGTTGTTCAAATGTGCACTCATTATGGGGGGATATATATCCACTAGCTCTCGGGTGCTAACCAATAGGTTGGTGGTTCGAACACACTAATGGCTCTGCAGGAGAAAGGTGTGGCAGTTCGCTTCCATAAAGATTACAGCCTTGGGAAGTCTGTGGGACAGTTGTATGTCCTATAGAGTTGCATGCAACGAGCTAGAATCGAATCAACGACAATGGGTGTTTGGCTTTACACCTCAGACTCAAATTAACTTCTACCCAAAAAAAAAAAAAAAAAAAAAAATTTTTTTTTTTTTTTTTTTTTTTAGTAGATGGTGCATAAGAGTTGTCTAAAGTGGTTCTTTCACTTTACAGTTCCTCCAGGAGAATAGTCTTCACAGTGATTTATGTGGTATGTGTAAAATGTGTCCATATCCTAATGTAAAGTTGGAAACCCTGGTGGTGTAGTGGTTAAGTGCTATGGCTGTTAACCAAAAGGTCAGCCGCTCTAATCTACCAGGTGCTCCTTGGAAACTCTTGGGGACAGTTCTACTTTGTGAAGATCTATAGAACTCTGATAATGTAAAGTTTTCTTCCTAAAGCTTTATTGATTTGCCATTCTCATGGAGAGTCATAGCTGACCCTGAATTGATAATTTTATATGTTATGAGGTAGATATATTTGATTGCCCAAGTGCCATTGTTTTGAAAAGACATCTTTTGCTCATATCTCTGCAAATTCTGAATCTTAGGTTTTATTGCCCAGGAGTATAAAATGTTCTGGGGCAAGAAATAAAGTGACAGTCATCAGTATTGGGGACCTTGTGTTAGGATGAGTGCCAGGAGCAGTGACAGCATCTGGGCCCAGAGGTACGGTACCACTCACATTGAATTTTCCCTGCAGCTTACAGGTCCTGACTCCCCAGCAGCAAGAGGATCACTTGAAGGAAGGAGGAAGAGGCTGCATGATTTTCATATTGTCGTTTCTGGGAACAACCTTCACAGGAAACTGAGATTTTTGAGTAGATATTTAGAGCTGATCCAGAAAAGACTAAGACAGAGCATCCCAGTTGCTGGCCGTGTCTCAAGAACAAAAGAAAATGATCGAGGCCCAGGTGATTTTGGTTGGTTTTAGGCTTTCCTTTGTTCCCTAATGGATTTGTAGAGACCTATAAAATATCATTTCAGTTCATCTGAAAAATATACATTTGGAAATGTAGGAACTGGAGAAAATAAACTTAGACTCTAACTTCAACATTCAGCAACATAGGATCAGAAATATACACATTTCATAGGATTAACGCTAAAGTACTTACTTGATTATGGGCAGGATTTAGTTCCACGAGGGTCTTATATCCTCACTGTGTGTTGCCCAGAGGCAGCGCTCACTGACTTGCCACGTGGGCTTCCCCAACATGGCAGCTGGCTTCATTAAAACCAGCCACACAGAAGTAACATCTAATATATATCCTAATCACAGAATGACATTCCATCACCTTTGCCACGTTCTGTTAGATAGGAGGAAGTTAGTAGGCCAACCCATACTCAAGGAAAGGAGACTGTACAAAGGTGTGAAGGTGACCATGGGGCGGTGGTGGAATCTGCCTACCACAGGTCTTTCACTCAGTAAAAAATTATTTTTGAGTTCACAGATGTTTCAATACTGCTTTTCCTTTACACCATTTTCTCTTTGTGAAGTTATGGATAGTTGTATGTAAGACTTCTTATTTTGTTCATTTTTACTAACCTCTCCTATATGTTCTCTCTCTCTTTCTCTGCTATATTCTGCTATAGTTTCTTCAACTGTTCATTACTGTTGACAAATCATCTGTTTAGGGTATTTGATATGCTGTTGTCTGTTAATATACATACACGTTTGAGTATATCTTTTTGTGTTTGCATATTATTTATTTTTCCAAAATGGGCCTAATCATCTTGTGACTTGTTCTTTAGACTTTTTGGATAGTTTTTTTCATTCCTTTCCACATATCATACACACATATTCAATGCGTACTTTCTTGTAATTCTGACGTCTGGCATCTTTTCACCGTAATTCTGATATTGGCTGTGAAGACTCATGTTGAATGTAGGAATATATTTTATTCTCCCGATGTCACTAGCATTTATTTATCTCCTAGCAAATAGGTGGTCAGATACACACAGCCATATGTACACATGTATTTACATACACTCATGTATATATACATGTATACAGATACATATCCATTCGTGTGTATATGTTTTTGTGTGTGAACGTGATATTTCTGGCTTACAATTTCACTGCTACACTTTATAGAAACATCTCATTTGATGAATGGATGGATGGCTGAATACAAATATAGAATATTTTGTTAGGTTTTAAAAAAACACTAGGCATATCAACGTAGCAGTCTGTATAGAAGAAATGAGCAGAACTACTGTCCCGAAATTTTACTCACATCATCCAAAAGGAGATAATTTCATTAAACAGAACCCTGTTAATATAGGAATCACTGGCATTCGAGGATGTGGCTGTGAAGTTCACCTGGGAGGAGTGGCAACTTCTAGACCCTGCTCAGAAGAACCTATACTGGGACGTGATGTTGGAGAACTTCAGCAACCTGGTGTCCATGGGTGAGGACAGCTTCCCTGTGTCAGTCAGAATGCCCTGCCATTAGCCTTTCCTTTATTAGGTGCTGAAACCTTTGGAGTGCCTGTGGGTCTCTGAAGTGGTAGATTCTCAATCTGTTCTCTGGCCCTAGACAAGTGGGCATATTCTCCCTACTCCTGAGAGAAAAATCTTTACTTCATATGTTTGAAAATTGTTTTGTCCCATATGTAACATTCTCCAGTAATCACAAAGCTGAGGCTAATTTGGTATGTCTAAGTCTTGTCATTTTCCGTGAACAGGGTATCAAGTTACCACACCAGATGCACTCTCCAGGTTGGAAAGAGAAGAACTGCCATGGAATATATTAGATGAAATCAATAGTCGAAACATTTCAGGTGAGCGAGCAAAAACCACCAAGTGGGTTGGCTGTGGAGGTCACATTCTAGTCGAGTCATACAGCTGTGAGGGGTGTTTGAGGATACATTAACAGACCTCCACGTATCCCTCTCCCCATTTGAGACCTCGTTTTCTTTGTAGGAATTTAGAGAAAAATACACCCCTCTATCTCTTCTGAGAAAGGATCCCTTTTTATTTGATCAATACTTTGATATTTTTGGTAGTTTTCTTCTTCCTAGGATTTTCGAATCTTTGCCATCTTCATATCCTCTTATAATGTCCTAGTAGTGACTAAAGTCCTCTCACTTCAGGATGAGGAGAGAGAATTACTGTCAGCACAAAGCTGATTCTTATGAGGTTAAGGTCAGATGTACCGCCACTCTCCAACTTCTGTCTGACACCAGCCATTCTCCCCACGGTACTCTATACTTTTCTGTTGGGTTCGATAGTTGCAATGGCTACACAGAACTCACATGCAATACTTCCAGTTAGGTGGTTTATTAAGCAAGTAACGAGGTAGAACATGGGATCAGGATTAACAGGCTACAACTTGCAATCAGGATCAGGGAGCATGCGGGCAAAGACTGGAAGTCTTCCCTGAAGTGGAGAGCACATCCCGCCCTTCTTCAGTGTAGGACACCTCTTCTTGGCCATGCAAGTAAGCAGGCCTTTCTCTCTGTCATGAATGTTTCCTCAGACCTCGCAGGTCTTCTCTTGGCTGTGCACGTCCCCCGTCACCCTTGCAGGCCTCTCTGCTGTCGGCCTTCCTGCCACTGGCCTTTCCATTGCAAGCTGACCCAAGTCAGTGTAGCAGCTTTCAGCACTCTTAGCTGTATTCCTAGCAGCAGGTTTCTGCCGTCACCACCGACTCTGCTGCAGGGCCCCTTCTGGGCCTGTTGTCACTGGCTCTGCCGCAGTGCCTCCTACAGGCCTCTCACAGTCTTCAGTGTTGCAGCCCTTGACCTTTTTGCAGCTGTCTTATGAAGTTCCTTGTCTCCTCTCTCTGTGTTTCTTCTCTCTTGTAACCTTTCTTGCCTTTTTTCTTTTTTCTGAAACCTCTGTGGGGTTAGCTGCCTATATCAGTAAACTGCTTGTTAATCTTAAGGCATGGCCTTCCCCAAAAAGCCAGGAATTGGCCAGTCCCCCCTGTACCATATCTGCTTCATGTGCATAGCCTTTAATCACTTCATTTCCATAGTCTGTAGCATATTGACCAATCCCTGGAAGGTGCATAAAATTGACCAATCACAGGTGAGGCTGTAGCCAAGGACCGACAAAAAGCATCAAACCATGAAGTTGTTTACTGCCTACCCAGGAAATGTTAATCAATCTGGACAAAAGTAACAAACCCTCTGAGGTAGATAACTAGGGCAAAGGTAACTCGTCAATGCTTAGGAGAAAAATCTCTCAAGCTGTTTTTCCAAAGAAAGCAAAAGCCATATAATGGAACTCACTTCACCACACCTCTCACCGCCCTTGCTATGAAATTCCACCTTTCAGTCCTCTCTCCAGAGAGAGAACTTTGAATTCCTAACTGTCCTCTGAGTAAGGCACCTTCGTCTGCTTTTGTTTAATACTGATTTTCCTTCCTTACATCCAAACCCACCTTGGATATTGTGCCCCACAGTGAACTGTCTCTCACTGTGTGTTTATCTGCTTCCTGAGCTTCACTTTTTTTCTATTCTGAGGTTCTCCAAAATTTGTAATTTCCATTCATTTCTTTGTTCTCCTAACCCTTTAAAGTTTCCCTCAGTCTACTAAGTGAGGCTCCTTCTGTTTCCTAGAGGACACTGAAACTGCCATCTTCCTTGATATTGTCCGACATAGAGTTTTTTCTATATATTTTACTCATCTTGATGATAATTCTCCTGTGAGTTCCCAATATATGCAAGGAACTACATCATCTCTCCGCCAAGAAAATCCCTGTCAGTACATGTAAAAATGGCGTGGAGTCAGTATCTGACCTCTAACTTCACAAGGGGGAGGGAGAATCAAGAGAACAAGCCAAGGTTGATTCCTATGACACGGAGGTCAGACATGCCTCCTCTCCCCACTATCTTTACCAACTCTGACACCGGCCGTCCCTCCCACAGCACTTTCTATTTCTGTGCTGGGTTCGATAATTCATTGAAATGGTCACATAGAACTCACAGACGATATTTATGATTTTGGGGTTTATTAGGGAAGGAACATTTACAATTCAGGTTCAGTAACACTCAGGATACAGTTCTTCCATGAGGACAGCCTCTTCCCAGCTTTGCTCACAGAGACGTGTGTCCCTGGCCCTCTGCTTCTGCCCAAAGGCACTCATCTTTCTCCCTCCATGGGCTGGGAAGCTCACTGTGCGGTCTTTCCTTCCAGTCTCTCCCGCCACTGCTTCTGTGCCATCGATTCTAGCTGTCTTCAGGGTTAAAGCTCACTCCATGTCTCCTGGGTCCAGGAGCTTCTCAGTGCAGGAATCCCAGGTCTAAAGGATGTGCTCTCTACTCCTGGCTGTTCTTCCTTAGTGGTGGTAGGATCCTCTCTTTACCATCTCAGGGTGCCTCATTTTAAGCCCAGCAGAATGGCAAAACTGACCAGTGCCTTGGTGGGCCATGATTACCCTATTTGCACAGTCCCGCCCGGTCACCCGGGTGGGAGTTACAAGACCATGGTGAGAAAGGCCACACAAAAGCGATCCGCTGCACAGTAGTACATCTAAAATCCGAGCCATCTCAGCAGTTACCTTGACTGTGCCCTACCTGCAGGGCTCTCTGCTTTAAAGGTCTGTGCTAGTCCTAGTAATTTCTTACTAGAGAAAACATTTTTAACACCCTGCATTCTCAGTTCCTGTATTATCCAGATCATAATTCGTGTCTATGTCAATTTAATACCATTATATATTTACTAATTCTGATCATTTTCCTAGTTCTCTGTAAATGTTATCACTGTATTTACTTCACTTCCTCAGGAAACTTCTTCAGTTCCAAAGCTTTAAAGGTGAGAGTGATTAAAACCTTGGTATTCATCTTTTTTTTTAATGTACATTATACCTGAACATGATCTTTTTGTGTTATCTGTTCTTATTTATATTTGTGTTCTCTGTCCATATTAATATACTGAAGTTTGTCCATGTGTTATCTCTAGTCAAGACTTTTCTCAAGATTTATGCATCCTTCTGAGTTCTTCATTTTTTTACTTGGATATGTCGTTACCACCTTAAAGTTGATATGCTATAAGAATGTTTGCTTGAGCATTCTTTTCTTCAGTGATATCCCTCACCTCATTAAAAGACAGTACTACCGCATGGCTCAATCTAAATACTTAGCAGCAACACTTGATTCCTCGCTTTCCTTACCACACCGCAGTGCTCTAACCCAAGCAACAGTGAAACCATCAGTAAACCTTCTCTTCCTCCAAAATGTATCCTCATTTCTTCCATCTCTTCCCACACTCTCTTTCATACCACTTTTCACAATTTCCACCTACTTTTCTTTCTTTTTTATTGTGGTGAAAATACAATAAAACATACAGCAAGTCAACAATTTTTACATGTATAATATAGTGACATTGATTACATTCTTCAAGTTATGCAACTGTTCTCAGTATCGTTTTTCAAAATTATCCCACTGTGAGGAACATGCATTGGTAACGACTAATTATTTTTTTGTTTTTATATCTTTTATTATTTTGTACATGTGAAATCATAGAGTATTTGTCCTTTAGGACTGTGTTATTTCACTTGTTGTAGTTGTTAGGTGCCATCAAGTATGTTCAACTCATAGTGACAGTGTGTACAACAGAACGAAACACTGCCCGGTACTGCACCATCCTCACCATTGTCGTTATGCTTGAGCCCACTGTTGCACCCACTGTGTCAGTCCATCTCGTTGAGGGTCTTCCTCATTTTTGCTGACCCTCTACTTTACCAAGCATGATGTCCTTCTCTAAGGACTGATCCCTCCTGATAACGTGTCCAAAGTACATGAAGTGTAGTTTTCACCATCCTTCCTTCTAAGGAGCATCTGGTCATACTTCTTCCGTGACAGATTTGTTCATTCTTCTGGCAGTCTCTGGTATATTCAATATTCTTCACCAGTACTACAATTCAAAGGCGTTGATTCTTCTTCGTTCTTCCTTATTTATTGTCCAGCTTTCACATGTATATGAGGCCATTGAAAACACCATGGCTTGGGTCAGGTGCACCTTAGTCTTCAAGGTGACACCTTTGCTTTTCAACACTTTAAAGAGATCATTTGCAGCAGATTTGTCCAGTGCGATGCATCATTTGATTTCTCGAGTGCTGCTTCTGTGCATATTGATTGTGGATCCAGATAAAATGAAATCCTAGACAACTTCAATCTTTTCCCCATTTATCGTGATGTTGCTTATTGGTCCGGTTGTGAGGATTTTTGTTTTCTTTACATTGAGGTGTAATCCATACTGAAGGGTGTGGTCTTTGATCTTCACCAGTAAGTGCTTTAAGTTCTCTTCACTTTCAGCAAGCAAGGTTGTGTCATCTGCATAAAATGGGTTGTTAATGAGTCTTCCTCCAATCCTGATGCCGTGTTCTTCTTCATATAGTCCAGCTTCTTGGATAATTTGCTCAGCATACAGATTGAACAGGTGTGGTGAAAGGATACAACTCTGATGCATACTTTTCCTGACTTGAAACCACACAGTATCCCCTTGTTCTGTTTGAACGACTACCTCTTCATTTATGTATTGGTTCCTCATGAGCACAATTAAGTGTTCCGGAATTCTCATTCTTCGTAATGTTATCCATCATTTGTTTTGATGCACTTTCGCTTAGCATAATGTTTTCTAGGTTTATCCATGTTGTGGCACGCATCAGGACTTCATCGTATAGCTACTTGCTTTATGTCTTTCCTTGCTTATTTTAGTGGTTTTATCAAACTTCAGTGTTGGCTTTGTAAACATAAGGAATATGTTTGTGTGTCCTCAACACCTTTACTATGCATGTGGAAAAATTGTTTTGTCCCAAACATAACATTCTGCATTCTTCACAAACGCAAATATGTCTGGTGCATAGTTGTCGTTCAGTAAGGTTTTGTGGAATAAACGAGTCTGTTGTTCACCAGTTTGGATCAGGTAGCCCTCCAGCCTTTTTGGTCTGCTGTTTACAGTGACTTGCTTGTATTTTACAGTCTCTGAATATTTTACAAGGCTTGATTTAGGAAGCAGCCAAATCTGTATTTCTTCACTATGTATTATCTAAACTTGTCTCTACCCTGTCTGCTTTTACTGTTTGGGTTGTGTATGTTTTTGTCTTTTTACCAGCCTTTAAGAAACATTAAGCTTGGACTTTTATTTACACTGATATCACAGGGTTGTCACTAAAGAGCCATCTCACATCAAGGCATTTTTAAGTCACCTTTATTACTAATTGAGATAATGGAAGGATTCATTACTTTCTTCTTTTGTAGAAATCCGGAAAGTTGTTGATCATCTGCCTGAGCACCTACGAAATGAAAGCAGGGTGAATAGATTGGAACGATGCCAGGAACGTAATACATGGGAAAATATTTTTCATCAGCGTAGAAGTCATTTTTCTTTAAGGCAAAATCATAATATATTTGACTTAGATGAAGAATCTTTGAAATCAAATTTAACTTTAATTGACCAAAGCAGAAGCTATGAAGTAAAGAACTCTGCTGAGTTTAATAGAGATGAAAAAGCCTTTCTCCATGCCAGCCATGAGCAATTTCATGCTGAAATAAAATTCCCTCAGAGTCAAAAATCCAACAGCACTAAGTCTAAAATCATTAAGCATCAGAACACTCACAAAATAGAGAAACCACATGTATGTAGTGAATGTGGGAAAGCCTTCATCAGGAAATCTTGGCTCATTAGTCATCAGATCATTCATTCAGGAGAGAGACCCCATAGGGGTTATTCATGTGGGGAAGCCTTCTCCAGAAAGTTTAAGCTTACTGAACATCATCAGAGAAAACATGGAGGAGAAGAATTTTTGGAATGCATGGGACGTGGTAAAGCTTTTCTCAAGAAATCACAGCTGAATACACATCGGAAGATTCATACAGATGAAAAATGGTATAAATGCAGTGAGTGTGGAAAAGGCTTTACCTGGAAGAGAAATCTCATTAGTCATCAGCGAATTCATACTGAAGAGAAGCCCTACATGTGCAGCGAATGTGGAAAAGGCTTTATTCGTAAAGGGAATCTCATTATTCATCAGCGAATTCATACTGGAGAGAAACCCTACGTATGTGGTCAATGTGGAAAAGGCTTCATGTGGAAAGGAAACCTCGTTCTTCATCAGCGAATTCATACTGGAGAGAAATCTTACATATGCATTGAATGTGGAAAAGGCTTCATAAAGAAGGGAGATTTCATTATTCATCAGAGAACTCATACTGGAGAGAAACCCTATGCGTGCAGTGAATGTGGAAAAGGCTTCAGCCAGAAGGGAAATCTCATTATTCATCAGCGAATTCATAGTGGAGAGAAACCCTACATATGCGCTGAATGTGGAAAAGGCTTCATACAGAAGAGAGATTTCATTATTCATCAGCGAATTCATACTGGAGAGAAACCCTATGCATGTGGTGAATGTGGAAAAGACTTCATCCGGAAGCAATATCTCATCATCCATCAGCGAATTCATAGTGGAGAAAAACCCTATGTATGCACTGATTGTGGAAAACGCTTCATACAGAAAAGAGATTTCGTTATTCATCAGCGAACTCATACTGGAGAGAAACCCTACGTATGCGGTGAATGTGGAAAAGGCTTTATCCGTAAGGGGCATCTCATTATTCATCAGCGAATCCATAGTGGAGAGAAACCCTACATATGCACCAAATGTGGAAAGGGCTTCATCCAGAAGCGAAAGCTCATTGTTCATCAGCGAAGTCATAGTGGAGAGAAACCCTACATATGCACTGAATGTGGGAATGGTTTCATACAGAAGAGAGATTACGATATTCATCAGCGAATTCATACTGGGGAGAAACTCTATATATGTAGGGAATGTGGAAAAGCCTTCACCCGGAAGGGAAATCTCACTATTCATCAGCGAATTCATACTGGAGAGAAGCCCTATATATGCAGTGAATGTGGAAAAGGATTCATCCAAAAGGGAAATCTTATTATTCATCAGCGAATTCATAGTGGAGAGAAACCCTACATATGCACTGAATGTGGAAAAGGCTTCAACCAGAAAGGAAGCCTCATTACTCATCAGCGAATTCATACTGGAGAGAAACCCTATGTATGTGGCAAATGTGGTAAAGGCTTCAGAAAAAAGTCACACCTCATAACACATCAGAGATTTCACACAGAAAGAGTCACCTTGCATGCAGTATATGTGGACAGTCTTATTCTCAGGAGTCAAGTTTCATCGAACATCAAAAAATTCACACAGTAGAAAAACCCTTCCAATGCAGTGAATGTGGGAAAGCCTTTCCCATGAAGCAAACACTCACTGTACATCAAAGATCTCATACAGGAGAGAGACCGTATGACTGCAGTGAGTGTGGAAAAACATTTCCTTACATGTATAGTCTTGCTTCACATAGCAGAATACATACAAGAAAGGAATGTATAGATTCAGGCATAGAGAAAGATGCTTCCGCAGCTCATCACAGCTCATCACATACCAGTGATTTCAAGCAGAATAAAAACCCTGTTAAAACAATGACTGCAAATGCCTTCTGTGGTAGCTCAGACATTGGTAAACATGAGTGGGCTTCTGTCACATAGGAGCGTATTCCTTGTGGGTCAGCCTAGTGGCAGATCTGAAACCTCAGGAGAGAACAGAATTTGTACTGCAGAGAAATCTTATGAATGCAATGAATATGGAAGTGCCTTCAGTGATCACATTACATCTCATTTTATGTCACAAAAAATGTGTAGGATAACCCCATATACATTCACTGGGGAATTGAGTTGAGCAAAAATTTCTGCCTAATTGTTTGGCAATGAAATGTATCCTTAGGGAAATTATGTGAATGCAGAGACTGATATTGATCTTTCATAAAGATGTTCATTGATATCGAGACATAATCTGATGTTAATCCAAATATGTACACATTGATTGCTCTGTTGTGCAAATTAAATGGATGAAAGTTTGAGTTCATCTTAGTGGAGGAAATAAATAGTGCATTTTAAAAATAA
Organism: Elephas maximus indicus; assembly: GCF_024166365.1. Lineage (NCBI taxonomy): Eukaryota > Metazoa > Chordata > Mammalia > Proboscidea > Elephantidae > Elephas > Elephas maximus. The sequence continues at coordinate 95,047,559 of NC_064829.1, read as the reverse complement.
AAGGTCATCAGTAGCTGGTATGTTGTTATAGTTGAAAAACCACACAGGAGGTGGTTGGTGGGAAAGGGGCAACACTGGATTGGTGGGAATTGTGGCACATATATATCAGTTCAGTTTTCCCAGCTTAGTGTGAAGCTCTCATTGAAAACCAGAACACCTACCATAAACTTTTAGAACTTTACGTTATGCACAGTGATCTTTGTGGCATTATATGGAGTCTGTCCATTAATATAACACATACTTTCTTTGTCCATGGTCTTCTTCAAGGTGTTGAGGATACAGTGGTCAATGAAAAATAAGTCCATGCCCCCTTGGGGAGAGCACTGAGTTGAATTATATTTAAATAGAATCTGTACACTCCACTTTATCTAGTCAAGGGGTGCAGTATCCATTAAGTGAAATTGACATGGGGAATAATTGCTATAAATGGCTTTGTTAGAATATCCTAAAAACATGAATATTTCTTCAAAAAAAAAAAATTGCTCTCAAGTTGATTCTAACTCATAGTGAGTCCGTGTGTGTGAGTGTAGAATTGTGCTCCATAGGGTTGTTCGTGGCTGATTTTTCAGAAGTCAATTTCCAGGCCTTTCTATTGAGGTGTCTCTGGGTAGACTCAAGCCTCCAGCCTTTCAGGTTAGCAGCCGATTATGTTAACCATTCTTGCCACCCACAGAGTCCTGTGGTAAGGACTCCTTTTTATGTTACTTAAGCATCTAGGATACAAATACATTATTTTTTTTTAATGCTTACATTTTGTCTCCCCAAGTAGATTATAAATTTATTGATAATGTTTGTGTCTGTTTACGCCCAAGTAGATTATAAATGCCTTCATAGTTTTTGTGACTGTTTTCCCTTTTGTGCTTATAGCTACCTCTAGAAACCAAGTACTTTTTCTGCCTCTAAAGGTTTATTGTAGACATTCCCAAAACCAAACCAAACCCACCGCCGTTGAGTTGATTCCGACTCATAGCGTAGGACGGTGTGAAACTGCACCGTAGAGTTTGATGTCTGGTTCAGACAGGTTGGAAATCACTTACCTGTCAAGACAATCAAAAGTGATGCAGAGAATGCAGCACTAAGAAGAAACACACTCGAACAACGATTGTGTGCAGCAAGTACAAAGTGCCTTTATGTGTCACCTGTGTTTTCAAATTTTTCAAAATCAAATTGATAACAATCCTGTGCAGCAAGTGCAATGTGCCTTTATGTGTTACACTATGTTCAAAATTTTCACACACACACACAAAATAGGTACAATAAAATGAGCTTTGCCCTGCCTTATTCCACCTATCCTACCTCTGGAATCCACTGGGACATATGTTATCCTACATAATATTTATAAAAATTCATCAGACATAAAAAATTACCAACACTCAATGATTCGGCATGCATTCTATTAGTGAAAAAACATGACATCACAAAAAAATTACAGACCTAAAATAATTCAGTCACAAAATGGTTAAATTTTAAAGTTAGGAAAAAAAGTGAAAACAAATGGAATAAAAAGTTCAGTTCTTTAATCTCACTAGCTACATTTCACATGATCAATAGCCTTGTGTGAGTATTGCCTACAAGTTTGGACACAATGAGCAAGGCTTTCCAGCTCTTTAGACAGCTGGGAAGTATATACTGAAAGAAGTTGCCATCATCCCAGAAAGAGCACTGGTTTACATGATTTTATATTTCCCAGCAAACAAAAGTAATTATGTATTGATTTGGAAAATGTATGAATGACCTCATGAACTAATACAGGTTTATTTTGTCATTGAAGTAACTGAGTCGCTGCAATGCAGTTTACAGAATGGAACTGCCCTCCTGAAAGGTTTTCGTGTGTCATTAGCTCTAATAATAAAAAGGTGGCAGAACATAAAAGAAGGATCCCGTAAATAAGTCAAACACAAAGCAAGGAAAGAACTTTGGTCTCTTAAGAATGGTTGAGAGTATATGAAATGGGAGCAGGTGAAATCCTTTTGGGTTGTCTTTGTGGTAAACCCTTATATCACCCTTGGAAAGTTGCCACTATTTAGAGACTTCAGTTCCTCGGTGAGTTGAGATATGTGATTCTTACTATTTACATCATTCCTTCTTGCTTTGACTGGAGTGGGGCTTTTGGCCTGTCTCCTCTATCCAGAGTTCCTTTTCTTAATGCCATGTAAGTCACAGTGAGTACTGCTCATAGAAAAAGAGATGGAAATTTGCCATGCAGACCCTGTCTCAGAATTGTCTGATACTCTGGGTTGTTGGGTAATCTACTTCAGAAATATTTTCAGGCACCATCACTGTACCAGCCGGTTTTACACACTGGGGATACATTTGTGAAACAAGTATATGAATAAGAATCAGCATAAAGCTGGCTCCTCTGAGGGGGAGGTCAGTTATATCCCCACTTTTTTTTTTTTTTCCATTGCACTCGTTCCGTGTTGGGTTGATAATTCTTCCTAAAGTTTCACAGAACTGGAGGCCTATTTTATGGTTGTGTGGTTTATTAGGGTAATAACCAAGTACAACCAGAAGTAACAGGATCCTACTCTTAAGTTCAGCGTCAAGAAGAGATACAAGGACGGGCAACCTCTGTTAAGGTTCCCTAAGCAAAGGGCACATAACCTCGCTTGGCTTTCAGGGCAGTTTACTAGCCTTTTGACTTTTACCTTCCCGGGACAGGAGCACGTCTTTGTTCTACAGACACTTAAGCCCCTACTTGCCGTAGTTTTTTTTTTTTTTTTTTTTAAACAAAGTGTTCAAGGTGTGCTATCGTACTACTCATTTTTCTTTACTCTGCCTGTGGAAAGGAATTTAATCCGCGCCATGTTTCCTTTTGAAGCTCGAGACTCTGACAGTCTATTTTCACGAGGGTCAAGAAACCAGGAAACCGGAGGATTTCAGTTACTTTTCTTCCTGGCGGTCCCTGGCTCCTGGTTACAAAAACTGGCATTGCTCTCCTTACGGCGGGTTTTCAAATATGGCCGCCTCCGGACAGAGATGTCACGAAGGGCGCAGACATATTACCTCCGAAGACAATGCCGGAAATCCTGTTGTTCGCGATCCTATTAAAGTGTCGTATCCTCGCCGGCCGCCGTAAGCGGACTCTGGCCGAAGAGTGAAAAAGTAGAAGCAGTTCCCGGAAGTAAGTGCAATGTTTCGGAATTCCTAGTGGTTCAAGAGAAGGTCAGTGTGTGTTCTGTCCTTGAAACTGGGCGAGGATGTGTGTACGTGGAGTAGTGAGGACACATGGAGTTATTGAAGGGAGCTCTGGGGGGGAGGTGTGTAAGGGGAAGCAGGTGGGAGTCGGTGCCTTTGGGATCAGTCAGGAGGGGCGCGCCTTTGTACGATTAAAGCTGTCCTGACTGTTAGGGTAACCGGGTCTTTGCGGATCCCTCTGCTTGTAAGGGGTGGAGGTGGTTTTTTACGATGAATGCGGTGTTTGTTTCGGTTTCGGGATTTAAAACGGGGCTCAGTGAAGTTGGAGCCGGGGAGGTGGGGGGATGGACATCGTAGGGGGTGTCTGGCCCAGGTTTCGTGTTAATCTGGAATGGGAGTGGGCTCTGTCTGTGGTACAGAGGCTTGAAGCTTTCGATGCCGAGGACCCCTGGCTGGTGGTTGGGTTGAGGTTGGAACCTAGGCTGCTGGAACAGAAGGCGGCGTATTGCCGGGGCAAGTAGCCTGAAACACTTGATTTAGATAATCTTATGTCTTTCTCCGCAAATCGACGGGCAGACCAACTATGCCTATCAGCCTTTTAGCGCTGCAAAAAAAAGTAGAGTTGAGTCGTTGTGTCGGACACCTTCTCGACCCCAAAGATTGACATGCATTTACACTTTATACTTTGCTAACAGAATTTCTGTTTTGTTAATTATTCGTCCTTTTGGCCATATAGCGCATATTCCAGTTTATTAGTAAGTCACATAATCCCAGTTTATTGTTAAATTCGTGTGGGTCCAGTTTCGGTTCCCATTGCTAGTGATAGAATTGGCAAAGAAATGAATTTAGGTTTATGGTGCAATTCTAGTCAAGTTTTTTTTTTATGTATGTGAGTATCGGCTTGGGGATTTCCGGGGGGGGGTGGTATTTTAAATAGGCAATTTTTAAATCTCTTTTTCCATGTAGATTATCCCATTGTCTGATAATAACCTCAATTTTCTTTCACAATTTGTATTGTATCTACCTTTTGCTTTATGATGATGCTTAGTTTTCCATATAAAATAGGAGAGCGGGGTGGTATTAGGGCTACAACATTTTTGTCTTGTTGCCTACTCATAAAATTCACTTGCCATAGTGTCTGGAGAAATCCTGGTAGTGTGGTGGTTAAGCGCTGTGGCTGCAGTTCGAATCCATCAGGTGCTCCTTGGAAACTCTATGAGGTGATCCTACTCTGTCCTATAGGGTCGCTATGAGTCAGAATTGACTCAACCGCAATGGGTTTGGTTTGGTTTGGTTTTTAGTGTCTAGAGTTAGCATCTTTCCAGGAGCTAGGATCATTGAGATGTAAATCCACCCAGGATTTCAAATTTAATGACTTAGAGAAGTTTTTATATTATTTCAAAATTAAAAGATGCCTCTTTTATCTGGATCATAAAAAACATATCTCCCATTAATTCCTTATGTTCTTTCTTTGCAACAGTTCTCTTTCTCTTTTGTTCCATCTCTTTACAAGTGTGTATAATTTATTAGTTTTTTCAGAGAAGAAGCTTTTAGAATTGTTGAGCTTTTGTTTAATATTACAACTTAATGTAAAGACAGTATTCATGTAACCAACCAATGCCCAAGGCAAGATGTAGAACATTGCCAGCACCCAAGTGGTGTTCTGTGATCCCCTTCCCAGTTATACCCAAACCTTACACCCAGAGATCATTACCACCCTGCTCTCAGTAGCAAGCCCTTTCTGGCCTTTCTTTATAGTTTTGCCATGTAGTTAATTATTCCTAATCAGTGTAATTTATTTAGGTTTGCCTATGTTCAACTGACTATCGAAGAATTTATATGTAATTCATTTTCTGTATCAGGATTTATTTGCTCAATATTATATTTGTGACAGTCATTGGTATTGTTACACATAGGTGTATTTACTTTCTCTGTAACAAGAGCTGGCAAACTTATCCCGTGAATAGATAGGAAATATTTTAGGCTTTGCAGGCCACGTAAGGACTCACATGATTCTTTGTTTTTTATTTACAAACCTTTAAAACAATAAAAAGCACTCTTTGCTTGCAGGCTTGCCAAAAGTTGTACTTGATGTGTAACGTTCTATAGTTTGAAAACTTACAGCAGTTTTTTTCTGCTATCGATGTACATTTGAATTGTTTGAAGTTTGGACTACTACAGATAATGCTGCTATGAAAATATTTGTACATGCCTTGTGGTTCAAATGTATGTTTATTGTAGGGAAATATGATATGTATAACTTCAACTAATAGGTGATGCCTGTTTCCTAAAGCTGGTGTAACATTTTACGGTGTCTCCAGCAAAACAGTCATGACTTTATAGTTAGTGCTTTATGTGGCTTATTTAAAATATCTTTCTATATCTAATGTGATCTTATCTTCTTAAATCTTTATTGATTTACCTTTCTCATTGAGAGTCACATTTGACCCCAAATTAATATTTGTGTATGTTGTGAGGGAGGGATTAACCTTATTCTTTTTTCTTCTGATTGTCCAAGTACCGTTTTTTAAAAAGGTATCTTTTACCCTGTGAGAATGGTATGATGGTGTCTTAGGTGTACAGAACTCTAACTTCATGAACAGGGAGAATCATGATCAGCATCAGCCCACAGTTGATTCCCATGAAGTGGAGGTCAGACATACCTCTGCTCTTCAACTGTTTACCAGTTCTGACATCAGCAGTCCCTCCTATGCAGTGGTGAGATGGATCACTTTTTTGTGGCTTTGTTCGCCATGGTCTTGTAACTCCCACCCAAGTGACTGGGTGGCACTATGCAAATAAGGTCTGTGGAACCATAAGAAACAGATTGGTCAGTTTTGCCATCCTGCTAGGCTTAAAATGAACCATTCCAGAGTTGGGAAGGAGAGGATCTAGCCACCACCAAGGAAGAAGAGCCAAGAGTGGAGCATGTCCTTTGGACCCAGAATCCCTGGATTGAGAAGCTCCTAGAACCAGGGGGCCGAGAGAGAGAGAGAGTTGTAACACTGAAGACAGCAAGACACAGAGACAAAGAAATGGTGGCAGCAGAGGCCCACAGAGCGATAAAGCTGAGTGGAGTGCCTCTTCATACTTATAGGCAGAGCTAAAAGAGCTTTGTAACACTTGCCCTAGCAGGGCAGAGGCCACGGGTCCAGAGAGAGACGTGCCTGTGGGCACAACGGAAAAGAAGCTGTCCTGATGGAAGAACTGTATCCATAATTGTGAGTACTGTTGTGAGTTCTGTGTGGTCATTGCAATGAATTATCGAATTCAGCAGGGAGGTAGCGAGTGTCATGGGAGGGACAGTCGGTATCAGAATTGATAAAGATGAGGGAGAGAGGAGGCGTGTTTGACCTCTGCCTCATAGGAATCAGACTTGGGCTCTTGATCTTGATTCTTCTTTGCCCTCGTGAAGTTAGAGGTCAGACGCCATTACCACACCATTTTCACAGTCATAATGGTCACACAGAACTCACAGACAATATTCATGATTATGGGGTTTATTAGGGAAGTAACACGTTACAATTCTGCATCAGGAATGACCCAGGATACGGTTCTTCAATCACGACAGCTTTTTCTCAGCCATGCCTGCAGGCAGGTCTCTTTCTGGACCTTGGCCTCAAGGCCTCTTAGTCCCTGGCCCAGCCTCTACCTGCTTGGGCAAGTTTTACAAAGCTCCACCAGTAAGTGCCTGGGGGCACCCCACTCCTACAGCAAGCTTCCTGCCCAAAGCCACCCAGCTCTGTTGCTCTGTGGGTTGGCACACCATCTCATTCTCTGGGCCAGGAAGCCCACCACGCTGTCTTGTCCTTGTCTCCTGGTTCTGCTGCTGCCTTTTCTCTGCTGTGCTTACTGCCGCTTCTTGCCCTCTCACACTGTCTCGGTGTTATAGCTCTGTCTCCTGGGTCTGGGATGTTCTCAGTGTAGGGACCCCAGGTCCAAAGGACACGCTTTGCTCCTGGCTTTTCTTTTTTGATGGTAGTTAGGTCTCCTTTCTACTTCTGGGATTGGGTCCTTTTAAGCCTATCAGGATGGCAGAACTGACCAATCCCCTTGCTAGTGTTCTGTACACCTTGTTTGCATGATCCATCCCTTGCAAGGGTTTCATGCACTCTATTTGCATAATTAGGCTGTCCAATAACCTTGGTGAGCCACAAGCACCTTCTTTGCATAGCCTCATGTAAAAATGACATGGGATCAGCAGCATCGTCTGACCTCCTCTATTTCACAGGTGGGAAGGAGAATGAAGATCAATAGCCCAAGGCTGATTTCTTGTCCAGGCATGGACCACTAACTTGAAATTTGCCTCCAAAAATGGAGGGTGCCAAGGGATCAAAGAAAGAGGTGGACAGCTTCAGGGTGGCAGCAAAGGAGTTTATTAGGGAGGCTTACATATGAGGCAAGTCCTGGGAGGCAGCAGGACCACAGCAGATCTCCACACCCCACAGTAGGAGGACAGAGGTTTTATAGTGGTGGTGTACAATAGTGGCTAGAAGCCAGGAGATTGCATAAGTACCACTCAGCAAATGGTAGTGAACTGACGGACCACATAAGGGCATTAGTATTTGGCCTTGCAAAGCCTGGTTCCCCTTCAGTTCACCCCCTCGAGGTTGGTTCTTACAATCTGGCATGCTCCCCCTATTGTGTCATAGTATGAGAGATCCTGTCCCCTCTCCTCTGGGAACAGATGTTGAAGTGGGGTTGACCAGGTGCCATATGGTGCTCGAGCATGTGTAAGACACAGAGGAAGTTACCATGTGCCTAGAGTGGCGGGGAGACTTCTCTGATAAGGAGAAGCAACTGGGAGAGAGAAGGCGACCCAGTTCCCAGCATCCTTATGAGAGCATGCTCTGGGCCCAAGGCATTTATATTGGCTGCCTTGGTGGGAGGCACAGAGGCAGACCATTCCCCCAACATTCCTATGAGGCAGAGGTCAGACACACCTCCTCTCTCCACTGTCTTTTACTTGCTCTGACACGAACCATCCCTCCAGTGGCACTCTACTTCTCTGCTGGGTTCAATAATTCATCACAGTGGTCACACAGAACTCACAGATGATACTTACAATTATGGGGTTTATCAGGGAAGTTGTTGTTGTTGTTAGGTGCCGTTGAGTTGGTTCTGACTCATGGTGACCCTATGTAAGACCCTATGTACAACAGAACAAAACACTGCCTGGTCCTGCGCCATGCTCACAATCGTTATGCTTAAATCCATTGTTGCAGCCACTGTGTCAGTTCATCTTGTTGAGGGTCTTCCTCTTTTTTAATGACCCTCCACCTTACCAAGCATGATATCCTCCAGGGGCCGATCCCTCCTGATAACATGCTTCTCAGGAACATTGTGGTTGTATTTCTTCCAAGACAGATTTGTTCATTTTTTTTGGTAGTCTGTGGTATACCCAATATTCTTCTCCAACACCATAATTCAAAGGCATCAGTTCTTTGGTCTTATTCATAGTCCAGCTTTCACATGCATATGAGGTGATTGAAAACACCATGGCTTGGATCAGGTTCACCTTAGTCTTCAAGGTGACGTCTTTGGTTTTGAACACTTTAAAGAGGTTTTTTTGCAGCAGATTTGCCCAGTGCAGTGTGTCTTTTGATTTCTTGACTGCTGCCATCATGAGTGTTGATTGTGAATCCAAGTAAAGTGGAATTCTTGACAACTTTAATCTTTTCTCCATTTATTGTGATGTTGCTTATTGGTCCAGTTGTGAGGATTTTGGTTTTCTTAATGTTGAAGTATAATCTATAGAGAAGGCTGTGGTCTTTGATCTTCATCAGTAAGTGCTTTAAGTCCTCTTCACTTGCAGTAAATACGGTTGTATCATCTGCATATTGAAGGTTATTAACGAATCTTCCTCCTGTCCTGATGCCCCATTCTATTAGGGAAGTAAACAGGTTACAATTCAGGTTCAGGAATACTCAGGAAACAGTTCTTCCAACAGGACAGCCTTTTCTCAGCCATGCCCACAGGCACGCCTCTCTCTGGCCCCATGGCCTCTGCCCTGGGTCAGGTGTTACAAAGCTCTTTTGGCACTGCCCATAAGTGCCTTCAGGCGTCCCACTCTACCAGTAAGCCTCAGCCTGAAGGCTTTCAGTTCTACCTCTGTGGGTAGGCAAACCTAGCTCCACCAAGTGCCCAGAGGCGCCCTACTCTACCAGCAAGCCTCCTGCCCAAAGGCATATCTTCAGTGTAATAGCTCTCTTTCTAGATCTCCTGGTTCCAGGAGCTTCTCCCTGCAGAGATCCTGGGTCCAAAGAATATGCTCCGCTCTTGGCTCTTCTTCCTTGGTGGCGGTGATAGCCTCTCCCTGCTATGAAATGGGCCCTCTTTTAAGCCTAGCATGATGGCAGAACTGACCAATTCCCTTGATGGGCCTCAATTACCTTATTTGCACAGTCACACCTAATCATTTGGGTGGGAGTTACAAGACAGGGAGAGAAAGGCCACACAAAAGTGATCCATCGCACTGCAGGCACCCTCTGGCTTTTCTAGCCATGGCTCTTACATTCTTGGAGGATAGCTTCCCCCTCCCAGGGATTTTACCAGTCCCAAACAGCCATTAACAATTAATCTTGTGGTAGGGCAAGAAAGTCCTAAGAGTGGGGTTAGTCGGGTACCAGCCATTCAGGTCTGCTGAGGTTTCCCCCTGGTCAGGTTCTCCAAAAGTCATCTTGGCTTCACCTTTTCTGGTGTCTGATAAAATTTAACTGAGAAGATTATTGTGAGCTTCATGAGGTATCAGCATAGCAAAACCTTTAAGGGACTTTAGGTTCAGCCACTGTACTTCAGTCCAGCAGTGCCTCCCCTTTAGTCCATTCTTTCACTTACAGATTCTACAGTTAGGTTTTACAATTACAGTTAACCCTGTTAACAATCATTACTCACAGCTGAACCATATAATCCTATTAGCATTTCCCCTACCCTGTCTTCTCCAAACCCATCAGGAAAAGAAACATCGGATCAGCGGGAATCCTCCCTTGTTTCCCTCATTTTGAGTCTAAGCATGCTCACAAAAGCATGTAAGCCAGCCATGCCCTTATCTCCCCCCATTTTAGATAAAAAAAAAATAGCCGGTGTTTAAATTACCTGAGGAGACAAGCATGTTCCTTGGTCTTGAAGAATCTTCTGTTCTCATTGAAACTTTGAGCATCTGCATCCATAAGCAAAGTCCATTCCAGAACAGGCCATCAAATTACAGCAGTCTACATCAGCTCACAGTGTCAAACATCTTCCTCTTCATTCAGTTGGGTTCTGGTCATCTCATTCCTAGTCTTCCGAGCTAGGTCACAATGGGTAGCACCTTCTCTCTTTTTCTCTCTCTTATCCCTATCCTCCTTGGGCTAGGTCAGTGGGTTCCACCCATAAACTTAGGAGTCCACACAACTCCCTTCATTTTTGACCAGCCAGCCTTTCCTCTCATCCTTAGCCCCAGTGGGCTAGGTCAACAGCTGCCAATGGAACATGTCCAAACTCAGTCTGTCTCTTTGTTGCTGCACTTTCCCCCATCCGCTCATGAGTGGACTGAAGTGGTCTCTACAAGTGAGCATACCAACGTGTCTACTCACCGGCTCCCTTTAAACTTCCAGTCCTGGTAGGGGGTTCCTTCTGATGGGCACTGACTTTTCCTGCCCTGATGCACCCAAAGGCAAACTGTTTGCTGGAAATTAAAAAAAGCAGACCTTTTTTTCCTGCAGATCCTTTCTTCAAATGCAAAACTTCTGTTCTCTCAGCAGTTCTGAATTGGTCTGCATGTCTTTTGAAATGCAAAATCTGGGTGGGGCTCAGGTTGCACAGGGTTACTGAATTCATACCAACACACTGTGTTTTTTTTGGGCAAATCCTAGCTCCCCTTTTAGCGTATCCAATCAAGTACTGGATGAAGGCAGAGTTACATCCTCTGTTATCTGTAATACACCGTATTCATTTCCATCATACATTTAGGTCTGCTTTACAACACTAGGTAGGAGAAACATCCAATATCCAGAGTACATTCAAATAAACATATAACTCCTTTTTAAAACATTCCAGTTGCATCTTCTCTTCTCCACCCCTTGACTGTCTTCCCATTCATATGCATATGGCCCTGGGCCTCTGGCTGTGTATAACCAGTACACCCTGACTCCCTATCAGTCATCTTGCTTATCTGGCCTGGCTTTAGCCCAGGCCACTCCAGATGCTGCTTTTCTCCCACAGTTACCTCATTTGCACAGTCTTACTCAGTCACGTAGGTGGGAGTTACAAGACCATGGTGAGAAAGGCCACACAAAAGTGGTCCATCACATCACATTCCACAAAATCATTTTGTGGGAGTCACAAGAGCCATGAATGGCTAAAAAAAAAAGGGGGCCATATTAAGTAATTCACTGCCGTGCATACTTGTAACACTGCACATTCTGAATCTTAGGTTTTATTTCCTAAGGTTGTAAAAATTTTTGTGACACCGATTACAGGAATAGTTAGCTATATTGGGTGCATCATGTTAAGTTGAGTGCTATGAGCAGTTATAGGATTTGGACCCATAGATAGTGTATCACTCAATTCAATTTTCCCTTCAGCCCACAGGTCCTGATTTCCAAGTCCAAGAGAATCAGTTGAAGGAAGGAGGAAGAAGTTGCAGGATTTTGGTATTGTCATATCTGGGGAAACCCTCGATAGACTGAGATTTTTGAACAGAAATTTACAACTGATCCAGAAGATACAAAGACAGAGCATCCCAATTGCTGGCTACTCCCCGAGAACCAAACCAAACAAAAACAAAACAAAAAAATGATCAAGGCCCAGGTGACTTTTGGTTTGTCTTGTTCTTTCCTTTGTTTTCTGTTGTAGAGGCCTGAAAAATATTTGTTCAATTAATCCGAAAAGTATCAATTTGTAAAAATAGGAGCTGAAGAGAAACTTAGACTCTGACTTTAACAACGGGCAAGATAGGATTGGGAATATACTGTTCATAGGATTAACACTAAATACTGATGTTGCAACATGCCAGTGGAGGATCCTGTGGGTTACATTAGCTGTCAACTTACGTTTAATATCTCTGGCCAACCCAATAGAATCATTATAATTTATATACACTGATTTTGAGAAGAAAGCAGATCAGTTCCTCAGGTGATTTCAATATTTCATATGACTTTGGTCTGAGTAAATTTTTTGATGGTTCTTCCAGCAGGGATTCGGTAGATGTTGTCCTGAACGGCAGCGTTCTCATATTTGCAAAAGCAGGTTTCCTTTGGCTGTTTCTTCCAGGGTTTTTCATAGACCTCTGTAGGAATACGCTAAGCAAACTCAGTAGACACAGGAGATCAATATAAGTTAACCTGTCAACTCAGCCTTGTGGTGGTCTGGATTTATTCAGGAGTTAGACCTAATCATCCTTGGAAATGGAAGCATACACAGCTTTCTAATGGTTCCAATGAACCTGTTTTTGAGTACAGATTCTGAAGTAGGGAGTTGAAAGTACTGTTGTTTGGTAATGTCTGGGGCTGTTGAAATGTATGATTGACTTTAGTACTTCACCTCATTTTAGAAAATGCAGAGGTATTTCCCCTTGTTCGAATCTGATCCTTATTGTCCTTGTTAAAAAAAAAAAAAATTGTCTTTATTGTTTTTAAGTACACAAATGCCTCAGGAATGTATTTTAAATCTAAAAGACTGAAATCATAAAATAAACATCACAAAATATAAGCTCCTTCTTCATGCACTTCTTTCGTAATCTGTGTTTTTAAAAGTTGGCAGTGGTTACTCTCTGCCTGATGTGTGTTTGTGTGTGTGTGTGTGTATATATATAGCTATTATAATATTTTCACATGAATGGAATTGTAGTCCAAAGACCATAGCAGCCAATGTGAAGGGACTCAGTTTTGACCTTAGGTGGCACACTTTGAATGTCTAAAGGGAAATGACTGCAGTTTATTGAGAAACATTTCCCTGATTCTGTAGTTATATCTGAAAAAAATAAAGAACATTGCGGGTTGGGAGACAACTAAATATTTGATTTGAAAAATAATGGGGTACCGTCAAACATGTTCTTTTATGTAGGAGGGAGTTGTAAAATGGGGGCAGTAATAGTAGAATCAGAACTCGTCTAACTTCAGGGTAGATAATGGGAATCAAGATTAGCACAAAGCTGATTCCCATGAGGTGGGGGGAATATATAACTCCACCTTCTAACCTTTTTACCAATTCTGATAGAAGCTGTCCCTCCCACGACGCTCTACTTTTCTTCTGTGTTTGATAATCGGTTGCGGTGGACGCATAGAACTCACAGACCATACTTAACAGTTAAGTGGTTTATTGAGGAAGTTACGGGGTACGGTTCAGGGTCAGGAAGCATGTAGGCAACATGTCCCTTCTTCAGTGCAGGATGGCTCTCTCAGCTTCTCTCCACCATGCAGGTCTCCTCTTAGCCCCCAGAGGACAGGCCTCCTCTTGACACCCTGATCACAGGCACCTCTTGGCTACCTCAAGACAGGCTACTCTCCGCCCCCTTCGGACAGGCTCCTCTTGGCCCTGCCGTCTCTTACCACCAACTGCCACAGAGCCCCTTTTCGGCCTGTCGCCACCAGCTCGGCTGCTGACCCACTTCCAGGGCTGTCACTGTCTTCAGTATATCACCTTGGACTTGTGTTATAGCTGTTTTAGAAGGTTACTTGCCTCCTTTTGCTCTGCGGCTTCTCTTTTCTCCCTTATCCATTTTCCTTTCTGTTCCTTCCTGCTTCCTGTCTTCTTGCTTCCTGTCTAAAAACCTCTGAAGGATTGGCTGGTTATATCTACAACTCCTTGTCAATTTCAAAGCATGGCCCTCTCACCAGGCCCACAAACTTACCAATTCCCTTTCAGTAGGCCACAGATACTTCATTTGCATAATAGGCTACAGACACCTCATTTGCATTGTCCAACGTTACTGCATTTGTACAGTCCAAAGTCACAGCATTTGCATAGTCTATTGATCAATCCCTGCAAAGTGCATACCAATCATAGATCATGCTGCAGCCCAGGGCCAGAAAAGAAGTATCAAACCATCATTGATTATAGTTTACCTGGGAAATGTCAATCAAACTGGACAAAAGTAACAAACCCTCTGAGGTAGAAAACTAGGGCAAAGATAACTCCTCAAGGCTTAGGGGATGTAAAAATGGTGTGGGGCAGCATCTAATCTCCTCTTACATCACAAGGGGAAGGAGAATCAAGATCAACAGCCCAAGGCTGATTCTTATGAGGTGGAGGTTAGGCAGGCGTCCACTCTCCAACCTTTCTACGATTCTGACCCCAACCATCCCTTCCACAGCACTCTACTTTTCTGCTGGGTTTGGTAATTCATTGCAATGTGCACAGAGAATTCACAGACCATACTCACGTTATGGGCTTTGTTAGGAAAGTAACAGGTGACAGTTCAGGTTCACGAAAGGTCAGGATACAGTTCTTTGATCAGGACAGCCTCTTCTCAACCATGCCTGCAGGCAGGTCTCTCTGGCCCTTAGCTGCTTGGCCTGGCCTTTGCCCTTTTTGGGCAAGTGTTACAAAACTCTAGCTCTGCCAGTAAGTGCCCAGGGAGGCCCTTCGCTGCCAGCGAGCCTTGGCCTGAACACGATCCATTGCACTGCAGGCTGCCCCCTGGCTTTACTAAAAAAAAAAAAAAAAATTTTTTTTTTTTTTTTTACTAGCCGTGGTTTTTTCATACTCAGAGGATAACTTCCCCTCCCAATCATTTTACCAGTCTGCAGTGCACTGGATTGCTTTTTATAGTCTTTTTCACTGTATCCTGAGTTATCCCCACCAAATTGTTGTGTGGGCCTGTGGCCCACCAAGGGGATTGGACAGCTTCCTAATAATGCAAATAAGGTGTGTGGTGCCCTTGTAGGGGCGGGACTAGGCAAACAATGTACATGGAACCCTAACAAGGGGATAGGTCAGTTTTGTCATCCTGCTACACTGAAAATAAGCCATCCCAGAGGCAGGACGGGAGTGACCTGACTACCACCAAGAAGAGACAGGAGCAGATCATGTCCTTTGGACCTGGGATCCCTGCGCCGAGACCCTCCTAGATCCAGGAGACAGACAGAGAAGAGCTGTAACATGGAGGACAGCGAGTGATGGTGGTGCAGCAGCAGCAAGAACCATAGTGGCGCAAGATGGCAGCAACCATGAGACCAGCAGGCAACAGTGGGGCGGGCTTCCTGGCCCACAGAGCAAGCAGGCTGAACGCCTCCCAGCAGGAGCCTTTCTGGCAGAGTTGGTGCCTCTAGGCGCTTGGCGGACAGAGCTCAGCTCACCAATCTGTGATGGGAGAGAGCCGAGCACCTTCAGCCCCAGGCTTCCTGGTGGAGTAGGCTGCCTCCAAGCACTTACTGGCTGTGGTAAAGAGTTTTGTAGCACTTACCCAAGGAGAACAGAGCTAGACCAAGGGGCAGAGAGAGGACTACCTGCTAGCATGGCTGAGAAGAGACTGTCCTGATCAAAGAACTGTATCCTGAGTTATCCCTGATCCTAAATTGTAACCCATTCCCTAATAAATTCCATAATCATGAGTATAGTCTGAGTTCTGTGTGGCCATTGCAATGAATTATTGAACGTACAGAGACGTAGAGAGTGCTGTGGGAAGGACAATTGGTGTTAGGATTGTTAACAAAAAGGTCGGAGAGAGGAGGTATGTGTGACCTCTGTCTTGTGGGATCCAACCTTGCATTGTTGATAATGATTCTCTCTCTCCCTCGTGAAGTTAGAGGCTAGACACCCCTACTGTGCCATTCTTACAGAGTCCAAAACAGTCATTAACAATCCTTCAGTAGGCCAAAGAGGTCCCAGGGTGAGGTTGCTGAGGTACCAGCTATTCAGATCTGCTGGTCTTTTAGATTTTCCATAAATTGTCTCATCCTCATCCTTTCTGACCTCTGATAAAATTTAAGTGAGAGAAAATTATTTCCCTGCTCTGAGCCTCTCAAGGTATCAGCATAGCAGTACCTTGAAGGGATTTTAGGTTGGGCCAATATACCCCAATCCAGCAGTGCCACTCCCTTAGTTGACCATTTCACCCTTATTGCTTATACAGTTACAGTTTTTATAATCACAACTCTGTCAACAGTCAACCCTCACAACTCAATGGTATAATCCTATCAGCATCTTTCCTCAGACCCATCAGGAAAAGAGGAATCTATTCAGTGGGAGTCTTCCTGTCTCCCTCATTTTGAGTGTAAGCACGCCAATGAAAGCATGTAAGCTGGCCACTTCATGGCTTTATCTCCCCCCATTTTAGATAGCCAGTGGTTAAATTGCACATCCCTATCAAAGCAGTACTCTGAGGAGACAAACATATTTCTTGATCTGAAGAATGTTCTGTTCCCGTTGGGACTTTGAGCATCTGCATTCATAAGCAAAGACACGTCCAAAGCAAGCCATCAAGTTGCAGCAATCTGCTCCAGCCCACAGTGTCAAAAATCTTTATCTTCGTTTGGGTAGGTTCTAGTCAGCTCGTCCCTAGCCTCTCTGGTCTGAGTCAATGGGTACCAGCCGTAAGCTAGGGACTCCACATACCTTCCTGCAGTTCAGACCTGCCAGCTATTTCTCTCTCTCTTAGCCCAAGCCTCTGTGGGCTAGGTCAACAGGTGCCAGTGGAACGTGTCCGGCTGTCTCTTCATTGCTGCACCTCCCCCACTTCTACGCATCAAATGGACTGAGGTGGTCACCACAAGTGAGCATGACAGGCTGTCTACTCGCCAGCTCCTTTTCACTTCCAGTGCTGGAAGGGAGTTCTTCTGATGGGCACTGACTTCCTGCCTGTGTGTACCCAAAGGCATACTGCTTGCTCAAAATTCAAAAAAGCAAAACAATCATTTTTATCCTCCAGTTTCTTCCTTCAAATGCAAATCTTCTGCTCTCCCAGTAGTTCTGAATAGGTCTGTGTTTCTTTTCAAATGCAAATTTCCTGACTTTGAAGGCTCTGAGTGGGGCTCAGGTTTTCAACCCTCAGCCCCCAATACTCTATACACAGGGCTACTACATTCAAACCAACACCCAGTGTTTCCTTTGGGCAAATCCTAGTTCTGTTTTAGCATATCCAATCAAGTATTGACTGAAGGTGAAGTTATATACTCTCTGTTATCTATAATACCCGGTATTCATGTCCATCATACTTATAGTTCTGCTTTACAACACTAGGTAGGAGAAACATTCAGTATCTCTAATACATTCAAATAAACACATAACCTTTTTAAACATTCCAGTTTTGTCTTCTCTACACCTTAACCATCTTCCCATTCATCTGCATATGGATTTGGGCCTCTGGCTATATGGAACCAGCAGACCCTGGCCCCATATCAATCATCGTGTTTAACTGGCCACTCCAGATGCGTTTTTTCTTCCCTCAGTTGCAGCACAGCATAACATCTCTTACTTTCAGCCATTATAGATGACACCAACCAAGGTAATGATCTAAGAATAAAAAGTCTCAGTTCCCACGCCCCTTTGTTATTTCTCTTGCAAAGTCTTGTGCTTCCATGATTCTGGAGTCATTGCAAGAAGTACTGCTTCTCACGCTCACTGTAAAAATGGTGTGTCGTCATCATCTAACTTCCTCTAACTTCATGAAACCCATACAAAACCCATTGCTTTCGACTCACGAGGGGGAGAGAAAAGATTAACATCAGCCAACGGTTGATACCTATGAGGCGGAGGAGGTTAGACATGCCTCCTCTCTCCAGCCTTTTTACCAATTCTGACCCCAGCCATCCCTCTCACAGCACTCTCTACTTCTCTTCTGGGTTTGATAATTTATTGCTAATGGCTACATAAAATTCACAGACCATAATCACAGAGATTATTAGGGAAGTAACAGTTTCCAATTCAGGATCAGGACGCACTCAGGATACAGTTCTTCGATCAGGACACCCTCTTCTCAGCCATGCCTGCAGACTGGACTCTGTTTGGCACTTGGCCTCTCTGCCCTTCACCCCATCTGCCCTGCATAGGCAAGTGTTACAATACTCTTTAGCTTCACCAGTAAGTCCCTGGGGGGCACCCACTCTGCCAGTAAGCCTCTACCCAAAGGCATTCAGCTCTCTTGCTTCACGGGTCAGCAAGGCTAGCTATGCCAGCAAGTGGCTGGAGGCACCACTGAAGGCTCTCAGCTCTCTCATTCCATGGGTTGGGAAGCCCACTACGCCATCTCACACTATCTCCTGGTTCTGCTGCCACAGCTTGTTACCATCTCATTATTTCCAGTGTTACAGCTTTCTCTCTCTGTTTCCTGGGTTTAGAAGGTTCTCAGCACAGGGACCCCAGGCCCAAAGGACGCGCTTCGCTCCTGTCTGTTGCTGGTAGTGAGGCCCCCTTTTTATCTCAGAGATGGCTCATCTCATTCCTAATGGGATGGTGAAACTGACCAATCGCCTTATTAGGGTTCCATATAGCTTATTTGCATGGCCCCACTGCCACAATAGGTCAGTGCACCTTATTTGCATTATGAGGAAGCTATCCAGTCCCCTTGGTGGACTACAAGCACTTTATTTGCATAGTTCCACCTAGTCATTTGGTGGGAGTGAGAAGACTGTGGCTAGAGAGGCCGTATAAAAGCAATCCATCACACCAAACAGTGTATGGATAATCAATAAAAGATAACCAATAATTTCAAAGTAAAACAATCGTTGGGCTATTTTAGAATCTGCCTGTCTTAGGTCTTTTATTCAGCAAAAAGTGGTGATTTTTGAGTGTATAGTTGTATCTTTGAATATTTCTTCTCCCTTCTCTTTCCTCTTTCAGAAGTTAATGGATAGGCATATGCTAGACATTCTTACTCTGTCCATATTTACTAATTCTTCATTTATATGTTCTCTTGCTCTCTGCTACATTTTGAGTAATTTTATCTATTATATATTGTATTTTACTAATTATCTGTGTGTTGTATTTTATATGCTCTTAACCTATCTGTTAATATACATAATGTGTATATATGTATATGTGTGTGTGTATTAAATTTATTTTTCACAAATCTTCCTAATAATCTATTTTAGTCTCGTGTTCTTTAACCATTTTTGTAGTTTCTGTTATTCCTTTGAATGTATTAAATAACCTTATTTAACTTGTACTTTTTCCTAATTCTAATATCTGAAGCTCCTTTACTGTGGTTTCTGATACAGGTTTCCCCACTATCCGAAAGTAGGGGGTTCCTATGAAACCTTTCATAAGCCAAAATGGCATTAAGTGAAGAAGCAGTTACCATTAATTTATGTTGGAAAAATTTTTGAGTGTCCTCAGCCCTCCCAAAAATCTACAAAATCATACCAAATAACATAAAACCTAAAATAACACTAACATATAGTAGAAGCAGGAATGATATGATAAATACACAGCCTATATAATGTTTTTTGTTTTTTTTTTTATAATGTAGAAATAATGTACGTACACTGGTTTGATACTGAGATGCTGAGTGTAGTTCCCAGCAAAGGAGCTTGGCGACGCCACTCTCACTACTCAGCTTGCTGCAAAACAAACACTGAACACCACTTCTCCTTTTTGCCTTTTTTTGTAAAAGTATAAATGAACAAATTATTCAAGAAGGATCATCACAAAATTGGTTGCTTTGAGGTGGAGGTTAAAGATGTCCCAAATGTCCAACTTTTCCACACTGCCGTACCACTCCATCATCTCTAACCTCATCTACTCCTCCTCCCATCATACTCTCCCTCCCATCTTTGGGTTCTGTAATTCACTGCAACATCTCACAGAACTCAAACACTGTCAAGGAAATAGCCCACGCAGTTGTGGAGGTTGGCAAGTCCCAAATATGGGCGTCAGGCATCGGGCTGGAGGCTTCTCCTGACTCATGTGGTTACAGGGGCTGACGAGCCCAAGTCAGCATGTCAGATGATAGGCAGCTGGCTCATAAGGCTGCAGAAGCTGGCAAATTGGTTAGATGATAGGCTGCTGCCTCACGTTCCAAGAACCAGGGGTCAGATGATGACAAGCCAGATGCAGGATCTAGAGCAAGAGAGAGAACTTTGCTTAAGTATTCATACCTATATTTGATACAGATCATACCCTCAAAAACACTCCCCTTACTTGAGCGAGGCAGTGCAAGAGTGTGACTTCTTGAATAGGGTGGTAAGGGTGGTGATGGGTAAGGGTGTTGACTTGAGTCATACCCTCTAGTAAGGTGATGACTTGATACATCCTACCCTAATCCTGCCTCATTAACACAATGGACAACTCATTTTCAAATGAAATCATAGCCACAGACATAAAGGCTAGGATTTACAACACATCACAAAAT
Source organism: Elephas maximus indicus (assembly GCF_024166365.1). Taxonomy (NCBI): domain Eukaryota; kingdom Metazoa; phylum Chordata; class Mammalia; order Proboscidea; family Elephantidae; genus Elephas; species Elephas maximus. The sequence goes on along the minus strand of NC_064829.1, from coordinate 95,027,152 downwards.
GGAGGATAATTACATCAGATCACAAAATAAGAGACAATTACATCAGACCACAAAGTGGATGATTATATTATATAACTGCCAAATGACATCAATATGTAACTGCCAAACCACTGAAAATCATGGCCCAGTCTAGTTGACACATAACTAACCATCAGGTTCCATACACCTTATTTGCATTCACAGCAAGCTATCCATTCACCTTGGTGGGCCACAAACACCTTATTGCATGGTCCCACTCAATCATTGTGTGGAAGTTACAAGGACTATGGCTAGAAGTGCCGTATTAAGTAATTCACTGCACTGCAAAGTGAAAATCCTTGTTGAATTTCTTTCAGTTACTGAAAACAGGCTCTGATGTAGGCCTTTCATAAAAGCCAAGTGGTGTAAAGCGAACTTTGAAAAAGCAGGGGATACCTTATATCGGCCGTGGAGGCTCATGTTGAAATTAGAAACATGTTTTATTCTCCAAATGGCATTAGCTTGTTTAGCAGCACTTAGCAAGTTGATGGCCAAATACACACTGTCATGGATTGAATTGTCCTCCATTTTGTCATCTGGTGTGATTTTCCTATGCTTTGTAAATCCCATCATTATGATGTTAATGCGATGGATTAGTGGCAGTTATGTTGATGAGATCTGCAAGATTGGGTTGTGTCTTAAACCAATCTTTTTTGAGATATAGAAGAGAAAAGTGAGCAGAGAGGCATGGGGACCTCATACCACCAAAGAAGAAGCACTGGGAGCAGAGCTTGTCCTTTGGACCCAGGGTTCCTGTGCGGAGAATCTATACCAGGGGAAGATTGACGACAAGGACCTTCCTCCAGAGCCGACAGAGAAAGCCTTCCACTGGGGCTGACACCCTGAATTTGAACTTCTACCCTACTAGACTGTGAGAGAATAAACTTCTGTTAGCCCCATCCACTTGTGGTATTTCTGTTACAGCAGCACTAGATGACTAAGGCACACGCATACATACACATATGTATATATATGAATATGTACACATATGACTCTAACTTGTAAATGTATTCTTTATAATTTTGTCATTGTAAATGTAATTATACAGTTTTAAATGGTGGGAGTAGACGAGCATCAGAAACTGTCTAACTTCAGAGTAAAAAAAAAATAGGTAATGGAAATCAAGGCTGGCTCAAGGCTGAGCTGTATGAGGTGAAGGTCAGACATACTTCCACTCTCCAGCCTTTTTACTAGTTCTGACACCAGCTGTTCCTCCCATGGCAATCTGTACTCCTCTTGTGGGTTCGATAATCCATTACAATAGCTGCACAGAACTCACAGACTATACTTAACAGTTAAGTGTTTTTTTAAGGAAGTAGCAACCTGGAATCAGGATCAAGAAGCATGTCTTTCTTCAGTGCAGGACAGCTCTTGCAGCTCCTCTTGACCATGCAAGCCCCCTCTCAGTCCCCTGAGGACAGGCCTCCTCTTGTCCCCCTGAGCATAGGTTCTTCATGGCCCCTTTAGTTCAGGCTCCTCTTGACTCTCTCAGGACATATCCTTCTGGGCCCCCAGGACAGGCTCCTCTTGGCCCTGCCGTATGTTGTTGCCGGCTCTGCTGCTGGACCCCTTCTGGGCCTGTCATCATTGGCTCTGCCACTGGGCCTTTGTGGGTTTCTCACTGTCTTCAGTGTTATAGCCCTTGACCCATGTTAACAGCTCTTTTAGGAGGTTCCTTGCCTCTCTGCTTATTTCATCTCTCTTCTTCCTTCCACTTACTCCTGCTGTTTCTCTTCTTGCTTCTTTCCATCTGAAAAACCTCTGTGAGGTTTGCTGCTTACATCTATAAACTCCTCATCAGCTTCACAGTGTGGCCCTCCCATCCAGGCCATGAACTGACCAGTCTCCTTTTGGTAGGCCTCATATACTTCATTTGCATATAGTCTATTGAACAAATCCCTGCAAAGTACATGCCAATCACAGAGCAGGCTGCAACCCAAGGCCAGACAAAAGTAGTTTACAGCTTGCCCAGGAAATGTCAATCAACCTGGACAAGAGTACCAAACCCTCTGGGATACAAAACTAAGGCAAAGGTATGGTGAGATTGATCTCTTTTTTGTGGCCTCTCTCACCATGGTCTTGTAACTCACACCCAAGTAATTGGGTGGGGCTGTACAAATAGGATAATTGTGACCTACTAAGGGGATTGGTCAGATTTGCCATCCTGCTAGGCCTGAAATGAACCACCTCAGGGAAAAGAGAGAAAGATCCCATCACCAGCAAGGAAGGAGAACCAAGAGCGGAACGTGTCCTTTGGACCCAGAATCCCTTTGCTGAGAAGCTCCTGGAACCAGGAAACAGAGAGATCTGTAACACTGAAGATGGCAAGAAGTGGTGGCAGGAGAGACCATCAGGATGGTGCAGTGAGTTTCCTGGCCCATGGAGCAAAAAAGGTAGAGGCCAAGGGGCCAGAGAGAGGTGTGCCCATGGCACAGCTAGGAAGCTGCCCTGATGGAACAGGTGTATCCTCAGCATTTCTGAACCTGAATTGTAACCTGTTACTTCCCTAATGGGAACCCTGGTGGCATAGTGGTTAAGTGTTACAGCTGCTAACCAAAGAGTCGGCAGTTCGAATCCGCCAGGCACTCCTTGGAAACTCTATGGGGCAGTTCTACTCTGTCCTGTAGGGTTGCTATGAGTCAGAATCGACTCAACGGCACTGGGTTTGGTTTGGTTTTGGTACTTCCCTAATAAACTCCATAATCATGAATATTGTCTGTGAGTTCTGTTTGACCATTGCAATGATTTAATCAAACCCAACAGAGAAGTAGAGAGTGCTGTGGGAGGGATGGTTGGTGTCAGAATTGGTAAAGATGGCGGAGAAAGGAGACATGTCTGACCTCTGCCTCAGAGGAATCAGCCTTGGGTTGCTGGTCTTGATTCTCCTTCCCCCTTGTCAAGTTAGACGAGGTCAGACGCCACTCCCACACTATTTTTACAGAAGGTTACTCCTCAGGGCTTAGGGAAAAAAATCTCTCAAGCTGTTTTTTTCTGAAAAACCAAGGCAAAAGACCACACAAACTTATTTTACCACATACAGTGTATAACCTTTTGAAATAAGACGATTAGCGGGTTGCCTGGGGTTAGATAGGAGGGGAGGGAGGGAAGTGGCTGAGGCTGTAAAAGGGTACCATGAAGGATCCTGTTGGTGTTACTTTTGTATTTTTTTTTTTTATGTTTGTGGTAAAATAAATATAAAAAAAAAATGCTGTTTCAACATGTCTTAGGTATACAATTCAGTGACATTAACTACATTCGCCATGATATGTGCCTTTAAACATGGCATGGGGGTGGTGTCTGACCTCCTTTAACTTCACAAAGGGGAAAGAGAATCAAGACCAACAGCCCAAGGTTGATTCCTATGAGGTAGAGGTCAGACATGTCTCCTTTCTCCACCATCTTTACCAATTCTGACCCCAGCCATTGTTCCCATGGCATTCTCTACTTCTCTGCTGGGCTTGACAGTTCGTTACAATGGCCACGCTGAACTCACAACAATACTCATGATTGTGGTGTTTATTAGGGAAGGTAGCAGGTTACAGTTGAGGCTCAGCAACACCCAGGATACAGTTCTTCCATCAGGGCAGCCTCTTCTCAGTCGTACTCGCAGGCATGTCTTTCTCGCCCTCTGCCTCTGCCCTGCTCAGGCAAATGTTAAAAAGCTCTTTTAGCTCTGCAAATAAGTGCCCAGAGGCACCTTACTCTGCTAACAAGCCTCTTGCCCAACGGCACTCAGCTTTCTTGCTCCATGGACTGGGAAGCCCACCGTGCCATCTCCTGCCGTCGTTTCTCTGCCACCATTTCTTGAGAACTCACTTTGCACACACCCCTTCCCCCCGGCATCTCCTGGTTTCAGGAGCTTCTCAGCACAGGGATCCCAGGTCCAAAGGATGTGCTCTCCACTCCTGACTGTTCTCCCGTTATGGTAGTGGGTCCTTCTCTTTGCTGCCTCTGAGTTGGCTCATTTCAAGCTCAGCGGGATGGCAGAACTGACCGGTCCCCTTGGTTGGGCACAATTACCTTATTTGCGCAGTTCTACCCAAGTGATTTGTGGGCCCATGGCAAGAAAGGCCACACAAAAGTGATCAATTGCACTGCAGCACCCTTTTTAATTATAGTGGTCACATGAATCTACAGATGCGATAAAATTGCATAGAGCTCTAAAAACATGAACACGTACAAATAAGTTTATGTAATCTTTAAATAAGGTGGATTTATTGTGACAATGTCAATTTCCTGGTTATTTTATTTTACTATTTGTATGGCTATGCAGATGTTAACATTGGAAGAAACTGGGTGAATGGTATATGTGCTCATTCTGTATTTCTTACAACTAAACATAAATACAATTATCTTGAAAGGTAAAAATAAATTCATATAAAGATAAATATTTTCGATGTAAAACAATCATTGGACTATCTTACAATCTGCCTTCTGCAAGTCTTAGTAAAAAATTATTTTTGAGCATGTAGTTAGATTTAGATATTGTTTATCCCTTACTCTCTTTTTCATTTTATGCATAGGCATATATTAGACATTCTCACTCTACCATGTTTTCTGACCTCTTCTTTACATTCTCCCTGTGCTACATTTTGGGTAAATTTCATCAGTTATACATTACACTTTACTAATTATCTGTTTAGTGTATTTAATATGTTGTTAACCTGTCTGTTAATATACATACATTGTGTGTATTTATATATGTATGTGTGTATTTGTGCATGTGTATTAGATGTATTTTTCCTAAATTGTTTTTGCATCCCTGGTGGCGCAGTGGTTAAGAGCTACAGCTGCTAACCAAAAGGTTGGCAGTGCGAATCTATCTGTTCCTTCGAAACCCTGTGGGACAGTTCTACTCTGTCCTATAGTGCTGCTGAGTTGAAATCAACTTGATGGCAACGGATTTGGTGTTTTTGGTAAATGGTCCTAATTATCTTTTATACTATTGTTCTTTAAACATTTTTGATACTTTCTTTTATTCCTTTCAAACTGCGGCACCGTGGATTACTTTTGTGTGGCCTTTCTAGCCGTGGTCTTGTAACTTCCACCCAAATGATTGGGCAGGACTGTGCAGATTTGGTAATTGTGTCCTACCAAAGGGATTGGTCAGTTTTTCCATCCTGCTGGAATTGAAATGAACCACCCCAGAGGCAGGAAAAAGAAGATTCCACCACCACCAAGGAAGAATACCCGGGAGGCTTTGGACCTGGGATCCCTGTACTGAGAAGCTCCTGGAACTAGGAGACAGAGAGAGAAAGAGATATGACACTGAAGGCAGCAGAGACCAGCAGGAGAGACCCACAGGAAATGGTGTAGTGGACTTCCTGGCCCATGGAGTGAGAAAGCTGAATGCTTTTGGGCAGAGAAACTGAGGGCTAGTTAGAGGTGTGCCTGCAAGCATGGCTGGGAAGAGGGTGTCCTAATGGAAGAATTGTATCTTTGAGTGTTTCTGAGCCTGAATTGTAACACGTTACTTCCCTAATAAATCCCATAATCGTGAGTATGGTCTGTGAGTCCTGTGTGGCTATTCCAACGAATTACCAAACCCAGCAGGGATGTAGAAAGTGTCACGGGAGGGAGGGTTGGTGTCGGAATTGGTAAAGATGGTGGAGAGAGGAGGCATGTCTGAGCCTTGCCTCATAGGAATCAGCCTTGGGCTGTTGATCTCGAGTCTCCTTCCCCCTTGTGGAGTTGGAGGAGGTCAGATGCTGCCCCCATGCCATTTTCACACAACCTAATAAACATGTAGTTTCCTAATAATTCTGACATCTGAAGTTCCCCTGTAGTTTCTGATATTGGCTGTGAAAGCTCATGTTGAATGTAGGGACATGTTTTAGTCCATGAGTTTCACTAACATATTCATCATTTAGCAAATCAGTGGCCAAATACACACACACATATATGAATGTGAGATATTTCCAGGTTACCAAGAGGACTTAACTGCAACTGCTACACATTATAAAAACTTCTAGTTTGATGAATGAATGGATGATGGAACGCATAATGACAGAATATTTTGTGAGGATTTTTCTTCTTCTACAAGGTATTTAAAAAACAACAGGTATATAGATGCACATATATAGAGAAAATAAGTAAAACAACTATCTTCACTTTTCAACCATACCATCAAAAGGAAATCACTTTATTAAATGGGACCTTGTTATTACAGGAATCACTGACATTCAACGATGTGGCTGTGGAGTTCAGCTGGGAGGAATGGCAGCTCCTGCTCCCTGCTCAAAAGGACCTGTACCAGGACGTGATGTTGGAGAACTATAACAACCTGGTGTCTGTGGGTGAGGACAGCTCTCTGGTGTCACTCAAAGGGCACCTTGTCAGTGGCTTTTACTTTCTCAGATACTTAAATTGGGAGTATCCGTGCTGCTCTTAAATGGTGTATTCTCAGTCCACTATCTGGCTCTAGATCAGTGGGTATATTTTCCCTGCTTCTGAGGGAAAAATCTTCACTTTTTACTTGTGAAAATTCTTTTGTCTCAAATGTAATTTTCTGCGTTCTTTACAAACACAAGGCCAATTTGTTATGTCTGAGTCTTTTATCATTTTCCATGGACAGGGTATCAAGTTAATAAACCAAATGCACCATGCAAGTTGAGAAGAGGAGAACAGCTATGGACTGTACAAGATGAAATCCATAGTCGAACCTTTTCAGGTAAGCAAGCAAGTACCAGCAAGGGGTGGAAAGCTGTGGAAGTTACAGTCTAGCCAGAAGGGGGATCACAGCTATAAAGAGTATCTGAAAATATGTAAGAGTGTGTCTTAATTGTCTAGTGCTGCTATAACAGAAATACCACAAGTGGATGACTTTAACAAGGAGAAGTTTATTCTTTCACAGTTTAGGAGGCTAGAAGTCCAAATTCAGGGTGCCAGCTCCAGGGGAAGGCTTTCTCTCTTCGTTGGCTCTGGGGGAAAGTTCTTGTCACCAATCTGTACTTGGTCTGGGAGCTTCTCAGCACAGGGACCTTTGGTCCAAAGGATGTGCCCTGCTCCTGGGTCTTCTTGCTTGGGGGTAATGAGGCCCCCCTCCTCTCTGATTACTTCTTTTTTATATCTCAAAAAAGATTGACTGACAATACAACCTAATCCAATAGATTGAGTCCTGCATCATTAACACAACTGCCTCTAATCCTGCCTCATTAACATCATAGAGGTTAGGATTTACAACACATAGCATAATCACATCAGATCACAAAATGGTGGATGACCACACACTACTGGAAATCATGGGCTAGCCAAGTTGACACACATTTTGGGGGACACAATTCAATCCATAACAGAGTGCTTCTACGTGTAGCTCTCCCTGTGTGAGACCTCTTTTTCTTCATTGCAGTTTAGAGAAAAATACACCCCTCTATGTCTTTGAAGGATTCCTGGAGACACAATGGTTAAAGCACTCAGCTGCTAGTAAAAAGATTGGCAGTTTGAACCCACCAGTCACTCTGTGGGAAAAAAGACCTTGCGATCTGCTCCCATAGAGATTACAGCCTAAAAAAACCCTATGGGGCAGTTCTGTTCTTTCCTATATTGTCACTATGAGTCGGAACAACACCAGCATCTCTTCTGAGATCACATCCATATATTTGATTTATATGATTACAGTTCTAAGATAGCAAAAGGATACAAATGAGGAGATGCATAGGGCAAAGTCTGCTTATGTTCCCAATGTGAAGCTTCCATGTCCCAAAAAGGGCTATGCTGCCCTTTTACTTACATCGCTATCCTTCACCAAACAGGAACCTCATAGGACTTTTGTGTCCAGAACACTTATTGTGGACTCATTGTCTAGGCATAATAGATCAAATCAATTTACTTCCTCTGAGATCAGCAGATATCACAGAGTGGTCTTTCTGGCCTTACCAGCTCTTACCTTCATCACTTCATTAGCTGTCATGTCTAATATATTTATATGTCATGTCTAATGTTATCTGTTGATAACAAAGGTGCCTCAATTACTCAACACATTCAAAGGGTTTAGAGTTATGGCCCAGGAACTGAGGGTAAAGACCCAATTTGTTTGGGTCACTTTAATTGTAAACTCTGCTTCCTTTTTTTTTTTTTTTTCAGATGGTTTTACCCAACTAGAATATAGGCTACACAAACATAAGGCATATGTTTATGTATCCCCAACAGTAGCACTATGCCTGGTACATAGTTGTCATTCAATAAGGATTTGTGGAATGAATCTATTTTTCAGCAGTTTGGATAAGGTGGCTTTCCTACCTCTCTAGTCTGCTGTTCACAGTGTCTTGCTTGGGTTTTACGCTCTCTGCATGTTTTACAAGGCCTTATTTAGGAACCAGTCAAATCTGTATTTGTTTGTTATGTATTATTTAACCTTGTTTCTACACTAATTCCTTTTACCATTTGCTTTGTTTATATTATTGTGTTTTTACCAGTGTGCAAGGAACATTTCACGTGGAGTTTATATACACTCACAGCATATGATTTTAACTAAAGATCCACTTCACATCCAAATATTTTTAAAATAGCTTTATTCCAAATCAAGATAATGCAAGAATTCATTGTTTTCTTCTTTCCTAGAAATTTGGAAAGTTAATGATCATCTGCCTGGGCAGTCGCAAAATGAAAGGGTGAATAGAATGGAAAGCTGCCATGAATATAATGCATATGAAAATATTTTTAATTGGCAAAAAAGTCATTTTACTTTACATCGAAATGATGGTATATTTGACTTACTTGGAAAAACTGCAAAATCAAATTTATCTTTAATCAACCACAGCAGAAGCTATGAAATAAAGAACTCTGCTGAGCTTAATAGAGATGAAAAAGCCTTTTGCCATACTAACCATGAACAATTTCATACAGAAATTAAATTCTCTGAGAGTCAAAAATCCAACAGCATGAAGTCCCAAATCATTAAGCATAAGAAAACTCACAAAATAGAAAAATTGCATGTATGCAGTGAATGTGGAAAAGCCTTCATCAAGAAGTCTTGGCTAACTGATCATCAGATCATTCACACAGGAGAAAAACCCCATAGATGCAGTCTATGTGGGAAAGCCTTCTCCAGAAAGTTTATGCTAACTGAACATCAGAGAACTCATACAGGAGAAAAACCTTATGAATGCACAGAATGTGGGAAAGCCTTTCTTAAGAAATCACGGCTAAATATACATCAGAAAACTCATACAGGAGAAAAACCCTATACATGCAGTGAATGTGGAAAAGGCTTTATCCAGAAGGGAAATCTCATTGTTCATCAACGAATTCATACAGGTGAGAAACCATATACATGCAGTGATTGTGGAAAAGGCTTCATCCAGAAGACATGTCTCATAGCACATCGAAGATTTCACACAGGAAAGACGCCATTTGTTTGCAGTGAATGTGGAAAATCTTGTTCTCAGAAGTCAGGTCTCATTAAACATCAAAGAATTCACACAGGAGAGAAACCTTTTCAATGCAGTGAATGTGGGAAAGCCTTTGCCACAAAGCAAAAGCTAATTGTACATCAAAGAACTCATACAGGAGAGAGACCGTATGGCTGCACAGAGTGTGGAAAAACTTTTGCTTACATGTCCTGCCTTGTTAAACATAAAAGAATACACACAAGGGAGAAACATGTAGATGCAGTCAAGGTGGAAGACCCTTCTGCAGTGAGTCACAGCTCATCACATACCAGTGATCTCATGCAAGACAAAAACCCTGTTAATAAAGTGACTATGCAAATACCTTCCATGGCAGCTCAGACATCAGTAAACATCAGCGAGGTCCTACCAGATAGGAACATAGTCCTGGTGGGGCAGCCTGCTGCCAGATGTGAACACTCAGGAGATACCAGAGAATTTGTACAGGAGAGAAACCTTATGAATGCAGTGAATGTGGTAGTACCTTCAGTGATCAATTATGTCCTTTATTATGTCACAGAAAACTCATAGGATAAGCTCAAAAACATTCAGTGTGGAAAGGGTTGAGCAAAACTTTCTAGCTGATACCTCATTATATGATTTCCAGATGGAAATCATATGAATGCAGACACTGGGAAAGCCTGATAGGCTCATCCTGTGTAAATATTGCATTGATATCTGTGGTACAGTGAGTTCCTTTATGTGGCCTTTTGCCCTTGATTCTTGGATAAATAACTTAGGAGATACCCAGAGTTGTTTTCTACCCTTTATCGTTTGTTACTTTTGTCTGTTCTGTCTAGGTGGCCCCACCTCACCTAGTAATTGACAGTGTAATGACAAGAAAGCTAACACAAGATACCTTTGCCAAGTAATTCACAGAGCATGAGTTTATTCACATTTCCTGGGTAGTTGAAGTTTGGTCGGGCTCTGGTGTGGCTAGGAGAGGACCCTAACTTGTAACCGACAAGGAGTATGAGTAATGACTTACATAATGGACGGAAACACAGAGGGTTTTTGGGACTTCTTGCTGAGAGCTGAGAGGGTTGGCGGGTCCATTAGAACATAGAAGCACCGTGCCAGAAACCATCCCAGGCTTGGATGAAAGAGGTGTAACATGCTTAGAGTTGTGGACGGTGGAGTGGCTGTAACTGCCATAAGCGGTGGAGACAAGTGTAAGTGGATGCTGAGCCAGCATAGAGCAAAGAGCCGTGTTGATGAAAGCTAAGATGGGAGAAGAGTGACTGTGGCATGAGTGGAGCTATCTTGAAGCTGCTAGTTGAGAGCTGGAGCCAGTCAGCTACAAGAGCAGAGCTGGTGAAGAGGAGCCATGGAGAGAGAGACAGCACAAGTGACAGTAGCTGCTGCTTCGTGGGACGTGGGACTAGAATGACAGTACAGAGCCTGACACCTCAAGCGAGCACATATACCAGCACCCAAGTAGAAAGCATAGGCCTGGCCCAGACAGAAGCAGCAGCGCACAGGGCCCAGAGTACAAGAAGTGTGTGGCGCTGAACTGGCCTTCCACAGAAAGGGACTGACCCAAGCTGGAGCCCCAAGCAAGGGAAACAGCACTGCATGACAATAAAGCCCTGTAGGAAGAAGTGATTGAAAAAGAGCTCACCTGGAAAACAGCTATCTTGGTCCTCATTGACAGCTAGTAGGGAGCTGTCCAGGTCCTGACCACAGTTTCCTGGTTGAAAGTTTCCTGATTAATGTGAGTGAATATATGTTCTTGGGAGGGTAAGCGGGTCCCCTTTGAGATGGTATGGCTCTGTGCTGTACCCCTCCCACACCTCACACTATATGTTTCTCTGTTCACATCCTTTGTTTATATCTTTCTCTGTTTGTATTCTTCTCTGTTATATTAAAGTTGCTATCTCAGGTACGGTGTTTCTGTGAGCTCTGCTAGAATTTCAATGAATTATTGAACTCAGTATATATAGAGTTGTGGGATGGCTGGTGTCAGATGTAATGGAGAAGTTGGAAAGTGGGAATATATTTAATCTCTGCCTCATTAGAACCAACTTGATGGTTTATGCTGTTTCTCATAGTCAAAGTTATTCATGAAGTTATCCTAATTTAATATAGATATAATCTGATGTTAATCTGAACACATACACATCAATTGGTCTACTGTATCAATTAAACAAAGAAAAGTCTGAGTTAATCTCAGTGGAGCAAATAAGTAATGTGAATTTTTAAAACAAAAGATAATCAGTATCTGGAATGTTGCTGTAAATAAAAAACCACTTAGGAGGTCCTTGGTTGGTTGGAAAGGGGCAATATTTGACTGGTGGTATTTGAAGCACATACATGTTAGTTTACTTTCCCCAGATCAGTGTGAAGGATTAACTGAAAACCAGAATATCCACCATAAAGTTTTAGAACTTCATATTATGCAGAAGGACCTAGGAAACAATAGACTTACATTGAGTCTATTCATTAATGTAATGAATATTTGTCACATGCTTCCTGGGTCACATGGTCCCATTCCAGTAGGTGAGGATGAAGTAGTTAATAAAGGAAAATTCCATGCCCTCTTGGGGAGAGCACTGAGTTAGCTGGATTATAATTTAAGTGGAGTTTTGACATTTCAGTTGATCTAGTCAGAGGATGCAATATCCACATCAGGTGAAACAGACATGGACTAATTGATACAGGGGGTTTAGTTAGAATTTTTAGGAATGAGAAAAATCCTAAAAAGTTCTTATGGTAATATTTTATTAAAAAAATCAGTTGCCATCAAGTTGATTCCAACTCGTGGTGATCTCATGTATGAGAGTAGAACTGTGCTCGATAAGAGTTTTCCATGGCTGATTTTATAAAGCAAGTCACCAGGCCATTCTACCAAGCTGCTTTTGGTTGGGCTTTTAGTTATCAGTTGAGTGCCTTAACAATCTGTACCGCCCATGGATTCTTGTGATTAAAAAAAAAAAAAAATTTTTTTTTTTTTTTTTTTTTTTTGTGATAAGGACTCCCTTATTGGTATTTAAGCATCCTAGGAAAGAAATTATTTTTTTAATACCCATGACTTATTTCTTTAAGTAGTTTATAAATTCCTGGATAGTTTTTGTATTTCAATTTGAAAGTTAAAAAAAATTAAATAAATCTAAAATTAAGTTCCTTAGTTGCACTAGCCACATTTCATGTGTTCAATAGCCACGTGTGCAGTGAATTTTACACCTAAGACACATTGAAACAGCAAATTAAAAAAAAATTTTTTTATTGTGCTTTAAGTGAAGTCAAGTCAGTCTCATACAAAAACTTATATACACCTTGCTGCATACTCCTAGTTGCTCTCCCCCTAATGAGACAGCACACTCCTGCCCTCCACTCTCTATTTTCGTGTCCATTTGGCCAGCTTCTGACCCCCTCTGCCCTCTCATCTCCCCTCCAGACAGGAGCTGCCCACATAGTCTCGTGTGTCTACTTGATCCAAGATGCTCACTCGTCACCAGTATCATTTCCTATCCCATAGTCCAGTCCAATCCCTGTCTGAAGAGTTGGCTTTGGGAGTGGTTCCTGTCTTGAGCTAACAGAAAGTCTGGGGACCGTGACCTCCGGGGTCCTTCTAGTCTCAGTCAGACCATTAAGTCTGGTCTTTTTATGAGAATTTGAGGTCTGTATCCTCTGCACTCCTGCTCCCTCAGGGGTTCTTGAAATAGCAAATTTTTGGTGATATATATATTTTATCATTAAAACAAGGATACATAACAGTTCCATCACAGAATCCCTCATTTCACCCTTTTATAGCCTCACCTACTTCCCACCTTCTCCACCTCCCTAACCCCTGGCAACCCACTAATCTGCCTATCTAAAAATGTTACACACTGATGATCACATTTATACAACATTCTTTTAAGGACAAAATTACATAGAGAATATATTTTAAAGTCAGAGTGAACACCCCGAGTAGTGCAATGAGTTCCTTTATGTGGCCTTTTGCTTTGGTTTTTTGGAAAAGCAAAGATTTTGAGGTATTTTTTTTCCCTTGTGGTGCAGTGAATTACTTAATATGGTCCTCTGGCCATAATCTTTGTAACTTCCACCAAATGCCTGGGTGGGACTATGCAAATGAGGTGTCTGTGGCCCACCAAGAGGGCTAGATAGCTTGCTAATAATGTAAATAAGGTGCAAGGCACCCTTGTCGCAGTAGGACCATGCAAATAAAGTATATGGAACCCTAAAGAGGGGATTAGTCAGTTTTGCCATCCCAGTAGGCTTAAAATGAGCCATCCCACAGGCAGGAACAGAGGATCTCACCACCAAGAAGAAAAGCCAGGAGTGGAGTGCATCCTTTGGATCCAGGATCCCTGTGCAGAGAAGCTTCTGGAATCAGGAGATTGAGAGGGAGAGACAGAGACAGAGAGAGAGAGCTGTAACACAGAAGACGGTGAGAAACTGTGGCAGAAAAATGATAGCAGCGGAGGCAGGAGGCTGGCAGAAGATAGTGCAGTGGCTTCCTAGCCCACAGAGTGAAAAAGCTGACTGCCTTCAGGCAGGAGGCCTGCTGATGGAGTAGGGTGCTCTGGGCACTTTGTGGAGCTAGGTTTGCCGACATATGGAGCTAAAGCTGAATGCCTTCGGGCCAAGGCTTACTGGCAGAATGGGGTGCCTCAGGCACTTATTGGCAGAACTAAAAGAGCTTTGTAACAGTTGTCCAAGCAGGGCAGAGGTCAAGACGCCAGAGAGAGGCATGCCTGCTGTCACGGCTGAGAAGAGGCTGTCCTGATTAAGGAACTGTATCCTGAGTGTTCCTGAACCTGAATTGGTACCTGTTACTTCCTTAATAAACTCCAGGGTGTGGTCTGTGAGTTGTGTGGCCATTGCAACAAATTATTGAACTCAGCAGAGAGTAGAGGGTGCTGTGGAAGATATGGTTGGTGCCAGAATTGGTAAAGAGGTTGGATGGTGGAGGTATGTTTTTCCTTTTTCTCACGGGAATCAGCCTTGGGCTGTTCATCTTGATTCCCCTTCCCCGTTGTGAAGTTGGAGGAGATCAGATGGCATTCTGCCACACCTTTTTTACAATGTGTGACTAATGCCTACCAAATTGGACAATACAGACAATGTGCAAAACTTTGTAGCACTTTGCATGGCTGGAAATTGTATACTCAGAGAAATCACTATCATTTTCAGGATCCTAGAAAGTTAAATTGGAGAGTACAGGTTTACATTATTTTACATTTCTCAGCACAAAGATACTTAACTATTGATTTTTTTAAAAATGTATGAGCCAATGAAATAATCAAAGAGTATTTTGTCATTGAAGTGAATGAGCAATTGGAAGGCAGTTTAAGGAATGGAATTGTCTCCCAGAAACATTTCCTGAGTGATTAGAGAGATGCAATCACTGAATATTATAGGGGCAGGGCATAAAAGGAAAAAAATTCCCAGAATAAGTCAAACAAAAAGAGAAGAAGCTTAGTCTTCTAAGAATGGAGGCCAGTATATGAGATGGGAGAGGATAAAATCTTTTTGGGTTGTCTTAGAAATAAACCCTCATATCACCTGTGATAGTTATGCGTCAACTTGGCTAGGCCATGATTCTCAGTTTGGCAGACATTATGTAATTATCCTCCATTTTGTGACCTGATGTGAGCAGGCAATCAGTTAAAAGGGGAGTTCCCTTGGGGGTGTGGCCCGCATCTAATATATATGGATGTTCTGGCAAAGCTCGCTCTCTTGATCCTGTATTTGATCCTGCATTCATCTTATCAGCATCCTGCCACCTGACCTGCAGATTTTGGATTCGCCAGCTCCCACAACCCTGTGAGACAGTGGCCTGCCTCCTGACCTGCAGATTATGGGTTCGTCAGCCCATTACCATGTGAGTCAGGAGAAGCCTCCAGGTAACTATGGATTTGGGACTTGCCAATCTCCACAACTGCATGAGCCATTTTCTTGAAATCAGTCTCTATATATTTATATATATGCTTCTCTGGTTTTGCTCCTCTAGAGAACCCAGCCTAAGACATTACTGTTGAGAGCTGCCACCATTTCAAAGACTACAGGTTCTCTGTAATCTGCTCAGTTGTGATGTGATTTCTCTTTATCATTTTTTCTGACTTTGCTGTGAATGGGACTCATGAACTGTCTCTTGTCTCTATCTAGAGTTTTTCCTTTTAATCCCATAATAATATTGTGTAGATGGTGAAAATCATCATAAATGAAATCCCACTATGAGGATCAAGCAAATCCTGCATCTTCCCTACCTTGTTCAGCTCTGACACCAGCTGCCCATGCAGCATTTTTTTCTCTGACCCTATCCACCCAGAGCCAGATCAGATCTCACAAGTTAAAAAGACACTGTCCTTCGGACTGCCAAACAGGCTGATGCCAGCTTCATGTTTGGGAATCCACATAACATCCTAACTTCTAACCTGCTGACCATGAATTTGGGGGTTTCTTCTACCCCTTCAGGATACCAACCACAAACTCGGGAGTTTCCCTGGGGCCCCTAGATTCTGACCCCCACAATTTCTTTTAGGGGTGACAATTCCATGGTGGAAATGCTGGTGGCATAGCGGTTAAGTGCTACGGCTGCTAACCAAGAGGTCGGCAGTTGGAATCCGCCAGGTGCTCCTTGGAAACTATTGGGCAGTTCTACTCTGTCCTATAGGATCACTATGAGTTGGAATCGACTCAACGGCAGTGGGTAGTGGGTTAATTCCATGGAATGACTCACAGAAAATGCTACACTTAAACAATTACAGCTTTATTATAGCAAAAAGGATACAAACGAAGAGGACAAGGTTTGGGCGCCAACGGCAGCTTCCATTCCCCAAAAAGGGATGCACATCCATTTCACATGCATGGATATCTTTCACCAACCAGGAAACCCATACAGTTTCTATGTCCGGAGTCTTTACTGGCTTTATTACATAGTCATGATTAAGGCCTCACTTTTTTGCATAGGTATGATTGATTGAATCATGCCGCCCTCTCTTCCTGAGGTCAGCCACACGGTGCTCCTTCTGGCTTGGCAAAGCCCTATTCATTAGCACAAATCCTCAGGTATAGTCTGTAATCCTACATAACAAAAAGCACCTCAATTACTGTAACAATGGCATGGTGGGGGCACCTAACCTCCTCTAACTTCACAAAGGGGACAAAGAATCACCATCAGCATCAGTCCAAAGGTGATTCTTATGAGGTTGGGGTCAGATATACTTCCTCTCTTCAAACTTTTTACCAATTCTGACCCCGCTGTCCTTCCCACGGCATTCTACTTCTCTGCTGGGTTCGATAATTCATTGCAATGGCCACACACAACTCACAGATTATAGTCACAGTTACGAGGTTTATTAGGGAAATAACAGGTTACAAGCCAGGATCAGGAATGACTCAGGATACAGTTCTTTGGTCAGGACAGTTCCTTGGCCACGCTCGCAGGCAGGCCTCTCTCTGGCCCTCAACCTCTTGGCCCCTCAGCTGGTCTCTGTCCTGCTCGGGCAAGTGTTACAGAGCTCTTTAGCTCCACCAATAAGGGCCCAGGGACACCTCACGCCGTCAGCAAGCCTTGGCAGTTGGTAAGCCTAGTTCTGATGACAAGTGCCCGGAGTCACACCACTCCACTAGGAAACCTCCTGCCCAAAGGAATTCAGCTCTCTCACTCCATGGGTCAGCATACCCACTGTAACTACCTTACTCCATGGGCCGGGATGCCCACTACCCCATTTTGAGCCAGTCTCCTGGTACTGCTGCTGCTGCTTCTCACCGTTTTTTGCCATCTCCGATGTTACAACTCTCATCTCCTAGGTCTAGTAAGTTCTCAGTGCAGGGACCCTGGATCCAAAGAACATATTTCACTCTCGTCTCTTCTTTTTCTTGGTGGTGAGGTTCCCCTTGTTCGCCTCTGGGGTGGCTCATTTTTAGCCCAACTAGATGGCAAAACTGACCTATCCCATCCTGTAAAAATGGCGTGATGGACGCGTCTGACTTGCTCTAACTTCACAAGGGGCCAGAAGAATCACGGTCAACTGTGGAAGGTTGATTCCTATGAGACGGAGGTCAGACATGCCTCCTCTCTCCACCATCTTTACCAATTCTGACACGAACCATCCCTCCCACAGCACTCTCTACTTCTCTGCTTGGTTTGATAATTTGTTACAATGGCCACACAGAACTCACAGGCCATACTCAGTTATGGGGTATGATCATTAAGGTTGTGCGTCAACTTGGCTGGACCGATTCTCAGTGGTTTGGCAGTTATGATGTAGTTTGGCAGTGATGTGATCACTCCATGATGAGATTTGATATAACATGATCACCTCCATGATGGAATCTGCTGTGAGTAGCCAATCAGTTGAAAGGGAGTTCCCTTGGGGGTGTGTTCTGCATCAAATATAAGCGGACTTTCTGGCAAGTCTTGAGGGCTTTTGGTCACACTGGATCCTGCAGCTGGCTCCTGTTCGTCTGACCTCCAGTTCTTGGGACCTGAGGTAGTAGCTTACCTTCTGTCTTGCCTGGCGATCTTGGGGTTCATTGGTCTTCACAGCCTGTGAGTCAGAGCCCTATTGTCTGAGTTGCCAATCTTGGGTTTGCCAGCCCCTGTGGCTACGTGAATCAGGAGAAGCCTCCAGCTTGAGCCATGTTCCAGCCTCTACAACTATGTGAGCTATTTCCTTAATGTAAATCTCTCAGTGGTTAAGAGACCAGCTGCTAACCAAAAGGCTGACAGTTTGAATCCACCAGCCACTCCTGGGCAACCCTAGGGGCAGTTCTACTCTGTCCTATAGGGTCGTTATGAGTCAGAATTGACTTGACGGCCATGGGGTTTTTTTTTTTTTTTTGGTATATATATCTATTTCTCTCCCTACCTACCTACCTATCCACCTACCCACCCACCTATCTACCTACACGCTTTACTGATTTTGCTTCTCTAGAGAACCCAGCCTAAGACACAGGGTTTATTAGGGAAGTAATGGGGTTATAATTCAGGTTCAGGAACACTAAGGATACAGTTCTCTGCTCAGGACAGCTTCTTCTCAGCCATGTGGAAGGCAGGCATCTCTCTGACCCTCAGCCCCTCAGGCCCCTTGGGCCGGCCTGGCCTCTGCCCTGCTTGGGCAAGTGTTACAAAGCTCTTTTAGCTCTACCAATAAGTGCCCAGAAGCATTCCATTCTGCCAGTAAGCCTCAGCCCGCAGGTGCACAGCTGTCTAGCTCCGTGGGTCAGGAAGCCTAGCTCTGCTGACAAGTGCCTGGAGGCACCTCATTCTGCCAACAAGCCTCCTGCCCGAAGGCACTCAGCTTTCTAGCTTTATGGGCTGGGAAGCCCACCACAATGTCTCCTGCCAGTCTCCTGGTTCTGCCACCTTCCTGGTTCTGCCACCTCTGCACTGGCCGTTTATCTGCCCCTCCTTCTTGCTGTCTCTTACCATCGCTGGTGTTACAGCTCTCTCACTCTGTCCTGGTTGAGAAGGTTCTCAGCACAGGGATCCTGGACCCAAAGGATGCACTTCACTCTTGTCTCTTCTTAGTGGTAGAGATCCCCTCTTCCCCTTTCCACCTCTGGGATGGCTCATTTTAAGCCTAGGGGGATGGCAAAACTGACCAGTCTCCTTGATAGGGTTCCATATGCCTTATTTGCATGGCCCCACTCCCACAAGGGTGCTATGTACCTTATTTACATTATTAACCATCCATCCATCTCTTCTGGTGGGCCACAAGCACCTCATTTGCATAGTCTGCCAGTCATTTAGTGGGAGTTACAAGACCATGATGAGAAAGGTCATATAAAAGTGATCCATGACACTGCACCTCATTAGTGTTTCATACACCTTATTTGCATGGTTCCATTTCCACAACGGTTCCATGCACCTTATTTGCATTATTAGCTAGCTATCCAATTTTTTGTTGGGTTACAAGCACCTCACTTGCATAGTCCCACCCAGTCATTTGGTGGGAGTTACAAGACCGTGGAGAGAGAGGCCACATAAAAATGCTCCATAGCACTGCAATTACTCAAGAAAATTTCCAAGAGTTGTCTCAGAAACCAAGGACAACAAATTGTTATTCATTAACTCACAGATATAAAGTTACAGTGAGTTCTACTTATAGGAAATAAGATGGACATTTGCCATGCCATGGCTGTCTCAGAATTCAGTCTGAAATCCTGGGTTAGTGGGTAATTTTATCCTTCAGAAATATTGTAAAGCACTATCACTGTACTAACTATTCTTTTACACACTGGGGATACATCAATGAACAAAAGAGGCAAAGTGACAGCCTTTATGGACCTTGTGTTATACCAAGGGAGACAAATAGTAGAAAATATAATGTCTAGAACTGATAAGTGCTATGAAGAAAAATAAATCCTAGGAAGTGAGGAGATAGTAATGGAGGAGCTGCTTTAGTAACAATTTTCAGAGAAAGACTTTCTGGACAGATGTAATTTGAACCAAGACCTACGTGTACTACCTATGTCAATAAACGAGGAGTGGGTATATAGATAGGGCTTTTGGCTGTGCATGGCCTTGTGACTACTACTAAATGATTGGGTGGGACTATGCAAAAAAAGGTGCTTGTGGCCCACCAAGGGGATTGGACAGCATTGCTAATAATGCAAATAAGGGGCATGGAAACCTTTGGGGATGGGACCATGCAAATAAGGTGTATGGAACCCTAACAAGGGGATTGGCCAGTTTTGCCATCCCGCTAGGCTTAAAGAGAGACATGGAGACAAGGACCCATAACATGGAAGACAGCAAGAGATGGCAGTGCAGCAGTAGCAAAAGCGATAGTAGTGCAAGATGGCAGGAACCAGGACACCAGCGCAGGACGGCTGCAGTGGGGCTTACTGATCATGGAGCTAAGGGCTGTAACACTTGCCAGAGAAGTCCATGAGCAGATGCTGGCAGCAGAAGGCCCCGAGTAGGGCCCAGCAGCAGAGGGCAAGAAGAAGCTGTCCTGATCAAGAACTGTATCCTGAGTTGTTCTGTTACTTTTGAGAAATTCCTGATCCCAAGTTGCACCCTGTTACTTCCCTAATAAACCACTTAACTGTAAGTATGGTTTGTGAGTTCTGTGAGACACAGCAGCAAATTACCAAACCTAAATACCAGAGGGAGAGCACTGAGGGGATGGGGAGTAGTTGATGTTAGAGAGGATGGAGTGATACTGCAGCTTGGAGAAGCTGGACTTTTGGGACGTCTTTAACTTCCACCTCATAGGAATTAGCTTTGTGCAGATCCTTATAAAATGAATTATTCACTTACTAAGTGTCGTTACGCAGCATCTTACATACTTTGGACATGTTGTCAGGAGGGATCAGTCCCTAGAGAAGGACATCATGCTTGGCAGAGTACAGGGTCAGCGGAAAAGAGGAAGACCCTCAATGAGGTGGATTGACACAGTGGCTGCAACAATGAGCTCAAGCATAACAACGATTGTAAGGATGGCTCTGGACTGGGCAGTGTTTCCTTCTGTTGTGCATAGGGTGACTATGAATCGGAACCAACTTGACAGCACCTAACAAACAACAAGTGTTGTTTGGGGTGCATTTTGTATGGAAATCTCAAATCAAATCAATATCAAATAAAAAATATTATCACAATACCCAATTTTTCACTTCTCTGTTAAGTTCTGATACCAGCTCCTGCTAAACAAAGGTTGACGGGTTGAACCCACCCATTGGGCCTGCTGGAGAAAGACCTGGCAATCTGCTCCCATAAAGACTATAGCCAATAAAACCCTACGGGGCAGTTCTCCTGTCACATGGGGTCACTATGTGTCCAAATCGACTTAATGGCACCTATCAGCAACGACATCCACCCAGAGTTAAGTCGAATCTCACAAGTTAAAAGTACACAGCCCTTCAGACTGCCAAATAGGCAGACGCTAGCCATAGTCTGGGAATCCACATGACGGCCACACTTTCAAACTGATAGCTACGAATTTGAGGTCTCCCTTCCCCCTTCAGGATTCCCACGGCAAGCTCTGGAGTGCCTATGGGCTCCCTCACTCCTTACCTGCTGGCTCCACCTACTCCTTTGGGTTAAGTAATGCAATGGACTGACTCACAGAAGTCACGGAAAGTGCTATACTTACTATTACAGATTTAACAAATGAATACAAATTAGGGTCAGCATAAAAAAGGAGATGCATTAGGTGATGACTGGGAGGATTCCCAAAGAGGAACTTACGTGTTCCAAAAACGGACAGCCTCTCCCCTATGCCTCTGTCTCAAGTATAACCTAGGCTCATTCCACCTGCTCTTTCTCCTCCTCTGTGTCGGCCACTCTCATACCGTACCAGCTTCTCCAAACCTTTTTGTGTCTTTAAAAGCTGCTTCCTGCACGTCGTTTTCCTTCAGAAGCTTTCCGGGGTTGTCCCTTAACGGCTTTTTGTTGTTGCATTTTTCTTCCCCAGGAGCGCGTTGGCTGCTGTACAGACACTTGAATTCACACTTGTACGTTTCCAGACTTTAAAAAAAAAAAAAATTGTAAATGGGCGTGGCCATAGTCTCTGCCCAGCCCTTTGAAAGCAACTTAATCCGGTCCATAATTTCCTTGTGAATCTCGAGTCTCTGAAAATCTATCCAATTTCCGCAAGGGCTGAGGAGCCAGGAAACCGGACAGTTTTCACGGTTTTTCGGCTTCCAGGTGGTCCCTGGCTCCTGGCATAAAACAAGGGCCACTTAGCCTTCTGTACGGCAGGTATTCAGATATGGCCGACTCCAGAGAGACACGGCGAGAAAGGCGCAGACATATTACTTCCTACGGCAATGCCAGAAATCCAATTGTTCGCCGTCCGTCAAAAACTGCAGACCCTCGCCGGCCGCCGTAGGTGGACGAGGTTTCTGGGCCAGGGGTCGAAAAGTAGGAGCTGTTTACGGAAGTGCAAGGTTTCGGAACTCTTCGTGGTTCAGGAAGAAAACAAGTCAGTGTGTGTTTTGTTCTTGGAACAAGGTGAGGGGGGGCGGGGTGCGTGGACGTGGTGTAGTGAGGGGAGCGCCGGGATGGAGGTGCTTGGGGCAAGCAGTTGGGAGTCCGGTGCCTCTGGGGTGTAGAAAAGCTTAAATGCAAAATTCTTTAAACAGGGCTTCTTAAGTGGATAATCCGCTAGCAGATTGGCACGAAGCTCGTTGCTGGGGGCGAAGAAAAATGTTTTAAGAAAGTTAGGAAGCGCTAACAAGCTCCGAAGGATTAGTTAAGCGAGAAGTCTTAAATTTGGCGGGAAGGATTATAAAAACGGCGAAAGAATTCATTGGTTAGTATGGGTATCGATTTATGATTAGTTGGCTTCGACTGACTGTGTCAGCAACATTTGAATGTCAGAATGATATAAACCAGTCTCTTACGTCTTAAATTGTTGTTAGGTGCCTGCCATTGAGTCGTTCCAACACACAGCGACCCCATGTACGACAGAAATAAACAGTGCCCGGTCCTATGCCATCCTCAACAATCGTTGCTACGTTAGAGCCTATTGTTGCAGCCACTGTGTCAATCCATCTCTGTCGAGGGTCTTTCTCTTTTTCACTGACCCTCTACCAAGCGTGATGTCCTTCTCCAGGGACTGATCCCTCCTGATAACATGTCCAAAGTATGTCAGACAAAGTCTCGCCGTCCTCTCTTCTATGGAGCATTCTGGCTTTACTTTTTCCAAGACAGATTTGTTCATTTTTCTCGCAGGTTCATGGTGTATTCAGTATTTTTCACCAACACCGTAATTCAAAGGCATCAGTTTTTCTTCCGTCTTCCTTCTCCGTATTCCTTATTGTTTATGGCTGCTTTTTTTCCTACCTTAGACAGGCAGTTCCTCAGTAGCATTCCATTGTTTGCATAAAGATTACTGCCAAGAAAACCCTATGGAGCATAGTTTTTCTATGTCACACATGAGGTCACCATGACTCAATGGCAACTAACAACAGCATCATTTCTTGAGTATGGTTTGACTTTACCCAGGACACATGGCATAAACTTTATGCAGCTCTGAAAAATAGCTCTGGGAAAAGTCTCAGCGTACTGCAATGAGTAGTTGAAATTTATGCCTTGAGTTTGAACATTTATATAACAGGCATGAGCTTGAGGTAAGCATGTTTGTATAATGATTAAGGGTGACCCAACTGTCAGGGTATGGAGTCTTTGTGGACCTCTCTGTTTCTAAGGGGTGGAAGTCGTGTTTATCTTGGATGCGGTGTCTGGTTCAGGTTTGGGATTTCATATGAGGCTCATTGATGTTGGGGCGGGACAGGGAATGGACATCGTTTGGGGTATCTGGTCCAGGTTTTGCATTAATATGGGCATGGGGTGGCTGTGCCTGGTACAGAGAGGCTTGTGAGACCTGAAGCTTTCGAAGCCCAGGACCCCTGGCTGGTGGTTGGATTGAGGTTGAAATCTTGGCTGCTGGGACAGAGGATGTATGATCCCTGGGCAATAGTTTGAAAGCTCTGATTTAGATAATCATATGTCTTTTCACCTCTATTTCATGGATTGGCTAAGTACAGATAGAGAAACCAATATGCAGCAGTTGTTATCAATCTGTGACAGAGACCTTAGGGCCCGAAAAGCTTCACATACATACATGCTTTATGGTTTGATGATAGAATCTCTATTTTGTTAATTATTTATCTGTAAAAATGGTCAAGTCATAGTAGTAGCATCAGAACGTGTCTAACTTCAGGGAGGATAATGACCTGGATTAACCTAAAGCTGATTCCCATGAGGTGAAGGTCAGACATACCTCTGCCCTCCAACCTTTTTAGCAGACTGACACCAGCCGTCCCTCCCATGACATTCTCTCCTTCTCTTCTGGGTTCCATAATCCTCTGCAATGGACACACAAACCTCACAGACCATATGTAAAAATGGCATGGCGGGGCAGGTGTCTGACCTTGATCTCCTCTAACTTCACAAGGGAGAAGGAAAATCATTATCAGCATCAGCCACCCAAGACTGATCCCTGTGATATGGAGGTAAGATATACCTCCTCTCACCAACGTTTTGACCAGTTCTGACACCAACTGACCCTCCCACGGCACTCTCTACTTCTCTGCTGAGTTTGGTAATTCATTTCAGTGGCCATACAGAACTCATGAACCAAACTCACAATTATGGGGTTTATCAGGGAAGTAACAGGATACAACTCAGGATCAGGATCAAATTAAAAGTAACAGGAACAATTCAGAATACCATTCTTAATCAAGACAGCTTATTCTAACCCTCTGCCACTGGGCCCTGCTCGAGGCCTTCTCAGGCAAGTGATAGAGCTTTTAGCTCCGTGGGTCAGCAAGTCTAGCTCTGCCAAGTGCTCAGAGGCATCTCCCTTTGCCAGCAAGCCTTCTGCCTGAAGGCTGAGAAGCCCACTGAGCCATCTCTTGTGGGTCTTCTGGTTCTGCTGCCTCTGCTGCTGCTTCTTGCCATTATCTTTAACTGTCTTCTGTTTTAGAGCTCTTTTTCCCTGTCTCCTGGGTCTAGGAGGTTCCCAGTGCAGGGACTCTGGGCCCAAAGGATGTGCTCCGCTCCCATCTCTTCTTTTGGTGGTAGTGAGTTCCCCTTGTCAGCCTCTAGGATGGCTCATTTTAAGGTTAGAGCGATGGCAAAACTGACCAGTCCCCTTGTTAGGGTACTGTACACCTTATTTACGTTAATAGCAAGCTATCCAATCCCCTTGGGCCACAGCACTTTGTTTGCATAGTCCCGCCCAGACATTTGGTGGGAGTTACAAAGACCATGACTAGAAGGGCCATATTAAGTAATTCACTGTACCAAATCATGCCTACAGATAAGTGGCTTGTTAAGGAAGTAATAGGGTACAACTCAGGATTAGGATCAACATGCTACAACTCAGGATCAGGATCAGGAAGCAGGCAGGCAAACTCTCCCTTCTTCAGTGCAAGACAGTCCTCAGCAGTTCTCAGTAGGACAAGCCTCATCTCAGCACCCTGAGGACAGGCTCTTTGGGCCCTCTCATGACAGGTTCCTCTTGGCCCTGCAGTCTGTCACCACTGACTCTGCTGCAAGGCCTATTGTGGGCCTCTCACCACCACCTCTGTGCTTGGCCACTTTGGGTCTGTTGGCAACTTCAGTGTAACAGCCCATGACCTGTATTACAGCTCTTCTAGGAGCTTCCTCGCCTCCTTTCTCTCTCTCCGCATCTTCCCTCTTTTCTTTCTACCTTCTGCTTCTTCTTGCTGCTTTTCTTCCTGCTGCTTTTCTTCCTGCTTTCTCTCCGTGAAACCTCTGTGTGGTTGGCTGCTTATATCTACAAACTCCTTGTCAATTGCAAGGCATGAACCTCCCACCAATGCCAAGAACTGACCAATCCCTTTTTGGTAGGGCACAGACACTTTGTATTGTAGGCTACACCTTATTTGCATGATCTATAGTTACTTTTTTGCATATTTTATAGACCAATCCCTGCAAGGTACATACGAGTCACAGGACAGATTGCAGCCCAGGGCTAGACAAAAAGGTTGTTTACAGCTTACCTAGGAAATGTCGGTCAACCAGGACAAAAGTAATAAACCCTCTGGGGTAGAAAATCAGGGCAAAGGTAACTCCTCAGGGCTTAGGAGAGAAAACTCTCAAGCTGTTTTTCCGAAGAATCAAGGCAAAAGGCCTCATAAAGGAACTCATTTCACCACATCATCTCTCTGGCAAGGTGACCCGTATGCCAGTTTATTAGCAAGTCCTTGTGTTTTTTAGTGTGGCTCAGAGAACTTGGTTTGGCCCTTTGACTCTGGTTTCTGAAAATGACCTGAGCAATCAAGATGCCTTTTTTTCAAAATTAGCCAGGCATTTGGGGATACCCAGGCCCTACATCTGGTGAACTAACCTCAGGAAGGAAGGGGGACCTGATGCAGTCATGCATATTCATTGATTGGATGGATTATAACTGTGCATTAAGGCCCAAGTCTTGCATTTTCATTGAGATCTGGAAGACTAGGGGACCTGAGACCTTGGAGTGCCCTTTTTGGGACCTCCTGGATTGGTGAGAACATCCATGCACAGGAGACGCAGCTGCACATCTAAACGAATAATTTCTTTTATAAGGATCAGCACAAAACTGGTTCCAAGTGAAGCAGAGGTTAAAGATGTTCCAAATGACCAACTTCTCCAAACTGCTGGACCACTCCATCATCTCTAATAACAACTATTCCCCCCAACCCCCACCCAGTACGCTCCCTCTCAACCTTGGGTTCCGTAATTCGCTGCGACATCTCACAGAACTCACTGTGTAAAGGAAATGGCTCATGCAGCTGTGGAGGCTGCCAAGTCCCAAATTTGTGGGTCAGGCATAGACTTCTCTTGACACATGTGGCTGCAGGGACTGATGAACCCAAACTGGCAGTTTACACCATAGGCTGCTGGCTCACAAGGCTGTGGAAGCTGGTGAATCAGGTCATAGGATAGGCCACCGGCCCACAGGGCTGTGGAGGCTGGCAAATCCCAGAATCAGCAGGTTAGATGGCAGACCTCTGACTCAAGTCCCAAGAACTGAAGGTTAGATGATCTCATGAACTGGACGTGGGATTCAGATGAAATGAAAGAGAGGGCCCCAGCAGGGCACATCCCAGGGAATGTAGTAACTTGAATAAGGGTGGGACTTGAGTCATGCCTGCTTGCAGGGCTTCAATCTAAGACACACCCCATACCAATCCTGCCTCATCAACAGATGGAGGTCACACATAAAATGAAGGACAACCATACAATATTGGCCATCTTGGCCTACCCAGGTTGACACATAACCCCAACCATCACTGGTTCCAGAGACCTTATTTGCATTGTTGTTGTTGTTAGGTGCTGTGGAGTTGGTTCCTGCTCATAGCGACCCTATGTACAACAGAATGAAACACTGCCCAGTTGTATGCCATTCTCAGTCATTGTTGTGCTTGAGCCCACTGTTGCAGCCACTGTGTCAATCCATCTCTTTGAGGGTCTTCCTCTTTTTTGCAGACCCTCTACTTTACCAAGCATGATGTGCTTCTCCAGGCACTGATCCTTCCTGATAACATGTCCAAAGTATGTGAGAGGTAGTCTAGTTGTCTTTGCTTCTAAGGAGCATTCTGTTTGTTCTTCCAAGACATTTGTTCATTCATTTGGCAGTCCATGGTATATTTAGTATTCCTCGCCAACACCGTAATTCAAAGGCATCAATTCTTCTTCAGTCTTCCTTATTCATCATCCAGCTTTCGCACGCCTATGAGGCAATCGAAAACACCATGACTTGGGCCAGGCTCACCTTAGCCTTCAAGGTGACATCTTTGCTTTTCAACACTTTAAAGAGGTCTTTTGCAGCAGATTTGCCCAATGCAACGCGTCTTTTGATAATCATTCTGCGTGAGTCACAAAGACCATGGCTGTTAGGTTATGTTCTTAGGTGCCATCGAGTCGGTTCTGACTTAGAACAACGCGATGTACAACAGAACAAAACACTGCCTGGTCCTGCGCCATCCTAACAATCATTGTTATGCTTGAGCCCATTGTTGCAGCCACTGTGTCAGTCCATCTCTTTGAGTGTCTTCTTCTTTTTTTCTGGCTGTTTACTTTACCAAGCATGATGTTCTTCTCCAGGGACTGGGCCCTCCTAATAACATGTCCAAAGTATGTGAGATGAAATCTCACTATCCTTGCTCCTAAGGAGCATTTCGTTCGTTCTCCTGGCAGTCCACGGTATATTCAGTGTTCTTCACCAACACAATTCAAAGGCATCAATCAATTCTTCTTCCGTCTTCCTAATTCATTGTCCAGCTTTTGCATGCAAATGAGGCGATTGAAAGCACCATGGCTTAGGTAAGGCACACCTTAGTCCTTAAAGCACATCTTTGCTTTTTAATGCTTCAAAGAGGTCTTTTGCAGCAAATTTGCCCAATGCAATGCGTTGTTTGATTTCTTGACGGCTGCTTCCATGATCATTGATTGTAGATCCAAGTAAAATGAAGTACTTGACAACTTCAATGTTTTCTCCTTTTATCATGATGTTGCTTATTGATCCAAACCAAACCCATTGCTGTCAAGTCGGTTCCTGGAGATATAATCCATACTGAAGGCCTTTGATCTTCATCAGTAAGTGCATCCAGTCCTCTTCACTTTCAGCAAGCAAGGTTGTGTCATCTGCATATGGCAGGTTTTAATGATGCTGTGTTCTTCTTCATATAGTCCAGCTTACTGGATTATTTACTCAGCATACAGATTGAAGAAGTATGGTGAAAAGATACAACCCTGATGCACACCTTTCCTGACTTTTAATCATGCAGGTCATGGCTAGAAGGGCCATATTAAGTAATTCATTACACTGCAATGTCCCTGGGGACACTGGAGGCCCCATGCAGGGACATTTCCGAAACCTTGCTTGATGCGTCTCTTCCTTTGTATGCTTTCTGGTTATAATAAATGGGTAAGTATAGCTAATAGTTTCTGTGAGTTCTGTGAGTCATTCTAGCCAATTATTGAATTTTCCGGGGACGGTGAGAACCAGTAAAGAGGCTAGTGTTTGCCTATTTGGCAGGGGCTGGAAGGAGAGTCCTCACTTGTGGAGATCTGACTCTGGGTTATTAAGGTCAGAGAGAGAAAGTGCCACATAGGTGGCTGCTGTCAGAATGATGACATGGGAAAGTAGGGATATGAGTTATCTTCACATTTTGGAAATAAGCCTTATATTGACTGTTATTTATACATTTATACAACCTTTTTGGTTCCAGTTGCCATTGGTAGTGAGTGATAGCATTGGCATGGAAGTGAGTATGTGTGGTGTGTGGTACAGTTCTGGCCAAGTGTTTATGTGTATATATATGAAGTCTGCTTGAGGATTTGTGGTATAGCATTTTATCTTTGAATAGAAAATTCTTTGAATCTCTTTTTTCATGTAGATGGTAAAATGAGTAATTGATTTTATAAGGATCAGCACAAAACTGGTTCCTATGAAGCACATGTTAAAGATGTCTCGAATGTTCAACTTTTCCAAATTGCTGTACCACTCCATCGTTTTTAACATCAACTACTCCTCCTCTACTCAGTACTTTCCCTTTGGACTGTGGTTTCGGTAGTTTGCTGCAGCATCTCACAGAACTCATGAACCATACTTACAGTTAAGTGGTTTATTAGGGAAGTAATGTGTACAGCTTGAGATCAGGGTCAACTTGGAAGTAACAGAAGCAACTCAGGACAGATTGTTCTTACCCTTTGCCTTCAGGCCCTGCTGGAGCCTTGCTGCCACCAGGCCCTGCCAGAGGCCTTCTCCTGTCAGGCCTTGCTGGGAGTCTTGCTGTGGCTATTTCTTGCTGTCTTCCATGTTAAGGATTCTCTCAGCATCTCCCTTTAAGCCTAGTGGGATAGCAAAATTGACTAATCCACTTGTTATGGTTCCGTATACCTTATTTGCACGGTTGCACCCCCAAAAGGATGCCAAGCACCTTATTTATATTATTAGCAAGCTATCTAATCCCCTTGATGGGCCACCAACACCTCATTTGCATAGTCCCACCCAATCATTTGGTGGGAGTTACAAGACTATGGCTAGAAAGGCCATATAAAAGTGACCCATCGCACCACAAGCCACCCCCTGGCTTTTGGTTCTCTCATACTTGGAGGATAACTTCTCCCTCCCAATCATTTTTCTAGTCAAAACAGCCATTAACAATTAGTCCTTCAATAAGGTAATGAGTCCTCAGGGTGAAATTACTCAGTTACCGGGCATTTAGGTCTGCTGCGGATGTCCATCTGATCTGGTCAAGTTCCCCAAAAGTCGTCTAGGCTTCACCCTTTCTGGCCTCTGATAAAATTTAACTGAGAGATTATTCGCTTGCTCTGAGCCTCATGAAGTATCTGCGTAGCAAAACCTTTAAGGGACTTTAGGTTCAGCCACTGTACTCCAGCTCAGCAGTGCCTCCTTTAGTCCACTGTTTCACACTTAACGGTTCTACAATTAAAGTTTTTTACAATCACAGTTAACTGTGTTAACAGTCAACACTCACAACTGAATCAAATAATCCTATCAACATCTTCCCCCACCCTTTCTTCCCTAGACCCATGAGGAAATGTGGAACCTACTCAGTAGAGATCCTTCCATGTCCCCCTCATTTTGTGTCTAAGCACACCCACAAAAGTATGTAAGGCAGCCACTTCATGCTGTTATCTTCCCCCATCCTAGATAACCCACTGCCGTGGAGTCAGTTCTGACTCAACAGCGACCCTATAGGACAGAGTAGATAGATAGGCATTGTTTAAATTCTAGGTAGACATTGTTTAAATTGCCCAGCCCTATCAAACCAGTACTCTGAGGGGACAAGCATCTTCCTTTATCTGATGAATCTTCTCCTCCTTTTTGAACTTGGAGCATCTGCATCCATAAGCAAAGTCTAGTCCAGAGCAAGCAGTCTACAGCAGTTCACAGTGTCAAACATCTTGCTCCTCATTCAGTCAGGTTCTGTTCATCTCATCCCTGGCTCCTGGGTCAATGTGTATCAACTCTGGGCACAGGAATCCACACAACTCCCTGCACTTCAGGCCATCCAGCCCCTTCTCACTCATCCCTAGCCCCTGTAGGCTAGGGCAGTGGGCACCACCCATAGGCTCAAGAGTCCACACAATGCCCTGTACTTCAGAGCAGCCAGCCCTTTCTCTCTTTTATCCCTACCCTCATGGCTAGGACAACAGGTGCCAGTGGAACATGTCCAAAACTCAACGTATCTCTTCATTGCTGCGTCTTCCCCCACGTGGTCACCGCAGGCAAGCGGTGTCTACTTGCCACAGGCTGTCTACTTGCCAACTCCCTTTAACTTCCAGTTGCAGAAGAGGGTCATTCTAGTGGGTACTGACTTGTCCTACCTTAATGCACCCAAAAACAAACAACTTGCTTGAAATTCAAAAAGCAAAACAGCCAGTTTTTTTCTGCAAGCTTTTCATCAGATGCAAATTTTCTACTTTTTCAGCAGTTCTGGGTAGGTCTGCGTGTCTTCTCAGATGCTTAGGTTTTTGACCTAAGCCCCTGATACTCTCTATACATAGGGCCACTGCGTTCAAGCCAACAGCCTGTGTTCTTTCAGGAAAATCCTAGTTCTCCTTTTAACATATCAAATCAAGTATTGGCTGAAGGCGGAGTTACACGCTCTTTGTTATTTATAATACTTATAGGCCAGTTTTACAACACTAGGTAGCAGAAACATTCAGTATCTATAATACATTCAAATTAACACATAACCCTTTCCAAAACATTCCAGTTTCATCTTCTCTGCACGTTGACTATCTTCTCATTCATATGCATGTGGCCTTGGGCCTCTGGCTGGGTGGAACCAGATGACCCCAGTCCCCTATCAATCATTGTGTTTATCTGGCCTAGCGTTTTGCCCAAGTCATTCCAGATGCAGCTTTTCTCCCCTTAGCTGTAGCATAACACCTCTTACTTTCCTTTCAGCCATTACAGGTAACAACCAAAGGAACCATCTAAGAATCATAAGTTTTACTTCTTATATCACTTTGTTCTTTCTCTTGCAAAATTCCATGGTTCCATCAGTCTGGAGCCATTGCAACAAATCCCACTTCTGACGCCAACCAAATGAATAATTTATAAGCATCAGCACAAAGGTGGTTCCTATGAGGCAGAGGTTAAAAATGTTGCATATGCCCGACTTTTCCACACTGCTGTACCACTTCATCATTTCTAAAATCAACTACTCCCTGTTTACTCAGTAGTCTCCCTTCTGTCTTTGGGTTGAGTAATTCACTGCAACGTTTCACAGAACTCACAAACCATGCTTAGAGTTAAGTGACTTATAAGGAAAGTAACAGGGTATAACTTATGACTGAGATCAACTTGAAGTAACAGGAACAATTCAGGACATAGTTCTTAGATCAGAACAACTTCTTCTTGCCCTCTGCCGCCAGGCCCTGCTGGGGGCCTTGCTGGTGCTGCCATCTCTCGGTGTCTTCTGTATTATAGCTCCTCTCTCTCTCTTCTCCCCCCCCCCCCCACCCCCGTGTCTCCCTTTAAGCCTAGCAGAATGGCAAAATTGACCAATCCCCACATTAGGGTTCCATACACCTTATTTATACGGTCCGATCCCCTCAAGGGTGCCATGCATCTTATTTGCATTATTAGCAAGCTATCAAATCCCCTTGGTGTGCCACAAGTACCTTGTTTGTATAGTCTCACTCAATCATTTGATGGGAGTTATAAGACCATAGCTAGAAAGGTCATGTAAAAGCAACCCATCACACTGCAATGATCTTACTGTCTGATAATAACCTTGATTTTCTTTCCCATTTTGTAATGTTTACATCTTAGTCTTATCATGATGCATTGGATCAGCCTCTCAGTACAGAATAGGAAAATAGGGTTGTAGTTGAGGTACAGAGCTTTGTTTTGTTGGCTACTCATAGTATTCACTTGCTATATTGTCTAGAGTTAGCATCTTTTCAGGAAAAGTGCCATAAAATTATAAATTCATCTAGTATTTCAAATGTAATGATATAACAAGGTTTGTATTATTATTTCAAGGCTAAAAATATGTCTGTTATCTGAGTCATGTCTCCTGTTAATTCCTTATATTCTTTTATTTTCATCACTTCTCTTTTTCTTATCAATTCAGTACAAATGTGTGTATCTTATTGGTCTGTTCAAACAACAAGCTTTTTGTATTGTTGAACTCTTCCATTTCTTTGTTGTTTTTTAAAAATGTATCTTTAAAAAAATGTATAACTCAATTATTAAGGGACAATATAAAAAAAAAAAGCCCAGTGCCGTTGAAGGGACAATATACATATATGCAAATATGGCTTAGAAAAAGAAATAGAACCTTGCCAGCACCCAGTGTTCCCGATCCTGTCTAAACCTCGCACCCAGAGGTAATTATCATCCTGGTCTTTATAGCAAGCAATTCCAGCTTTTTGTTTATAGTTTTACTATGCAGTTAATTATTCCTTATCATTAATATTTAGTTTTGCCTGTTTTCAACTGAATATAAATGGAATTGTGTCATGCACCCTTTATGTCAGGATTACTTGCTCAATATTGTATTTGGAAGTCATTTGTGTTGTTACAACTTGCTTTGCCTTGTAACAATAGTTAACCAACTTATTCTGCAAATGGCTACAGTGTAAATGTTTTAGGCTTTGCAGGCCGCATGAGATCTCCCACATATGATTCTTTATTATTTGTTTAGTTTTATAATACCTTAAAATGTTAAACATTGTTTTTCTCTTTCAATGGATGTAGTTTTGTACGGCATTTCATTGTTTGTATTTAGCTTTTCTTACTATTAGTGTACATTTAGGCTATTATGGATAATGCTGCTATGAATATTGTACACGTCTTGTGGTTCAAATGTGCATTCAGTTTGGATGGATATATACCTAGTGTATACATCAGACTTAAGTTGTTATTTCAGAGTGTATCTGTAACATCAACCTCATAGAGATGCCTAAGTGATTTCTAAAGTAGTTGTACCACTCTACAGTTCCATCATTAGGATATTCTTCACTGTATAGTTGTGTTTTATGGGGCCTACTTAAAATGTTTCCATACCGTAATATCATCTTATTTTCTTAAACCTTCGTTGATTTACCTTTCTCATTGAGAGTCACAGTTGATTTTTGTGTATCTTGTGAGGTAGGGATCAGTGTAATTTTTTTCCCTCATACATATCTGATTTTCTATCCAAGCACCATTTTTTTGAAAAGATATCTTTTACTCTGCAAATTCTGTGCTTTAATTTTATTACTCAGGTGTGTAAAATGTTCTGGGGCACCAAGCAAAGGGACAGTCAACAGTATTGAGGAACTGTGTTAAGGTGAGTGCAAAGATAAGGGACAGCATCTCTACCCAGAGGGAATGTACCATTCACACTGAGTTTTCCCTTCTGCCACAGGTCCTGACTCCCCAGCAGCAAGAGAATCAATTGAAGGAAGGAGGAAGAAGTTCCAGGATTTGGGTATCATTTCTGGGGATACTCTTCATGGGAAACTGGGATAGTCTGAACAGGAATTTAGAGCTGATCCAGAAGACAGAAAGACAGAGCATTCCAGCTGCTGGCCATTTTCCAAAAACAAAAGAAAATGATGAAGACACAGGTGACTTTTGCTTGGTTTTATGCATCTTTTATTCCCTAGTAGATTTGTAGATGCCTGTGAAATATCGGTTCAGTTAATCTGAAAAGTATGCATTTGGAAATGTTGAGGTAGAGATAAATAAATTTAGACTCTGACTTCAACATTAGGCAAAGCAGAATCAGGAATATTGTTCACAGGTTTAGTGCATGTGGTGAGTTACTTAATACGGCCCTTTTTACTCTACATGGTCTTGTAACTCCAAAAAATAAATGGGTGGGACAATAAGTTGTTTGTGGCTCAACAAGGGGATTGGATGGTCTGCTAATAATGCAAATAAGGTGCATGGCACCCTTGTGGAGGTGGGGCCATGGAAATAATGTGCATGGAACCCTAACAAGGGGATTGGCTAGTTTTTCCATTCCACTAGGCTTTAAAAGATCACCAAGCCCAGAGCAGACGGGGACCTCACTACCACCAAGAAAGAAGAACCAGGAGTGGAGTGTGTTCTTTGGATCCCAGGTCCTTGTGGTGAGAGCCTCCTAGACCCAGGAGACAGAGAGTTGTAACACTGGAGAAGGTACAAGACAGCAAGAAGGCAGCGGCAGGCATGGCAGAAAAATGGCATCAGCAGAACCAGGAGACCAGCAGAAGACAGCTCAGTGGGCTTCCCAGCCCATGGAGCAAGGCAACTACAATGAGCATGCTGACCCACAGAGTGAGAGAGCTGAGTGCCTTTGGGCAAGAGGCTTTCTGGCCAGAGTGAGGTGCCTCTGGGCACTTGGCAGACCTAGACTCGCTGACTCACGGAGCAAGAGACCTAAGTGCCACGAGGCCAAGGCTTACTGGTGGAGTGGGGTGGCTCCGGACACTTACTGGCAGAGCTAAAGAGATTTGTAACACTTGACTAAGCAGGGCAGGGGCCAGGCCTGAGTGGGGGCCGAGGACCAAGAGAGGAGGCATATCCTCAGGAGACTTAGAGAAGCCTGTCCTCAGGAGGCCGAGAGGAGCCCTGCGCAGTCTAGAGGAGTGGAGAGCTGTCCTGCACTCAGGAAGGGTAACTTTGCCTACATGCTTCCTGATCCTGATCCCGAGTTGTAGCCTGTTGATCCTTAGCCCAAGTTGTAACCTATTACTTCTCTAATGAATGTCATAATTTCGAGTATTGTCTGTGAGTTCAGTTTGTCCATTGCAATGAATTAACAAACCCAGCAGAGAAGTAGAGAGTATCATAGGAGGACGGTTTGTGTCAGAAATGGTAAAGAGGGAGGAGAGAGGAGGTATGCCTGGCCTCTATCTCATAGGAATCAGCCTTGGGCTGATGCTGATCTTGATTCTTTCTCCTCCCCCTTGTGAAGTTAGATGAGGTCTAATGCCACCCACCACACCATTTTCTTATAATTAGCATTAAATTATTGATATTGCAATATATGACAGGTGGATACTGTGGGTTGCATTAGCTATCAACTTGCATTTAATATCTCTTATCAACAAACAAGAAAATCATTATAATTTACATGATATACACTGGTTAAAGGAGAAAAAAGATCAGTTTCTTGGGGGATTTCAATATTTCATGGGACTTTTGTCTGAGTGGTAAAATGAATTTTTTTTTATTGTGTTTTAAGTGAAAGTTTACAAATCAAGTCAGTCTCTCATACAAAAATTTATATACACCTTGCTATATACTCATAATTGCTCTTCTAATGAGACAGCACACTCCTTCCCTCCACTCTCTCTTTTTGTGTCCATTCGGCCAGCTTTTGACCCCCTCTGCCCTCTCATCTCCCCTCCAGACAGGAGATGCCAAAATGAGTTTCTTTATGTGTCCTTTTGCCTTGGTTCTTTGGAAAAACAGCTTGAGAGATTTTTTTCCCCAAGCCCTAAGGAGTTACCTTTGCCCTAGTTTTCTATCCCAGAGAATTTGTTACTTTTGCCAGATTGATTGACATTTACTCAGGAAGCTATAAACAACCTGGTTTTGATGCTTTTTCTCTGATTCTGGACTGCAGCCTGCCCTGTGATTGGTATGTGTCTTGCAGCGATTGGTCAATAGACTAAATGCAAATGAGATGAGTTGTAGCTCAACTACACATACTATGAAAATGAAGTGTCTGTGGCCTACTGAGAGGGGATTGGTCTGTTTGTGGCCCCCTTATTGGGAGGGGCCATGCATTGAAATTGATAAGGAGTTATGTCTGTGTGTATATATATATGTGTATATATATATATGTATACACACATACAACCAGCCCCACAGAGGTTGAGCAGGCAGGAAGAAGCAGAAGGAAGAAAGAAGAGAAGTAGAGAGAGAGGAGGCAAGGAACTCATAAAAGAGCTGTAACACTGGCCAGGGGTTATAGCACTGAAGACAGCAAGAGGACCGGAAGGGGCCCAGTGGCAGAGCTGGTGGCAACAGACAGTAGGGCCAAGAGAAGCCTGTCCTGAGGGGGCCGAGAGGATGCCTGTCCTCAAGGGGCCGAGAGGAGGCCTGTCCTGCTGAGAGGAGCTGAGAAAGCTGTCCTGCACTGAAGAGGGGAGACTTTGCCTACTTGCTGATCCCAAGTTGTACCCTGTTTCTTAATAAACCAGTTAGCTCTAAGTATGGTCTGTGAGTTTTATGTGGCCATTTCAACAGATTATCAAACCCATAAGAGAAATAGAAAATGTCCTGGGAGGAACTGCTGATGTCACAGTTGGTAAAAAGATTGGAGGGCGGAAGTATGTCTGACCTCCACCTCATGGAAATCAACTTTGGGTTTATCCTAGTCATTATCCCCCTTGAAGTTAGACAGGTTCAGGTGATCCTACTACAACTACTACTTCTTTCACCATTTTACACGGAGTAAGTTTCTTTGATGTTTGTTCCTAGAGGTGATGTGGTTGTTGGTATCCTGAACAGCAGCGTTCTCATAAATGCAAAAACAGGTTTCCTATGGCCGTTTCTTCTAGGGTTCCTCAAAGACCCCTGTAGGAATAGATGAGGCGACTCAGTGGACACAGGAGACAAACACAAGCTAACCTCTGGACTTAGCCTTGTGGTGGTCTGTGTTTATCCAGGAATTAAACCTAAACATCCTAGGAAAATGGAAGCATTGCACAGCTGTCAGATGGTTCTCAATGAACTGGTATTTTAGTTGAGATTTGGAAATAGGGTGTTCAAAGTACTCTTGTCTGGTAATGGCTTGGGTTCTTGGAATGTAAAGATTTACTTCAGAACTTCACCTCATCTTAGAAAATGCAGAGTCTTTTCCCATGTTCAAATTCAGTTCTTATTTGCCTTTTATTACCTTTATTTTTTTTTTTTTAGGTAAACAAATGACTCACAGATACGTTTTAATGGTAAAAGACTAAAATCATAACAGAGTACACATACCAAAAAAGTTCTCTTCATACGCTTCCTTTCTAATTTCCTTTTTTAAATTGTTGGTTGTGTTTACTCTCTTCATGATTGTGTGTGTGTGTGCGTGTGTGTGTGTGCATGTATTTATACATACATATGTATATACTGGTAGTCCGTGACTTAGGACAGGGTTCTGTTCTGGTGACTCGATGTAAGTCAAGTACTTCTTTTTTATTGTAGTTTTCATTGTGATTGCCTTTTATTATCAGTTTCTTGATAAGTCTTATCCTTATTTATCCTTATGGGTTAGAAAGATTACATATAAACTTATAAATATATTTTAATGCATACATAAAAAATACACAAATCATAAAAATTTACCCTAATGGTGTTACTTCCAAGTCAATCCTGATCCCAAGTTCCAAGTCAATCCTGATCCCAAGTTGTAGCCTGTTACTTCCATAATAAACCACGTAACTCTGATTATGGCCTGTGAGTTCTCTGTGGCCATTGCAACAAATTATTGAACCCAGCAGAGAAGTAGAGAGTACCCTGGGGGCTGGGAGGGGGGCTGATGTCAGAATTGGTAAAAATCTTGGATAGCAGAGGTTATGTCTGACCTCTACCTTATAGGAACCAGCTTTGTGCTGATCCTAATTCTTATGCCTCGTAAATGTAGATGATTCATTTCACAGCATTACAATGACTTAGCTATTGCTTCCTAGCAAAGTATCTCAAAGTTTTAGAGGCTTAAAGCAGTACACAGCTTCTGTGGTCAGGAATATGGGCCCAGTTTCTCTTGGTGCATTGCTTCATGGTGTCTCACCAGGCTGCTCAAATGGGGAGGGCTCTGCTTTCAATTTCACTGACTAGATTGTGGGATGATATCAGTTCCACAAGGCTTGTTTCATAGAGTGCCTCAATTGCTCACTGTGTGTTGCCCAGAAGCAGCCCTCTTGCCACATGAACTTCCCCAAAATAGCAACTTCCTTCATCAAAACCAGTAAGGTGGAAGAAGTAACAGCTAATATATAATCTAATCATGGAAGTGAAATGAGTTTCTTTATGTGGCCTTTTGCTTTGGTTCTTTGGAAAAACAGCTTCAGAGATTATTCCCCTAAACCCTGAGAAGTTACCTTTGCCCTAGTTTTCTACCCCAGGGTGTTCCTTACTTTTGTGCATGTTGATTGACATTTCCTGGGTAATTTGTAAACAAGGATAGTTTGATACTTTTTCAGTGACCTTGTGATTGGTTTGAACCTTGCAGGGATTGGTCAGTAAGAGTATGCAAATGAAGTAACTGTAGACTATACAAATTACGTATCTGTAGTCTATTATGCAAATAAGGTATCTGTGGCCTACTGAGAAACCTGAGAAGGGATGGTTTATTTCATGGCCCTGGTGGGAGAGCCATGCCTTGAAATTGACAAAGAGTATTAGATATAAGCAGCCAACATCACAGAGATTTTAGAAACAGGAAAAAATGCAGCAGGTAGGAGCAGAAGGAAGAAAAGAAAAAAGAGAAGCAGAGAGAGAGCAGGCAAGGAAGAATTGTAACACGGTTCAAGGGCTGTAACACTGAAGACAGAGAGAGGCCTGGAAGGGACACAGTGGCAGAGGTGGCAGCAACAGACCTGGAAGGGGCTCTGCGGCAGCGTCAATGATGACAGACTGCAGGGCTAAGAACAGACTGTCCTGAAGGAGCCTAAAGGAGCCTGCCCTGAGAGGGTCAAAAGGAGCCTACCCTCAGGGTGCCCAGAAGAACCTGTGCTGAGGAGGCCAAGAGGAGGACTGTCCTCAGAGGGCTGAGAAGAAACCTGTCCTCGGGGGCCAAGAAGAAGCCTGTCTTCAGGTGTCTGAGAGGAGGCCTACACAGCCAAGAGGAGCTAAGAGAGCTGTCCTGCATAGAAAAAGGGAGACTTTGCCTATGTGCTTCCTGATCCTGATCCTGATCCTGATCCCAAGTTGTACCTTATTACTTCCTTAATAAACCACATAACTGTGAGCATGGTTTGTGAGTTTTCTGTGGCCATTGCAACAGATTATCGAAGCCAGCAGTGAAGTACAGAGTGCCATGGGAGGGATGGTAAACGAATAATTTCTTTTATAAGGATCAGCACAAAGCTGGTTCCTATGAGGCAGAGGTTAAAGATGTCCCAAATGTGCAACTTTTCCAAACTGCTGTACTACTCGATCATCTTTAACATCAACTACTCCCCCTCCCCTCAGTACTCTCCCTCCTGTCTTTGGGTTCAGTAATTCACTTCAATGTCACACAGAACTCACAGGCCATATTTACAGTTAAGTGGTTTATTAGAGAAAACAGGGTACAACTCAAGATCAGGATCAACTTGGAAGTAACAGGAATAACTCAGGACAGCTCCTTCTCACCCGCTGCCTTGGGCCCTGCTGGAGCATTGCTGCAACTCTTAGCTCCATGGGCAAGCAAGCCCTACTGCAGCTGTCTCACGCTGGCCTCCTGGTTCCTGCTGTTTTGCACCGCTATTGCTGCACTGCTGTCTGTCACTGTTTTCCATGTTGCAGCTCCTCTCTCTTTCTCAGTGTCATCTGTTAAGCCTAGTGGGGTGGCAAAACTGAGCAATCCCCTTGTTGGGGTTCCATACGCCTTATTTGCAAGGTCCCACCCCACAAGGGTCCCATCCACTTCATTTACGTTATTAGCAAGTTATCCAATCCTCTTGGTGGGCCACAAGCACCTCATTTGCATAGTCCTACCCAGTCATTTGGTGGGAGTTACAAGACCATGGTGAGAAAGGCCATATAAAAGCGATCCATCACACTGCAGGCAGCTGGTGTCAGAATTGATAAAAAGGTTGGAGAATGGACGTATGTCAGACCTCTACCTAATAGGAGTCAACTTTGGGCTGATCCTGGTTGTCATCCTCCCTGAAGTTAGATAGGTTCTGAAGGTACTATTACTAGAAGTCCTACCTTACATTTCATCACATTTACCACTTTCTGTTAGGTATGAGCAAGTTGCTAGGCCCTCCCATGCTCAGGGAGAGGGGACTGTACAAAGGTGTGAATACTGGAAGGGTGACGATCTTTGGGTCACCTTAGAACTTGCTTGCCACAGGTCTTTCATTCAGTAAGAAATTATTTTTGAGTGTATAGAGCATATTGCTTCTTTCCTTCTTGCTTGGCATCCTTCCATCTTCTGAAGGAAGAGGTATAATTCAGAAATTATGGATAGGCATATGTTACATATTCTCGATCTATCATGTTTATTAGCCTCTCCTTTTTATTGTCTCTTTATGTCTCTGCTACACTTTGTGTAATTTCATCATTTGTACATTACAGCTGACTAATTATCTGTTCAGTGTGTTTAACATGCTGTTAATAGATCTGTTAATATACAGACATACGTGTGTGTATAATTTTCCCCAAATCCACCTAATCATCTTGTTTCTTATTCTTTAAATATATTTGATAGTTTCTTTAATTCTTTTCATCATATTAAACACAGTTATTAAATACATAGTTTCTTGTAATTCTGATATCTAGGATGTTTTTGCTGTAGATTCTGATATTGGTTGTGAAGGCTCATGTTGAATGTAGAACATGTTTTATTCTCCTGGGTGTCACTTACATTATGTTTATCGCTTAGCAAATAGATGGCCAAATATGCAAACACATACTTACACACACACATATATACACAGACACACGTGTGTATTTAAGTATATATGTGTGAATGTGAGATGTTCCTTGGTTACAAAGAGGAATTAATTGCTCCACATTAAAAAAAAATCTCATTTGATGAATGATGGATGATCGAATGTATAATTACAGCATATTTTGTGATGATTTTGTTTTTTTTATAAGGTATTTAAAAAAATTAGGTATATAGATGCAGCCTGTATAAAGGAAACGAACAGAACAACGTCCTTCACATTTCATTTATATCATCTAAAGGAAATGACTAAACAAGACGCTGTTGTCACAGGTATCACTGGCATTCGATGATGTGGCTGTCAAGTTCACCAGGGAGGAGTGGCAGCTCCTGGACCCTGCTCAGAAGGACCTGTACCAGGATGTGATGTTGGAGAACTACAACAACCTGGTGTCCGTGGGTGAGGACAGCTTCCCTGTGTCATTCAGAATGCCCTGTCGCTGGCCTTTCTCAGTTACTGAAAACTTTGGAGTGTCTGTGGGCCTCTGAAGTGGTGGATTCTCAGTCTAATCTCTGGCCCTAGATAAGTGGGTATATACTCCCTACTCCCGAGAGAAAAACCTTTACTGTGTACATGTGGAAATTCTTTTCTCCCAAATGTAATATTCTGCCGTCTTCACAAACCCAAGCCCACCTTGGTGAGTCTAAGATTCTGTGATTTCCCATGAACAGGGTGTCAAGTCAGCAAACCAGATGCGCTCTCCAGATTGGAACGAGGAGAACCACCATGGACTTTAGATGACAAAATCCATAGCCCAACCTTTTCAGGTGAGTGAACGAAAACCATCAAGAGGGGGAAGGCTGTGGAAGTCACATTCTAGTGAGAGAAGGCGTTGCAGCTGTGAAGGGTGTCTGAGGATTCCTAACAGTGCCTCCACGTATCCCTCTCCCATGTGGAGCCTCTTTTTCTTGAGTTTAGAGAAAAATATCTCCTTTTGCCTCTTCTGAGATCAGATCCTTGTTTATTTGCTCTACATCTTGATATTTTTGTTTGTATAGTTCTCTTCTTTCTAGTGTTTTGAAATCTTGCCCTCCTTTACATCCTTCCACTCCCTTGCTTTGAAATTCCACTTTTCGAAGAGCGAACTTTAAGTTCATAACAGTCTACTGAATATGGTACCTTTCCTCCCCCATTGGGTAATACCAATTTCCTTTCCTCACATCCAATCCACCTTAGATGTTGTGCCCCCACAGTAAACCGGTCTCTCACTGTGCCGTTATGTGTTTCCTTAGCTTCTGTTTTCTGTTACTCTGGAAAGGTTCGGTTTCCATTTTCTCATTTGTTCTTGAATTGTGGTAGCAGTATGATCCAGAACCTGTCTAACTTCTGGAGGAGCAGTGAGAATCAAGATCAGCCCAAAGCTGATTCCCATGAGGTGGAGGTCAGAAATACCTCCACTCTCCAACCTTTTTTTTTTTTTTTTTTAACCAATTCAGACACCAGCCGTCCTCCCCATGACACTCTCTTCTTCTCTGCTGGGTTTGATAGTTTGTTGGAATGGCCACAAAGAACTCACAGACCATTGTTGTCACTGTTAGGTGCCATCAAGTCAGTTCCAGCTCATAGTGACCCTGTGTACAACAGAATGAAGCACTGCCTGGTCCTGCACCATCCTCACAATCGTTGCCATGTTTGAGCCCAATGTTGTAGCCACTGTGTAGGTCCATCTCATTGAGGGTCTTTCGTTCACCCTCTGCTTTACCAAGCATGATGTCCTTCTCCAGGTACTTGTCCCTCCTGATAACATGTCCAAAGTACATGAGAAGTCTCACATCCTTGTGTCTAGGGAGCATTCTGGTTATATTTCTTCCAAGACAGATTTATTCGTTCTTCTGGAAGTCCATGATATGTTCAATATTCTTCACCAGCACCATAATTCAAAGGCATCAGTTCTTCTTCGATCTTCCTTATTCATTGTCCAGCTTTGGCATTCATATGAAGTGAATGAAAATACCATGGCTGAGTCAGGTGCACCTTAGGCCTCAAAGTGACATTTTTGCTTTTTAACACTTTAAAGAGGTCTTTTGCAGCAGATTTGCCCAATGCAGTACTTACATACTTCCAGTTAAGTGGTTTATTAAGGAAGTAATAGGGTATAACTCAGGATCAGGAAGCATGTAGGCAAAGCCTGGAAGGCTCCTTTGAAGTAGAGAACACATCTCTTCCTTCTTCAATGCGGGACATCTCTCTCAGGTCCTCTTGTCCATGCAAGTAAGCAGGACCTTCTCTCTGCCATGCATGCCCCCTCTGGGCCACGAAGGACTCCTCTTGGCTCCCTTAGGACTGGCCTGCTCAGATATCTTCATTTATGTACTGGGATGTGTAATAACCACTTAAAGTTGATATGCTTCAGAATGTTCTCTTGATTCGCCCCACATTCTGTATTTCAAGGATACTTTTCATCTCGTTAAAAGCCATTACTACACTCATGCCAAATACTAGGAGTAATCCTTGATTCCTCAGTTTGTTTTCCTCCTCCCATCCTCACCCAGGCAACAATGAACCCATCAGTGAGCCTTCTCTTCCTCTAAAATGTATCTTGATTTCCTACACCTCTCCCATCCCCCTCTTTCAAACTACTTTCACACTCTTGAGCTTCTT
Source organism: Elephas maximus indicus (assembly GCF_024166365.1). Lineage (NCBI taxonomy): Eukaryota > Metazoa > Chordata > Mammalia > Proboscidea > Elephantidae > Elephas > Elephas maximus. The sequence goes on along the minus strand of NC_064829.1, from coordinate 94,983,121 downwards.
ACTTTATGTCTTTCATAAATCAAAATTCCCTACCTAACTTGTAACTCTGTTAAATTCTGACACCAGCTGCCCATGCAGCACTTCTTCTCCTAATCACTTGGAGCTAGGTCAGGGCTCACAAGTTAGAGGACACAGTTCTCTAGGCTTCCAAGTTGGCCCAAGATTCAGATGTTGCCTGCGAGCTTGGAAGCCCCCAGTGCCCCCCTTACTTCGGATCCCCTGGCCACAGATTCAGAGTTTCCCCACTACCTCTTCACAATGTCAGCTCAAAGCTCTCGGGCCCCCCAGGATCTCTCAGTTTTGACCTACTAGCTACAAAATCTCCACTCCCTCAGGATAACAGCCTAAGCTCAGGGGTTCTCCTCACTTCAGACCTGCTTGTTTCTAGTATTACCTTGAGGCTTGATAATTCCCTAGGACAACTCAGGCCAGTGGTATACTTACGATTACAGTTTTGTTGTAGCAGAAGAATACAAATGAAGAGACACATGTGGAGATGTTTGGGAGGGTTTCCAGTATGGAGCTTCTATTTCCCAAAAAGACCTGCATCAATGTCTTTCACCAACTAGGAAGCCGGCGGAGCTTCTATGTCCAGAGGCTTTATTGGGGCCTCATAACATAGGCATGATTGATTGAATCAGCCCACCTCCCTGTGGTCAGGTGGATTTCCTGGCCTGGCGTAAAAGTGGCGGTGGTGGAGTCTGACCTCCTCTGACTTCATCATGGGAGAGAATCATCATCAGCATCCACACAAGGCTGATTCCTATGAGATGGAGGTCAAGCATAACTCCACCCTCAAAGCTTTTTACCAATCCTGACACCAGCTGTCCCTCCTATGGCATCGTCTACTTTTCTGCTAGGTTTGATAATTCGTTGCAGTCGCCACATAGAACTCACAGACAATACTCAGGATTATGGGGTTTATTAGGGAAGTAAGAATTTACAACTCAGGATCAAGATCAACAGGCTACAACTGGGGATCAGGATCAGGAAGCATGTAGGGAAAGTCTCCCTTCTTCACTGCAGGACAGCTATCTATCTCAGCTCCTCTCCGCCATGCAAGGCTCCTCTTGGGCCCCTTAGGACAGGCTCCTCTTGGCCCCCTCAGGAGAGGGTTCCTCTTGGCCCTCGCTCCCCTGCTGGTGCCCACCCTCTGCCCTGCTTGGGCAGGTGTTAAAGCTCTTTAGCTCAGCTGATTAGTGCCCAGAGGCACCCCAACCCACCAGGAAACCTCCTGCCTGAGGGCACTCAGCACTCTCACTCCATGGATCAGCAAGCCTAGCTCCACCAAGTGTCGGAGGCACCCCACTCCATCAGGAAGCTTCCTACCTCAAGGCTCTTAGCTCCCTCAGTCCGTGGGTTGGCACATCCACTGTAGCTGCCTTACAACAAGTGTCTGGAGGCACCATGCTCTGCCAAGAAGTCACCTGTCCAAAGATTCTCAGCTCTCTTGCTCTGTGGGTTGACAAATACACTGTAGGTGCCTGCTTTGTGGGATGAGAAGCCCACAATGCCATCTCACGCTGGTCTCCTGGTTCTGCTGCTGCTGTTCTTTGGTTGCCGCTTTTTCCTATCTTGTGCCATGTCTACTGTTAGAGTTCTCTCTCTCTTTCCTGGGTCTAGGAGGCTCTTAGCGCAAGGACCCCAGGTCCAAAGAATGTACTCCACTCCTGGGTCTTCTTTCTTGATGGTATTAAAGTCCCCTCTTTGCGCCTCTGAGATGGCTAATTCTAAGCCTAGAGGAATGGCAAAAGTGACCAATCCCCTCATTAGGGTTCTGTACACTTTATTTGCATGGTCCCACCCCTACACATGTTCCATATTCCTTATTTACAATATTAGAAGGCTGTCCGGTCCCCTTGGTGGGCCACAAGCACCTTATTTGCATAGTCCCATCAGGTCATTTTGTGGGAGTCACAAGATCATACATGGCACGAAGGGCCATATTAAGTAATTCACTGCACTGCCCCTGGCGAACCCCACCTTAGTCACCTCATTAGCATAATCTGTCAAATCCATTCTGGAAAACTATATGTAACTATGTGTAACTCAGGAAAACCCAAGAGTTTATAGTTATCACTCAGGAACCATATCCCTCAAAGACCAAGTTTGGATAACATTAATTATAAGCCCTATGTCTTTCCTTGCTTTTTTGCCTTAGGTTGTTTTACCAAACTAAAATGTCAATTGCATAAGCATAAGGAATGTGTTTGTGTATCCCCAACACTAGTACTGTGCGTGGTGCGTAATTGTCATTCAGTAAGGATTTGTGGAATTAATCTGTTCTTCCCAATTTGGATCAGGTGGCTCTCCAACCTCTGTAATCTTTTGGTCAGAGACTTCCCTGTATTTTACAGTCTCTTTATGTTTTTTAAGGTCTTGTTGGGGAACAGCCAAATGTGTATGTATTAATTATGTTTTAGCTAACCTTTTTTTGTACACTAACTGCTTTCACCTTCTGGGTTGTTTATATTGTGTTTTTTACCAGTGTGCAAGGAACATTAAACATGAAGTTTTATTTATACTTATATCACAGAATTGTCATTAAAGAGGCACCTCACATCAAAGGATTTTTAAAAATCACAATTTCAAATCAAATCAAGATGATGGAAGGATTTATTGTTCTCTTCTTTTCTAGAAATCCAGGAAGTTGGTAATCATCTGCTGGGGAACACTCAAAATGAAAGCAGGGTGAATAGAATGGAACAATGCCATGAAGATAATGCGTTTGAAACTATTATTCATCAGCACAAAAGCCATTTTGCTTTAAGGCAAAATCATAGTATGTTTGACTTACGTGGAAAAACGGTGAAATCAATTTTAACATTAATAAATCAGAGCAGAAGATATGGAATAACGAACTCAGCTAAGATTAATAGAGATGAGAAAATATTTCTCCATGCTAACCATGAGCAATTTAATACTGAATTTAAATTCTCTGATTGTCGAAAATCCAAAACTGTGAAGTCCCAACTCATTAAGCACCAGAAATCTCACAAGAGAGAGAAACCGCATGTATGTAGTGAATGTGGGAAAGCCTTTTTCTGGAAGTCTGTGCTCATGAATCATCAGATGATTCATACAGGTGAGAAACCTCATAGATGCAGTCTATGTGGGAAAGCCTTTTCTAAAAAGTACATGCTCACTGAACATCAAAGAGCTCACATGGTAGATAAACCTTATAAAAACACAGAATGTGGCAAAGGGTTTCCCATGAAATCAGACCTCAATATGCATCAGAAAATTCATGCAGTAGAGAAATCTCATAGATGCAGCCTATGTGGGAAAACCTTCTCCCGAAAATTCATGCTCACTAACCATCAGAAAGCTCACACAGGAGAAAAACCTTATGAATGCACAGAATGTCACAAGTCATTTATCACGAAATCAGGACTCAACATGCATCAGAAAACACATACTGTAGAGAAACCCTGTATATGCAGTGAATGTGGAAAATGCTTCAGCCGTGAGTTAAGTCTCATTGCTCATCAGCGAATTCATAGACAGTCATCCTATGAAGGCGCAGACTGTGACAAAGTCCTTCTTAAGAAATCATGGCTCAATATACATGAGAAAACACATAAAATAGAGAAATGCTTTCAATGCAGTGAATGTGGGAAAGCTTTCAACCGAAAGAAACAACTAAATTTACATGAAAGAATTCATACAAGAAAGAGACCCTATGTCTGCAATGTATGTGGACAAAAATTTGCTTCCATGCTTGATCGTTTTAATCATAAATTAATACACACAGGAGTGAAACGTGTAGATTCAGACAAGGTGGAAGACCCTTCTGCAGCAAGTCAGAGCTCATCACGTATCAGTGGTCTCACGCAGCATAAAAACCCTGTTAATACAATGACTATACAAATGCCTTCTGTGGCATCTCAGTCTTCAGTAAACACCAGTGGACTCCTAACAAGTAGGAACATAATCCTTGTGGGACAGCCCATTGCCAGATGTGAACCCTCAGGAAATAACAGAGAATCTGTACAGGTGAGAAACCTTATTAATCCAGTGAATGTGGTAGTGCCTTCAGTGATCAATTATGTCTTATTTTATGTTGCAGAAAATGTTACCCTCCAGTGAGTCTAGTAAAAGCATACATTATCTCCTTTATATAAAATAGACACAGAGTAATTGCTATAAGGGGTTTAGTTAGATTTTTAGGAGTTAGAAAGTCCTAACAACTTCTTACGATAATTTCTTCTTGAAAAACCAGTTGTTATTGAATTGAATCCGACTTGTAGTAATCCCATGTGTGTCACATTAAAACTGTGCTCCAAGGATTTTCAGTGGCTTATTTTTGGAAAGAGATTGTAAGACCTTTCTTCTGAAGCATCTGTGAGTGGTCTCAAACCTCCGACCTTTTGATGGGCAGCTGAACATTTTCACTGTTTGTCCCACTCTCTTAGTCATCTAGTGTTGCTATAACAGAAATACCACAAGTGGATGGCTTTAACAAAGAGAAGTTTTTTCTCTCAGAATCTAGTAGGCTACAAGTCCAAATTCGGTGAGTCAGCTCCAGGGGAAGGCTTTCTCTCTCTGTCACCTCTGGAGGAAGTCCTTGTCATCAATCTTTCCTTGGTCTGGGAGCATCTCTGCACAGGAACCTGGGGTCCAAGGGATATGCTTTGCTCCTAGTGCTTTTTTCTTGGTTGTATGAGGTTCCCACTCCCTGCTAGCTTCCCTTTCCTTTTATCTCTTGAGAGAGGAAAGGTGGCATAGGCCACACCCCAGGGAAAATCCCTTTACATTGGATCAAGGATGTAACCTGGTAAGGGTGTTATAATCCCACCCTAATCATCTTTAACATAAAATTATAATCACAAAATGGAAGACAACCACAGAATACTGGAGATCATGGCGCAGCCAAATTGATACACACATTTTTGGGCGAACACATTTCAACCCATGACACCCACCTACGGACTCCTGGGGTAAGGACTCCTTGTAATGATACTAAAACAACCTAGGAAAAAAATACCTTTTTTTTTTTTTCTTTTAGCTTGCTCATATCTTTTTCCCTGGGTAGATTATGAAGTTCTTTTTTTGTTTTTATTTTATTCTGCTTTAAGTGAAAGTTTACAAATCAAGTCAGTCTCTCATACAAAAATTTATGTACACCTTGCTATATACTCCTCGTTGCTCTCTATAAATTTCTTGATAGTTCTTGTGACTATTTAAGTTTTAAAGTTAAAAAAAAACAAAATTAAAACTTTACTTTCTTATGGCATTAGCCATATTTGAAGTGTTCAGTATGTGACTGTTGCCTAACAGTTTGGACAGCCCAGACAATGAGTAAGACTTTGTAGCTCTTATATGGCTAGAAGGTATATACTGGGAGAAATGTCCGTTATTTCTGTCATTACAGAAAGTTATATTGGAGAGCATCGGTTTACATCATTTTATATTTCCTGGCACACAGAAAACTAATATATTGATTTGCAAAGTGAATGAGTGAACCAGTAAACTAATCTAAGAGTGTTTTGTCATTGAAGTGAACGGGCCATTGGAACGTAGTTTACAGAATGGAATTGTCACCCAGAAACTTTCTTGAGGTATTCAATAGTGATTCTGAGACATATACTAGGGTTGAAGAAATAAATAAATCAATTTCAGATAATAGCAGCCAGATTTTTCACTCTCAGAGAAAGAAACTACAACTAACCTACGAGGAAAGTGTATAAGGAACTTTATGGTGCTGGATTAGAGTGGAATATAAAAATATAAATTCGTATTTACTTTAGTACGTGTATCATTAGGCAAATGCAGAAATACTTACAGATGAGTGTATACATGGGTTATTCGCTGTGTTCACAGAGAGGACCTAGAAGCAGTGACACCCCAGTAGCACTGAGCACACTCCTGTCCAGATCTTAGTTTCTAAATACCACTCTCCACTGAGAGAAATCAAATACCTTTGGTGAAATGAGTGATTCTAGGGCTGGGACAGGTAGAATACAAGATTAGCCTGGAACACCTTGAAGTGACAGTAAAGAATTGCTTAAAAAACAAAAGGATAGGGACATGTCAGAGGGACAAAGGAGCCAACCTGAAATAGCACTGAACAGCTAAAGCTGAAATAATTTTAGTCACATAATAATGATGCTAACAGATTATATAGTCCAAAGTATATGTGTTGGGATCAGTCTGGGAACAGCCTGCTGGCTTCCCTTTGAGCTACACATGAATCTTGTGCTTAGGACCAGAAGTGTCAGCCTGGCTGCTCTGGGGGGATGAGAGTGTAGGCTAACTCCCTTGCGTAGGTTTCTTGACCCAAAACACATCGTACAGCAGATCGTGGCCTCTCAGCTCATCTTCCCCTCTTGTCCTGAGCATATGTCAGTATTTTGCTAAATGTGTGCATTATATCGCACGTGGATAACCCCATTTTTATATCTTTTCCTGTTGGGGAGGGAAGGAGGTCTTCTGCATCACAAGAGGGGTGCATGCAGACCATCATACCTGCAGCAGCTGCTGTGGGGAGTGACATGCTGGCCATAGGGGTCGGAATTCCACTACTGAAGCTGACCTTGCTCTGTCCTTCCTCTGGCTGAGTAAAGCATTGTTTTATCCAGTTCCTGAGTGTAAGTCGTGTCTTTCTTGGCTATCCTCATACCTCCAACTATAGACTGAGTTACTATTCTTGTAAAAATGTTAGGGTGGCGACTAACCTCCTCTAACTTCACAAGGGGAAGGAGAATCAAGATCAGCACCCCAAGGCTTTTTCCTGTTGGGTAGAGGTCAGACATACCTCCTTTCTCCAAACTTTTTAATAGTTCTGACACCAGTTATCCCTCCCACAGCACCCTCTACTTCTCTGCTGTGTTTGGTAATTCATTGCAATGGCCACACAGAACTCACAGACTATGCTCACACTTATGGGTTTATTAAGGAGGTAACAGGTTACAATTCAAGTTTAGAAATACTCAGAATACAGTTCTTCAATCAGGACAGCCTCTTCCCAACTGTGCCACAGGCAGGCCTCTCCCTGGCCCTTAGCCTTTCATGCCCTCGAGCCTCTTGGGCCAGCTCAGTCTCTGCCCTTCTCAGGCAAGTGTTACAAAGCTCTTTAGCTCTACCGATAAGTACCCAGAAGAACCCCACTTCACCAGTAATCCTTGGCCTGAAGGCACTCTGCTCTAACTCCGTGGGGTTGGCAAGCCTAGCTCCACCGACAAGTCCCCAGAGGCACCCCACTCTGCCAGCAAGCCTCACGTCCTAAGGTGCTTGGCTGTCTCCGTCAGTTGGGTCAGTCGGTTGGGTGGGTCTGCAAACCTAGCTCTGCCAAGTGCCCTGAGGCACCCTACTCCACCAGCAATCCTCCTGCCCTAAGGTGCTGTTTTCTTTTTTAATGGTCTGGGATGCCCACTGTACTGTCTCCTGCGGGTCTTCTGGTACTGCTACCTCTGCTGCTGCCATTTCTCTGCAGCTGCTTCTCACCATCTCTGGTGTTACAGCTCTCACTCTCCATCTCCTGGGCCTAGGAGGTTCCCAACGCAGGGATCCTGAATCCAAAGGATGCGCTGCACTCCTGTCTGTTCTTCTTGGTGGTAGTCAAGTCCCCACTTTGGCCTCTGGGATAGCTCATTTTAAGCCTAATGGGATGGCAAAACTGAATAATCCCCTTGTTAGGGTTCCACACACCTTCTGGTCTCACCCCCATAAGAATGTCATACACCTTATTTGTACTATTAGCAAGCTGTCCATTCCCCTTGGTGGGCCAAACTGAAGATGACTTGAGACACTTACTTATGAAGATCAAAGACCACAGCCTTCAGTATGGATTACACCTCAACATAAAACAAAAATCCTCACAACTGGACCAAGAGGGAACATCATGATAAACATAGAAAAGATTGAAGTTGTCGAGGATTTCATTTTACTAGGATCCACAATCAACACCCATGGAAGCAGCAGTCAAGAAATCAAATGACACATTGCACTGGGCAAATCTGCTGCAAAAGACCTTAAGTCAGTTTCTCATACAAAAACTTATACACACATTGTTATGTGATCCTAGTTGCTCTCCCTATAATGTGACAGCACAGACCTTCTCTCCACCCTCTATTTCCCGTGTCCATTCAACCAGCTCCTGTCTCCCTCCGCCTCCTCATCTCGGCTCCAGACAGGGGCTGCCCACTTAGTCTCATGTGTCTACTTGAGCTAAGAAGCACGCTCTTCATCAGTATCATTTTATGTCTTAAAGTTCAGTCTAATCTTTGTCTGAAGAGTTGGTTTCGGGAATAGTTTTAGTTTTGGGCTAACAGAGAGTCTGGGAGCTATGTCCTCTGGGGTCTCTCCAGTCTCAGTCAGACCATTAAGCCTGAAAAGACCTCTGTAAATTGTTAAAAAGCAAAGATGTCACCTTGAAGACTAAGGTGCGCCTGACCCAAGCCGTGGTGTTCTCGATAGCCTAATATGCATGTCAAAACTACATGGTAAATAAGGAAGACTGAAGAAGAATTGATGCCTTTGTATTGTGGTGTTGGAGAAGAATATTGAATATACCATGGACTTCAAAAAGAATGACCAAATCTGCCTTGAAGAAGTATATCCAGAATGCTCCTTAGAAGCAAGGATGGCTAGACTATGTCTCACATACGTTGGACATGTTATCAGAAGGGGTCAGTCCCTGGAGAAGGACATCATGCTTGGTAGAGGGTCAGTGAAAAAGAGGAAGACCCTCAATGAGATGGATTGACACGGTGGCTGCAACAATGGGCTAACACATAACAATGATCGTGAGGATGTTGCAGGACCAGGCAGTGTTTTGTTCCATTGTACATAGGGTTGCTATGAGTCGAAAACGACCTGACGACACCTAACAACAACACACTAATGTAGCCTCGTTAGTATAGCAAAGAAAACCCTATTTTTGAATGAGATTACATCCACAAGTATAGGGGTTAGGATGCTGACACATCATGTGGAACACAATTCAATCCACAATAGCTCTCAACGTGGAACTTCTATGTCCCAAAAAGGGATGTGCTATCTTCCCACCTATAGGAATGTCTTTTATGAACCAAGAAGTCCAGGAATCTTTAGTATCCAGAACTTTTATTGAGGGCCTCATTACATATTTTAATTACAGTTCCCCCTCCTTAGGTTGGTCGATACCATGAGGTTCGTATCAGGAGGTTGATATCATGTGGTGTGTCTTCCTGGCACAGTCAGCCTCCACCCAACACAAGTCATAAACCTTCAGGTGTGGTTTGGAATACTCATCAAAGACACTTAAACCATTGGGGAAAATGAAAGGTTTTATATGGGAATTGTTTGTAGTATCTTTGCAACTTTTGTGTAAATCTAATTTTTTCCTAAATAAAAAAAGGTTTATTAAAATCAGATATTTGATTTCATCACTGCTTAGTATAAACACGTGTATGTTATAAAAAAATTATGTGCTAGAGGTTAGGATTTACAACACATTTTATGGGGGACACAATTCAATCTATAACATTCTACCCTTTGGACTGCAAAAATTCATGCCGTGGCCATGTGCAAAACACATTCACCCCATAACATGGTCCTAAAAGTGTTAAATCTTATCTTCTAAATCAAATATGGGTGAGACTTTAGGCATATTCCATTCTGGGGCAAAATTCCTCCAACTATGAACCTGTGAAATCTAAAAGTTACCTGTTTCCAAAATACAATGGTGGAACAGGCACATGGTAGACATTTCCATTACAAATGGGAGAAATTGGACAGAAAGAAGGGATAATGGACACCAAGCAAGTCCAAAACCCAGCAGAACAATTTACATTAGTTCTCAAGGCTTGAAAATAATCCTCTGTTCTTTGGAACCATCTAGGCAATGCCCCTGCCCTCCAGATTCTAGGTGTTGGCCATGCTGTCTGGGTTTTGGGTGGAGGCTTCTCGGCCCTGGGCCTTAGCTCCGCCTTCCAGGCTCACTGGGATGACAGCTCTGCTCCCTCAGCTTTGGGCAGCCCCATTCTCCTAGTCCATCTGAGTGGCTGCCCCACCAACTCAGCCCCAGCAGGCACCATCCTTCTGCTCCTTGGGCGTGACAGCCCTACCCCCTTAGCTTTGGTTGGTGGCCCCATTCCACAGGTATGCCTTAACAGTAACCTGTAAAAACAGCGTGGAGGCAGTGTCTGAGCTCCTCTAACTTCACAAGGGGGAGAAGAGAATCAAGATCAACATCCCAAGGCTGATTCCTATGAGGTGGAGTTCAGACATGCCTCCTCCCTTCACCATCTTTACTAATCCTGACAACAACTGTTCAGCCCACAGCACACTACTTCTCTTTTGGGCTCGGTAATTCACTGCAATGGCCACACAAAACTCACAGACCATACTCATGATTGTGGGGTTTATCAGGGAAGTAATAGGTTACAATTCATGTTCAAGATCACTCAGGATACATTTTTTCAATCAGCACAGCTTCTTCCCAGCTGTGATCCCAGGAACACCACCTCTCCCTGACCCTCGGCCTCTGCCTAAAGGCACTCAGCTTTCTTGATCCATGGGCCAGGGAGCCTACCTTGCCATCTCCTGCTGCTAAGCCTCAGCTGCCACGCCTTGCTGTCTTCAGTGTTATAGCTCTCTATCTTGGCTCTAGGAGCTTCTCAGTACAGGGATCCCAGGGTCCAAAGGATGTGCTGGCTCCTGGATGTTCTTCCTCGGTGGTGATGAGATCTTCTCTTTCCTGCCTCTGGGATGGCTCACCTCAAGTCCAGAGGGATGGCAAAACTGACCAATCCCTTTGATGGGCTAAAATTACCCTATCTCACAGTCCTGCCCAATTTCTTGGGTGGGAGTTACAAGACCATGGCTAGAAAAGCCACACTGCACAACCCCACACTCCGGAACCTAGTTGGTGAAGATCTGACTTTTTGAAATCTTGGAGGCTGTGGCCCCACCCTTTGAGATCCAGGAGACCGTGGCTCCACCCTTTGAACCCAAGAAGACCCTGCTTGCTGTACTCCTTCCAGCAGCTCTGCTGATCTCCAAGCTGCTCCAGGGATGGTCCTTTTGTTTTTTTGGAAGACAACAGGTATAGCTCCTTTGGCCTGTTTCTTGCCTATAGAATTCCAAAAGGCAGACAGTGTTCTTTCCTGTCAACCTTTCTTTGTCCCCTTCGGTCTAAGCTGGTGGGTATTCTGCTGTATTAAGTGGTTAGATCATTCAGTCATAGGCTTAATCTCTGTGATGGTTAAGATTGTGTGTCAACTTGGCTGGGCCATGATTTTCAATGTTTATATGTGATCACTCCCATGATGGAATCTACTGTGAGTAGCCAATCAGTTTAAAGGGCGTTAAAAGCAGATGTTCTGGCTTTTTGCTCGCTCCGGACCCTGCAGCTGCCTCCTGTTCATCTGATCTCCGGTTCTTGGGACTTAAGGTGTCAGCTCACCTGCCAATCTTGGGCTCACCAGCCCCTGCAGCTATGTGAATCAGGAGAAGCCTTGAAGTCTTGCCTGCCAGTCGTGAGATTTGTTGATATTCACAGCCTATGAGCAAGAGCCCTGCTTTCCCACCTGCCTATCTTGGGTTCGCTAGCCCCTGCAGCTATATGAATCAGGAGAAGTCTCTATCCTAATCCACGGACTTGGGACATTCTAGCCTCTACAATTGCTTGAGCCATTTCTTTGATATAAATCTCTTCCTATATATATTTATATGCTTTACTGGTTTTGCTTCTCTAGAGAACCCAGCCTAAGACAATCTCGTTACCAAAAGATTGTGTAGCCATGTCCTTGTAGCCACTGTGTAGACATCTAAGACACCTGTCCTTAGTTTGTACAATAGAATTTTCCAAATTTTCAAGTTCTGTTTTCATTTTGCACAGTTCATTTTTAAGTCCATCTCTTTCCTCTTGCGTTTTACTATAAGCAGCAAGAAAAAATCATGTGACCCCTTTAAGGTCTTGCTTAGAAATCTCACAAGTTTTACCTTCCACCAAACATTCGAACATAATTCAGACAAGTTTTTTGCCACTGCAAAAAAAGCATCGACCGTCCTCCATTGTCCAATCACACATTCATAGTTTTCTTTTAAAGCCTCACCAGAAGCACATTTAATAGTCCACATGTCTAGTAACATTCTGCTGCTGGTTCCATATGTATTCTCTAAGATGATAGAGACTTTGTAGCTCTTCTCACTTCCATCTGAGCCCTCATCAGAATTGCCTTTAACATCCATAATTCTACCAACAGGCTCTTCAAGGCAATCTAGGCTGTTACTATTAATCACCTTAAAACTCTTCCAGCCTCCAGCCATTACCCAATTCCAAAACTCCTTCCACATTTTAAGTATCTGTTAGAGCAGCACTGGACTTCCAGTGCCAACTTCTGTCTTAGTTATCTAGTGCTGCTGTGACAGAAATACCACAAATGGGTGGCTTGAACAAATTTATTTTCTCACAGTATAGGAGGCTAGAAGTCTGAATCTGAGGTTAGGGTGCCAACTCTAGGAGAATGCTTTCTCTCTGTGTCGGCTCTGGAGGAAGGTGTCTTTTTTGAGCTTCTCCTGCTGGATGATCTTCATTTGGCTTGGCATCTTTCTTCCTCTATCTCTGCTCACTGGCTTGCTTGTTTAATCTCTTTTATAGATTAAAAGATTAATTCAAGGCAGATTTGATCTTGATTCGTGTGCACCTGTGGCTGTAGGGAGCCCAGGTATCTTAACATCTTTGCGAGGGATTCTTTACATTTTGGCACTCGATCATCTGGGGGATTTGTGTGTGTGTATCTGTAGCTGTCTAGCTGGCAGCTAGGGTGCGTCGCGCTGCTCCTCTGCTAGTGACTCCACCGCAGCTCAACAGTGAGACACGTGCGCCGCCAGCTCTGAGCGGGATGGAGTGGACCGAGGGGCTAAAGCCAGGAACCTTGGCGGATCTGATCGGCATGCTACAGCAGTTTTTCACCGGGGATGAGATCAATGTGGGGGAGATGCAGATTGCCATGGAAACATACTAGAGTGACCCCCCACCGAGTCTGCAGTGTATGCTAAGTTTGACCAGTGCAGATATACCCGAAATCTTGTGGATCAAGGAAATGGAAAACTTAATCTGATGATTCTGTGTTGGGGTGAAGGACACGGCAACAGTATCCATGATCATACTGACTCCTACTGCTTTCTGAAGATGCTACAAGGAACTGTAAAGGAGACACTATTTGCCTGGCCTGACAAAAAGTTCAATGAGATGATCAAGAAGTCTTAAAGAACCTTGAGGGGAAATGAGTGAGCCTACATCAACCATTTTATTGGCTTACTTTTATGGGGTAGAGAATATCAGCCAAAAGGAATCTGCTGTGAACTTTCATCTGTACAGTCTACCTTTTGATACGTGCCATGCCTTTGATAAAAGAACAGGACATAAAAGCAAAATCACCATGACATTTCATAGAAAAATTGGAATCAGGACACCATTTACAACATAAGGTTCACTAGAGAACAACTAAGGAGCACCAGACCCTGTGAAGTGTTAAGGTCTGCTGAACATTTTGCCTTAACAGGAAGGCCTCCTATCATTTGCTCTCTAGTAATACACTTAAATTAGCCAATACTTAGATCTACTGTAGGGTAGACACTAATTAGAAGGCACTAAGTATGCAAATGCAAGCCCTGGTGGCGTAGTGGTTAAGGGCTACAGCTGCTAACCAAGAGGTCAGCAGTTCAAATCCACCAGGCGCTCCTTGGAAACTCTATGGGGCAGTTCTACTCTGTCCTATAGGGTCGCTATGAGTCGGAATCGACTCGATGGCACTGGGTAAGTATGCAGATAGTGTCCTGAGCTATTGCAGGAGAAAAAGTCTTTGTGATTTTAAAGACCAAAATCAACTGCTCTCCTTATTCTACCCTCTAATTCCATTGGAACTGGGAATGTCAGTGAAGGTTTTATAGGTTTTGGAAGCTCTTTGGTCTCTGAACTGTAATTAGCAATAAGTAAAAACAAGAAACTACAGACATCAAATAGCCTGCCTTGCTACCTGGAGGACTAAATGTAGATGTCTTTAATATACTTTGTATGTTCTTAATATTTGAAGAGAATATTTTGAATCTGGGAATTTTATTTTTTCAATCTTATTTTACGAATTCCTTTTTTTATGCGTAATAGGTTGTTGTGGATAGAGAAACGTAAGGCATTTTGCCAACTGGTAATGAAACAAAGGGTAGGGGATTTAGGAAAGTACAATTGTCTAAACCCACAATAAACCAAAATAAACTCATGTCTAATGTATCCAGTGATCACAGTCAAAGAATTTGTACTGCTAGCAAAATTGCCAAAAAATTTTAATTAAAACTGGATTTGAACACACACACACACACACACACACGAGACTGACGAAAAACACACCCTATACTAATTGTACTACGTTAACATAACAAAGATGACCCACTCTCATATGAGATATAACCACAGGCATAGTGGTTAGGATTTACAATACATATTTTGGGGGGACAAAATTCAATCCTTAACATGTGTCCACTGAGAGGACCTAGAAGCAATGATACCCCAGTAGCAATAAGCCTACCCCCATTCAATTCTATTTTTAAATATCAAGCTCCAGTAAAATGAACCTGGGCTCCATGGAGAAATGGCTGATTTTAGGGCTGCAATAGGGAAAAAACAAGGTGAGCCTGAAGCGTCTCGAAGTGACAGAAAGGAAAGAATTGCTTCCAAAACAAAAAAACAGGAGCTGGTCAAAGGACACAGGAGCCAACCTGCAATAGCTCCCAATGGTTAAGATTGTAATTATTTGACAACTAAATAAATAATAATGCTATGGATTATAATCCAAAGTAGAGGATAAATATGCATGATCTATACTAACATTAAAAATATATTGAATGACTAAATAAATGGAGAAAAGACAAATCTTCATACGGAAAATTCAAAAGAGTGGCAAAAAGCTGTTAACCTTAATATTTTTGAACTCTAAATTCTTTTCCTGCCTTCAGAACAATGTTCCGATCTTCCCATTGGCTCCAGAACTTTACTGCCTTTTATTGGCCTCACCTTTACTGGCCTTTCCTCTATCTCCCCAGCCCAAATATAACCTACGCTCATTCACCTGGTCTGTATTGGTTCATACAGTTCCAGCTTCTCCAAACCTTTTTCTGTCTTTAAAAGCCGCTTCCTACAAGTCGTTGTCTTTCAGAACCTTTCCGTGATTGTCTGCTTACAGGCTTTTTTTTTTTTTTGGTCTTTTCCCTTCCCAGGAGCACGTCTCTGCTGTCAGACACTAAACTCCCACTTGTACGTTCCCCAATTTTTTAAAAAACAAAATTGTAACAGGGCGCGGCCATATTACTTTTCGGCTCGGCGGCTGCAAGCAATTTAATCCGTTCCATGATTTCCTTGTGAAGCGCTAGCCTCTGGAAATCTATCCCTTTTCCTCAAGGGCCAAGGAGCCAGGAAACAGGACAATTTCCGTGGCTTTCTCGGCTTCCAGGTCGTTCCTGGCTACTGGCATAAAACAACGTCACATTCCCTTCTGTACGGCAGGTATTCAGATATGGCCGCCTCCTAGGAGAAAAGCGCCGACCGTGCCGGAAATCCCATTGTTCGCGGTCCTCCAAAAGTTGCAGGCCCTCGCCGGCCGCCGTAGGCGGACGTGGTTTCTGGGCGAGGGGTCGAGAAGTAGAAACCGTTAATGGAAATAAGTGCAACGTTTGGGAGGTCGTGCTTCAGAAGAAAAACAGGCCAGTGCATGTTTTGTCCTTGGAACAGAGCGAGGGAGGTGTGTGGACCTGATGTAGTGAAGACCCATGGAGTTCCTGATTGGAACCCCGGGATGGAGGTGTTTGGGGCAAGCAGGTGGGCAAGCGTGTTTTTTGGGTGTGGAAAGGAAAAAAGAAATAGTTTTTTTAAACACAGTGTATTAAGTGGATAGTCTCCTAGCTGACTGGCCCTAAACTCGTTGTTGGGGAGCGAAGGAAAATGCTTTAAAGAAAACGAAGGAAGCGCTAACAGAAGTTCTAAGGGATTGGTTAAGCGAGAAGTCTTAATTTTGAGGGGCGGGATTATAAAAACGGCGAAAGGTAACCCATTGGTTACTATGGGGTACTGGTTTCTTTTTGATTGGTTGGTTTCAGTCGACTGGGTCAGAAAAACTTTTAACGGTCAAACTAACATAAACCCGTCCCTTAGTTCCCAAATAGTGCATTTCCGGGTGGCGCTTGCATTTTGCATTTGGCTGTAACCTAAAGGTCGGGGGTTGAAACCCGACTAGCAACTCTGGGGAAGGAAAGGCCTGGCGGTCTACGTCCGTGAAGATTTGTTTGTTGTGTTTAGTGAAGTTGATTTTGACTGGTAGTTGACTCCATGAGACAGAGTAGAACTGCCGTATGAGGTTTTCTTGGCTGTAATCTTTACAAGAACCGAGCATCGGTTCTTTTTTCTCCGCAGAGCCGCTGGGTGGGTCCAACCACCGACCTTTCCATTAGCAGCTGAGCCCTTATCCATTGCGACACCAGGGCTCCTCAGAGATAGCCAAGAAAACTCTATGAAGTACAGACTCGATGGGAGCTAACGTCATCATCTTTTGAGTGAGGTCTGACTTAACCCAGGACAGGTGGCATAAATTGTGTGCAGTTCTGAAAAACAGCCGTGGAAAATGTCCTGGTTTACCGGGAGAATAGCTGAAATTTATGGCTTGAGTTTGAACGTTTAACAGGTATGAGACATTGGGGAGGGGGGCATGCCTTTGTACAAAGATTAAGGGAAGGGGGGTCTTTGCGAATCACTCTGTAAGGAGTGGGGGTGGTTTTTACAGTTTACGCGGTGTAGGGTTCAGGATTTAAAATGGGACTCAGCCATGTTGGGTGAAGAGGGGGATAGATAAAATCGGGTTCAGATTTCACAGTAATGCTAGGGTGGGGATGTGATCTGTTCCTGTGGTTCAGAGGCTTGTAAGGACTGAAGCTTTGGATGTCCAGGACCCCTGGCTGGTGGTTGGGTTGAGGTTTGAACCTCGACTGTTGGGACAGAAGCAGGTACAGTGCCCAGGCAGTAGTTTGAAAGGCTTGATTTAGATAATCACATGTCTTTTCTCCTTAAATTCATGGGTTGGCTAAGTACAGGTGGAGGTTCCAATTCAGTCATGCCCATTGGTTTATGTATTGTTTGCTTTCCTGCCATATACATATAGTTGCTCAGTAGGATTCCATTGTTTGAATATATAGCCCAAGCCCAAAGCCCATTGTGGTCCATTCCTTCTGATTCACAGGGACTCTACAGGACAGAGTTGAACTGCCCCATTGGGTTTCCAAGGCTGTGATCTTTTTGGAACCAGACTGTCATGCCTTTCTCCCCTGGAGTGGCAGGGGGGTTTGAACTGGTGACCTTTCAGTTAGCAGCTGGGCATTTTAACCACTTCATCGCAAGGGCTCCTGAATGTATAGCAGTTGATTCTAATCTGTGACAGAGACCTTTGGGCCCACAAAGCTTCATATGCATGGATACTTTCTGGTTTGCTCTCTGATCTCTATTTTGTTCTTTATTCTTTCCTCTGGCAAAGTGACTGTAAGAATGGTATAGGGGTGGCATATGATCTCCTCTAACTTCATAAGGAAAGGAGAATTAAGAGCAATAGCCCAAGGCTGATTCCTGTGAGGCAGAAGTCAGACATGCCTCCATCCTCCAAAATTTTTTTTTTTTAACCAATTCTGGCACCAGCTTTTCCTCCCACATCATTCTCTACTTCTCTGCTGGGTTCAATAAATTTTTGCAGTGGCCACACAGAACTCGCAGATAATACTCACAATTGTGGGGTTTATTGTGGAAGTACCAGGTTACAATTCAGGTTCAGGAACCCTCAGGATATAGCTCTTCAATCAGGACAGTCCCTTCTCAGCCATGCTCACAGGCAGGTCTCTCTCTAGCTCTTGGCCCCTAGGCCTGGCCTCTACACTACTCAGGTAAGTGTTACAAAGCTCCTTTAGTTCTGCCGGTAAGTGCCCATAGGCACCTCACCCTGCCAGTAAGCCTTGGCCTGTAGGTGCTCATTTCTACCTCCATGGGTAGACAAACCTAGCTCCTTCAAGTGCCTAGATGCACCCTACTCTGCCGGCAAGCCTCCTGCCCAAAGACACAGAGCTTTCTCACTCCATAGGTGAGAAAGCCCACCGTTCCATCTCATACCAGTTTCCTCCTTGTCTCTTGGTACTATTGTCACTGCTTCTTGCCATCTCTCAATATCTCTGGTGCTACAGTTCTCTCTCTCTGTCTTTTGGGTCAAAGAGTTTCTCAGTACAGGGATACCAGATCTGAGGACTGACACCACTCTTGTCTCTTCTTGGTGGTCATGAGATCCCCCCTTCCTGCTTGGGGGATCACTCATTTTAAGCCTAATGGGATGGCAAAACTGAACAATCATCTTGCTGGGGTTCTATATACCTTATTTCCAGGGTCACATCCTTACAAGGATGCCATGCATCTTATTTACGTTATTAGCAAGCTATCCAGCCCTCTCGGTGGGCAAGAAGTACCTCATTTGCGTAGTCCCACCCACATATTTGTTGAGAGTTTCAAAGACTATGGTTAGAAAGACCGTATTAAGTAATTCAGTGCTCCACAGGCCACCCTCTGGTTCTTCTGGCTGTTGGCCTTTTTGTGTTTGAAGGATTCACTTCCCCCTTCCAATCATTTTACAAGTCTTAATTGTTAATAATTAGTCTTTCAGTAGCAAATAGTCCTCAGGGTCAGGTTACTCAGGTACCAGCCACTCAGGTCTGTTGTAGGTTTTTCTAATCTGGTCAGGTTCTTTGCAAGTTATCTCAGCTTCACCTTTTCTGGCATCTGATAAAATTAAACTGAGAGATTATTGCTTTGAGCTTCACCAGGTGTCAGCAGAACTTTTAAGGGAGTTTAGATTTGGCTACTGTAGTCCAGCACTGTGTCCCTATAAAAATGGCGCAGCGGGGCATATGACCTTCTTTAACTTCACAATGGGGAAGGAGAATCAGCGTCAACAGCCCAGTGCTGATTCCTATGAGGTGGAGGTCAGAATCTTCTATTTCGGTTGGAACTTTGAGCATCTGCATCTATAAGCAAAGTCCAGTCCAGAGCAAGCCATCAAATTGTAGCAGTTTATGCCGGCTCACAGTATCAGACATCTTCCTCTTCATTAATTTGGGTTCTGGTCAGTTCACGCCTAGCCATCCAAGCTAGGTTACAATGTGTACCAGCTGTAAGCTCGGAATTTCACACACACCTCCCGGCACTTCAGACTAGCCAGCCCCTTCTCTCTCCTCTCTCATCCCTATCCCTCATGGGCCAGGTCAGCAGGCACCATCCGAAGCTCAGGAGTCCACACAACTCCCTGCACGTCTGACCAGCCTGCCATTTCTCTCTGTCCCTCATCCCTAGTCTCCATGGGCTAGGTCAGTGGGTGCCAATGGCACATTTCCAAAACCAGCCCATCTCTTCATTGCTGCACTTTCCCCATTTCCACTCATTGACTGGGCCTAGGTGGTGACTTCAAGCGAGCAGACTAGGCTGTCTATTCACCGGCTGCCTTTAACTTCCATTCTGGACAGGGGCTCCTTCTGATGGGCACTGACTTTTTCTGTTTTGGTGTACCCAAACACAAATTGTTTGCTTGAAATTCAGAAAAGCAAAACAGTCATTTTTTTTTTTTTTTCTGTAGGTCCTTCCTTCAAATACAAATCTTCTGTTCTCAGCAGCCCTGGGTAGGTCTGTGTGTTAGTCATCTAGTGCTGCTGTAACAGAAATACTACAAGTGGATGGCTTTAACAAAGAGAAATTTATTCTCTCACGGTCTAGTAGGCTACAGCTCTAGGGGAACGCTTCCGGCTCTGGAGGAAGGTCCTTGTCATCAGCCTTCCCTCGGTCTAGGAGCTTCTCCGTGCAGGAGCCTCAGGTCCAAAGGACAGCCTCTGCTCCTGCCTTTGCTTTCTTGGTGGTATGAGGACCTCAACTCTCTGCTTGCTTCCCTTTCATTTTATCTCTTGTAAGATAAAAGCTGTTGCAGGCCATACCGTAGGGAAGCTTCCTTTATGGTGGGATATAATGCCCTGAGCAAGGATGTTATATCCCACTGTAATCCTCTTTAACCACAGGCAGAGGTTATGATTTATAACATAGGAAAATCGCAAAATGGAGGACAGCCACACGATACTGGGAATCATGGCCAAACCAAGTTGATGCATATTTTTGGGGACACAATTTTATCCATGACAGCCTGCATATCTCTTCAAATGTAAAATTCCTTGGTAGGGCTCAGGTTTTTGACCTAAGGTCCATATACTCTATACACAAAAAAATCATTGCCGTAGAATCAAGTCCTACTCATAGCAACCCTATGGGACAGAGTAGAACTGCCCCATAGGGTTTCCAAGGAGCGGCTGGTGGATTTGAACTGCTGGTCTTTTGGTTAGCAGCCAAACACTTAACCACCGAGCCACCAGGGCTCTTTCTGTATGTAGGTCTACTGTATTCAAACCAACAGCATGAGTTTTTTTTGGAAAATTCTAGTTCCTTTTTTTAGTATATCCAATCAGATATTGGCTGAAGTCAGAGTTACATGGTCTTTATAAGCTACAATACCCAATATTTGTTTCTAGAATACGTTTAGGCCTGCTTTACAACACTAGGTAGGAGAAACATTCAGTGTGCACAGTGCATTCCAATAAACATGTAACCCTTTTTAGACCATTCCAGTTTCATCTTCTGTACCTCTTGACTATCTTGCCATTCATATGCATATGACACTGGGTCTCTGGCTGTGTGGAACCGGAAGGCCCTGGCCCCCTATCAATCATCTTGCTTATTCGGCCTGGCTTTGGCCCCAAATCATTCCAGATGTGGCTTTTCTCTCCCCTGCTGCAGATATCTTTTACTTTCCTTTCAGCCATTACAGATAGCAAAAACTAAAATAACTAACTAAGAATCAAAACTTTTACTTCCCAAGCCCCTTCGTTCTTTCTCTTCCCAAGTTGCCTGATTGCATGAGTTTGGAGCCATTGCAATGATCACTGCTTTTGACACCAGTTGTAAGAATGGTGTGGTGGGGCTGTGTGACCTCCTCTAACTTCACAAGGGGAACGAGAATCATGATCAACAACCCAGGGCTGATTCCTATGAGGCAAAGATCAGACATGCCTCCACCATCCAACCTTTTTACCAGTTCTGACACCAACGGTCCCTTGCATGGCACTCTCTTCTTCTCTGCTGGGTTTGATAATTCATTGCAGTGGCCACACAGAACTCACAGACAATCCTCACAGTTATGGGGTTTATTAGGGAAGTAACAGGTTGTAATTCAGGTTCAGGAACACTCAGGATACAGTTCTTCGATCAGCACAGTCTCTTAAGTGTGCTCGCAGGCACGCCTCTCTCTGGTCCTTGGCCTCTGCCCTGCTCAGGCAAGTGTTACAAAGCTCTTTTAGCTCTGTTGATAAGTGCCCAGAGGGACCCCACTCTGCCAGTAAGCCCTGGCCTGAAGGTGCTTATTTCTAATCTTTTAACACCTCTTGTTTAGCTGCCTGGCACAGTTAACCCTGTCTGTCTCAGTTCAGGAGCTTCTCTGTGTAGGGATCTCGGGTCCAAAAGACATTCTCCACTCCTGGCTCTTCTTTCTTGGTGGTGGCGATATCCTCTCCTTACACCTGTGGGATGACTCATTTTAACCATAGTGTGATGTCAAACCTGACCATTGCCTTCGTTAGGGTACCTATACCTTATTTGCATAGTTCCACCCAGTCATTGTGTGTGAGTCACAAAGACTATGTTTTTAAGGGCCATATTAAGTAATTCACTGCATTGCAGTCTGCTTTAGTCTACTCTTTCACACCTAAGGCTTTACTGTTTTTATAATCACAATAACCTTGTAATCAGCACTCACAACTGAATCCTATAATCCTATCAGCATCTTCCCCACCCTCTCTTCCCTAGACCCAGCAGGAAAATAGCAATCTATTCAGTGGGGATCCTCCCTTGTCCTCCTCATTTTGAGGGTAAGCACACTCAAGAAAGCGTGTAAGATAGCCATGACTTCATGCCTTTGTCTCTCCCCATTGTAGATAGCTGATGTTTAAATTGTCTGTCCCTATAAAAAAAAAAAAAAAAAATTTTTTTTTTTTTATCAAACCAATACTCTGAGGAGACAAGCGTGTTTCTTGGGCTTGAAGAATAGAAGAGTTCCAGTTGGAACTTTGAGCATCTGCATTCATAAGCAAAGCCTAGTCCAGTGTAAGCCATCAAATTGTACCAATTTATATCAGTTTATGATGTCAAACATCTTTCTCTTCATTTGGTTGGGTTCTGGTCAGCTCCTCCCTAGCCATCCATCTAGGTCAGTGGGTACCTGCCATTGGCTTAGGAGTCCACACACCTCCCAGCACTTCAGATCAGCGAGCTGCTTCTCTTTCTCTCTTATACCTAGCCCCCTATGGGCTAGTTCAGTGGGTGCCAATGTAACATGTCTAAACTCAGCCTGTCTCTTCATTGCTGAACTTCTCCCATTTCCAGTCATCAAGTGAACCTAGGTGGTTACCAAAGCAAGCATACAAGGCTGTCTACTCACAGCTCTTTTTAACTTTCAGTCCTGGAAGGGGTTTCTGATGGGCACTGACATTTCCTGCCTCAGTGCACCCAAAGACAAACTGGTGCTTGAAATTTAAAAAGCAAAAGTCTTTTTTTTTTTTTTGCAGGTCCTTCCTTCAAATGTGAATCTCCTGTTCTTTCCACAGTTCTAGGTGAGTCTGAATGCCTTTCAAATGCAAATTTGCTTAGTATGAAGGTTACGGGTGGAGCTTAGGTTTTCGACCTAAGACTACAAACTGGATACACAGAGCTACCGCATTGTAATAGCCTGTGTTTCTTCGGGCAGATCCTAGCTCCTCTTTTAGCATATCCAATCCAGTATTGGCTGAAGGTGGAGTTACGCACTCTGTAATCAAAATGTATCCAGTATTCATTTCTATCATATATTTGGGTCTGCTTTACAACACTAGGTAGGAGAAACATCCTGTATATTCATGGTACAGTCAATAAACACATGACCCTTTTAAATAACATTCCAGGTTCATCTTCTTTGCACCTTGACTATTTTTCCATTCATATGCCTATGGCCTTGGGCCTCCAGCTGGGTGTTACCAGTAGACCCTGGCCTCCTGCCAATGGTTAAATAAATAATTTATTTTATAAGTATTGGCACAAAGCTGTTCTCTATGAGGTCAAGATTAAAAACATCCCAAATGTCAACTTTTTCAGTCTGCTACCACTACATCATTTCTAATATCAACTACTTCTTCCCACCTCAGCACTCTGCCTTCCATCCCTGGGTTCTGTTGTTTTCTGTAATGTCTCACAGAACTCATGAACCGTATCAAGGAAATGCCTTATGTGGTTGTGGAGGCTGGCAAATCCCAAATCCATGGGAGAGGTATAGGCTTCTCCTGACAAGCGTGGCCTCCAGGGCCTGTGAGCCCAAATTGGCAGGCCAGGTGACAGACTACTGGCTCACAAGGCTGTGAAGCTGGTGAATCAGGTCAGATCATAGACTGCTGCCCCACAGAACTGCAGAAACTGGTGAATCCCAGAATTGGCAGGTTAGATGGCAGCCACTAGCTCAAGTCCCAAGAACCAGAGGTCAGAGAAAATGATGCAGGATACAGGTGCAAAGAGAGAGAGAGAACCCCCTCCAGAGCACCCACATATACCTTTTATGCAGGCCATGCCCCAGCAAAGGGTATAACTTGAATAAGGGTGGGACTTGAGTCATGCCCTCCTGCAAGGCTGTGACTCAAAATGCATCCCACACTAACTCTGCTCATTAACATGTAGACATTAGTATTTACAAGACATAAAATGGAGGATAATTAAGATAATTACATCAGATCACAAAATGTAGGACAACCATACAATACTGGAAATCATGACCTAGCCAAGTTGACACAACCCCAGCCATTATAGGTTCCACATACCTTATTTGCATAGTCTACTCAATCATTGTCTGTGAGTCATAAAGGCTGTGGCTAGAAGGGCAACATTAAGTAAATCATTGCATTGCAGTCATTTGCTTATTTGGCCTGGCTCTTGCCCCTAGCCATTCCAGATGTGGCTTTTATCCCCTTAGCCGCAGTGTAACATCTCTTACTTTTCTATCAGCCATTACAGATAACAACAACCAAGTAACCGTCTAAGATTCAAAACTTTACTTCGCAAGCCCTTTTGTTCTTTGTCTTTACTGAGTCCCACGCTTCTTTGAGCATGGAGCAATTGCAGCAATCCCAGTTCTGACACCAAATGTAAAAATAGTGTGGGGGCAGCATCCCACTTCCTCTTACTTCACAGTGGGCAAGGAAGATTAAGATCAACGCCCAAGGCTGATTCCTGTGAGGCGGAGGTCAGACATCTCTACCCTTCAACCTTTTTTCTGATTTTGACATCAACGTTGCCTCCCTCAGCACTCTGCTTCTCTTTTGGGCTCGATAATTCATTTCATTGGCCATGTAGAACTCACAATATTCACAATTATGGGGTTTATTAGGGAAGTAACAGGTTACAATTCAGGTTCAGGAATGCTCAGGGTACAGTTCTTCGATCAGGACAGCCTCTTCTGAGTCATGCCACAGGCAAGTATCTCACTGATCCTTGGCTCCTTGGCCTGAACTCTGAACCTGCTTGGGCAAATGTTACAAAGCTTCTTTGGCTCTCCTGATAGGTGCCCAGAGGCATCCCACTCCACCAGTAAACCTTGGCACGAAGGCCCTCAATTCTAGCTCCATGGTTTGGCAAACTTAGCTCTACCAAGGGCCCGGAGGCTTCTACTCTTCCAGGAAGCCTCCTGCCCGAAAGCATTCAGCTTTCTCTCTCCATAGACTGGGAAGCCCATCACGCCATATCCTGCTGATGTCCTGGTTTTGCTGCCACTGCTTTTTGCTGTCTTCCATCACCTCTGGTGTTACAGCTTTTTCTCTCTGTCTTTGGGATCAAAGAGGTTCTCAGTGCAGGGATCCTTTGTCCAAAGGACATGTTCCCATCCTGTTTCTTTTTCTTGGTGGTTGTGAGGTTCCCCCTTCCTGCCTCTGGCATAGCTCATTTTAAGTCTAGCAGGATGGCAAAACTGACCAGTCCCCTTGTAGGGTTCCATATACCTTATTTGCATGACACACGCCCACAAGTGTCGTATGTATCTTATTTACGTTATCAGCAAGCTATCCAATCCCTTTGGGAGGCCACAAGCACTTCATTTTCATAGTTCTACCTAGTCATTTGGTGGGCATTACAAAGACCGTAGTTAGAGGGGCCATATTAAGTAAGTCACTGCACTGCAGTGACCCATATCCCAGTTTTTCAATAAGTTCTTGTGTGTCTTAGTGTGGGGCAAAGAACTTGGTTTGGCCCTTTGAATCAGGTTTCTTAAACTAACCTGAGCAATCAAAGTGCCTTTGTTTTCCAAAATAACCAGGCAAGTATAGGTATAGAGACCCCACACTTGGTGGACTAGCTTCAGGAAGGGAGGGGTGGCTGATATAGTCATGCTTATGTATTTACTGGATGGATCATAACTATGCATTAAAGCTCAAGTCATGCATATTCATTGAAGTCTAGAAAACTAGGAGACCTGAGACCTTGGAGTGCTCTCTTTGGGCCCTTCTGTATTGGTGAGAACAACCATGCACAGGAGAGGGAGCTGCAGAACCCTGGGGACAATGAAGGCCCAGTGCAGGGGCCTCTCTTCAAACCTTGCTTGAAAGGTTTTTTCGTTTGCATTCTTTCTGGTTATAATGAACGGATAACGGTAAGTATAGCTAATAGTGTCCATGAGGTCTGTGAGTCATTCAGACAAATTATTGAACCCATCAGGGGCAGTGAAAGCCCCAGAGAAGCTGGTGTTTGCCTATTTGGCAGGGGCTGTAAAGACGGAGCCTTAACTTGTGGAGACCCAGCAGTGGGTGGTTAGAGTTCTAAAGATAGAAAATGCCAGGTGGGTATCTAGTGTCAGAAGGATGAAGTGGAAAAGTAGGGATATGAGTTATCTTCACATTTTGGAAACTAGCCTTATGTCAGCTATTATTCATATACTTATCCAATCATTTTGTTTCCAGTACCCATTAGTAGCGAGTAACAGGATTGGCATGGAAATGAGTTGAGGAATATGGTACAATTCTTGCCAAGTATGTCCATATGTGTATATATATGAAAATCCGCTTGGGAGTTTGTGGAGGAGCCTTTTAAGTAGACAATTCTTTAAATCTTTTTCCATATGGATGATTATATTGTCTGAAAATAACCTTACTTTTTTTCCCCACTTTGTATTGTTTACATCTTATTCTTATCATTATGCATTGGTTCAGTCCTTCAATACAGAGTAGGAAAGTAAGGTTATAGTTCAGGGTACAAATCTTTGTTTTGTTGCTTACTTATAGAATTCATTTGCTAAATTGTGTATACTGAACAGTTTTCCAGGAGGTAGTGTCATGAAATTATAAATTCATCTAGAATTTCAAATTTAATGAAATAATGAGGTTTGTATTAATATCAAGACTGAAAAATGTCTAATCTGGGTCATATCTCTAATTCCTTGTATTGTTTGTTTGTGTCACTTCCCTTTTAATTTTGATCATCTCCATGGAGATGTGAATAATTAATGCTTTTATTTTCATATTGTTGTTCTCCCATTTCTTTGTTAATTTTTCTAAATGTATCTTTAAAAAAATACAACTCAGAGCCAAGATTGCAGACTAGTCAGACACACTAAGCCATCCCTCTGCAACAAAGACCTGAAAAACCAAATAGAACAGATTCAGACATCAACCCTGGAACCCTGAACTTTAAATGAATGGAAAAAGCATTAAATTGGAAGCTACTGAGAAGAAGAAACTGTTAGATACAGAGTGGAGGATCCCTGCTGACTGGCACGGCACAACACAACCACCTTGAGATAAACTGAAAAACCCGGTACAAAGGACACAGAAAAAGCATTAAATTGGAAGCTACTGAGAAGAAGAAACTGTTAGATACACAGTGGAGGTTCCCTGCTGACTGGCACGGCACAACACAACCACCTTGAGATAAGCTGAAAAACCCAGCACAAAGGACACAGAAAAGCACCTTCACAGAACTCCGCATAGAAGATAAGGAACACCATGGACATACCCAGAGCAAAGTAAGGTCCTGTTTGTTGGCTATAGCTCAAGAAAGTGCCCAGACAGTCTCACATGGTAACTGGAAGAGCATGGTCCTACAGCTCCCACTGTTCTGGTGAGTAATGGCAAGAACCACCCTACCCCAGCAGCCCTGACTGACAGGGACCACAGTACAAAACTCCTCTATTTTTCCCCCAGTCTAGACTCGGTCATCCCCCCCTGCCCCCACCCACATCTTTCTTCCTGCCAGCCACAGCCCATTGCACTGCAGCCTAGTGACCTACCTCTTCACACCTCTCTCCCTGCCAACTAGCCCAGCTGCTTCACAGTGGAGTGACCTGGACCTGTGCCACTTCCCTCGCCGTGGACTCTGAGCCTCTGTACTGCAGCTAGTAGACTCAGCTCCATTCCTACACCCCCTCCCTCCCTACTGGCTCCACCCCACTGCCCAGGAGCTGTGCCATTCCCTCCCCACTGGCTTCGTCCCACTCCCCAGTAGCTGTGCATCCCAGCCCAGCCACTCCCTCCCTGGTGTGCGGCAGCTGGGTGACTGCAGTTCACACCCCCTTACTCCTGACTGCTCCAAGCCGCAGCAGCGAGTTGACCTGCCTCCATGTCTACGCCCCAGCACTCCCCACAGGCTCTGCCGCGCTGCCTGGCAGCTGAGCATGCTGGCCTGTGCACCTCCCTCACCTCCAGCTACACCCATTGCCATTGAGTTGATTCTGACTCCTAGTGACCCTATAGGAGAGAGTAGAACTGCTCCATAGGGTTTCCAAGGAGTATCCTTGTATTATTCCTGTTCTTAGGGGGAATACTTTCAACCTCTCTCCTTTGAGAATGATGTTGGCTGCCATTGCGGTGAAGTCGATTCCGACTTACAACAACCCTGTAGGACAGAGCAGAACTGCCCCATGGGATTTCCAAGGGGTGGCTGGTGAATTTGAACTGCTGACCTTTTGCTTAGCAGTTGAGCTTTTAACTGCTGTGCCTCCAGGGCTCTAAAACTAATACAATTGAGGTAGAAAATCTGAAAAGACCCATAACAAGAGAAGAGACTGAAAAGGTAATAATAAAAAACAAAAACTCTGAACAACCCTGACCTGGATGGCTTCACTGGAGAATTCTACCACCCATTCAGAGAAGAGTTCACACCAGTACTACTCAACCTATTTCAGAGCACAGAAAATGAAGGAATACTCCCGAATGCATTCTATGAAGCCAGCATAACCCTGATACTAAAGCCAGGCAAAGACACGATAAAAAAACAAATTACAGACCAATATCTCTCATGAATATAGATTCAAATAGTCTCAATGAAATTCTAGCCAGTAGAATTCAGCATGATATCAAAAATATAATAAACACTGTAAGCAAGTGGAATTCATCCCAGGTATACAAGAATGGTTCAACATTAGAAAATCAGTGTAACGCACCACATACATACAACAAGAGAAGAGAATCACTTGATCATCTCAGTTCAGAAAGGGCATTTGATAAAGCCCAACGCCCATTCCTGATAAAAAGTTTCAATAAAATAGAAATAAAAGGAAGATTACTCAACAAAATAAAAGGTATCTGTGGCACAGTGGCTAAGTGTTTGGCTGCGGACCAAAAGGTTGGCAGTTCAAATCCACCAACCACTCCTTGGAAACCCTATGGGGAGTTCTCTGTCCTATAGGGTTGCTTTGAGTTGAAATCTACTCGATGGCAATGGCAGTCAGTATCACTCTCAATAGAGAGAGACTGAAAGCATTCCCCCGAGAACAGGAATAATACAAGCATGCCCTTTATCATCACTCCTATTTAACATTGTGCTGAAAGTCCTAGCTAGAGCAATAAGGCAAGAAAAAGAAATAAAGGGCATCCAGATTGGTAAGGAAGAAGTAAAACTGTCCCTATTTGCTGATGATATGATGCTATATATAGAGAATCCTAAAGATTCCACAAGAAAATTATTGGAACTAATCGATTCAGCAGAGTAGTGGGATACAACATAAACATATAAAAATCAGTTGGATTCCTATACATCAAAAAAGGGAACTTTGAAAAGGAAATCAGGAAAACAATGCCATTTATAATAGCCCCTAAAAAAGTAAAACACTTAGGAATAAATCTAACCAGGAACGTAAAAGACCCATACAAAGAAAACTACAAAACACTACTGCGAGAAACCAACAGAGACCTACATAAATGGAAAAACATACCATGGTCATGGATAGGAAGACTTAACATTTTAAAAATGTCAATCCTACCAAAAGCGATCTACAGCTATAATGCTGTCCCAATCTAGATACCTACAGCATTATTAATGGGATGGAAAAACTAACCACTGACTTTATATATGGAAAGGAAAGAGGCCCAGCTTAGTAAAGCATAATAGAAGAAGAACAAAGTAGAAGGCTTCACGCTACGGGATTTCAGAACCTACTTTACAGCCATGGTAGTCAGAACAGCCTGGTACTGGTGTAATGACAGACACATAGGCCAATGGAACAGAATTGAGAACCCAGACATAAATCCATCTACCTGTAGTCAGCTGATTTTTGACAAAGGCCTAAGTCCAATAAGTGGGGAAAAGACAGTCTCTTTAACAAATGGTACTGGCAAAACTGGATGTCCAATTGTAAAAAAAAATGAAACAGGAACCACGCCTCACACCATACGCAAAAACTAATTAAAAAAGGATCAAAGACCTAAATGTAAAACCTAAAACTATAGGAACTGGAGGAAAATATAGGGACAGTTCTGAGGGCCTTAATATATGGCATAAATAGCATACAAACCGTAAAAATGCACAAACACCAGAAGATAAATTAGATAACTGGGATCTCCTAAATATTAAGCATTTAGGTCATCAAAAGACTTCACCAAAAGAGTAAAAAGAGAACCTGCAGACGGGGGAAAAAAATTTGGCTATGACATACCTGATAATGATCTAATCTCTAAAATCAATAGAATACCTTAACACCTCAAAAAAAAAAAAAGATAACCCAATTTAAAAATGGTCAAAGGATATGAACAGACACTTGACCAAAGAAGACATTCAGGCAGCTAACACACACATGAGGAAATGCTCTTAATCATTAGCCATTAGAGAAATGCAAATCAAAACTACAGTGAGACACCATCTCACCCTACATTACTGGCATGAATAAAAAAAAAAAAAAAAACAAATGTTGGAGAGGTTGTGGGAAGATAGGAACTCTTATATACTGCTGCTGGGAATGTAAAATAGTACAACCACTATGGAAAATGATATGGTGCCTTCTTAAAAAAGCTAGACATAGAAATACCACATGATCCAGCAATCCCACTCCTAGGAATATATCTTAGAGAAATAAGAACCATCACACAAATAGACGTATGCCCACCCATGTTCACTGCAGCATTATTCACAATAGCAAAAAGATGGAAACAACCTAAGTGCCCATCAGCAGATGAATGGATAAACCAACTATGGTACATACACACAGTGGAATACTATGCAATGATGAAGAACAATGATAAGTCCACAAAACATCTGACAACATGGATGAATCTGGAGGGCATTATGCTGAGTGAAATAAGTCAGTCACAAAGGACAAATATTGTATGAGGCCATTATTATAAAAACTCAAGAAAACATTTACACACAGAAAAAAACAGTCTTTGATGGTTATGAGGGAGAGGAAGAGTGGGGAGGGGAAATCACTAACTAGATAGCAGTCAAGTATCAACTTTGGTGAAAGAAAAGAATGCACAATGCAGTGAAAGTCAGCACAACTTAACCAAGGCAAAGCCATAGAAGCTTCCTAGACACATCCAGACACCTCGAGGGACTGAGTTACTGGGGCTGAGGCCTGGGAACCATGGTCCAGGGTGACATTTAGGTCAATTGGCGTAACATAGTTCATAAAGAAAATGTTCTACATCCTATTTCAATGAGTGCCATCTGAGGTCTTAAAAACTTGCAAGCAGCCATGTAAAATATATCTATTTGTCCCTTCATGTTCAGAGCAAAAGAGAATGAAGGAAACCAAAGATGCAAGGAAAATATCAGTCCACAGGACTAATGGACCACATGAAACACAACCACCACCAGCCGGAGCCCAGAAGAAATAGATTGTGCCCAGCTACCACCACTGACCACTCTGACAGGGCTCACAATAGAGGTTTCTGGACAGAGTGGGAGAAAAAAATGTAGAACAAAATTTAGATTCACAGAAAATGACCAGAGTTACTGGTCTGACGGAGACTGGAGGAACCCCCAAAACTATGGCCCCCAGACACACTGCTAACTCAGAGCTGAAACCATTCCCGAAGTCCACCTTTCAGCCAAAGATAAGACAATAACACATATGAGAAATGTGCTTCTTAGTTCAGTCAAGTATAGGAGACCTAATGGGTAATACCTGCCCAAAAGCAAAGACGAGAAGGCAGGAGGGACAGGAAACCTGGACAAATGAACACAGGAAACTCAGGATATAAAGGGAAAGGGGGAGAATGCTGACACATTGTGGGGATTGCAACCAATGTCACAAAACAATTTTTGAATGAGAAATTTGCGCTATAAACTTTCACCTAAAACACACACACACAAACTTAAACCAAAAAAAGAAATACAACTCATTTATTAAGGGACAGTATACAGGTAAGCAACCATTGCTTAGGCAAAGAAAAAGAACACTGCCAGGATCCAATGTTCCCAGTCGTATCCAGATCTCACACCCAAAGGTAGTTAGCATCCTGGTCTTTATAGGAAGCATTTCCAGCCTTTTGGTGCTTATAGTTTTACCGTTTAATCATTATAATTTATTTAATTTTGCCTGTTTTCAACTGAAAATAAATGAAATCGTGTATCATGGATTTTTTTTAGAGGGGTCAAGATTACTTTGCTCAAAATTACATTTCATTTGTGAGAGTCATTCATGTTGTTAGAACTTTGCTTGGTGACAGGAATTAACAAACTTAATTCTGCAAGTGGGTACTTTGTAAATATTTTAGGCTTTGCAGGTCACATGAGGTGTCTCATATGATTATTTTTGTGTGTTTAGTTTTATATGATCCTTTAAAAATGTTGAAAAGCATTCTTTCCTTTCAAAGGATATATTTGTTGTATAGCATTCCATCGTTTGAATATACTGTATAGCAGTTTTTCCTACTCTCAACATACATTTGGGCTGTTTGACGTTTGGGCTGTTACAAATAATGCTGCTATAAAAATTTTACATGTCTTGTTCAGATGTGCAGTTAATTTGGGTGGATGTATACCCAGATGTATACCTCAGACTTAAATTGTTATTTTGAAGGGTTTGTATAACGTCAACGTAATAAACAACAAAGACCCAGTGCTGTCGACAGTTGAGCCAGTTTGCAGTTCCAGCAGCAGGATATTCTTCACAGTGTAATTAGTACTTTAAGAGGCCTGTTTAAAATAGTTTTTCATACCTGTGGTGCAATGGATCTCTTTTATGTGGCATTTCTCCCCACGGTCTTGTAACTCCCACCAAATGATTGGGTGGCAGTATGCAAATAAGGTGCTTGTGGCCCACCAAGGGGATTGGATAGCTTGCTACTAATGCAAATAAGGTGCACAGCACCCTTCTGGGAGTGGGACCATGATAATAAGGTGTATGGAACCCTAATAAAGGGATTGGTTAGTTTTGCCATCCTGCTGGGCTTAAAATGGCTTAAAATGAGCCATCCCAGAGGCAGAAAGGGGGACTTGACTACCACCAAGAAGAAGAGATGAGAGCAGGTCGTGGCCTTTGGAACTCGGACACCTTTGCTGAGAGAGACCCAGGAGACAGAGAAAGCTGTAAACCCTGGAGAAAGCAAGAGACCGCAAGAAGCAGTGGCAGGGAAACAGTGGCAGCAGAGGCAGGAGAACCAGAAGACTGGCAAGAGATGGTGCGGTTGCCTTCCTAGCCATGGAGCAAGAAAATTGAGTGACTTTGGGCAGGAGGCTTTCTGTTTGAGTGGGGTTCCCCTGGCCACTTCGTGGACCTAGGCTTGCCATCCCATGGAGTGAGAGAGATGAGTGCCTTCAGGCAGGAGGCTTGCTAGTGGGGTGGAGTACCTCTGGGCAGTTGTCAGCAGAGCTAGTCTTCCTGACCCACAGAGCTAGAGAGCTGAGCACCTTCCAATTGAGGCTTACTGGCAAAGCGGGCTGCCTCTGGGAACTTACCAGTGAAACTGAAGAGCTTTGTAACACCTGCCTGAGCAAGGTAGAGTCCGGGCCAGCCCAAGAGGCCTGAAAGGCCTGGGGACAGAGAGGGCCTGCCTGTGAGTACATCTGAGAAGAGACTGTCCTGATTGAAGAACTGTATCCTAAGTTGTTTCTGATCCTGAATTGTAACCTGGTACTAACTTAATAAACCCCATAATTGCGAGTATTGTCTGTGAGTTCTATGTGGCCATTTTAGTGAATTACAGAGTCCAACGGAGAAGTAGAGAGTGCCGTGGGAGGGATGGCTGACATCAGAAAGGTTGGAGAGAGAAGTATGTCTGACCTCCACCTTATAGGGATCAGTCTTGGGCTGTTGATCTTGATTCTCCTTCCCCCTTGTGAAGTTAGAAGAGGTCATGTGCCTCTGCCATACCATTTTTACAATACCATAATATCATCTTCTTAAAGCCTTATTGATGTACCTTTCTGAGAATCACAGTTGACCTTATATTGATTTTTGTTATGTTGTGAGGTAGGGATCAACATTATTTTTTCTTTCACCTATATATCCAGTTGTCCAAGCACTATTTTTTAAAAAGACACCTTTTACCCATATCTTTGCAAATTCTGTGTCTTGTTTTATTGTCCAGGTGTGGAAAATGTTCTGAGTCACCAAATAAAGGGATAGTCAGCAGTATTGGGGGCCTTGTGTTAATGTGAGTACAAAGATCAGTGACAGCATCCCTACCTGGAAGGAATGTACCATTCAGCTTGCATTTTCCCTTTGCCTACAGACCCTTACTCCCCAGCAGCAAAAGAATCAATTGAAGGAAGGAGGAAGTTCCGGGATTTTGGAATTATCATTTCTGGGAACACTCTTCACCAGAGACTGATACATTTGAGCAAAAATTTAGACCTGATCCAGAAAACACAAAAGACAGCATCCAAGTTGCTGGCCATTTCCCAGAAACAAAATGATGAAGACACAGGTGACTTTTGGTTTGTTGTATGCTTTTCTTTGTTCCCTAATAAATTTGTAGATGCCTGTAAAATATCAGTTCAGTTAATGTGAAAAGTGTATATTTGGAAGTATAGGAGCTGGACAGAAGTAAACTTAGACTCTGACTTCAACATCAGGCAAAGCAGGATCCAGAATTTATTCATAGGATTAACATCAAATTACTGATGTTGGAATATAGTGTGTGACAGGTAGGTTCTGAGGGTTGCACTAGCTATCAGCTTACATTTAATAATTCTCTCACCCAGTAAACAAGAATGCCATTATAATTTACATGATTTAAAAAAAAACCCATTGCTGTCGAGTCGATTCCAACTTGTAGCAACCCGATAACACAGAGTAGAACTGCCCCATAGGGTTTCCCAGGAGCAGCTTGTGAATTTGAACTGCTGACCTTTTGATAAGCAGCTGGGCTCTTAACCACTGTGCTACTGTGTCTCCATTACATGATCAGCACTGATTTAAGGAGAAAGAAGATCAGTTTCTTGGGGAATTTCAATATTTCGTGGAAATTTAGTCTTAGTAAGTTTCTTTGATGGTTCTTCCTGTAGGTGATGTGATGGATGGTGTCCTGAACAGCAGCATCTCATAGATGCAAAAGCAGGTTTCCTATGGCTGTTTCTTCCCAGGTTCCTCATAGATCCCTGTAGGAATAGACCAGGCAAACTCAGTGGACACAGGAGACAAACGCCAAGTTAACCAATGGGCTCAGCCTTGTGGTGGTCTGTGTTTACACAGGAATGAAACCTAAACATCCTAGGAAAATGGAAGCATTGCACAAGTTTCAAACAGTTCTCAATGAACCTGTGTTTGAGTACAGACTTGGAAGTAGGAAGTTGAAAGTACTCTTGTCTGATAATTCTTGTATAAGATTTACTTTAGAGCTTCACCTCATCTTAGAGAAGGCAGTCTTTCCCCATGTTCAGATCCACTTCTTACCTGGCTTTTATTGCCTGTATTATTTTTTTAAGTACACAAATGACTCATGAATACATTTTAATGGTAAAAGATTCAAATCATAACAAAGTACACATACAAGAAAAGACATTCCCTTTCTACACATCTTTTCTAATCTCCTTTTTTAAACGGCAGTGTTAACTTCCTGCACGATGTATATGTGTATATTATTTATTCATATGTATACATATGCATAAATATGTATATATACAGAAACACAACTATTACCACATTTTTACATGAGTGGCATCTTATTACAAAGACCACAGAGGCCAACTTGAAGGGACTCTCTGTTGGCCTAAGATGGTATAGTTTGAGCATCTATCTTAGTTATCTAGTGCTGCTATAACAGAAATACTGCAAGTGGATGGCTTTAACAAAACGAAATTTATTCTCTGACAACCTAGAAGGCTAAAAGTACAAATTCAGGGTGCCAGCTTTAGGGGGATGCTTTCTCTCTGTAGTGGCTCTGGGGGAAGATTATTGTCATCAATCTTCCCCTGGTCTAGGAGCTTCTCATCATAAGGACCCTGGGTCCAAAGGGTGTGCTCCCCTCCTGGTTCTTCATTCTTGGTGGTAGGAGTCCCCTATCTCTCTCTGCTCAATTCTCTCTTTTATGTCTCAGAAGTGATTGACTTAATATATGACCTAATCCTGTAGATTGAGTCCTGCCTCATTAACATAACTGCCTCTAATCCTACCCCATTAACATTCTAGAAGTTAGGATTTATAACACATGGGATAATCACATCAGATCACAAAATGGTGGACAACCACAAAATGCTGGGAATCGTGCCTACCCAAGTTGACACACATTTTTGAGGGACACAATTCAATCCGTAACAGCATCTAAAGATCAATTACTGTGTCACTGAAGAGCATTTCCATGAGTTCATAGTCATACTTGAAAAAAAGTACATTTGTCACTAATGAGGTTTGGGAGAGAACCGAGTATTTAATCTGAACAAATTTAAAGGGACGTAATCATACATATAAAGTCTTTTTATGTGTAGAAGTTGACCCTGACTTTAAAAAATATATTCTCCATCTTTATGATTTTGTCATTTCAAGAACGTTACATAAAGGTAATCATACGGTGTGTAACCTTTTGTGATAAGCAGATTAATGGGTTACAAGGGTTAGGTAGGAGGAGAGAGAAGGAGGAGGTGTCTTAGGCTATAAAGGTACCCTGAAGGATCCTTGTGATGCAGCTGTTTGGTTTCTTTCTTTTTTTTTAAATTGTGGTAAAATATATATCACAGAACTTTGCTGTTTCAACCTGTTTTAAGTGTATGATTCAGTGACATTAATCATATTTGCCCTGTTGTGCACCCATCACTATGTTCTATATGGTGATCACATGGGTCTGCATATGTGATAGTGCTGTGTAGAGCTAGTGACACACACCCACACAAAGAGGCCATGTGAGCTGGTAAATCTGCATAAGGTAGAGTGATCGTATCAACGTCAGTTTCCTGATGACTGTATTGTAGGACCTGATGTTAAGGTGTTACTGTTGCGGAAAACCTGGGGAAGTGTGTATGTGCTGTCTTAGTTCTCTATGCTGCTGGGGGTGTTTAACAAACAGAAGTGTATGCTTTAACTAACAGAAATTGATTTTCTCAGAGTTAAAGAGGCTAAAAGTTCAAATGCAGGGCACCAGTTCTAGGGGAAGACATTCTCTGTTGCTGTGGAGGAAAAATCCTTGTCTCTTTCAGCTTCTCTTTCTTGGATCCTGCTGATCTCCATGTGGCATCGAACTTTCTTCATTTGTGCTTCCTTGCTACTGGCATGTCAAGTCTCTTCAGCACAGATTCTGACACAGGTTGTGAAGACTCATGTTTAATGTAGTTACATGTTTTATTCCCTCAGATGTAACTTATTAATGTTTGTCACTTAGCAAATAGGTGGCCAAATATGTGAACACATACATGTGCGAACACATATATACACACACACCTATATATACACGTACACCGACACATATATATATAGGTGCATGTGTGTGTGTGTGTATATGTGAATGTGAGATGTTTCTTGGTTAATCAAGAAGAATGAATTGCTCCACATTATGGAAACATCTCATTTGATGAATGGATGGATGATTGAATGCATAATTACAAAATATTTTGTTATGATTTTTCTATTTTATAAGGTATTTTAAAAAACAACATTAAGTATATAGATGCAGCCTGTGTAGAGGAAACGAGCAGAACAATGTCATTCACATTTCATTTATATCATCAAAAGGAAATCAGTTCACTAAACAGGACCCTGTTGTAACAGGAATCACTGACATTTGATGATGTGGCTGTGAAATGGACCTGGGAGGAGTGGCAGCTCCTGGACCCTGCTCAGAAGGACCTGTACCAGGATGTGATGTTGGAGAACTACAATAATATGGTGTCCGTGGGTGAGGACAGCTTCCCTGTGTCACTTGGAAGGTGCCCAGTCAGTGACCTTTCTTTTCTCAGCCATTGAAGGCTTAGAAGTGTTTCTAGTTCTCTGAAACAGTAAAGTGTCAGTCTAGAGTCTGGCCTTAGATAAGTGAGTATATAGTCCCCACTCCTGAGAAAACATTCTTTATTGTATACATGTGGAAATTGTTTTGTCCCAAAAGTAACATTCTGCAGTCTTCACAAACCCAAGTCAAATTTGATATAGTCTGAGTCCTCTGTCATTTCCTGTGAACAGGATATCAAGTTAGTAAGCCAGCTGCACTATCCAGGTTGGAACGAGGAGAACCACCATGGAGTATAGAAGACAAAATCCATAGTCGAACCTTTTCAGGTAAGCAAATGAAAACCATCAAGTAGGGGGAGGCTGTGGAATCACATTGTAGTGAGAGAGGGCGTCACAGCTATGAAGGGTGTCTGAGAATTGATAACAGTGTTTCCACGTATTCCTCTCCCATGTAGAACCTCTTTTTCTTTGTTGAGTTTAGAGTAAAATGTACCCCTTTGCCTACCCCTTTGCCTCTTCTGAGATCAGATCCTTGTTTATTTGCTCTGCATCTTGATATTTTTGCTTGTATAGTTCTCTTTCTGGGATTTTGAAATCTTTCCCTTTTTGTCCTTCCACCTACCTTGCCTTGAAATTCCACCTTTCAGAGAGCAAACTTGAGTCTGTAACAGTCTGCTGAGTACAGCACCCTCCTCCCCATTAGGTAATACTGGTTTCACATGCTAACGTGCAACCCCACCTGAAGTGTTGCACCTCCTCAATAAACTGGTCTCTCCTTGTGCTTTTGTCTGCTTCCTTAGTTTCTATTTTCCCTTACTCTGAGGTTCTCCAAAAGTTTGATCTCCTTTTTCTCATGTATTCTTATAACCTTTAAAGTTTCCTTCATTCCAATGAGTTAAGCTCCTTCTGTTCCCTAGGAGGCTGCCAATTGACATCTCCCTTGATATCGTCTATCATAGACTTTAACCAGTTGCCATTGAGTCGACTCTGACTCATGATGACTCGTCTTTCAGAGGAAAATTGTGCTCCGTAGAATTCTCAATGGCTGATTTTTCAGATGTAGATTGCCAGGCCTTTCTTTTGAGGTGCTGTTGTGTGGACTTTAACCTCCAACTTTTGGTTAGCACCCAAGTATGTTAGCTGTTTGCATCATCCAGGGACTGCATATAGATTTTAATTCTATGTATTTTGTTTATCTTGACAACACCAATATCCCAGTATCTCTAGGGAACTAGAATCATATTCTTTCCCAGACAACTCTATGCATTTAGGTTTTAGTACTGTACTTCTTAAATTGTAGTCATCTGGTCATTACCTTGAATTCTGCCTTTGTTGGGTCCCTCTCCTTTACAGGTCTGTGTATGATAATTTCTTAACTAGTGCCGGCACAGCATGAGGAGAAAGGTGGCAATCCCCATAACCAGTGCTGCAAGTTGTCTGCCTCTAGAGATTATGTGCTCCTTTGTCCTGTTGTAATATTCCCTAAGGATTATTGTTTTCCTCTTTCTGTAGGCATAG
This sequence comes from Elephas maximus indicus, assembly GCF_024166365.1. Lineage (NCBI taxonomy): Eukaryota > Metazoa > Chordata > Mammalia > Proboscidea > Elephantidae > Elephas > Elephas maximus. The sequence continues at coordinate 94,943,915 of NC_064829.1, read as the reverse complement.
AGCAGAATGGCCTAGCCAGACCAAAGTTTGGAGTGTTGACTATAAGAAATTTCCAGTAAATGTGAGATTAGTGTTTTGAGAAAGTTTGTTTGATGGTCATCTGCAGAATAAAGAAGGACACGTGTTAGGAACAGGATCACCATGCAAGAGTTAGGCCTTTGGCCTAGGCTGTCTTTGGCCTCCCTCACGTTGGCCTCCCCATTGCTACCTGACCCAGCTGATACCAGTGTAGAAGTTTTGTTCAGCTCTCTTAACTGCCTTCCTAGCAGCAGGTTTCTGCTGTCACCACCAACTGCCGCAGGGCCCTTTCCAGGCCTGTTGTCACGGGCTTTGCCACAGGGCCCCTTCCAGGCCTCTCAGTATCTTCAGTGTTAAAGGACTCAACCCGTGTTAACAGCTCTTTTAGAAAGATCCTGACCTCCCCTTTCACTGCTTCTTTTCTCTTTATTCATTCTGCTTCTGTCTGCTTCTGTGGGGTTGGCTGCCTATATAAGCAAACTCCTGGTCATTTTCAAGGCATGGCCATGAGTTGACTAATTCCCTCTCGGTAAGCCACAGACACCTCATTTGCATAGTCTATTAACCAATCCCTGTGATGCATGTACCAATCACAGGGCAGTCTGTAGCCCAGGGCCAAATAAAATGTATCAAACCACAAGTTGTTTACAGCTCAACTAGGAAATGTCAATCAACCTGGACAAAAGTAACAAACCCTCTGGGGTAGAAAACTAGAGCAAAGAAACTCCTCAGGGCTTAGAGGGAAAAATCAAGCTGTTTTTCCAAAGAACCAAGGCAAAAGGCCACATCAAGGGAGTCAACTCACCACAGCTCCATAAACATGAGGAATGTGTGTGTGTGTGTGTCCCCAACACAAGCACCATGCCTGGTACATAGTTGTCATTCAGTGAGGATTTGTCGAGTGAATCTGTTCTTCCTCAGTTTAGATCAAATGGTCCCCTAGCCTCTGTGGTCTGCTGCTCAGAGTGACTTGCATGTATTTTACAGTTTCTGTGTGTTCTACAGGATCTTACTGAGGAACAGCCAAATATGTATTTATTGATTATGTACTATCTCACCTTTTTTTTATGCTAACTGCTTTTACTTTTTGGGTTGTTTATATCGTGTTTTTAACCAGTGTGCAAGAAACATTAAACATGAAGTTTTATTTTATTTTTTTTTATATCATAGGATTGTCACTAAGAGCCACTTCACATCAAAGCATTTTTTAAAATAGCTTTATTCCAAATCAAGATGATGGAAGGATTCATTGTTCTCTTCTTTTCTAGAACCAGAAAATTAATGATCATCTGTTGGGGCACATGCCAGATGAAAGCAGGGTGAATAGAATAGAAAAATGCTATGAAGATAATGCATTTGAAAATAGTGTTCATCGGCACAGGAGTCACTATGCCTTAAGGCAAGATCGTAGTATATTTGACTTATGTGCAAAAACTGTGAAATCAGTTTTAACATTAATCAATCAGAGCAGAAGATATAAAATAAAGAGCTCTGCTAAGTTTAACGGAAAGGAGGAAATCTTTCTGCATGCCAACCGTGAGCAACTTCATACTGAATTTAAATACCCATGAGAGTTGAAAATCCAACAACATGAAGTACCAATTGACTGAACACCATAAAATTGACAAGATAGAAAAACTGCACATATGTTTTGAATGTGGGAAAGCCTTCTTCTGGAGGAAGTCTGTGTTCATGAATCATCAGATGATTCATATAGGAGAGAAACCCCATAGATGCAGTCTATGTGGGAAAGTCTTCTCTTAAAAGTACATGGTCATTAACCATCAGAAAACTCACACAAGAGAAAAACCTTATGAATGCAAAGAATGTGGCACAGTGTTTATCACAAAATCAGGGTTCAATATGTATCAGAAAACTCATATACGAGAGAAACCCTGTATATGCAGTGAATGTGGGAAATGCTTCAGCTGCAAGTTAAGTCTCATTGTTTCTCAGTGAACTCATAGACAGTCATCCTGTGCATGCACAGACTGTGGCATAGTCTTTGTCAAGAAATCAGGGCTCACTAGACATCAGAAAACACATAAAGAAATAATTTCAATGCAGTGAATGTGGGAAAGCCTTCAAGTGAAAGAAAACTTTTTACATAGAAATATTCATATAGGAGTTGTTTGCCAGAGGCCGTTGAGTCAGTTCTAATTCATAACAACCCTGTCTACTACAGAACGAAACATTGAGGTCTTTTGCAGCAGATCTGCCCAATGCAATATGTCATTTGATTTCTAGACTGCTGCCTCCATGGGTGTTGTGGATCCAAGTAAAATGAAATTCTTGACAATTTCAGTCTTTTCTACATTTATCATGATATTGTTTATTGGTCTAGTGAGGATTTTTTTTTTTTCTTAATGTTGAGGTGCAATTCATATTGAAGACTGTGGTCTTTGATCTTCATCAGTATGTGCTTCAAGTCATCTTCACTTTCAGCAAGCAAGGTTGTGTCATCTGCATATCACAGGTTGTTAATGAGTCTTCCTCCAGTCCTGATGCCACGTTCTTCTTCGTATTGTCCAGCTTCTCAGATTATTTGCATAGCATACAGATTGAATAAATATGGTGAAAGGATAGAAAGTTGATGTACACCTTTCCTGATTCTTAAACCAAGCAGTCTCCCCTTGTTCTGTTCAAAGCACTGTCTCTTGATCTACATACAGGTTCCTCATGATCACAATTAAGTATTCTGGAATTCCCATTCTTCACAGTGTTATCCATAATTTAATATCCACACGGTGAAATGCCTTTACACAGTCGATAAAACACAGGTAAATTTTTTCTGTTATTCTCTGCTCATCCATGATCTGTCTGACATCAGCAATTATATCCTTCTTTCCACATCTACTTCAGGATCTGGTTTGAATTTCGATGTACTATTGCAACCATTTTTGAATGATCTTCAGCAGAGTTTTTCTTGAGTGTGATATCGACATTGTTTGATAGTTTCTGCATTCTGTTCGATCACCTTTTTTTGGATTCAGCACATGTATGGCTCTCTTCCAGATAGTTAGCCAGGTAGCTCTCTTCCAGATTTCTTGGCATAGATGAGTGAGTGCTTCCAGGGTTGCATCAGTTTATTGAATCATCTTGATTGATATTCTGTCAATTCCTGGAGTTTTGTTTTTTTGCCAGTGCCTTTAGTACGGCTTGAACTTCTTCCTTCAGTACCATTGGGTCTTGATCATATGCTACCTCCTGAAATAGTTGAATGTCAACCAATTCTTTTTGGCACATCTTCTTTTGATGCTACCTGCATCGTTCAGTATTTTGCCCATAGAGTCCTTGATTATTGCAACTCATGGCTTGAAATGAGCTCTTCCTTTTTGTTTTTCTATCTCCAGGTCTTTGCACATTTTATTACAGTAGTTTGCCTTCTCGAGCTGCCCTTTGAAATACTCTGTTCAGCTCTTTTACTTCATCATTTCTTTTATGTGCTTTAGCTACTCTCCAAGAGCAAGTTTCAGAGTCTCTTCTCACATCCATTTTGGTCTTTGCTTTCTTTTCTGTCTTTTTAGTAACCTTTTGCTTTCTTCATGTATGGTGTCCTTGATGTCATTCCATAACTCGTCTGGTCTTTGCCATTAGTGTTCAGTGCTTCAAATCTGTTCTTGAGATGGTCTCTAAATTCAGGTGGGATATACTCAATGTCATACTTTTGCTCTTGTTGACTTGTTTTAATTTTCTTTAATTTTTTTTCATACAGGAGAGAGGCCTTATATATGCAGTGAATGTGGAAAATGTTTCATCCGAAAGTTAAGTCTCTTTGTTCATCATCGAACTCATAGACAGTTGTCCTATGCATGCATAGACTGTGGCACAGTCTTTCTCAAGAAATCATGGCTGACTAGACATCAGAGCACGCATAAAGTAAAGAAATACTTTCAGTGCAGTGAATGTGGGAAAGCCTTCAACCAAAAGCAGCAACTAAATTTCCATGAAAGAATTCATACAAAAAAGAGACCCTATGTCTGCAGTGTGTGTGGAAAAAATTTTGCCTCCATGCTTGATCATTTTAACCATAAGTTAATACACACAGGAGAAAAATACGTAGATTCAGTCAATGTGGAAAATCCTTCTGCAGCACGTCACAGCTCATCACGTACCAGTGATCTCATGCAGGATAAAAACCCTGTTAGTGCAGTGAGTCTACAAATGCCTTCTATGGCATCTCAGTCTTCATTAAACACCAATGGACTCCTAACAAATAGGAATATAGTCCTTGTGAGACAGCCTGTTGCCAGATGTGAACCCTCAGGAAATAACAGAGAATTTGTTCAAGAGAGAAACCTTATTAATCCAGTGAATGTGGTAGTGCCTTCTGGGATCAATTATGTCTTACTTTATCTTGCAGAAAACATTACTGTCCAGCTAATCTAGTACAGGGCAGTGAATTACTTAATATGGTTCTTCTACCCATAGTCTTTATGAGTCCCACACAGTGAATATGTGGGACAATGCAAATAAGGTGATTGTGGCTCACCAATGGGATTGGACAACTTGCTGCTAATGCAAATAAGAGGTATATATGATTTTTAAGGTTGTGTGTCAAGTTGGCTATAATTTTCAGTGGTTTGGCAGTTAGGTAATGATGTAATTTGACAGTTATGTAATGTCATCATCCATTTTGTGGTCTGATGTAATTGTCCTACATTTTGTGATCTGATGTAGTTATCCTCTATTTTGTGATGTGTTGAAAATCCTAGCTTCTATGCCTGTGTTATGGTCCCATTTGGGATTGAGTTGTTCGTTATGTTAATGAGGCAGGATTAAAGGAGCATATATCTTGAGTCATCACCTCTTAGAGGTTGTGACTCAAGTCACCACCCTTACCCCAGTCACCACCCTTACCACCTTTTTTCAAGTCATGCCCTTACTTGAGGCACACCTTTTATCTTACAAGAGATACAAAGAGAAGCAAGCAGAGATAGAGACCTCAGTACAATGCAGAAAAAGAGACAGGCGCGGAGTGCATCCTTTGGACCCAGGGTCTCTATGCTGAGAAACTTAGAACCAGGAGACAGAGAGCTGTAACTCTGGAGATGGTGCAAGAAGGAGAGAAGCAGTGACAAAGAAAGGGAGGCAGCGGAACTAGCAGATGGGTAGGAGATGACATGGTAGAGTGAGAAAGCTGAGCATCTTTGAGGGGGAGGCTTACTGGTGGAGTGAGGTGCCTCTAGGCACTTGGCGGAGCTAGGCTCACCAACCCATGGAGTGAGAGAGTTAAGCACCTTTGAGCAGGAGGCTTGGTGGCAGAGTGGGGTTCCCTTGCACACTTATTGGTGGAGCTAAAGAGGTTTGTAACACTTGACCGAGCAGGGCAGAGCTGGTCTGAGAGGCCAACGGCCAGGGAGAGGCCTGCCTACGGGCATGACTGAGAAGACGCTGATCTAATAGAAAAACTGTATCTTGAGTCATTCCTGATCCTGAATTGTAACCTGTTACCTCCCTAATAAACCCTATAATCATGAGTATTGTCTATGAGTTCTCTTTGGCCATTGCAATGAATTATCAAACACAGCAGAGAAGTGGAGAGTACCATGGGAGGGATGGCTGGTAAAAGATTGGAGGGGAGGTATGTCTGACTTCTACCTCATAGGAATCAGCTTTGGGCTGTCAATGCTGACCTTGATTCTCCTCCCTTGTGAAGTTAAAGGAGGTCAGATGCCTCCACCACACCATTTTTTCATCTAGTCAAAGGATACATTATCTACATTACATGAAATAGACACAGAATAATTGCCATAAGGGGCTTAGTTAGATTTTTAGGAGTTGGAAAGTCCTAAAACTTCTCACGATAATTTGTTCTTGAAAAACCAGTTGCTTCTGACTCTTGGTGATCCTGTGCACCAAAGGGTTTTAATGGCTGATTTTTGAAAACAGATTGTCAGTCCTTACTTTTGAGTCATCTATGGGTGATCTCAAACCTCCAACCCTTTTTTTTTTTTAATTAACTTTTATTAAGCTTCAAGTGAATATTTACAAATCCAATCAGTCTGTCACATGTAAGTTTACATACATCTTACTCCCTTCTCCCACTTGCTCTCCCCCTATTGAGTCAGCCCTTTCAGTCTCTCGTTTTGTGCCAATTTTGCCATCTTCCCTCTCTCTATCTTCCCATCCTCCCTCCAGTCAAGAGTTGCCAACACACTCTCCAGTGTCCACCTGATTTAATTAGCTCACTCTTCATCAGCATCTCTCTCCCCCCCCGCTGACCAGTCCCTTTCATGTCTGATGAGTTGTCTTCGGGGATGGTTCCTGTCCTGTGCCAACAGAAGGTCTGGGGAGAATTGCCGCCGGGATTCCTCTAGTCGCAGTCAGACCATTAAGTATGGTCTTTTTATGAGAATTTGGGGTCTGCATCCCACTGATCTGCTCCCTCAGGAGTTCTCTATTGTGCTCCCTGACCGGGCAGTCATCGATTGTGGCCGGGCACCAACTAGTTCTTCTGGTCTCAGGATGATGCAGGTTTCTGGTTCATGTGGCCCTCCCTTTTTTTTTTAATTGTGCCTTAAGTAAAAGTTTACAGTCAAGTTAGTTTCTCATACAAAAATTTATACACACATTGTTATGTAACCGTAGTTGCTCTCCCTATAATGTGAGAGCACACTCCTTTCCACCCTGTATTTCTTGTGCCCATTCAACCAGCTCCTGTCCCTTTCTGCCTTCTCATCTCACCTCCAGACAGGAGCTGCCCATTTAGTCTCATGCACCTACTTGAACTAAGAAGCATATTCTTCATGAGTATCATTTTATATCTTATAGTCCAGTCTAATCTTTGAAGAGTTGGCTTCAGGAATGGTTTTAGTTCAAGGTTAACAGTCTGGGGCCATGTGTTCTAGGGCTCTCCAGTCTTAGACCATTAAGTCTGGTCTTCTTACTAGGATTTGAGTTCTGCACCCCACTTTTCTCTTGCTTTGTCAGGGACTCTCTGTTGTGCTCCCTGTCAGGGCTGTCATTGGTGGCATCTGGGCACCATCTAGTTTTCTGCTCTCAGGCTGATGGAGCCTTTGGTTTATATCACCTTTTCTGTCTCTTGGGCTCATATTTTCTTTGTGTCTTTGGCGTTCTTCATTCTCCTTTGCTCCAGGTGGGTCGGGACCAATGGATACATCTTAGATGGCTGCTTGCTAGCTCTTGATACCCCACATGCCACTCACCAAGATGGGGTGCAGAACATTTTCTTAATAAACTTTGTTATGCCAATTGACTTAGATATCCCCTGAAACCATTCAAACTTCCAACCTTTTGATTAGCAGCTGAGCATTTCCACTGTTTGTCTCACCCACGGACTCCCGGGGTAAGGACTCCTTTTAATGGTACTTAAACATCCTAGAAAACAAATATGATTTTTTTCTTGTTTTTACATGCCCGTATTTTATCTCTCCAAGTATAAGTTTCTTGATAGTTCTTGTGAATATTTAAATTCGAGGGTTAAAATACAAAACAAATAAAATTTAAAATTCACTTTCTTATGGCACTAACCATAATCAAAGTGTTCAGTACCCATATGTGCCAGTTGCGTAACAGTTTGGACAGCATAGATGATGACCAAGACTTTGTAGTTCTTCATGTGACTGGAAAGTGTATATACTGAGAGGAATGTCCATCATTCCTATTATTCTAGAAAGTTATATTGTAGAACACTGGTTTGCATCATTTTATATTTCCCAGCACACAGAAAATTAATATATTGATTTGAAAAGTGAATGAGTGAACCAGTAAACTACGAGGGTTTTGTCATTGAAATGAATGAGCCATTAGAAGGCAGTTTACAGAACAGATTTGCTGCCCGGAAACTTCTTGAGGCATGGAGTATCGATTTTGAAACTCCTTTAAATATATACTAGGATTGAAGGGATAAGTAAATCAATTTTAGATAATGGTTGGAAAAACGGTGTGGGGGTGGCAGCCTCCTCTAACTTCACAAGGGGGAAGGAGAAACAAGAACAGTGGCCCAAGGCTGATTCCTGTGAGGCAGAGGTCAGACATGCCTCCTCTCCCCACCATCTTTACCAATTCTGACCCCAATTCAGTCCCACAGCACTCTCTACTTCTCTGCTGGGTTCAATAATTCATTGCAATGGCCATGCACAACTCACAGACAATATTCACAGTTATGGGGTTTGTTAGGGAAGTAACAGGTTACAATTCAGGCTCAAGAACACTGAAGATACAGTTCTTCCATCAGGACAGGCTCTTCCCAGCTGTGCTTGCAGGCATGCTTCTTCTGTGGCCCTCAGCCTGTGCCCTGCTCCAGCAAGTGTTAGAAAGCTCTTTTAGCTCTGCCTATAAGTGCCCACAGGCACACCACTTGACAGTAAGCCTCGGCCTAAAGCCACTCAACTAGCTCCATGGATCAGCAAAGCTAGTTCCACCAAGTACTTGGAGGCACCCTACTCTGCCAGCAAACCTCCTACCCAAAGGCAGTCAGCTTCTCGCTCTGTGGGCTGGGAAGTTCAAGACCATGGTGAGAAAGGCCACACAAAGTAATCCTTCATACTGGAGTGGTAACCAGATTTTTCAGCTACAAGTAGCCTAGGAGTAAAGTGTATAATGAACTTTATGGTGCTGAATTAGAGTAGTATAGTAATAGAAAATCATATATACCTTAGTATATATATTATTTGGAAGATACAGAAATACTTACAGATGTGTATATATGTGGGTTACTAGCTGTGTTTACCAAGAGGACCTAGATATAATGACAGCCCAGTAGCACTGAGCATGTTGCTTTCCAGATCTTGGTTTCTAAATGCCACTCTCCACTAAAAAGAACCAGGGCTCTTTGGAGAAATGAGTGATTCTAGGGCTGGGATAGCTAAAATACAAGATTAGCCTGGAATATCTTGAAGTGACAAAAAGTGAAGAATTGCTTTTTTAAAAAAAAAACTAGGGGGGGCATGTCAAAGGGACGCAGGAGCCAATCTGAAATAGCACTCAGTATCTAAACCCAAAACCAAACCTATTGCCGTTGAGCTGATTCCGACCCTATAGGACAGAGTAGAACTGCCCCATAGAGTTTCCAAGGAGCACCTGGTGGATTTGAACTGTCGACCTTTTGGTTAGCAGCCACAGCACTTAGCCACTATACCACCAGGGGTTCCCAATAGCTAAAGCTAGAATAATTTTAGTAACAGAATAAATAATGATACTATCAGATTATAGTCCAGAGTATATGTGTAGGGGACAGTCTGAGAACAGCCTGGTGGGGTTCCCTGTGAGCTACAAATGAACCTTGTGCTCAGAACCAGAAGTGTCAGCCTGGCTGCTTTGGTTGGGTGACAGTGGGCTGACTCCCTTGACCCAGAACACATCCTATAATAGATGGTGGCTTATCAGCACATCCTTTCTTCTTGTTCAGAGCACATGTCAGCATTCTCAGGAAATGCTTAACTAAAAGTGTAGGTTAGATTGCACTTGGCTGACCCCATTTCTCTATCTTTTCCTGTCAAGGAGGGAAGGAGGTCTCTTCTGCAGCACAAGAGGGGTGTGTGCAGACCATCCCTGTATCAGCTGCTATGGGGAGTGACCCACTGGCCACGGGGGACTAAAGGATATAAAAATCAGTACAAAACTGGTTCCTATGAGGCAGAGGTTAAAGATGTCTCAAATTTCCAGTTTTTCCACCTCTAACATCAACTACTCAGTACTCTTCCTCCCATCTTTGGGTTCCGTAATTTGCCACGACATCTCAGAACTCACAAACTGTCAAGGCAATGGCTCAAGCAGTTGTGGAGCCTGGCAAGTCCCAAATCCATGGGTTAGGCATCAGGCTGGAGGATTCTGCTGACTCATGTGCTTGCAGGGGCTGACGAACCCAGAGTGGCAGGTCAGATTACAGGCTGCTGGCTCACAAGGCCACGGTAAGCTGGAAAATCAGGTCAGGTGATAGGCTGCTGGTTCACGTGCCAAGAACTGGAAGTCACATGCTGACAAGCTAGATGCAGGATCCAGATCAAGAGAGAGAGCTTTGCCAGAGCATCTGTATATATATTGCATGAAGATCATACCCTCAAGAAAACTCCCCTTACCTGAGTAAGGTGGTGCAACAGTGTGACTTGAATAAGGGTGGTAAGGGTGATGACTTGAGTCACACCCTCTAGCAAGGCAATGACTCCAGATACTTCCTACCTAATCCTGCCTCATTAACATAACAACTCACTCTCAACTGGGACCATAACCACAGACATAGTTTTGTTTGTTGTTAGGTGCTGTCAAGTTCCGACTCATAGCGGCCCTGTTTACAACAGAACAAAACACTGCCAAATCCTGTGCCATCCTCACAATCATTCCTCTGTTTGAACCCATTGTTGCAGCCACAGTGTCAGTCCTTCTCACTGAAGTTCTTTCCCTTTTGCACTGACCCTCTTTACCAAGCATGATGCCCTTCTCCAGGGACTCGTTCCTCCTGTCCAAAGTAGGTGACACGAAATCTCGCCATCCTTGTTTCTGAGGAGCATTATGGCTGTACTTCTAAGACAGATTTGTTCATTCTTTTGGAAGTCCATGATATATTCAACATTCTTCGCCAGCACCATAATTCAAAGGCATGAGTTCTTCTTTGGTCTGTTTTATTTATCGTCCAGCTTTCACATGCATGTGAGGCGATTGAAAATATCATGGCTTGGGTCAGGCGCACCTTGATCCTCAAGGTGACATCTTTGCTTTTTAACACTTCAGAGAGGTCTTTTGCAGCAGATTTGCCCAATGCAATATGTTGTTTGATTTCTTGACCACTGCTTCCATGGGCATTGATTGTGGATCCAAGTAAAGTGAAATCCATAACTTCAGTCTTTTCTCTGTTTATCATGGTGTTGCTTATTGGTCCAGTTGTGAGGATTTTGTTTTCATTATGTTGAGATATAATCCATACAGAAGCCTGTAGTCTTGATTTTCATTAGTAATCACTTCAAGTCCTCTTCACTTTTTCAGCAAGCAGGGTTGTGTCATCTGTGTATAGCAGGTTGTTAATGAGTCATCCTCCAATCCTGATGCCATGTTTTTCTTCATGTAGTCCAGCTTCTCAAATTATTTGCTCAGCATACAGATTGAGTAAGTATGGTTTGCTGATTTTAAGCCACGAAGTATCCCCTTGTTCTCTTCAACTGACTGCTTCTGCGTCTATGTATAGGTTGCTCATGAGAACAATTAAGTGTTCTGGAATTCCCATTCTTCGAAATGGTATCCAGAATGTGTTATGCTCCACAAACTCAAATTCCTTTGCAGAGTCAATAAAACACAGGTAGACATCTTTGTGGTATTCTCTGTTTTCAGCCAGGATCTATCTGACGTCAGCAATGATATCCCTTGTTCCACATCCTTTTCTGAATCCAGCTTGAATTTCTGGCAGTTCCCTGTCAATATATTGCTGCAACTGGTTTTGAATTTTCTTCATCAAAATTTTATTTGCATGTAATAATATTGTCTGATAATTTGCACATTCTGTTTTATCACCTTTCTTTGGAACGGGCATGTAAATGGATCTTTTCCAGTCGGTTGGCCAGGAAGCGTCTTCCAAATCTCTTGGCACAGACGAGTCAGCACTTCCAGAGCTGCATCTGTTTGTTGAAACATCTCAGTTGATATTCCGGCAATTCCTGGAGCCTTGTTTTTCGCCAGTGCCTTCAGTACAGCTTGGACTTCTTCCTTCAGTACCATCGGTTCTTGATCATATGCCACCTCCTGAAGTGGTTAAATGTCAACCAATTCTTTTTGGTACCGTGACCCTGTATAGTTCTTCCATCTTTATCTTTCCCCCCACCATATCCAGACTAAGTGTTTATTTCAGTTAGCACAAATCACTGCTACCAGGCATCTGGCAGGTCCTCCCAGGGAACTGTACCATATTTGGGGAGTCAGTATTGATCTTTGTTGTTGGCATATTGTCACTCAGCATAGGCCGTAGCCAGCAGCGTTGGTGAGTGGAAGTCACTGTACCGTCTTCATCCCTGCTGCTATAAGCACGGTGGGCAGTGAAAGGTGTGGCTGGTGGAGGAAAATTGACTCACATCCACACATAGGGTCATTTTGTCTCTCTGATTATTCTAAGTCTCTTTTGCTGAGATAGTCCTTTGGTGAAAATTTACATGGGACACAAATACCCTCATATTCTGTTAGTTTGGAGAGGTCTATCTGCATATCTCTTTTCTAGATCTCCTTATAACAATTTTCCAATTTTGTGCCTTACAAGTCCATGACTAGCTAGCTAGATCCATAGCTCTGCCCAGATTTTCTTCCAAGCAAAATGAACAACAAGGTTCATTGCCCTAAGTTCTTTCCCTGGGAGGAATTCGTATCACTACCATTCTTTAGGGTCACCCCAAGTGGTGCTGCAGTGCGCTTCCATTTTCTTTCGATGCTTCCTGTGTCATTCAACATTTTTCCTATAGGATGTTTCAATATTGCAACTCAAGGCTTGAATTTTTTCTTCAGTTCTTTCAGCTGGAGAAATGTTGATCGTGTTCTTCCTTTTTGGTTTTCTAATTCCAGGTCTTCGTACATTTCATTATAATACTTATGTTTTCTTGAGCTGCCCTTTGAAATTTTCCTCTCCACTCTTTTACTTCATCATTTCTTCCTTTCACTTGAGTTACTCTGTGTTTAACAGCAAGTTTCAGAATCTCTTCTAACATCCATTTTGGTCTTTTCTTTTTTTCCTGTCTTTTTAATGACCTTTTGCTTTCTTCATGTAGGATATCCTTGATGTCATTCCACAACTCATCTGGTCCTCAGTCATTAGTATTTAGTGTATCAAATCTATTCTTGAGATGGTCTCTAAATTAAGATGGGATATACTCAAGGTACTGTGGCTCTTGTGGACTTGCTCTAATTTTCTTCAGCTTCACCTTCAACTTGCATATGAGCACTTGATCATCTGTTCCACAGTTGGCCCTGGCCTTGTTCTGACTGAGGTCCATGTGTATAAAAATCTGCCGCCATCGACTCAATTTCAACTCATAGTGACCCTATAGGACAGAGTAGAATTGCCCCATAGGGTTTCCAAGGAGTGGCTGGTGGATTTGAACTGCTGACCTTTTGGTTGGCAGCCAAACTCTTAACCACTGTGCCACCAGGGCTCTGCTCCATCTATATGGTCACCAATTATGTTGAAAAAAGGCATTTCCAATGAATAAGTCATTGGGCTTCCAAAATTCTGTCATGATTTTCAGCATCATTTCTATCACCAAGGCCAAATTTTCAACTGCAGATCCTTCTTTATTTCTGACTTTTACATTACAATCACCAGGAATTATCAATGCATCTGGATTGCATGTTTGATCAATTTCAGACTGTGGAAGTTGGTAAAAATCTTCAGTTTCTTCATCTTTGGCATTAGTGGTTAGTGCATAAATTTGACTAGTAGTCATATTAACTGGTCTTACTTGTGGGCATGTGGATATTATCCTATCAGTGACAGCGCTGTACTTCAGAATAGATCTTGAAATCTTTTTGACAATGAATGTGACCTATAGAGGCTAGGATTTACAACACATCACAAAATGTAGGACAATTACATCAGACTACAACATGCAGGATGACTTCGTTATTATATAACTGCCAAATTACATCATTATATAATTGCTAAGCCACTGAAAATTGGCCCAGCCAATGTGACAGATAACCATCACAGGTTCCATACCTCTTTTTTACATTAGCAAGCTGTCCAATCACCTTGGTTGGCCATGAGCACCTTATTTGCATAGTTCCACCCAGTCATTTTGTGGGAGTCACAAAGACTATGGCTAGAAGGGGCATATTAAGTAATTCACTGCACTGCAGGGAATGAAGTGCATTATTGAAGCTGACCTTGCTTTTTCTCATCTCTAGTTGATTAAAGCATTATTTGGTCCAGTGTTTAAGTCGTGTCTTTCTTGGTGACCCTGACACCAATTACAGACTTACTTACTATTCTACATGTGATGAGAATTCTCCCCTGGAGGTGGTAACAGGTGTCACTTACTTGACAATATAAAATAAATATCTATAACCCAAACCAATATAAAAAATTATTGAATGACTACATAAATGGGAAAAGGACAAATATTCTTTAGAGATAAACTTTAAGTTATCTATGTATATGGAGACCTGGGGGTGCAGTGATTAAGAGCTCGGCCACTAACCAAAAGGTTGGCAGTTTGAACCCACCAACCACTCCTTGGAAACCCAATGGGGCAGTTCTACTCTGTCCGATAGGATCACTATAAGTCAGAAACAACTCCATAGCAATGGATTTGGTTTTTGGTTATATGTATATACCCTCTCCTCCGGCAGAAGACAGAATTGGCTTCCGTCCTTTCGAGTGTGGACTGAATTCGTGAATTGCTTCCAAAAGAATACAGCATGGAACAGTAAAAATAGTAAATCTATAATGGAGAAACGTGTCAAAGCCTACCTTAATATAAAAATGGCATGGCTGGGTCCTCTGAGCTCTAACTTCAGATGGGGGAAGGAGAATCAAGATCAACATCCCAAAGCTGATTCCTGTGAGGCAAAGGTCAGACATGCCTCCTCCCTCTCCCCTTTTTACCAGTTCAACACCAACTGTCCTTCCCATGGCACTCTACTTGTCTGCTGGGCTGGGTAATTCATTGCAGTGACCATACAGAACTCACAGACAGTACTCACAATTATGTGGTTTATTAGGGAAGTATCAGGTTACAATTCAGGTTCAGAAATGCTCAGGATACCGTTCTTTGATAGGAACAGCCTCTTCTCAGCCCTGCAGCAAGCAGGTTTCTCACTGGCCCCTGGCCCCATGACCTAGCTTCTGCCCTGCTCAGGCAAGTCATAAAAAGCTCTTTTAGTTCTACTGATAAGTGCCCAGAGGCACCCTGATCTGCCAGGAAGCCTCGACTTGAAGGTGCTTAGCTCTGTCTTCGTGGTTTAGCAAACCTAGCTCCACCAGCTTCCCAGAGGCACCCCACTCCACCAGCAAGCCTCCTGCCTGAAGGCCCTCAGATTTCTCGCTAAGTGGGCTGGGAAGCTCACAGCGCTGTCTCCTGCCGCTGCTTCTCACTGTCTTTAGTATTACAGCTCTCCCTCTCTGCCCTGATTCTGCTACCTCTACTACCTCTCTTTGTTTAATGTGTTAAAGCTCCTCTCACTCTGTCTGCTCCTGCCCCCCCATGTCTCCCTTTAAGCAGAGCCAGATAGCAAAGCTGACCCATTCCCTCCTTAGGGTTCCATACACTTATTTGCATGGTCCCACCCACCACAAGGGTGTCATGTAGCTTATTTACATTATTATCAAGCTATCCAATCCCCTGGGTGGGCCATAAGCACCTCACTTGCATAGTCCCACCCAGTCATTTGGTGGGAGTTACAAAGACTATGGCTAGAAGGGCCATATTAAGTAATTCACTGCACCACAGGCCACCCCCTGGCTCTTCTAACCATTGGCCCTTTCATACTTGAAGATTAACTTCCCCCTCCCAATCATTTTACCAGTCTAAAACAGTCATTAACAATTAGTCCTATGGAGTCATAAGGGTGAGATTATTCAGGTCTGCTGTAGGTAACCATCTAATCTGGTCAGTTTCTCCAGAAATCAGCTTCACCTCTGTGACTTCTGATCAAATTTAACTGAGAGGTTATTCCCTTGCTCTGAGTCTTTCTCCAGGTATCAGCATAATGTTAGATTTTCCCGTGCTGCATAATGCATTTATTCATTTATTTACCTTTAGCTATTATTTCTCCTTCCTTCCATTTGTCACTTATTTTTACCCACACTTTTCCACCTTGGGAAGGGACATCAGTTCAGTTGCTGTGCCAGTCCAAATTGCTGGTAGCAGGATCAGTCCAGCAAGTGCTTCCTCCTCAGTCCACCCCCATTCATGTTGGGTAGGATTACATAGTTACAATAATAGTGGGCTCTCTTGCCCACGTCAGCTGCTTCCTCTGGAGTGTCTCACTGGGTATTTAGAGGGGGAGGGGGCAGTTTCCCTTCTCAGGGTGAGACAGGGACGAGATCGGGGTGGTTGAATTAAATAAGGGCTACATTTCAAGGCCCTCTGTGCTCAACCAGCTGTAATTAAATCTAAACCTAATTGCAGACCACCATATAACTTTTACTGTTGGCAACCGAGAACTACTTGTGATTAACAAACTAGGTGCTTAGACAAGATAAGGGGCTACATTTCAAAGCCCTGTGTGCTTGACCAGCTATAAATTACTGATAATCCTCCCGAGTTATATTTCAAGGCTTCACCAGGTACAGAGCATGCACAGTAAAGATCAACGCGGACTATGTGTGACCTTTCACACGAGACAAACATGAACAAGGACCCCTCGCCGGGGCTCAAACCAAGATCCAGAGGCATCATGCATGCACAACATCCCAGAATAAGTCCTATTGCTCTTGCTACTTCTGCGCTACCATCTGTCGCCATTTTCCATGTTATAGCTCCTCCTTCTCTGTCTCCCTTGAAGCCTAGCAGGATGGCAAAAATAACCAATTCACTTGTTAGGGTTCCATACACCTTATTTTTATGGTCCTAATTTTTTTTTATTTTATCCCCATGAGGTAGTATATACAGGAATCAAATCAACTACATCTGTGGAAAAAGATGATGGAGAAGCTCAGTATCATCAGTCAGAACAAGGCCAGGGGCTGAATATGGAACAGATCATCAATTGCTTTTATGCAAGTTCAAGCTGAAGCTGAAAAAAATTCAAGTCCACCAGAGCCAACATACGACCTTAAGTATATCCCATCTGAAGATAGAGACCATCTCATAATAGATTTAATATATTGAACACTAATGACTGAAGACCAAATGAGTTGTGGAATAACATCAAGGACATCATACATGAAGAAAGCAAACATCATTAAAAAGACAGGAAAGAAAGAAAAGACCAGAATGGATGTCAGAAGAGACTCTGAAACTTGCTCTTGAATGTACAGTAGCTAATGCAACAGGAAAAAATGATGAAGTAAAAGAGCTGAACAGAAGATTTCAAAGGGTGGCTCGAGAAAACAAAGTAAAGTATTGTAACGAAATGTGCAAAGACCTGGAGTTAGAAAACCAAAAAGGAAGAACATGCTTGGCATTTCTCAAGGTGAAAGAACTGAAGAAAAAATTCAAGGCTTGAGTTGCAATATTGAAGGATTCTATGGGCAAAATACTGAATGATGCAGGAAGCTTCAAAAGAAGATAGAATATAGAGTCACTGTACTAAAAAGAACTGGCCAGTGTTCAGCCATCTTAGGAGGCAGCATATGATCAAGAACTAATGGTACTGAAGGAAGAAATCCATGCTGCACAGAACCCACTGGCAAGAAACAAGGCTCCAGGAATTGACGGAATACCAATTGAAATGTTGCAACAAATGGATGCAGCACTGGAAGTGCTCATTTGTCTATGCCAAGAAATTTGGAAGACAGCTACCTGGCCAACCAACTGGAAGAGATCCATAATTATGCCTATTCCAAAGAAAGGTGATTTCACCAAATGTAGAAATTATTAAACAGTGTCATTCATATCACACAGAAACAAATTTTTGCTGGAGATCATTCAAAAATGGTTGCAGCAGAACATCAACAGGGAACTGCCAGAAATTCAAGTCAGATTTGGAAGAGGACGTAAAACAAGAGATATTACTGCTGATGTCAAATGGATCTTGGCTGAAAGCAAATACAAGAGAGATGTTTACTTTTGTTTTATTGACTATGCAAAGGCTTTTGACTGTGTGGATCGCTAACAAGTTATGGATAACATTTCGAAGAATGGGAATTCCAAAACACTTAACTGTGCTCATGAGGAACCTGTACAAAGATCAAGAGGCAATCGTTTGAACAAAACAAGGGGATACTCTCTGGTTTAAAGTCAGGAAAGGTGTGCATCAGGGTTGTATCCTTTCATTGTACTTATTCAGTCTGTATGCTGAGCAAATAATTTGAGAAGCTGGACTATATGAAGAACAACATGGCATTAGGATTGAGGAAAGACTCATCAACAACCTGTCATATGTAGATGACACAACCTTGCTTGCTGAAAGTGAAGAAGCACTTACTGATGAAGGTCAAAGACTTGAGGCACACACAGCTTTCACTATGGATTGCACTTCAACATAAAGGAAACAAAAATTCTCACAACTGGACCAATAAGCAGCGTCATGATAAACAGAGAAAAGATTGAAGTTGTCAAGGATTTCATTTTACCTGGATTCACAATCAACGCCCACGAAAGCAGCAGTCAAGAAATCAAAAGACATATTGGATTGGGCAAATCTGCTGTGAAAGACCTCTTTAAAGGTTTAAAAAGTAAAGATGTCACTTTGAGGACTAACGTGTCCCTGACTGAAGCCATAGTATTTTCTATCACCTCATATGCATGCGAAAGTTAGACACTAAATAACGAAGATGGAAGAAAAATTGATGCCTTTGAATTACGGTATTGGTGAAGAATATTGAATATTATACTACAGACTGCCAAAAGAATGAACAAATGTGTCTTGGAAGAAGTACAGCCTTAGAAGCAAGGATGGCGGGACTTCGTCTCACATACTTTGGACATGATATTAGGAAGGACCAGTCCCTGGGGAAGGACATCATGTTTGGTCAAGGGTCATGGAAAAAGAGGAAGACCCTCAGGAGATGGATTGACACAGTGGCTATAACAATTGGCCCAAGCATAACAACCATTGTGAAGTTGGCACAGGACTGGGTAGTGCGTTGTTATGTTGTACATGGGGTCTCTGTAGGTCAGAATCAACTCAATGGCACCTAAAAACAACGACCCGCAAAAGGGCGCTATGCTCCTTTAGTATCCATTTAGTTATCCAATCCCCTTGATAGGCCACAAACACCTCATTTGCATAGTACTACCGAATCTTTTGGTGAGAGTTACAAAACTATGGCTAGAAGGGCATAATAAGTAATTCACTGCACCACAAGTTTACTCGATTTTAGGCGCTGGGAAACTTACACTGTAATGGGCCAAACCCAAAACCCATTTCCATCGAGTTGATTCCGACTCATAGCAACCCTGTAAGTCAGAGTAGAACTGTCCCATAGAGCTTCCAAGGAGTGCCTGATGGATTTGAACTGCCAACCTTTTGATTAGCAGCCATAACACTTAACCACAACATCACCAGGGTTTCCTGTAATGGGCCAGATAGTCAATATTTTAGGCCTTCCAGACCACACATGATTTTTTTTTTAATGCATGTATTTGCTTGCTTTTTTTACAACACTTTGAAAATATGAAAACCATTATTATCTCATGAGCCATGCAAAAACAGGTTGTAAGCTAGATTTGTTGGCTAGTTGTAGTTTGTTTATTCCTTCTCTAGGAATATGTTTATTACAGAGGCATGGAATAGCAATTCTGAACCTACTTTACATATATACTAAGGTTGAAGAGAAACGTAAATCAACGTTAGATAATGGCAGACTTCTAACTCTGATAGAAAGAAGGTAAAACTAACCTAAGAGGAAAGACTAGAATGAAACCTAATGTTGCTGGATTAGAGATGACTGTAACAACACTCAAAAGTTACATTTGTATATATATTATTTGGTAGATACAGAAATACTTAGAGATACATGTGTACACATGGGTTATTATGTAGGATACATTTGTAGCTGTGTCTACTGAGAGGAACCAGAAGCAATGATACCCAATAGCAATGAGCATACCCCATTCAATTCTCAGTTTCTCAGTACCACCCTCCAATAAAAGGAACCTGGGCTCCATGCAGAAATGGCTGATTTTAGGGCTGCAACAGGGAAAAAACAGGGTGAGCCTGGAGCATCTTGAAGTTACATTAAGGAAAGAATTGCTTCCAAAGCAAAAGAATGGGTGCTGGTCAAAGGGGCACTGGAGCCAAAGTGCAATAGCTGCCCATGGCTAAAGCTGGAATTATCTGACAACAAATAAATAATGATGCTATTGATTATAATCCAAAGTAGAAGACAAATATGCATGATCAATATTAACATTAAAAATATACTGAATGACTAAATAAATAAATGGGAGAAAAGACAAATCTTCCTTACAGAAAAGCCTAAACGATGGCAAAAAGCTATTGACCATAATATTTTTGAACTCTAAATTCTGTTGTTGCCTTCTGAACAGTGCTGTTCTGACCTTCCCACTGGCTTCAGAACTTTACTGCCTTTTATTGGCCTCACCTTTAGTGGCCTTTTCCCTATGTTCCCAGTCCAAATACAACCTAGGTTCACTCTACGCACTCTTTGTCCTCGTCGGTGTTGGCCACTCATACAGTACCACCTTCTCCAAACCTTTTTGCCATTAAAAGCCGCTTCCTGCAACTCATTTTCTTTCAGAAACTTTCCGTGGTTGTCCGCTTAACGTTTTTTTTTTTTTGAACACGTCTCCGCTGTAGAGACCCTTGAATTCTCACTTTTACACGTCCGAACTTTTTTTTTTGGTAAACTAAATTGTAGAGGGGCGTGGCCATATTGCGTCTCGGCCAGCCTGCTGAAAGCAATTTAATCCGGCCCATGATTTCCTTGTGAAGCTCGAGCCTCTGAAAATCTATCCCTTTTCTGCAAGGAGCCAGGAAACCGCACAGTTCTCGTGGCTTTCTCGGCCTCCAGGTCGTCCTTGGCTACTGACATGAAAAGACGTCACTTTGCCCCCTGTACGGCCGGTATTAAGATATGGCCGCCTCCAGGAAAGGCGCAGACATATTACCTCCCGAGGCCCTGCCTAAATCCAATTGTTCGTCGCAGACCCTCGCCGGCCGCCGTAGGTGGGAGGGGTTTCTGGGCGAGGGGTCGAGAAATAGAATCCGTTAATGGAAATAAGTGCAACGTTTGGGAAGTCGTGGTTCAGGAGAAAAACAGGCCAGTGTGTGTTTTGTCGTTGTAACAGGGTAGGGGAGGTGTGTTGACGTCATGTAGCGAGGACCCATGGAGTTCCTGAGTGGAACACCGGGATGGAGGTGTTTGGGGCAAGCAGGTGGGAGTCCGGTGCCTTTTGGGTGTGGAAAGGAAAAAAGAAATAGAGTTCTTTAAACAGTGTATTAAGTGGGTCATCTGCTAGATGACTGATGCTAAACTCGTTGTTGGGGAGCGAAGGAAAATGTTTTTAAGAAAATGAAGGAAGTGGTAACAGAAGTTCTAAGGGATTGGTTAAGCGAGAAATCTTAATTTGAGGGGGGGAAGAATTATAAAAACGGCGAAAGATAACTCATTGGTTACTATGGGGTATTGATGTCTTTTTAATTGGTTGGCTTCGATCGACTAGGTCAGAGAAACTTTTAACAGTCAAACTGACATAAACCCGTCTCTTAGTTCCCAAATAGTGCATTCCCGGGTGGTGCAAGCGGTTTGCAATGGGCAATAACCTAAAGGTCGGTGGTTGGAACCCAACCAGCAGCTCTGGGGAAGAAAGGGCCTGGCGTGATGTACTTCCTTAAAGATTTGTTTGTTGTGTTTAGTGGAGTTGTTTCTGACTCATAGTTGACCCCATGTGGCAGAGTAGAACCGCCCCATACGGTTTTCTTGGCTGTAATCTTTACAAAACCAGAGGGGGCCAGGTCTTTTATGGCCGCGGAGCCGCTGGGGCGCGCGCGGGGGTGGGTGGGGTGGGGGTGGTGGTGCTTCTAACCGCCAACCTTTCGGTTATCAGTTGAGCGCTTAACCATTGCTCCGCCAGGGCTTATAGCCAAGATTATAGGCAAGAAAACTCTATGGGGCGCAGTTGTACTCTGTCACACATGGGGTTGCCATGACTCGATGGCAGCTAACAACAACGTCATCTCTTGAGAGAGGTCAGACTTTACCCAGGACACTTGGCATAAATTGTGTGCAGCTCCGTAAAATAGCCCTGGGAAATGTCCCAGTTTACCGGGAAAATAGCTGAAATTTATGACTTGAGTTAGAACATTTAACAGACGTGAGACATGGAGTGAGGGAGCATCTTTGTACAAAGGTTAAGGCTGTCCCGACTGTCAGGGTACAGGGTCTTTGCAGACCACTCTGCATGTAAGGAGTGGAGGTAGTATTTACGATGAATGCGGTGTGGGGTTCAGGATTTAATATGGAACTCAGTGATGTTGGAGGGGGAGGGAATGGACATCGGGTCCAGATTTCCCATTAATGTAGGGGTGGGGGTGATCTGTATCTGTGTACAGAGTCCTGAAAGGACTAAAGCTTTGGAAGCTTAGGACCTTTGGATGGTGGTTGGGTTGAGGTTTGAACTTCGACTCCTGGGACAGAAGCCAGAACAGTTTCCAGGTAGTAGTTGAAAGCCTTGATTTAGATAATCATTTATCTTTTCTCCTCCAATTCATGGGTTGGCTAAGTAGAGACAGAAGGAGCAATCCAGTCATGCCCATAGGTTTATTTATTGTTTATGGCTGCTTCCCTGCCATATACAGATAGTTGCTCAATAGCATTCGTTGTCTTAGTATATAGCCTAAGCCCGTTGCTGTCCTGTCCATTCTGACGCATAGTGACCCTAAGGACAGAGTAGAACTGCTCCATAGGGTTTCCAAGGCTGTGATCTTTATGGAAGCAGACTGCCACATATTTCCCGTGTGTAGCTGCTGGTAGATTCGAACTGCCAACCTCAGCAGTTAGCAGTTGAGCACATTAACCACTGTGTCACCAGGGTTCCTGCCTGTATAGCAGTTGTTTCTAATCTGTGACAGAAACTTTAGGGCCCACAAAACTTCATACGTGTATACTCTTTCTACTCTGCTGACTGAATCTCTGTTTTGTCAGTTATTCATACCTCTGGCAATTATTCATACCAGTTTGTTAATGAGTTCTTATGCATCTTAGTGTGGGACAGAGAACTTGCTTTGGCCCTTTGACTCAGGTTTCTGAAAATAACCTGAGCAATCAAGATGCTTTTGTTTTCCCAAAGAGCCAGGCAAGTATGGGGTACATAGACCCCACACCTGGTGAACTAATTTCAAGAAGGGAGGGGGAGCTGATGTAGTCATGCACATTTGTTTATTGGATGGATCATAGCTATGCATTAAGGCCCAAGTCGTGCATATTCATTGAGGTCTGGAAAACGAGGAGACCTGAGACCTTGGAGTGCTCTCTTTGGGGCCTTCTGGATTGGTAAGAACATCCATGCACAGGAGAGGGACCTGCACCGCCCTGGGTTCAAAGAAGCCCCAGTGCAGGAACCTCTTATAAACCTTGCTTGATACATGTCTTCATTTGTATCATTTCTGGCTATAATAAATGGTTAACTATAAGTATAGGAAATAGTTTCCATGAGGTCTGTGAGTCATTCAACGAATTATTGAACCGACCAGGGGCAGGGCAGTTAAAGCCAACAGAGAGGCTAGTGTTTGCCTATATGTAGGAGCTGGAA
This sequence comes from Elephas maximus indicus, assembly GCF_024166365.1. NCBI lineage: Eukaryota > Metazoa > Chordata > Mammalia > Proboscidea > Elephantidae > Elephas > Elephas maximus. The sequence goes on along the minus strand of NC_064829.1, from coordinate 94,920,582 downwards.
GGACAGAGTAGCTCTGGGTGGTTAGGGTCAAAGAAAGGTAGTGCCATGTGGGTGTCTCGTGCAGATGGATGAATATGAGTTATCTTCACATTTTGGAAATCAGCCTTCTGTTGGCTATTATTCATACACTTAGCCAGTCATTTTGGTTCCAGTTCCCATTAGTAGTTGAGTGACAGTGTTGGCATGGAAATGAGTTGAGGAGTATTGTACAATCCTTGCCAAGGATATTTGTGAAAATCTGCTTGTGGTTTGTGGAAGAGCATTTTCTCTTTTAAATAGGCAATCCCTTGAGTCTATTTTTCTACATAGATGATTATATTGTCTGAAGATAACCTTAATTTTCTTTCCCACTTTGTAATGTTTACATCTTGTTTTCATCGTGATGCATTGGTTCAGCCCTTCTGTAAGAATGGCTTGGGAGCAGGATCTGACCTCCTCTCACTTCAGGAGGGGAAGAGACACTTATTATCAGCATCCACCAGCCCAAGGCTTATTCCTATGAAGTGGAAGTCAGACATGCCTCCACCTTCCAACCTTTTTATCAATTCTGACACCATTTGTCCCTCCCAACAGCACTCTCTACTTCTTTGTTGGGTGAAATAATTCATTGCAGTGGCCACACAGAACTCATAGACCATACTCACGATTATGGGGTTTATTAGGGAAGTAACAGGTTACAATTCAGGAACAGAAAATAGGATGCAGCTCTTCCATCAGGACAGACTCCTCATAGCCATGTTCACAGACAGGTCTCTCTCTGACCCTTCAGCCCACTGGCCCCTCTGCCTGGCCTCTGCCCTGCTTGGGCAAGTGTTAAAAAGCCCCTTCACTCCGCCAGTAAGTGCCCAAATGCACTCCACTCCACCAGGAATCTTAGGCTCGAAGGTGCTCAGCTCCCACTTCTTTGGCCAGGAAGCCCACCATGCCATCTCCTGCTGCTCTCCTGATTCTGCTGCTGCTGCTTTTTGCTCTTGTCACTGCTGCGTCACCGTTTCTTGCTGTCTTCTGTGTTATAGCTCCTCTTTCTCTCTCCCCATGTCTCCTTTTAAGCAGAGTGGGATGGCAAAACTGACCAATCCCCTTGTTAGGTTTTCAGGCATCTTTTTTGCATGGCTCCACCCCCATAAAGGTGCCATTTACCTTATTTGCATTATTAGCAAACTATCCAATCACCTTGGTGGGCCACAAGTACCTCATTTGCATAGCCCCACCCGGTCATTTGGTGGGAGTTAAAAAGATTATGGCTAGAAAGGCCATATTAAGTCATTCACTGTACTGTACCTTTAGTGCAAAATAGGAAAGTAGGGTTGTGGTTTGGGGTACAGAATTCACTTGCCATATTGCCTAGAGTTAGCACCTTTCCAGGTGGTAGTGTCATCAAATTATAAATTGATCTAGGTTTTGAAACTTAATGAAATAATGAAGTTTGTATTATTATTTCAAGACTAAAAAATGTCTAATCTGGGTCATACCCCCATTAATTCCTTTTATTCTTTATTTGCATCACTTTCAGTTTTGATCATCTCAGTACAAATGTAAATAATTATTGGTCTTTTGAGAGAACAAGATTTTTGTATTGATGCTCTTCCATCATTTCTCTGTTAACTTTTCCAAATGTATCTTAAAAAAAAAAGTACAGCTCAGCTGTGAAGGGACAATATCCAAGTAAGCAACCATTGCTTAGACAAATCGAACATTGCCAGCACCCAGTATTCCCAGTCGTATCCAGATTTCACACCCAAAGGTAGTTACCATCCTGGTCTTTATAAGATGCACTTCCACCACTTTGTTTATACCTTTGCCATGTAATCATTATAATTTATTTAGTTTCATATTTTTTCAACTGAAAATAAGTTGTGTATCATGGGTTTTTTGGGGGGAGGTGTAAAGATTCTTTAGCTTAGTACTTGTGGGAATCACTCATGTTGTTAGGACTTACTTTGTAACAAGAATTAGTAAATTTATTCTGCAAATGGCTATTCTGTAAATATTTTAGGCTTTGTAGGTCCCATGAGGTCTCTCATATGATTCTTTATTTTTGTTTGTTTAGTTTTATAATATTTTTAAATGTTAAAAAGCATTTTTCCCTTTCAAAGGATGTAGCTGCTCTATGGCATTGCATTGTTTGAATATATACCAGTTTTTCCTACTATTAATGTACATTTGGGCTGTTTGAAGTTTGGGCTATTATAAATAATGCTGCTGTAAAAATTATACATGTCTTATGATTCAAATATGCACTTAATTTTGGAGGATATATACCTAGATGTGTACCTTAGACTTAAATTGTTATTTCAAAGGGTATGTATAATGTCAGCCTAATAGATGACGCCTAAATTTTTCTTTTTTTAACTGCTTTCTGGGGGCCCTGGTGGCACATTGGTTAAGCATTTGGCTGCTAACCAAAAGGTTGACACTTTGAATCCACCAGCTGCTCCTTGGAAACGTTACGGGGCAGTTCTCTGTCCTATAGGTTCGCGATGAGTCGAAATCCACTCAGCGGCAACAGGTGTTTTCTAAAGTGGTTCTACCACTTTGCAGTTCCAACAGTGGAATATTCTTCTCTGTATAGTTACTGCTTTATGTGGTCTGTTTAAATATGTTTCCATACCATAGTTTCATCTTACCTTCTTAAATCTTTATTGATTTTCCTTTCTTATTGAGGGTCACAGTGGATTTTTGTGTATGTTGTGAAGTAGGAATCAACGTTATTATTTTTTTTGCACAGGTATATCTGATTGTCCAAGCACCGTTTTTTGCGAAGATATCTTTTACCCATATCTGTGCAAATTCTGTGTCTTAGTTTTATCGCCCTGGTATGGAAAATGTTCTGAGTCACCAAATAAAGAGACAGCCAGGAATATTGAAGGCCTTGTGTTAAGGTGAGTGCCAGAATCAGTGACAGCATCTGAGCCTATAGGTAACGTTACCACTCATATCGAACTTTCCCTTCAGCCTATAGGCCCTGACTCCCCAGCAGCAAAAGAATCAATTGAAGTAAGGAAGAAGAAGCTCCAGGATTTGGGTATTGTCATTTCTGGGGACGCCCTTCACTAGAGATTGAGATAGCTGAAGAGAAATTTAGAGCTGATCTAGAAGACACAAAAGACAGCATCCCAGTTGCTGGCCATTTCCTGAAAACAAAAGAAAATGGTGAAGACACAGGTGACTTTGCTTTGCTTTGTGCTTTTCTTTGCTCCCTAATAGATTTGAAGACACTTATAAAATATCAGTTCAGTTAGTCTGAAAAGTGTAGAAATATAGGAGCTGGAGAGAAATAAACTTAGACTCTGACTTCAACATGAGGCAAAGCAGGATCCAATGTATTGTTCATAGGATTAACATCAAATTACTGATGTTGAAATAGGGTGTATGACAGGTAGACCATGTGGGTTGTATTTGCTGTGAACTTACATTTAATATCTCTCACCAAAAAATGAGAAAATCATTATAATTTACATGATAAACACTGATTTAAGGAGAAAGAAGATCAGTTTCTTAGGGATTTCAATATTTTGTGGGACTTTTGTCTGAGTAAGTTTCTTTGATGGTTCTTCCTAGAGGCGATGTGGGGGATGGTGTCCTGAACAGCAGCATTCTCATAAATGCAAAAGCAAGTTTCCTATGGCTGTTTATTCCCAGGTTCCTCGTAGACCCCTATAGGAATAGATGAGGCAAACTCAGTGGACACAGGAGACAAACGCAAACTAACCTGTGGACTCAGCCTTGTGGTGGTCTCTGTTTATCCAGGGATGAAACCTGAACATTCTAGGAGAATGGAAGCATTGCACAACTTTTAAACAGTTCTCAGTGAACCCGCATTTGAGTACAGACTTGGAAGTAGCGAGTTGATAATGGCTTGGATTCTTGGAATGTATAAGATTTACTTTAGAGCTTCACCTCATCTTAGAAAATGCAGAGCCTTTCCACATGTTCAAATTCACTTCTTACCTGCCTTTATTGCCTTTATTATTTTTTTTAAAATACACAAATGACTCATGGATACATTTGAATGGTAAAAGATTCAAATCGTAAGAAAGTAACATACCAAAAAAGAAGTTCTCTCTACGTACAGTTCTTTCCTAATCTCCTTTTTTAAATTGTTGGTAGTGTTTTCTTCTTGCATGATGTATATGTGTATATTACTTCCTGCATGATTTGTGTGTTTATATTGTTTATGTATATATACATATGAATAAGTATGTATATATACAGAAATACTTATATTGTCATATTTTACATGAATGGAATCATATGACAGAGACCATAGAGGCCAACTTGAAAGGACTCTCCATTGGCCTTAGATGGTATAGTTTGAGCATCTAAAGACTATTACTGTATCATTGAAGAGCATTTCCATGAGTTCATAGTCATACTGGAAAAAAATAAATTACATTTGTCAACAGTGGGGTTTGGGAGAGAACCAAGTATTTAATCTGAACAGATTTAAAGGGACATGATCATACATATAGTCTTTTTTTTGTGTGTGGAGGCAGACCTTGGCATTAAAAAATATATTCTCCATCTCTATAATTTTGTAATTTCAAGAATGTTTATATAAATACAGTCATACAGTGTGTAACCTTTTGAGATAAGTGAATTAACGGGTTGCCAAGGGTTGATAGGAGGAGGGAGAGGGAAGTGTCCAAAGTTAGAAAAGTACCGTGAAAGATCCTTGTGATGGAACTGTTTGGTTTCCTTTTTTTATTGTGGTAAAATATATATCACAAAAACTTTGCTGTTTCAACCTGTTGGACAGTTCAGTGACATTAATCACATTTGCCCTGCTGTGCACCTGTCACCATGTTCTATATGGTGGTCACAATAGTCTACATATGCCTTTTTGTGAACCCATCACTGTGTTCTATATGGTGATCACATGAGTCTGCATATGTGATAATGCTGTATACAGCTAACTAAACACACCCATACAAAGAGGTCATGTAAGCTGGTAAATCTGAATAAGGTAGATTGAATGTATCACTGTCAGTTTCCTGGTTATTAAATTGTACTACAGTTATGTAAGAAAACCTGGAGAAGGGTATATGTGATGTCTTAGCTTCTTAACTCTGTTGTAACAGAAATACCACAAGTTGGGTGGATTTAACGAACAGAAATTTCTCACAGTTTAGCAGACTAAAAGACCTCATTCAGGGTGCCAGCTATAGGGGAAGGCTCTGTCTGTCTGCTATGGGGGAAAAAATCTCCATCTCTTTAGCTTCACTTTGTCAGTTCCTTACTCATCTCCACGTAACATCAGTCTTTCTTCATTTGTGCTTCCTTGCTTCGGACATGTCAAGTCTCATCACTGTAGATTCTGATATTGGTTGTGAAGACCCATGTTTAATGTAATAACATATTTTATTGCCCCAGATGTCACTTCCATTATGTTTATTACTTAGCAAATAGGTGGCCAAATATGCAAACACATACACACACACACAACTATATACACATACATACATACACTCGTACATGTGTGTGTATGTATATATATATATGTATGTGTAAATGTGAGACATTCCAGGTTACCAAGAACATTTAATTGCTCCACATTATGGAAACATCTCATTTGATGAATGGATGGATGATTGAATGCACAATTAAAAAATATTTTGTTATGATTTTGCATTTTTTATAAGGTATTTTTAAAAAACAACATTAGGTATATAGATGCAGCCTGTATAGAGGAAATGAGCAGGAAAACTTCCTTCACATTTCATTTATATCATCAAAAGGAAATCACTTCACTAAACAAGACCCTGTTGTAACAGGTATCACTGGAATTGGACGATGTGGCTGTGAAGTTCACCTGGGAGGAGTGGAAGCTCCTGGACCCTGCTCAGAAGAACCTGTACTGGGATGTGATGTTAGAGAACTACAACAACCTGGTGTCTGTGGGTAAGGACAGCTTCCCTGTGTCACTCAGGGGGTGCCGAGTCAGTGACCTTTCCTTTCTCATCTATTGAAAGCTTAGGAGTGTCTCTGGTGTTCTGAAGTAGTAGATCCTCAGCCTAATCTCTGGCCCTAGATGAGTGGGTATATACTCCCTACTCCTGAGAGAAAAACTGTATGTGTGGAAATTGTTTTGTCCCAAATGTAACATTCTGCAGTCTTCACAAACCCAAGCCCAATTTGGTGAGTCTAAGATTCTATGATTTCCCATGAACAGGGTGTCAAGTCAGCAAAGCAGATGCACTCTCCAGGTTGGAACGAGGAGAACCACCTTGGAGTTTAGAAGATGAAATCCATAGTCGAAAGTTTTCAGGTGAGTGAATGAAAACCATCAAGGGAGAATGCTGTGGAAGTCACATTCTAGTGAGAGAAGGTATCACAGCTGTGAAGGGTGTCTGAGGGTACATAACAGCGCCATCATGGATCCCTTTCCTGTGTGGAACCTCTTTTTCTTTGTTGAGTTTAGAGAAAAATATACCTCTTTGTCTCTTCTGAAATCAGATCCTTGTTTATTTGCTCTATATCTTGATATTTTTGTTTTATAGTACTCTTCTTTCTAAGATTCTGAAATCTTTCCCTCTTTCATCACGTCCTTCTACCTCCCTTGCTTTGAAATTCCGCCTTTCAAAGAGAGAACTTTGAGTTCATAACAGCCTACTGAGTACAGCACCTTCCTACCCATTGGGTAATACTGATTTCACATTCTAACATTCAACCTCATGTTGAATGTTGTGCTCCCACAGTAAACTGGTCTTTTATTGTGCCTTTACCTGCTTCCTTAGCTTCTATTTTCACTTATTCTGAGGTTCTCCAAAGGTCTGATCTCCATTCTCTCATCTGTTCTCATAACCTTTAAAGTTTTCTTTGTTCTGATGAGTTAAGCTCTTTCTGTTCCCTAGGAGACTGCCAACTGACATCTCCCTTCATATCGTCTAATGTAGACTTCAACCAGTTGCCATTGAGTCGACTCTAACCCATGACAACCTCATGTGTGTCAGAGGAAAACTGTGCTCCATAGAATTCTCAATGGCTAGTTTTTCAGAAGTACATTGCCAGGCCATTCTTCTGAATTGCTTTTTTGTGGACTTTAACCTCCAGCTTTTGGTTAGCAGCCAAGAATGTTAATTGTTTGCATCACCTAGGGACTGCAGATACAGCTTAATTCTATGTATTTTGCTTATCTTGTCAACACCAATATCCCAATATCCCCAGGGAACTAGAATCATATTCTTTCCCAGACAACCCTATACGTTTAGGTTTTAGTACTCTATCTCTTAAATTGTAGTCATCTGGTCATTAACCTTGAATTCTGCCTTTGTCGGGTCCCTCTCCTTTACAGGTCTGTGTATGACGATTTCTTAACTAGTGCCGGTACAGCGTGAGGAGAAAGGTGGCAATCCTCATAACCAGTGCGGCAAGTTGTTTGCTTCTAGAGATTAGGTGTTCTTTTGTCTGGTTGTAATATTCCTAAGGATTATTGTTTTCCTCTTTCTGTAGGAATAGAGCAGAATGGCCTAGCTAGACCAAAGTTTGGAGTGTTGACTACAAGATATTTCCAGTAAATGTGAGATGAGTGTTTTGAGAAAGTTTGTTTGGTGGTGGTCTACAGAATGAAGAAGGACATGTGTTAGGAACAGGATCACCATGCAAGAGTTAGGCCTTTGGCCTGTGCTGTCTTTGGCCTCCCTGACGTCAGCATCTCCACTGCTATCTGACCCAACTCGTAACCAGTGTAGCAGTTTTGTTGAGCTCTTTTAGCTGGATTCATAGCAGCAAGTTTCCGCTGTCACCACTGACTATGCCACAGGCCCCTTTCCAAGCCTTGCACGACTGGATCTGCTACAGGCCCCTTCTGGGCATCTCGATGTCTTCAGTATTGTAGCATTCAACCCCTGTTACAGCTTTTTTAGGAGGATCTTGGCCTCCCCTCTCTTGCCTTCTTTTCTGTTTTCTTTCTCCCTTCTGCTTCTGTTTACCTGCCTGTGTGGGGTTGGCTCCGTATGTAAACAAACGCCTCATCAATTTAACGCATAGTCCTCCCACCTGGGCCATGAGTTGACGAATCCCCTCTCAAAAGGCCACAGACAGCTGATTTGCATAGTCTGTTGACCAATTCTGCAAGGTGTATACCAATCACAGGGCAGGCTATATATAGCCCAGGGCCAGACAAAAAGTAATCAAACCATAAGTTGTTTACAGCTTACCTAGGAAATGTCAATTAACCTGGACAAAAGTAACAAACCTTCTGGGGTAGAAAACTAGGGCTAAGGTAGTTCCTTGGGGCTTAGGAGAAAAATCTCTCAAGCTGTTTTTCCAAAGAACCAAGGCAAAAGGTCACATGAAGCAACTCATTTCACCACAGCTCTATAAACCTAAGGAATGTGTGTGTATATCCTCAACACTAGCACCATGCCTGGTACATAGTTGTCATTCAGTGAGGATTTGTGGAATGAATCTGTTCTTCACCAGTTTGGATCGGGTGGCCCTCCAGCCTCTGTAGTCTGGCACTCAAAGTGACTTGCTTGTATTTTATAGTTTCTATATATATCGCAAGGTCTTGTTGAGGAACAGTCAAATATGTATTTATCAATTATGTATTATCTCACCTATTTTCTATGCTGACTGCCATTACCTTTTAGATTGTTTATATTGTTGTGTTTTTAACCAGTGTGCAAGGAACATTAAACATGGAGTATTATTTATACTCATATCATAAGATTGTCACTAAAGAGTCACCTCACGTCAGAGCATTTTTAGAAATATCTTTATTCCAAATCAAGAAGATGGAAGGATTCATTGTTTTCTTCTTTTCTAGAAATCCAGAAAATTAATGATCATCTGTTGGGGCCCATGCCAAATGAAAGCAAGGTGAATAAGATAGAACAATGCTATGAAGATAATGCGTTTGAAAATACTGTTCATCAGCACAACAGTCATTTTGCTTTAAAGCAAGACCATAGTATGTTTGACTTACGCAGAAAAACTGTGAAATCAATTTTAACATTAATCAGTCAGCAGAAAAGATACGAAATAAAGAACTCTGCTAAGGTTGATAAAGATGAGGAAATCTTTCTCCATACAAACTATGAGCAATTTCATACTGAATTTAATTACGATGAGAGTCGCAAATCTAACAACATCAAGTCCCAACTCACTGAGTACCATAAAACCGACAAGACAGAAAAACCGCATGTATGTAGTGAATGTGGGAAAGCCTTCTTCTGGAAGTCTGTGCTCATGAATCATCAGATGATTCATACAGGAGAGAAACCCCATAGATGCAGCCTATGTGGGAAAGTCTTCTCTAAAAAGTACATGCTTACTGAACATCAAAGAGCTCACACAGTAGAAAAATCTTATAAAATCACAGAATGTGGCAAAGCATTTACCTTGAAATCTGAGCTCAATATGAATCAGAAAACTCATAAAGTAGAGAAATCCCACAGATGCAGTGTATGTGGGAAAGCCTTCTTCCGGAAGTTCATGCTCACTACCCATCAGAAAGCTCACACAGAAGAAAAACCTTACGAATGCACAGAATGTGGCAAAGTTTTTGTCACAAAATCAGGACTTAATATGCATCAGAAAACTCACACAGGACAGAAACCCTGTGTATGCAGTGAATGTGGAAAATGCTTTAGCCGCGAGTTAAGTCTCATTGTTCATCAGCGAACTCATAGGCAGTCATCCTATACATGCACAGACTGTGGTACAATCTTTGTCAAGAAATCATGGCTTACTATACATCAGAAAACACATAAAGTAAAGAAATACTTTCAGTGCAGTGAATGTGGAAAAGCCTTCAACCGAAAGAAACAACTACTTCTACATAAAGGCGTTCATACAGGAGAGAGACCTTATATATGCAGTGAATGTGGAAAATGCTTCATCCGTGAGTTAAGTCTCATTGTTCATCAGCGGACTCATACTAGACAGATATCCTCTGCAGGCACAGACTGTGGCAAAATCCTTCTTAAGAAATCATGGCTCAATATACATCAGAAAATGCATAAAGTAGAGAAATCCTTTAAATGCAGTGAATGTGGGAAAGCCTTTTACCAAAAGAAACAACTAAATTTACATAAAAGAATGCATACAAGAAACAGACCCTGCGTCTGCAACGTGTGTGGAAAAACTTTTGATTCCACGCTTGAACGTTTTAACCATAAATTAATACACACACGAGAGAAACATGTAAATTCAGGCAAGTTAGAAGAGCTTTCTTCAGTGAGTCACAGCTCATCACATACCAGTGATTTCATGCAGGACAAAACCCCAGTTAATACGGTGACCCTGCAGATGCCTTCTGTGGCATCTCAGTCTTCATTAAACACCAGTGGACGCCTAACAAGTAGGAATATAGTCTTTGTGGGACAGCCTATTGCCAGATGTGAGCCCTTGGGAAATAACAGAGAATTTGTACAGGAGAGAAACCTTATTAATCCAGGGAATGTGGTAGTGCCTTCAGTGATCAATTATGTCTTATTTTATGTCACAGAAAATGTTACTCTGCAGCTAATCTAGTCAGCCAAACCAAACCCAGTGCCATCGAGTCGATTCCGACTCATAGCGACCCTATAGGACAGATTAGAACTGTCCCATAGAGTTTCCAAGGAGCGTCTGGTGGATTCGAACTGCCGACCATTTGGTTAGCAGCCGTAGCACTTAACCACTACGCCACCAGGGTTTCCTAATCTGGTCAAAGAATGTATTATTTACAATGGATTAAATAAACATGGAGTAATTTATATGAGGAGTTTGGTTAGATTTTTAGGAGTTAGAAAATCTTGAAAAACTTACGATACTTTCTTCTTCAAAAAGCAGTGGCCATCGAGTTGATTTTAACTTATGGTGATCCTGTGTATGTTAGATTAGAACTGTGCTCCAAAAGGTTGCCAATAGCTGCTTTTTGGAAGTAGATTGCCAGACCTTTCCTCTGAGGTATCTGTGGACTTGAACCTCCAACCTTTTCATTAGCTCCTGAGCATTTTCACTGCTTCTTCCACACACAGACTCCTGGAGCAATGATTTTTTTTAATGGTATTTAAAAACATCCTAGGAAACAGATTTAATTTTTTTAATGCCCATATCTCATCTCCTTGGATAGATTTTAAATTCTTGATAGTTCTTGTGACTATTTAAATTTTAAAGTTAAATTATAAACAAAATTTAAAATTCACTTTCTTATAGCACTGGCCATATTTGAAGTGTTCAGTACACATATGTGACTCTTGTCTGCCAATGTGGACAGCACAGACAATGGCTGAAATGTGTATACTGAGAGAAATGTCCATCATTTCTGTTATTCCAGAAGGTTATAATTGGAGAGTACTGGTTTACATCTTTTTATATTTTCTAGCACACAGAAAAATAATATATTGATTTGAAAAGTGAGTGAGTGAACCAATAAATTGAATGTTTTGCATTGAAGTGAATGAGCCATTGAAAGGTAGTTTACAGAACAGAATTGTCACCCGGAAACTTCCTTACAGAGGCATAGAATAACAATTTTGCAACTTTTTTACATGTATACAAGGGTTAAAGAGATAAGTAAATCAATTTTAGATAATGGTAGCCAGTTTTTTCACTGTCAAAAAAGAAGCTACAGCTAATTTAGGGATGAAGTGTTTATTGCACCCTACGATGCTGAATTAGAGCTGAATATAATATATACTCATTTACTTTGATATGTATGTTATTAGGTGAATACATATTTATAGACGTGGGTATACATGGGTTAATAACAATGTTCACAGAAAGTATCTAGATATAACGACCCCCCCACCCCAGTAGCAGTGAGCACACCCCAGTCCAGACCTTTGTTTTTAAATGCTACTCTCCTATAAAAAGAACCAGGGCTCTTTAGAGAAATGATTGATTTTAGGGCTGGGACAGGTAGAGTACAAGATTAGCCTTGGAATATCTTGAAGTGACAGAAAGTACAGAATTGCCTAAAACATAAAAGGATGGGGGCATGCCAAAGGAAGACAGGAGCCAACTTGAAACAGCACTCAACAGCTAAAGCTGGAGCAATTTCACTAATGAAATAATGATGCTATTGGATTATATTCCAAATTATATGTGAAGAAGGCAGTTTGAGCACAACCTGCTGGCTTTCCCTGGGAGCTACAAATGAATCTTGTGCTTAGCACCAAAAGAATTTGCTTCTTTGGATGGGATGACAGTGTGGGCTGACTCCCTTGCCTAGGGATCTTGATGCAACACACATTCTACAGCAGATGGTGGCCTATCAGCATATCATCTCCTCTTGTCCTGAACACGTGTCAACATTCCTATGAACTGCTTAGCTAAATATGCATTAGATCACACCTGACCAACCCTGTTTTTATCTTTTCCTGTCGAGGAGGAAAGGTGGTCTGTGTTCTGCAGCACAAGAGGGGTGTGTGCAGACCCTCATCCCTGCACGAGTGGCTGTGGGGAGTGACCCACTGGCCATGGCAAACTGAGGTCCCCTATTGAAACTGGCCTTGCTTTGTCTCTTCCCTGGTTGAATAAAACATTGTTTCATCCAGTGTCTGTGTTTAAGTTATGTCTTTCTTGGCAAGCTGACACATCCAACTATAGAGTGAGTGAACTATCCTGCATGTGGTGAGAGTTCTCCCCTGGAGGTGGTAACAGCTGTCACTTGCTGAAAGTATAAAATAAATATCCATAATATCAGTTCCGACTCATAGTGATCCTGTGCACAACAGAACAAAACACTGCCCAGTCCTGTGGCATCCTCACAATTGTTGCTATGCTTGAGCCCATTGTTGCAGCCACTGTGTCAATCCATCTCATTGAAGGTCTTCCCCCTTTTCACTGACCCTTTACCAAGCATAATGACTATATAAATAAATGGGGAAGGGACAAATATTCTTTAGGGATAATTCAAGGTTATATATGTAGATACATCCTACTGAGCGAGAGGCAGAATTGACTACCCTGCCTTTGAGTGTGGACTACTTTGTGACCTGCTTTCCAAAGAATAGAGTATGAAATGATAAAAATAGTAAATTCACTATGGGAAAAACTGTCAAACCCTATCTTTAACAGATACCAATGTTAAGTCATTTTGATACTATGTACTTCAGTGTGAGGTGATGAGCAGTACACTTCAACTCTGAGGTGTTCTTTTCAAAATTGTATAACCCCAGTCTAATGAGGAAAGTCATCATCATTTTCCTCATGGAACACTAATGATCAAAGACCAGAAGAGTTGTAGAGGACATCATACATGAAAAAAAGCAAGAAGTCATTTAAAAGACAGGAGAGAAAGAACAAAATGGATGTCGGAAGAGATTCTGAAAGTTACTCTTGAATGCAAAGTATTTAAGGTGAAAGGGAGAAATGATGAAGTAAAAGAGTTGAAGAGAAGATTTCAAAGGGCATCTCGAGAAGACAGTATTATAATGAAATGTGCAAAGACCTGGAGATAGAAAACCAAAAAGGAAGAACTGAAGAAAAAATTCAAGCCTTGAGTTGCAATATTGGAGGATTCTATGGGGAAAATACTAAACTGCAGGAAGCATTAAAAGAAGATGGAAGGAATACACAGAGTCACTATATCGAAAAGAATGGGTCGATGTTCAACCATTTCAGGAGGTAGCATATGATCAGGAACTGATGATACCGAAAGAAGTCCAAGCTGCACTGAAGGCATTGGCAAAAAATAAGGCTCCAGGAATTGACAGAATACCAACTGAGAAGTTGCAGCAAATGGATGCAGCACTGGAAGTGCTTACTCAACTATGCCAAGAAATTTGGAAGAGAGCCACCTGGCCAACCAACTGGAAGAGATCCATATTTATGCCTGTTTCCAAGAAAGGTGATCCAGTGGAATGCAGAAATTATCAATATCATTAATATCACACGCAAGTAAAATTTTGCTGAAGATCATTCAAAAGTGGCTGCAGCAGTATATCAACACGAAACTGTGAGAAATTCAAGCTGGATTCAGAAGAGAACGTGGAATGAAGGATATCATGGCTGATGTCAGATGAATCTCAGAAAGATGTTTACCTGTGTTACTGACTGTGCAAAGATATTTGACTACGTGGATCATAACAGATTATGGATTGCAAAGAATGGGAATCCTAGAACACTTAATTGTGTTCATGAGGAACCTGTGCATAGATCAAGAGGCAGTCGTTTGAACAGACCAGGGGGATACTGCGTTGTTTAAAGTCCAGAAAGGTGCGTGTCAGGGTTGTATCCTTTCACCATACTTATTCAATCTGTATGCTGAACAAATAATCCAAGAAGCTGGACTATATGAAGAAGAAGGGGGCAGCAGGATTGGAGGAAGACTCATTAGTAATCTTCGATATGCAGATGACACAGCCTTGCTCTCTGAAAGTGAAGAAGACTTGTAGTACTTATGAAAATCAAAGACCACAGCCTTCAGTACGTATTACACCTCAACGTAAAGGTAGCAAAAATCCTCACAACTGGACCAATAAGCAACATCACGGTAAATGGAGAAAAGATTGAAATTGTCAAGAATTTCATTTTACTTGTATCCGCAATCAACACCCATGGAAGCAGCAGTCAACAAATCAGAAGACGCATTGGGCAAATCTACTGCAAAAGACCTCTTTAAAGGGTTGAAAAGCAAAGATGTCACCTTGAAGACTAAGGTGCGCCTGACTCAAGCCATGGTGTTTTCAGTTGCCTCATATGCATTTGAAAGCTGGACGATGAATAAGGAAGACTGAAGAAGAATTAATGCCTTTGAATTGTGGTGTTGGAGAAGAGTATGGAATATACCATGGACTGCCAAAAGAACAAACAAATCTGTCTTGGAAGCGGTACAGCCAGAATGCTCCTTAGAAGCAAGGATGGTGAGACTTTGTCTCATATACTATGGTTATGTTATCAGGAGGGATCAGTCCCTGGAGAAGGACATCACGCTTGGTAAAGTAAAGGGTCAGTGAAAAAGAGGAAGACCCTCAACAAGATGGATTGACGCAGTGGCTGCAACAGTGGGCTCAAGCATAACAACGATTGTGGGGATGGCGCAGGACCAAGGTATTGTTTAGTTCTGTTGTGCATAGGGTCACTATGAGTCAGAACCGACTGAATGGCACCTAACAACAAGTAATACCATCAGAAGCTGTCTTAACTTCAGGGGGGATAAGGTGAATAACTGTCAGCTCAGGGCTCACCCTGTGAGGAAAAGTTCAGACATACCTCCACTCTCCAACCTTTTTACTAATTCTGACACCAGCTATCCTTCCCATGGCACTCTACTTCTTTTTTGGGGTTAGATAATGTGTTGCAATGACCACACAGAACTCATAGACCATAATGACAGTTAAGTGGTTTATTAAGGAACAGGGTACAAATTGGGTTTAGGATCTATAGGCTACAACTCAGGATCATGAAGCATGTGGGCAAAGTCTGCTTTCTTCAATGCAGGACAGCTCCTCTTGACTATACAAACCTCTTAGCCCTCGGAGGACAAGCTTCCTCACAGTCCCCCTCGGGACAGGCTTCTTCTTGGCCCTGCTGTGCTTCTGGGCCTTTCAGGGCCTGTCATAGCTGGCTCTGCCACTGGACCCCTTCTGAGCCTCAATGTTTTCATTGTTACAGCCCGTGACCTGTGTTACAGCTTTTGTAGTAGGTTCCTTGCCTCCTATCTCTGCTTCTTCCTGTGTGAACAACCCATGTGGTGTTGGATGCATATATAAACAAACTCCTCATCAATTTCAAGGCATGGCCCTCTCACCAGAGCCACGAATTTACCAATCCCAACTTGGTAGGCCACAGATGCTTCATTTGCACAGTAGGCTACAGACACTGTATTTGCTTTATCTATTGGCCAATCCCTGCAAGGTGCATGCCAGTCACAGGGCAGGCTGCAGCACAGTACCGGACAAAAAGTATCAAACCACAAATTGTTTATAGCTTTTCCAGGAAATGTCAATCAACCTGGACAAAAGTAACAAACCCTCTGGGGCAGAAATCTAGAGCAAAGGTAACTCCTCAGAGTGTAGGGGAAATAATCTCTCACGTTGTTTTTGCAAAGAACCAAGGCAAAAGGCCACATAAAGGGACTCATTTCACCACAACCCGTCAAAACTATGGAGGTCATGAGAAAGAAAGAACTGAGTAACTTTCACAGACCAGAGGGAACATGATCTCTAAATGTGTAAAGGGGTTGCTTCGAAGAAAATAAAATCCCACTTGTCTAGCATCAAATTTTATAGATGATCCAAATCAGTCTATTATAAATTTTGATTCTTTTCCACTTCTGTTCTGACACCAACTGTACAAGCAACACTTCTTTCTCTGACCCTAACCACCCAGAGGTAGGCCAGATCTCAGAAGTTATAGGGCACAGTCCACCCTGCCAAGCCTACCCAAGACCTCAGATGCCAGCCACAATTTGTAGCCCCCAAGGCACCATCACTTCTGTCCTACTGACTTCCACTACTCCCTTGGGATTGATAATTTACTAGAAAGACTCAGAAATCATGGAAAGCACTATACTTATGATTATAGTTTTATTCAGCAAAAACTATAAAAAGGAAGAAATGCATAGAGCCAGGTATGTGAGAGTTCCTGTTTTAGTTTCTTGGTGCTGCTGTAACAGAATTCCCACACGTGGATGGCTTTAATAAGCAAATTATTTTCTCACAGTTCAGGAGACTGAAAGTCCATAATTGGGGTACCAGCTCTAGCAGAAGGTGCTCTCTGTCCACTCTCTGGGTAAATCCTTGTGTTAATTTTGCTATCTTTCTTCTCAGTGATCCTTGGCTCCTTGGTGATCTCCACATGTCATCTGCCCTCCTTTTGTACTTGCTTATCTCTGTGCCTAATATACTATTTTTAAATCTTAAAAATGGTTTGGTTTAAGACGCACTACACTGATGTAACCTCAATAGCATAACAAAGAAACCCTATTTCCAAATGAGATTATATCCCAGGTATAGGAGCTAGGATTCTAAAATGTATCTTTGTAGAACACAGTTCAATCTTGTAAAAACGTCATGGTAGGGGCGTCTGACCTCCTCTAAGGTCACAAAGGGGAAGGAGAATCTAGATCAACAGCTAAAGAATGATTCCTATGAGGGAGAGTTCAGACCTACCTCTTCTCTCCAATCTTTTCACCAGTTCTGATACCAGCTATCCCTCCTGCGGCATTCTCCACTTCTCAACAGGTTTTGATATTTTGTTGAAGTAGCCACACAGAACTTACAGTTATGGGGTTTATTAGGGAAGTAACAGGTTACAATTCAGGATCAGAAAGAACTCAGAATACAGTTCTTTAGTCAAGACAGCTCCTCCAACATGCCCGCAGACAGACCTCTCCCTCTGCCCCTAGGCGCCTTGGGCTGGCCTCTGCCCTGCTCTGGCAAGTGTTACAAAGCTCTTTAGCTTTGTCAATAAGTACCCAGAGGCACCCTACTCAGAAAGGAGCCTCCTGCCCAAAGACGTTCAACACTCTTGCTCTATGGATTGGCAAGCGTGCTGTAACCACCTTTCTTCATAGTCAGGGAAGCCCACTGCACTGTCTTGTGCTGATCTCCTGGTTCTGCTGTTGCCACATCTCTGCCACTGCTTCTTGCCATCTCATGACACTTCTGGTGTTACAGATTTCTTTTTCTGTCTCTTGGGTCTAGGAAGTTCTCAGCACAGGGACCCCCTGCGTCCAAAGGACATGCTCCACTCCCAGCTCTTCGTGGTGGTAGTGAAGTGCCCCTTTCCCCCTCTGGGATGGCTCATTTTAAGCCTAGCAGGATGGCAAAACTGACCAATCCGCTTGTTAGGGTTCCATACACCTTATTTGCATAATCTGACCCCCAAAGGTTCCATGCACCTTATATGGATTATTAGCAAGTTGTCCAATCCCCTTGGTGGGCCACGAGCACCTTATTTGCATAGTCCCATCCAGTCATTTAGTGGGAGTTACAAGACCATGACTTTCTAGCTCATATAAAAGCAACCCATCGCACTGCAAATCAGTCACACCACACGACAGTTCTCATGTCAAACTTCGATGTTCCAAAATGGAACGTACTATCCTCCTATGTATATTAATGTCTTTCATGAACCAGAAAATCCAGGAAGCTTCAGTGTCCACAGGTTTTATTGGGTCGTCATTACCTATTTCTACTGCAGCCCCTCCTTAAAAAAAAAAAAAAGTTGCTGTCGAGTTGATTCCAACTTATAGCAGCCCTATAGGACAGAGTAGAACTGCCCCATAGGGTTTCCAAGGAGCAGCTGGTGGATTTGAACTGCCGACCTTTTGGTTAGCAATGATAGCGCTTAACCACCGCACCACCAGGGCTCCCTCTCTTCTTAGGTCAGTCGATATCATGAAGTTCATATCAGGAGGTTGGTATCATGTGGTGTGACTTTCTGGCATAGTCTGCCCTTAACCAACACCTGTCATAAACCTTTAGGTGTGGTTTGGGATACTCATCAAAGACACTTCAACCATTGAGGAAAATTAAAGGTTTTAGAGGTTATGTCTCAGAAGAGAAGGGCACAATCGAATTTTTTTGGTTAACTCCTCAAATATCCTGGGTTGGACCCTGGAACATAAAAAGGACATTAGTGGAAAAACTAATTAGTGGAATTCATATGTTGTAGTTAGAAGCCGTGAAGTTGATTTTCACTCATAGTTACCCCAGAGTAGAACTTTCCTGTTGGGCTTCCTAGCCCTGGCGGCACAGTTGTTTAGAGCTCATCTGCTAACCAAGAGTTTGGCAGTTCGAATCCACCAGCCGCTCCTTGGAAACCCTATGAGGTAGTTCTGCTCTGTCTTATAGGTTCACTATGAGTCGGAATCGACTTGATGGCAATGGGTTTTGGTTTTTGGTAATGGGTAATCTTTACAAGGATCCCCTGGATGAGTTTGAACTGCCAACCTTTCAATTAGCTGCCAAGTGCTTAAAGATTGTTGCAGTTCATTCCTTGTGAAATCCAAATAGAATCTGTAATTTAGTCAAGAATATTATGCCAATGTTAATTTCTTAGTTTGGCAAATATACCGTGGTTATTTTTATTGTGTAGGGAAGAATTAACCTTACTCAAAGGGAGTTCTGGGCTTTGTCCTTAGCTACTGTGAGGTCCTCTTCAGGCTCCTGGAATGCCTGAAGGAGTGTCTTTATTTTTCTGGGGGCTTTGGCCACTGGACAGTCTAACAGTGAGATTTATAATGGAGTTTTTTGGTCACACAGTATCAGTTCTGTCCTCTGGAGGAAATGAGACTAAAGGTATGACCACTCTTTTCTGGAATGGTTTGGGAACTGAAAGTCAGCCATGCAGGCAGTATGTGATAAATCCCCAGTAAATTTCTGGACATCAAAGGCTTGGGTGATCTTCCCTGGTTGGTGATAATCTGTATTGTCACACATCGTGACTGGGAGGAGGTAACGTTGTCCGTGACTCCGTGGGGAGAGCGTGACCTGAAGTTGTGCATTGTACCCCTCCCAGACTGCTGTGTGCATCTCTTCCTTTGGGTTATTTTAACCTTTATCCTTTCCCTGAAATAAACCATGAGAATAATAGCTTTCAGTGGGTCTGTGCATCTTAGAAAATCATTGAAAGTGAGGGTGGCTTTGGGAGACCCCTGAACTAGTGTAGGTGTCAGGAGTGAGGGTGGTCTTGTGGAGGAATGTTCCCTCTAAGTGTAGAGCTGGCTAAACTTGCAATTATGTAAGATGTTCAAATTATCAAAAGCTGAATAAGGGGTATATGAGAACTCTTTGTAGTATTTTTGTAACTTTTGTGTAAATATAATTTTTCTCTAATAAAAGCTTTATTAAAAAATAAATATTTGATTTTCTCACTTCTCATCATAAGCCTATTTGTGTATTATAAAGTTTTTTCATGTGTATCTGTGTGTGTGTGTATATATGTATCCTTTAAATAACTTTATATCAGGTGAGCAAACTAATAGCATGGTAACTATGCTCACCTTAAATGTGTGCATTAAATTGGAGTATAATTGAATAACAGAAATTCGATTATTATTTTCAGATCATATTATGACCCTCTGATGATCCATGTTCTTATGCCCCGCCCCAAACCAAGATCTGTTGTTTGAAAGGAGAAGAGCATCTGAATCCTCTCCTTTATGATCTCTTTTCTAAAATTCTTTTGCCTGAAAAGTCATCTGCTGAGGCATGGTGCTTTGCTGGATTTCCTTTCTCACCTCCCCTTTCACAGTTCACCAAGCTTCCACTTCTCAGAAGAAAGGAGTGTCACCACCACATTCTGAATCTTAGCTTTTATTGCCCAGGGGTGTAAAATCTTCTGGGGCACCAAATAAAGGGATAGTCAGCAGTATTAGGGGCCTTCTGTTAAGGTGAATTTGAGGAGCAGTGACAGTGTCTGTACCCAGAAGAAATATACCACTCACTTTGAATTTTCCCTTCAGCCTATGGGTCCTGACTCCTCAATAGCAAGAGAATTAATTGAAGGAAGGAGGAAGAGGTCCCAGAATTTTGTTGTTATCATTTATGGGGACACCCTTGGCTGGAGACTGAGATATCTGAACAGAGATTTAGAGCTGATCTAGAAGACACAAAGAGCATTGCAGTTGCTGGCAATTTACTAAAAACAAAAGAAAACGATCAAGATGTAGGTGAATTTGGTTTGTTTTATTCTTTCCTTTGTTCTTTAATGGGTTTATGAAGGCCTATAAGATATTAATACCAAAAAAAAAAACAAAAACCTGATGCCGTCGAGTTGATTCTGACCCATAGCGACACTATAGGACAGAGTAGAACTGCCCCATAGAGTTTCCAAGGAGCGCCTGGTGGATTTGAACTGCCGACCTTTTGGTTAGCAGCCCTAGCTCTTAACCACTACGCCACCAAGGTTTCCAAGATATCAATAAGTTCAATAAATCTCAAAAGTGTAAATTTGGAAACATAGGAGCTGGAGAGAAATCGGACTCTGACTTCAACATCAGAAAGAGTAGCATCAGGAATATATTATTCATAGGATTAACAAAATTTACTGACATTGAGACATGCGGTCCGATGGATTGCTTTTGTATGGCCTTTCTAGCCATGGTCTTATAACTCCTACCCAAGTGACTGAGCAAGACTGTGTGATAGGGTACTTGTGGCCCACCAAAGGGATTGGTCAGTTTTGCCATCTTGCTGGGCTTGAAATGAACCATCCTGGAGGCAGGAAAGAGAAGATCCCACCACGATGAAGGAAGAACACCAGAAACCAGCATATCTTTTGGACCCGGGATCTCTGTGCTGAGAAGCTCGTGGAACCAGGAGACCGAGAGGGGGAGAGAGAGAGAGAGCTGTAATCTTGAGGACACCGCCAAGAAGTGGGGGCAGGAGAGACCAGCAGGAGACTGTGCAGTGGGCTTACTGGCCCGTGGAGTGAGGAAGTTGAGTGCCTTTGGGCAGAAGCCTAGGGCCAGGGACAGGTGTGCCTGTGAGCATGACTGGGAAGAGGCTGTCCTGATGGAAGAACTGTATCCTGAGTGTTTCTGAGCCTGAATTGTAACTGTTACTTCCTTAATAAACCCCATAATCATGGGTATTGTCTGTGAGTTCTGTATGGCCATTGCATTGAATTACTGAACTCAGCAGAGAAGTAGACAGTGCTGTGGGAAGGACATTACAGCTCTTTTACCTGAGTCTGGGAGGGTTTCTGGTGCAGTGGCTTCTGTGTCCTAATGAACAGGCCATCCTCACGGCTCTCAGCCAGGAAGCCCTCAAAAACCTCTGTTATTCATCTCTTATTGTGTTGATCACAGATGTTAAATTCAGGTTGATTGCTAATGTAACCCACAGGATCCCCCTGTGACACATTATGTTCTGTGAAAACGGCTTAGGTGCTGTCCGACCCTCCTCTAACTTCACAAGGACTGGGCAGTGTTTTATTCTGTGGTACATAGGGTCACTATAAGTTGGAACCGACGTGACGGCACCTAAGAGCAACAACTTCAGAGCACCACAGACACTTCAAAGCTTTCAATAGCTGAGAAAGGAAAGATTGCTGACTGGGCACCCTCCAAGTTACACAGGGAAGCTGTTCTCACCCACGTTTATTTGATCTACATCTTGATATTTTTGTTTGCATAGTTTTCTTCTTAGGATTCTGAAATCTTTCCCTTTTTCTTCATGGCCTTTCACCTCCAAGGCTATGAAATTCCACCTTCCAAAAGAGAACTTTCAGTTCATGACAGTCTGTTGAGTACAGTACCTTCCTCGCCATTGGGTAATGCTGATTTCTTTCCTAACATCTAACCTAGCCTTATGTTGTGCCCCCTGTGGTGTGATGGATCACTTTTATATGGCCTTTCTCACTATGGTCTTGTAACACCCACCAAATGACTGGTGGGACTATGCAAATGAGGTGCTTGTGACCCACCAAGGGGATTGGATAGCTTGCTAATGCTGCAAATAATGTGCATGGCACCCTTATGGGGTTGGGGCCATGGAAATAAGGTGCATGGGACCATTACAAGGGGATTGGTCAGTTTTGCCTTCTCACTAGGCTTAAAATGAGCCCTCCCAAAGGTGGACAGGGGGTACCTCACTATCACCAAGAAGAAGGGCTGGAAGTGGAGTGTGTCTTTTGGACCCAGAGTCCCTACACTGAAAACCTCCTAGACCCAGGAGACAAAGATCTGTAACACCGGAGATAGTGTGAGATGTCAGGAAGTAGTGGCAGAAAACTGCAGCAATAGGACCAGGAGACCAATGTAAGATAGCATGTTGGGCTTCCCAGCCTATGGAGCAAGGTGGTTACAGATTGCTTGCTAGCCCATGGAGCCAGACAGCTGAGTGCCTTTGGGCAGCAGGCTTCCTGGTAAAGGGGTGTCTCTGGACACGTAATTGGGAAGCTAAACAGCTTTGTAACACTTGCCCAAGCAGGGCAGAGGCCAGCTTGAGGGGCCCAGGTTCCAAGGCAGAGGTCAGCATGAGGGCACAGTCAAGAAGCTGTATCCTGAACCGCTCCTGATCCTGAATTGTAACCTGTTACTTCCATAATAAACCCCATAACAGTGAGTATGGTCTGTGAGTTCTATGTGGCCATTGCAAGGAGTTATCGAACACAACAGAGAAGGAAAGAGTGCTGTGGAAGGGATGACTGGTGCCAGAATTGGTAAAAAGTTTGGAGATAGGTGGTGTGTCTGACCTCCACTTCATAGGAATCAGCCATGCACTGGTGATCTTGATTCTACCCCCTAGAGAAATTAGACAAAGAGATCAGACCATAATGCTGCCATCACTGCATTTTTACAGTTGACATCAGAGATGGAATCCGTTGCAATGGCTCCAGACTCATAGAAACATAGGACTTTGTAAGAGAAATAACAAAGCGGTGTGACAAGTGAAACCTTTTATTCTTAGATGGATGCTTTGGTTGTCGTTACCTGTAATGGTCGAAAGGAAAGTAAGAGATGTTATGTTGCAGCTGAAGGGATGTCAGTCTGGGTTCTGTAGAGAAGTAAAACCAGTAAAGTGTATAAATATATATATAGAGAGAGATTTATATCAAAGAAATGGCTCACGTGATTGTAGAGGCTGGAAAATCTCGAGTCTGGGTCAGGCTGGAGGCTTCCCCTGACTCACATAGCTGCAGGAGCTGGTGAACCCAAGATCGGCAGATCAGACGATAAGGCTCTGGCTTACAGGCTGCGGATACCAACAAATTCTAAGATCGACAGCAAGACAGAAGGTACGCTGCTAGCTCAAATCCCAAGAACTAGATGTCAGATGAACAGGAACCAGTTGCAGAATCCAGAGCGTGCAAAAGCCCACCAGTCTTGCCAGAAAGTCCACCTATATTGGGTACAGGCCACACCCCCAAGAGAACTCTCTTTCAGCTGATTGGCTACTCACATCAGATCCCCTCATGGAGGTGATCACATTACATCAGATCTCATTGTGGAGGTGATTATATGACTGCCAAACTATATCATAACTGCCAAACCTCTGAGAACCATGGCTCAGCCCAGTTAACACACAACATTAATTATCACAGACTAGAGAGCCACATCTGGAACGGCTTAGGGCAAAAGCCAGACCAGTTAAACAAGAGGATTGATAGGGGATCAGGGTCTTCTGGCTCTACCCAGCCAGAGGCCTAAGTCTATATATATATGAATGGGAAGATAGTCATGGTGTGAAGAAGATTAAACTGGAGTGTTTTAAAAGGGCTATGTGTTTGTTTAAATATATTATGAATGTTGAATGTTTCTCCTACCTAGTAATGTAACGCTGTAAAAATGACATGGGGGTGGCATCTGAACTTCTCTAACTTCACAAGAAGGAAGGAGAACCATTATCAACATCAACAGCCCAAGGCAGATTCCTATGAGGTGGAGGTCAGACATGCCTCCTCTCTCCAAACTTTTTACCAATTCTAGCACCAGCCGTCCCTCCCATGGGTCTCTCTACTTCCCTGTTTGGTTTGTTAATTTGTTTCAATGGCCACACAGAACTCACAGAAAATGCTTGTATTATGGAGCCTATTAGGGAAGTAACATGTTACAATTCAGGTTCAGGTATGCTCAGGATACAGTTCTTTGATCAGAACAGCCTCTTCTCAGCCTTGCTCACAGGAAAGCTTCTCCCTGGCTCTCAGCCTCTTGGCACCTCAGTCCTCTCAGGCCTCTTGAGCTGGCCTGGCATCTGCCCTGCTCGGCAAGTGTTACAAAGCTCTTTCAGCTCTGCCAGTAAGTATCCAGGAGGCATTCCACTCTGCCAGTAATCATTGACCCGAAGGTGCTCAGGTCTCTAGCTCTGTGGATTGGCAAGCCTAGCTCCACTGTCAAGTGCCCAGAGGCACCCACTCCACCAGTAAGCCTCTTGCCCAAAGGCACTCAAATATCACTCCTTGGTCAGCGAGCCTAGCTCTGCCAAGTGCCCAAAGCCACCCCACTGTGCCAGAAATGCTCCTGCCTAAAGGCACTCAACATTCTCGCTCCTTGGGCTGAGAAGCACCCCCTGCCGTGTCTTGCCAGTCTCCTGGTTTTGCTGCCTCTGTTGCTGCCTTTTCTCAGCTGCTGCTTCTCGCCGTCTTTCACCATCTCCAGTGTTACTGCTGTCTCTGTCTCCTGCATCTGGGAGGTTCTCAGTGCAAGGATCCTGGGTCCAAATGAGGTGATCCACTCCTGTCTCTGCTTCTTGGTGGTAGTGTGGTCCCCGTACACTCTGGGATTGGCACTCTTTTAAGCCTAGCGAGATGGCAAAATTGACCAATTGCCTTGTAAGGGTTACACGCACCATATTTGTATGGTCACACCCACTCAAGAGTCCATGCAACTTATTTGCATTATTAGCAGGCTGTTCAATCCCCTCGGTGGGCCACAAGCACTTTATTTGCATAGTCCTACCCAGTCATTTGGTGAGAGTTATAAAAACAGCATGGGGGAGTTGTCAGACCTCGTCTAACTTCACAAGGCGAAAGGTGAATCAAGATCAACAGCCAAAGGCTGATTCCTCTGAGGCAGAGGTTAGACAAGCCTCCTCTCTCTGCCATCTTTACCAACCATCCCTCCCATAGCACTCTCTGCTGGCCATTGCAATGGCCACACAGAACTGACAGACAATACTCACGATTATGAGGTTTATTAGGGAGGTAACAGGTTACAATTCAGGTTCAGGAATGTTCAGGATATAGCTCTTCCACCAGTACAGCCTCTGCCCAGCCGTGCTCACAGGCACATCTCTCCCTGGACCTCTACCTCTGCCCAAAGGCACTCAGTTTTCTCTCTCCGTGGGCCAGGAAGCCCACCATGCTGTCTCCTGCTGTTGGGTCTCTGCTGCCAGGTCTCATTGTCTTCAGTGTTATAGTTCTCTCTCTCTGTTTACTGGTTCCAGGAACTTCTCAGTGCAGGGATCCTGGGTTCAAAGGACATACTGGCTTCTGGCTGTTCTTCTTTGGAAGTGGTGGGACCCCCTTCTCTCTGCCTCTGGGGTGGCTCACTTCAAGCTGAGTGGGATGGCAAAAACTGAGCAATCCCTTTGATGGGCCACAATAACCATACCTGCACAGTCCCAACCAGTCACCTAGGTGGGAGTTAAAAGACCATGGCGAGAAAGGCCACACAAAAGTGATTTATCACACCACAGAGCTAAAAGGACTATGGGTAAAAAAATGTAGAAGGACTATATTAAGTAATTCACTGCACTGCAAAAACAGATCTACATGTTTGATGGAAATGAATATTGGGTAAAGATAACAGAGTGTGTAACTGCACCTTCAGCCAATACTTGATTGGACATGCTAAAAAGGGAGCTAGGATTTGCCCCCCACAAAACAAAACACAGGCTGTTGGTTTGAATGGAGTCACCCTGTGTATAGAGTATTGGGGACTTAAGTGGAAAACCTGAGCCCCACCCAGAATCTTCTCAGTCAGGAAACATGCATTTGAAAAGACATACACACCCACCCAGTACTGCTGAAAGAACAGGAGATTTGCATTTGAAGGAAGGGCCTGATTAAAAAAAAAGACTGCTTTGCTTTTTGAATTTCCAAGGAGAGATTTGCCTTCGGGTTCTTTGAGGTAGGAATGGTCATTGCCCATGACCCCTTCCAGGACTGGAAATTAAAGGCGTCTTAATTTTTTTTATTTTAGAGAGTAGGTTTTTTTTTGGTTAGAGAATAGATAGCCTGGTGTCCCTTGTTTAGGGTGACCACCTTGGGTCACAAGATGAGTGGAAGTGGCGGAGATACGTCAATGAAGAGATGGGCTGAGTTTGGACATGCTTCTTAGAAGTCCATTGGCCTAGGCCTGGGTGGCCAGGGATGTGAGAGAAACAATGGACTGCAGGTCTGAAGTGCAGGGAGGTGTGTGGACTCCTTAGCCTATGGCTGGTACCCATTGACCTAGATTGGATGGCTAGGGATGAGCTGACCTGGACTGAATGGCATAAGATTACCTGGCCCTGGGTAAAGTTGGAAAAGAGAGAGAGAGATGTTTGACACCGTGAGCTGGTATAAATTGCTGCAATTTGATGGCTTGCTCTGGACTGAACCTTGCTTATGGATGCAGATGCTCAAAGTTCCAACCAGAACAGAAGATTCCGAACAAGGAACATGTTTGTCTCCTCAGAGTACTGGTTTAATGGGAAGAAGTAATTTAAACATTGGCTGTCTAAATCAGGGGGAGATAAAGGCAAGAAGTGGCTGGCTTACATGCCTCCATGGATGTGCTTACATTCAGAATGAGGGGAACAAGGGAGGATCCCCACTGAATAATTTCCTCTTTTCCTGACGGGTCTGGGAAAAGGTGGTGGGGGAAGATGTCGATAGGATTATGTGATTTGGTTGTGAGTGTTGAGTGTTAACAGGGTTAATTGTGATTGTAAAGACAGTAATTGTAGAAGCAGGAACTGTGAAAGAGTGTACTAAGGGGGAGGCACTGCTGGACTGGAGTATAGGTGGCTGAACCTACAGCCCCTTAAAGACTTTGCTATGCTGATAACTCCTGAGGCTGAGAGCAAGAGAATAAACTTCTCTCAGTTAAATTTTACTAGAGGCCAGAAAGAGTGAAGCCAAGATGACTTTTGGGGAACCTGACCAGATCAAATGGATATCTGCATCAGAGCTGAATGTCTGGTACCTGAGTAAACTCACCCTGAGAAATCTTTGCCTTTCAGAAGGAATAATTGTTAATGACAGTTTTAGACTGGTAAAATGACTGACTGGGAGGGGGACATTAATCCTTCACGTATGAAAGAACAATGGTTAGAAAAGCTAGGTGGTGGCCTGCACTATGACGGAACACGTTTATATGGCCTTTCTAACCATGGTAATTAACTCCCACCAGATGAATGGGTTGCTGTTATTGTTTTTAGGTGCAGTCGAGTTGATTCCAACATACAGCAACCATATGTACGACAGAATGGAATGCTGCCCAGGCCTGCGCCATCCTCACAATTGTTGTTAAGCTTTAGCCCATTAGGGTTGCAGCCCCTGTGTCAATCCATCTTGTTGAGGGTCTTCCTCTTTTTCCCTTGCCCTCTTCTTTACCAAGCATGATCTCCAGAGATTGATGCCTCCTGACAACTCGACCAAAGTATGTGAGACAAAGTCTCACCATCCTTGCTTCCAAGCAGCATTCTGGTTGCACTTCCAAGACAGATGTGTTCGTTCTTTTGGCAGTCCATGGTATATTCAATATTCTTTTCCAACACCACAATTCAAAGGCATCAATTCTTCTTTAGTCTTCCTTATTCATGGTCCAGCTTTCACATGTATAGGAGGTGATTGAAAACACCATGGCTTGAGTCAGGAGAACCTTAGTCTTCAAGGTGATATCTTTGCTCTTCAATACTTTTAAGAGGTCTTTTGCAGCAGATTTGCCCAATGCAATGTGTCTTTTGATTTCTTGACTGCTGCTTCCATGAGTCTTGATTGTGGATGCATTAAAATGAAATCCTTGACAACTTCAATCTTTTCTCCAATTATCATGATGTTGCTTATTGGTTCCGTTGTGAGGATTTTTGTTTTCTTTATATTGAGGTATAATCCGTGGTGAAGGCTATAATCTTTGATACTCTTCAGTAAGTGCTTCAAGTCTTCTTCACTTTCAGCAAAAAAGGTTGTGTCATCTGCCTAAGGCAGGTTGTTAATGAGCCTTCCTCCAATTCTGGTGCCCTGTTCTTCATATAGTCCAGATTCTCGGATTATTTGTTCAGCATACAGATTGAATAGGTACGGTGAAAGAATACAACCCTGACATGCACCCTTCCTGACTTTAAGCCACACAGTATTCCCCTGGTCTGTTCAAATGAGTGCCCCTTGATCTATGTACAGTTTCCTCATGAGCACAGTTAAGTGTTCCAGGATTTCCATTCTTCCTAATGTTATCCATAATCTGTTATGATCCACACAGTCAAATGCCTTTGCATAGTCAATAAAGTATAGGTAAGCATCTTTCCAGTATTCTCTGATTTCAGCCAGGATCCATCTGATATCAGCAATGACATCCCTGATCCCATGTCGTCTTCTGAATCCAGCCTGAATTTCTGGCAGTTCCCTGTTGATATACTGCTGCACCTGCTTTTGAATGATCTTCAGCAAAATTTTACTCTTGTGTGATATTAATGGTATTGTTCAATAATTTCCACATTCAGCTGGATCACTTTTCTTGGGAATAGGCATAAATATGGATCTCTTCTAGTCAGTTGGTCAGGTAGTTGTCTTCCAAATTTCTTGGCATAGATGAGTGAGCACTTCCAGTGCTGCATCCATTTGTTGAAACATCTCAGTTGGTGTTTTGTCAGTTCCTGGAGCCTTGCTTTTCACCAGTGCCTTCAGTGCAACTTGGACTTCTTCTTTCGGTATCATTGGTTCCTGATCATATATTACCTCCTGAAATGGTTGAACGTCGACCAATTCCTTTTGGTGTAGTGACTGTGTATTCCTTCTATCTTCTTTTGGTGCTTCCTGCATTGCTTAATATTTTTCCCATAAATCCTTCAATATTGCAACTTGAGGTTTGAATTTTTTCTTCAGTTCTTTCAACTTGAGAAATGCCAAGCATGTTCTTCCGTTTTAATTTTCAACCTCCAGATCTTTGCACATGTCATTATAATACTTTACTTTGCCTTCTCAAGCTGCCCTTTGAAATCTTCTGTTCAGCTCTTTGACTTCATCATTTCTTCCTTTTGCTTTTTGACTCGACGGCACTGGCTTGGGTTTTAGTCAACGTTGAAGAACAAGTTTCAGAGTCTCTTCTGACATCCATTTTGGTCTTTTCCTTCTTTCCTGTCTTTTTAATGACCTTTTGCTTTCTTCATGGATGATGTCATTGATATCATTCCACAACTTCTCTGGTCTTCAGACATTACTGTTCAACACGTCAAATCTATTCTTAAGATGGCCTCTAAATTCAGGTGGGATATACTCAAACTTGTACTTTGGCTCTCACGAAGTTGTTCTAATTTTCTTCAGTTTCATCTTGAACTTGTATATGAGCAATTTATGATCTGTTATGCAGTTGGCCACTGGCCTTGTTCTGACTAATGATATGGAGCCTTTCCATTGTCTCTTTCCACAGATGTAGTCAATTTGATCCCTGTGTATTCCATCTGGTGAGGTTCACGTGTATTGTTGCCATTTATGTTGGTGAAAAAAGATATTTGCAATGCAGAATTCTCTGGTCTTGCAAAATTCTAGCATGCGATTTCCAGCATCATTTCTGTCACCAAGGCCATGTTTTCCAACAACCGATCTTTCTTTGTTTCCAACTTTTGCATTCCAATCACCAATAATTATCAATACATCCTGATTGCATGTTCGATCAATTTCAGACTGCAGAAGTTGGTAAAAACTTCAATTTCTTCATCTTTGGTCTTAGCAGTTAGTGTGTAAATTTGAATAATAGTCGTATTTACGGGTCTTCCTTGTAGGTGTATGGATGTTATCCTATCACTGATAGCGTTGTACTTCAGGACAGATATTGAAATGTTCTTTTTGACAATGAAAGCAACGCCATTCCTCTTCAAGTTGTCATTCCCAGCATAGTAGACCACATGGTTGTTTGATTCAAAGTGGCCAATACCAGTTCATTTCACCTCACTAATGCCTACGATATTGATGTTTATGTGTTCCATTTCATTTTTGACTATTTCCAATTTACCTAGATTCATACTTGGGTCATGCAATGATGTGCTTGGGTTGGACCATGCAAATGAGGTGCTTGTGGCCCACCAAGGGGATTAAATAGCTTGGTAATAATGTAAATTAGATGCATGGCATTCTTGTAGAGGTGGGACCATGGAAATAAGTGTATGGAACGATAACAAGAGGATTGGTCAGTTTTGCCACCCTGCTAGGCTTAAAGTGAGACGTCTTAGAGGTGGACTGGGGGACATCACTACCAGAGAAGAAGTGGGAGTGGAGTGCATCCTTTGTGCTTGAGGTCCCTGTGCTGAGAACCTATTATGGATTGAATTGTGCCCCCCAAAAATGTGTATCAATTTAGCTAGGCCGTGATTTCCAGTATTGTGTGATTGTCTACCATTTTCTCATCTGATGATATTTTCTTATGTATTGTAAATTGTACCTCTACGATGTTAATGAGGCAAGACTAGAGGAAGTTATGTTAATGAGTCAGGACCAAATCTACAAGATTAGATTGTATCTTAAGCCAATCTCTTTTGAGATGTAAAAGAGAGAAGGGAGCAGAGAGAAGGGGGGACCGCCTACCATCAAGAAAGCAGAGCTGGGAATGAATGGTGTCCTTTAGACTTGGGGTCCCTGCACTGACATGTTCCTAGACCAGGGAAAGATTGGTGACAAGGACCTTTCTCCAGAATCGACACAAAGAGAAAGCCTTCCCCTGGAGCTGGCCCCCTGAATTCAGATTTCTAGCCTCCTAGACTGTGAGGAAACCCTGGTGGCGTAGTGGTTAAGTGCTACGGCTGCTAGCCAAGAGGCTGGCAGTGCGAATCTGCCAGGCGCTCCTTGGAAACTCTATCGGGCAGTACTACTCTGTCCTGTAGGGTTGCTATGAGTCGGAATCGACTCGATGGCAGTGGTTTTGTTTTGGTTTTAGACTGAGAGAATTAATTTCTGTTTGCTGAAGCCATTTACTGGTGGTTTTCTGTTATAATAGCACTGGATAAGTAAGACAACCTCCTAGACCCAGGAGACAGACAGGCAGAGCTGTAATACTGGAGATGGTGAGGGACGTTGGGAAGCAGTTGTAGAAAACCAGAGGCTGTAGAACCAGATCAGCAGAAGAAGGTGTGGTGGGCTTCCCCGCCCATGGAGCAAGGTGCTTACAGTAGGCTCGCCAATCCGTGGAGAAAAAGAAATCCGAGCCTTCCTGCAGGAGGCTTTCTGGCAGAGTAGGGTGCCTCTGGGAACTTATCAGTGGAGCTACAGAGCTTTGTAACACTTGTCCAAGCAGAACAGGGGCCAGGCCAAATGGCTGAAGGGCTGAGAGGCCTAGGGCCAGAGAGAGGCGTGCCTGTGGGCACAGCTGAGAGGAGGCTGTGCTGATCAAAAAACTTTGTCCTGAGCTTTCCTGAGCCTGAAAAGTAACCTGGTACTTCCCTAACAAACCCCACAATTGTGAGAATGGCCTGAGAGTTCTGTGTGGCCATTGCAATGAATTATCTAACCCAGCAGAAAAATAGAGAGTGCCACGGAAGAGATGACTGGTGTCAGAATTGGCAAAAACGTTGGGGAGAGGAGGTGTGCCTGACTTCCGCCTCATAGGAGTCACCCTTGGGCTGTTGATCTTGATTCTCCTTCCCCCTTGTGAAGTTAGAGGCAGTCAGACACCCCACACCACCACTTTTACAGCATGAATGTTCTTTGATCTATAAAGAATGCTAGGGAAGATACTGGCCCGGCACTTTGTTCCAACACTGAACACTGCATACGAGTAAACAGCCTCTGCTGCCAGACCTGCTATGGACACATCCTATACCTGGTGTCTTAGTCATCCAGTGCTGCTATAACAGAAATATCACAAGTGAATGGCTTTAACAAAGAGAAATTTATTCTCTCACAGTCTAATAGGCTACAAGTCCAAATTCAGGGCATCAGCTCCAGGGGAAGGCCTTCTCTCTCTGGAGCAAGGTCCTTGTCATCAATCTTCCCCTGGTTGAGTTGCTGCTCAGGTGCAGGAGCTCAAGGTCTGAAGGATGTGCTCTGCTCCCAGTGTTGCTTCCTTGATGGCATGAGGTCCCTCTGTCTCTGTGCTCTCTTCTGTCTTTTATATCTCAAAAGAGATTGACTTAAAACACTATCTAATCTCATAGATCTCATCAATATAACTGCCGCTGCTAATCCATTTCATTAACATTATAGTTAATAGGATTTACAACACAAAAGGAAATCACATCAGATGACAAAATGGTAGGTAATCAAACAGTATTGGGAATCATGACCTAGCCAAGTTGAGAGATATTTTTTTGGGATACAATTCAATCCAATGCACCTGGTGTTTCAAAAGAAGAGAGAAAATGCTGTTAAGCGTTTTTCACCCAGAGTTTTAGCTGCTGTCCTCTATTGTAGGTTCAAACTAAGAGGTTCCTGTGGTACTTTGGAGTCCTTGGGTGGTGCACAATGTTGCTAAAAAAGATTGGAAGTTTGAGTGAGATAAAAGAGACCTTAGAAAAAAATGCTTGGTGACCTACTTCCAAAAGTTCACAACATGGAAAACCTTATGGAGCAGTTCTACTCTGCTGGATTTTGGGTAGAAAAACTTCTCAGAGAAGCAAAGAATCCAGTGAGACACAAATACCTTGCTCCAGTCTCTCATGTGTCAGACCTCAGCATTTCTTGCTCCCTCCATGTGGACCCTGTCTGCCTCAGGGATCATCAAAAGAAAAGGCTCTACCAAACACTCGATTAGTCTCTTAGGATATGCTACTAAAAACTTTTAATTGTTTTTGGTAATTAGCAACTGGAAATAAGTTTTTCAGGAATAGTCTCTGGTCACCAAGCCTGTAATCCCATTGCTGCCACAGGTGAAACGATAATTGCAGTTCTGTGGGGGCGGGAGGTGAGGTCACAGAATCACTAACCCATATCTCAGGGTCTGGCTGCCTCTCTCCCACACATGTACTATCTCCTGTGACCGTCACACCGAGCCCATTGTCCATCGGTGGGAAGGAGTCAGTGAGTATTTTCTGTTTCAATCTGGGAGACAGAGACTGTGAAGGAAGGAAGGAGTATCAGGAGCTTGGATAAGTGACCATGTCAGAAAAAGGCATTCTTCTGGATTTGGATCTGGTCCAGTGTCAAAGCCACACAGGAAGGGGGAATATTTCATGAGGCATAAGCTGAGCTGGCAAAGAGAGATGGGGGTCCTAGATCCTGCAGTACGTCCCCATGGCTCCTAACATGCTTTGATGGAATCCTCACTGACAGTGATTGCTGGATTTAATCCAAGTGAAAAGGAAACCTGATTTTTAAGTGATTAATGACTGTAGTTCTAAAATTAATCTGCTATTCAGGCTACCTTATGAGCATCATAGACTAAACTTGCAGGATTTCTAGAGGTGTGCTTGTAATATCTTCATACTTGCAATAAAGAATGGAATAAAACTGCAGGAATCATCAATTCCTGTTCAGCAACTGTACCTGAATGGCAGTTCCTGGGTTAACGGTGTTTTCTCAAACTCTGAAGGTATGAAGGGCTTAATGGAGACAGTAATTGTGTCTTTGATGGAAATATTCATGGTGTGTTGGTTATGGTGAGATTGTTTTCCTTCTTGGAGCCCTGGTGGTGAAGTGGTTAAGAATTCAGTTGCTGACCCAATGGTCAGCAGTTTGTATCTACCAGTCACTTCTTGAAAACCCTATGGGGCAGTTCTTCTCTGTCCTATAGAGTCGCTATGAGTTGGAATCGACTCGAAGGCAATGGGTCAACGGTTTTCCTTCTTAAAGGGAGGAAAGCAGCATTTAAGGAAAGGTAACTGTAACTACAAGCTTCAGACTGTAGTTGTCAGGC
Organism: Elephas maximus indicus; assembly: GCF_024166365.1. Lineage (NCBI taxonomy): Eukaryota > Metazoa > Chordata > Mammalia > Proboscidea > Elephantidae > Elephas > Elephas maximus. The sequence continues at coordinate 94,886,210 of NC_064829.1, read as the reverse complement.
ATAAATGTTTCTTGTGATATTTCCCCTGATTTAAAGTACATAGTCTGATATCAGTTCAAACATCTACTATGTTAGTTTAAATAATACACAAAATTTCTTCCTTTAAGATTTAATTTTGCATAGGTCTCTGATATTTTAATATCTCTCACAAATGCTGACTCATTTCTAACACTTTTACTTAACACAGCTATTAATAAATAGGCAAGTTTTTTATAATCTTAAATTAGTAGTAATTTGTTTTCTATGCTACACTATTTTGTCATGTATTTGTTTCATGTCCTATAGTTTAGGGCAGGTTATGAGTTTACTCAGTAATTTCTGAGATAGATGACAATGCCCTTCTGTTCCTGGCATAAAGGCAAATGAATCTTTTTGTGTCTTTCTTAACATCTAGCCATTCTTGTGTTCTTTAATGAAACTTCTCATGGGGCAAGTTTGTCATGATATAATCAGTGTATCTATATTTCATGAAGAGATCTAAAGCTTAATTCATAATTAATATTGACCCATAGAATAAATTATTATATGCAAATAGAAACTTTTTGCAACCAAAATTATAAAAAAAATCCCACCAATCTAAAATGAAGTGCAAGAAGTAAAAACAAAACTAAATTTAGATCTGCTGCATCTGAAGAACACATTAATACAGTATTTTAATATCGCATGGTGGTTAAATGCATTATTTTCATCACCAGCCCAGCCACCTTGGTGTCTCTAAAAAAAAAAAACTTGCCTTTATTTAAGTGTATGAATTCAGACAAAGAAACTTAACCTCTCTGTGCCTAAGTTCCCCTCATCTTTATAAAATGAAGTTGTAGTATTTTCTGCCTCATAAATTTGTGAAGAATGAAGTTACCACATGCATATCCTTCATTGCAGCGATTCCTATATTGTAAGGGACCTTTATCGGTTATACATTCAACTCTGAAGCCTCTTAATGGAAGAAGCACTTTAAGGGATTATTTCTAAGTGGGAATTATTGCTAAGTGGAGAATATTGGGTTCCAGCAGTTATAATACATGCGGCCCACACCTCGTAGAACCATCAGAATGGATGTCAGGGAACTGGCAATAGGAACTGCCTACTTATCCCAGACTGTAGTTGGGATCCTGGGGAATTTCTCTCTTCTATACCGTTATACCATCCTTTACTTCACTGGGTGCAGGTTACGGCCCACAGATTTGATTCTCACGCACCTATTTGTAGCCAATTCCATGGTCCTTTTCTCTAGAGGAATCCCCCAGACAATGGTATCTTTTGGGTGGAAAGGTTTTTTCAATGATTTTGCATGCAAGCTTTTTGCCTATACTTCCAAAGTGGGCCGGGGTATGTCCCTTGCCAGCACCTGTCTTTTGAGTTTCTTCCAGGCCATCACCATCAGCCCCAGGAACTCCAGATGGGCAGAGCTTAAGGGAAAAACTCCCAAGTACGTTGGCCCCTCTATTTTCATGTGCTGGATGACACAAATGCTGATAAATATCATTTTTCCTATGTTTGTGATTAGCAAACAGACCAACACAAATATCACATCCAGAAAAGATTTGGGATACTGTTCTTCTGTTCGTCACGACAAAACCAGAGACTCCTTGTATGCAGCATTGTTATTTGTCCCCGATGTTGTGTGTTTGGGGCTCATGATCTGGGCCAGTGCCTCCATGGTCTTCATCCTGTACAGACACAGGAAGCAGGTCCAACACATTCATAGGAACAACGTCTCCTCCAGCTCCTCTCCTGAGTCCAGAGCTACCAAAACTATCCTTCTCCTGGTGAGCACCTTTGTGTATTTTTACACCTTCTCCGCCATCTTTCACTGTTATATGGCTCTTGCTGATAAGCCCAGTTGGTGGCTGGAGAATGCCTCCCCGCTAATCCATGCATGTTTCCCAACAGTCAGCCCCTTTGTTCTCATGAGCCATGTCTCCAGTGTCTGCAGGCTGTGTTTTGCTTGGATAAGATAGACAAAATCCCCTCACCTTTGGGAGACATGTAAACGGTATGTATTTGGGCAATGTTGAGTTGTTCCCTCGCTCATCCCCCATGCATCATGTGATGCACAATCCTGAAAGGGTTGCATTGCAAGAACTGAGCTTCTGCTCCCAAGGAAACAATCAAATGTAATAGCGTTGGTAAAGGAAATGTCAGGTAATGATGTGTTTGTAATTTAACAGTTTGTGCCAGTCAGGTACTCGGAAAGAAAAGGTAGTTTACTGCAAATAGCAAAATCACTTCCGTGACTTTAAAGAGTGTCTGCTCATTTTCTCATACAGGGTTTTGAACTAAAAGGGGCTTAATAGACCGAGTACCATCCCAATATTTAATAGTCAAGTATTTTCTCCCCCACCTCACATTTCTGCCTCCTCCTTCTAAAAACAAATGATTAGGTTTGAATATATTTAATTCACTAAATGTTCAAATTTTAAAGAAAATATTACAGAATCCCTCATTTTGATTGGCTGAAACTGGCAATGGGTTCTAGAGGTTATCTTTTATGGGTAAAGTTAACCATTCACAGCCCTTGTGTTAGAATTTTTATTTTAATAAGCTTGGGTAATCATGTTCCTTAAAAGAATGGTAGTAACAAATATCAGGATTCCCTGTTTTATGGGAAATACTACAGAAAATATTCAACATAGGGATATTCATTGCATAAAAACTGTTAAATGGTGAAAGAAAGTACATATTCATAGAAACAGTCTGTGAATTGTCTGAAAGTTGTCTGTATGGGCTTTCTATTACTGAGAATATTACACCAAATGATTTTGTGTATTTGAGAATAACTTATGTAAGAATAACAATTGAAATACAAAATGCAACATCATAGAGAGAATGAAATTAATCAAGATTTATTTTAATTTGGACAAGTGTCAAATGTACAGAGAAGTGTAAAGTTGGAACATGGCAAAAGCAAGAGTCTGACCCACAAAAGGTACATTCTGTAACAACAAGAGGCCGAATTTAAGGAGTAATCCCTGGGAAGATTCTGCCACAAAATCCACATCTGTGTCCTTCTGCATTCAATATGGGAAGGTTTAAAATACTTAGTTTATGATTTTTAGAGACACATAGGTACTGTTGCCAGGATATCTTCTGGCTACACAACTATTTGAGCAAATGTTATCTACTGCACACTTTTGGGGTGCTCAATTGACTTAGTAATTGGGGGGCCGCATTGCCTTTGGGAAAGAAAATGGAGATGCTGAATGAAGTCAAGTTTTTGTGTGAATCTGAGGTGGGCTCTCTACATGGAAAGTATTTAGTTTCTCTGGGATTGAGGTCTTAGTAACTAGCACGTAGTCACGAGGTTCCTGTATTTTCCATGTGACAACATTTGAGGATGGAGACTGTGGGGATTGAGTGAAGAAAAATTGTCCCTACCCTTATGTCCTAGAAAGGAAGACCAACAATAGCAAAGAAATATACAAAATGTATAAGGTGATAAGTGATAAAGGAGTATTTAAAGAGGAGTTGGCACTTAAACTAGATTTTCAAGAATAAGTAGTTCCTCAAATGTAGATCGTTAAAGTGACATCCTTTCAGAGTTTGTGTCCTGTCATGCTCCACCTCACCATTTAGGAGTACATGAAATCAGATACTCTCACAAGACCACCTGTCTGAAGGCAAAAGGTACCATACTGAGCAGGGTCTCTTAGAGTCTCTGAGTCAAGGTTTCTCTGACAAGTATAACAAGAAGGATAATTTTTGCTTTAATTGTCCAGACATACCCACCTACCTGTCATTTTGTTGCACTGTGGTGGCTTGTAAGTCTCTGTGATGCAGGAAGCTATGCCATCAGTGTTTCAAACACCAGGAAGGTCACTGAGGAAGGACAGGTTTCAATGGAGTTTCCAGACTAAAAGAGACTGGGAAGAAAGTGCTGGCAATCTGCTTCCAAAAATTAGCCAATAAAAACCCTGTGGATAACAATAGAACATTGTACCACTTGTTTGCTTTGGAAGTGTCATCAGGAGAGATTAATCCACAGAGGAATACATCATTTTTGGTGAAGCAAAGGGCCACCAAGGAAAAGGGAGACCCTCAATGGGATGAATTAACAGAATAGTCGCAGCAATGGGTGCAAATATGCCAACAACTATGGGTATGGTCATTTCTTTCTTTTCCATCTTTTTAATGACCTCTTGCTTTCGTCACGTATGATCTCCTTCATGTCATTCCACAGCTCATCTGGTCTTTGATCACTCGTGCTCAACGCATCACATCTATTCTTGGGATTATCTCTAAATTGAGGTGGGAAATACTCAAGGTCGTACTTTGGCTCTCCTTGACTTGTTCTCATTTTCTTCAGCTTCAACTTGAACTTTCATATGAGCAATTGATGGTCTGTTCCATATTTGGCACCTGGCCTTGTTCTGACTGATGATATCGAGCTTTTTCCATCGCCTCTTCCCACAGATGTAGTCTATTTGATTCCTGTGTGTTCCATCTGGCAAGGTCCACGTGTATAGTCGCCCGTTATGTTGCTTAAAAAAGGTATTTGCAATGAAGAAGTCGTTGGTTTGCAAAATTCTATCATCCAAGCTCTGGCTTGGTTTCTATCACCAAGGCCATATTTTCCAACTACTGATCTTTCTTCTTTGTTTTCAACTTTTGCATTCCAAACACCAGTAATGATCAATGCATCCAGATTGCATGTTTGGTCAATTTCAGACTGAAGAAATTGGTAATAATGTTCAATTTCTTCATCTTTGGCCTTAGTGGTTGGTGCATACTTTGAATAATAGTCATATTAACTGGTCTTCCTTGTTGGCTTATGAATATTATCCTATCACTGACAGCACTGTACTTCAGAACAGGTCTTGAAATGTTCTTTTTGATGATGAATACAACACCATTGCTCTTCAAGATGTCATTCAAGGCATAGTAGACCATATGATTGTTTGATTCAAAATGGCCAATACCAGTGCATTTCAGCTCAGTAATGCCTAGGATATCGATGTTCATGGGTTCCATTTCATTTTTGAGGATTTCTGATTTTCATGGATTCACGCCTTGTACATTCCATGTTCTGATCATTAATGGATGTTTGCAGCTCTTTCTTCTCATTTTGAATCATGACATGTCGGCAAATAAAGGTCCCAAAAGCTTGACTCTATCCACGTCATTAGGGTTGACTTTACTCTGAGGCAGCTCTTCCCCAGTCATATTTTCTGTTCCTTCCAACGTGAAGAGCTCATCTTCCAGCACTATATCAAATAATGCTTTCAACTAAAAGGAGCTTAATAGACCAAGCACCATCCCAATATTTAATAGCCAAATGTTATCTCTCCGTGCTCCAACTCACAGCCTGTTAAATTCTCTCGCCTTCATCTACAATGAAACACTAATGATTAGATTTGTGTATATTTAATTCATTAAATTCACAAATTTTAAAGAAAATGTACAGAATCCTTCATTTTCATTGGCTGAAACTGGCAACAGATTTTAGAGGTTATCTATTAGGGGTAAAGTTAACACTTCACAGCGTTTGTATTAGAATTTTTATTTTAATGAATTAGCAAGCATGTTTTCTTAAGTAACGGTTGCAATGAAAGTCAGGATTCCCTACTTTATGGAAATATTACAGAAAATATTCAACATAAATAGGATTGCATATTTATGGAAAATACCACAGAAAATATTCAATATAGGAATATTCACTGCATATAAAGCTGTTTAATGGTGGAAGAAATTAAATATTCATAGAAACAGAATATGAATAGTCTCACAGGTGTGTGTGTGTAGGGTTTATACTACTGAGAATATTACACCAAATGATTTTGTGTACTCCAGAATTGCTTATTTAAAGTAAGAATTGGAATATAGAATGCAATGTCATAGAGACAGGAAATCCATCAGGATTTATTTTTACAAGTTTCAAATGTACAGTGAAGTGCAAATTTGGAACATAGCAAAAGCTAGAGTCTTACCTACATAAGATATATTCTGTAATAACAAGAGGCCAAATTTAAGGAGTAAACCTCAGGAAGACCCTGCCACAAAAACCACATCTGTGTCCTCCTGATTTCAATATGGGAGGATCTAAATATACTTAGTTCATGATATTTAGAAACACATAGGTCCTACTGCCAGGATATCTTCTGGTTCCACAACTATTTGAGCAAATGTAATCTAGTGCAGACTTTTGGGATGCTCAATTGGCTTAATAATAATTGGGGGCAGCATTGACATTGGGAAAGAAAATAGAGGCCCTGAATGAAGTCAAGCTTTTGTGTCAGTCTGATGTGGGCTTTCTTCTGTATGTGAAAAGTGTTTAGTTACTCTGGGATTGAAGGTCTCAGTAACTAATACGTAGTCATGAGGTGCCTGTGTTTTCCACATGACAACATTTGAGGATGGAGACTCTGGGGATTGAGTGAAGAAAACTGTCCTTACCCTTTATATCCTAGAAAGGAAGGCTAAAAATAAACAAAGAAATATATAAAATGTATAAGGTGATAAGTGACAAAGGAGTATTTAAAGAGGAGTTGGCACTTGAGCTAGATTTTTAAGAATAAGTAGTTCCTCAAATGTAGATCATTAAAGTGACACCCTTTCAGAGTTTGTGTCCTGTCATGGCAAACCTCACCATTTAGGAGTGCATGGAATCAGATACTCCTGCAAGACCACCCATCTGAAGGCAAAAGGCACCATGCTGAGCAAGGTCTCTTAGAGTCTGTGAGTCAAGGTTTTGCAGACAAGTGTAACAAGAAGGATAAGTTCATCTTTGATTGCCAAGACATACTACCACCTATCTGTCATTTTGTTGCACCATGGTGGCTTGTATGTTTCTGTGATGTAGGAAGCTATGCCATTAGGATTTCAAACACTGGGAAGGTCACCCAAGGTGGACAGGTTTCAGTGAAGGTTCTCGACTAAAATAGACTAGGAAGAAAGTCCTGGCAGTCTACTTCCAGATATTAGCCAATGAAAACCCTATGGATCCCAAGAGAATATTATACCACTTGTTTGCTTTGGACACGTCATCAGGAGAGATTAATCCATAGAGGAAGATGTTATGTTTGGTGAAGCAAATGGCCAACAAGGAAAAGGAAGACCCTCAATGGGATGGATTGACAGAACAGTCACAGCAATGAGCTCAAACATGTCAGCAATTTTGGGGATGGCACAGGACAGAGCAACTGTTTCACTCTGTTGTGCATAAGGTCTCCATGAGTCGGAGTCAGCTCCATGGCAGCTAACAACCGCAATGACGTATTAGATGTGAATAGAGTGTGAATCAAACTCACTTGATTCCTGTGCAAATGGAGCCTAGGCTGGGAGGAAGACACAGACCAAACAGACAGTAAGTAATAGGAGAGTTTAAGTACCTCAGAGAGGAAGTACTGGGCCGTATAGGACCCCTGAAGAGGCATCTACTCTCACGTAAGTATGCCTCTTGTTCAAGTTAAGATGTTTTTGTATATATTAATGTTTAACCACTGCTTGACCAGGGCTTCATATTAATGCTAGGTATTAAAAAAAAAAAAAAAAAAGCCATACCCATTATGCTACCAAGTATCCTAACATGAAGTATAGTCAAAGAAAAATTGAAAGGCTGTTTGTCTTAAGAGTGTCTTGATCAGACATATACGTGCTTGTAAGTATGACTGACAATATAACATTTTTATGTTACACAGACCCATTTTGTAAATTCAGATAGTCTAGGTATTGCCATGAATACCAGCATATATTATTTTAATAATAATAATCAGCATTTTGTCTATGTTATTTGCTCATCACTGATAATAGCAGACTGTACCAATTGTGATGTTACCAGCAATTAATCATTGATAACAATTGCTGATGGCTCCAATTGTTATTAACCAGCATTAGATTATAGACAAATCCTGCCAGCTACACCAATTGTTCTGACAGATTTCATCTTAGAAAGTTAATAGAGAGATACTCAGGTTTGATATGCATAAACTCCTTCAGTTTATTGCAAGGGAGTTCATAAAGTTTATGTTCTACGTTGCAGTTTGGTGATTAGATTCTGGGGTCTTAAAAGCGTGTGAGTAGCCTTCTAAGATACAACTATTTGTCTCTAATTGTTCAGAGCTGTGGTGGTTCATGTTGTGTATCAACTTGTTTGGGACATGATTCTCAGTGGTTAGGCAGGTATGGTGTAGTTTGGCAGCTATGTAATGATGTAATGACCTCCATAATGAGACCTGATATAATGTAATCACCTACGTGATGAGATCGTTTATAAGCAGCTGATCAGTTCAAAGGGAGTTTCCTTGGGGGTTTAGCCTACATCCAATATTTGTAGACTTTCTGGTAAACCTCACTGGCTTTTGCTCACTCTGGATCCTGCATCCGACCTCTTGTTCTTGGAACTTGCGCTAGCAGCTTGCCTGCCTGTCTTGGGATTCATCAGCCTCCGCAGCTTGTGAGCCAGTTTCTGCCATCTCACCTACCGATCCTGAGATTTATCAGCCTCCAAAGCAAGTGAGCCGGAACCTGCCATCTTCCCTTCCGATCTTAGGTTTGGCAGCCCCTGTAGCTGTGTGAGTCAGGGGAATCCTCCAGGCCGACCCATGGACTTGGAACTTTCCAACCTCTGCAACAGCATGAGCCATTTATTTGATATAAATCTCTCATTCTGTGTTTCTGTCTCTCTCTGTATATATACACACATCAGTGGTTTTGCTTCTGTAGAGAACCCAGCGTAAGACAGGACTAAACAAGAGAGAAAGAAACGAAAGACTCAAAGTGACTAAGCTACAGAACAAATAGACTACAAGAACCATGGTCTCATCTCCCTGAGATCAAAAGAACTAGATGGTGCTTGGTTTTCACCACCAAATGTTCTGACCGGGACCACAATAGGTGGATCCTGATAGATTGGGAGAAAAATGTGCAACCGAACTGAAATTACTAAAAAGTCCTGACTTTCTGGACATGCTTAGACTGGAGGGCTCCCTGATAGTATTGTCCTGAGATACTCTTAAAATCTTGAACTGCAATTAGCCCCTGAGCTCACATTTTACCTGAATAACAAATGGGCTCACAAAATAAAGAATATCACCTGTGAGTACTGTGCTCCTTTAAAAATGCATCTATATGAGAACCAATGGTCAATAATTACTTTGAAACACAGATGAGAACATAAGAGGTCAGGGAAACTAGATTAATGGCAATGGAACAAGAAGAATAGAAATATTGAAAATATGAATGTAAACCAATGTCACTGAACAATTTGTGTAGAAGTTATTGAGTGGGAACCTAAACAGCCGTGTAAAACTTCACCAAAACATAGAAAATATTATTTCAAAAAGTGTAGATAGGTCTACAGATCAGTTACCACTGGTTGCCCCTTGTGATCATTTCTTATAAGGAAGAAGCAAGGAGAAATAAATATCCTTAAAATTTTAAGTGTCTTGAGCAGGCTGTCTCATTAGGGGGAGAGTAATTGGGAGTATGTAGCAAGGTGTGTATACGTTTTTGTGTGACAGACTGACTTGATTTGTAAACTTTCACTTAAAGCACAATAAAAATTATTAAAAAAATATTAAAAAAAATTTCAAGTGTCTTGTTATGTTTTATTATCATATAATAAAGCACATGTTATATTTTAAATATACCACAATAAAGAAAGGTACAGTATTTTCTTCGTGTCAGTCTTGAAACTTAAATGTTCTTTGAGGCATAAAAGGTCACCAATACCAAAGCAATGCTGGGGAAGGTGCTGGACTGGCACCTCTTTCTGATACTGAACACTGGATGCCAGTAAATAGCCTCTCCTGCCAGATGCACTATGGTCGCATCTTACACCTGGTATTCTGGTTTCCTAACATGCTGTAATGGAAATACCACAATGGAGCAGTTTTTAAAAACAAATTCATTTTCTAAAAGTTCAGGAGTCTAGATGATCAAATTCAGGGCACTGGCTCCAGGGAAAGGCTGTCTCTATATCGGCCGTGAGGAAGCTAATTGTGTCTCTTTCAGCTTCTGTTCCTTGATTCATTGACAATTGTGTTGCAGTGGGTTTCTCTTTATACATGGCCTTTCGGACGCTGGGCTTGTCATTCTGTCAAAATGATTGGCTAGGTCATAGTCTTGCAAAGAATTCATCAATCTACTATGCAAGTTGGGTGTGTAAAACCACCCAATAGGGTTAAGTAACCTTTCAGGATTGGTTGATTACTATGGAAATGAAGTGACTGTGCACTACCAAGGGTCACTTAGTGGTTGAATGAATACTTTCTTTTTTAAAGATCAGCATAAAAAGTTTCTATGAGGCAGAGGTTAAAGATGTCCTAAATGTCCAACTTTCCAAAGTGCTGTGCCATTCCACCATCTCTAAAATCATCTACGCTTCTTCCTCTCAGTACCTGTCCCTTCCCTCTTTGAGTTCGGTAACTGGCTGCAATGTCTCACAGAACTCATGAGCTGTACTTACAGTTCAGTGGTTTATTAGGGAATATCTTGGTTATCTAGTACTGCTCTAACAGAAATACCAAATGTCGGTGGCTTTAACGAAGAGAAAATTATTCTCTGAGAGTCTAGGAGGCTAGGAGTCCAATTTCAGTGTGCCAGCTCCAAGGGGAAGGCTTTCTCTGTCAGCTCTGGAGGAAGTTCTCATCAATCTTCCCCTGTGGAAGAGTTTTTCAGTGCAGGCACCCCAGGTCCAAAGGAGATGCTATTCTCCTGGCTTTTGTTTCTTGGTGGTACTAGGTCCCCCGTCTGTCTGTTCAATTCTGTCTTTTCTGTCTCAAAGAGATTGGCTTAAAACACAACCTAATCTTGTAGATTGGGTCCTGCCTCATTGATACAACTGCTCCTAATCCCACCACGTTAACATCATAGAGATAGGATTTACAACACATAGGAAAATCATATCAGATGACAAAATGGTGGACAATCACACAATACTGAGAATCATGGCCTACCCATGGTGGCAGACATTTTGGGGGGACACAATTCTATCCATGAAATGAGTTACTACTCGGCATTGGGGTCAAATCTGATGTAACAGGAACAGCAAGGACACAGTTCCTTGATCAGGACAGCTTCTTCTCACCCTTACCTGCAGGCTTTTCTGGGACCTTGCTGAAGCTGGGCCCTGCTGGAGGACTACAGCCAAGAATACCTATCTGGGGCCTTCTTGGTCCAGTGTTAAAACTCTTAGCTCTGTTGGCCAGCAAGCTCCCCGGTAGCCATCTCACACCAGTCTCCGTGTTCCTGCTGTATCCTGCTGCTACTGCGCTTGCTACTAGAGTCCACCATCTCTCCTGTCTTCTGTGTTATAGTTCTTGTCTCTCTCTCTTTGCATGTCTCCCTTTAAGCCTAATGGAATGGCAAAACTGACCAATCCCCTTGTTAGTGTTCCATACACATTATTAGCATGATCACACCCCCACAAGGGTGTCGTGAACATTATTTATATTATTGGAAACTATCCAATCCCATACATGGGCCACAAGCACCTTGGCTGCATAATCCCACCCAACCATGCGGTGGGAGTTAAAAAGACCATGGCTAAAAGTAATTCACTGCACCACAGTGGACCTGGTAGAAGAACCATGCCTGGAATTGAACATAAGGACCAATATCACAGAGGTTGAGGACAAACTCACTAAAATGAAGAAGAGCCTAGAGTAGTGTGTGTCCTTTGTGTTCAGGGTTCCTGCCCTGAGAACCTCCTAGATACAACAGAGAGAGAGCTGCAACACAGGAGAAGGTGTGAGACAGCAAGAATCAGAGGCAACCACAGCACTTCCCAGCAGCAGAGAAACAGCAGCAGCGGTAAGAGCTGTGTGAACCAGGAGACTGGTGTGAGGCAGCTGCAGTAAGCTTGCTGATCCATGGAGTGAGAGAGAGCTGAGCCCCTTCAGGAAGGAGACTTACTGGTGGAGCAGTGTGCCTCTGAACACTTGTCAGTGAATCTAAAGAGCTAATACACTTACCTGAGCAGGGCAGGGGACGAGAGAAAGCCCAGCAGTGAGTACAGTGGGAGAGCAGGCCCTGAAATCAGTGCAGCCAGGAAAAATCTCAGTAGGGGGTGCAGCCAAGAGAATGCCTTGCAGAGGGTAAAGCTGAGAGAAGGCCTGAAGGCAGGCTCAGCCAAACAAGACTAAGTGACCCATATGGCCCAGAAGAACCTGAGATCTGTCTTGGTTGGATGTCCTGATTTAAGAATGGTATCATCTCTCCTGAGTTGTAACCTGTTACCTGTTACTTCCATAATACACCACATAATCGTAAGTATAGTCTGTGTGTTCTGTGTGGCAAGTACAACGCATTATTGAACCCACCCGAGAAGTAAAGAGTGCTGTGAGGGGAAACGGCCAGTGTCAGAAATGGTGAAGTAGTGGAAGAGTGGAGGTATGTGTGATCTCTGTCTCAGAGCAATCAGCTTTATGCTGATCTTTTTTGGGGGGTTCTCCCAGCAGTATTTTTTTTCCTTTTTTTTTTTTTTAATTGTGTTTTAAGTGATAATTTACAATTCAAGTCAGTATCTCATACAAAAATTATACACATATTGTTACGTGACCCTAGTGGCTCTCCCTATACTGTGACAGCACACTCCTCCTCTCCACCTTGTATTTCCCGTGTCCATTCAACCAACTCCTGTCCCCCTCTGCCCTCTCATCTTGCCTCTGGACAGGAGCTGCCCACTTACTCTCATGTGTCTTCTTGAGCTGAAAAGCAGACTCCTCACCATTATCATTTTGTGTCATGTAGTCTTGTCTAATCTTTGTCTGAAGAGTTGGTTATGGGAATGGTTTTAGCTCTGGGCTAACAGAGAGTCTGGGGGCCATGTTCTCTGTGTTCCCTCCACTCTCAGACCATTAAGTCTGGTCTTTTTACTAGAATTTGAGTTCTTTTTTTTTTTTTCTTATTGTGTTTTAAGTGAAAGTTTACAAATCAATTCAGTCTCTGATAGAAAAATTTATATACACGTTGCTACGTACTCCTAGTTGCTCTCCCCCTAATGAAACAGCACACTCCTTCTCTCCACCTGTATTCCCCATGTCCATTAGAATTTGAGTTCTGCACCCACTTTTCTTTTGTTCCACCAAGGAATCTCTGTTGTGTTTCCTGTCAGGGCAGTGATCGGTGGTAGCCAGGCACCATTTGGTTCTTCTGGTCTCAGGCTGATGCAGTCACTGGTCTATGTGGCCCTTTCTGTCTCTTGGGCTTATATCTTCCTTGTGTCTTTGGTGTTTGTCATTGTCCTTTGCTCCAGATGGATTGGGAACAATTGATGCATCTTAGATGGCCACTTGCTAGCTTTTAAGACCCCAGACACCACTCATCAAAGAGGGATACGGAATATTTTCATAATAAACTTTGTTATGCCAATTGACCTCGATGTCCCCTGAAACCATGGTCCCTGGAACCCTGCCTATTGAAGAGTTTGGTTGTATTCAGTTTTTTATTTAGTCCAGTTGTGCTGACTTCCTCTGTATTGTTTGTTGTCCTTCCCTTCACCGAAAACAATTCTTGTCTACTATCTAGTTAGGGAATACCTGTCTCCCTCCCTCCCAACCCTCATAACCATCAAAGAATATTTTCTTCTTGTTTAAAACTTTTCTTGAGTTCTTATAATAATAGTGGTCTCATACAATATTTGTCCTTTTGTGACTAATTTCACTCAGCATAATGCCTTCTAGATTCATTCATGTTATTGGATATTTCATGGATTCATCCTTGTTCTTTATCATTGTGTAATATTCCACTGTGTGAATATACCATATTTTGTTTATCCATTCATTTGTTGATGGGCACCTAGGTTATTTCTATCTTTTTGCTATTGTGAACAGTGCTGCAATAAACATGGGTATGCATGTATCTATTCCTCTGACAGCTCTTATTTCCCTAGGATATAGTCCAAGGAGTGGGATTGCTGGATCTTATGGTACTTCTATTTCTAACATTTTAAGGAAGCACGAAATTAATTTCCAAAGTGGTTGAACCATGTTATGTTCCCACGAGCAGTATATAAGTGTTTCAGTCTTTCCACAACTTTTCCAACATTTTTTATTTTGTGATTTTGGATTAATGCTAGCCTTGTTGGGGTGAGGTGGTATCTCATTGTAGTTTTGATTTGCATTTCTGTAATGGCTAATGATCATGAACATTTTCTCTTGTATCCATTAGCCTTCTGAATGTCTTGTTTGGTGAAGTGCCTGTTCATTCCCTTTGCCTATTTTTTGAATGCGTTATTTGTTTTTTATTATTGAGGTTTTGCAGTATCTTGTGGATTTTAGAAATTAGACTCTGATCAGATTCGTCTTAGCCAAAAATTTTTTCCCAGTCTGTAGGTTGTTTTTTTCACTCTATTGGTGAAGTCTTTGGGTGGGCATAAGTGTTTGGTTTTTAGGAGCTCCCAGTTATCTAGTTTCTGTTCTGGTGTTTGTGCATTGTTAGAATATTTTGTATACTGCTTATGCCATGTATTAGGGCTGCTAGCGTTGTCCCTATTTATTTCTTTCATGATCTTTATCGTTTTAGGTTTTATATTTAGATCTTTGATCCGTTCAGAATTAGTTTTCGTGCATAGGGTGAGATATGGGTCTTGTTTCATTTTCTTGCAGATGGATATCCGGTTATGCCAGCACCATTTGTTAAACAGACTCTTTTCCTCAAATAATGGACTTTGGCCTTTGTCAAATATCAGCTGCTCATAAGTGTATGAATTTACATCTGGGTTATCAGTTCTGTTCCATTGGCCTATGTATCTGTTGTTGTACAAGTACCAGACTGTTTTCCCTACCATGGCAGTATAATAGTTTCTAAAATCAGGTAGTGGGAGGCCTCCCACATTATTATTATTTTTTTTCTTCAGTAACGGTTTACTTACCCAGAGCCTCTTCTCTTCTCCATTTGTAGTGGGTGATTTGTTTCTCCATCTCATTACAAAATGCCATTGGAATTTGGATGGGGATTGCATTGTGTCTAAAGATCGGTTTGGATAGAACAGACATTTTCACAATGTTGAGTCTTCCTATCCATGAGCAAGGCATGTTTTTCCACTTATGCAGGTCTCTTTTGGTTTCTTTCAGTAGTGTCTTGTCGTTTTCTTTGTATAGGTCTTCTATGCCTCTGGTTAGACTTATTCCTAAAGATTTTATCTTCTTGTGGGCTATTGTAAATGGTATCGATTTGGCGATTTCCTTTTCGATGTTCTCTTTGTTGATGTAGAGGAAACCAACTGATTTTTGCCCGTTTATCTTTTATTTTGCTGAACTCTTCTATTAGTTCCAGTAGTTTTCTTGAGGGTTTTCTATGTAGAAGATTATATCACCTGCAAATAGAGATACTTCTACTTCTTCCTTACCAATCTGGATTCTCTTTATTTCTTTTCTAGCCTAACCGCTCTGGTAGGACCTCTAGCACAATGTTGAATAAGAGTGGTAATAAAGGGTATCCTTGTCTGGTTCCTGTTCTCGAGGGGAATATTTTCAGACTCTCTCCATTTAGGATGATGTTTGCTGTTGTCTTTGTATAGGTGCCCTTTATTATGTTGAGAAATTTCCCTTCTATTCCTATTTTGCTGAGAGGTTTTGTCATGAATGGGTATTGGACTTTGTAAAATGCGTTTTCTGCATCAATTCATACGATCATATGTTCCTTGTCTTTTTTTTTAAATTCATGAGATGGATTACATTAATTGTTTTTCTAATGTTGAACCATCCCTGCATAAAAAAAAAAAACTACCATCCCTGCATAAAAAAAAATACGTGGTATGAATTCCACCTGGCCATGGTGAATTATTTTTTGGATATGTTGTTGAATTCTATTGGCCAAAATTTTGTCGAGGATTTTTACGTATGAGTTCTCGAGGGATATTGGTCTGTAATTTTCTTTTTTTGTGGTGTCTTTACCTGGTTTTGCTATCAGGGTTATGGTGGCTTCACAGAATGAGTTTGGGAGTATTCCATCATTTTCTACGCTCTGAAGTACCTTTAGTAGTAGTGGGGTTAACTCTTCTCTGAATGTTTGGTAGAATTCGTCAGTGAAGCTATCATGGCCAGGCCTTTTATTTTTTGTTGGTTTTTTTTTTTTTTTCATTACCTTTTCAATCTCTTCTTTTGTTATAGGTTTATTCAGTTGTTCTGCCTGTTTGTGTTAGCTTAGGTAGGTAGTGTGTTTGTAGAAATATGTCCATTTCCTCTAAGTTTTCATATTTGTTAGAGTGTGATTTTCCATAGTATTCTGTTATGATTCTGTTATTTTTAGTTGGGTCGGTTGTGATATCGCCCATCTCATTTCTTATTTGGATTATTTGCTTCCTCTCCTGTTCAATTTTGTCAGTCTGGCCAATGGTTTATCAATTTTCTTGATCTTTTCAAAGATCAAGCTTTTGGTCTTGTTAACCCTTTCAATTGTTTTTCTATCTCTATTTCATTGAATTCTGCTCTAATTTTTATTATTTGCTTTTTTTGGTGCCTGAGGGCTTTTTTTGCTACTCTCTATTTGAGTTCTAGGGTTACTGCTTTGATTTTGGGCAATTCTTCTTTTTGGATGTGTGTGTTTATTGCTATAAATTGACCTCTGAGTACTGCTTTAGCTGTGTCCCAACGATTCTGATAGGAAGTGCTTTTGTTCTCATTTGATTCTATGAATTTCTTTATTCCATCCTTAATTTCCTCTATAACCAAGTAGTTTTTGAGCAAGGTGTTGTTCAGTTTCCATGTGTTTGGTTTTTTTCCCTTGCTTTTTCTGTTATTGATTTCTACTTCTATGGCTTTATTGTCAGAAAAGATGTTTTGTAATTTTTTTAATAATTTTTATTATGTTTTAAGTGAAAGTTTACAAATCAAGTCAGCCTCTCACACAAAAACCCATATACACCTTACTACACACTCCCGATTACTCTCCCCTTGATGAGACAGCCCGCTCTCTCCCTCCACTCTCCCTTTTCATGTCCATTTCGCCAGCTTCTAACCCCCTCTGTCCTCTCATCTCCCATCCAGGCAGGAGTTGCCAACATAGTCTCAAGTGTCCACCTGATCCAAGAAGCTCACTCCTCACCAGCATCCCTCTCCAACCCATTGTCCAGTCCAATCCATGTCTGAAGAGTTGGCTTCAGGAATGGTTCCTGTCCTGGGCCAACAGAAGGTCTGGGGGCCATGATCATTGGGGTCCCTCTAGTGTCAGTCAGACCATTAAGTCTGGTCTTATGAGAATTTGGGGTCTGCATCCCACTGCTCTCCTGTTGCCTCAGGGGTTCTCTATTGTGTTCCCTGTCAGGGCAGTCATCAGTTGCAGCCAGACACCATCTAGTTCTTCTGGTTGTTTTGTAATATTTTGATGTTTTGGATTCTGTTAAGGCTTGCTTTATGGCCTAATATGTGGTCTATCCTGGACAGTGTTCCATGTGCATTGGAAAGGAAAGTATACTTTGCTACTGTTGAGTGGACTGTTCTGTATATGTCTATGAGGTCAAGTTGACTGATTGTGGCATTTACATCTTCTGAGTTTTTATTGAGCTTCTTTCTGGATGTTCCTTCCTTCAGTGAAAATGGTGTGTTGAAGTCTCCTACTATTATTGTGGTGCTGTCTATCACTCTTTTCCAATGCTGTTAGAGTTTGTTTTATGTATTTTGGAGCCCTGTCATTGGACATGTAAATGTTTATTATGATTATGTCCTCCTGATGTATTGACCCTTTAATCATTACGTAGTGTCCTTCCTTATCCTTTGTGGTGAATTTTACTTTAAAGTCTATTTTGTTAGAAATTATTATTGGCCCTCCTGTTCTTTTTTGATTGTTGTTTGCTTGATATATTTTTTTCCATCCTTTGAGTTTTAGTTTCTTTGTGTCTTTAAGTCTAAGGTGTGTCTCTTGTAGGCAGCTTATATAGATGGATCTTGCTTTCTTTGTATTCATTCTGACACCGTTTGTCTCTTTATTCGTGCATTTAGTCCATTTACATTAAGCATAATTATTGGTGGGTATGAGTTTTTTTTTTTTCTCTTATGAGTTTAGTGCTATCATTTTGATGTGGGTTTTTTCTGTGTGTGTGTTCATGATGGTTTCTTTGTTATGCTTTATTTTCTATGTGCATCATTTTTCTTTAAATATATACATTCTTTTCCTCTTTTTCATTGTTGTTGATTTTGTGTTTGCTGAGTCTCCCTTGTTTTTATCTTGATGTGTAGGATTATTAGATTCTTTGTGGTTACCTTAATGTTTACCCCTATTTTTCTAAGTTTAAACCAATCTTTTATTTCTATATATCCCCTTGACTTCCTATCCATATGAAAGATCTATGACTAAATTTTTTAGTCCCTCTTTTTGTTGTAATGTTGTCATTTTTCAGATAATGATGTCTCTGTTTCCCTGTTTTGAGCATATTAGCTTTGATTCATTTTTGTGATTTCACTATCTGGGTTGGTAGCTTGTTGCTCTGTCATGTGTTCTATAGTCTAGGGTTGTTATCTGATGTTATTGATTTTCTAACCAGAGGACACCCTTTGGTATTTCTTGTAATGTTGGTTTGATTTTTCCAAATTCCTTAAACTTCTGTTTATCTGGAAATGTCTGAATTTCGTCATCATATTTGAGAGACAGTTTTGCTTGATTCATAATTCTTGGCTGGCAATTTTTTTCTTTCAAGGCTTTATATATGTCATCCCATTGCCTTCTTGCCTGCATGTTTTCTGAGTAGTCCAAACTTAGCCTTGTTAACTCTCTTTTGTAGGAGACTTTTCCTTTATCCCTAGCCGTTCTTAAAATTCTCTCTTTACTTTTGGTTTTGGCAAGTTTGATTATAATATGTCTTGGTGACTTTCTTTTAGCATCTACCTCATGTGGGGCTTGATGAGCCTCTTGGATAGATATCGTCTCATCTTTCATTGTATTGGGGAAGTTTTCTGCAAGCAAAACCTCAACAATTCTCTCTGTATTTTCTGTTATTCCTCCTTGTTCTGGTACTCCAATCACTCGTAGGTTATTCCTTTTGATAGAGTCCCACATGGTTCTTAGGGTTTCTTCATTTTTTTAAATTCTTTAATCTGATTTTTCCTCAAATATTTTGGTGTCAAATGCTTTACCTTTAATCTTACCAGTTCTGACTACCATTGCCTCAATTCTGCTCCTATGACTTTCTACTGAGTTGTCTAATTCTGAAATTTTATTGTTAATCTTCTGCATTTCTGTTTGCTATGGATTCTTGCAGCGTATTACATTTCTCACTATGGTCTTCTCTAATCTTTGTAAGTTCCTCCGTTCTTTGTCTGTATGCTCCTAGGTTTGTTCTGCGTTTTGTCTGATGTCTTTCCTGACCTCTTGAAGCATTCTGTATATTAATCTTTTGTATTCTACCTCTGGTAATTCCAGGATGTTCTTTTCATCTGAAATATTTCCTCATTCCTTGTTTTGGAAGCTTGTTGAAGCCATCATGGTCTGCCTCATTATGTGATTTGATATTAACTATTGTCTCCGAGCCAGCAATAAGTTACTGTATATATTTATTTTATGTTTTCTTTATGTGTCCTAGCTTCTTGTTTTGATATTCCCAAATAGGCTGCTTGAGTGAGCTAGTTTGATTATTTGTGCTTTTGAAGCTCTAACATCCTGTCACTAGGTGGTTAGGGCTGTTACTAGGTATGTGAGCCCAGGAGTCCCTTTGCTTTTCTTGTATGGATTCAGCTCAGGTGTCCAGGTAGTTGGTCACCAAATGTGTGGTGCAGGCTCTCACCTACAGTCCTAGACAAGCAAGGGTGATTGGTGTAAGCACAGTTATCTGGCTGCAGTAGAGGGTCACACACTGAACAAGGCAGGGGGTTGACAACTACCCCTGAGTGTCTGTGAGGCAAGCAAGTCCTTGTTCCCTAGAGCGTGTAGGTGGGAGGGTTTTGCAGCCAGACTATGGGCATCCAGTGCTGTTGGCTGTAAGGACTGGGAGGCACCACTTATTCTGGGAACCCTGTTGTGGGTGGCTAGGTGGTGTGGGTGAAGCCAGCAGTCCTCAGGTCACTGATGCAGGTAGGTGAGAACGCAGCTTATTAGGCAGATTGGTGTCAAATGTCACAAACCTGCCTCTCCACCATATAGCTGAAACAGCTGAAGTTAATCTTCAGGTATATACCCTGTTGTACTGTGCTAATGAGGGCCTACGCTGTTGAAATGGGCCCACACAGGTCTATGCAGAGGAGAAATGCATTCAAAGTCCATGGACCACTTATGCCTGTGCCTAGGCAAAGGAAATGTTTCTGCCCTGAGTTCTCATTTTAGAGGAGCCGGCAGATTATTTTCTCCCTGTTTGTTAATTCGTTCCCTCTCCAAGGCCAGGAGAATGGCTTGCGGTGCATGATGGGTCCTACCTCTGGCCCTGGGAACATGGCAGTGTCTAAAGCCAGCTCGGACCCCGTGTGTAGCAGGAAGGATGCAGGTAAGTTGGAGACAGGTTTTTCCCAAAGAGGTGTTTTTCGATCCATGTGTGGTCGGTAAGACTCATGTACTTATCTTTTGTTGATTGAGCATTGCTTTTCGCTGATACTGGAGGTGTGAGCGGACTCTCTGCTACTCAGACTCTTCCGATGTGGAAAAGGCATTCCAAATGCCACTTTTTGCCTCACCAGTGGCACCAGCCTGTCCCAGCCTGCAGGGTGCTGGTTTGCACTGGGTCAGGTCTGGCAAATCCTCACTGCTTCTGAACCACCTCTCCCTCCCCATTCCACTCAGCCTGATTCCTCCAGTTTGCCGTTGATGTTCAGGGCTTATAGATTGTCATATATAATGGACTCACTTGTTTTTTTGTGTGTCTTTGTTGTAAGAGGGACCACAGGAAGCGTCTGACTACTACCCCGTCTTGGCCCCACATCTCCTTTATGCTGATCTTGATTCTCATCATTCCTCTTGAAATCAGACCAGTTCAAAAGCTAGATTACAACAATCTTTATGTGGCATTTATCTTCCTCATTTGCCCTAGCTTTCTTCTCTGTTTTTCATCAGCTCTCTTTATCTAAAAAGTCATGTTGTGTTAATGAGACCATATAGGTTTAAGAAGCATCCTCCACCTGTATGGTCTCAGTAACATAACAAAGAAAACCCTATTCCCAGGTGGGATTACATCCATAGCTATAGGCCTTAGCATTCCAACACATGTTTTAGAAGGACACAATTCAGTCTCTAAAACCTAGTATCCCAAAGAAATGGAGGATATGCTGTGGAGTGTTCATTCAAACTTTAAGCTGCTGTTCTGTACTGTAATTTCAATTTAAGGGGCTCTTAGGGATATTTTTTGGTTAGAGGCATTTTAGATCCATGTTGTTGTTGTTAGGTGCTGTTGAGTTGGTCCCAACTTATTGCAACCCTGTGCACAACAGAATGAAATACCATCCTCACAATTTTTGCTATGCTTGAGTCCATTGTTGCAGCCACTGTGTTAGTCCGTCTCAGTGAGGGTCTTCCTCTTTTTCGAAGACCTTCTACTTCACCAAGTATGATGTACTTCTCCAGGGACTGATCCCACCTGATAACATATCCAAATTATGTAAGATATAGTCTCGCCATCTTCTAAGAAACATTCTGGTTGTAGTTCTTCCAAGACGGATTTGCTTATTCTTATGGCTGTCCATGGTAAATTCAATATTCGTCACCAACACTACAGGTCGAAGGCGTCAATTCTTCTTCAGTCTTCCTCATCATTGTCAAGCTTTCACACACCTATGAGGCCATAGAAAACACCATGGCTTTGGTCCTGCACACCTTAGTCCTCAAGGTGACATCTTTGCTTTTCAACATTTTGAAGAGGTCTTTTGAAGCATACTTGCCCAATGCAATGTGTTTTTTGATTTCATGACTGCTGCTTCCTTGAGTGTTGATTGTGGATCCAAATAAAATGAAATCCTTGATAAACTCAGTCTTCTCTCCATTTATCATTACATTGTTTATTGGTCTAGTTGTGAGGATTTTTGTTTTCTTTATGTTGAAATATAATCCATACTGAAGGCTGTGGTCTTCGATCTTCATCAGTAAATGCTTCAAGTTCTCTTCACTTTCAGCAAGCAAGGTTGTGTCATCTGTGTATCGCAGGTTTTTAATCAGTCCTTTTCCAATTCTGATGCACTGATCTTCTTCATATAGTCTAGTTTGTAAGATTATATGGAGTCCATGGGTGGTCTAAATTATCAAAGAGCTTGACTGCTTAAAAAAAATGGGAGGTTTTGTCTGCCCAGAGAGGCCTTGAAAGAAAGGCCTGTCTTTCTACTTATGAAAGATCATATCCTTGAAAACTGTATGGAGAGTTTCTACTCACCATTCTCTGAAATTGTCTCAACAACAAAAAACATCAGATTATGTGTAATAGAACTTCTCAGGGAAGGAGAGCGTCAGGGAGATACACATACCTCGCTGCCAGTCCCTCACATGTCAGACCTCAGCATTTCCTGCTCCATCCATGTGAGGCCTTGTCTGCCTCCAGAGTCCTGGGAAATGAATAGTCTCCCAAACACTCCAAGGATCCCTTTGGAGATACTATCTAGAAACTTTTAATTGTTTTTGGTAATTAGCTGCTAGGAAAAAACTTTTTCAGGAATATTCTGTGCTGCCATTGCTAATACTGGTGAAATGGTAATTGCAGTTCTGTGGGGAGGTGAGGTCACAGAATCACTAACCCATATCTCAGGGTCTGGCTGCCTGCCTCCCACACATGTACTGTCTGCCATGATCATTATACTAAGTCCACCGACAATGTAGTAGGAAGGAGTCGGTGAGTATTTTCTGTTTCAATATGGGAGACAGAGGGTATGAAGGAAGGAGGAGCATCAGGAGTGTGGATAAGTGACTGTGTCAGAAAAAAGCTTTCTTCTGTGTTTCCAGCTGTCCTAGTGTCAAAACCACACAGGAAGGGGGAATATTTTATGAGGCGTAAGCTGCACTGGCAAAGAAAGATGGGGGTCCTAGATAACTACGCTACTTCCCCATGGCTCCTAATGTGATTTAATGGAATCGTCAAAAAAAATTTTTTTTTTCACTGACAGCGATTGTTGGGTTTAATCCAAGTGAGAAGTAAATCTGATTTTTTAGGTGGTTAATGACTGTAGTTCTAGAATTAATGTGTTGTTCAGGTTACCCTATAGGAATCATAGACCGAATTTTCAGGATTTCCAGACTTGTGCCTGTAAGAACTCTGTGCTTGCAATTAAGCCTCTGATAAAGCTACAGGCGTCATCAAATTCTGCTCAGATTTGTACCTGAATGGTAGTTCCTGAAATGCAAATGTTCTCTCGAACTCTGGGGGTATGAAGAGCTTAATGGAGACAGTAATTGTGTCTCTGATAGAAACATCCATGGTGTGTTGATTACGGTAAAACTGTTTTCCTTCTTCAAAGGAGGGAAGCAGCATTTCAGGAAATGTAACTTTATAATTTCATACAAAGTCATCAGCCAGAAATGTATTTATTGATATTTCCCCTGATTCAAAATAGTCTGACATTAATTCAAACATTTCCTGTTTTAATTCATACAATACACAAACTTTCTTGCCTTCAGATTTTAGGTTGCATGGGTCTCTAATATTTTAATGTCTCCCACAAAAGTACAGCTGCTAAACAAAACGTCAGCAGTTGGAATCCACCAAGTGCTCCTTGGCAACTCTTTGGGAAAGTTCTACCCTGTCCTATAGTGTCCCTATGAGTCGGAATCCACTCCATGGCAGCAGGTTTAATTTTTTTTTTTTTGGTTTTACTTAACTGTAAATAAATAGACAAGTATATGATCTGAGATTTTTAGTAATTTCATTTCTACACTACATTATTTCATCATGTATTTGTGTTTCAAGACCCATGGTTTGGGGCATTTTATAAGATTGGTCATTAATTACAGTGATAGGTGAAAATGACCTTTTGTTCCTGGAGAAATTGCAAATGAATCTTTTTGTTTTGTTCTAATATGTACCCATTCTTGTGTTCATTAAATCAAATTGGTCAGGAGCCAAGTTTGTCATGGTATTATATTGCAGTCGGTGCATCTACATTTCATGAAGAGATCTAAACCTTAATTCATAATTGATATTGAACTATATAAAAAATTATCACACAAAACATTAAATTATGAAACATCTGAGATTGTTTAAAAATCCCAGCAATCTAAAATGAAATGTAGGATGTAAAAATAAAACTAAATTTAGACCTGTTTTATTTGAAGAACACACCTATATAGCATTTTAATATAGCATGGTGGTTCAGTGCACTATTTTTGTTACCAGCCCAGCCAGCTTGGGGTCTCTAATTTGCCTTCATTTAAGTGTGTGAATTCAGACAAAAAAAACGTAACCTCTCTGTACCTAAGTACTCCTCATCTTTTGAAAAAGAAGTTGTAGTATTCTCTGCCTCATAAATTTATGAAGCATAAAGATATCACATGTATATCCTTCATTGCAGTGATTCTTATATTGTAAATGATATTTATTGGTTGTACATTCTGCTCTTAAGCCTCTTACTGGAAGAACTTTAAGCAATTGTTTCTAAGTGGGAATTACTGGTAAGTGGAGAATATTGGATTTCAGTTGACATGATACATGTGGCCCACAGCTCATGTTCCCATACAGGACTCTCTGACTCAGAAGACAAATATCAGTCGCTGAGAACCATCAGAATGGATGTCAGGGAACTGGCGATAGGAACTGCCTTCTTATCCCAGACTATAGTTGGAACCCTGGGGAATTTCTCTCTTCTTTATCGTTATGTCTTCCTTTACTTCATGGGGTGCAGGTTCAGGCCCACAGATTTGATTCTCATGCACCTGTTTGTAGCCAATTCCATTGTCGTCCTTTCTAGAGGAGTCCCCCAGACAATGGTATCTTTTAGATGGAAAGTTTTTTTCAATGATACTGCATGCAAGCTTTTTGCCTACACTTCCAAAGTGGGTCGGGGTGTGTCGCTTGCCAGCACCTGTCTCTTAAGTATCTTCCAGGCCACCACCATCAGCCCCAGGAACTCCAGGTGGGCAGAGCTTAGGGGGATATCTCCCAAGTACATTGGCCCCTCTATTTCCATGTGCTGGATCCTGCAAATGCTGGTAAATATCATTTTTCCTGTGTTTGTGATTAGCAAATGGAGCAACACAAATATCACATCCAGAAAAGATTTGGGATACTGTTCTTCTGTTCGTCACGTCAAAACCGTAGACTCCTTGTATGCAGCATTGTTATTTGTCCCTGATGTTGTATGTTTGGCGTTCGTGATTTGGGCCAGTGGCTCCATGGTTTTCACCCTCTACAGACACAAGAAGCAGGTCCAACACGTTCATAGGAACAACATCTCCTCCAGATCCTCTCCTGAGTCCAGAACTACCAAAACTGTCCTTCTCTTAGTGAGCACCTTTGCTTATTTTTACACCTTCTCTGCCATCTTTCACTGTTATTTGGCTCTTGCTGAAACACCCAGTTGGTGGCTGGAGAACGCTTCTGCGCTAATCCATGCATGTTTCCCAACAGTCAGCCCCTTTGTTCTAATGAGTCATGTCTCCAGTGTCTCTAGGCTGTGTTTTGCCTGGAGAAGATAGACAAAATCCCCTCACCTTTGGGAAAATGTAAACAGTATGTATTTGGGCAATGTTCAGTTGTTTCTCACTCATCTTTCCCTCATCCTTTGATGCACAATCATGAAAGGGTTGCATTGCAAGACCTGAATTTCTGTTCCCAGAGAAGCAATAAAATTTAATAGCAACGGTAATGAAAATATTATGTAATGATGTATTTGTAATTTACCCGTTTGTGCCACTCAGGTACTCAGAAAGCAAAGGTAGTTGGCTGCAATTAGCAAAACCACTTCGGTGACTTAAAAGAGTATCTTCTCATGTCCCCATACAGTGTTTTGAATTAAAAGGGGTTTAACAGACAGAGTACCATCCCAATATTTAATAATCAAATGTTATCTCCCCGCTCCAAATTTCAGCCTATTAATTTCTCCCTCCTCCTTCTACAAATGATTAGATTTGTATATATTTAATTCACTAAATGCACAAATTTTAAAGAAAATATACAGAATCCCTCATTTTGGTTGGCTGAAACTGGCCACGGATTTTAGAGGTTATCTTTTAGGGGTAAAGTTAACCCTTCATAGCCCTTGTACTAGAATTTTTATTTTAATGAACTTCGGAAAGCATGTTCCTTAAAAGAACGGTAGTAAAAAATGTCAGGATTCCCTACTTTATGAAAATAGTCAACATAGGGATATTCGTTGCCTGAAAAGCTGCTAAATGGTGAAACAAAATACGTGTTCATAGAAACAGACTATGAGTAGTCTGAAAGGTATCTATGCAGGGTTTACATTACTGAGAATATTACACCAAATGATTTTGTGTATACGAGAATTGCTTATGTAATAATAATTGAAATACAAAACGCAAAGTCATAGAGAGAGTGAAATCCATCAAGATTTATTTTAATTTTGACAAGTTTCAAATGTGCAGAGAAGTGTAAAGTTGGAACATGGCAAAAGCAAGAGTCTGACCTACATAATGTACATTCTGTAATAATGAGGCCAAATTTAAGGCGTAAACTCTGGAAAGATTCTGCCAAAAAAACCACATCTGTGTCTTTCTGCATTCAATATGGGAAGGTCTAAAATACTTAGTTTATGATATTTAGAGACACATAGGTACTGTTGTCAGGATATCTTCTGGTTACACAACTATTTGAGTAAATGTCATCTAGTGCACCCTTTTGGGGTGCTCAGTTGACTTAAGAATTGGGGGGCAGCATTGCCTTTGGGAAAGAAAGTGGAGATGCTGAATGAAGTCAACTTTTTGTGTGAATCTCAGGTGGACTTTCTACTCCACATGCAAAGTGTTTAGTTTCTCTGGGATGGAAGGTCTTAGTAACTAGCATGTAGTCACGAGGTGCCTGTATTTCCATGTGACAACATTCGAGGATGGAGACTGTGGGGATTGAGTGAAGAAAAATTGTCCCTACCTTTATGTTCTAGAAAGGAAGACCAACAATAAGCAAAGAGATATGTAAAATGTAAAAAGCGATAGGTGATAAAGGAATATTTCAAGAGGAGTTAGCACATGAGCTAGATTTTTAAGAATAAGTAGTTCCTCAAATGTAGGTCATTAAAGTGACATCCTTTCAGAGCTTGTGTCCTGTCATGGCAAACCTCACCATTTAGGAGTGCATGGAATCAGATACTCCTGCAAGACCACCTGTCTGAAGGCAAAAGGCACCATGCTGAACAGGGTCTCTTAGAGTCTCTGAGTCAAGGTTTCTCTGACAAGTATAACAAGATGGATAATTTTTGCTTTAATTGCCGAGACATACTACCACATATCTGTCATTTTGTTGCACTGTGGTGGCTTCTATGTTTCTGTGATGCAGGAAGCTATGCTATGAGTATTTCAAACACCAGCAAGGCCACCCAAGGTGGACAGATTTCAGTGGAGTTTCCAGACTAAAATAGACTAGGAAGAAAGTCCTGGCAATCTACTGACAAAAATAAGCTAATGGAAACCCTGTGGATCACAATAGACTATCGTACCACTTGTTTGCTTTGGATACATTATCAGGAGAGATTAATCCACAGAGAAAGACATCATTTTTGGCAAAGCAAATGGCCAACAACGAAGACGGAGACACTCAATGGGATGGATTGACAGAATAGTCACAGTAATGGGCTCAAACTTGCCAGCAATTGTGGGGATGGCACAGGACTGGGCAACTGTTTCATTCTGTTGTCCATAAGTCACCATGAGTCAGAGTCAGCTCCATGGTAGCTAACAACCACAACGATGTGTTAGGTGTGAAAAGAGTATGAATCAAACTCACTTGATTCCTGTGCATATGGATCCTAGGCTGAGAGGAAGACAGGCAACAAACAGACAATAAGTAAAAGGAGAGTTGTAAGTACCTCAGAGGGGAAGTACTTGGCCCTATAGGACTCCTGAAGAGGCATCTACTCTCATGTAATTATGCCCCTTTTTCAAAGTTAAGATGTTATTGTATACATTAATGTTAAACCACTGCTCCACCAGGGCTCTACATTAATGGTATACCAAAAAAATGTAAGAAAAATCCATACGCATTGCCACTGAGTCAATTCCAACTCATAGCGACCCTGTAGGTAAGAGAAGAATCACCCCACAGGGTTTCCAAGGAGCGGCTGGTGGAGTCAAACTGCTGACCTTTTGGTTAGCAGGCAAGCTCTTAACCACCTTGCCACCAAGTATCCTAATATTAATTATAGTCAAAGAAAAATTGAAGGCTGTGCTTAGAGTGTCTTGGTCAGTCATATACCAGTTTGAAAGTATAACTGGCCATTATCACATTTTCATATTAAAGAGGCCCATTGTTGTTTAAATTTAGATAGTCTAGGTATTGCCGTGAACACGAGCATTTATTAATTTAATAATAGTAATTCGTAATTTGTCTATGTCATTTGCTTATCATTGATAATAGCAGACTGTGCCAATTGTGATGTTAACAGCAATTAATTCTTGGTAACAATTGCTGATGGCTCCAGGTGTTGTTAACCAATATTACATTATACACAAATCCTGCCAACTACACCAATTATTCTGACAGATTTCATCTTAGGTAATTAATAGGGAGATACTCACGTTTGACATGCATAAACTTGTTCAGTTTATTTCAACCAATTTCATAAAGTTTATGTTCTACATGCCAGTTTGGTGAGGAGTGTCTGGGGTCTTAAAAGTCTGTGAGCAGCCTTCTAAAATACAAGTATTGGTCTTTACTCGTTTGGAGCTGGGATGGTTAAGGTTGTGTGTCAACTTGTTTGGGACATGATTCTCAGTGGTTGGGCAGTTATGATGTAGTTTGGCAGCTAAGTATCTAATCACCTCCATGATGAGATCTGTTATGAGCAGCCAATCAGTTGGAAGGGAGTTTCCTTGGGGGTTTAGCCTTCACGAAATACGTGTAGATGTTCTGGCAAAGCTCAGTGGACTTTGCTCAGTCTGGATACTGCATCTGACCTCCAGTTCTTGGAACTAAGCTAGCCACTTACCTGCCTGTCTTGGGATTCATCAACCTCCACAGCTTCTGAGCCCGGGTCTTCCATCTTACCTACCGAACTTGAGATTCACCAGCCTCTGAAGTAAGTGAGCCAGCGCCTGCCATCTTAACTTCCAATCTTAGGTTCGCCAGCCCCTGCAGCTAATGAGTCAGGAGAAGCTTCCAGCCGGACCCATGGTCTTGGAACTTTCCAACATCTACAACCGCATGAGCCATTTATTTGATATAAATCTCTCTCACTCTGTGTTTCTCTCTCTCTCTCTCTATATATATACGCATCAGTGGTTTTTCTTCTGTAGAGAACCCAGCCTAAGACAGGACTAAACAAGAAAGAAAGAAACCAAAGGCTGAAAGAAGGGACTAGACTACAGAACTAATAGACTACAAGAACCACAGTCTCATCTACTTTGAGATCAAAAGAACCAGATGGTGCTTGGCTGTTCACCACTAACTGTTTTGATCCACAATACGTGGATCCTGAAAGAATGGGAAAAAAATGGGCAACAGAACTAAAATTCCTAAAAAGTCTAGTCTTGCTGAACCGGCTCAGACCGGAGGGCTGCCTGAGAGTATTGCCCTGAGATACTCTTGAAACCTTGAACTGCAGTTAGCCCCTGAGCTCATGATTTAGCTGGAGAACAGATTGGCTCACAAAATATAGAATACAACCTATGAGTACTGTGTTCCTTTAAAAATGCATCTATAGGAGAACCAACTGTCAATAATTGCTTTGAAACAAGGATGAGAACATAAGAGGTCAGGGAAACTAGATTAATGGAAATGGAACAAGAACGGAAATACTGAGAATGTGAATGTAACCAATGTCACTGAACAATTTGTGTAGAATTAGTTGAATGGGAACCTAAACAGCTGTGTAAAACTTCACCAAAACACACAAAATATTTTAAACATTGTGAATATGTCTAGAATTCTATTACCAGTGGTTACCCCTTGTGGTGATTTTTTTATAAGGAAGAAGCAAGGAGCAATAAATATCCTTAAAATTCAACAGTCTCGTTATGTTTTATTATCTTAGAATAAAGCAAGTGTTATATTTTAGATACACAACAATAAAGGTACAGTATTTTCTTCATGTCAGTCTTAAAGCATAAATGTTTTTTGAGGCATGTAAAGTCATTGATACATTAGCAATGCTGGGGAAGGTGCTGGACTGGCACTTCTTTCTGACACTGAACGCCGGATACCAGTAAATAGCCTCTCCTGCCAGATGCACTCTAGTCACATCCTGTACCTGGTGTTTTAGTTCCCTTGCATGCTGTAATGGAAATACCACAAGTGGATGGTTTTTAGAAACAAAAACACGTTTTCTTAAAGTTCAGGAGGCTAGATGTCCAAATTCAGGGCACTGGCTCTGGGGAAAGGCTATCTCTCTTTCCACCATGGGGGAAGCTAATTGTGTCTCTTTCACAGCTTCCGTTCCTTGATTCCTTGACAATTGTGGGGCAATGGGTTTCTCCTTACACATGGCCTTTCTGACCTTGGGCTTATCATTCTCTGAAAATGATTGGTTAGGTCATAATCTTGCAAAGAATTCATTAGTTTAGTATGCAAGTTGGGTGTGTAAAACTACCCGATAGGATTAAGTGACCTTTCAGAATTGGTCGATAACTATGCAAATGAAGTGACTGGCACTACCAAAGGTCAGTTAGTGGTGAAATGAATACTTTATTTTTTAAGGATCAGCATAAAAATTTCCTATGAGGCAGAGATTAAATATGTCCCAGTCCAGCTTTTCCAAACTGCTGTGCCACTCCACTATCTCTATAATCAACTACTCTTTCTCCCCTCAGTATGCTCCCTCCTGTCTTTGGGTTCGGTAATTGGCTGCAACGTCTCACAGAACTCACTAGCCATACTTACAGTTAAGTGGTGTATTAGGAAATATCTTGGTCATCTAGTGCTGCTCTAACAGAAATACCACACATGGATGGCTTTGACAAAGAAAAATTTATTTTCTCACAGTCTAGGAGGCTAGAAGTCTGATTCAGGGTACCAGCTCCAAGGGGAAGGCTTTCTCTATCAGCTATGGGAGAAGTCCCTTGTCATCAATCTTACCCAGTGGAGGAGCTTCTCAGCGCAGGTGCCCCAAGTCCAAAGGACACGCTATTTCCCTGGCTCTTGTTTCTTGGTGGTATGAGATCCGCCTGTCTTTCTGCTTGATTCTCTGTTTTATATTTTGAAGAGATTGGATTAAGACACCACCTAATCTTGTAGGTTGAGCCTGCCTCATTAACATGACTGCATTAATTGTATCTCATTAACATCATAGAAATAAGATTTACAACATATAGGAAAATCACATTGGATGATAACACGGTGGACATTCACACAATACTGGGCATAATGGCCTAGCCAAGTTGGCAGACATTTCTGGTGACACAATTCTATCCATGACAGGGAAGTAATGGGGTACTACTCCAATTCAGGGTCAACTTTGATGCAATAGGAATGACTAGGACACATTTCCTTGATCAGGACGGCTTCTTCTCACTCCCACCCCCACTCTGACCCCCACTAGGCTCTGCTGGGACCTTGCTGCAGCCAAGCCCTGCTGGAGGCCTTCTGCCAGTGGTCCCTGCTTGGGGCTTCAGGCCAGTGTTAAAACTCTTAGCTCCGTTGGTCAGCAAGCTCCACAGTAGCCATCTCACACCAGTCTCTGTGTTCTTTCTGTCTTCTGCTGCTACTGCTCTTACTACTGCTGTCCACCGTCTCCCCTGTCTTCCATGTTACAGTTCCTCTCTCTGTCCCCATGTCTTCTTTAAGCCTAATGTGGTGACAAAACTGACCAATCCTCTTGTTAGTGTTCCATACACCTTATTAGCGTGGTCCTACCCCCACAAGGGTGTCATGCAACTTATTTACATTATTAGCAAACTATCCAGTCCCCTACCTGGGCCACAAGCATCTCATTTGCATAATCCCAGCCAAACATTTGATGGCAGAACAAAGACTATGACTAAAGGGGCCATTATAGTAATTCCCTGCACCACAGTACTCCTGGTAGAAGAACCACGCCTGAATTGAACATAAGGACAAATATCACAGAGATTGAAGAGGACCTGAGTAAAATCAAGAAGAACCTGGAGCAGATCGAGTCCTTTGTGTTCAGGGTTCCTGCACTGAGAACCTCCTAGATATCACAGAGAGAGGGCTTTAACACAGGAGATGGATGAGACAGCAAGAGACAGTGGCAACCACAGCACTGCACAGCAGCAGAGAAACAGCAGCAGCAGTAAGAACATAGGGAACCAGGAGACTGGTGTGAGGTAGCTGTAGTAAGTCTGCTGATCCATGGAGTGAGAGAGAGCTGAAAGCCTTCAGGCAGGAGGCTTACTTGTGGAGCGGGGTGCCTCTGAACACAAGTCAGTGAATCTAAAGTGCTGATACATGTACCTGAGCCAAGGTTTCGCTGACAAATGTAATGAGAAGGATAAGTTCATCTTTAATTGCCCAGACGTACTACCACCTATCTGTCATTTTGTTGCACTGGCTTGGATGTTTCTGTGATGCAGGAAGCTATGCCATTAGGATTTCAAACACCAGGAAGGTCACCCAAGGTGGACAGGTTTCAGTGAAGTCTCCACACTAAAATAGACTAGGAATAAAGTCCTGGCAATCTACTTCCAAAAATTAGCTAGTGTAAACCCTATGGATCACAATAGAATATTATACCACTTGTTTGCTTTGGACGCATCATCAGGAGGATTAATCCACAGAGGAAGACATCACATTTGGTGAAGCAAAGGGCTAACAAGGAAAAGGGAGACCCTCAATGGAATGGATTAGTACAATAGTCACAGCAATGGGCTCAAATATGCCAGCAATTGTGGGGATGGCACAGGACTGGGCAGTTGTTTCATTCTGTTGTACGTAAGGTCACCATGAGTTGGAGTCAGCTCCGTGACAGCTACAACCAAATCGATGTATTAGGTGTGAAAAGCGCATGAATCAAACTCACTTGATTCCTGTGCATGTGGAGCCGAGGCTGGGAGGAAGACAGGGACCAAACTGACAACAAGTAATAGGAGAGTTTTAAGTACGTCAAAGAGGAAGCACTTGGCCCTGTCGGATCACTGAAGAGGCATCTACTCTCATCTAAGTACGCCCCTTGTTCAAAATTAAGATGTTTTTGTATATATTAATGTTTAACCATTGCTCAACCAGGGCTCCATATTAATGTTAGGTATACCAAAACAGAACAAAACATACCCGTTGCTATTGAGTCAATTCCAACTCCTAGTGACACTATAGGACAGAATGGAACTACCCCGCAAGGTTTCCAAGGAGTGGCTGGTGGAGTCAAACTGCCGACCTTTTGGTTAGCAGGGGAGTTCTTAACCACTATGTCACCAAGTATCCTAAAATTAATTATAGTCAAAGAATAATTGAAGGTTGTGTCTTATAGTGTCTTGGTCAATCATATAACAGCTTGTATGACTGACAATATCACATTTTCATAGTAGAGACCCATTGCTGTATAAATTTAGATAGTCTAGGTATTGCCATGGAAACCCTGGTGGCGTAGTGGTTAAGTGTTACTAACCAAAGGGTCAGCAGTTTGAATCCACTAGGTGCTCCTTGGAAACTCTGTGAGGCAGTTCTACCCTGTCCTATAGGGTCGCTATGAGTTGGAATCAACTCGATGGCACTGGGTTTGGTTTTTTTTTTGTTTAGGTATTGCCATGAATACGAACATATATTAATTTAATAATAATAATCAGTAATTTGTCTATATCATTTGTTCACCATTGATAATAGCAGACTGTGCGAATTATGATGTTACCAGTAATTAATCATTCATAACAATTGCTGATGACCCCAGTTGTTGTTAACCAATATTAGATTATGGACAAATCCTGCCAACTGCACCAATTGTTCTGACGGATTTTATCTTAGAAAATTAATAGAGAGATACTCAGGTTTTACATGCATAAACTCGTTCAGTCTATTGCAAGCAAGTTCATAAAGTTTATGTTCTGCATCCCAGTTTATAGAGTAGTATCTGGGGCCTTAAAAGCGTGTGAGCAACCTTCTCAGATACTATTTATCTCTACTTGTTAGGAGCTGGGTGGTTAAGGTTGTGTTTCAACTTGTTTGGGACATGATTCTCAGGGTTAGGCAGTTATGATGTAGTTTGGCAGCTATGTAATGATGTAATCACCTCCATAATGAGATCTTTTATGAGCAGCTGTCTTAGTCATCTAGTGCTGCCATAACAGAACTACCATATGTGGATGGCTTTAACAAAGAGAAATTTATTTTCTCACAGTTTAGTAGGTTACAAGTCCAAATTCAGGGCGTGAGCTCCAGGGGAAGGCTTTCTCTCTCTGTCTGCTCTGGAAGAAGGTCTTTGTCCTCAATCTTCCCATGGTCAAGGAGTTTCTCAGGCACAGGGACCCCGGGTCCAAAGGACGTGCTCTGCTTCTGGTGCTTCTTTCTTGGTGGTATGAGGTCTCCAACTCTCTCCTTGCTTCCGTTTCCTTTTACCTCTTGAGAGATAAAAGACTGTGCAGGCACACCCCAGGGAAACTCCATTTACCTTGGATTGATTGAGGAGATGACCTGAGTGAGGGTGGTTTTACAATCCCACAATAATCCTTTTAACGTAAAATTACAGTCACAAAATAGAGGACAATCACTCAATACTGGGAAGCATGGCCTAACCAAGTTGATACAGACATTTTTAGGAGGACATAATTCAATCCATGACAACAACCAATCAGCTGAAAGGGAGTTTCCTTGGGGGTTTGGCCTTCATGAAACATATGTAGACTTTCTGGTAAAGCTCACTGGCTTTTGCTCACTCTGGATCCTGCATCTGACCTCCAGTTCTTGGAACCTGAGCCAAAAGCTTACCTGCCTGTCTTGGGATTCATCAGCCTCCACAGCTTGTGAGCCAGGGTCTACGATCTTATCTACAGATCTTAAGATTCGTCAGCCTCCAAAGCAAGTGAGCCAGAGCCTGCCATCTTCCCTTCCGATCTTAGGTTCGTCAGCCCCTGTAGCTACGTGAGTCAGGAGAAACCTCCAGCCTGACCCGTGGACTTGTAACTTTCCAACCTCTACAACCGCATGAACCATTTATTTGATATGAATCTCTCTCGCTCTGTGTTTGTCTCTGTGTGTGTGCGTGTATATATATATATGCGCACCAGTGGTTTTTCTTCTGTAGAGAACCCAGCCTAAGACAGGACTAAATAAGAAAGAAAGAAACCAAAGACTCAAAGAAGTGACTAGGCTACAAAACAAATAAACTACAAGAACCACGGTCTCATCTACTCTGAGATCAAAAGAACTAGATGGTGCGTGGCTTTCACCACCAACTTTTCTGCTCAGGACCACAATAGGTGGATCCTGATAGATTGGGAGAAAAATGTGCAACAGAACTCAAATTCTTAAAAAGTCCAGGCTTGCTGGACCTGCTTAGGCTGGAGGAGTCCTTGAGAGTATTGCACTGAGATGCTCTTGAAATCTTGAACTGCAATTAGCCCCTGAGTTTGTGTTTTAGCTGAATAACAGATGGGCTCACAAAATAAAGAATATCACTTGTGAGTACTGTGCTCCTTTAAAAAATGCATCTATATGAGAGCCAACAGTCAATAATCACATTAAAACCCAGATGAGAAGGTAAGATGTCAGGGAAATTAGATTAATGGAAAGCGATCAAGAAGAACAGAAATATTGAGAATATGAATGTAAAACAATGTCACTGAACAATTTGTGTAGAAGTTGTTGAATGGCAACCTAAACAGCCGTGTAAAACTTCACCAAAACACAGAAAATATTATTTTAAACATTGTGAATATGTCTAGAAATCTATTACCACTCGTTACCCCTTGTGACAATTTTTTATAAGGAAGAAGCAAGGAGCAATAAATATCCTTAAAATTTCAAGGGTCTTGTTATGTTTTATTATCTTATGATAAAACATGTGTTATATTTTAGATATACCACAATAAAGAAAGGTACAGTATTTTCTTCATGTCAGTCTTAAACCACACATGTTCTTCCAGGTATGAAATGTCGTCGATAGTTAAGCAACGCTGGGGAAGGGGCTGGACTGGCACCTCTTTCCAACAGTGAGCAACGCACACCAGTAAATAGCCTCTCCTGCCAGATGCACTATGGCCGCAAACTGTACCTGGTGTTTCAGTTTCCTAGCTTGCTGTAACGGAAATACCACAAGTGCGTGACTTTTAAAACCGAAATTTGTTTTCTTAAAGTTCAGGAGGCTAGATGTCCAAATTCTGTCTCTATATTGGCTGTGGGGGAAGCTCATCGTGTCTCTTTCAGCTTCTGTTCCTTGATACATTGACAATTGCGTTGCAATAGGATTTTCTTTATATGTGGCCTTTCTGACTTTGGATTTATCATTCTGTCAAAATGACTGGCTAGGTCATAATCTTGCAAAGAATGCGTTAATCTATGCTGCAAATTGGGTGTGTAAAACCACCCGTTAGGGTTAAGTGACCTTTCAGGATTGGTCGATTACTATGGAAATGAAGCGACAGTGCACTATGAAGGGTCAGTTAGTGGTTAAATGAATACTTTCTTTTTTAAGAACCAGCATAAAAAGTTCCTGTGAGGCAGAGGTTAAACACATCCTAAATGTCCAAACTACCAAAGTGCTGTGCCATTCCACCATCTCTAAAATTACCTAGGCTTCTTCCCTTCAGTACTCTCCCTCCCATCTTTGGGTTCAGCAGTTGGCTGCAATGTCTCACAGAACTCATGAGCCGTACTTATAATCAAGTGGTTTATTAGGGAATATCTCGGTCATCTAGTGCTGCTCTAACACAAATACCACATGTGGGTGGCTTAACAAAGAGAAATTTATTTTCTGAGAGGCTAGGAGTCCAAATTCAGGGTGCCAGCTCCAAAGGGAAGGCTTTCTTTCTCTGTTGGTTCTGGAAGAAGTTCTCATCATCAATCTTCCCCAGTAGAAGAGCTTTTCAGTGCAGGCACCCCAGGTCCAAAGGAGATGCTATTCTCCTGGCTCTTGTTTCTTGGTGGTACGAGGTCCTTCTTTCTCTCTGCTCAATTCTCTTTTTTATATCTCAAAGAGATTGGCTTAAAACACAACCTAATCAAGGTGGAGCCAAGATGGCAGAATAGACAGATGCTTCTGGAGACCCCTCTTTACAACAAAGACCCGAAAAAACAAGTGAAAGGAGTATATTTGTGACAAGCTGGGAGCCCTGAGCATCAAAGGCAAGCTTAGACAACGAACTGAGAGGCAGGGGGAGGAAGAGACCATTCAGAAGTGGAGAGGAGTTACCGGACCTGAATTGCAGGGAGCCCTCAGGCACCATTCCTGGAGTGGCTGCGGCGGCTGCGGCAGCAGCGGGCTGGTACTAGCATTCGGCCACAGTTTCCTCAGGGAGAAGCAGCCAGTCACACAGCCTACTCACACCTCTGGAACCTGAGGAGGACGGCGCTCTTGGCAAAAGCTAAGTACTTGTGTATATTTTACCGCACCACCCCAATCCCCAAGCCTGCTTCAGCGGCTGAATACCTGGGCCTGAGATAGTCACTGGTGAGGACCTAGAGCCATCCTCCTTGCCTTGGGGAAGGAAAAAATTTGCAACTGGGGGGAAAGAAAATTTGCTAACTCCATTAACCAGGGGAGCACAGGACAGAAGCAGCTCCTGTCCAGGCATAAACCACCCGTGGATCTTGAGCACCTTTCCCTTCTGCATGGACCTGTGTGGGCCTATTTTGGGAGAAGAGGCCCTTGTTGGCAGACTCCAACCATTTCAGCTATGCAGTGGAGAGGTGGGTGTTTGATGTTTGACATTGCTTTGCCTATTAAACAAGGTTCTCACCTACCCACATCATGGACCTAAGGACTGGTAGCTCCACTCAGGTCCTCCAGCCACCTGCGACAGGGGTCCAAAGATAACTGGTACCTCCCAGTCCTTACAACCAAAAACTTTGGGTGCCCATGGTCCCTCTGCAGAGCCCACCCACCAGCACTCTCTAGGGAACAGAGATGCATTTTGTTCAGAGACACTTGGGGGTCAGTTCTCAGCCCCCTGCCTTGTTCAGAGCGTGACCTCCTGCTACAATCAGATACCGGTATATATGCCAATCACCCCTGCCCCTCTAAGACTGTAGGACAGAGCCTGTACCACACACTTGATCAGCGACCTGGAAACCTGAGCTGAATTCATACAAGAAAATTGAATGGACTCCTAGACTAATATACCTGATAACAGCTCTAGCCAGCTGGGGACAGGACACCAGAGCTCCAAAGGCAAAAATAATCAAGCTAGCTCACTCAAGCAACCCATAGGGGTATACCAAAACAAAACAAAGCAAGCAGGTACGACACAGTAAGCAAGCATAAACTAATACAATAACTTTATAGATGGCTTGGAGACAGCAGTCAATATCAAGTCACATAAAGAAACAGACCACGATCACCTCAACAGGCTCTCAAAACAAAGAATCCAGGGATCTCCTAGATAAAAGTGCATCCCTGGAATTACCAGATGCAGAATACAAAAGTTTAACATACAGAACCCTTCAAGACATCAGGAAGGAAATGAGACAATATGCAGAACAAGCCAAGGAATGCACAGATAAAGCAACTGAAGAAATTAGAAAGATTATTCAGGAACATAATGAAAAGTTTAATAAGCTGGAAAAATCCACAGACAGCAATCAGAAATTCAGAAGATTAACAATAAAATTACAGAATTAGATAACTCAATAGAAAATCAGAGGAACAGAATTGAGCAAGTAGAAGCTAGAATTTCTGAACTTGAAGATAAATCACTTGGCACTAATATATTTGAAGAAAAATCAGATAAAAGAATTAAAAAAAATGAAGAAACCTTGAGAATCATGTGGGACTCTATCAAGAGAAATAACCTACAAGTGATTGGAGTACCAGAACAGGGAGGGATAACAGAAAATGCAGAGAAAATTGTTGAAGATTTGTTGGCAGAAAACTTCCCTG
The DNA here is from genome assembly GCF_024166365.1 of Elephas maximus indicus. Lineage (NCBI taxonomy): Eukaryota > Metazoa > Chordata > Mammalia > Proboscidea > Elephantidae > Elephas > Elephas maximus. Next base: position 94,847,289 of record NC_064829.1, on the reverse strand, counting down.
ATATTGTGAAAGATGAGAAGATATCTATCCAAGATGCTCATTGAACTCCACATAAGGTAGATGTTAAAAGAAAGTCACCAAGATATATTATAATCAAGCTTGCCAAAACCAAAGATAAAGAGAGAATTATAAGAGCAGCAAGGGATAAATGAAAACTCACCTACAAAGGAGAGCCAATAAGAATAAGCTCGGACTACTCGGCAGAAACCATGCAGGCAAGAAGGCAATGGGATGACATGTTTAAAAAATTGAAGGAAAAAAATTGCCTGCCAAGAATCATATATCCATCAAAGCTGTCTCTTAAATATGAAGGTGAAATTAAGACATTTCCAGATAAACACAAGTTGAGGGAATTTGTAAAAACCAAACCAAAACTATAAGAAATAATAAAGGGAGTTCTTTGGTTAGAAAGTCAATAAATATCAGGTATCAACCCAAGACTAGAACACTGGGCAGAGCAACCAGAAGTCAACGCAGACAGGGAAATTCAAAAAAAAAAGCAAGATTATTAAAAAAAAAAAAAAGCCCAAAACAGGGTAACAGCGATGTTATTATATAAAAGAAGACAACATTAAAATAATAAAGAAGGACTAAGAAATGTAATCATACACCTTCCATATGGAGAGGAAGATATGGTGATACAAAGAAAAGTTAGTTTTAAATTTAGAAAAATAGGGGTAAATAATAAGGTAGCCACAAAGGAGACAAACTATCCTATTCATCAAAATACAAGGGAAAAATATAGACTCAGCAGAAACAAAATCAACAACAACAAATATGAGGAAAGGACATAAATGAAGAAAATCTACTCAGAACATAAAATCAAGCGGGAAAAAGAAATTGTCAACACAAAAAAAGACATCAAAATGATAGCACTAAATTCATACCTATCCATAATTCCCCTGAGTGTAAATGGACTAAATGCACCAATAAAGAGACAGAGAGTGGCAGAATGGATTAAGAAATAAGATCTGTCTATATGCTGCCTACAAGAGACGTACCTTAGACTTAGAGACAAAAACAAACTAAAACTCAAAGGGTGGAAAAAAATACATCAAGCAAACAACAATCAAAAAACAGTAGGAGCGGCAAAATTAATTTCTGACAAAATAGACTTTAAAGTTAAATCCATCATAAAGGATAAGGAAGGACACTATATAATGATTAAAGGGACAATACACCAAGAAGATATAACCATATTAAATATTTATGCACCCAATGACAGGGCTGCAAGATACATAAAACAAACTCTAGCAGCATTGGAAAATGAGATAGACAGCTCCACAAAAATAGTAGGAGACTTCAACACACCACTTTCGTTGAAGGACAGGACATCCAGAAAGAAGCTCAATAAAGACACGGAAGATCTAAATGCCACAATCAACCAACTTGACCTCGTAGACATATACAGAATCCTTGACCCAACAGCAACCAACTATACTTTCTGTTCTAGTGCACATGGAACATTCTCTAGAATAGACCACATATGAGGTCATAAAGCAAGCCTTAGCAGAATCCAAAACATTGAAATATTACAAAGCATCTTCTCTGACCATAAGACCATAAAAGTGGAAATCAACAAGAGAAAAAGCAGAGAAAAGAAATCAAATACTTGGAAACTGAACAATGCCCTAGGGGCTCAAAAAAGACTGGATTATAGAAGACATTAAGGATGGAATAAAGAAATTCAGAGAATCCAGTGGGAATGAAAACACTTTCTATCAGAACTTTTGGGACACAGTAAAAGCGATGCTCAGAGGTCAATTTATATCAATAAACGCACACATCCAAAAAGAAAAAAGGGCCAAAATCAAAGAATTATCCCTACAACTTGAACAAATAGAAAGAGAGCAACAAAAGAAACCCACAGGCACCAGAAGAAAACAAATAATAAAAATTAGAGCTGAAATAGAAATAGAAAACAGAAAAACAATTGAAAGAATTAATAAGACCAAAAGCTGGCTTTTTGGAAAAAATCAAGAAAATTGATAAATCGCTGGCCAAACTGACAAAAGAAAAACAGGAGAGGAAGCAAATAACCTGAATAAGAAAAGAGATGGGCGATATTACAACAGACCCAACTGAAATTAAAAGAGTTATATCAGATTACTATAAAAAATTATACTCAAACAAATTTGAAAACCTAGAAGAGATGGATGAATTCGTAGAAACACACTACCTACCTAAACTAACACAAACAGAGGTAGAACAACCAAATAGACCCATAACAGAAGAAGAGATTGAAAAAGTAACCAAAAAACTCCCAACAAAAAAAAACCCTGATCTGGATGGCTTCATTGCAGAGGTCTACCAAACTTTCAGAGAAGAGTTAACACCACTACTACTAAAGGTATTTCAGAGCATAGAAAAGGACGGAATACTACCAAACTCATTCTATGAAGCCACCATATCCCTGATACCAAAACCAGGTAAAGACACCACAAGAAAAGAAAATTATAGACCTATATCCCTCATGAATGTAAATGCAAACATCCTCAACAAACTTCTAGCCAATAGAATTCAACAACATATCAAAAAAATAATTCACCATGACCAAGTGGGATTCATACAAGGTATGCAGGGATGGTTCAACACTAGAAAAACAATTAATGTAACCCACTACATAAATAAAACAAAAGATAAGAATCACATGATTTTATCAATTGATGCAGAAAAGGCATTTGACAAAGTTCAACACTCATTCATGATAAAAACTCTCAGCAAAATAGGAACAGAAGGGAAATTCCTCAATATAATTAAGGGCATTTACACAAAGCCAACAGCCAACATCATTCTAAATGAAGAGAGCCTGAAAGCATTCCTGTTGAGATAGGGAACCAGACAAGTATGCCCTTTATTACCACTCTTATTCAACATTGTGCTGGGAGTCCTAGCCAGAGCAATTAGGCTAGAAAAAGAAATAAAGGGCATCCAGATTGGCAAGGAAAAAGTAAAAGTATCTCTATTTGCAGATGGCATGATCTTATACAGAGAAAACCCTAGGGAATCCTCCAGAGAACTACTGAAACTAATAGAAGAGTTCAGCAGAGTATCGGGATACAAGATAAACTACAAAAAATCAATTGGATTCCTCTACACCAACAAAAAGAACATCGAAGAGGAAATCACCAAATCAATGCCATTTACAGTAGCCCCCAAGAAGATAAAATACTTAGGAATAAATCTTACTAGAGATGTAAAAGACTTATACAAAGAAAACTGCAGTACACTTCTGCAAGAAACCAAAAGAAACTTACATTAAGTGGAAGAACATATCTTGCTCGTGGATGGGAAGACTTAACATTGTGAAAATGTCTATTCTACCAAAAGTGATGTATACATTTAATGCAATTCCGATCCAAATCCCAATGACATTCTTCAATGAGATGGAGAAACAACTCACCAACTTCATATGGAAGGGAAAGAGGCCCCAGATAAATAAGGCATTACTGAAAAAGAAGAACAAAGTGGGAGGCTTTACTTTACCTGATTTTAGAACCTATTATACCACCACAGTAGTCAAAACAGCCTGGTACTGGTACAACAACAGGTACATGGACCAATGGAACAGAATTGAGAATCCAGACATAAATCCATCCAGATATGAGCAGCTGATATTTGATAAAGGCCCCAAAACAGTTAAATGGGGAAAAGACAGTCTTTTTAAAAAATGGTGCTGGCATAACTGGATATCCATCTGCAAAAAAATGAAACAAGACCCATACCTCACTCCTTGCACAAAAACGAACTCAAAATGGATCAAAGACCTAAATATAAAATCTAAAACGATAAAGATCATGGAAGAAAAAATAGGGACAACGTTAGGAGCCCTAATACATGGCATAAACAGTATACAAAACATTATAAAGAATGTAGAAGAAAAACTGAATAACTGGGAGCTCCTAAAATCAAACACCTATGCTCATCCAAAGACTTCACCAAAAGAGTAAAAAGACTACCTACAGACTGGGAAAAAGTTTTTAGCTATGACATTTCTGATCAGTGTCTGATCTCTAAAATCTACATGATACTGCAAAAACTCAACTGCAAAAAGACAAATAACCCAATTAATAAATGGGCAAAAGATATGAATAGACACTTCACTAAAGAAGACATTCAGGTAGCTAACAGATATATGAGGAAATGTTCGTGATCATTAGCCATTAGAGAAATGCAGATCAAAACTACAATGAGATTTTGATCTCATTCCAACAAGGCTGGCATTAATCCAAAAAACACAAAATAATAAATGTTGGAGAGGCTGTGGAGAGATTGGAACACTTCTACACTGCTGCTGGGAATGTCAAATGGTACAACCACTTTGGAAATCAATTTGGTGCTTCCTTAAAAAGCTAGAAATAGAACTACCATATGATCCAGCAATCCCACTCCTTGGAATATATCCTAGAGAAATAAGAGCCTTTACACGAACAGATATATGCACACCCATGTTCATTGAAACACTGTTTACAACAGCAAAAAGATGGAAGCAATCAAGGTGCCCAGCAACGGGTGAATGGATAAATAAATTACAGTATTTTCACATAATAGAATACTATGCATCGATAAAGAACAGTGAGGAATCTGTGAAACATTTCATAACATGGAGGAACCTGGAAGACATTATGCTGAGTGAAATTAGTCAGTTGCAAAAGGACAAATATTGTACAAGAACACTATTATAAGAACTTGAGAAATAGTTTAAACTAAGAAGAAAACACTCCTTTGTGGTTACAAGAGGGGGGAGGGAGAGTGGGAGAGGGGCATTCACTAATTAGATAGTAGATAAGAACTACTTTAGGTGAAGGGAAAGACAGCGCACAATACAGGGGAGGTCAGCACAATTGGACTAAACCAAAAGCAAAGAATTTTCCAGAATAAACTGAATGCTTCGAAGGCCAGCGTAGCAGGGGCGGGGGTCTGGGGACCATGGTTTCAGGGGACATCTAAGTCAATTAGCATAATTAAATCTATTAAGAAAACATTCTGCATCCCACTTTGAAGAGTGGCGTCTAGGGTTTTAAAAGCTAGCAAGCAGCCATCTAGGATGCATCAATTGGTCTCGACCTACCTGGATCAAAGGAGAATGAAGAACACCAAGGACACAAGGCAATTACGAGCCCAAGAGACAGAAAGGGCCACATGAACCAGAGACTACATCATCCTGAGACCAGAAGAACTAGATGGTGCCTGGCTATATAACCAATGACTGCCCTGACAGGGAACACAACAGAGAACCCCTGAGGGAGCAGGAGAGCAGTGGGATGCAGACCCCAAATTCTTATAAGACCAGACTTAATGGTCTGACAGAGACTAGAAGGATCCCGGTGGTCATGGGCCCCAGACCTTCTGTTAGCCCAGGACAGGAACCATTCCCAAAGCCAACTCTTCAGACATGGATTGGACTGGACAATGGGTTGGAGAGGGATGCTGGTGAGGAGTGAGGTTCTTGGATCAGGTGGACACTTGAGACTATGTTGGCATCTCCTCCCTGGGGTGGGGGGGATGAGAGGGTGGAGGGGGTTAGAAGCTGGCGGAATGGACATGAAAAGAGAGAGTGGAGGGAGAAAGCGGGCTGTCTAATTAGCGGAAGAGTAATTGGGAGTGTGTAGAAAGGTGTATATGGGTTTTTGTGTGAGAGACTGACTTGATTTGTAAACTTTCACTTAAAGCACAGTAAAAATTATTAAAAAAAAAACACAACCTAATCTTGTAGATTGAGTCTGGCCTCATTAACACAACTGCTCCTAAACCCACCTCATTAACATCGTAGAGATAGGATTTACAACACATAGGAAAATCTTATCAGATGACAAAATGGTGGACAATCAGACAATACTGAGAATCATGGCCTAGCCAAGTTGGCAGACACTTTTTGGGAATACAGTTCTATCCATGACAGGAAAGTAATGGGGTACTACTGAGGATTGGAGTCAACTTTGATGTAACAGGAACAACCAAGGACATGGTTCCTTGATCACGACAGCTTCTTCTCACCCTCACCTACCAGGCTTTCTGGGACCTTGCTGAAGCTGGGCCCTGCTGGAGGCCTCTGCCACCAATCCCTGCTTGGGGCCTTCCTGGGCCACTGTTAAAACTCTTAGCTCTGTTGGTCAGCAAGCTCCAGAGTAGCCATCTCACACCAGTCTTAGTGTTCCTGCCATATCCTACTATACTCCACCATCTCTCATGTCTTCTGTGTTATAGTTCTCGTCTCTCTCTCTTTGCATGTCTCCCTTTAAGCCTAATGGAATGGCAAAACTGACCAGTGCACTTCTTAGTGTTCCATATGTGTTATTAGCATGGTCCTACCCCCACAAGTGTGTCATGCACATTATTTACACTATCGGAAACTATCCAATCCCATTCGTGGGCCACAAACACCTCAGTTGCATAATCCAACCCAACCATGTGGTAGGAGTTACAAAGGCTGTGGCTAAAAGGGCCATATTAAGTAATTCACTGCACTACAGTGGTCTTGGTAGAAGAACCATCCCTTGAACTGACATTAAGGACCAATATCACAGAGTCCGTTGAGGACGACCTCACTAAAATCAAGAAGAGCCTGGAGCAGTGTGTGTCCTTTGTGCTCAGGTTTCCTGTCCTGAGAACCTCCTAGATACAACAGAGAGAAGGCTGCAACACAGGAGAAGGTGTACGACAGCAAGAATCAGAGTCAACCACAGCACTTCCCAGCAGCAAAGAAACAGAAGCAGCAGCTAAGAACTGCGGGAACCAGGAAACTGGTGTGAGGCAGCTGCAGTAAGCTTGCTGATCCATGGAGTGAGAGAGAGCTGAGCCCCTTCAGGAAGGAGGCTTACTGGTGGAGCAGGGTGCCTCTGAACACTTGTCAGTGAATCTAAAGAGCTGATACACTTACCTGAGCAGGGCAGAGGCCGAGAGAAAGCCCAGCAGTGAGTACAGCCTAGAGCAGACCCAGCCATTGGTACAGCCGAGAGCAGGCCTGGCAGTCAGTGCAGCTGAGAAAAACCCCAGTATGGGGTACAGCCAAGAGAAGGCCTGGCAAGGGGTACAGCTGAGAGAAGGCCCGGAGGCAGGCCAAGCCAGATAGGACTAAGTGACCCACATGGCCCAGAAGAACCTGAGACCTGTCTTGGTTGGAAGTTGTCCTGATTTAAGACTTGTATCCTCTCTCCTGAGTTGTATCCTCTTACTTCCATAATAAATGACATAATTGTGAGTATGGTCTGTGTGTTTTGTGTGGCCATTCAATGAATTATCGAACTCAACAGAGAAGTAAAGAGTGCTGCGAGGGGAAATGGCCAGTGTCAAAAATGGTGAAGTAGTTGGAGAGTGGAGGTATGTCTGATCTCTGCCTCAAAGGAGTTAGCTTTAGCTGATCTTTTTTTGCCGGGGGGAGGGGGGAGGAGGGTTCTCCCAGGAATTTTGTTATTCCTTTTTTTTCAAAAAATTATTGTGCTTTAAGTGATAGTTTACAATTGAAGTCAGTTTCTCATATAAAAATTATATAGATACTGTTATGTGACCCCAGTGGCTCTCCCTATAATGTGACAGCACACTCCTCCTCTCCACCCTGTATTTCCCGTGTCCATTCAATCAGTTCCTGTCCCCCTCTGCCCTCTCATCTTGCCTCCGGACAGGAGCTGCCCACTTCGCCTCATGTGTCCACTTGAGCTGGAAAGCAGACTCCTCACCATTATCATTTTATGTTGTATAGTCTTGTCTAATCTTTGTCTGAAGAGTTGGCTTCAGGAATGGTTTTAGTTCTGGGCTAACAGAGTCCAGGAGCCATGTCCTCTGGCTTCCCTCCACTCTCAGTCAGACCATTACATCTAGTCTTTTTACTGGAATTTCAGTTTTTTTTGTGTGTGTGTGCTTTCAGTGAAAGTTTACAACTCAGTCTCTCATATAAAAATCTGTATAAACCTTGCTATGTACTCCTAGTTGCTCTCCCCCTAATGAAACAGCACACTCCTTCTCTTCACCCTGCATTCCCCATGTCCATTAGAATTTAAGTTCCACCCCCACTTTTCTTCTGCTCCACCAAGGACACTCTGTTGTGTTTCCTGTCAGGGCAGTCATTGGTGGTAGCCAGGCACCGTCTAGTTCTTCTGGTCTCAGGCTGATGGAATCTTTGGTCTATGTGGCCCTTTCTGTCTGTTGGGCTCATATTTTCCTTGTGTCTTTGGTGTCCTTCATTGGGTGGGCATATGTGTTTGGTTTTTAGGAGCTCCCAGTTATCTAGTTTCTCTTCTGGTGTTTGTGCATTGTTAGGAATATTTTGTATACTGCTTATGCTATGTTTTAGGGCTCCTAGCATTGTCCCTATTTATTTCTTTCATGATCATTATCGTTTTAGGTTTTATATTTAGATCTTCGAAACATTTTAAGTTAGTTTTTGTGCATAGGGTGAGATATGGGTCTTGTTTCATTTTTTTTTTTTGCAGATGGATATCCACTTACGCCAGCACCGTTTGTTCAAGAGACTGTCTTTTCCTCAATTAACGTATCTGGGCCTTTGTCAAATATCAGTACATATTTGCTGCTCGTAAGTGGATGGATTTACATCTGGGTTCTCAGCTCTGTTCCATTGGTCTATGTACCTGTTGTTGTACAAGTACCAGACTGTTTTCCCTACCATGGTGGTATAATAGGTTCTAAAATCAGGTGGTGTGAGGCCTCCCACTTTATTTTTTTCTTCAGTAATTGTTTACTTATCTGGAGCCTCTTCCCTTTCATATGTAGTGGGTGATTTGTTTCTCCATCTCACTATAAAATGCCATTGGAATTTGGCTTGGGATTGCATTGCATTTACAGATTGTTTTGGATAGAATAGACATTTTCACAATGTTGAGTCTTCCTATCCATGAGCAAGGTATGTTTTTCCGTTTATTCAGGTCTCTTTTGGTTTCTTGCAGTAGTGTCTTGTAGTTTTCTTTGTATAGGTCTTCTATGCCTCTGGTTAAATTTATTCCTAAGTATTTTATCTTCTTGTGGGCTATTTAAATGGTATTGATTTGGTGATTTCCTTTTCAACATTCTGTTTGTTGGTGTAGAGGAATCCAACTGATTTTTGCGTGTTTATCTTGTATCCTGACACTTTGCTGAACTCTTCTATTAGCTCCAGTAGTTTTCTTGAGGATTCTTTAAGGTTTTCTATGTATAAGATCATATCATCTGCAAATAGAGATGCTTTTACTTCTTCCTTACCAGTTTGGATGCCTTTTATTTCTTTTTCTAGCCTAATTGCTCTGGGTAGGACCTCCAGTACAATGTTGAATAAGAGTGGTAATAAAGGGCATCCTTGTTTGGTTCCCGTTCTCAAGGGGAATGCTTGCAGACTCTCTCCATTTAGAATGATGTTGGCTGTTGGCTTTGATAAATGCCCTTAATTATATTGAGGAATTTCCCTTCTGTTCCTATTTTGCTGAGAATTTTTATCATGAGTGGGTGTTGGACTTTGTCAAATGCCTTCTCCACATCAATCAATAAGATCACGTGGTTCTTGTCTTTTATTTATGAGATGGATAGCATTGATTGTTTTTCTAATGTTGAACCATCCCTGCATACCTGGTATGAATTCCACTTGGTCATGGTGAATTATTTTTTGCATATGTTGTTGAACTCTATTGGCTAAAATTTTGTTGAGGATTTTTGCATATAAGTTCATGAGGGATATTGGTCTGTAATTTTCTTTTTTTGTGGTGTCTGTACCTGGTTTTGGTATCAGGGTTATGCTGGCATCACAGAATGAGTTTGGGAGTATTCTATCATTTTCTATGCTCTGAAATACCTTTGGTAGTTGTGATGTTAACTCTTCTCTTAAAATTTGGTAGAATTCTCCAGTGAAGCCAACAGGACCAGGGTTTTTTGGTTGGGTGTTTTTTAATTACCTTTTTAATCTTTTCTTTTGGTGTAGGTTTATTTAGTTGTTCTACCTCTATTTGTGTTAGTTTATGTAGGTAGTGCATTTCTAGAAATGTGTCCTTTTCCTCTAGGTTTTCAAATTTGTTGGAGTACAATTTTTCATAGTATACAATTCTTTTAATCTCAGTTGGGTCTGTTGTAATATTGCCCATCTCATTTCTTATTCAGGTTATTTGCTTTCTCTCCTGTTTGTCTTTTGTCAGTTTGTCCAATGATTTATCGATTTTGTTGATCTTTTCAAAGAGCAAGCTTTTGGTCTTGTTAATTCTTTCAATTGTTTTTCTATCTCTACTTCATTGAATTCTGCTCTAATTTTTATTATTTGCTTTTTTTTTTTTTTTTGGTTCCCGAGGGCTTTTTTTGCTACTCTCTATTTGTTCAAGTTGCAGGGTAAATGCTTTGATTTTGGCCCTGTTGTCTTTTTGGATGTTTGCATTTATTGCTTTAAATTGACCTCTGAGCACTGCTTTAACTGTGTCCAAAAGATTCTGATTGGAAGTGTTTTCATTCTCATTTGATTCTATGAATTTCTTTATTCCATCCTTAATTTCTTCTATAATCAGATAGTTTTTGAGCAAGATGTTCAGTTTCCATGTGTTTGATTTTTTTTTTTTCCTTGCTTTTTCTGTTATTGATTTCTGCTTCTATGGTTCTGTGGTCAGAAAAGATGCTTTGTAGTACTTCCATGTTTTAGCTTCTGTTAAGGCTTGCTTTATGGCCTATTATGCGGTCTCTTCTGGAAACTGTTCCATGTGAGTTGGAAGAGAAAGTATACTTGGCTGCTGTTGAGTGCATTGTTCTGTATATGTTTATGAGGTCAAGTTGATTGATAGTGACATTTAGATCTTCCATGTCTTTATTGAGCTTCTTTCTGGATGTCCTGTCCTTCAACGAAAGTGGCGTGTTGAAGTCTCCTACTATTATCGTGGAGCTGTCTATCACTCTTTTCAATGCTGTTAGAGTTTGTTTTATGTATTTTGGAGCCCTGTCATTGGGTGTGTAAATATTTATTGTGGTTATGTTCTCTTGATGTATTGACCCTTTAATCATTATGTAGTGTTCTTCCTCAACCTTTGTGGTGAATTTTACTTTAAAGTCTATTTTGTCAGAAATTAATATTGCCACTTCTGCTCTTTTTTGGTTGTTAGTTTCTTGATATATTTTTTTCGATCCTTTTAGTTTTAGTTTGTGTCTTTAAATCTGAAGTGTATCTCTTGTAGGCAGCATATAGATGGATTTTTTTTTTTTAATCTATTCTGCCACTCTCTGTCTCTTTATTGGTGCATGTATTCCATTTAAGTTAAGCATAATTATTGGTAGGTATGAGTTTGTTTTTTTTTTTTTTTTAGTTTAGTGATGTCATTTTTTTCACAGTTATAGGATTTGTTAGGGAAGTAACAGGCTACAACTCAAGATCAGGACCAACTTGGAAGTAACAGGACACAGCTCTGGAGATAGGATGCAGTTTGTCAATAAGAACAGCTTCCAGCCAAGACAGCTCTCAGCTTCTTCTTAGCTATGCCTGCAGGCAGGTTGCACTCCTCAGCTAGGCTAGCCTCCTCTTAGCTGGGCTAGCAGGCCCTTCTACTGGCTTTGCTTGTTCAGGCAAGTGGTACAGCTCTTTAGGTCTGGAGCCAAGTGCCCAGAAGCACTCTGCCAGCAAGCCTCCTGCCCGAAGGCGCTCAGCTGTCTCACTCTGTGGGTTGCCAAGAAGCCCACTACAGCTGTCTCACACCAATTTCCTGGTTCTCACCGCTTGTTCTGCTACCACTGTCTCGTGCCATCTTGCACTGTCCTGCGCCGACTTCAGTAGAACAGCTCTCTCTGGCTCTTGGGTCTAGAAGGTTCTCAGCACAGGGACCCTGGGTCCAAAGGACAAGCTCTGCTCCAGATTCTTCTTGATGGTAGTAAGATCCACCTCCAATCTCTGTGGATGATTTTTAGATAGTGGTGTCATTTTGATGTGTTTTTTTGTGTGTGTGTTCTTGATGGTTTCTTTTTTCTGCTTTATTTTCTGTGCTGTGTCACTTTTCCTTTTATATATATATAGATATATATTCTTTTCCTCTTTTTCATTGTTGTTGATTTTGTGTTTGCTGAGTCTTTATGTTTTTCTCATTTTTTATTTCAATGTATACGGTTGTTAGATTCTTTGTGGTTACCTTAATATTTATCCCTATTTTTCTAAGTTTAAACCAATCTTTTATTTCTTGGTATCACCTTGCCATCCTGCCCATATGAAAGAGCTATGACTACATTTTTCAGTCCCTCTTTTTTGTTTTAACCTTGTCATCTTTTACATAAGGATGTCTCTGTTTCCCTGTTTTGAGCATTTTAGCTTTGATTCATTTTTGTGATTTCAGTATCTGGGTTGGTAGCTCGTTCCTCTGTCTTGTGTTCTAGGCTTAGGATGTCATCTGATGTTATTGATTTTCTAACCAAAGGACTCTGTTTAGTATTTCTTGTAATTTTGGTTCGATTTTTGCAAATTCCCTAAACTTCTGTTTATCTAGAAATGTCAGAATTTCATCATCATATTTGAGAGACAGTTTTTCTGCATATATAATTCTTGGCTGGCAATTTTTTTCCTTCAAGGCTTTATAAACGTCATCCCATTGCCTTCTTGCCTGCACGGTTTCTGCTGAGCAGTCCAAGCTCAGCCTTATTGACTCTACTTTGTAGGTGACTTTTCATTTATCCCTAGCCACTCTTAAAATTCTCTCTTTACCTTTGGTTTTGGCAAGTTTGATTATAATATGTCTTGGTGACTTTATTTTAGGATCTACCTTGTGTATGGATCCATAAGCCTCTTGAATAGATATCTTCTCATCTTTCATGGTATTAGAGAAGTTCCCTGCCAAAAAAATCTTCAACAATTCTCTCTGTATTTTCTGTTATCCCTCCTTGTTCTGGTACTCCAATCACTCATAGGTTATTCCTCTTGATAGAGTCCCACATGATTCTTTGGTTTCTTCATTTTTTTTAATTCTTTTATCTGATTTTTCCTCAAATATTTTGGTGTCAAGCACTTTGTCTTCAATGTCACTAATTCTGACTTCCTTTGCCTCGATTCTGCTCCTATGACTTTCTATTGAGTTATCTAATCCTGATTTTTATTGTTAATCTTCTGCATTTCTGTTTGCTATGGATTCTTCCAGCCTATTAAATTTGTCATAATGCTCTTCTCTAATCTTCTTAATTTCCTCTCTTGCTTTGTCTGTATGCTCCTTGACTCATTCTGCATTTTGCCTTATCTCTTTCCTGATCTCCTGAAGCGTTCTGTATATTAATCTTTTATATCCTACCTCTAGTAATTCCAGAAAATTATCTTCATCAGGAAGATTTCTTGAGTCTTTGTTTTAGGAGCTTGCTGAAGCCATCATGGTCTGCCTTTTTATATGATTTGATATTGACTGTTGTCTCCGAGCCAGCAATAAGTTATTGTATATATTTACTTTATGTTTTCTCACTGTGTCCTAGCTTCTTGTTTTGCTTTGTTTTGATACTCCCAAAAAGGGAGCTCAAGTGAGCTAGTTTGGTTATTTGTGTATTTGAAGCTCTAACGTCCTGTCACCAGGTGGTTAGGGCTGTAACTAGGTATGTGAGCCCAGGAATCCATTTGCTTTTCTTGTATGGATTCAGCTCAGGTGTCTAGGTAGTTGGTCGTCAAGTGTGTGGTGCACCAAGGGTGATTGGTGTAAGCACAGTTATCTGGCTGCAGTAGAGGGCCACACACTGAACAAGGCAGGGGTTGACAACTACCCCTGAGTGTCTGTGAAGCAAGCAAGTCCCTGTTCCCTAGAACGTGTAGGTGGGTGGGTTTGCAGCCAAACTATGGGCACCCAATGCTGATGGCTGTAAGGACTGGGAGGCACCACTTATTCTGGGAACCCTGTTGCAGGTGGCTAGGTGGCATGGGTGAAGCCATCAGTCCTCAGGCCACAGATGTGGGTAGGTGAGGACCCTGCTTATTAGGCAGAGTGCTGTCATATGTCACAAACATGCCTCTCCACCATATAGCTGAAACAGCAGAAGTTAATCTTCAGGTATATACCCTGTTGTACTGTACTAATGAGGGCCTATGCTGTTGAAATGGGCCCACACAAGTCTATGCAGAGGTGAAAGGGATTAAAAGTCCATGGACCACTTATGCCTGTGCCTAGGCAAAGGAACTGTTTCTGCCTGAGTTCTCATCTTAGAGGAGCCGGCAGATTATTTTCCCCCTGTTTGTTAATTTGTTCCCTCTCCAAGGCCAAGAGAATGGCCCAGGGTGCATGAGGGGTCCTACTTCTGGCCCAGGATACACAGCAATCTCAAAAGCCAGCTTGGACCCCATGCACAGTGGGAAGGGGGCAGGTAAGTTGGAGACAGGTTTTTCCCAAAGCAGTGTTTTGATCCATGTGGTAGATAAGATGTGTGCACTTATCTTTTGCTGATTGAGTGTTGGTTTTTGCTGTTTCTGGAGGCACGAGTAGGCTCTCTGCCACTCGGACTCTCCCAATATGGAAAATGCATTCCACATGCCACTTTTTGTCTCATCAATGGCACCAGCCTGTCCTAGCCTGCACGGTGCTGGTTTCCACTGGGCCAAGTCTGGCAAATCCTCACTGCTTCTGAATCATCTCTCCCTCCCTGTTCCGCTCAGTCCAATTCCTCAACTTTGCTGTTGATGTTCAGGGCTCATAGATCATCATATATAATGTATTCACTTGTTTTTTTTCGGATCTTTTTTGTAAGAGGGACTACAGGAAGCATCTGACTACTATCCCATCTTAGCCCCACATCTCCTTTATGCTGATCTGTAATCTCATCCCTCCTCTTGAAATCAGACCAGTTCAGAAGCTAGATTACAATGATCTTTATGTGGCATTTCTCTTCCTCATTTGCCTTAGCTTCCCTATCTCTGTGTTTCATCAGCTCTCTCTATATCTAAAACGTCATGCTGTGTTAATGAGACCATATAGGTTTAAGAAGCACCCTTCACCTGTATGGTCTCAGTAACATAACAAAGAAAACCCTTTTCCCAGGTGGGATTACATCCATAGCTATAGTCCTTAGCATTCCAACATATGTTTTAGAACGACACAATTCAGTCTCTAAAACCTAGTATGCCAAAGGAATGGAGAATATGCTGTCAAGTGTTCACTCAAACTTTAAGCTGCTTTTCTGTAGTGTATGTTCAATTTAAGGGGCTCTTAAAAAAAAATTTTTTTTTTTTTAGGGGTATTTTTTTGGTTAGCAGTATTTTGGAGTCCATCTTGTTGTTGTTAGGTGCCGTCAAGTTGATCCCGACTTGTAGTGACCCTATGCATAAGAATGGAACATTGACTGGTCCTGCACCATCCTCACAATTTTTGCTATGCTTGAGTCCGTTGTTGCCGCCTTTGTGTCAATCCATCAAGTTGAGGGTCTTCCTCTTTTTCACTGACCTTCTACTTCACCAAGTGTGATGTCCTTCTCCAAGGACTGATCCCTCCTGATAACATGTCCAAATTATGTAAGATGAAGTCTTGCCATCTTTGCCTCTAAGGAACATTCTGGTTGTAGTTTTTCCAAGACAGATTTGTTTATTGTTTTGGCAGCCCATGCTAAATTCAACATTCTTCACCAACACCGCACATTCAAAGGTGTCAATTCTTCTTCAGTCTTCCGTATTCATTGTCAGGCTTTCACATATATATGGGCTCATTGAAAACACCGTGGCTTTGCTCCTGCACACCTTAGTCCTCAAGGTGACATCTTTGCTTTTCAACATTTTAAAGAGGACTTTTGAAGAGTACTTGCCCAGTGCAATGTGTCTTTTGATTTCTTGACTGCTCCTTCCATGAGTGTTGATAGTGGATCCAAATAAAATGAAATCCCTGACAAACTCAATCTTTTCTCCATTTATCATTATATTGTTTATTGGACCAGTTGTGAGGATTTTTGTTTTCTTTATGTCAAAGTATAATCCATACTGAAGGCTGTGGTCTTTGATCTTCATCAGTAAATGCTTCAAGTTCTCTTCACTTTCAACAAAAAAGGTTGTGTCATCTGTGTATCGCAGGTTTTTAATCAGTCCCCTTCTCCAATTCTGATGCACTGGCCTTCTTCATATAGTTCAGTTTCCCAGATTATTTGGTGCCCGTGAGTGGTCTAAATTATCAAAGCACTTGATTGCTTAGAAAAATTTGGAGTTTTTGTCCACCCAGAGAGACCTTGAAAGAAAGGCCTGTCTTTCTACTTATGAAAGGTCATATCCTTGGAAACTCTATGGACAAGTTCTACTCACCATTAGTTGGAATTGTCTCAACAGCAAAAAACATCAGATTATGTGTAACAGAATTTCTCAGGGAAGGAGAGCTCCAGGGAGACACACATACCTCGCTGCCATTCCCTCATGTCTCAGACCTCAGCATTTCCTGCTCCATCCATGTGAGGCTCTGTCTGCCTCCAGAGATTCTGGAAAATGAAGAGTCTCCAAAATACTTCAATGGTCCCTTTGGAGAGACTATCTAGAAACTTTTAATTGTTTTCGGTAAATAGCAGCCAGGAAAAAACTTTTTCAGGACTATTCTCTGGTCCCCAAGTCTGAGCTGCCATTGCTAATACTGGTGAAATGATAATTGCAGTTCTGTGGGGAGGTGAGGTCACAGAATCACTAACCTATATCTCAGGGTCTGGCTGCCTCCCTCCCACACAGGTACTATCTCCTGTGACCGTCACACCGAGCCCACCATCCACACAGTGGGAAGGAATCGGTGAGTATTTTCTATTTCAATATGGGAGACAGAGGGTATGAAGGAAGGAGGAGTAGTAGGAGTCTGGATAAGAGACTATGTCAGAAAAAGGCATTCTTCTGTGTTTGCAGCTGTCCTAGTGTCAAAGCCAGACAGGAAGGGGAAATATTTCATGAGGCGTAAGCTGAGCTGGCAAAGAAAGACGAGGGTCCTAGATCTTACACTATATCCTGATGGCTCCTCATGTAATTTAACGTAATCCTCACTGACAGTGATTGCTGCATTTAATCCAAGTGACAAGGAAACCTGATTTTTAAGGAGGTTATTGACTATAGTTTTAGAATTAATTTGCTGTTCAGGTTACCTTATGGGAATCATAGACCAAACTTTCAGGATCTCTAGACTTGTGTTTATAATACCTGCATGCTTGCAATAAAGCCTCTGATAAAGCTACAGGCATCATCAAATCCTGCCCAGATTTGTACTTGAATGGTAGTCCCTGAAATAGAAATGTTCTCTCGGACTCTGGGGGTATGAAGTGCATAAAGGAGACAGTAATTGTGTCTCTGATGGAAACATCCATGGTGTGTTGATTATGGTAAAACTGTTTTCCTTCTTCAAAGAAGGGAAGCAGTTTTTAAGGAACGTTAACTTTATAAGTCTCACACAAAATTGTGAGGAGGAAATGTATCTTGTGATACTTCCCCTGATTCAAAATAGTCTGACAATAATTCAAACATTTAGTATTTTAATTCATACAAAAACACAAACTTTCTTGCCTTCAGACTTCAGGTTGCATGAGTCTCTAGTATTTTAATATCTCTCACAAAAGTACAGGTGGTAACCAAAAGGTCAGAAGTTGGAATCTACCAGGTGCTCCTTGGAAAGTCTATGGGGCAGTCCTACTCTGTCCCATAGTGTCCCTGTGAGTCAGAATCCACTCCACGGCAACGGGCTTGATTTTTTTCGTTTTTGTTTTACTTAACTCAGCTATTAACAAATAGACAAGTATGTGATCTGACATTTTTAGTAAGTTCATTTTTACACTACACTATTTCATCACGTATTTGTGTTTCACGTCCCATAGTTTTGGGCATATTATGAGATTGTTCAGTAATAACTGTGACAGGTGACAATGAACCTTTGTTCCTAGAAAAATGAAAATGTTCCTTAAGTCAAATTGGTCAGGAGACAAGTTTGTTATGGCATTATATTGTAGTCGGTGCATCCACATTTCATGAGGAGATCTAAAGCTTAATTCATAATTGATATTGACCTATAGAATAATTACACAAAACATTATATTATGAAACATCTGAGATTGTTTAAAAATCCCAGCAATCTAAAGTGAAATGTAGGATGTAAAAATAAAACTAAATTTAGATCTGTTTTATTTGAAGAACACACCTACATAGCATTTTAATATAGCATGGTGGTTCAATGCACTATTTTTGTTACCAGCCCAGCCAGCTTTGGGTCTCTAATTTGCCTTCATTTAAGTGTATGGATTCAGACAAAAAAACTTACCCTCTCAGTGTCTAAGCACTCTTCTTCTTTATTAAGAAGTTGTAGTATTGTCTGTCTGACTCATAAATTTGTGAAGAATAAAGATAACACATGTATATCCTTCATTGCAGTGATTCCTTTACTGTAAGTGATCTTTATTGATTATACATTCTACTCTTAAGCCTCTTAATGGAAGAAAAACTTTAATTAATTATTTCTAAGTGGGAATTACTGGTAAGTGGAGAATATTGGATTTCAGTTGACATGATACATGTGGCCCACAGCTCATGTTCCCATACAGGACTCTCTGACTCAGAAGACAAATATCAGTTGCTGAGAACCATCAGAATGGATGTCAGGGAACTGGCAATAGGAACTGCCTGCTTATCCCAGACTATAGTTGGAACCCTGGGGAATTTCTCTCTTCTTTATCATTATATCATCCTTTACTTCATGGGGTGCAGGTTACGGCCCACAGAATTGATTCTCGCACACCTATTTGTAGCCAATTCCATGGTCCTTCTCTCTAGAGGAATCCCCCAGACAATGGTATCTTTTGGGTGGAAAGGTTTTTTCAATGATATTGCATGCAAGCTTTTTACCTATACTTCCAAAGTGGGCCGGGGTGTGTCGCTTGCCAGCACCTGTCTCTTAAGTATCTTCCAGGCCACCACCATCAGCCCCAGGAACTCCAGGTGGGCAGGGCTTAAGGGAAAAACTCCCAAGTACATTGGCCCCTCTATTTTCATGTGCTGGATAACACAAATGCTGGTAAATATCATTTTTCCTATGTTTGTGATTAGCAAATGGAACAACACAAATATCACATCCAGAAAAGATTTCGGATACTGTACTTCTGTTCGTCACGACAAAACCAGAGACTCCTTGTATGCAGCATTGTTATTTGTCCCTGATGTTGTATGTTTGGGGTTCATGACCTTGGCCAGCGGCTCCATGGTTTTCACCCTCTACAGACACAAGAAGCAGGTCCAACACATTCATAGGAACACTGTCTCTTCCAGATCCTCTCCTGAGTCCAGAGCTACCAAAACTATCCTTCTCCTGGTGAGCACCTTTGTCTACTTTTACACCTTCTCCGCCATCTTTCACTGTTATTTGGCTCTTGCTGATAAGCCCAACTGGTGGCTGGTGAACACCTCTGCACTAATCCATGCATGTTTCCCAACTGTCAGCCCCTTCGTTCTCATGAGCCCTGTCTCCAGTGTCTGCAGGCTGTGTTTTGCCTGGAGAAGATAGACAAAATCCCCTCACCTTTCGGAGACATGGGAACAGCATGTTTTTGCGCAACGTTCAGTTGTTTACTCACTCATCTTCCCGTCATCTTTTGATGCACAATTATGAAAGTGTTGCATTGCAAGAGCTGACTTCTGCTCCCACAGAAAGAATCAAATGTAATAGCATTGGCAAAGGAAATGTCACGTAATGATGTGTTTGTAATTTAACAGTTTGTGGCACTCAGGGACTCAGAAAGCAAAGGTGGCTCACTGCAATTAGTGAAATCACTTTGGTGACTTAAAAGAGTGTACTTTCACGTCCCCATACAGTGTTTTGAACTAAAAGGGGCTTAATAGACCGAGTACCATCCTAATATTTGATTGTCAAATAATATCTCCCCCGCCCCAAATTTCAGCTTATTAATTTCTCCCTCCTCCTTCTATAATCAAATGATTAAATTTGTATATATTTAATTCACTAAATGTAGACATTTTAAAGAAAATATACAGAATCCCTCATTTTGGTTGGCTGAAACTGGCAGCAGGTCTTAGAGGTTATCTTTTAGGTGTAAAGTTAACCCTTCACAGCCCTTGTACTAGAATTTTTATCTTAAGAAACTTGGGAAAGCACTTTTTCTTAAAAGAACGGTGGTAACAAATGTCAGGATCCCCTACTTTATGAAAATACTACTGAAAATATTCAACATAGGGATATTCACTGCATAAAAAGCTGCTAAACAGTGAAAGAAAATACATATTCATAGAAACAGACTATGAATAATCTGAAAGGTGTCTATATAGGGTATATATTACTGAGAATATTAAAACAAATGATTTTGTGTATTCGAGGATTGCTTATGTAATAATAACAATTGAAATAATAATTGCAAAGTCATAGAGCAAGTGAAACCCATCAAGTTTTTTTTTTTTTAATTTTGATAAGTTTCAAATGTACAGAGAACTGTAAAGTTGGAACATGGTAAAAGCAAGAGTCTTACCTACATAAGATACATTCTATAATAACGAGGGCAAATTTAAGGCATAAACCCTGGGAAGACCCTGCCACAAAAACCACATCTTTGTCTTCCTGCATTCAGTATGGGAGGGTCTAAAATACTTAGTTTATGATATTTAGAAACACGTAGGTGCTATTCCCAGGGTATCTTCTCGTTACACATCTATTTGAGTAAATGTAACTTAGTGCAGACTTTTGGGATGCTCAATTGCCTTAATAATTGGCGGGCAGCATTGACTTTGGGAAAGAAAATGGAGACCCTGAATGAAGTCAAGTTTTTGTGTGAATCTGAGGTGGGCTTTCTAATGTGCATGGAAAGTATTTGATTTCTCTGGGATTGAGGTCTTAGTAACTAGCATGTAGTCATGAGGTGCCTGTGTTTTCCATGAGACAACATTCAAGGATGGAGACTGTGGGGATGGAGTGAAGAAAAATTGTCCCTACCCTTATGTCCTAGAAAGGAAGACCAACAATAGTAAAGAAATATATAAAATGTATGAGGTGATAAGAATAAAGGAGTATTTAAAGAGGAGTCAGAACCTGAACTAGATTTTTAAGAATATGTACTTCCTCAAATGTAGATCATTAAAGTGACATCATTTCAGAGTTTGTGTTGTCATGGCACATTTGATCTTTCAGGAGTGCATGGAAGCAGATACTCCTGCAAGACCACCCATCTGAAGGCAAAAGGCACCATGCTGAGCAGAGTCTCTCAGAGTCTCTGAGCCAAGGTTTTCCTGACAAGTGTAACGAGGAGGATAAATTTGGCTTTGATTGCCCAGGCATACCACCACCTGTGTGTCATTTTGTTGCATCTGTGGTGGCCTGTATGTTTCTGTGATGCAGGAAGCCATGCCATCAGTATTTCAAACACCAGCAAGGTTACCCAGGACGGACAGGTTTCAGTGAAGTTTCCAGACTAAAACAGAGTAGGAAGAAAGTCCTGGCAATCTACTTCCAGAAATTAGCTAATGTGAACCCTGTGGATCACAATAGAATATTGTACCACTTGTTTGCTTTGGACATATCATCAGAAGAGATTAATCCACAGAGGAAGAAATCATTTTTGGCAAAGCAAAGGGCCAACAAGGAAAAGGGAGACCCTCGATGGAATAGAATAGTCACAGCAATGGGCTCAGACTTGCCAACAATTGTGGGGATGGCACAGGACTGGGCAACTGTTTCATTCTGTTGTGCATAAGGTCACCATGAGTTCGAGTCAGCTCCATGGCAGCTAACAACCAAAAAGATGTATTAGGTGTAAAAAGAGTATGAATCAAACTCACTTGATTCCTGTGCACGTGGAGCCTAGGCTGGGAGGAAGACAAGGACTAAACTGACAAAAAGTAGCAAGAGAGTTATAAGTACCTCAAAGGGGAAGTACTAGGCCCTATAGGATCCCTGAAAAGACAGCTACTCTTATGTAAGTATGACCCTTGCTCAGAATTAGATGTTATTGTATATGCTAATGTTTAATTGCTGCCCCACCAGGGCTTCATATTAATGTTAGGTACACCCAAAAAAAAAAAAAAAAACACTCCATACCCGTTTTTGTTGAGTCAATTCCGACTCATAGCGACCCTATAGGACAGAGTAGAAGCACCCCACAGAGTTCTGAAGGAGCAGCTAGTGGAGTCAAACTGCCAACCTTTTGGCTAACACTACACCACCAAGTCTCCTAATATTAATTATAGTCAAAGAAAATTTGAAAGTCTGTGTCTTAGTGTGCCTTGGCCAGTCATATACCAGTTCGTAAGTATGACTGACAAATATCACATTTTCACATTAAACAGACCCATTGTTGTTTAAATTTAGATAGCCTAGGTCTTGCCATGAATATGAGCATATATTAATTTAAAATAATAATCAGTAAATCGACTGTGCCGTTGTTCGTTATTGATAATAGTAGACTGTGCCAATTGTGATGTTACCAGTAATTAATTATTGATAACAATTGCTGATGGCTCCAGTTTTTGTTAACCAATATTCGATTATAGACAAATTCTGCCAACTGCACCAATAGTTCTCTGACAGATTTCCTCTTAGAAAATTATTAGAGAGATACCCAGGTTTGACATGCATAAACTTGTTAGTTTATTGCAAGTGGGTTCATAAAGTTTATATTCTACGTTCCAGTTTGTTGGGTAGTATCTGGGGTCTTAAAAGCATGTGAGCAGCCTTCTAAGATACAACTACTGGTCTCTATTTGTTTGGAGCTGGGGTGGTTAAAGTTGTGTATCAACTTGTTTGGGACACGATTCTCAGTGGTTAGGCAGTTATGATGTAGTTTGGCAGCTATGTAACAATGTAATCACCTCCATAATGAGTTCTGATATAATGTAGTCATTTCCGTGATGAGTGTTGTTATGTGCGGCCAATCAGTTGAAAGAGAGTTTCCTTGGGGGTTTGGCCTTCATGCAATATATGCGGACGTTCTTGTAAACTCACTGGCTTTTGCTTACTCTGGATCCTACATCTGAACTCTGGTTCTTAGAACTTGAGCTAGCAGCTTACCTACCTGTCTTGGGATTCATCAGCCTCCACAGCTATGAGCCAGCGGCCTGCTGTTTTACCTGCAATCTTGGGATTCATCAGCCTCCACGTCCTGAGAGCCAGGAGTCTGCTCCCTTACCTGTGCATCTTGAGATTCATCATCCACCAAAGTAAGTAAGCCAGAGCCTGCCGTCTTACCTGCTGATCATAGGTTCGCCAGCCCCTGTAGTACGTGAGTCAGGAGAAGACTCTAGCCTGACCCATGGACTTGGAACTTTCCAACCTCTACAACTGCATCAGCCATTTATTTGATAGAAAATCTTTCTCTGTGTGTTTGTCTCTTTTTCTCTCTCTGTATGTATATATGCATCAGAGGTTTTGCCTCTCTAGAGAACCCAGCCTTTTTTTTTGTTTTGTTTGGGTTTTTTAGAGAACCTAGCCTAAGACAAGACTGAACAAGAAAGAAGGACGCCAAACACTCAAAGAAGTGACTAGACTACAGAATAATCTACTCGAACTACAGTTTCTTCTACCCTTAGATCAAAAGAACTAGGTGGTATGTGGCTTTCACTACCAATGTTCTGATCAGGACCACAATAGGTGGCTCCTGATAGAATGGGAGAAAAATGTGCAACAGAACTCAAATTCTTAAAAAGTCCAGACATGCTGGACCAATTTAGACTGGAGGACCTCCTGAGAATGTTGCCCTAAGATACTCTTGAAACCTTGAACAGCCCCTGAGCTCAGGATTTAGCTGAATGACAGATTGGCTCACAAAATAAAGAATATTACCTGTGAGTACGGTGCACCTTTAAAAATGCATCTATATGAGAACAGTCAACAATCACTTTAAAACACAGATGAGAATGTAAGAGGTCAGGGAAACTAGAGTAATGGAAAAGGAACAAGTAGAATGGGAATGTTGAGAATGTGAATATAACTAACATCACTGAAAAATTTGTTTAGAATTTGTTGAATGGGAACCTAAACACCTGTGTGAAACATCACAAAACACAGAAAATATTATTTTAAAAATTGTGAATATGTCCAAAAACTTATTACCACTGGTTACCCCTTTCAATGGTCTTATAAGGAAGAAGCAAGGAGAAATAAATATCCTTAAAATTTGAAGGGCCTTGTTATGTTTTATTATAACATAAAAAACCCTCTGCGATCGAGTTGATTCCGACTCATAGCGACCCTATTGGGCAGAGTAGAACTGCTCCATAGAGTTTCCAAGGAGCGTCTGGTGGATTTGAACTGCTGATGTTTTGGTTAGCAGCTGTAGCACTTAACCACTAAGCCACCAGGGTTTCCTATTATAATATAGCATGTGTTATATTTTGAATATACCACAATAATGAAAAGTGAGGTATTTTCTTCATGTCAGCCTTGAAGCATAAATGTTCTTTGAGGCATAAAAGGCCATCGATACATAACCCATCCTGGGGAAGGTGCTGGACTGGCACTTCTTTCTGACACTGAACTCTGGATACCAGTAAACAGCCTCTCCTGCCAGAAGCACTATGGTCACAACCTATACCTGCTGTTTTAGTTCCCTAGCATGCTATAATGGAAATACCACAACTGGGTGGTCCTAAAAAGCAGAAATTTATTTTCTTAAAGTTCAGGAGGCTAGATGGCCAACTTCCGGGCACTGGCTCTAGGGAAAGGCTGTCTATTGGCTGTGGGGGAAGCTAAATTTTGTTTATTTCAGCTTCTGTTCCTTGATTCCTTGACAAATGTGGTGCAATGAGTTTCTCTTTATATCTGGCTTTTCTGACTTTGGGCTTATCATTCTGCCAAAATGATTGGCGGTAAAAAAAAAAAATTATTTTTTAGCTAGGTCAAAATCTTGCAAGGGAATTGATTAGTCTAGAATGCAAATAGGGCATATAAAACCATCCAATAGGATTAAGTGACCTTTCCGGATTGGTCAATTACTATGCACATGAAGTGACTGTGGAATTCCAAGGGTCAGTTAGTGGTTAAATGAATAATTTCTTTTTCAAAGATCAGCATAAAAAGGTTCTATGAGGCAGATGTTAAAGACATCCTAAATGTCCAACTTTTCCAAAGTGCTGTGCCACTCCACCATCTCTGTGATCAACTACTCTTCTTCCCCTCAGTACTCTCCCTCCCATCTTTGGGTTCGATAATTGGCTGCAACATCTATCAGAGTTCATGAATAATACTTATAGTTACGTGGTTTCTTAGGGAACATCTTGGTCATCTAGTGCTGCTCTAACAGAAATATCACAAGTAGATGGCTTTGACAAAGAGCAATTTATTCTCTCACAGTCTAGGAGGCTAGAAGTCCGAATTCAGGATGCTGGCTCTAAGGGGAAGGCTTTCTCTCTCTGTTGGCTCTAGGGGAAGTTCCTTGTCATCAATCTTCCACAGAGGAGGAACTTCTCAGTGCAGGCACCCCAGGTCCAAAGGACACATGATTCTCCTGGCTCTTGTTTCTTGGTGGCATGAGGTCCCGCTACTCTCTGTTGGATTCTCTCTTTTATATCTCAAAAGAGATTGGCTTAAGACACAACCTAATCTTGTAGATTGAGTCCTGCCTCATTATCATGACTGCACTAATCCCACCTTATGAACATCTTAGAGATAGGATTTACGACACATATGAAAATCACCTTGGATGACAAAATGGTGGACAATCTCACAATACTAAGAATCATGGCCTAGTCAACTTGGCAGACATTTTTGGGGGATGCAGTTCCATCCATGATAGGGAACTAATGGGGTGCGACTCGGGAACGGAGTCAACTTTGATGTAATAGAAACGACAACGACACAGTGCCTTGATCAGGGCAGCTTCTTCTCACCCTTACCTGCCAGGCCCTCCTGGAACATTGCTACAGCCAGGCCCTGCTGGAGACCTTCTGTCACCGGTCCCTGCTTGGGGCCTCTTGGGCCAGTGTTAAAACTCTTAGCTCCATTGGTCAGCAAGCTCTACAGTAGCCATCTCCCACCAGTCTCTGTGTTCCTGCCATCTTCTGCTGCTATTGCTGTTGCTACTGCAATCCAGTGTCTCTCTGTCTTCCGTGTTACAGTTCCTCTTTCTCTCTCTCCCCATGTCTCCCTTAAGCCTAATGGGATGGCAAAACTGACCAATCCCCTTGTTAGTGTTCCATACACCTTATTAGTATTGTCCCATCCCCACAAGAGTGTCATGTGCCTTATTTACATTATAAGCAAATTGTCCAATACCCTACGTGGGCCACAAGCACCATATATGCATAATCCCACCCAACCATTTGATGGGAGTTACAAAGACTATGGCTAAAAGGGCCATATTAAGTAATTCACTCTACAATAGTAGTCCTGGTAGAAGGACCGTGTGTTGAATTGAATATAAGGACCCATATCACAGAGGTTGAAGAGGACCAGACTAAAGTCAAGAAGAACCTGGAGAAGAGTGCATCCTTTGTGTTCAGGTTTCCTGCACTCAGAACCTCTTAGATACAACAGAGAGAGATGTGTAACACAGGAGAAGGTGTGAGACAGCAAGAAACAGAGCCAACCACAGCATTTCCCTGCAGCACAGAAACGGCAGCAGCAGTAAGAGTGTCAGGAACCAGGAGACTGGTGCGAGGCAGCTGCAGTAAGCTTGCTGATCCACGGAGTGAGAGAGAGATGAGCAACTTCAGGCAAGAGACGTACTGGTGGAGTAGGGTGCCTGTGAGCACTTGTCAGTGAGTTTAAAGGGCTGACACACTTACTTGAGCACGGCAGAGACTGAGAGAAGGCGCAGTAGTGAGTACAGCTGAGAAGGGACCAAGTAGTCAGTACAGCCAAGAAAAGACCCAGTAGTGGGTATAGTCAGGAGAAGACCCAGCAAGGGGTGCAGCTGAGAGAAGGCCCAGCGCAGGCCCAGCAAAGAAGACAAAGTGACTGGCATGGTACAGAAGTAGGTGAGTTCTGTCTTGGTTGGAAGCTGTCCTGACTGAAGAATTGTATTCCCTCTCCTGAGTTGTACCTGTTACTCCCATAATAAACAACATAATTCTGAGTAGGTCTGTGTGTTCTGTGTGACCATTACCATAAATTCCTGAACCCAGCAGAGAAGTAGAGAGTGATGTGAGGGGGAACGGCCGGTGTCAGAAATGGGGAAGCAGTTTGACAGTGGAGGTATGTCTGACCTCCACCTCATAGGAATCAGCTTTATGCTGATCTTTATTCTGATCCCTCTTCTTGAATTCAGACCACTTCCCATGCTAGATTACAACAATCTTTATGTGGCATCTATCTTCCCCTGTTTGACCTAGCTTGCTTCTCTCTGTGTCTCATAGCTCTCTATATCCAGAAAAGTCATGCTGTGTTAATGAGACCATATTAGGTTTAAGAACCATCCTTCACCTGTGTGGTCTCATTAACATAACAAAGAAAACCCTATTCCCAAATGGGATTACATCCATAGCTATAGGCTTCAGCATTCCAACACTTATTTTGGGAGGACACAATTCAGTCTATAAAACCTAGTGTCTCAAAGGAATGGAGAAAATTCTGTCGAGTGTTTACCTAAACTTTAAGCTGCTCTTCTCTACTGTATGTTCCATTTAAGCAGCTCTTGGGGTATTTTTTGGTTAGGGGTATTTTGGAGTCTGTAGGTGGTCCAAACAATCACGGGGCTTGGCTACTTAAAGAGAAGTTGGAGATTTGATCCCATTCAGAGGCATGCACCTTGACAGAAAGGCCTGTCTGTCTACTTATGAAAGGTCATATCCTTGAAAACTCTATGGAGAAGTTCTACTCACCATTAGTTGGAATTGTCTCAACAGCAGAAGAACATCAAATTATGTGTAATAAAACTTCTCAGGGAAAGAGAGCTCCAGGGAGATACACACCTCACTGCCAGTCCCTCATGTGTCAGACCTCAGCATTTCCTGCTCCATCCATGTGAGACTTTGCCTCCAGAGATCATAGAAAATGAAGAGTCTCCAAAACACTCCAATGGTCCCTTTGGAGATACTATCTAGAAACTTTTGATTGTTTTGGTAATTAGCAGCCAGGAAAAAACTTTTTTGAGACTATTCTCTGGTCTAAGCTGCCATTGCTAATCCTGGTGAAATGATAATCACAGTTCTATGGGGAGGTGAGGTCACAGAATCACTAGCCCATATCTCAGGGTCTGACTGCCTCCTTCCCACACATGGACTATCTGCAGTGACTGTCACACTGAGCCCACCATCCACACAGTGGGAAGGAATAGGTGAGTATTTTCTATTTCAATCTGGAAGACAGAGGCTGTGAAGGAAGGAGCAATATCAGGAGCCTGGATAAGTGACCATGTCAGAAAAAGCATTCTTTGCATTTGCAACTGGCCCAGTGTCAAAGCCACACAGGAAGGGGGAATATTTTAAGAGGCATAAGCTGAGCTGGCAAAGAGAGATGGGGGTCCTAGATCCTACACTACTTCTCCACCGCTCCTAATGTAATTTAATGGAGTCCTCACTGACAGTGATTGTTCGGTTTAATCCAAGTGATAAGGAAACCTGATTTTTAAGGTGATTAATGACTGTAGTTCTAGAATCAATGTGCTATTAGGTTACCCTATGGGAATCATAGACCAAATTTTCAGGAATTCTAGATTTGTGCTTGGCATACCTCCTTGCTTGCAATAAAGAGTTTGATAGTTCTACAGGTATCATTGTATCCTCCTCAGATCTGTACCTGAATTGTAGTTCCTGGATTAGAAATGTTTTCTCAAACTCTGGGGTATGAAGTGCTTAATGGAGACAGTAATTGTGCCTCTGATGGAAACATCCATGGTGTGATGATTACCGTGAAACTATTTTCCTTCTTCAAAGGAAGAAAGCAGCGTTTAAGGAAAGGTAACTTTATAAGTTTAGTTTCACACAATGTTGTCAGGTGCAAATGTATCTAGTGATATTTTCCCTGATTCAAAATAGTCTGACATTAATTCAAACATTTACTATTTTAATTTATACAACAGACAAAATTTCTTGCCTTAAGATTTCAGGTTGCATAGGTCTCTAATACTTTAATATCTCTCACAAATGAACAGTTGCTAACTAAAAGGTTGACAGTTGGAATCCAACAGATGCTCCTTGGAAACTCTACGGGACAGTTCTGCTCTCTTCTAAAGGGTTGGTATGAGTCAGAATTGACTCCACAGCAACAGATTTGGGTTTTTGTTTTTTTTTGGTTTTGTGTAACTCAGCTGCTAATAAATAGACAAGTATATGATTTGAAATTTTTAGTACTTTCATTTCTACACTGCACTATTTCATCATATATTTGTGTTTCATGTCCCATAGTTTAGGGCATGTTATGAGATTGTTCAGTAATTATTGTGATAGGTGACAATGACCTTTTGTTCCTGGCAAAATGCAAATGAATCTTTTTGTTTCTATCCTAATATCTAGCCATTCTTGCGTTCATCAAGTCAAATTGATCAGGAGGCAAGTTTGTCATGGTATTATATTGGAGTTGGTGCATCTGTATTTTATGAAGGGATCTAAAGCTTAATTCATAGTTGATATTGGTGTCTAGAATAAATTATGACATGAAACATTATATTGTTACACATCCAAAATTGTTTAAAAACCCCACCAATCTGAAAAGAAATGTACAATGTAAAAACAAATTAAACTTAGATCTGTTTTATTTGAAAAAACACACCTGTATAGTATTTTAATATAGTATGGTGGTTTAAATGCACTATTTTTGTTACCAGCTCAACAGACCTGAAGTCCCTGATCTACATTTATTTAAGTTTATGAATTTAGACAAAACACGTAATCTCTCTTTGCCTAAGCTCTCCTCATCTCTAAAAAAAAGTTACATTATTGTGTGCTTCACAAATTTGTGAAGAATAATGTTACCACATTTATATCCTTCATTGCAATGATTCCTATATTGTGATGTTTAATGGTTATTCAGTCAAATTTAAAAGCTTCATAGTAGGAGAAGAAGTAATTATTGCTAAGTGGGAATTAATGGTAAGTGGAGAATAGTGAATTTCTGTTGATATGATACACGTGGTCCACGTCTCATATTCCCATGCAGGACCCTCTGACTCAGAAGACAAATGACAGTCCCTGAGAAGTGGCAGAATGAATGCCAGCAATTTGGCAATAGGAATTGCCTACTTATCCCAGACTATAGTTGGAATCCTGGGGAATTTCTCTGTTCTTTACCATTATACGTTCCTTTACTTCACGGGGTACAGATTAAGGCCCACAGACATTATTCTTATGCACATATTTGTAGCCAATTCCATGGTCATCCTCTTTAGAGGAATCCCCCAGACAATGGTATCTTTTGGGTGGAAAGGTTTTTTCAATGATTTTGCATGCAAGCTTTTTGCCTATACTTCCAAAGTGGGCCGGGGTGTGTCCCTTGCCAGCACCTGCCTTTTGAGTTTCATCCAGGCCATCACCATCAGCCCCAGGAACACCAGGTGGGCAGAGCTTAAGGGGAAAGCTCCCAAGTACATTGGCCCCTCTATTCTCATGTGCTGGATCCTGCAAATGTTGATAAATATCTTTTTTCCTATGTTTATGATTAGCAAACAAAGCAACATAAATATCACATCCAGAAAAGATTTGGGACACTGTTCTTCTGTTTGTCACAACAAAACCAGAGACTCCTTGTATGCAGCATTGTTATTTGTCCCTGATGTTGTAGGTTTGGGGTTCATGATCTGGGCCAGTGGCTCCATGGTTTTCATCCTGTACAGACACAAGAAGCAGGTCCAACACATTCATAGGAACAACATCTCCTCCAGATCCTCTCCTGAGTCCAGAGCTACCAAATCTATCCTTCTCCTGGTGAGCACCTTCATCTACTTTTACACCTTCTCCACCATCTTTCACTGTTATATGACTCTTGTTGATAAGCCCAATTGGTGGCTGGTGAACACCTCTGCACTAATCCATGGATGTTTCCCAACTGTCAGCCCATTTGTTCTCATGAGCCATGTTTCCAGTGCCTCCAGACTGTGTTTTGCCTTGATAAGATAGACAAAATCCTCCCATCTTTGGGAAACATGTAAACGGTATGTATTTGGGCAATGTTCAGTTGTTTACTCACTCATCTTCCCCTCATCATTAGATGCACAATCATGAAAGAGCTCCATTGCAAGAGCTGAGCTTCTGTTCCCAAGGAAACAAAATGCAACAACAATGGTAAAGGAAATATTATGCAATGATGTGTTTATAATTTAACCGTTTGCACCACTCAGAGATTCGGAAAGCAAAGGTTGTTCACTGCAATTAGGAAAATCAGTTCGGTGACTTGAAAGAGTGTCCACTCATTTCCCCACACGTTATTATGAACTGTTGTTGTTTTTGTTAGGTGCTATAGAGTGGGTTCCAACCCACAGCGTCCCTCTCTACAACAGAATGAAATACTGCCCTGTCTTGTGCCATCCTTACAATCATTGTTATGCTTTAGCCCATTGTTGCAGCCACTGTGTCAACCGTCTCTTTGAGGGTCCTCCTCTTTTTTGCTGGCCCTCTACTTTGCCAGGCACGATGTCCTTCTCCAGGGACTGATCCCTCCTGACAACATGTCCAAAGTATGTGAGACATAGTCTTAGCATCCTTGCTTGTTAGGAACATTCTGGTTGTACTACTTCTAGGACAGGATTGTTCATTCTTTTGGCATTCCATGGTATATTCGATATTCTTCTCCAGCACCACAATTCCAAGGCATAAATTCTTCTTCAGTCTTCCTCATTCATCGTCCAGGTTTCACATGCATAGGTGAAGCCTGAAAACAACATGGCTTGGGTCAGGCTCACCTTAGTCTTTAAGGTGACATCTTTGCTCTCAACACTTTTAAAGAGGTCTTTTACAGCAGATTTGCCCAATATAATTTGCCTTTTGATTTCTCGACTGCTGCTTCCATGGGTGTTGAATGTGGATCAAAGCAAAATGAAATCCTTGACAGTTTTTTTTCTTTTCCCCGTTTGTCATGATGTTGCTTCTTAGTCCAGTTGTGAGGACTTTTGTTTTCTTTATGTTGAGTGCAATCCATACTGAAGGCTGTGGTCTTTGATCTTTATCAGTAAGTGCTTCAAGTCCTCTTCACTTTCAGCAAGCAAGGTTGCACCATCTGCATAATGCAGGTTGATAATGAGACTTCCTCCAATCCTGATGCCCCGTTCTTCTTCATACAGACCAGCTTCTCAGATTCTTTGCTCAGCATACAGATTGAATAGGTATGGTGAAAGGATACAACGCTGATGCACACCTTTCCTAACTTTAAACAGCACAGTATCCCCTTGTTCTGTCCCAACGACTGCCTTTGATCTATGTGCAGGTTCCTCATGAGCACAATTATGTGTTCTGGAATTCCCATTCTTCCCAGTGTTGTCCATATTTTGTTATGATTCATGCAGTCGAATGCCTTTCCATAGTTAATAAAACACAGGTACACATCTTTCTGGTATTTTCTGCTTTCAGCCAGGATCCATCTTACATCAGCAGTGATATCCCTGGTTGTATATCCTCTTCTGAATCTGGCTTGATTTTCTGGCAGTTTTGTGTTGATATACTGTTGCAGCCACTTTTGAATGATCTTCTGCAAAATATTACTTGTGTGTGATATTAATGATATTGTTTGAGAATTTCCATATTCAATGTGATTGCCTTTCTTGAGAATAGACATAAATATGGGTCTCTTCCAGTCAGTTGGCCAGGTAGCTGTCTTCCAAATTTTGTGACATAGATGAGTGAGTACGTCCAGCGCTGCATCCGTATGTTCAAATGTGTCAATTGGTATTTGGTCAGTTCCCGGTGGCTTGTTGGTCACCATTGCTTTCAGTGCAGCTTTGACTTCTCTCAGTACCATTGGTTCCTGCTCATATGGTACGTTCTGAAATGACTGAACATGGACAAATTCGTTTTGGTATTGTGACTCTGTGTATTCCTTCCATCTTCTTTTGATGCTTCCTGAGTCATTTAATATTTTCCTCATACAGTCCTTCAATATTGCAACTCAAGGTTTGAATTTGTCTTCAGTTCTTTCAGCTTGAGAAATGTCGAGCATATTCTTGCCTTTTGGTTTTCCATCTCCAGGTCTTCGTACATGTCATTATAATACTTTGTTTTCTCAAGCTGCCCTTTGAAATCTTCTGTTCAACTCTATTATTTCATCATTTCTTCCTTTCGCTTTAGCTGCTCTGTGTTCAAGAGCAAGTTTCAGAGTCTCTTCTGACATCCATTTTGGCCATTTCTTTTTTTCCCTTCTTTTTAATGACACCTTGCTTTCTTCATGTATGATCTCCTTAATGTCGTTCCACAATTCATCTGGTCTTTGATCATTAGTGTTCAACGCATCAAATCTATTCTTGAAATGGTCTCTAACTTCAGATGGGAAATACTCAAGGTCATACCTTGGCTTTCCTCGACTTGTTCTAATTTTCTTCACTTTCACCTTGAGCTTGCATATGAGCAATTGATGGTCTGTTGCATAATCAGCACCTGGCCTTGTTCTGACTGATAATATTGAGCTTTTTCCATTGTCTTTTCTCACAGATGTAGTCGATTTGTTTCTTGTGTATTCCATTTGGCAAGGTCCACGTGTATAGTCACCGCTTATGTTCGTTAAAAAAGGCATTTGCAATGAAGAAGTCGTTGGTCTTGCAGAATTCTATAACGCAGCCTCTGGCTTCGTTTCTATCACCAAGGCCATGTTTTCCAACTACTGATCCTTCTTCTTTGTTTCTAGCTTTTGCATTCCAATCACCAGTAATTATCAATGCATCCAGATTGCATGTTTGATCAATTTCAGACTGCAGAAGTTGGTAACAATGTTCAATTTCTTCATCTTTGGCCTTAGTGGTTGGTGTGTGAATTTGAATAATAGTCGTATTAACTGGTCTTCTTTGTTGGCATATGGATATTATCCTATCACTAACAGAATTGTGCTTCAGAATGGACCTTGAAATGTTCTTTTTGATGATGAATGCAACGCCATTCCTCTTCACGTTGTCATTCCCGGCATAGTAGACCATATGATTGTTTGATTCAAAATGGCCAATACTCGTGCATTTCAGCTGATGCCTAGGATATCAGTGTTTATGCATTCCATTTCATTTTTGAGGATTTCCAATTTTCATAGATTCACACCTCGTGCATTCCACGTTCTGATTATTAATGGATGTTTGCAGCTCTTTCTTCTCATTTTGAGTCACGCCATGTCAGCAAATAAAGGTCCCAAAAGCTTGGCTCCATCCATGTCATTGAGGTTGACTTTACTTTGAGGCAGCTCTTCCCCAGTTGTATTTTCTGTGCCTTCCAACATGAGGGGCTCATCTTCTGGCACTATATCA
Organism: Elephas maximus indicus; assembly: GCF_024166365.1. Classification (NCBI taxonomy): domain Eukaryota; kingdom Metazoa; phylum Chordata; class Mammalia; order Proboscidea; family Elephantidae; genus Elephas; species Elephas maximus. Next base: position 94,813,095 of record NC_064829.1, on the reverse strand, counting down.
AACAATGTTTTGAATTAAAAGGAGCTTAATAGACCGAGTACCATCCCAATATTTAATAACCAAATGTATCTCTCTGTATCCCAACTGGCAGCCTGTTAATTTCTCTCACTTTCTTCTACAATGAAACACTAATGGTTAGGTTTGTGTATATTTAATTCATTAAATTCACAAATTTTAAAGAAAATATACAAAATCCTTCATTTTCATTGGCTGAAACTGGCAACAGATTTTAGAGGTTATCTTTAAGGGGTAAAGCTCACCCTTCCCAGCATTGGTATTAGAGTTTTTATTTTAATGAAATTAGGAAAGCATGTTTTCTTAAAAAACAAAAGTAAAGAAGGTCAGGTTTCCCTACTTTATGGAAATATTACAGAAAATATTCAACATAAATACAATTCCCTATTTATGGGAAATACTACAGAGAATATTCAACATAGGAATATTTACTGCATATGAAGCTGTTTAATGGTGGAAGAAATTCAATATTCATAGAAACAGAATATGAATAGTCTCAAAGGTGTGTATTTAGAGTTTATATTACTGAAGAATATTACACCAAATGATTTTGTGTATTCTGGAATTGCTTATTTAAAATAACAATTGAAATATAAAATGCAATGTCGTAGAGATAGGAAATCCATCAGGATTTATTTTTACAAGTTTCAAATGTACAGAGAAGTGCAAAGTTGGAACATAGCAAAAGCAAGAGTCTTACCTACAGAAGATACATTCTGTCATAACAAGAGGCCAAATTTAAGGAGTAAACCCCAGGAAGACCCTGCCACAAACACCACATCTGTGTCCTCCTGCGTGCAATATGGGAAAGTCTAAATATACTTAGTTCATGATATTTAGAAACACATAGGTACTATTGCCAGGTTATCTTCCGTTTACACAACTATTTGAGCAAATGTAACCTAGTGCAGACTTTTGGGATGCTCAACTGACTTAATAATTGGGGGCAGCATTGACTTTGGAAAAGAAAATAGAGGCCCTGAATGAAGTCAAGTTTTTTCTGTCATTCTGATGTGAGCTTTCTTCTCTATGTGGGAAGTTTTTATTTTCTCTGGGATTGAAGGTCTTAGTAACTAATATATAGTTACAAGGTGCCTATGTTTTCCATGTGACAACATTCAAGGATGGAGACTCTGGGGATTGAGTGAAAAAAAATTGTCCCTACCTTTATGACCTAGAAAGGAAGACCAACAATAAACAAAGAAATATAGAAAATGTGTACGGTGATAAGTGATAAAGGAGTATTTAAAGAGGAGTTAGCACTTGAGCTAGATTTTTAAGAATAAGTAGTTCCTCAAATGAAGATCATTAAAGTGACACCCTTTCAGAGTTTGTGTCCTGTCATGGCAAACCTCACCATTTAGGAGTACATGGAATCAGATACTCCTGCAAGACCACCCACCTGAAGGCAAAAGGCACCATGCTGAGCAAGGTCTCTTAGAGTCTGTGAGTCAAGATTTTGCAGACAAGTGTAACAAGAAGGATAAGTTCATCTTCGATTGCCAAGACATGCCACCACCTATCCATCATTTTGTTGCACTGTGGTGGCTTGTTTGTTTCTGTGATGCAGGAAACTATGCCATGAGTACTTCAAACACCGGGAAGGTCACCCAAGGTGGACAGGTTTTAGTGAAGTTTCCAGATTAAAATAGACTAGGAAGAAAGTCCTGGCAGTCTACTTCCAAATATCAGCCAATGAAAACCCTGTGGATCACAAGAGAATATCATACCACTTGTTTGCTTTGGACACGTCATCAGGAGAGATTAATCCATAGAGGAAGATGTTATGTTTGGTGAAGCAAATGGCCAACAAGGAAAAGGAAGACCCTCAATGGGATGGGTTGACAGAATAGTCACAGCAATGGCTCAAACGTGCCAGCAATTTTGGGGATGGCACAGGACAGAGCAACTGTTTCATTCTGTTGTACATACGGTGGCCATGAGTCGGAGTCAGCTCGATGGCAGCTAACAACCACAACGATGTATTAGGTGTGAAAAGAGTATGAATCACACTCACTTTATTCCTGTGCGTATGAATCCTAGGTTGGGAGGAAGACAAGGACCAAACTGAAAATAAGTAATAGTAGAGTTGTAAGTACCTCAGAGAGGAAGTACTGGGCCATATAGGATCCCTGAAGAGGCATGTAAGTATGCCTCTTGTTCAAATTAAGATGTTTTTATATATATTAATGTTTAACCACTGCTTGACCAGGGCTCCATATTAATGTCAGGTATACAAAAAAAAAAAAAGCCATACCCACTACGCCATAAGTATCCTAACATGAAATATAGTCAAAGAAAAATTGAAAGGCTGTGTCTTAGAGTGTCTTGGTCAGACATATACCAGCAAGTATGACTGACAATGTCACATTTTCATATTAAACAGACCAATTGTATAAATTTAGATAGTCTAGTTTTTTTTTTTTTAGGTATTGCCATGAATACGAGCATATATTAATTTAATAACAATAATCAGTATTTTGTCTATGTCATTTCTTCATCATTGATAATAGCAGACTGTGCCAATTGTGATGTTACCAGTAATTAATCATTGGTAACAATTGCTGATGGCTCCAACTGTTAATAACTAACATTAGATTTTAGACAAATCTTGCCACTGCACCAACTGTTCTGACAGATTTCATCTTAGAAAATTAATAGAGAGATACTCAGGTTTGATATGCATAAACTCCTTCAGTTTATTGCAAGGGAGTTCATAAAGTTTATGTTGTACATCACAGTTTGGTGAGTAGTACCTGGGGTCTTAAAAGCACGTGAGCAGCCTTCTAAGATACAACTACTGGTCTCTATTTGTTCAGAGATGGGGTGGTTAATGTTGTGTATCAACTTGTTTGGGACATGATTCTCAGTGGTTAGGCGGGTATGGTGTAGTTTGGCAGCTATGTAATGATGTAATGACCTCCATAATGAGACCTGATATAATGTAATCTTCTCCATGATGAGATTTTTATAAGCAGCCAATCAGTCAAAACGGAATTCCCTCGGAGGTTTGCCTGCGTCCAATATATGTAGACTTTCTGGTAAAGCTCATTGGCTTTTGCTCACTCTGGATCCTGCATCTGACCTCCGGTTCTTGGAACTCGCGCTAGCAGCTTGCCTGCCTGTCTTGGGATTCATCAGCCTCCACAGCTTGTGAGCCAGTTTCTGCCATCTCACCTACCGATCTTGAGATTCATCAGCCCCCAAAGCAAGTGAACCAGAACCTGACATCTTACCTTCCAATCTTAGGTTTGGTAGCTTATGTAGGTATATGAGTCGGGAGAAGCCTCTAGCCCGACCCATGGGCTTGTAACTTTCCAACCTCTGCAACAGCATGAGCCATTTATTTGATATAAATCTCTCATTCTGTGTTTCTGCCTCTCTCTGTATATATATGCACATCAGTGGTTTTGCTTCTGTAGAGAACCCAGCATAAGACAGGACTAAACAAGGAAGAAAGAAACAAAAGACTCAAAAAAGTGACCAAACTACAGAACAAGCAGACTACAAAAACCACGGTCTCATCTACCCTGAGATCAAAAGAACTAGATGGTGCGTGGCTTTCACCACCAAATGTTCCGACCAGGACCACAATAGGTGGATCCTGATAGAATACAAGAAAAATGTGCAACTGAACTCAGATTTCTAAAAAGTCCAGACTTTCTGGACATGCTTAGACTGGAAGACTCCCTGAGAGTATTGCCCTGAGATACTTTTGAAATCTTGAACTGCAATTAGCCCCTGAGCTCACGTTTTACCTGAATAACAGATTGGCTCACAAAATAAAGAATATCACCTGTGAGTACTGTGCTCCTTCAAAAATGCATCTATATGAGAACTGACAGTCAATAATTACTTTGAAACATAGATGAGAATGTAAGAGGTCAGGGAAACTAGATTAATGGAAATGGAACAAGAAGAATGAAAATACTGAGAATATGAATGTAAACTAATGTCACTGAACAATTTGTGTAGAAGTTGTTGAATGGCAACCTAAACAGCTGTGTAAAACTTCACCAAAACACAGAAAATATTATTTTAAACATTGTGAATATGTCTAGAAATCTATTACCACTGGTTACCCCTTGTGACAATTTTTTAGAAGGAAGAAGCAAGGAGATACAAATATCCTTAAAATTTCAAGTGTCCTGTTATGTTTTATTATCTTATAATAAAGCATGTGTTATATTTTGGATATAACACAATAAAGAAAGGTACAGTATTTTCTTCATTCCAGTCCTGAAGCATAAATGCTCTTTGAGTCATAAAAGGTCATCGATACCAAAGCAATGCTGGGGAAGGTGCTGGACTGGCACCTCTTTCTGACACTGGACACTGGATGCCAGTAAATAGCCTCTCCTGCCAGATTTACTATGGTCACATCCTATACCTGGTATTTTGGTTTCCTAACATGCTGTGATGGAAATACCACAAGGGGGTAGTTTTTAAAAACAAATTTATTTTCTTAAAGTTCAGGAGTCTAGATGATCAAATTCAGGGCACTGTCTCCAGGGAAAGGCTGTCTGTATATTGGCTGTGAGGAAGATAATTGTGTCTCTTTCAGCTTCTATTCCTTGATTCATTGACAATTGTGTTCCAAAGGGTTTCTCTTTATACATGGCCTTTCTGACCCTGGGCTTATCCTTCTGTCAAAATGATTGGCTAGGTCATAGTCTTGCAAAGAATTCATCAGTCTACTATGCAAGTTGGGTGTGTAAAACCACCCAATAGGATTAAGCGACCTTTCAGGATTGGTCAATTACTGTGGAAATGAAGTGACTGTGCACTACCAAGGGTTACTTAGTGGTTAAATGAATACTTTCTTTTTTAAAGATCAGTGTAAAAAGTACCTATGAGGCAGAGTTTAAAGATGTCCTGAAAGTCCAAGTTTCTAAAGTGCTGTGCCATTCCACCATCTCTAAAATCATCTACGCTTCTTCCTCTCAGCACTCTCCCTTCCCTCTTTGAGTTTGGTAACTGGCTGCAATGTCTCACAGAATCATGAGCTGTACTTACAGTTAAGTGGTTTATTAGGGAATATCTTGGTTAATTAGTGCTGCTGTAACAGAAATACCACTGTGTGTGGCTTTAACAAAGAAAAAATTATTCTCTGAGAGTCTAGGAGTCCAAATTCAGGGTGCCAGCTCCAAGGGGAAGCCTTTCTCTCTCTGTCAGCTCTGGAGGAAGTTCTTCTCATCAATCTTCCCCTGTGGAAGACCTTTTCAGTGCAGGCAACCCAGGTCCAAAGGAGATGCTATTCTCCTGGCTCTTGTCTCTTGGTGGTACTAGGTACCTCCATCTCTCTGTTCAATTCTGTCTTTTCTATCTCAAAGAGATTGGCTTAAAACACAACCTAATCTTGTAGATTGGGTCCTGCCTCATTAACACAACTGCTCCTAATCCCACCACACTAACATCATAGAGATAGGATTTACAACACACAGGAAAATCATATCAGATGACAAAATGGTGGACCATCACACAATACTGAGAATCATGGTCCAGCCATGGTGGCAGACATTTTGGGGGGACGCAATTCTATCCATGAAATGAGTTACTACTCAGCATTGGGGTCAACTTTGATGTAACAGGAACAACTAGGACACAGTTCCTTGATCAGGACAGCTCCTTCTTACCCTCACCTACCAGGCTTTTCTGGGACCTTGCTGAAGCTGGCCCTGCTGGAGGACTTCTGCCAGAATCCCTGTTAGGGGCCTTCTTGGTCCAGTGTTAAAACTCTTAGCTCTGTTGGTCAGCAAGCTCCCCGGTAGCCATCTCACACCAGTCTCCGTGTTCCTGCTGTATCCTGCTGCTACTGCTCTTGCTACGAACGTCCACCATCTCACCTGTCTTCTGTGTTATGGTTCCTGTTTCTCTCTCTTCGCATGTCTCCCTTTAAACCTAATGGAATGGCAAAATTGACCAATCCCCTTGTTAGTGTTCCATACACATTGTTAGCATGATCCCACCCCCACAAGGGTGTCATGAATGTTATTTGCATTATTGGAAACTATCCAATCCCATACATGGGCCACAAGCACCTTGGTTGCATAATCCCACCGAACCATTTGGTTGGAGTTACAAAGACTATGGCTAAAAGGGCCATATTAAGTAATTCACTGCACCACACAGGCCCTGGTAGAAGAACCATGCCATGAATTAAACATAAAGACCAATATCACAGAGGTCGAGGACAACCTCACTAAAATCAAGAAGAGCCTAGAGCAGTGTGCATCCTTTGGGTTCAGGGTTCCTGCCCTGAGAACCTCCTAGATACAACAGAGAGAGAGCTGCAACACAGGAGAAGGTGTGAGACAGCAAGAATCAGAGGCAACCACAGCACTTCCCAGCAGCAGAGAAACAGCAGCAGCAGCAGCAAAGAACTGCGGGAACCAGGAGACTGGTGTGAGGCAGCTGCAGTAAGCTTGCTGATCCATGGAGTGAGAGAGAGCTGAGCCCCTTCAGGAAGGAGACTTATGGGTGGAGCAGTGTGCCTCTGAACACTTGTCAGTGAATCTAAAGAGCTGATACAGTTACCTGAGCAGGGCAGGGGACGAGAGAAAGCCCAGCAGTGAGTACAGCCGAGAACAGGACCAGCCATTGGCATAGCCAAGAGCAGACCCCGCAGTCGATGCAGCTGAGAGAAACCCCAATATGGGGTACAGCCAAGAGAAGGCCTTGCAAAGGATAGAGCTGAGAGAAGGCCTGGAGGCAGGCTCAGCCAAACAAGACTAAGTGGCCCTCATGGCCCAGAAGAACTTGAGATCTGTCTTGGTTGGATGTCCTGATTTACGAATGGTATCATCTCTCCCTAGTTGTAACCTATTACTCTGTTACTTCCATAATACGCCACATAATCATGAGTATGGTCTGTGTGTTCTGTGTGGACAGTACAATGCGTTATTGAACCCACCCGAGAAGTAAAGAGTGCTGTGAGGGGAAATGGCCAGTGACAGAAATGGTGAAGTAGTTGGAGAGTGGAGGTATGTCTGATCTCTGCCTCAGAGGAATCAGCTTTATGCTGATTTTTTTGGGAGGGATGGGAGTTCCCCCAGCAGTTTTGTTTTTCCTTTTTTTTTTTTTTTGTTACTGTTCTTTAAGTGATAGTTTCTCATACAAAACCTTATACACATTCTGTTATGTGACCCTAGTGGCTCTCCCTATAATGTGACAGCATACTCCTCCTCTCCACCCTGTATTTCCCGTGTCCATTCAATCTGCTCCTGTCCCCCTCTGCCCTTTCATCTTGCCTCCAGACAGAAGCTGCCCACTTAGTCTCATGTGTCCACTTGAGCTGAAAAGCAGACTCCTCACCACTGATAATTTTACTTCCTCCCTGCCAATCCGGATGCCCTTTATTTCTTTGTCTAGTCTAATTGCCCTGGCTAGGACTTCTAGCACGATGTTGAATAAGAGCGGTGATAAAGGGCATCCTTGTCTAATGATGATAATCTTATGTCCTATAGTCTTGTCTAATCTTTGTCTGAAGAGTTGGTTATGGGAATGGTTTTAGTTCTGGGCTAACAGAGAGTCCGGGAGCCATGTCCTCTGGCTTCCCTCCACTCTCAGTCAGACCATTAAGTCTGGTCTTTTTACTAGAATTTGAGTTCCTTTTTTTTTTTTTTTCTTATTGTGCTTTAAGTGAAAGTTTACAAATCAATTCAGTCTCTAATACAGAAATTTATATACACCTTGCTATGTACTCCTAGCTGCTCTCCCCCTAATGAAACAGCACACTCCTTCTCTCCACCTGTATTCCCCATGTCCATTAGAATTTGAGTTCTGCACCCACTTTTCTTTTGTTCCACCAAGGAATCTCTGTTGTGTTTCCTGTCAGGGCAGTGATCGGTGGTAGCCAGGCACCATTTGGTTCTTCTGGTCTCAGGCTGATGCAGTCACTGGTCTATGTGGCCCTTTCTGTCTCTTGGGCTTATATCTTCCTTGTGTCTTTGGTGTTCGTCATTGTCCTTTGCTCCAGATGGATTGGGAACAATTGATGCATCTTAGATGGCCACTTGCTAGCTTTTAAGACCCCAGACACCGCTCATCAAAGAGGGATACGGAATATTTTCATAATAAACTTTGTTATGCCAATTGACCTCGATGTCCCCTGAAACCATGGTCCCTAGAACCCTGCCTATTGAAGAGTTTGGTTGTATTCAGTTTTTTATTTAGTCCAGTTGTGCTGACTTCCTCTGTATTGTTTGTTGTCCTTCCCTTCACCGAAAACAATTCTTGTCTACTATCTAGTTAGGGAATACCTGTCTCCCTCCCTCCCAACCCTCATAACCATCAAAGAATATTTTCTTCTTGTTTAAAACTTTTCTTGAGTTCTTATAATAATAGTGGTCTCATACAATATTTGTCCTTTTGTGACTAATTTCACTCAGCATAATGCCTTCTAGATTCATTCATGTTATTGGATATTTCATGGGTTCATCCTTGTTCTTTATCATTGTGTAATATTCCACTGTGTGAATATACCATATTTTGTTTATCCATTCATTTGTTGATGGGCACCTAGGTTATTTCCACCTTTTTGCTATTGTGAGCAGTGCTCCAATGAATATTGGTATGCGTATATCTATTCTTCCGACAGCTCTAATTTCTCTAGGATATATTCCTATATATTTTTTAGTGGTTTATTCCAAGCAGTGGGATTGTTGGATCTTATGGTACTTTTATTTCTAACTTTTTTTTTTAATTAACTTTTATTGAGCTTCAAGTGAACGTTTACAAATCAAGTCAGTCTGTCACATATAAGTTAATATACATCTTACTCCTTACTCCCACTTGCTCTCCCCCTAATAAATCAGCCCTTCCAGTCTCTCCTTTCGTGAAAACTTTGGCAGCCTCCAACTCTCTCTATCCTCCCATCCCCCCTCCAGACAGAAGACGCCAACACAGTCTCAAGTGTCCACCTGATGTAATTAGCTCACTCTTCATCAGCATCTCCCTCCCACCCACTGTCCAGTCCCTTTCATGTCTGATGAATTGTCTTCGTGGATGGTTCCCGTCCTGTGCCAACAGAAGGTTTGGGGACCATGACCGCCGGGATTCCTCTAGTCTCAGTCAGACCATTAAGTATGGTCTTTTTATGAGAATTTGGGGTCTGCATCCCACTGACCTCCTGCTCCCTCAGGCGTTCTCTATTGTGCTCCCTGTGAGGGCAGTCATCGATTGTGGCCGGGCACCAACTAGTTCTTCTGGTCTCAGGATAATGTAGGTCTCTGGTTCATGTGGGCCTCTCTGTCTCTTGGGCTCTTAGTTGTCGTGTGACCTTGGTGTTCTTCATTCTCCTTTGCTCCAGGTGGGTTGAGACCAATTGATGCATCTTAGATGGCCGCTTGTTAGCTTTTAAGACCCCAGACGCCACATTTCAAAGTGGGATGCAGAATGTTTTCATAATAGAATTATTTTGCCAATTGACTTAGAAGTCCCCTTAAACCATGGTTCCCAAACCCCCGCCCTTGCTCCGCTGACCTTTGAAGTATTCAGTTTATCCCGGAAACTTCTTTGCTTTTGGTCCAGTCCAGTCCAGTTGAGCTGACCTTCCATGTATTGAGTGTTGTCCTTCCCTTCACCTAAAGCAGTTCTTATCTGCTAATTAATCAGTAAAAAACCCTCTCCCTCCCTCCCTCCCTCCCTCCCTCCCCCCTAAGTAACCACAAAAGTATGTGTTCTTCTCAGTTTATACTATTTCTCAAGTTCTTATAATAGTGGTCTTATAGAATATTTGTGCTTTTGCCTCTGACTGATTTCGCTCAGCATAATGCCTTCCAGGTTCCTCCATGTTATGAAATGTTTGACAGATTCGTCACTGTTCTTTATCGATGCGTAGTATTCCATTGTGTGAATATACCACAATTTATTTACCCATTCATCCGTAGATGAACACCTTGGTTGCTTACAGCTTTTTGCTATTGTAAACAGAGCTGCTATAAACGTAGGTGTGCATATATCTGTTTGTGTGAAGGCTCTTGTTTCTCTAGGGTATATTCCGAGGAGTGGGATTTCTGGGTTGTATGGTAGTTCTATTTCTAACTGTTTAAGATAACACCAGATAGATTTCCAAAGTGGTTGTACCATTTTACATTCCCACCAGCAGTGTATAAGAGTTCCAATCTCTCCGCAGCCTCTCCAACATTTATTATTTTGTGTTTTTTGGATTAATGCCAGCCTTGTTGGAGTGAGATGGAATCTCATCGTAGTTTCAAACTGCATTTCTCTAATGGCTAATGATCGAGAGCATTTTCTCATGTATCTGTTAGCTGCCTGAATATCTTCTTTAGTGAAGTGTGTGTTCATATCCTTTGCCCACTTCTTGATTGGGTCGTTTGTCTTTTTGTGGTTGAGTTTTGACAGAATCATGTAGATTTTAGAGATCAGGCGCTGGTCGGAGATGTCATAGCTGAAAATTCTTTCCCAGTCTGTAGGTGGTCTTTTTACTCTTTTGGTGAAGTCTTCAGATGAGCATAGGTGTTCGATTTTTAGGAGCTCCCAGTTATCGGGTTTCTCTTCGTCATTTTTGGTAATGTTTTGTATTCTGTTTATGCCTTGTATTAGGGCTCCTAGGGTTGTCCCTATTTTTTCTTCCATGATCTTTATCGTTTTAGTCTTTATGTTTAGGTCCTTGATCCACTTGGAGTTAGTTTTTGTGCATGGTGTGAGGTATGGGTCCTGTTTCATTTTTTTGCAAATGGATATCCAGTTACGCCAGCACCATCTGTTAAAAAGACTATCTTTTCCCCAATTAACTGACACTGGCCCTTTGTCAAATATCAGCTGCTCATACGTGGATGGATTTATATCTGGGTTCTCAATTCTATTCCATTGGTCTATGTGCCTGTTGTTGTACCAGTACCAGGCTGTTTTGACTACTGTGGCTGTATAATAGGTTCTGAAATCAGGTAGAGTGAGGCCTCCCACTTTCTTCTTCTTTTTCAGTAATGCTTTGCTTATCCGGGGCTTCTTTCCCTTCCATATGAAATTGGTGATTTGTTTCTCTATCACCTTAAAAAATGACATTGGAATTTGGATCGGAAGTGCATTGTATGTATAGATGGCTTTTGGTAGAATAGACATTTTTACTATGTTAAGTCTTCCTATCCATGAGGAAGGTATGTTTTTCCACTTAAGTATGTCCTTTTGAATTTCTTGTAGTAGAGCTTTGTAGTTTTCTTTGTAGAGGTCTTTTACATCCTTGGTAAGATTTATTCCTAAGTATTTTATCTTCTTGGGGGCTACTGTGAATGGTATTGATTTGGTGATTTCCTCTTCGGTGTTCTTTTTGTTGATGTAGAGGAATCCAAGTGATTTTTGTATGTTTATTTTATAACCTGAGACTCTGCCAAACTCTTCTATTAGTTTCAGTAGTTTTCTGGAGGATTCCTTACGGTTTTCTGTGTATACGATCATGTCGTGTGCAAATAGAGATAATTTTACTTCCTCCTTGCCAATCCGGATGCCCTTTATTTCTTTGTCTAGTCTAATTGCCCTGGCTAGGACTTCTAGCACGATGTTGAATAAGAGTGGTGATAAAGGGCATCCTTGTCTAGTTCCCGTTCTCAAGGGAAATGCTTTCAGGCTCTCTCCATTTAGAGTGATGTTGGCTGTTGGCTTTGCATAGATGCCCTTTATTATGTTGAGGAATTTTCCTTCAATTCCTATTTTGCTGAGAGTTTTTATCATAAATGGGTGTTGGACTTTGTCAAATGCCTTTTCTGCATCAATTGATAAGATCATGTGGTTTTTGTCTTTTGTTTTATTTATGTGGTGGATTACATTAATGGTTTTTCTGATATTAAACCAGCCTTGCATACCTGGTATAAATCCCACTTGATCAGGGTGAATTATTTTTTTGATATGTTGTTGAATTCTATTGGCTAGAATTTTGTTGAGGATTTTTGCGTCTATGTTCATGAGGGATATAGGTCTGTAATTTTCTTTTTTTGTAATGTCTTTATCTGGTTTCGGTATCAGGGAGATGGTAGCTTCATAGAATGAGTTGGGTAGTATTCCGTCATTTTCTATGCTTTGAAATACCTTTAGTAGTAGTGGTGTTAGCTCTTCTCTGAAAGTTTGGTAGAACTCTGCAGTGAAGCCATCCGGGCCAGGGTTTTTTTTTGTTGGGAGTTTTTTGATTACCGTTTCAATCTCTTTTTTTGTTATGGGTCTATTTAGTTGTTCTACTTCTGATGTGTTAGTTTAGGTAGGTAGTGTTTTTCTAGGAATTCATCCATTTCTTCTAGGTTTGCAAATTTGTTAGAGTACAATTTTTCGTAATAATCTGATATGATTCTTTTAATTTCAGTTGGTTCTCTTGTGATGTGGTCCTTCTCGTTTCTTATTCGGGTTATTTGTTTCCTTTCCTGTATTTCTTTAGTCAGTCTAGCCAATGGTTTATCAATTTTGTTAATTTTTTCAAAGAACCAGCTTTTGGCTTTGTTAATTCTTTCAATTGTTTTTCTGTTCTCTAATTCATTTAGTTCAGCTCTAATTTTTATTATTTGTTTTCTTCTGGTGCCTGATGGGTTCTTTTGTTGCTCACTTTTTATTTGTTCAAGTTGTAGGGACAGTTCTCTGATTTTGGCTCTTTCTTCTTTTTGTATGTGTGCATTTATCGATATAAATTGGCCTCTGAGCACTGCTTTTGCTGTGTCCCAGAGGTTTTGATAGGAAGTATTTTCATTCTCGTTGCATTCTATGAATTTCCTCATTCCCTCCTTGATGTCTTCTATAACCCAGTCTTTTTTGAGCAGGGTATTGTTCAGTTTCCAAGTATTTGATTTCTTTTCCCTAGTTTTTCTGTTATTGATTTCTGGTTTTATTGCCTTGTGGTCTGAGAAGATGCTTTGTAATATTTCGATGTTTTGGATTCTGCAAAGGTTTGTTTTATGACCTAATATGTGGTCTATTCTAGAGAATGTTCCATGTGTGCTAGAAAAAAAAGTATACTTTGCAGCAGTTGGGTGGAGAGTTCTGTATAAGTCAATGAGGTCAAGTTGGTTGATTGTTGTAATTAGGTCTTCCGTGTCTCTATTGAGCTTCTTACTGGATGTCCTGTCCTTCTCCGAAAGTGGTGTGTTGAAGTCTCCTACTATAATTGTGGAGGTGTTTATCTCACTTTTCAGTTCTGTTAAAATTTGATTTATGTATCTTGCAGCCCTATCATTGGGTGCATAAATATTTAATATGGTTATGTCTTCCTGATCAATTGTCCCTTTTATCATTATGTAGTGTCCTTCTTTATCCTTTGTGGTGGATTTAAGTCTAAAGTCTATTTTGTCAGAAATTAATATTGCTACTCCTCTTCTTTTTTGCTTATTGTTTGCTTGATATATTTTTTTCCATCCTTTGAGTTTTAGTTTGTTTGTGTCTCTAAGTCTAAGGTGTGTCTCTTGTAGGCAGCATATAGACAGATCGTGTTTCTTTATCCAGTCCGAGACTCTCTGTCTCTTTATTGGTGCATTTAGTCCATTTACATTCAGCGTAATTATAGATAAATAAGTGTTTAGTGTTGTCATTTTGATGCCTTTTTATGTGTGTTGTTGACAATTTCATTTTTCCACATACTTTTTTGTGCTGAGACGTTTTTCTTAGTAAATTGTGAGATGCTCATTTTCGTAGTGTTTGACTTTATGTTTCTTGAGTCGTTACGTTTTTCTTGGCTTTTATCTTGAGTTATGGAGTTGTTATACCTCTTTGTGGTTACCTTATTATTTACCCCTATTTTTCTAAGTAAAAACCTAACTTGTATTGTTCTATATCGCCTTGTATCACTCTCCATATGGCAGTTCTATGCCTCCTGCATTTAGTCCCTCTTTTTGATTATTGTGATCTTTTACATATTGACTTCAGTGATTCCCTGTTATGAGCATTTTTTTTTTAATTAATCTTAATTTGTTTTTGTGATTTCCCTATTTGAGTTGATATCAGGATGTTCTGTTTTGTGACCTTGTGTTGTGCTGGTATCTGATGTTATTGGTTTTCTGACCAAACAATATCCTTTAGTGTTTCTTGTAGCTTTGGTTTGGTTTTTGAAAATTCTCTAAACTTGTGTTTATCTGTAAATATCTTAATTTCACCTTCATATTTCAGAGAGAGTTTTGCTGGAAATATGATCCTTGGCTGGCAGTTTTTCTCCTTCAGTGCTCTGTATATGTCGTCCCATTCCCTTCTTGCCTGCATGGTTTCTGCTGAGTAGTCTGAACATATTCTTATTGATTCTCCCTTGAAGGAAACCTTTCTTTTCTCCCTGGCTGCTTTTAAAATTTTCTCTTTATCTTTGGTTTTGGCGAGTTTGATGATAATATGTCTTGGTGTTTTTCTTTTTGGATCAATCTTAAATGGGGTTCGATGAGCATCTTGGATAGATATCCTTTCGTCTTTCCTGATGTCAGGGAAGTTTTCTGTCAGCAGATCTTCAACTATTTTCTCTGTGTTTTCTGTCCTCCCTCCCTGTTCTGGGACTCCAATCACCCGCAAGTTATCCTTCTTGATAGAGTCCCACATGATTCTTAGGGTTTCTTCATTTTTTTAAATTCTTTTAGCTGATTTTTTTTCCAGCTAAGTTGGTGTTAATTCCCTGGTCCTCCAGATGTCCCAGTCTGCATTCTAATTGCTCGAGTCTGCTCCTCTGACTTCCTATTGCGTTGTCTAATTCTGTAATTTTATTGTTAATCTTTTGGATTTCTACATGCTGTCTCTCTATGGATTCTTGCAACTTATTAAATTTTCCACTATGTTCTTGAATAATCTTTTTGAGTTCTTCAACTGTTTTATCAGTGTGTTCCTTGGCTTTTTCTGCAGTTTGCCTTATTTCATTTGTGATGTCTTGAAGCATTCTGTAAATTAGTTTTTATATTCTGTATCTGATAATTCCAGGATTGTATCTTCATTTGGGAAAGATTTTGATTCTTTTGTTTGGGGGGTTGTAGAAGCTGTCATGGTCTGCTTCTTTATGTGGTTTAATATGGACTGCTGTCTCCGAGCCATCACTGGGAAACTAGTTTTTCCAGAAAATCCGCTAAAAAAAAAATGCAGTCAGATCCCTATCAGAACTGCCTTTGGATTATAACCGCCACCTTGTTCCCTGTAAGGATGAAAGTCTGAGATTTGGATCATATATGCTTGGCTGTAGCTGGTTCTGTGTTTTTAGTCCAATTAGGGGTGGATTTTTGGTCCCTGGGTTTTTTGTGGTTCCTTCTCTCAGGCCGGAAGAGTGGATTAGGAAAAGACCAAAAGAAAAAAAAAAGGGGGGGGGGAAGCAAAGCCGCTGCGGAGCCGGAGCTGTTCTCCCTCTGGCTCAGAAAATTCCAATGTTAGTGAAGCTGCCTGGGGAGGGTGGGGGAGGGATCAGAGAAATAGGAGAGTAGCACCTCAGAATATAGCCAGAGTTGCTTGTCTTGCTTGGAATGACTATTTTATCTGAGATTCCCGAGGGGCGTGTCGCCTACGTGTGCTGGCTATGTGGAGATTGCCCCCAGGGATCTGGCCCACTGAAGCCGCGGTCAGATCCTCCGCTGCCAGTCCCACGCCCAGCGTCAAGGTTCCCCTGCTGGGATGGTGCACTCCTGACTCCAAAATCAGTCGCTGCCTCCCGGGGACTTCTCCTCCCGTCAGCCGCGTCACCGCGCCGCCTCCACGGACTGGCTGGGCCCTCTCCCGGGGTTAGTTCAGGGGAATGGAGCTGCACCCCGTGCTTGCGCCGTGACAGCGCCCAGTCAAAAGCCCGGGGGCAAGATTCCCCGGCTGGGACGCTGCACTCCCAGCTCCAAGACCCGTCACTGCCTCCCGGGGACTTCTCCCACCAGCTGCGTCACCATGCCGCCAGCGCGAACTGGCTGGGCTCCCTCCCGGGGTGAGTTCAGGGGGGTAGGGCTGTGCCCCTTGTTTGTGCCGTCAGCTCCCCTGGGTCCTGCCCTAAATCGGGCGCCAAGGTTACCTGACTGGGACGCTGGCTCCAGGCTCCGAAAACAATCGCTGCTTCCCCGTATTTGTTCGTTTTCCGTCTCTAAATCTGTGTTTGTTGTTCAGGGTTCGTAGATTGTTATGTATGTGACCGATTCACTTGTTTTTCTGAGTCTTTGTTGCAAGAGGGATCCGAGGTAGCGTCTACCTAGTCCTCCATCTTGGCCCAGCCTCTCTATTTCTAACTTTTTAAGGAAGCAGCAAATCGATTTCCAAAGTGGCTGAACCATGTTACATTCCCACGAGCAGTATATAAGTGTTCCTGTCTTTCCACAGCTTTTCGAACATTCATTATTTTGGATTAATGCTAGCCTTGTTGGGATGAGGTGGTATCTCATTGTAGTTTTGATTTGCATCTCTGTGGGTTAATGGCTAATGATCATGAACATTTCCTCTTGTATCCATTAGCCTCCTGAATGTCTTGTTTGGTGAAGTGCCTGTTCATATCCTTTGCCTATTTTTTAAATGTGTTTTTTTTTTTTTATTGTCAAGGTTTGGCAGTGTCTTGTGGATTTTAGAGATCAGACGCTGATCAGATTTGCCTTAGCCAAAAATTTTTTCTCAGTCTGGAGGTTGTTTTTTTCACTCTATTGGTGAAGTCTTTGTGTGGGTGTAAGTGTTTGGTTTTTAGGAGCTCCCAGTTATCTAGTTTCTCTTCTGGTGTTTGTGCATTGTTAGGAATATTTTGTATACTGCTTATGCCATGTATTGGGGCTCCTAGCATTGTCCCTATCTTTTTTCTTTCATCATCTTTATCGTTTTAGGTTTTATATTTAGATCTTTGCTCCATTCAGAATTAGTTTTCGTGCATAGGGTGAGATATGGGTCTTGTTTCATTTCCTTGCATATGGATATCAAGTTATGCCAGCACTGTTTGTTAAAGAGAGTCTTTTCCCCAAGTAATGGACTTTGGCCTTTGGATATCAGCTGCTCATAAGTGGATGAATTTACATCTGGATTCTCAGTTCTGTTCCATTGGTCTATGTATCTGTTGTTGTACAAGTACCAGACTGTTTTCCCTACCATGGCAGTATAATAGGTTCTAAAATCAGGTAGTGGGAGGCCTCCCACATTATTTATTTATTTTTTCTTCAGTAACGGTTTACTTACCTGGAGCCTCTTCCCTTTCCGTTTGTAGCGGGTGATTTGTTTCTCCATCTCATTACAAAATGCCATTGGAATTTGGATGGGGATTGCATTGTGTCTAAAGATCGGTTTGGATAGAATAGACATTTTCACAATGTTGAGTCTTCCTATCCATGAGCAAGGCATGTTTTTCCACTTTTGCAGGTCTCTTTTGCTTTCTTGCAGTAGTGTCTTGTCATTTTCTTTGTATAGGTCTTCTATGCCTCTGGTTAGACTTATTCCTAAAGATTTTATCTTCTTGTGGGTTATTGTAAATGGTATTGATTTGGTGATTTCCTCTTCGACATTCTCTTTGTTGGTGTAGAGGAAACCAATTGATTTTTGCACGTTTATCTTTTATCCTGATACTTTGCTGAACTATTAGTTCCCGTAGTTTTCTTAAGGATTCTTTAGGGTTTTCTATGTATAAGATCATATCACCTGCAAATACAGATACTTTTACTTCTTCTTTACCAATTTGATGCACTTTATTTCTTTTTCTTGCCTAATTGCTCTGGCTAGGACCTCCAGCACAATGTTGAATAAGAGTGGTAATAAAGAGCATTCTTGTCTGGTTCCCGATCTCAAGGGGAATGTTTTCAGACTCTCTCCATTTAGGATGATGTTGGCTGTTGGCTTTGTATTGTTGTCATTGTTGCTGTTAGGTGCCGTCGAGTCAGTTCTGACTCATAGTGACCCTATGCACAGCAGAACGAAATACTGGCGGGTCCTGTGCCATCCTTAAAATCGTTGTTATGCTTGAGCTCATTGTTGCAGCCACTGTGTCAATCCACCTCACTGAGGGTTGTCTTCTTTTCTGCTGACCCTGTACTTTGCCAAGCATGATGCCCTTCTCCAGGGACTGATCTCTTCTGATAACATGTCCTAAGTATGTAAGATGCAGTCTCGCCATCCTTGTTTTCAAGGAGTATTCTGGCCATACTTCTTTCAAGACAGATCTGTTCGTTCTTTCGCAGTTCATGGTGTATTCAATATTCTTTGCCAACACCACAATTCAAAGGCGTCAATTCTTCTTCAGTCTTCCTTATTCATTGTCCAGCTTTCACAAGCATATGATGCAATTGAAAATACCATGGCTTGGGTCAGGCACACCTTAGTCTTCGAGGTAACGTCTTTGCTCCTCAACAATTTAAAGAGGTCCTTTGCAGCAGATTTACCCAATTGAATGCACCTTTTGATTTCTTGACTGCTGCTTCCATGGCTGTTGATTGTGGATCCAAGCAAAATGAAATCCTTGACAACTTCAATCTTTTCTCCGTTTATCATGATGTTGCTCATTGGTCCAGTTGTGAGGATTTTTGTTTTCTTTATGTTGAGGTGCAGTCCATACTGAAGGCTATGGTCTTTGATCTTCATTAGTAAGCGCTTCAAGTCCTTTTCACTTTCAGCAAGCAAGGTTCTGTCATCTGCATAACGCAGGTTGTTAATGAGTCTTCCTCCAATCCTGATGCCCAGTTCTTCTTCGTATAGTCCAGCTTCTCGGATTATTTGCTCAGCATACAGATTGAATAGGTATGGTGAAAGAATACAACCCTGGCGCACACCTTTCCTGACTTTAAACCAACCAGTACCCCCTTGTTCTGTCCGAACAACTGTCTCTCGATCTATGTAAAGGTTCCTCATGAGCACAATTAAGTGTTCTGGAATTCCCATTCTTCGAAATGTTATCCACAATTCGTTATCATCCACACAGTCGAATGCCTTTGCATAGTCAATATAACACAGGTAAACATCCTTCTGGTATTCTCTGCTTTCAGCCAGGATCCATCGGACATCAGAAATGATATCCCTGGTTCCACATCCTCTTCTGAAACCGGCCTGAATTTCTGGCAGTTCGCTGTTGATATGCTGCTGCAGCCGTTTTTGAATGATCTTCAGCAGAATTTTGCTTGCGTGTGATATTAGTGATATTGTTCTATAATTTCCACATTCGGTTTTATCACCTTTCTTGGGAATAGGCATAAATATAGATCTCTTCCAGTCAGTTGGCCAGGAAGCTGTCTTCCATATTTCTTGGCATAGACAAGTGAGCACCTCCAGCACTGCATCTGTTTGTTGAAACATCTCAATTGATATTCTGTCAATTCCTGGAGCCTTGTTTTTCGCCCATGCCTTCAGAGCAGCTATGAATTCTTCCTTCAGTACCATCAGTTCCTGATCTTATGCTAACTTTTGAAATGGTTGAACATCGACTGATTCTTTTTGGTATAATGACTCTGTGTATTCCTTCCATCTTCTTTTGATGCTTCCTGCGTCGTTTAATATTTTCCGCATGGAATCCTTCACTATTGCAGCTCGAAGCTTGAATTTTTTCTTCAGTTCTTTCAGCTTGAGAAACGCTGAGCGTGTTCTTCCCTTTTGGTTTTCCGTCTCCAGCTCTTTGCACATGTCATTATAATACTTTGCCTTCTCGAGAGGCCCTTTGAAATCTTCAGTTCTTTTACTTCATGAATTCTTCCTTTTGCTTTAGCTGCTCGATGCTCAAGAGCAAGTTTCAGAGTCTCCTCTGACATCCATCTTGGTCTTTTCTTTTTTTCCTGTCTTTTCAGTGACCTCTTGCTTTCTTCATGGATGATGTCCTTGATGTCATTCCACAACTCGTCTAGTCTTCGGTCACTAGTGTTCAATGAGTCAAATCTATTCTTGAGATGGTCTCTAAATTCCGGTGGGATGTATTCTAGGTCATAGTTTGGCTCTCGTGGACTTGATCTGATTTTCTTCAGTTTCAGCTTGAACTTGCATATGAGCAATTGATGGTCTGTTCCACAGTCGGCCCCTGGCTTTGTTCTGACTGATGATATTGAGCCTTTCCATTGTCTCTTTCCACAGATGTAGTCAGTTTGATTTCTGTGTGTTCCATCTGGTGAGGTCCATGTGTAAAAAAAAAAAAATGTGTATAGTCGCCGTTTATGCTGGTGAAAGAAGGTATTTGCAATGAAGAAGTCGTTGGTCTTGCAAAATTCTATCATTTGATCTCCGGGATTGTTTCTATCACCAAGGCCATGTTTTCCAACAACCGATCCTTCTTCTTTGTTTCCAAATTTCATATTCCAATCACCAGCCATTATCAATGCATCTTGATTGCATGTTCAATCAATTTCGGACTGCAGCAGCTGATAAAAATTTTCTGTTTCTTCATCTTTGGCCCTAGTGGTTAGTGTGTAAATTTGAATAATAGTCATATTAACTGGTCTTCTTTTAGGCGTATAGATATTGTCCTATCACTGACAGTGTTGTACGTCAGGATAGATCTTGAAATGTTCTTTTTGACGATGAATGCAACACCATTCCTCTTCAAGTTGTCATTCCCAGCATAGTAGACTATATGATTGTCTGATTCAAAATGGCCAATACAGTCCATGTCAGCTCACTAATGCTTAGGATATCTATGTTTATGTGCTCCATTTCATTTTTGACGATTTCCAGTTTTCCTAGATTCGTACTTCATACATTCCAGGTTCCGATTATTAATGGATGTTTGCAGCTGTTTCTTCTCGTTTTGAGTTGTGCTACATCAGCAAATGAAGGTCCCGAAAGCTTGCACCATCTGCGTCATTAAGGTCGACTCTACTTTTAGGAGGCCATCTTTTGAGTGCCTTCCAACCTGAGGGGCTCATCTTCCAGACTATATCAGAAAATGTTCAGCTGCTATTCATAAGGTTTTCACTGGCTAATGCTTTTCAGAAGTAGACTGCCGGGTCCTTCTTCCTAGTCTGTCTCAGTCTGGAAGCTCAGCTGAAACCTGTCCTCCATGGGCGACCCTGCTTGTATCTGAATACCAGTGCCATACCTTCCAGCATGACAGCAACACTCAAGCCCCCACAGTATGACAAACTGACAGACACGTGGGGGTGGCTTTGTATAGGTGCCCTTTATTATGTTGAGAAATTTCCCTTCTATTCCTATTTTGCTGAGAGTTTTTTATCATGAATGGGTGTTGGACTTTGTCGAATGCCTTTTCTGCACCAATTGATAAGATCATGTGGTTCTTGTCTTTTGTTTTATTTATGAGATGGATTACATTGATTGTTTTTCTAATGTTGAACCATCCCTTAGTAATAAAAAAAAATATATATATATTTTTTTTCGCATACCTAGTATGAATTCTACCTGGCCGTGGTGAATTATTTTTTTGATATGTTGTTGAATTCTATTGACCAAAATTTTGTTGAGGGTTTTTGAGTCTGAGTTCTTGAGGGATATTGCTGTGTAATTTTCTTTTTTGTGGTGTCTTTATCTGGTTTTGGTATCAGGGTTATGCTGCCTTCACAGAATGAGTTTGGGAGTATTCTATCGTTTTCTGTGCTCTGAGGTACCTTTAGAAGTAGTGGTGTTAACTTTTTTCTGAAAGTTTGGTAGAATTCTCCAGTGAAGTCATCAGGGCGAGGTCTGTTTTTTTTTTAATTAGCTTTTCAATCTCTTTTTGTGTTTTCTACCTCTGTTTGTGTTAGTTTAGGTAAGTACTGTGTTTGTAGGAATATGTCCATTTCCTCTAAGCTTTCAAATTTGTTAGAGTACAATTTTTCATAGTATTCTGCTATGATTCTTTTAATTTCAGTTGGGTCTGTTGTGATATTGCCCATCTCATTTCTTCTTTGGTTTATTTGCTTCCCCTCCTGTTCAATTTTGTCAGTTTGGCAAATGGTTTATCAATTTTGTTGATCTTTTCAAAGAACAATCTTTTGGCCTTGTTAACTCTTTCATTTGTTTTTCTGTATTTCATTGAATTCTGCTCTAATTTTTATTATTTGCTTTTTTGGTGCCTGAGGGCTTTTTTTGCTACTCTCTATTTGTTTGAGTTGTAGGGTTAGTGCTTTGATTTTGGCCATTTCTTCTTTTTGGATGTGTGCATTTATTGCTATAAATTGACCTCTGAGTACCGCTTTAGCTGTGTCCCAAAGATTCTGATCGGAAGTGCTTTCGTTCTCATTTGATTCTATGAATTTCTTTATTCCATCCTTAATTTCCTATATAACCAAGTAGTTTTTGAGCAAGGTGTTGTTCAGTTTCCATGTTTTTTTTTTTTTTTTTTCCTTGCTTTTTCTGTTATTGATTTCTACTTCTATGGCTCTGTGGTCAGAAAAGATGTTTTGTAGTATTTTAATGTTTTGGATTCTATTAATTCTTGATTTATGGCCTAATATGTGGTCTGTTCTGGACAATGTTCCACGTGCATTGGAAAAGAAAGTACACTTGGCTGCTGGTGAGAGGACTGTTCTGTAAATGTCTATGAGGTCAAGTTGATTGACTGTGGCATTTACATCTTCTGAGTCTTTATTGAGCTTCTTTCTGGATGTTCTGTCCTTCAGTGATAGTGGTGTGTTGAAGTCTTCTACTATTATTGTGGTGCCGTCTATCACACTTTTCAATGCTGTTAGAGTTTGTTTTATGTATTTTGGAGTCCTGTCATTGGGTATGTAAATATTTATTATGGTTATGTCCTCCTGATGTATTGACCCTTTAATCATTACGTAGTATCCTTCCTTATCCTTTGTGGTGAATTTTACTTTAAAGTCTATTTTGTCAGAAATTAGTATTGCCCCTCTTGTTCTTTTTTGATTCTTGTTTGCTTGATATATTTTTTTCCCATCCTTTGAGTTTTAGTTTGTTTGTGTCTTTAAGTCTAAGGTGTGTCTCTTGTAAAAAAAAAAAAAAAAAATTTTTTTTTTTTTTTTTTTTAGGAAGCGTATAAATGGATCTTGCTTTTTTTTTTTAATCTATTCTGACACACTCTCTCTCTTTATTGGTGCATTTAATCCATTTACATTAAGCATAATTATTGGTAGGTATTTTATGAGTTTAGTGCTGTCATTTTGATGTGGGTTTTTGTGTGTGCGTGTGTGTTCATGATGGTTTCTTTGTTCTGCTTTATTTTCTATACTGTGTCATTTTTCTTTATACATATACATTCTTTTCCTCTTTTTTATTGTTGATTTTGCGTTTGCTGAGCCTTTATGTTTTTCTTGTTTTTTTTTTTGATGTGTAGGATTGTTAGATTCTTTGTGGTTACCTTAATGTTTACCCCTATTTTCCTAAGTTTAAACCAATCTTTTATTTCTTTATATCACCTTGACTTCCTCTCCATATGAAAGATGTATGACTAAATTTTTTAGTCTTTTTTTTTTTGTTTTAATGTTGTCGTCTTCTGCATAAGGATGTCTCTGTTTCCCTGTTTTGAGCATTTTAGCTTTGATTCATTTTTGTGATTTCAGTATCTGGGTTGGTAGCTTGTTGCTCTTCCTGTGTTCTAGTCTAGGGTTGTTATCTGATGTTATTGATTTTCTAACCAGAGGACGTCCTTTAATATTTCTTGTAGTTTTGGTTTGATATTGCTTATTGGTCCAGTTGTGAAGATTTTTGTTTTCTTTACATTTAAATATAATCCATATTGAAGGCTGTGGTCTTTGATCTTCATCAGAAAATGCTTCAATTTCTCTTTACTTTCAGCAAGCAAGGTTGTGTCACCTGAGTATTGCAGGTTTTTAATCAGTCCTTCTCCGATTCTGATGCACTGATCTTCTTCATATAGTCCAGTTTCTCAGATTATTTGGAGTGCGTGGGTCATCTACATTATCAAAGCGCTTGACTGCTTACAAAAAATTGGAGGTTTTGTCCATCCAGAGAGACCTTGAAAGAAAGGCCTGTCTTTCTACTTATGGAAGGTGATATCCTTGAAAACTTTGTGGAGTAGTTCTACTCACCATTTGTTGGAATTGTCTCAACGGCAAAAAACATCATATTATGTGTAATAGAACTTCTCAGGGAAGGAGAGCTCCAGGGAGACACACATACCTCACTGCCAGTCCCTCATGTGCCAGACCTCAGCATTTCCTGCTCCATCCATGTGAGACCCTGCTTGCCTCCAGAGATCTTAGAAAATGAAGAGTCTCCAAAACACTCCAAGGATCCCTTTGGAGATACTATCTAGAAACTTTTAATTATTTTGGTAATTCGCAGCCAGTAAAAAGCTTTTTCAGGACTATCTCTGGTCCCCAAGTCTGAGCTGCCATTGCTAATACTGGTGAAATGATAATTGCAGTTCTGTGGGTAGATGAGGTCACAGAATCACTTATCCATATCTCAGGTTCTGGGTGCCTCCCTCCCACACATGTACTATCTGCCGTGATCATCACACTAAGTCCACCGTCAACACAATGGGAAGGAGTCAGTGAGTATTTTCTATTTCAATCTGGGAGACAGAGGCTGTGAAGGAAGGAGAAGTATCAGGAGCCTGGTTAAGTGACTGCATCAGAAAAAGGCATTCTTCTGAGTTTGCTGCTGGCCTAGTGTCAAAGACACACAAGAAGGGGGAATATTTCATGAGGCATAAGCTGAGCTGGCAAAGAGAGATGGGGGTCCTAGATCCTACACTACTTCCCCACCGCTCCTAATGTGATTTAATGGAATCCTCACTGACAGTGATTGTTGGGTTTAACCCAAGTGAGAAGTAAATCTGATTTTTAAGGTACTTAATGGCCGTAGTTCTAGAATTAATGTGTTGTTCAGGTTACCCTATAGGAATCATAGACCGAATTTTCAGGATTTCCAGACTTGTGCCTGTAAGAACTCTGTGCTTGCAATTAAGCCTCTGATAAAGCTACAGGCATCATGAAATTCTGCTCAGATTTGTACCTGAATGGTAGTTCCTGAAATGCAAATGTTCTCTCGAACTCTGGGGGTATGAAGTACTTAATGGAGACAGTAATTTTATCTTTGATAGAAACATCCATGATGTGTTGATTATGGTGAAACTGTTTTCCTTCTTCAAAGGAGGGAAGTAGCATTTCAGGAAAGGTAACTTTATAAGTTTCACACAACAGTTGTCAGCCAGAAATGTATCTATTGATATTTGCGCTGATTCAAAATAGTCTGACATTAATTCAAACATTTCCTATTTTAATTCATACAATATACAAACTTTTTTACCTTCAGACTTCAGGTTGCATGGGTCCGTAATATTTTAATATGTCTCACAAAAGTACCACTGCTAATCAAAAAGTCGGCAGTTGGGATCCACCAAGCGCTCCTTGGAAACTCCATGGGGAAATTATACCCTGTCCTGTAGTGTCCCTGAGAGTCGGAATCTACTCCACAGGAACGGGTTTGATTTTTTTTTTTTGTTTTAACTTAACTACTAATAATTAGGCAAGTGTATGATCTGAGATTTTTTAGTAATTTCGTTTCTACACTACGCTATTTCATCACGTATTTGGGCTTCATGTCCCATGGTTTGGGGAATTTTATGAGATTGGTCATTAATTACTGTTATAGGTGAAAACGACCTTTTGTTCCTGGAGAAATTGCAAATGAATCTTTTTGTTTTGTTCTAATATGTACCCGTTCTTGTGTTCATTAAGTCAAATTGGTCAGGAGCCAAGTTTGTCATGGCATTATATTGCAGTCGGTGCATCTACATTTCATGAAGAGATCTAAAGCTTAATTCGTAATTGATATTGAACTATATAATAAATTATCACACAAAACATTAAATTATGAAACATCTGAGATTGTTTAAAAATCCCAGCAATCTAAAATGAAATGTAGGATGTAAAAATTAAACTAAATTTAGACCTGTTTTATTTGAAGAACACACCTATATAGCATTTTAATACAGCATGGTGGTTCAATGCACGATTTTTGTTACCAGCCCAGCCACCTTGGGGTCTCAAAAAAAACTTAACTGGTCTGTGCCTACATTCTCCTCGCCTTTATAAAAAGAAGTTGTTGTATTTTCTGCCCCATAAATTTGTGAAAAATGAAGAAATCACCTGTAGATCCTTCATTGCAGTGATTTTAATATCGTAAGTGATTTTTATTGGTTATATATTCTGCTCTTAAGCCTCCTAATGGAGGAAGAACTTTAAGTAATTATTTCTAAGTGGGAATTACTGGTAAGTGGAGAATATTGGATTTCAGTTGACATGATACATGTGGCCCACACCTCATATTCCCATACAGGACTCTCTGACTCAGAAGGCAAATATTAGTCGCTGAGAACCATCAGAATGGATGTCAGGGATTTGGCAATGGGAACTGCCTTCTTATTCCAGACTATAGTTGGAGCCCTGGGGAATTTCTCTCTTCTTTATCATTATGTCTTCCTTTACTTCACGGGGTGCAGGTTACGGCCCACAGAACTGATTCTCATGCACCTATTTGTAGCCAATTCCATGGTCATCCTCTCTAGAGGAATCCCCCAGACAATGGTATCTTTTGGGTGGAAAGGTTTTTTCAATGATATTGCATGCAAGCTTTTCGCCTATACTTCCAAAGTGGGCCGGGGCGTGTCCCTTGCCAGCACCTGTCTCTTAAGTATCTTCCAGGCCACCACCATCAGCCCCAGGAACTCCAGGTAGGCAGGGCTTAAGGGAAAAACTCCCAAGCACATTGGCCCCTCTATTTTCATGTGCTGGATAACACAAATGCTGGTAAATATCTTTTTTCCTATGTTTGTGATTAGCAAATGGAACAACACAAATATCACATCCAGAAAAGATTTCGGATACTGTACTTCTGTTCATCACTACAAAACCAGAGACTCCTTGTATGCAGCATTATTTGTCCCTGATGTTGTATGTTTGGGGTTCATGATCTGGACCAGTGCCTCCATGGTCTTCATCCTGTACAAACACAAGAAGCAGGTCCAACACATTCATAGGAACACCATCTCCTCCAGATCTTCTCCTGAGTCCAGAGCTACCAAAACTATCCTTCTCCTGGTGAGCACCTTTGTGTATTTTTACACCTTCTCTGCCATCTTTCACTGTTTTTTGGCTCTTGCTGATAAGCCTAGTTGGTGGCTAGAAAACACAGCTGCACTAATCCACGCATGTTTCCCAACGGTCAGCCCCTTCATTCTCATGAGCCATGTTTCCAGCATCTTCAGGTTGCGTTTTGCTTGGATAAGATAGACAAAATCCCCTCACCTTTGGGAGACATGTAAAAGGTATGTATTTTGGCAATGTTCAGTTGTTCCCTCGATCATCTTCCCCTCATCATTTGATGCACAGTTATGAAAGGGTTGCATTGCAAGAGCTGAGCTTCTGCTCCGAAGGAAACAATAAAGTGTAACAACGGTAAAGGAGATGGTACGGAATGATGTGTTTGGAATTTAACCATTGGTGCCACTCAGGTATTCGAAGAGAAAAGGTAGTTCACTGCAATTAGCAAAATCACTTTGGTGACTTAAAAGAGTGTCTATTCATTTCCCCATACAGTGTTTTCAACTAAAAGGGGCTTAATAGACAGAGTACCATCCCAATATTTAAAAGGAAAATATTATCTCCCCCTGCCCCAGATTTCAGCCTATTAATTTCTCCCTCCTCCTTCTACAAACAAATGATTAGATTTTTATATATTCAATTCACTAAATGCACAAATTTTAAAGAAAATATATAGAATCCCTCATTTTGGTTGGCTGAAACTGGCAGCAGGCTTTAGAGGTTATTTTTCATGGGTAAAGTCAAACTTTCATAGCCCTAGTACTAGAATTTTTCTTTTAATGAACTTGGGAAAGCATGTTTCCTTAAAAGAACGGTAGTAACAAATGTCAGGATTCCCTACTCTTTGAAAATCCTATCGAAAATATTTAACATAGGGGTATTCACTGCATAAAAAGCTGTTAAATGGTGAAAGAAAGTACATATTCATAGAAACAGCCATGAATAATCTGAAAGGTGTCTATGTAGGGTTTATATCGCTGAGAATATTACACCAAATGATTTTGTGTATTCGAGAATTGGGTATGTAATAATGACAGTTGAAATACAAAATGCAATATCATACAGCAAGTGAAATCTATCAAGTTTTTTTTAATTTTGACAAGTTTCAAATGGACAGAGAAGTGTAAAGTTGGAACATGGCAAAAGCAAGAGTCTTACCTACATAAGATACATTCTATAATAATGAGGCCAAATTTAAGGCGTAAACCCTGGGAAGATTGTACCACAAAAATCATATCTATGTCTTCCTACATTCAATATATAAAAAAAAAAAGGCCTAAAATACTTATTTTATGATATTTAGAAACACATAAGTACTGTTGTCAGAATACCTTCTGGTTACACAACTATTTGAGTAAATGTCATCTAGTACAGACTTTTAGGATGCTCAGTTGCCTTAATATATGGGGGGACAGCATTGAATTTGGGAAAGAAAAGGGAGACCCTGAATGAAGTCAAGCTTTTGTGTGAATCTCAGGTGGGCTCTCTACATGGAAAGTGTTTAGTTTCTCTGGGATGGAAGCTCTTAGTATCCACCATGTAGTTATGAGGTGCCTATGTTTCCATGTGACAACATTCAAGGATGGAGACTCTGGGGATTGAGTGAAGAAAAAGTGTCCCTACCCTTATGTCCTAGAAAGGAAGACCAACAATAAGCAAAGAAATATACAAAATGTATAAGGTGATAGGTGATAAAGGAGTATTTAAAGAGGAGTTAGCACTTGAGCTAGATTTTTAAGAATAAGTAGTTCCTCAAATGTAAATCATTAAAGTGACATCCTTTCAGAGTTTGTGTCCTGTCATGGCAAACCTCACCATTTAGGAGTACATGGAATCAGATACTCCTGCATGACCACCTGCCTGAAGGCAAAAGGCACCATGCTGAGCAGGGTATCTTAGAGTCTCAGAGCCAAGGTTTTGCTGACAAGTGTAATGAGAAGGATAAGTTCATCTCTGATTGCCCAGACATACTACCATCTCTCTGTCATTTGTTGCACTGTGGTGGCGTGTATGTTCCTGTGATGCAGGAAGCTATGCCATGAGTATTTCAAACACCAGCAAGGTCACCCAAGATGGACAGGTTTCAGTGAAGTTACCAGATTAAAATAGACTAGGAAGAAAGTCCTGGCAATCTACGACAACAAATTAGCTAATGTAAACCCTATGGATCACAATAGAATAGTGTACCAATTGTTTGCTTTGGACATACCATCCGGAGAGATTAACCCATAGAGGAACCATCATGTTTGGTGAGGCAATGTTCCAAAAAAGGAAAAGGTAGACCCTCGATGGGACACATTGACACAATAGTCACAACAATAGGCTCAAACATACCAGCAATTGTGAGGATGACACAGGACAGAGCAACTGTTTTGTTCTGTTGTGCATAAGGTGGCCATGAGTCAGAGTCAGCTCCATGGAAGCTAACAACCACAATGATGTATTAGGTGTGAAAAGAGTACGAATCAAACTCACTTGATTCCTGTGCATGTGGAGCCTCGGCTTGGAAGAAGACAGTGATCTAAGTGACAATAAGTAACAGGAGAGTTTTAAGTACCTCAAAGCAGAAGTACTTGGTCCTATAGGATCCCTACTACTCTCATGTAAGTATGTCCCTTGTTCAAAATTAAGATGGTATTATATATATTAATGTTTAGCCACTGCTCCACTAGGGCTCCGTATCAACGTTAGGTGTGCTGAAAAAGAAAAAAAATCCATACCCGTTGCTGTTGAGTCAATTCCGACTCATAGCGACCCTATAGGACAGAATAGAATCACCCTACAGCATTTCCAGGGAGCAGCTGGTGGAGTCAAACTACTGACCTTTTTTGTAGCAGGTAAGTTCTTAACCATCATGCCACCAAGTAGCCTAATATTAATTATAGTCAAAGAATAATTAAAGGCCATGCTTGAGAGAGTCTTGGTCAGTCATATACTAGTTTGAAAGTATGACTGACCAATATCACATTTTCAAATTAAACACCCATTGTTGTTGAAATTTAGATAGTCTAGGTATTGCCATGAACACAAGCATATATTAATTTAACAATAATCAGTAATTTGTCTATGTCATTTGTTCATCACTGAGAATAGCAGACTGTGACAATTGTGATATTACCAGTAATCACTGATAACAATTGCTGATGGCTCCTATTTTTGTTAACCTATATTAGATTATAGACAAATCCTACCAACTACATCAATTGTTCTGACAGATTTCATCTCAGAAAATTAACAGAGAGATACTCAGGTTTGACATGCATAAAATTGTTCAGTTTATTGCAAGGGAGTTCGTAAAGTTTATGTTCTGCATCCCAGTTTGGTGAGTAGTATCTGGGGTCTAAAAAGCATGCAAGCAGCCTTGTAATAAACAACTATCCGTCTCTACTTGTTTGGAACCGGGGTGGTTGATGTTGTGTATCAACTTGATTGGGACATGATTCTCAGTAGTTAGGCAGTTATGATACAGTTTGGCAGTTATATAATGATCTAATCACCCCATAATGAGATTTGATATAATGTAATCAACTCCATGATGAGAAGTTTTATGATCAGCCAATCAGTTGAAAGGGAGTTTCCTTGGGGGTTTGGCCTGCATCCAATATATGTAGGCTTTCTGGCAAAGCTCACTGGCTTTTGCTCGCTCTGGAACCTGCATCTGACCCCTGGTTCTTGGAACCAGGAGCTAGCAGCTTACCTGCCTGTCTTGGATTCATCAGCCTCCACAGCTGTGAACCAGTTTCTGCCATCTTACCTACCAATCTTCAGATTCATCAGCCTCTGAAGCAAGTAAGCCAGCACCTGCCATCTTACCTTCCGATCTTAGGTTCAGCAGCCCTGTAACTATGTGAATCAGGAGAAGCCCCAGCCTGACCCATGGACTTGGAACTTTCCAATCTCTACAACCACACGGCAATTTGTTTGATATAAATCTCTCTTACTCTGTGTTTGTCTCCCTCTCTCTGTATATATAATACACATCAATGGTTTTGCTTCTGTAGAGAGCCCAGCATAAAACAGGACTAAACAAGAAAGAAACAAGACTCACAGAAGTGACTAGACTACAGAACTAATAGGCTACAAGAGCCATGGTCTCATCTACCCTGAGATCAAAGAAACTAGATGGTGCTTGGCTCTTCACCACCAACTGTTCTGATCAGGACCACAGTAGATGGACCCTAATAGCACACGAGAAAAATAGGCAACAGAACTCAAATTCCTAAAAAGTCTAGACTTGCTGGACCCACTTAGACTGGAAGGCTCGCGGAGAGTATTGTCCTGAGATACTCTTGAATCCTTGAACTGCAATTAGCCCCTGAGCTCACGTTTTACCTGAATAACAGATGGGCTCATAAAATAAAGAATATCACCTGTGAGTACTGTGCTCCTTCAAAAATGCATCTATATCAGAACCAACAGTCAATAATTACTTTAAAACACAGATGAGAATGTAAGAGGTCAAGGAAACTAGATTAATGGAAATGGAACAAGAAGAAGGGAAATATTGAGAATGTGAATGTACCCAATGTCACTGAAAAATTTGTGTAGAAGTTGTTGAATGGGAACCTAAACAGCTGTGTAAAACTTCACCAAAACACAGAAAATATTATTTTAAACATTGTGAATATGTCTAGAAATCTATTACCACTGGTTACCCCTTGTGATGATTTTTTATTAGGAGGAAGCAAGGAGAAATAAATATCCTTAAAATTTCAAGGGTCTTGTTATGTTTTATTATCTTATACTAAAGCTTGTGTTGTATTTTAGATACACAACAATAAAGGTACAGTGTTTTCTTCATGTCAGTCTTGAAGCATAAATTTTCTTTCAGGCACGAAAGGTCATCGATACATTAGCAATGCTGGGGAAGGTGCTGGACTGGCTCTTCTTTCTGACACTGAACACCGGATACCAGTAAATAGCCTCTCCTGCCAGATGCACTATAGTCGCATCCTATACCTGGTGTTTTAGTTTTCTAGCATGCTGTAATAGAAATACCACAAATGGGTGGTTTTTAGAAACAAAAATATATTTTCTTAAATTTCAGCAGCCTAAATGTCCAAATTCAGGGCACCAGCTCTAGGGAAAGGCTGTCTATCAGCTGTGGAGGAAGCTAATTGTGTCTCTTTCAGCTTCTGGTCCTTGATTCCTTGACAATTGTGGGGCAATGGGTGTCTCCTTATACATGGCCTTTTTGACCTTGAGCTTATCATTCTGTCAAAATGATTGGCTAGGTTATAATCTTGCAAAGAATTCACTGGTCTACTATGCAAGTTGGGTGTGTAAAACCACCCAATAGGATTAACTGACCTTTCAGAATTGGTCATTTACTATGGAAACGAAGTGACTGTGTACTACCAAGCGTTGATTAGTGGTTAAATGAATCCTTTTTTTTTAAAGATCAGCATAAAAAGTTCCCATGAGACAGAGGTTAAAGATGTCCTAAACGTCCAAGTTATGCAAACTTCTGTGCCACTCTACCATCTCTACAATCAACTACTCTTCCTCCCCTCAGTACTCTCCCTCCCATCTTGGGGTTCAGTAATTGGCTGCAACATCTTACAGAACTCACTAACCACACTTACAGTTAAGTGGTGTTTTAGGGAATATCTTGGTCACCTAGTGCTGGTCTAACAGAAATACCACACGTGGATGGCTTTAACAAAGAGAAATTTATTCTCTCATAGTCTGGGAGGCTAGAAGTCTGATTCAGGGTGCCACCTCCAAGGGGAAGGCTTTCTCTGTCAGCTCTGGGGGAAGTTCCTTGTCATCAATCTCCCCCGGTGGATGAGCTTCTCAGCCCAGGCACCCGGGGTCCAAAGGACACTCTGTTCTTCTGGATCTTGTTTCTTGGTGGTATGAGATCTCTCTGTTTCTCTGTTTGATTCTCTCTTTTATATCTCAAAGAGATCGGCTTAAGACACAACCTAATCTTGTAGGTTGAGCCTGCCTCATTAACAGAACTACATTAATTCCATTTCATTAACATCATAGAAATAGGATTAACAACACATAGGAAAATCACATTGGATTCCAACACAGTGGACAATCACACAATACTGGGAATAATGGCCTAGCCATCTTGGAAGACATTTCTGGGGACACAATTCTATCCATGACAGGAAGTAATGGCATAATACTCATGACTGGGGCCAACTTTGATGTAACAGGAATGACTAGGACACAGTTCCTTGATCAGGACAGCTTCTTCTAACCTCCCTGCTCCAGGCCCTGCTGGGAACTTGCTGCAGCCAAGCCCTGCTGGAGGCTTTCTGTCACCGGTCGCTGCTTGGGGCCTCTTGGGCCACTGTTAAAACTCTTAGCTTCGTTGGTCAGCAAGCTCCACAGTAGCCATCTCACACCAGTCTCCGTGTTCCATCTCCTGCTACTACTGCTGTTGCTACTGCAGTCCACCATCTTTTCTGTCTTCCATGTTACAGTTACTCTCTCTCAGTCCCCATGTCTTCTTTAAGCCTAATGGGGTGGCAAAAACTCTTGTTAGTGTTCCATGCATCTTATTGGCATGGTCCCACCCCCACAATGGTGTCATTCAACATATTTACATTATTAGCAAACTATCCAATCCCCTACCCAGGCCACAAGCATCTTATTTGCATAATCCCATCCAGCCATTTGGTGGGAGTTACAAAGACTATGGGTAAAAGGGCCATTATAGTAATTCCCTGGACCACAGTAGTCCTGGTAGAAGAACCATGCCTTGAATTGAACATAAAGACAAATATCACAGAGACTGAAGAGAACCTGACTAAAATCAGGAAGAGCCTGGAGCAGAGTGAGTCCTTCGTGTTCAGGGTTCTCACACTGAGAACCTCGTAGATACAACAGGGAAAGAGCTGTAACACAGGAGATGGGTGAGACAGTGAGAAACAGTGGCAACTACAGCATTGCCCAGCAGCAGAGAAATGGCAGAGGGAACCAGGAGGCTGGTGTGAGGCAGCTGCAGTAAGCTTGCTGATCCACAGAGTGAGAGAAAGCTGAGCGCCTTCAGGAAGGAGACTTGCTTGTAGAGTAGGGTGCCTCTGAACACTTGTCAGTGAATCTAAAGTGCTGATACACGTACCTGAGCAGGGCAGAGACTGAGAGAAAGCCCAGCAATGACTATAGCTGAGAGCAGGTCCAGCAGTTAGTACAGCCAAGAGCAGACCAAGCAGTCAGTGCAGCCTAGAAAAGCCCCAGTAGCGGGCACAGCCAAGGGAAGTCATGGTAAGGGGTACAGCTGAGAGAAGGCCCTGCGGCAGGCCCAGCCAAAGAAGACTAAATGATCGGCACAGCCCAGAAGTAGTTGAGATCTGTCTTGGTTGGAAGCTGTCCTGATTGAAGAATTGTATCCTCTCTCCTGAGTTGTATCCTGTTACTTCCATAATAAACCACATAATTGTGAGTATGGTCTGTGTGTTACACGTGGCCATAACAACAAATTATTGTACCCAACAGAGAGGTAGAGAGTGCCATGAAGGGCAACAGCCGGTGTCAGAAATAGTGAAGTAGTTGGACAGTTGGAGGTATCTCTGACCTCCACCTCAAAAGAATCACTTTATGCTGATCTTGAGTATCATCCCTCCTCTTGAAATCAGACCAGGTCACATGCGAGATTACATCAATCTTTATGTGGCATCTATCTTCCACCACTTGCCCTAGCTTGCTTCTCTCTGTGTCTCATCATCTCTTTCTATATCTAAAAATCATGCTGGGTTAATGAGACCATATAGGTTTAAGAAGCATCCTTCATCTGTAGGGTCTCACTAACTTAACAAAGAAAACACTATTCCCAGCTGGGATTACATCCATAGCTATAGGCCTTAGCATCCCAACACATATTTTGGGAGGACACAAGGCAGTCTGTGACACATAGTATCCCAAATGAATGGAGAAATAACTGCCGAGTGTTCACCCCAACTTTAAGCTGCTCTTCTCTACTGTATGTTCCATTTAAGGAGCTCTTAATGGTATTTTTTGGTTAGGGGTATTTTGGAGTCGGTGGGTGGTCCAAATGATCAAAGAGCTTGGCTGCTAAAAAGAGTTGGAGGTTTCAGTCCACCCAGAGGCACTGCGAGAGAAAGGCCTGTGTTTTTACACTTACGGAAGGTCGTATTCTTGAAAACTCTATGGAGAAGTTCTACTCACCATTAGTCAGAATTGTCTTAACAGCAAAAAACATCATATTATGTGTAATAGAACTTCTCAGGAAAGGAGAGCTCCAGGGAGACACACATATCTCGCTGCCAGTCCCTCACATGTAAGACCTCAGCATTTCCTACTCCATCCATGTGAGACCCTGTCTACCTCCAGAGATCATGGAAAATGAAGAGTCTCCAAAACACTCCAATGGTCCTTCGGAGATTCTATCTAGAAACTTTTGTTTTTGGTGATTAGCAGCCAGGAGAAAACATTTTCAGGACTATTCTCTGGTCCCCAAGTCTGAGCTGCCATTGTAATTCTGGTGAAATGATAATTGTGGTTCTGTGGAAAGGTGAGGTCACAGAGTCACTAACCCATATCTCAGGGTCTGGCTACCTTCCTCGCACACACGTACTGTCTGCTGTGATCGTCACACTAAGTCCACCGTCAACACAGTGGGAAGGAGTCGATGAGTATTTTCTATTTCAATCTGGGAGACAGAGGCTGTGAAGGAAGGAGGTGTATCAGGAGTCTGGATAAGTGACCACGTCAGAAAAAGGCATTCTTCTGAGTTTGCAGCTGGCCTAGTGTCAAAGCCACACATGAAGGAGGAATATTTCATGAGGTATAAGGTGAGCTGGCAAAGAGAGATGGGGGTCCTAGATGCTACACTACTTCCCCATGGCTCCTAACATGCTTTTATGGAATCCTCACTGACTGTGACTGTTGGGTTTAATCCAAGTGATAAGGAAACCTGATTTTTAATGTGGTTAATGACTATAGTTCTAGAATCAGTGTGCTGTTCAAGTTATCCTATGGGATTCATAGACCAAATTTTCAGGATTTCTAGACTTTTGTTTGTAATAATGCCTCCGTGCTTGCAAAGAAGAGTCAGCTAAAGCTACGGGAATCATTGAATCCTGCTCAGATCTGTACCTGAAGGGCAGTTCCTTGATTGTTGTTGTTGTTACGTGCCGTCAAGTTGGTTCCGGCTCATAGCAACCCTATGCACAACAGAACGAAACACTGCCCAGTCCTGAGACATCCTTACAATCATTGTTATGCTTGAGCTCATTGTTGCAGCCACTGTGTCAATCCACCTCGTTGAGGGTCTTCCTCTTTTCCGCTGACCCTGTACTCTGCCAAGCATGATGTCCTTCTCAGGGACTGATCCCTCCTGACGACATGTCCAAAGTATGTAAGACACAGTCTCGCCGTCCTTGCCTCTAAGGAGCATTCTGGCTACAATTCTTCCAAGACAGATTTGTTCGTTGTTTTGGCAGTCCATGGTATATTCAATATTCTTCACCAACACCACAATTCAAAGGCATCAACTCTTCTTCCATCTTCCTTATTCATTGTCCAGCTTTCACATGCATATGATGTAATTGAAAACACCATGGCTTGGGTCAGGCACACCTTAGTCTTCAGGGTGAGATCTTTGCTCTTCAACACTTTGAAGAGGTCCTTTGCAGCAGATTTGCCCAATGCAATGCGTCTTTTTTTATTTCTTGACTGCTGCTTCCATGGGGGTTGATTGTGGATCCAAGGAAAATGAAATCCTTGACAATTTCAATCTTTTCTCCATTTATCATGATGTTGCTTATTGGTCCAGTTCTGAGGATTTTTGTTTTCTGTGTGTTGAGGTGTAATCCATACTGAAGGCTGTGGTCTTTGATCTTCATTAGTAAGTGCTTCAAGTCCTCTTCACTTTCAGCAAGCAAGGTTGTGTCATCTGCATAACGCAGGTAGTTAATGAGTCTTCCTCTAATCCTGATGCCCCGTTCTTCTTCATATAGTCCAGCTTCTCATATTATTTCTTCAGCATACAGATTAAATAGGTATGGTGAAAGAATACAACCCTGACGCACACCTTTCCTGACTTTAAACCAATCAGACGGCACTGGGTTAGTATCCTCTTGTTCTGTCCGAACAACTGCCTCTTGATCTATGTAAAGGTTCCTCATGAGCACAACTAAGTGTTCTTTGCAAGGTTATCCATAGTTTGTTATGATCCACACAGTCGAATGCCTTTGCATAGTCAATAAAACACAGGTAAACATCCTTCTGGTATTCTCTGCTTTCAACCAGGATCCATCTGACATCAGCAATGATATCCCTGGTTCCACGTCCTCTTCTGAAACCAGCCTGAATTTCTGGCAGCTCCCTGTTGATATACTGCTGCAGCTGTTTTTGAATGATCTTCAGCAAAATTTTTCTTGCATGTGATATTAATGATATTGTTCTATAATTTCCACATTCAGTTGGATCACCTTTCTTGGGAATAGGCATAAATATGGATCTCATCCAGTCAGTTGGCCAGGAAGCTGTCTTCCATATTTCTTGGCATAGACGAGTGAGCACCTCCAGCGCTGCATCTGTTTGTTGAAACATCTCAGTTGATATTCCGTCAATTCCTGGAACCTTGTTTTTCCCCAATGCCTTCAGAGCAGCTTGGACTTCTTCCTTCAGTTACCATCGGTTCCTGATCATATGCCACCTCTTGAAATGGTTGAATATCGACTAATTCTTTTTGGTATAATGACTCTGTGTATTCCTTCCATCTTCTTTTGATGCTTCCTGCGTCGTTTAATATTTTCCCCGTGGAATCCTTCACTACTGCATCTCGAGGCTTGAATTTTTTCTTCAGTTCTTTCAGCTCGGGAAGCGCTGAGCGTGTTCTTCCCTTTTGGTTTTCCATCTCCAGCTCTTTGCACATGTCATTATAATACTTTATCTTCTCGAGAGGCCCTTTGAAATCTTCTGTTCAGTTCTTTTACTTCATCAATTTTTCCTTTTGCTTTAGCTGCTCGATGCTCAAGAGCAAGTTTCAGAGTCTCCTCTGACATCCATCTTGGTCTTTTCTTTCTTTCCTGTCTTTTCAGCAACCTCTTTCTTTCTTCATGGATGATGTCCTTGATGTCATTCCACAACTCATCTGGTCTGTGGTCACTAGTGTTCAATGAGTCAAATCTATTCTTGAGATGGTCTCTAAATTCAGGTGGGATGTACTCAAGGTCATATTTTGGCTCTCGTGGACTTGCTCTGATTTTCTTCAGTTTCAGCTTGAACTTGCATATGAGCAATTGATGGTCTGTTCCACAGTCAGCCCCTGGCTTTGTTCTGACTGATGATATTGAGCTTTTCCACCATCTCTTTCCACAGATGTAGTCAATTTGATTTCTGTGTGTTCCATCTGGCGAGGTCCATGTGTATAGTCACCATTTATGTTGGTGAAAGAAGGTAATTGCAATGAAGAAGTCGTTGGTCTTTCAAAATTCTATCATTCGATCTCCGGCATTGTTTCTATTGCCAAGGCCGTATTTTCCAACTACTGATCCTTCTTCTTTGTTTCCAACTTTCGCATTCCAAGTGCCAGTAATTATCAATGCATCTTGTTTGCATGTTCGATCAATTTCAGACTGCAGCAGCTGATAAAAATCTTCTATTTCTTCATCTTTGGCCCTAGTGGTTGGTGCATAAATTCAGTAAAATTTAAAATTTTTTATTCCTCTATTCAACCATTTCATAGTGCATGGTGGTTAAATGCACTATTATTACCAGCCCAGTCAGCTTGAAGTCTCCAATCTACCTTTATTTAAGTTGACGAAGTTAGACAAAACAGTTAACCTCTCTATGCCTAAGTTCTCCTCATCTCTTAAAATAAAAAGGTTACACTATTTTGAGCCTCATAAATTTGTGAAGAATAAAATTCAATTCCTTGATTAGAAATGTTTTTTTAAACTCTGGGGGTTAAGTGCATAATGGAGATAATAATTGTGTCTCTGATGGGAACATCCATCGTGTGTTGATTTTGGTGAATTTGTTTTCCTTCTTAAAGGGCAGGAAGCAGCATTTAAGGAAAGGAAAGTTTTTAATTTTCACACAACACTTGTCAGATGCAAATGTATCTTGTGATAGTGCCCCTGATTCAAAATAGTCAGACATTAATTCAAACATTTACTATTTTAATTTATACAATACACAAAATTTCTTGCCTTAAGATTTCAGGTTGCATAGGTCTCTAATATATTAATATCTCTCGAAAATGTTGGCTCATTTCTAACACCTTTACTTAACTCAGGTGTTAATAAATAGACAAGTATATGATCTGAAATTTTTAGTAATTTCATTTCTACACTAAAGTATTTCATCATGTATTTGTGTTTCATGTCCCATAGTTTAGGGCATGGTATGAGATTGTTTAGTAATTATTGCGATAGGTGACAATGACCTTTTGTTCCTGGCAAAACACAAATGCATCTTTTTGTTTCTATCCTAATACCTAGCCATTCTTGCTTTCATTAAGTCAAATTGGTCAGGAGGCAACTTTGTCATGGTATTCTATTGCAGTCAGCGCATCTACATTTCATGAAGAAATCTAAAGCTTAATTCATAATTGATATTGACCTATAGAATAAATTATTATACACCAAATTAAGTTAGTATGTAACTAAAATTATTAAACATCCCACCAATCTAAAATGAAATGTAGGATGTATAAACAAAACTAAATTTAGATCTATTTTTATTTGAAGAACACACCTATATAGCATTTTAGTATAGCATGGTGGTCAAATGCACTGTTGTTACCAGCCCAGTCAGCGTGAAGTCTCCAATCTACCTTTATTTAAGTTGATGAAGTTAGACAAAACAGTTAACCTCTCTATGCCTAAATTCTCCTCATCTCTTAAAATAAAAGGGTAACACTATTTTGAGCCTCATAAATTTGTGAAGAATAAAGATACCACACGTATATCCCTCATTGCAGTGATTCCTATATTATAAGCGATGTTTAAGGGTTATACATTCAACTTTTGTAAGCTTTGTAATGGGAGAAGAAGAAATTATTGCTGAGTGGGAATTAGTAATAAGTGGAGAATATTGGATTTCAGTTGACGTGATACATATGGCCCACACCTCATATTCCCATGCAGGACCCTCTGACTCAGAAGACAAATATCAGTCGCTGAGAGCTATCAGAATGGCTGTCAGGGATTTGGAAATAGGAATTGTCTACTTATCCAGATTATAATTGGAATCCTGGGGAATTTCTCTCTTCTTTATCGTTATACCTTCCTTTACTTCACTGGCTGCAGGTTAAGGCCCACAGATATTATTCTTATGCACCTGTTTGTAGCCAATTCCATGGTCATCCTCTCTAGAGGAATCCCCCAGACAATGGTATCTTTTGGGTGGAAAGATTTTTTCAATGATATTGCATGCAAGCTTTTTGCCTATACTTCCAAAGTGGACCGGGGTGTCTCGCTTGCCATCACCTGCCTTTTGAGTTTCGTCCAGGACATCACCATCAGCCCCAGGAACACCAGGGCAGAGCTTAAGGGGAAAGCTCCCAGGTACATTGGTCCCTCTATTCTCATGTGCTGGATCCTGCAAATGTTGATAAATATCATTTTTTCTATGTTTATGATTAGCAAACAGAGCAACATAAATATCACATCCAGAAAAGATTTGGGACACTGTTCTTCTGTTTGTCACAACAAAACCAGAGACTCCTTGTATGCAGCATTGTTATTTGTCCCTGATGTTGTAGGTTTGGGGTTCATGATCTGGACCAGTGCCTCCATGGTCTTCATTCTGTACCGATACAAGAAGCAGGTCCAACACATTCATAGGAACACTGTCTCCCCCAGATCCTGTCCTGAGTCCAGAGCTACCAAATCTATCCTTCTCCTGGTGAGCACGTTTGTGTGTTTTTATACCTTCTCCACCATCTTTCAATGTTGTTTCGTTCTTGCTGATAAGCCCAATTGGTGGCTGGAGAACACGGCTGCACTAGCTGCTGCATGTTTCCGAACTGTCAGCCCATTTGTTCTCATGAGCCATGACTCCAGTGTCTCCAGGACCTGCTTTGCCTGGATAAGGAGGAAAGGGTCCCCTAATCACATAAGAAATGTGTAAACTGTATGAATTTGTATGATAACCTGTTGTTTACTCACTCATCTTCCCCTCAGCACTCGATGCACAAGTATGAAAGATTCACATTACAAGAGAGTGATAAATAAGACAAGTTGAGCTTCTGATCTCAGGTAAACAGTAAATTGTGCAATAGATTGTAATAGAACCAACCAAAAACCAAACCCATTGCCATCGATTCGATTCCAACTCATAGCAACACTATAGGACAGAGTAAAACAGCCCCATAGAGTTTCTAAGGAGTGCCTGGTGGATTCAAACTGCCAAGATTTTGGTTAGCAGATGTAGCTCTTAACCACTGTGCAACCAGGATAAAATGGTTGAATAGAGGAATAAAAAAAAGACATAACACATATGTATCACAAATAGCACAATTTCCTCTCTGGTGAAGTCATGGACAGTATTCACTCTTCCCAGCAACATTGTGTGAAAAAATGCACAGAGTATTGCCAACCAGAGAAGCAAACCTGAAACCTTAGTGTCCAGAATTTTTAAAACCATTTAAGAGTAGAAAAGGGAAGAAATGTGCTTTTACTCTTTCTTTTTTTAATTATAAAACTAGCTTTACTAGTACTCTTTTTATTTTGTGTGAAGTTGAATTACTGTCTGGGTCTTTTGTTTTCAGACTGAAGAATTTCCTTTAAAATTTCTTA
This sequence comes from Elephas maximus indicus, assembly GCF_024166365.1. Taxonomy (NCBI): domain Eukaryota; kingdom Metazoa; phylum Chordata; class Mammalia; order Proboscidea; family Elephantidae; genus Elephas; species Elephas maximus. Next base: position 94,771,511 of record NC_064829.1, on the reverse strand, counting down.
TAAAGTGAGTCAGCAAGCAATGTATTCTCTGTTGTCTTTTTTTCTTTTTTAATAATATTTTATTGTGTTTTTGGTGAAGGTTTACACAGCAGTTTAGTTCCCCTTTCAACACTTTTTACACAAACTGCTCTGTGATGTTGGTCACATTCTTCACAATGCATGAACATTGTCATTATTTCTATTTTGGTTGTTCCATTTATTATTTCAGTCTTTATTTGTCTAGGAATATCTTTATTTTGCCTTCATTTCTGAGAGGTAATTTTGTTGGGTATAGGATTCTTGGTTGACAGTTTTTTTTTTTTTTCTTTGAACACTTCAAATATATTACACACCTACCTTCTGACCTCCATGGTTTCTGTTGAGAAGTCAGGTGTTAATCTTACTAGGGTTCCCTTGTAAGTGATGAGTCATTTTTTTCATGCTGCTTCTAAGGTTTTCTCTTTTCGTTTGTTTCATCATTTTTACTACGATGTGTCTTTGTGTGAATCACTTTGGATTTTTTTTCTTGGAGTTTTTTCAGCTCCTTGGATCCATACATTAAGTTTTTTTTAAAATGAAATTTGGAAGTCTGCCACCATTATTTCTTTGAATCTTTTTTCTGTTCCTTCACTTCTCTCCTCTCCTTCTGGCACACCCATTACGCGTATATTGGTGTGCTGTATGGTGTCCCACGTTTCTCAGAAACTCTAATCATTTTTCTTCATTCTGATCCCTGAATTGATGCAAATCTTTGGTTAACTTCCAAAGTTCTGGAAAATTTGATTCTGATAACTTTTTGCCAGCGTCCTTGTTGCTTTTTTGGAGAAGAGGATTTTTGGAGGTGTTACTCAACCATTTTGTCAAGGTCCCTGCCACCTCTTTTCTGTCACCCACAAATGAAGGATGGTTTTTACATTTTTAAATATCTGGGAAAAATCAAAAGAAGGGTTTGGTTTGGCATATATATATACACACACATACATGTATATGTTTATATATGTACATGTATATACAAAGAGAGAGAGAGAACAACAGCAATACACCCAACGTTAAGCTGATATCAGCATAGTATTTACAGCAAAAGATTGGCTCATATTTTTAATGTAAACCATGAGTTCACAGGTTTTCTTTTTACTTTGTTCAATTTTGCTTTAATTACAAAATCATTATTTGCTTCTTGTAAAAGTTCAGATAAGAAAAGCCATTGCCAACAAGTCAATTCTGACTCATGAAGACCCTTTATGTTACATAGTAGAACTGCTTCATAGGGTTTTCTTGACTGTAATCTGTACAGAAGAGCCCTGGTGGTGCAGTGGTTAAACACTCGGCTACTAGCCCAAAAGGTTAGTGATTAAAACCTACCGGCTTCTCCACGGGAGGATGATCTGGCAGTCTGCTTCTGTTCTGGTTTGAATTGTTTCCATCCAAAAGTGTGTCAACTTGGCTAGGCCATGATTGCCAGTATTATGTGGTTGTCCTGCATTTTATGATCTGATGTGATTATCCTATCTGATGTGAAATCCTAACCTCTGTGATGTTAATAGAAAACCCTAGTGGCACAGTGATTAAGTACTACGGCTGCTAACCAAAAGATCAGTAGTTAGAATCTATCAGGTGCTCCTTGGAAACTCTAGGGGGCAGTTCTACTCTCTCCTATAGGGTCACTATGAGTTGGAATCCACTCTCTACTCAATGGCAGTGGGTTTGTTTTTTATGATGTTAATGAGGCAGGACTCAATCTTCAGGTTTAGATTGCATCTTGAGTCAATATCTTTCAAGATATAGGAGAGAGAATCGAACAAATAGAGAGAGACCTCATGCCACCAAGAAGGAAATGCCGGGAGCTGAGTGTGTCCTTTGGACCCACAGCCCCTGCTCTGGAAAGCTCTGAGACCAAGGCAAGATTGATGACAAAGACCTTCCCCCAGAATCAACAGGGAGAGAAGGGCTTCCCCAGGAGCTGGTGCCCTGAATTCAGACTTCTAGCCTCCTAAGCTGTAAGAGAATAAATTTCTCTTTGTTAATAACATCCACTTGTGGATAAGTTCTGCAGTCTGAAATTGATCAAACATGCATTCAACATGCATTAATAACTACTGGTGATTGGAATTCGAAAGTTGGAAATAAAGAAGGATTGATAGTTGGAAAATATGGCCTTGGTGATAGACACGATCCCAGAGATCACATGACAGAATTTTGCAAGACCAATGACTTCTTCTTTGCAAATACCTTTTTTCAGCAACATAAGCAACTACTATACACATGGACCTCAACAAATGGAATACACAAGAATCAAATTGACTACATCTGTGGAAAGAGATGATGGAAAAGCTCAATATCATCAGTCAGAACAAGGCCAAAGACCAACTGTAGAACAGACTACGAAGTGCTCATATGCAATTTGAAGCTGAAATTGAAGAAAATTAGAATAAGTCCAGGAGCGTCAAAGTACAGTTTTGAGTATATTCCACCTGAATTTAGAGACCATTTCAAGAATAGTTTTGATGCATTGAACACTAATGTCTGAAGACCAGACCAGTTGTGGAATGACATCAAGGACATCATATGTGAAGAAAGCAAGAGGTCATTTAAAAGACAGGAAAGAAAGAAAAAAACAAAAAGGGAAGTCAGAAGAGACTCTGAAACTTTCTGTCAAACGTAGTGTAGCTAAAGCAAAAGGAAGAAATGATGAAGTAAAAGAGTCGGACAGAAGATTTCAAAGGGTGGCTCAAGAAGATAAAGTAATATAATGCAATGTTCAAAGACCTGGAGGTAGAAAACCAAAAGGGAAAAATATACTTGGCATTTCTCAAGCTGAAAGAACTGAAGAAAAAATTGAAGCCTTGAGTTGCAATATTGAAGGATTTTATGGGGGAAATATTAAATGACTCAGGAACCATCAAAAGAAGATGGAAGAAATACACAGAGTCACTGTACCAAAAAGAACTGGCCAATGTTCAACCATTTCAGGGGTAGTATATAATCAAGAACCGATGGTGCTGAAGGAAGAAGTCCAAGCTGCACTGATGGCATTGGCGATAAACAAGTCTCCAGGAATTGACGGAATACCAACTGAGATGTTTTAACAAATGGATGCAGCACTGGAGGTGCTCACTCTTCTATGCAAAGAAATTTGGAAGACAGCTGCCTGGCCAGTTGACTGGAAGAGATCCGTATTTGTACCCATTCCAAAGAAAGTGGATCCAACAGAATGCAGAAATTATCAAACAATATCATTTATAGCACACATTTGACCAAAATATCTCAACAAAAAGATAGGCTATATTGAATTTTGTGCGAAAGGCTGTAGGTAGACTGAATTAAGACTTCCAGAACTTGTATGTAGAAGCTGATGGGTTCACAGACCGCAGCTGATCCAAAATCACATGGAACAGAAATTAACTACATAAGACTGAGTAAACTAAAGGATTGCTAAAGGGTTTTATTGTGGGAATATTGCTGATATTTTAAGGTCCTACTTTCTGGATATAAGAAATCATTTTCCTTTCGGGTTTTTTAAGTTATCTGACTAATGGATTTAGATCTTTTAACTCTTGAACTAGAAATTTCTGTTGATAAACATAGCAGAGTTGTAAATATCGTAACCAGAGGAGTGTCTGAAGTTCGAGCTATGATTTTACAAATTAGAATAGTATTAAATCTCCTATTAGTCTCTCAAGGAGCAGTTCTTGTCTTAATAGATAAATGTTGCTGTGTTTCTATTAATATGCAATCTGGGGTTTCGCAGAATGTGGTTTCTGCTGAGGCACATGAAAAGCAGTCACTTACGCTACTTAGGTATAAACAAACACTGCCTAAGATTTGTTTCCTTGGTTCAAGAACCTTAGGGTCATGGTTTTGTTGGTTATTCCAGACAGTTGGCCTAATATTATTGTTAGTGTTTCTATTTTACCTCCAGGCTCGCTGTATGGAGCCTGAGATCTTCAAATCCAGATGATGCTCGACTACCATTATTGAACACTTTGGATCAAAGATTCTACAGCAGGCTTATGATCCAAAAGAAGGAATGAAGAAAGAGTTGTAATTCTCCTGGAATCCAGATTTTTGGCTTTCATGGAGGTTGGAATAACCCACAAAATCTATTGACTTTGGGTGTCCCTTGGAAACTCAAGCTTTGAGGAAAAAACTGGTTCCCGAAGCCACCTTTGAGTCAAACAATGGTCCAGACTGACTGGTAAGACCATTTTACTCTGGACTTTGTGCTTTTTTTTTTTTTGAAGATTTCAGTCTGTTTTGGGAAACTGACTCCAAAGGTCAGACTGGGAACTATGTTTAAGAAAATCATGTATCTCAAAGAAACCAAGTTCTTGGAGGGGATAGATCTCATGGCTCAGACTCCATTTTGTCTTAGGCTCCACTTCTGCTTCTGAGAAAGTGACCCATGACTGTTAATAGATAAACCAAGGAGGGACAGCTTTCCCTTGGGAAGAACATTTAATATGTTTTAAATAGATTAATTGAAGACTTCCAACAGGAGAGGTTCATCCTGTATTATCTTGACAGTCATGTATTCTCTCACAGAAACTTGGTTGTCACATGTAAAATTTTCTACACCTCAACAGGAGAAGTCCATCCTGTATTATCTTGACAATCACGTATTCTCTAATGAAAATTTGGTTGTCATATGTAAAATTTTCTATACCTCCTGTTTCCTCTAGACAAACTTTGCATGCTCCTTATGGATATGTTTTTGTGTGGTGGATCCTACTATACTAGTTTAGATAGTCACTTTCCAACTGACAGTGAATTTATGTGAGAAATCTCTTATTTAGATTTCTGATGAATGTGTGGGCAATGCACTTTGGGAACTTTAGGGTTACCTTTTGATATTCATAGTAATGATGCTAGTAAATATTGGAAAGGTAATGTTAAATTTGTTACACATTATGAAACGAGAGTCAAAATAAAACTCATTGGTCCAACACTCAGAGTGGGGTTGATAGCTCTAATTCCTATTTATGGCATAGTTGAATTGGACAAATCTTTAAAAAATTTGTCAATCACTGTGGGACAAATAGCAGATGAAGTTGGTAATGGGATGGAAGCATAACAACAATCTCTGACCTCATTAAGCCAAGGCATCATGAGCTAATAGGTTTTTTTTACTAGCCCAAGAAAGTGTAGTCTGTGCTGTAGTAAATACATCTTGTTTCATTTGGATAAATAACACAGGAGAAGTACAACAGGGTATACATAGAATTAGACAGCTAGCTACTTGGTTACATCGTATAACACCATTACAAGCACCAGATTTATCTGATTGGTAACCATCAAGAATAAGTACGTGGGCTAGATCATTATTGCAAGAAATAGTAATGTTCTTTGTCTACATCCTGAGAGCACTAGGCATAATAAAATCTGTCTTCTATTGTCTTACATGGACCTCTTGTGGCTCTGTGGTCAAGAGCTTGGTTGCTAACCAAAAGTCAGCAGTTTCGATTCACCAGCGGCTCCTTGGAAACTGTGAGGCAGCTCTACCTTGTCCTATAGAGTCTGTATGCATCAGAATCAACGTAAAGGCAACAGATTATTGTCTTACACACATAAGAAGGCCTCAGGCTAAAATGTTGACATACACTGACTCTGCTAACGTTGCTCTTGTTTAAGATCCTGGTGAAGAACCAGATAATATCCAGTGAAAAACCAGCAACGTGAGTTTAAAGAACCTGCCACGGCTACCATGTAGGAGCCGGATTAAGTCCGGATATTGATCATTGGTGTGTTATCTCCAATCGAAAGGAGGGAATGAGTTAGGAGATAATATTGGAGCCATTATTCCCTGGCCTTGAATATAAAAAATGTAACCTAGCTGGAGCTGAACTTACAAGGACACATCAACTGAGTTATAAAGATGATAGGACAATCTTAGAAAACATCTTTTAGGGAATCTTTCACATATAAATCATAAACAGCACAAAACCCCACATACTTTCCACTGTTATCTTTTTCTATTAGCATTTAGTGAATAGTAAGATTTGTGGGACCAATGAAGACCCTCCTGACTGTCGTCACTAAAACTGGTACCAATGATTATTAAGAAAGACAATTCAAAATGTAGAATGAGGGTGACTTAACAGTTCTTAGCCAATCTGTAAAAAGGTGAAGGTTTCAATGGTTTTGCCTATTTGTAATGTTGATATATACTGATGATTCTGTAACATCTCTTGGACTGGGACAGACATGGCTCTGACAGCACGCTTGTCCATTTCTTACTTTTGCCTCTTTGAATATATGCTGAATAAAGCCTTTCTTTTTGCTTTACTAAACTTTGTGATGTTTCTACCGTAGAACAGGTCACAACCTCAGGGTTCTCAAAGGGTGGAGTCATGGCCTCTGGGGCTTCAAAGACTGGAGCCACAGCTTCCTAGGTTTCAAAGAGTCAGATCTTCACCAACTCAGTTCTGGAGTGTGTGGCTTCTGTTCAAGTGCCAGTAGGCGGGGACTGAATCCGCTGGCCAAATCTGAGGGGACAGGGCTGTCATGCTCAAGGGGCAGAAGAATGGGCCTGTGGGGTGGAGGGGGTAGGTTTGATACTCAGGTGGACTAGGAGAATGGAGCCACCCAAATGTGAGGTAGCAGAGTTGCCACTCCAGTGGGCCTGGAAGACAAAGCTGAAGCCCAGGGTCAAGAGGCCTCCACTCAGAATCTGGAGATGGTGGCCATCACCCAGAGTCTGGAGGGCAGGGCCACTGCCTAAATGGTCTCAGAGAACACAGGATTATTTTCAAGCCTTGAGAGCTACTGCAATGTGTTCTACTGACTTGCTTGGTGCCTGTTATCCCTTATCTTCTTCCATTTTCTCTCATTTGTAATGGAAATGTCTAGCTTGTGGCTGTTACACCATTGTACTTTGGAAGCAGATAACTTATATTCTAGATTTTACAGATGAAGAGGAATTTTTGGATTTTGGACTTGAAGTTGATTTAAGATGTTTGCACTGAAATGATGGGGTGAATGTGTTTTACATGCGGCAAGGACGTAAGTCTTTGGGGGCCAAAGGGTGAAATGTTATGGGTTGAGTTGTGTCACCAAAAATTTGTGCCAGCTCTGCGGGCTCATGATTCCCAGTAATGTGTTATTGTCCATCATTTTGTCTTCTGATGTGATTTTCCTGTGTGTTGGGAATCCTACCTCTGTGGTGTTAATGAGGCAGGATTGGAGGCAGTTATGTTGGTGAGGCAGGACTCACTCTGCGAGACTGGGTTGTGTCTTGAGTAATCTCTTTTGAGGTGTGGAAGAGAGAAGCAAGCAGAGAGACAAGGGAAGTTCACACCACCAAGAAAGTAGTGCCAGGAGCAGAGGGCATCCTTTGGACCCGGGATCCCTGCACTGAGAGGCTCCTAGACTAAGGGAAGATTGATGACATGGACCTTCTTCCAGAGCAGACCGAGAAGGAATTCTTGTGGAGCTGAAGCTTTGAAATCGGACTTCTAGCCTGCTACACTATGATAGAATAAACTTGTTTGTTAAAGCCATCCACTTGTAGTATTTCTGTTATAGCAGCACTAAATAACTAAGACGTGCACCTTTGTCCTCAAAATGACATTTCGCTTTTTAACATTTTAAAGAGGTCTTTTGCAGCAGATTCGCCCAATGCAATGTGTTGTCTGATTTCTTAATTATTGCTTCCATAGGTGTTGATTGTGGATCTAAGTAAAATGAAATCCTAGACAGTGTCAATATTTCTTCTGTTTATCATGATGTTGCTTATTGGTCCAGTTGTGAGTGGTTTTGCTTTCTTTATGTTGAGGTGTAATCCATACTGAAGGCTGTGGTCTTTGATCTTCATCAATAAGTGCTTCAAGTCATCTTCACTTTCAACAAGCAAGGTCGTGTCATCTGAATATCTCAGGTTGTTAATGAGTCTTCCTCCAATACTGATGCTGAGTTCTTCTTTATATAGTCCAGCTTCTTGGATTCACTTAGCATACAGATTGAATAAGCATGCCAAAAGGATACAACCCTGACACACACCCTTCCTATTTTAAACCACACAGTATCCCCTTGTTCTGTTCCAATGACTGCCTCTTGGTCTATGTACAGGTTCTGCATGAGCACAACTAAGCGTCCTGGAATTCCCATTCTTTGCAATGTTATCCATAACACATGAGCTCAGACATAATAAAGTAATCCCAAATATCCCATTAAATGTGATTTTTCTATTATGATATAAAAGTGAGTTTTAGTTAAGCAGGTCTTTGGAGTAAGACTGCCCAGGTTCAAATCCCAGCCCAACTATTACCATCTGTGTGACCTTGGACAAATTCCTCAACCTCTCTCTGTTTCAGTTTTCTCATCCACAGAGTGTGGCTAGTAATGATGTTGTTGTTAGGTGCCGTTGAGTAGGTTCTGTCCCACAGCAACTGTATGTGCAACAGAATGAAAAACTGCCCGGTCCTGCTCCATCCTCACAATTGCTATCAGGCTTGAGCCTATCGTTGCAGCCACTGAGTCAGTCGATCTTGTTGAGGGTCTTCCTCTTTTTCACCAACCCTCTATTATCCTTGTTTCTAAGGAACATTCTGGCTGTACTTCTTCTGAGACAGATTTGTTTGTTCTTCTGGCAGTCCATGGTATATTCAATATTCTTCACCAACATCATAATAATTCTTTTGTCTTCCTTATTCATTGTCCAGCTTTTGGATGCATATGAGGTGATTGAAAACACTATGGCTTGGTTCAGGGGCACCTTAGTCCTTAAAGTAACATCTTTGCTTTTTAACACTTTAAAGAGGTCTTTTGCAGCCCAATGCACTAGGTCTTTTGATTTCTTGACTACTGCTTCCATGGGTGTTGATTGGGGATCCAAATAAAATGAAATCCTTGACAACTTCAATTTTTTCTCTGCTTTCCACGATGTTGCTTATTGGTCCAGTTGTGAGGATTTTTGTTTTCTTTACGCTGAGGTGTAATCCATACTGAAGCCCGTGGTCTTTGATCTTCATCAGTAAGTGCTTCAAGTCCTCTTCACTTTCAGCAAGCAAGGTCATGTCATCTGCATAATGCAGGTTGTTAATTTGAGTCTTCCTCTAATCCAGATGGCACGTTCTTCTTCATATAGTCCAGCTTCCCAGATTATTTGTTCAGCACACAGATTGAATAGATATGGTGAAAGGATTCAACCCTGATGCACACCTTTCCTTAAGTCACACAGTATTCCCTTGTTCTGTTCCAATAACTGCTTCCTGATCTGTGTACAGGTTCCTCATGAGCACAATTAAGTACTCTGGGATTCCCATTCTTCGCAGTGTTATCCATAATTTGTTATGATCCACACAGTGGGATGCCTTTGCATAGTCAATAAAACACTGGTAAAACATCTTTCTTGTATTCTCTGCTTTCAGCTAGGATCCATCTGACATCAGCAATGATATCCCTGGTCCTCTTCTGAATCAGGCTTGAATTTTTGGCGGTTCCTTGTTGATATACTACTGCAGCCGCTTTTGAATGATCTTTAGCAAAATTTTACTTGTGTGTGATATTAAGAATATGGTTTGATAATTTCTACATTCAGTGGGATCACCTTTCTTTGGAATAGGCATAAATATGAATCTCCTCCAATCATTGGCCAGGTAGCTGTCTTCCAAATTTCTTGGCATAGATGAGTGAGTACTTTCAGTGCTGCATCCATTTGGTGAAACATCTCAGTTGGTATTCTGTCAATTCCTGGAGCCTTTTTTTCACCAATGCCTTCAGTGCAGCTTGGACTTCTTCCTTCAGTACCATTGGTTCTTGATCATACGCTACCTCCCGAAATGTGTGACTGTCGACCAATTCTTTTTGGTACAGTGACTCTGTGTATTCTTTCCATCTTCTTTTGATGCTTCCTGGGCTGTTTAAAATTTTCGCTGTAGAATCCTTCAATATTGCAATTCGAGGCTTGAATTTTTTCTTCAGTTCTCTCAGCTTGAGAAATGCTGGGTGTGTTCTTACCTTTTGGTTCTAACTTCAGGTCTTTGAACATGTCATTATAATACTTTACTTTGTCTTCTTGGGCCGCCCTTTGAAAACTTCTGTTCAGCTCTTTTACCTTATCATTTCTTTCATTTGCTTTAGCTACTCAATGTTCAAGTACAAGTTTCAAAGTCTCTTCTGACATCTATTTTGGTCTTTTCTTACTTTCTTGTCTTTTAAATGACTTCTTGCTTTCTTCATGTATGATTTCCTTGATGTCATTCCACAACTCGTCCGGTCTTCGGTCATTACAGTTCAATGTTGTTGTTGTTGTTAGGTGCCGTCGCGCTGGTTCCAACTCATAGTGACCCTGTGTACCACAGAATGAAATACTGCCTGGTCCTGCACCATCCTTATAATCATTGTTATACTCAATGCATCAAATCTATTCTTGAGATGGTCTCTAAATGCAGGTGGGATATACTCAAAGTCTTACTTTGGCTCTTGTGAACTTGTTCTAGCTTTCTTCAGCTTCAACTTGCACTTGCATATGAGCAACTGATGGTCTGTCACTTTGTCTTACTGTGGGGGTTTGCGTGCTGCTGTAATGCTGGAAGCTGTGCCACTGGTATTCAAATACCAGCAGGATCGCCCATGGCAGACAGGTTTCAGCTGAGCTTTCACATTAAGACAGACTAGGAAGAAGGACCTGGCAGCCCGCTTTTGAAAAAATTAGCCAGAAAAAGCCTTGTGAATACCAGCGGAACATTGTCTGATACGGTGCCAGAAGATGAGCCCCTCAGGTTGGAAGACACTCAAAAGACGACTGGGAAAGAGGTGCCTCCTCAAAGTAGAGTCAACCTTAATGACGTGAATGGAGTCAAGCTTTTGGGACCTTCATTTGCTGATGTGGCACAAGTCATGAGAAGAAACAGCTGCAAGCATCCTTTCATTTGGATGATAATGATACCACCTTATGTCATAGATCTGTTTTGAGCATTAAATGAATTAATTCATAGAGTACATTTTGTTGTTGCCGTCGAGTTGATTCTGACTCATATTGACCCTATAGGACAGAGCAGAACTACCCCATAGGGTTTCCAAGGAGCAGCTGGTGGATTTGAACTGCCAACCTTTTGGTTACCAGCCTAGCCCTTAACCACTATGCCACCAGGGCTTCATTTTACTACAATTATTATCATTGCATTGATATTTTAATTGTATAGGTAGTTCTCAAATACTTATTAAAGTTTGTGGCTTTGTTTTGGCATTTTGGAACCAAAAATTTCTTCTTTTTGTCTCTGGGGGAAAAAAAAGTGTTATAGGCCTTTGAAAATCCCTGTGTGGCACAAAGGGTTTGTGCTCAACTACTAACCTAAAAGTTGGAGGTTTGAACCTACCCAGTGATGCTGCAGAAGAAAGCCTGGAAATCTGCTTCCTGTAAAAATTACAGCCTTGAAAACCCGTGAAGCAGTTCTACTTGTAACATATGGGGTTTCCATGAGTCTGAATGGACTGGACAGGAAGGTTTTTCCTAGGCACCTAAAGGTTAAAAGGACCCCAGCCCAAGATCCCAAGCAGTCTGACATCAGGGCAGGCATCCTTAGGTAAGAAGATCCATGGCTTCAATGGGCTTCAGTGGGGAAGCCTGGGTATATGAAGGGCAGGGGCTAAAATATGTACCCCTCCCCAAGGATTAGTTTCCTGACTGGCATGGCATGGCTGTTTGGAAAAGATACTTGGGATATTCATACTTGTCAAGGGGCCCTAGCTCAGCCCAGCCCTTCAAGTGAGAGTAATAAAGCGGGAAGGGTCATTTCAGGCCTTCCTATCCCCTCCAGCAGGACCCTCAGTAAGGGTGGTCCCAGGATTTCACGTGCAGGGCTGTTCAGAGAGAGGTTGGGAACAGATCCGAATCTGACCAAACCCTGCTCCCATTCTATGGAGGAGGCAGATTGCAATACAAAGGCACAGCTCGCTCTAGGGATGAGAACTTTGAGAGAGGGATGTTCTTTGGCTCTGGAGGGCCGGAGGACTGAACCTGAAGGCAGGGAAAGCAGGGAAGGCCCTTGGTGACCCCTTGTGTTACAGAGTAGAACTGTGTTCCATAGGGTTTTCTTGTAAATCTTTACAGAAGGAGCTCTGGTGGCGCAGCGGTTAAATGCCTGCCTGTTAACTGAAAGCTTGGCTGTTCAAACCCACCAGCTGCTCCACAGGAGAAAGATGTGGCAATCTGCTTCTTTAAAGACTGAGAGCCTTGGAAACCCTATCAGGCAGCTCCACTCTGTACTATAGGGTCACTATGAGTCAGAATCAACTCAACGCAACACAATGGGTTTTCGTTTGTTTAATCGTTACAGAAATAGATCGACAGGACTTTTTTCCAAGGCACCACTGGGTGGATTTGAAGTGCCAACCTTTAGGTTAGTAATCGAGCACAAACCATTTGCGACACCAAGGAAAGAGAAGACATTTATGTACAGTGCACTCCAAGTAGAAAGTACAGCTCGAGCAAAGGCTTGTTGGCATGGAAAAGCAAGATGTGCACCCAAACCAAACCCGTTGCCATCTAGTCAGTTTCAACTCATGGTGACTCTGTAGGACAGGGTGGAACTGCCCCAAAGGATTTCCAAGGAGCGACAGGTGGATTTGAACTGCCAACCTTTTGCTTAGTAGCCTGAGCTCTTAACCACTGTGTTACCAGAGCTCCAAGATGTGCAAGATGTGCATAGATGGCTCTAATTTTCCAGAACTGCTGGAGGGTAAAAACGAGAGGGGAACGTAAGCACAGTAATACCTATTCAAAACCACAACAGTTTTTAATTTAAATACCAGCTCGCGAGGCTTGCGTTTTATCCAGGGAGCAAGGCAGGTCGCCACCCTTCCCTGACCTTCGGTTTCCCCGGACATAAATCAAGGACCCTTTCTCTCCCCTCCTCCTTCTCCCGCAAAAAAGTCCAAGAGAGTCTGCCGCCAACCAGCCTGGCCACCGCCTCACAAGTCAAATCCCTCAGACTACCCGGGTCACCCCATGACGTAATTCATCCCTAGCGACGCACGCGCAGAACCCTCCTCCCGGACTCGCCGAAGGACAGGCTTCGCCTCCTCCCAATCCCGTCTCTCATTGGCTAGAATCAACTGTTCGTCTCTGCCGTTGTTAGCGGCAACGTAGGTGGGCACAATCCTGGTCGCTAGGATACCGCATACTTCCGTTTCCTTCCCACTCTCCAAGGCTTCTTCAAGTCCAATCTCGTCCATTCGACCAATGGCAAATGGACAGTAGGCGGGACTTTATTTGCCCGGACCAACGAGACGCAGACTTGGCCCGCCGTAGCACGGCCAATGACCGTAGGGCAGCCCCTGTAAAGTGGCTCGGGCGCCCCCACGCCCGTCTTTCCTCCTCCTCCCAGCCCCGCCCCTCCCCATCCCGGTTTCAGCCCGGCGCTGGCCGCAGTCTGACAAGAACGGGACAGAGCGAAGATGGCGGCGGCCGACGGCGACGACTCGCTGTACCCCATCGCGGTGCTCATAGACGAGCTCCGCAACGAGGATGTTCAGGTCCCGAAGCTACAGGGGACTCGGGGAAGACGGGAAGGGGGACGTAGGGGCGCGGGCGATCCTCGCGGACAAGGCTCAGTGTTCGCTGGGAGTGGCGGAAGGGGGCGCCGGCCAATCAGCGCCCAGTTCTTATGTCTCCGGTTCCCTGAACCCGATGAGACAGTGTTCTGGATTGGGTGTCGACACAGCGGAGGGCGGGAGCGCGGGCCGAAGGGTCCCAGGCCTGCCAAGTGCGCGCGGCGGCTCCGGGGGTGGGAGGCCAAGGCCACGCGGGGAGGGGGGGTCTGCCACCTGGGTGGGGGAGAGATTGGCTGTGGCCCAAATGGTCCCTTGGGGATGGGCTGGGCGCGTGACTAGTTCCGTGGGGGAGGGGCCTCCTGTTTGGCTGGGTCCCGGGTAGGTTTACTCTTTCCTGGGTTTGGGCATCTGGGCCGCAGTGCTAGGGGATCAGCTCTACCCAAATGGTACCGATGGCTGAAGGCTTTCTTCCCAATTCCTGCGTTCCCCCTTCCAATGTTGATGTAGACGCCCGAAGAGGAGGGGCACGGAAAAACAATCCTCTAAGGAGTGAACTAGCCAATTTTAGAAGCGAATTTTGTAGAAACCCGCTCTCTTCTCCCCCCAGTTTTCCCATTGGATGGGGGATGCGCAGTTTCCTAAACGTGCTATATTTTTGTGATGAGCGAGGCGTATGGGAATAGGGGGGCCCAGAGCCGTGAGCCCGTCTGGGGAGGAATTGAGAAGAGTTAAGGCATCTCTGAAGAAAGGACTGGCGATCCGCCTCCCAAAGGTCTTAGCCTTGAAAACCCTATGGAGCAGTTCTACTGTGCGCACATGGCGTCGCCATGAGTCAGAATAAAGTTGATGCAAGTTAACAACACGGCTTCGTGGTTAGTAACCTGAGTGCCCTTCCCATGTCCACTTCCCTCCAGTTGTGTGACCTTCGCACATTACCACACCCTTCTAAACCTCTGTTTGCCATAATCGTGGCCTAATGATAGTCCTGGTCTCCTTGGGTGGTTGAGAGAACTGAACAAGTTAATAATGCAAGTAAAGCTTGGCCTATTGTAAGGGCCCAATAAATGTTAGCTGTAATTATTGGAAGTGGTGATTGAAGATGTCCCATCTTTTGGGCCTCAATTTCCCATTTGTAAAATTGAGGGAAAGGGGTCCACTTGGAAAGCGGCGCTCAGGCTCCGAGGCTCCAGACTCTTGTTCTGGAGTCAGACAGGCTCTGCTTGTATTCCTGGCTCCTCCCCCTTACCAACTGACAGGAGCAAGTTAGTTAATCTCGCTAAGCCTTGGTTTCCTCTTCTGTCCAATGGGGATAATTACCTAGTTCGTAGGGGTGTTCTATGAATTGAGTTGTTCGATAAACACTTGCCATGTATCTGGTAAGGAGCCTTGGTGGCAGGCACAGTGGTTAAAGCGCTCGGCAACAGGTCACCTGTTCACCCAAAGGTTGGTGAAAGGTTGGTGCTGGCTCGGAAGAAAGACACTGCAGTCTGTTTCCTTAAACATTACAACCTCGGAAACCCTATGGGGCAGTTCTACTCTGTCCTACAGGGTTGCTATGAGTCAAAATTGACTCCACAGCAGTGGTTTTTGTTTTTTTTTTTAATGTATCGGATAGGAGTACCTGGGTGGCGGAGATGGTTAAAGCGCTCAACTGCTAGCCAAAAGGTGGACAGTATGAACCCACTCACAGGTGCTTTGGAAGACAGGCCTGGCCTGACCTGGCCTGGCAATCTGCTTCTGAAAAGTCACAGCCTTGAAAGCAGTTCTACTCTGACACACGTGGAGTCACCATGAGTCGAAATCAACTCCAAGGCAACTAACAACAATAATAACGTGTATCAAGTGTGGTGCTGGGAATATAGGTGGCACCAGCTACTATGCAGGAGACAGGTGTGAAGCATGTGAACATCGTGTGAGAAGTGGTGGGAAGGAAACAAACAAGTTGGGTTAGTGAACTAGTAAATATCTGTTGGGCCTCTACTCTTCTACGGGGCACTGTTCTAGGCACAGGGATACAGCAGGGAAAAAGGCACAAAAATTCCCAGCTTCTCAGAGCTTAAGATGTAGTGACAATAAACAAGACAGTAAGGAAAATGTATAGTACGTTAGAAGGGGATAAGTAGCATGGAGAAAAATAAGGAGAGATGGGGTGCGATTTTTAGAAGAGTGCTTAAGGTGGCCCTGCTGAGGAGACATTAGAGCAAAGACCCAATGGAGGCAAGGTAAAGAGCCATGAGGCTCTCTGGGCAGAGGACAGGATCCGTACAAAGTGGGGTGGGGGCGATCCATTTTAGGAGATGCAGGAAGGCCTCTCTGAGGCTGTGAAGCTCAAGAGAAGGTGAAGAGCCTTCCAAGAAAAGACATTTAATGGCAATAGTTCTCAACCCAGGGTGATTTTGCCCCTAAGGGGACATTTTTCAATGCCTGGAAACATTTTGGGTTGTCACAACTGGAGGAGTCCTACTAGCACCTAGTGGGAGAGATCAGAGATGCTGCTAAACATCCTGCAATGCACAGCATAGCCTTCCACAACAGAGCTGTCCAGCCCAAAATGTCTGTAGTACTGAGGTTGAGGGGGGCTGCCTTCTGGGAAAGCCTGGAGGCGCAAAGGAGCTTGGTATTTTTAGGTTTCTTTTCTTTATTCCAGTTCTATTGCTGCTGTAACAAATGGCCTAACTTAGTGGGTGGATGGTTGTCGGTGTGTGCCACTGAGTTGATTTCGACTCATGGCAACCCTATGTGACAGAGTAGAATTGCCCCATAGGGTTTTCTAGGCTATAATCTTTATAGAAGCAGATGACCAGATCTTTTCTCCCGCAGAGCAGCTGGCAGTTTCAAACTGCTGACCTGTCATTCAGCAGCTGAGTGCTTTAACTGTTGTGCCACCATGGCTCCTTCTTAGTGGCTTAAACAATACAAATTTGTTATTGCACAGAGGCTCTAGGGGAGAATCCATTTCTGTGCCCTTTTTCCGTCTTTTAGACTCTGCCTACGTTCCTTGGATCATAGCCCCTTTCCCCATCTTCAGGCCCGCAGCATTGTATCTCTTACTCTTCTTCCATAGTCACATCTCTCTCTGACCCCAGCCAGGAAAGGTTCTCTGATTTTAAAGATCCACGTGATTAGCTGGGTCTACCCAGAAAATCCAGAACAGTCACCCCACTGTGATCACATCTGCAAAGTCCCTTTTACCACCTGAGATAACATGTTCACAGGTTCAGAGGATTAAGACATGGACGTTTTGGTGGCGAGATTATTCTGCCTACCATCGTCACAGTGGCTGGAAAGTAGAGATTGGGGGGAAACTGGGAGGAGACAGGATGGTAGTGAAGTGCTTTCTCACGTTTTCAAGTAATTTAACTTCATTTTTGTTTATTCTTTTGTTACTTCGGTTGAATAGGAAAATTAATAACAGTTTAATTCTAAGGTTTTCCTTAACCACAAAACCAAATATTAATCATAAGAAGCCTGATGCAAACTACAAGAGCCTGCCAGAAACTGCTGTATAGAACTGTCAATTTGTCTTATCCTGCTGGAAAAGATAGTCCTCAAATCACTGTCTCTTAATTTAAATCTTAAAAAGCCTCCTGGCTGCAGGTGGGTGGATCCAAAACCAAACCCCTTGCCCTCTGGTGGATTCTGACTCATAGAGACCCTGTAGGACAGAGTAGAACTGCCCCATAGGGTTTCCAAGGAGCAGCTAGTGGGTTCGAACTGCTGACCTTTTGCTTAGCAGCCAAGCTCTTAACCACTGTGCCACCAGGGCTTCCAGGTGGGTGGATGGCTAAATTATTATTATCATTTTATTGTACTTTAGATGAAGGTTTTAGAGAAAAAACTAGCTTCTCATTGAGCAGTTAATGTATGTATTGTTTTGTGACATTGGTTGCCAACCCCACAACCCATCAACACTGCCCCCTTCTTGACCTTAGGTTCCCCATTACCAGCTTTTTTGTCCCCTCCTACCTCCTCGTCCTTTCCCCTGGGCTGGTGTACCCATTTAGTCTTCTTTTGTTTTTTGGGCCTGTCTAATCTTTGGACGGTGAATCTCAGGAGTTACTTCATTACTGAGCTAAAAGGGTGTCCGGGGACCATACTTTCGGGGTTTCTCCAGTCTGTCAGATCAGTAAGTCTGGTCTTTTTTTTTGTGAGTTATAATTTCCAAATTTTTCTTCAGCCCTGTCTGGGACCCTCTATTGTGATCCCTGTCAGAGCAGTCGGTGGTGGTAGCTGGGCTCCATCTATTTGTACTGGACTCAGTCTGGTGGAGGCTGTGGTAGTTGTGGTCCTTTAGCCCTTTGGACTAATCTTTCCTTTGTGTCTTTGGTTTCTTTATTCTCCCTTGCTCCAAACGGGGTGGGACCAGTGAAGTATCTTAGATGGCTGCTCACAAGCTTTTAAGACCCCAGACACTACTCACCAAAGTAGAATGTAGAACATTTTCTTCACAAATTGTATTATGCCACTTGAGCTAGATGTTCCTTGAGACCCTGGTCCCCACAGCGGAGAGCTAAATTATTAGCTGCCAGGCCAGAAATAACCTCACATTAGTTGATCTCAATAAAATGGGGAGGGCAGGGTTTATCAGTCGTGTTAAGATGAGCCAGTGGTTGAACTTCTCTATTTCTCCCTCTTTGTAAGCCCTATTGTACCTAGTTTCTTGGAGCTATTTGCTTTTTCTCGAATCAAAATGGCCTCCCTGTATGCATATAGAGTATCTACTCAGAATCAATCTTATGTTCAAATTCCAGTGAGTTTTGATTGTTTTTAGCACTTAATATTATTGCATTTTGAGGTCGCTGAAGGTGAACTGCTCATTCAGATATGTACAGAGCACCTGTTGTATACTAGGTATTGCTCTGGGTGGTGGGGTACAACAGTGAACAAACAGGCAAAAACCTGTGTCCTGGATCTTCTAGAGGCTGAGAAGAAACGAACAAATACAATGTAGAGGGTGGTAGATGGTGATATGTGATATGAAGGGAAATAGAGCAAGGATGGAGAATAGGGAGGGCCTGAGAGTAAGTTATAATTTTAGATAGAATGGTGAGGAAGACCACACTGAGAAGGTGACTTTTGAACAGAGAAGTGAAGGGGAGGGAGCAGGCCCTGTGAGTACTTGCAGAATAGCATCCCAGGCGCAAAGGTCCTGAGGCAGGAATACGCAGAGTGTGTTCTGGGAGCTGCCTGAAGGCCGTTGGGCTTGGAGTCAAAGGAATGAGCTGTTGAAGTTAGAAGATGAAGGTGAAGGACCTTGTCTACTGGGTTTACTATATGTAAACCAGGGATTGGCAAGCAGCGGGCCCTTAACCTGTTTTGTAAATAGAATTTTATAGAAACACAGACACACCCATTTGTTTACATATTGTCTGTGGTGCTTAAACAGCTTAAAAAGAGGCTGTCTGGTCCTTAAAACCTACAGTATTTGTACTCTGGCACTTTCCTGCAAAAAAAAAAACCCTGATTTGAACCATCTCTGTATCTCTGTATGCTGTCTTAGATAGGGCCCTTAGGGAAGGCTTTGCTGAAGAAGTGATACAGAGCAAGGACTTGAATGAGAGGAGGGAGAATGAAGAGATGGGGGAAGAGGGAGGCAACTGTTGGTGCAAAGGCTCTGAGGTGGGAAGCATGCAAAGAACAGCAAAAAGGCCAGTGTGGCTGGAGCAGTGCATTCACTGGGAGATGAGGACTAGGTCAGAAAAGATCATGTGAGGGGTGTAGGCCAGGGTGAAGACTTTGGTGAGATGGGGGCATCAATTGCAAGGCTTTGAGAGTAGAGGACTGGCGTGTTCTTACTTAATTCTGAAGGGATCCCTCGCTCCTGAGCAGGGGCTGGGCAGGAGCAGAGGGACTGATTGGGATGCCACTGCTGAACACCCAGGACCATTGTTAGCATGCAGGTAGGGAGAGGTGGTGGATTTGGGATGTGTCCGGAAGGAAGGCTGATGGGGTTTGCTGATGGGTTGGATGCAGTGTGGTGGGTGATGTACAGGGTACAAGGCAAGGATGGCTGAGGTTTGAATCCCAGCTCTGCCAGTTTGTTCCCTGTGTGTCCTGGGACCAGTTCCTCCCTCTGTTTGGGCCCACATTCCTCATCTGTAAAATGGGGATAGTGATGAAGAATTGGCATCTACCAGGTTGTGAAGATGCAGTGAATCCAGCAGGATTAGTGTGAGACAAGAATTTGGTTTGGTTCTTTGACTCAGGTTTCTGAAAATAACCTCAGCAATCAAGATGCCTTTGTTTTCCAAAACAGGTGAAAGTAGGGGCTGCACAGACCCCACACCTGGAAAGTAAGGGGGGCCTAATGTAGTCAGGCATGTTCATTAATTGGATCGATCATAACTGTGCATTAAGGCCCCAGTCATGCATATGCATTGAGGTCCCGGTGACTGGGGCACGCTGGGCCTTGGAGGGCTGTCTCTGGGGTCTTCTGGATCAGTGGGAACATCCATGCACATGAGAGAGGGTGGAACATTCCTGGGGACAATGGAGGTCCCGTGCCAGAAATTCTCCCAGACCTTGCCTGGTGCATGTCTTCGTTTGTATCCTTTCTGGTTAAAATAAATGAGTAACTGTAACTATAGGTAACAGTTTCTGTGAGTTCTGTGAGTCATTCTAGCGAATTATCAAACCCACCGGGGCAGTGAGAACCAGCAGAAAAACTGGTGTTTGCCTATTTGGCAGGGGCTGGAAGGACAGAGTCCTAACTTGTGGAGACTGATACCCAGTGCTAGGTGGTTAGGGTCAGAGAGAGAAAGTGCCATGTGGGTGTCTGGTGTCAGAATGATGAAGTGGGGATATGAGTTATCTTCACAGTCTGGATATTAGTTTTATGTTGGCTATTATTCATAGTTAGTTACTGTCCCGGAGTAGGTAGTCGGTAAACAGTGACCTTATTCAATGATCATAATAGTTTGTGATTTTATACTTGAGGAAGTGGAGGTACAGAGAGAGTGCATCCCTTGTCTAAGGCCACCCAGGCAGTAAGAGGCAGAGACCAGATTGCAGTACCTCAGGGGTGCTTGGGGCACTGTGTTTCTTATAATGGGGTCCACTGATTGAGAGGTTGGGTTTCTGTGTTAATTATATTCTATGCTTCAGTTTTCTTATCAGTAAAATGGGGATAATTTTGTAATTTAGCAACTTGTAGGGTTGTTGTGAGGATTAAATATTGTTGTTGTTAGTTGCCATCAAGTTGGTTCCGACTTTTGGTGACCTCATGTGAGCAGAGTAGAACTGTGCTCCATAGGGTTTTCAAGGCTGTTGCCTTTTGAAAGCAGACCTCCAAACTGTTCTTCCAAGGTGCTTCTGGGTGGGTTTGAACCTCCAGCCTTTCCTCTAGTAGTTGAGTACTTAACTGTTTCTGACACCCAGTGGCTTGTTACATTGTAAGTGTTCAGTAAATGTCAGCCAATAGCAGTGGTGGTAATGGTAAAATAAGGAAGGCTTAGTCTGTCAAAGAGAGGCCCCGGTTGTGCAGTGGTTAAGTGCTCAGCTGCTAACCAAAAGGTCGGCTGCAGGAACTCGCCAGCTGCTCTGCGGGAGAAAGATGCGGCAGTCTGCCCTATAGCCTTGGAAACCCTCTGGGCAGTTCTACTGTGCCCTACAGAGTCACTGAACTCAGAAGGCAATGAGTTAGTCTGTCAGAAGAGCTTAGGGCATTTTTTTTTTTAATTGTGATTTAAGTAAAAGTTTACAGTTCAAGTCAGTTTCTCATACAAAAGCTTACACATTGTTGTGTGACCCTAGTTGCTCTCCCTACAATGTAACAGCACACTCCTTTTCTCCACCCTGTATTTGCCGTGGCCATACAACCATCTTCTGTACCCTTCTGTCTTCTTATGTTGCCTCCAGACAGTAGCTGCCTACATAGTCTCATGTGTCTACTTGAGCTAAGAAGCACACTCCTCACTGGTATTATTTTATGTCTTATAGTCCAGTCTAATCTTTGTCTGAAGAATTCACTTCAGGAATGGTTTTAGTTTTTGACTAACAGAGAGTCCAGGGGCCATGACCTTTGGGATCCCTCCATTCTCAGTCAGACCGTTAAGTCTGTTTTGTTTTGTTTTTCTAACTAGAATTTGAGGTCTGCATCCCACTTTTCTCCTGCTCCATCAGGGATTCTCTGTTGTGTTTCCTGTCAGGGCAGTCATTGGTGGTAGCTGGGCACCATCTAGTTCTTCTGGTCTCAGGCTGATGGAATGGCCTTTTATATCTGAACGCTCTTTTTGTGTGTGTGGTGTGTATGCGTATGTGTGTGTTTTAAGTGAAAGTTTACAAATGAAGTTAGTCTTTCATACAAAACTTAATATACACCTTGCTACGTACTCCTAAGTGCTTAGGGCATTTTTAAAAACTATTTCAGAGTTTACCTGGAACAGTCCCTGGGTGGTGCAAACAGTTAAGTGCTCAGCTGTTAACCAAAAGGTTAAAGGTTTGAGTCTACCCACAGGCACATTGAAAGAAAGTTCTAGAGATTTACTTCCGAAAAATCAGCCATTTTGAAAACCGTGTGGCACACAGTTCTACTCTGGCATGCAATGTCTGCTGGCATTTTCGATTGTCAGGATTGTCAGAGAGTACTACTGGCATCTGATGATAGAGGCCAGGGATCCTGTTCAGTATCCTACAGTGCACAGGATGGTCCCCCACAACAAAGAGGGGTCTGGCCCCAGCTGCTGACGGAAAGATCAATGGAGAAAGATGTGGCAGTCTGCTCCCGTAAAGATTACAGCCTTGGGAGCCCTATGAGGCAGTTTTGCTGTCTGTAATTACAGAGCTGCTATGAGTTGTAATCCACAGTGGGTTCATATTAGCTATATTTATTTATTTTACAAAAATTAATATGACAAGTATTTATTGAGCATTTATTATGTGCCAGGCACTGTCCTAGTTTCTTGGGGCACAGAGTGAAGAAGACAGAGTCCCTGCCCTTACGGAACCTGAATTCTAGTGAGGAAGGAGAAACAACCACAGAAATATATGTCGGGAAGTGATAAGAATTATGTTGTGTAGCAAGTACACTGGGTTTTGTTTTTTAGCAAGAGATAAAGGGGGGAAGCGCATACTGTTTTACTTAGGATAGTCATGTGGTAGAGTCCCAGGGTGCAAATGGTTAATGTACTTGGCTGCTAACCAAAAGGTTGGAGGTTCAAGTCTACCCAGAGGTGCCTCGGAAAAAAGACCTGGCAATCTACTTCTGAAAAACCAGCCATTGAAAACCCTACAGGGTGCGTTTCTACTCTGACACACATGGGGATGCTGTGAGTCAGATCCACTTGATGACAGCTGGTTGGTTAGTCCTGTGGTGATGAATCAGCAGAGACCTGAACAAAATGAGGTAGGAGGAGCCCTGACGTGTCTTCAGGAAGAGTGTCCCAGGCCGAGGAAACAGTAAGTGCAGAGACTTGGGGCAGGAATGTGTGGCTTTTTTCCCCTTCCTAGCGCTATATCTACCTGTATATCTATATCAAGGAAACTCTCATGACAGGAGCACAGGGAGCAAGGGGGAGTGAGAGGGACAAGAATGGATCGGTAGCCAAGGCCCGGATCACACTGGGCCTTAGGCCATAGTGAGACTCTGGATGGTATTCCGATTGTGAAGCAAAGCTGCTGCCTGTGGGATCACACTTCCCATGCTCCTGTCAGAGAAGGCTGCATGGATTGAGTGTGAGCTGGGTCTTCAAACGAGGAGAGCATTTCTGTAGGTGGATTTAGCAGTGGGAGGGGGCTTCTTTGTTAATTCTCCCAGGCACTAGGCTCTGTGCTGAGGCCTGCTGGGGGACAGACCATCCCAGTCCAGGGTGATAAGTGCTGTCATGGGACCATGTATGTGTAATGCAGTGGGTACTTGGTAGGGGGCATGTGGGGGACAGTGTGCAGGGAAGTCTTTTAGGGATATGACACAATCAAGAGACAGTAAAGGTTTCTTATTGACAGCAGTAGCTGTTCCACCAGTTAGGAATGTTACAGAGAACCAACCAGCAGTCATTTACACAACTACAGGTTCTATTTTTTCTCAAATAACAAGTCCCGCAGCTTGAGAATATCAAAGAATTGAGTCAGGGTAGTCTTTGGAGTCCCTGGGTGGTGCAGATAGTCACAGGGATCGCTCCTAACTAAGAGCTTGGCCGTTCAGGTCCCCAGAGATGCCTCCGAAGAAAGGCCTGGCGACCAACTTCCAAAAAATCAGCCATCAAAAGCCCAGCAGAGCACAGTTCTACTCTGACATACGTGGGATTGCAATGAGTCCACTCCTCAGCAGCTGGTTTTTTTATGCCATTCTTTGACTTGCGTTGCGTGGTTACAAGATTGCTACAGCATCTCCTGTCCTAGGTGCTTGTGGAACCACATTGAAAGCAGGAGCCAGCCCAGGGCAGAGTTCTTCTTGTCCTCCGACCTAAAGGACTCTTTCCTGGGAGCTGCTAGGCAGATTTGCCCTTACGGCTCTTTGTCCAGGACTAGGTCACTTGCTAAATTAGTTGGGATTAAGTTAGGCTATAAGTAACAGGAAAATTCTAAATCACAGGGGCCTAATGAACTCAAAATGTATTTCTGACTCATGGTCAAAAAGTCTGATGACAGACTAAAGCTGATATGACACTGCATGGTGTTAGCGTCCGACTCTTACCATTGTTCTCTCCCTGCAAGTTCACCATCCTTCTCCTCTACCCTCTACCCTAGATTACCTCAAGGCCTCAAAAGGGGTGTTGATGCCCCAGCCATAATAACCCCATTCCAGACAAGAAGGAGGGAAGAAAGGTGTACACTCTGTCCACCCATAAGGACATTTCCTAGAAGTCGTGCATACCATTTGTCTTAGTCATCGAGTGCTGCTATAATAGAAATATACCACAAGTGGATGGCTTTCACAAACAAATTTATTCTCTCACAGTCTAGTAGGCTACAAGTCCAGATTCAGGGTGTCAGCCCCAGGGAGAGGCCTTTTCTCTCTGTTGGCTCTGGGGAAAGGCCCTTGTCATCAATCTTGTCCTGGTCAAGGAGCTTCTCAGCACAGAAACCCTGGGTCCAAAGGATTCGGTATTCTCCTAGCCCTCGTTTCTCGGTAGTATGAGGTCCGCATGTCTCTCTGCCCATTTTTGTCTTTTATCTCAAAAGAGGTTGGCTCAAGATAAAATTCGATCTTACAGATTGAGTCCCCCCTCATTAGTATAACTGCCGCTAATCCCATCTCATCAACATCATGAAGATAGGATTTACAACATATAGGAAAGTCACATCAGATGACAAAATGGTGGATGGTCACACAATACTGGGAATCCCTGGGCCAGCCAAGTGGACACATATTTTTGACAGACACACTTCAATCCATGAAACCATTTCCACTTGCATTTCGCTAGCCAGATATTAGTTACCTGCTGATATCTGGATGCAGTGGAGATTGGGAAGGTCTTTTCCAAAAGGGCATGTGCACGGCTGAAACCTGGGAGTTATAAGAGGTAGTATAGCCCATGGGTTTATGGCCCAATGCAGCAGCTCTTAACCAGTGATTTGGATGGGAAAAAAAAAATAACTTCTTTATTTTCACTAATCTTTAACTGAAATTTAACTTTCCTTCTGTTACGAATTGTAGTAATACAATTTGTTCTCTGCTGCTGTTAAGTTGTCCCCAACTCATGGTGACCCCGTGTGTTACAGAGTAGAACTGCCCCATATGTTTTTCTTGGCTGTAATCTTTACAGAAGCAGTCCATCAGGCCTTTCTTGTGGGGTGCTGCTGGGTGGATTCGAACTGCCGACCTTTGGGTTAGCAGTTATTGCAAACTGCTTGCACCACCCAGGCTCCTCAGTATTATAGTAAACCAAAACCCATTGTAGTCGAGTCGATCCTGACTCATAGTGACCTAATGTGACAGTAGAACTGCCCCCAAAGAGTTTCCAAGTCTGTGATCTTTACGAAAGCACATTGTCACATCTTTCTCCCATGGAGTGGCTGGTGGGTTCTAACCACGGACCTTTTAGTCAGCAGCTGAGCACTTAGCCACTGTGCCACCAGGGACCTTTTTGGTATTACAATAGCATATTATAAATGTTATTAGCAAAACCTGGCACCACTAGAAATCATGGATGTGTTCATGATATCTGTCGCAGATATCTTGTGTTGTTTACGTTCACCATTTCAAAATTGCAGTCATTATTAGACCTGCTGGGGGTTCATGGCACACCCAACTCACCCCCCCCCCAAAAAAGATAAAAACAGAAAACCTATTTCATTGAGTTAATTCCAACTGATGGCGACCCCATGTGTTACAGAGTTGAACTCGCTCCATAGGGTTTTCTTAACTGTGATTTTTATGGAAGCAAATTGCCAGACCTTTTTTCCACAGTGCCACTGGGTAGGTTCAAACTGCCAACTTTTAGGTTAGTAGACAAGCACAAACTGTTTGTGCTACCTGGAGACCTTACAGTGCCGTTGGCACTGAAGAAACCAGCAGGCATTCTTAATGAAATCAAGACTACAATCTCCACAGGTGTCAGTGGAAGGAAGGGGGCCCTCCACCATGAGAGGCACCCAAATTCTCATGAGCCCTCCCTTGGGGATCTTTCCTAATGACAGTATGATGTTGTAGTTAAGAGCTAGGCGGCCTGGGTTCCCATTCTGGCTCTGCTGCTTTCCAGCAGGTGACAGCTTCTCTGCACATAAGCGTCCACACCTTTGACATGGAGATTATAGTAGCAATACCTGGCTCAGAGCATAGTTGTAAGGATTGAATGTGTTAATTTTCTACCTCAAGAACTTGAATCCTGCCTAGCACATAGTGAGAAATCAATAAATGTTAGTTGCTATTGTTAATGGTCTTTTTTTATCACCATCCTCTGCTGCCACTTCATTGTCCTCAGGGCTGCTGCTCACCTGTTGTGGTCCTGGCATAGGTGTTCATTTCCCTGTAGCCCAGCTGAGAAAAGAACACAAAGATCCAGCTTGGAGGTGGTGACAAAGAGGAAATAAACTGGCAGCTTGGTCAACCTTTTCAATATTTTGTTATGAACATTTTCAAACATGTGGAAAATCGAAAGACTAGTACAACAGCCAGCAAAGTATGGCCTGTGGGCCAAATTCAGCCCACAGCCTGTTTCTGCAAAAAAAGTTTTATTGGAACACCAGCCACACCCATTTGTTTACATAAACACATAGCTGCTTTTGTACTGTCTGGCATTTTACCTGTTTCTGTAGATCTGTCTCTCTATACAGTTTATTTTTTGCCTGAACCATTTTGAAAATAAGTTGCAGACCTTGTGATTCTTCATCTCAAGGTTCTTTTTACTACCAGGGGAGGTGAGCTTTTTAGCCCCTCTGAAGCCCGAAAGCCCCAAAAACCAAACAAGTCGATTCCAGGTCATAGCCACCCTATAGGACAGAGTAGAACTGCACCATAGGGTTTCCAAGGCTGTAATCTTTATGGAAGCAGACTGCCATATCTTTCACCCTTGGAGCTGCTGGTGGATTCTAATCGCCAACCTTGTGGTTACCAGCCGAGGCCTTAATCACTGTGCAACCAGGGCTCCTTCCCTGAAGCCCACATGGTCCAAAAACCCACTGACATTGTATGAAAAATATGGTGCGTGCATTTTTTCTGAGGAGAGGCCACCGTAGCATCTCCTCAGAGTCTCATCATTGCCTGTAACCCCAGAGACATTCTTAAACCACTGGACCAGATGACCTAATTTAGAATCCAGGTCACTTCCAGGCCTCATCCCAGGTGTGTGGGCTCCAGGAAAAGAACAAGCTGTGAGAGAGTTCCTTCCTGTTCTCCTTCCAGGAAGAGGATTCCCCGCCACCTTGTGACCATCAGTCACTAACCCACAAGGGCGTTTCCTCCCACTCTCAAACGCATGATCTCATTTCATTTTGGCAGCCCTGCTGGGAGCTGGCTAGGAGAGGCCCTGCCATGGAGAAACAAGACAGCGGCTGGGTTTCACAGTTGGCTCTAGAATCGCTGCTCCTGGGTTGGGATCCCAGCTCCTTCAGTGTTTGCATAGGCAGATGTCTTTACCTCCCTGAGCCTCAGTTTCCTCAGTGGTGAAAAGAGGGCATTAGTTGTGCTTACTTCCCTAGGACTGAGAGGACCAAATGAAGCCCTGACATGTAAACGCTTAGCACGAAACCTCTTATGTATGTCAGCCAGCTATATTTGTTTTTTAGGGCTGTTGCTACAAATTACCACAAGCTTAGTGGCTTAAGACCACAGAAATTTATTCTCCCGTAGTCCTGGAGGCCAGAAGTCTGAAATCAAAGTGTTGGTAGGGTTGGTTTCTTCTGGACACTGAGGGAGAATTCGTTCCCTGCCTCTTTCTAGCTTCAGGTGGCTGCTGGCGGTTCTTAGCGTTCCTTGGCTTGTAGGCACAGCACCTCAGTCTCTGCCTCCATCTTCATATGGTTTTCCGTCTGCGTGTCTGTCTTTTCCTTTTTTGTCTCTTATAAGGACAGTCATTAGATTTAGGGCCCACCCTAGTTCTAGGATGATCTCGTCTTCAGATCCTTAACCTAATCACATCTGCAAAGACCTTACGTCTAAATAAGGTCATGTGTACAGGTACTGGCGGTTAGGATTTAGACATGGCTTTGGGAGGCCACTATTCAACTGTTCACATCAATAATGTTATGGCTACTGCTAATGCTGCACCTAGGAGCCCTGGTGGCGCAGTGATTAGACCCTCAGCTGCTAACTGAAAGGTCAGTGGTTCAAACCCACCAGCCGCTCCTCAGGAGAAAGATGTGACAGTCTGCTTCCGTGAAGATTACAGCCTAGAAAGCCCTATAGAGCAGTCCTGCTCTGTCCTGTAGGATTGCTGTGACAACAACAGTTCAACCCATTGCACCAATGGTATCATTACTACTGCTTATGCTGCTCCTGCTTTAAGAAAATACTATGATATTGGTTATCACTATTAGGTGACAGTCCTGTGTTTAAATCCCCACTCCATCCCTTCTCAGCTGCATGACACTGAAAAGGGACTTCTGCTCCCTGAGCCTGCTTCCCCCTCTGTAAACTGGGAATTCTGTACTAGCTCCGACCTCACAGGGTTGTTGTAAGGATTAAGTGACATCAAGCATGTGAGTGCTCAGCCTTGGACCTTACAGAGGAAGCTCTAATGTGGCTGCTGCTACTAAAGTGCTTTAATAGCCCTCGTGGCGCAGTGGTTAAGCACTCAGCTGCTAACTGGAAGCCACTGCACAGGAGAAAGATGTAACAGTCTGCTTCTGTAAAGATTCCAGCCTTGGGAACCCTATGGGGCAGTTCTACTCTGTTCTGTAGGGTCGCTGTGAGTTGGAATCGACTCGATGGTAACAGCTTTTAGACAGCACAGGTAGTCCCTGACTTACAAAGTATTCGAGTTACGAGGAACTGCACTTATGACTGTTCTTTTTTTTTTTGGCACTTATCATTAGTAATATGCACTGTATACAGTGTTGCAGTGTGTAATTTGCTGATGTCATCATATCTGTAAGTTTATATGTAATGTTCCAACCATGAAAAGCAAGTAAAGATTGGGTTTACAAAGATACTGATAATAAAAGGCAGTAATGAAAACGTAAAAAAAAAAAAAAATTCAACATACGTCAGAACCCACTTAAAATGGAGTCGTTGGAACAGAGCCCCATTGTAAGTCGGAGACTATGTATTAAAAACTACTTGCCGTTGAGTTGTTCCGAATCCTGGTTCCCCCATGTGTGTCACAGTAGAATGACTGCATAGGGTTTTCAGTGGCTGATTTTGGAAGTAGATTGTCGGGCCTTTCTTAAACCGTGCCATCTCTGGGTGGATTCATACCACCAACCTTTTCAGTTAGTAGCCCAACGTTTTACCGCTTCCGCCACCCAGGGACTCCAGATAGTACATTAGATGGTGCTGAGTGCAAGGGGGAAGACAAAGTAGAGAAGACGGGTGGGGAAGTAGGGTGCAGTTTTAGACAGAGGGGTCGGGGAAAGCGCGTCTTAGTAGGTGCCGGCTTGTGAAGACCCAGAGGATGCTTTTGTGCTGCTGCTCCTAGTGCCGTTATTGTTACCTAATCGCTCACTCAGGTCACAGAGTCACTTGGTAGACGTGTGCCGAGTTAACTACAGCGAAACCTGTGAGACCCGAGGCTCCCTTGTGTTTCTGTGTCTCTCAGGTTTTCCACCTTTGACAAGGTGCAGCCTTACCACTTTTCCCTTAGTGGAAAATATTTGCGTTTTCATTCTATGACAGGTACACAGGTACCGGCTTTTGCAGGTTTTACTGTATTTAGAATCTCCCCACTTACGTAACAGGGTTTCCAGGAGCCGACTGAGTCCAGAACTGCTGAAACCCCCACAGTCTGAGTTTTCTAATATATTTTCTAATATTCTCTCTTCTTTTTCTTGTTTTCTCATTAGCTTCGCCTCAACAGCATCAAGAAGCTGTCCACCATCGCCTTGGCCCTTGGTGTTGAAAGGACCCGCAGCGAGCTCCTGCCCTTCCTTACAGGTACCAGGTGGACTCCTGGGGCCCAGGTGGAGACAGGACAGAACATAGGGAGAGGCGCAGGGGGAGCTGGGTAACGGTGGGTTGGATTTGATACAATAGGTGGCAGCAGGGCAACCATTGTAGATACCTGCTGGGGGGTAGGGATGTGAGATGTAGAAAAGTAAACTTTATGCACATGCAGATTTTGTGTCACGAGAGAAAGGCAGAGGCAGACTGTCAGGAAAGAAACAGTGGCTCAGAGCAAAGACCCTGGCATCAGTGGGCCTGTGTTCAAGTCCCAGCCTCGGAGTGCTGCTTCATTTTCCTCAGCTGTAAAATGGGAACAATTGGTGTGATACATACGAGGGTAGTTGTGAAGATTCAGTGAGTTGCTGGTTGTGGCGTTAGTTGACTCTGACTTTTAGTGACCCCATGCGTGCAGAGTAGAACTGCTCCATAAGGTTTTCAAGGCTGTGACCCTTTGGAAGCAGATTGCCAGGCCTATCTTCTGAGACGCCTCTGGGTGGCTTCGAACCGCCAGCCTTTTGGCTAGTAGTCAAGTGTTTAACCATTTGCTCCTCCCAGCGTTATTTTATTATGTAACGTAATTGCATATAATATTGATAATTTAGGAACTGTGGGGCACCAGAGTAGTGTGGGAGCGATAAGATTGAATAGGAGTTGATTCAGAGAAGGATTTCTTTGAGCCATTGGAGTCACAAGTGATGTCAGATTATCTTTGCTTTGGGCTTCAAGGTGCTGTAAAATGTTCAGAATAGCAAAGGGCAGATACACTGTGTCTTTCAGAAAAGACGATAACTGTTTTAGGCAGAACAAGCTAAAAGCCCTCTCTGAGCTCACACATACAGAACTACAGAACGTTTCAGAATCAGTTTTATGAGGGGAAAATGACTGCATAATGTCCCTCAATGAGAAGTGCCTGAGTGGCGCACACAGTTGAGTGTTCAAACCCATCCAGAGGCTTCAGAAGAAAGGCCTGGTGACCTGCTTACGAAAGGTCACAGCCCTGGAAACTCTATGGAGTAGTTCTGCCCTACACACGTGGGGTCGCCGTGAGTGAGTATCAACTCTGTGCAACTTGTTCGGTTATTTCTGTTTTGGTCCCCCACAAGGTTGAAGAGACCAGTGTCAGAGATTTCTGGCTATAATATGTGAGGCACAGTAGGTTCCAAAGTGAGTCAAATCACTTACATGTCTGCAATGAGCCTGTGAAGTAGCCTGCCATTTAAAGACTCAGAAGTCTCTGGGTGGCGCAGACGGTTAAGCGCTTGCTTGGCTACTTACTAACTGAAAGGTTGACAGTTTGAATCCACCTGGAAGTGCCTCAGAAGAAAGGCCTGACGGTCTATTTCTGAAAAATCAGCCACTGGAAACTCTGTGGAGCACAGTTCTGCTCTGAAATGCACGGGGTCACCGTGAATCAGAATCGACTCGACAGCAGCTGGACTCAGGTGTAAACACAAAAGAAAAGTATCCTTAGAAATCCAGGTTTGCCCGGCCTTGTTCCGAGACAGCGGAGAGTAGTGTGAGATCTGCCTTTAGTCGTGGCCGTGGAGTTTCTTCAAGTTCAGCAAAGAGGAGAATTTCCTATTTAAAAGATCTGGGTTCCTTCAAGGTAATTTACAGTTCGTTTAAAGCATTCCTTTCAGTCGGTCGTTTAAATGCATATTTATTCTGTAACTATGCACTGCACACCCACTATGTGCTGTGCATTCATCTGGAGATGAGACCAAGTCCCACGAAACTCCTGTCCTCCCGGAGCTTCCCTCCCAGTAAGGAGAGACGGTTTGCGGAAGCAGGGAGAGCCTGCTTTTCCCAAGCTTGGGTCCCCGAGGGGTGAGTCGGAGGTCGGTGGGTCTGTAACGGAGTCTGTCTTGGTCCCCACAGACACTATCTACGATGAGGATGAGGTCCTCTTGGCCCTGGCAGAACAGCTGGGAACCTTCACCACGCTGGTGGGAGGCCCAGAGTACGTGCACTGCCTGCTGGTGAGTCGGGGGAGTGGGGAAGGGCCTTCCCCTCGGGGTCGTACCGGGGTTCCACCAGCCGGGGGCGGAGGGGAGAGCGGAGGGGGGCTGGGAGTCACCCGCGGGGGGCAGTCGGGCCTCGACACCGCTCTACTCCCGCGAGTCAGCGAGCAGTTGCTGTGCAGTCAGTTCTGACCCACGGCGGCCCCGCGTGGGCTGGAGGAAAACTGCGCTCCTTCGGGTTGTCAGTGGCTGGTTGTTCTGGTTATTCTGCTCACCAGACCTTCCCAGGTGCCTCTGGGTGAACTCAAACCTAACCTTTTGGTTAGCCGCTGAGTTCATTAACTGTGCCACCCAGGGACTCCAGTGAGTCACTGGAGACATTGTAACAATACCAGAAATACAGTTGGCATCCTTACCGTTTACTGGGCACCTGCCTGACCAGTGCCAGGCCCCACCTGGCACCTTACCTGCAGAGTTGTGGGTCTGGAGTCAGGCTGGTCAGGCTCTCCCACTTACTCGCTAAGCGACTTTACCTCTCTGTGCTTCGCTTTCCTCATCTGTAAAATGGGAGCGTTAAAACCTGCCTTTATCATTGACTTAAAAAGCCCTTAGCACAGTGCTTAGCACGGAATAAGCGCCAAAATGTTAGCTGCAGTTCTTATTATTGTTGTTATTATGACATCGTGTCTTTGAGGGTTCACTTTTTTTTTTTAATTGTGCTTTACGTGAAAGCTTACAGCTCAAGTTAGTTTCTCATATAAAAATTTATACATATATTGTTATGTGACCCTAGTTGCTATCCCTATAATGTGAAAGCACACTCCCTCTTTCCACCCTGGGTTTCCTGTGTCCACTCAACCAGCTCCTGTTCCTTTCTACCTTCTCATCCCGACTCTGGCCAGGAGCTGCCCATTTAGTCTCAAGCATCTACTTGAACTAAGAAGCATACTCTTCATGAGTATTTTTTTATGTTTTATAGTCCAGTCTAATCTTGTATCTGAAGAGTTGGCTTCGGGAAAGCTTTTAGTTCTGGGTTAACAGAGAACCCGAGGGCCATGTCTTCTGGGTCCCTCTAGTCTCAGTCAGACCATTAATTCTGGCCTTTGTACGTGAATTTGAGTTCTGCGCCACACTTTTCTCCTGTTCCATCAGGGACTCTTTGTTGTGTTCCCTGTCAGGGCAGTCACTGATGGTAGCTGGACACCATCTAGTTCACTGGTGAGGGTTCCCTTTTTATAGACAAGTCACTTGGGGCTCAGAGAGGTTAAGGGTCTTGCCCAAGGTCACATAGTAAGTGAGTTCTGGGTCTTGTGCCTCTGTCCCAGGCCCCCACCCTACTGCCGGCCTGTGCCTCCCTGTGTAAGCTAAGGCTGCAGATTCAAAAATTGGTCAGATCCTCATATAGTAACTGCTGATTGGGACTGGGCGGGGGGTGGGCTCCCATTTCATCAGGGAAATGCCCCAGTCCTGTGAGCTGGGATGAAAGAGCATAGAGGTTCCCTGTCTCTTGGTTTTCACTGTTCCTTAGAGTCCCAGGACACTGCCACCGCCTTCTGGGTTTCTTTTGTTTGTTGTTAATAATTCTGTGTTTCACTGTCTTTAAAGACACACTTTTATACTTTGTCTTGTCTGAAATCAGGTTGCATCTGTACTTGATGGTATTTTGCAGACATCATCAGCAGCCTTTTGCCCAGAGGTGCCTTGGAAGAAGCGCCAATCCGTAGCGATTTACTTCTAAAAAGTCAGCCTTTGAAAACTCTGTGGAGACAGTTCTACTCTCACACACATGGGGTCACCATAAGTCAGAATCGACAGCAACTGGTTTATTTTTCCTTTAGCGGTATATAAAATAACAGTGCTTCTTATCATTATTGCTGTCTTAGATTTGAGCAAATATAGTGTTTTTTTTCCTAGTAAGTTTAAGGAAACTTGATAATTACCATCAAATTTGGTATCTCAGCTTTCATCTGTGTGTATGTGTGATATGTATGTATGTATGTAGACAAAAGGTTTTATGTAAATGAGATCCTTTCGTACATTTTACACAGAACACGGCTACTTAACATGAAAACTGAGGTCCATGGATCAGCCTGGAAGGGGTACCTTGAACTCCATGAAACTGTCGTAACCCTTGGCATTTGTCAGTTCTTTTGAGGAGAGAATTCATAGCTTTCAGCATCTTCTCTGAGGACTCAGAGGCACAAAACATTGTTAGAAACCCTGAGGTGTCAGCAAGGGGCCTCAGGGCCCATAGACAGGGTTGGGGTTTTGCTGTGGACCTGGGGCTGGAACCCAGGGCTCCTTACTCCACCAGGTCAGGGTTTCTTCTCCCACAGAGTGTTGACAAGGGGGGAAGCCATTCATCCCACACTTCCTTTTGGAAAGCAGCTGCGTGTGACCTTGTGGACGCATTGCTGATGTCCATGTTAGCCAGCAGACACATCCGAGGCCTACTGTGAGCGCCTGCCTGAGTGCTGGGAACCCCAAGGGGTTCAGATCAGAACAGCTGGTACCCAGCACCAGGAGTGCACCGGGCCAATTCCAGGTGCCTTAAGCATATTAACCTGGTGAGTCCTTGGACTAACCCTGAGAGGCAGGTACTAGTGTGTCTTAGCTTCCTGGTGCTGCTGTAACACAAATACTACAAGTGAGTGGCCTTTAACGAACAGAAATTTATTTTCTCACAATTCAGGAGATTAAATATCCAAATGTGGTGTGTCGGCTGTAGGTTAAGGCTCTGTCGACTCTGGGAGAAAATCCTTGTCTCTTCCAGCTTCTCTAGACCAGGTATTCTCTCAGTTCTCGGCCATCTGTCTTCCCCTGTTTATGCTTCCTTGCTTCTGTGTCTAATCTCTTTATATCACTCAGAAATGAGTAGGTTCAAGACACACTTTACACTGATATGACCTTGTTAACATAACAAAGAAAACCCTTTTCTCAAATGAAATTACATCCACAGCTATAGGGATTAGAATTCCAGCATGTTTGGTGGGGGGGAGCACACAGTTCAATCCATAACATGGTGTTAGCCCCATTTCACAGGTTAGGAAACCAAGGTACTGGCTTGTTTAAGGGAGTCGCCCAAGCTGGTAAGAGATAAAGCCAAGATTTGAACCTAGGCTCCCGATTCTTAATAATCACTCCTCTGTACTGTATTCAAGGGGCTCCTGGTTGCTGCACAGGTTAATCAGAGCTGTAAAATAGGAAATCAGAAAGGGCTCTTAGAACGCAGAGGGGGCACCTAACCTGATTTAGATTGAATGAGGAAGTTGTTGAGGAAGGCTTCCTGGAGGAGGTAGCAGTTAGCCAGGATTTCATCAAGTTATGAGAAATGGAAAACGGCCATTGTATGGTTCATTCTGTCCACAAACACTGGGCAAGGACTCAGCCATGGGACCTGGATTCCTGCACCTGTTCTCTGTAGCAGCGATGGAATTACACGGGGACCCATGTAGCTTCGGTGCTAGGCCTACTCTTTTGGGACTGTGAATCCCTTTGAGAATCTGATGAAAACTCGCCTAAAAGTGCATGTAATTTTAGGAGATTCACAGCCCTTTCCCCTCACCCCTGTACCTGGAGCCCATCTCTGGATTCTCTGGGGGACTCATGGTCCCCAGGTTTAAAAACCTTCGCCACTCCAGTGCAGTCCCTGGGTGGGGCAGGTGGCTAAGGCGCTTGGTTGCTAACCAAAAGGTTGGAGGTTCAAGTCCACCCAGAGTGCCTCAGAAGAAAGGCCTGGTGATCTACTTCCAAAAAATCCACCGCTGTAAACCCTATGGGGAAGCTCTGGCGGCGTAGTAGCTAAGTGCTACGGCTGCTAACCAAAAGACGGGCAGTTTGGATCCCCCAGGCGCTCCTTGGAAACCCTATGTATGGGGCTCTTCTACTCTGTCCTATACGGTCGCTATGAGTCAGAAGTGACTCGATGGCAACGGGTTGGGTTTCTTTTTTAAAAAACCCTGTAGAGCACAGTTCTACTCTGACGCACATGGGGTCGCTATGAATCAGGATTGACTTGATGGCAACGGGTTGGGTTTTTTTTTCCCCCTACTCAGGTATGACCTCATTAACATAACAGAATAAACCCTAGGTTCAAACAGGGCCTTACTTACAGGTTCCTTTACCAGTTGTTGCCATTGAGTCAATTCCGACTCATAGTGATCCTATAGGACAGAGTAGAACTGGCCCCATAGGGTTTCTAGGGAGCAACTGGTGGATCTGAACCACTGACCTTTTGGTTAACAATCGTAGCACTTAATCACTGTGCCATGAGGGCTCCAGGGTTAGGATTTCAACACATATTTGGGGGGGAACACAGTTGAACCTAAAAGCCCCCATCCATCATCTTTGCTCACTGTTTCCTTCTGCAACTTGTCTGATGCCTGTAGGCATTTACATTTATGATTTCCAGATCACAGACCTCTACACTTTAAACAGATGAGGGTGAATTGAGTCCGGGCTGGGAATTCTGATAGGCTCTGGGGACACAACAGTGACCCTGTCAGATGTCTCTACAGTAGCACAGCCCACCAGGCCCCACAGGAACACCTGTGAGCCAGTCACAAGCCCCAACCCACGGCCGTGGAGTTGACTGCGACTCACGGCAACCCCACGTGTTGCAGAGTAGAACTGCTCTATAGGTTTCTTGACTGTAATCTTCAGGGAACCAGTTCACCAGGCTTCCTTCCATGGAGCCACTGGGTAGGTTCGACCCGCCAGCTTTTAGGTTAGCAGTCAGTCGCAAACTGCATGCAACACCCAGCTTCCTATGAGTCCCAGAGTCCCCCCAGTAATGTGAGATTCTCATTCAGTCACCTGTTAGAAAACTCAGCTGTGCTTTTCAACCCCTTGGAGGCTCTGGAGCCAGATTACTTGTTTTGTTTTGCTTTTTAATATAATTTATTTTTTTGTTGAGAATATACACGGCAGAACATACACCAGCTCAACAGTTGCCACATGTATTGACATTGATTATATTCTTCCAGGTCGTGCAACCATTCTCACACACTTTTTCCAAGTTGTTCTTCCCCCATGAACATAAACTCCCTGTCCCCTAAACTTCCAGTCTAATCTTTCACGTTGCTGTTGTCAATTTGATCCCATATAGGTAGCTATTAAGAGAGCACAATGGTTAAGGCAGACATTATTTGTTAAGCTACGCTATTGTGTGGTTTTAAGAAGACGTCGGGGGTATTTCTGGTTTAACATTTAAAATTATGTCAGGGCAGTAGTTCCAGGAGTTCGCCTAGGCTCCATCAGATGGCCTGGTTTGAAATCCTGGCTTTTAGGAATTCCTAGCTTCATCAAGTTATGTAACCTATGCCTCAGTTTCCTCTTCTGTAAAGTGAGGACAGTAATGATACCTGCCTCACAGGATTCAGTGCGTTAGAACCAGCCTGCCTAGAGTTGTGCTGTGCAGCAGCCCTGCTTAGGAGTTGCCTGGCAGTAAATGTCATTGCTACCGTGGGTGTAAAAACAGCGTGGGGTGGTGTCTGACCTCTCTTCACTTCCTGGGGGGGAAGGAAAATCAAGATCAACAGCCCAAGGCTGATTCCTATAACGCAGAGGTCAGAGATGCCTCCTGTCTCTGCCATTTTTACCAATTCTGACACCACCATTCCATTCCGTGGCACTCTCTACTTCTCTGGTGGGTTCGATAATTTTTTTGAATGGCCACAAGAACTCAGAGACAATACTCACGATCATGGGGTTTATTAGGGAAGTAAAAGGTTAACAGGTTACAGTTCAGGTTCAGGAACGCTCAGGATACAGCTCTTCCACCAGGACAGCCACGTTTCTGCTGTGCTCGCAGGCACAACTCTCTCTGGCCCTAGGCCTCTGCCCTGCTCACACAAGTGTTAACAAAGCCTTTAGCCCTGGCCAGTAAGTCCCCAGGGGCACCCCAGGCATGCAGCTTTCTTGCTTCTTGGCCCAGGAAGCCCACTGTGGAGTCTCCTACTGGTCTCTCCTGCCACCGCTTCTAACTGTCTTCAGGGTTATAGCATTCTCTCTCCCTCTCCCTCTCCCTCTCCTTCTCGCTCACCTTTTCCCTCTCCTCCCTCCCTGTCTCCCTCCTCCCCTCCCCTCCCCTCCCCTCTCCCCCTCCCCTCCCCTCTCCCCCTCCCTCTCCCCCTCCCCCTCCCCCTCCCCTCTCCCCCTCCCCCTCCCCTCTCCCCCTCCCCCTCCCCTCTCCCCCTCCCCCTCCCCTCTCCCCCTCCCCCTCCCTCCCCTCCCCCTCCCTCCCCCTCCATCCCTCTCAGCACAGGGATCCTGGGTCCAAAGGACACACTCTCTGCTCCTAGCTCTTCTTTCTTGGTGGTGGTAGGATCCTCTCTTTGCTGTCTCTGGGGTGACTCATTTCAAGCCCAGCGGAATGGCAAAACTGTCCAGTCCACTTGGTGGACTATTTGCACAGTCCCACCCAGTCACTTGGGTAAGAGTTACAAAACCATGGCGAGAAAGCCCACACAAAAACAATCTTATCGCACTGCAGTGGGAGTTTCTGGGTGACACAGTTAAGTGCTTGGCTGCTAGACAAGAGGTTGCCGGTTCAAATCCACCCAGAGGTGCCTCAGAAGAAAGGCCTGGTGATCTACTTCTGAAAGGTCACAGCCCTGAAAACCCAGTGGTGCACATTTCTACTCTGCACCCAGGGGGCCGCCATGAGTTAGAGTTAACTCACAGGCAACTGGTTTGGTTGTTATTGTTGCACTTTTAGAAACTGATGAAGGGTGTAGCATTCTCCTCAGAAAATGAC
Source organism: Elephas maximus indicus (assembly GCF_024166365.1). Taxonomy (NCBI): domain Eukaryota; kingdom Metazoa; phylum Chordata; class Mammalia; order Proboscidea; family Elephantidae; genus Elephas; species Elephas maximus. Next base: position 94,732,843 of record NC_064829.1, on the reverse strand, counting down.
ATGTGATTCTGAGGTTTACGGACCCCACCGAAGCCGTTTCAAGGACCCCTGAATAAGAACCAGTGGCTTTAGGGAAGCCTGCTGAATGGAGGCTGAAGTGGGTCATCAGAGGAGGTTTCTGGGAAGAGGGGCAGGGTTGGCTCCAGGGCTGGCGCGGTGGGGAGGGAGCTGTTGGACGACCTTGTGCTTTGTGCCATAGCCACCCCTGGAGTCGCTGGCCACGGTGGAGGAAACGGTGGTGCGAGACAAGGCAGTGGAGTCCTTGCGGGCCATCTCACATGAACATTCACCGTCGGACCTGGAGGCCCACTTCGTGCCGCTGGTGAAGCGGCTGGCGGGTGGCGACTGGTTCACCTCCCGCACCTCCGCCTGTGGCCTCTTCTCTGTCTGCTACCCCCGAGTGTCCAGTGCGGTCAAGGCGGAACTTCGACAGTGAGTTCTCACCTTGGAAGCCCTAATCCGTCCCCCTTAACTTGATTCCCTTTGCAAAAGCCTCAGCCCCCTTTGGGCCTACCCTGGGCTCAAAACTCCCCAAGCTCTCCCAGCGCCCACTCCTCCTTCACCGCCGTGATAGAGGCTGTGCTGCCAAGTGGGCAAAAGCATGGTCTCAATATGGCTGGGTGTGCCCTGGCTCTGCCATTTGCTTATGTAGGAAACAGGCACAATGGTAGTACCTTCCTCCTGGTGGTGATTGTAAAGATAGAAGAGAACTATCACAGTGAAGTGCTTAGAACAGAATCTAACATACAGGCACATCCAGCAAATGATGTCTGATGTTATTCTGGGTCTGCCCCAGACCCAGAACCTTCTGCAGATAGAGCATCATAGCCTTTATCCTCTTCCTCCACTCCACGTGACACCCCTCCTTTGGCTTGGTACCCCAAATTGCATAAATCTCCTTTATGCAAGACTTGCCTTCTGGAAGAGTCAATGAAGAGTTAATTGGAGTAAAATTTCCTGTTAGCATGATTGCCTTTCTTCCCTTCCCACTGGGCTTCCATCCATCAACCAACCCCACCAACACTGAGTATCATGGCCAGGCAGTGAGCTAAAGATACTCACCCCAGAATACTGGTTTATAGCTGTACACATGTGCTTAACGCCTGTGATGGCCTCCATACTTCTCTGACTGAAGCAGTCACTGCTGAGAAGTAAAACCTTTTGGTGGCCCCAGACCAGCTTCTTAGTTAAGGAGTTTTATATAATAACAATATAGGAGTCACTAGGTGGTGAACATGGTTAAGTGCTCAGCTGCTAGCCGAAAGGTTGGTAGTTTGAACCTACCAAGAGGTGCCTCGGAAGACAGGCCTGACGATGTGCTTCCGAAAGGTCAGAGCCTTAAAGACCCTAGGGAGCAGCTCTGGTCTGCACACATGGGGCAGCTGCATGGCAACTAACAGCAACAACAAATATGGTAATAACGATACCGTCAGAACCTACTATTCATGGTAGGCTTATATGCCGACAGGCTGCTAAGTGCCTCATGCACATTGTCTCGTTCAGATCTCACAACAGCCCTGTGGGGCAGGTACTCTTATGATCAGCTCTTCTTATAGGGCTATGAAGACTCAGAAAGGGGCCATCACTTGCCCAAGGTCAACCGGCCCACCTGAATAGCTGCAGTATGTGCTCTCTGCCTCCACAGCGATGCCTGCCTCAAAGTTACAGCCTCATGGGATCCCCAGGGATTCCTCCTGAACCCCATCCCCACCCCCAGGTACTTCCGGAACCTGTGTTCAGATGACACCCCCATGGTGCGGCGGGCCGCAGCCTCCAAGCTGGGGGAGTTTGCCAAGGTGCTGGAGCTGGACAACGTCAAGAGCGAGATCATCCCCATGTTCTCCAACCTAGCCTCTGACGAGCAGGTGGGCTCTTCCCCACCCCTTTCCCCGGCCGCTGTGGACCTGCATTCAGAAGGGAAGTCCAGAGCCTAACAGGGCTCCGCTGCCTTCTCCCTGCTCCAATCCTCTGCCCAGGACTCGGTGCGGCTGCTGGCAGTGGAGGCGTGCGTGAACATTGCCCAGCTCCTGCCCCAGGAGGACCTGGAGGCTCTGGTGATGCCCACCCTGCGCCAGGCTGCTGAGGACAAGTCCTGGCGTGTCCGCTACATGGTGGCCGACAAGTTCACCGAGGTATGCGAGGGACCATCTACATGATCCCACAGATAGGGAAACTGAGGCCCTCAGACGGAAGGGGCAGGGCCACACTGTGGAACTAGGATAGGAGTAGATCTCAGCAGTGATTCCCACGCCCGTGCTGTTTCTCTTAATTTTGTTGCCTTCCATTTGATCTTGGCCTCATTAACCCAGAGTACAGGTAGTCACCAACTTACTACGGGCTCTGTTCCAAGGACTCCATCGTAAGTTGGTTCTAACGTAAGTCGAATACTTTGTTTTTTAAGTTTCATTACCATTGCTTTTTATTATCAGTACCATTATAAATCCCATCTTTATTTGTCTTTGGGGATTGGAAACATTACATATAAAATTACAGATAATGAAAACATCAGCAAATTATGCAACATTCTACATGTTAATAATGGTAAGATGTATACAAAAAAAAGGACGGTCATAAGTACAGGTCATCGTAACTCAAATACGTCATAAGTCCCTGCCAAACCCTCTTACTCTCCCCACTCTTCCCTTTTCCTGTCTGCAGCTCCAGAAAGCAGTGGGCCCTGAGATCACCAAGACGGACCTGGTCCCTGCCTTCCAGAACCTGATGAAGGACTGTGAGGCCGAGGTGAGGGCCGCCGCCTCCCACAAGGTCAAAGGTTGGTGCTGGCAACCAGAACACATCAAGCAAGTGGGTGGGCGGGTGTCAGAGGGTTCAGGATGGAACGAGGACATCAGGGCTTACCTACCCCTGCCTCTCTTCCCCACCCTTAGAGTTCTGCGAAAATCTCTCTGCTGACTGCCGGGAGAACGTGATCATGACCCAGATCCTGCCCTGCATCAAGGTAACAGGGAGTTTGGTGGGAGAAATGGAGCAGTTCTAAGCCTGTGGAGAAGAAGGAATAGAAATTGGGCTTTAGGGGCAGCCACACAGATGCACGTTAGCTTCCCAGCCTCTTAGGACCAGGCGGCTCTTGGATTTGAAGCACTTAGGGTCCTGACTGCAGGCAAAATCTGAGACGTGGGGCTGATCTTGGAGGTAGGAGTACTTCCGCCTGAGAGGTCATTGACTTGGTTCATTCACAGAGCTTTGGGACTAGAGTAGGGGCTGCTGGGAGTAAAGATCATTTAACTCTGAACAGGCAGGGTATGTGAGAACTACAGTGCCCATTGTGCTCTAAGCCAGTAGCTCCGTGAGTGGATGGGCAGAAGCAAGCTGTTGCCCCAGGGCTTGTGAGGATTTGTCTACTTGGCTCTTGCTACTGCAGAGTTGCTCTGACCCATGTGGCTGCCCTGCTTCCTTCTCCCTACCAGGAGCTGGTGTCAGACGCCAACCAACATGTCAAGTCAGCCCTGGCCTCGGTCATCATGGGCCTGTCTCCCATCCTGGGCAAAGACAACACCATTGAGCACCTCCTGCCCCTCTTCCTGGCCCAGCTGAAGGATGAGGTAAGGGGCTGGCAAGGCTCCGAGCTTTGGGTTTAGGGATCTGACACAAGGGTCAGCTGCTGGCCCCGACTGGTCAGGAGTCTCCTGGGATCTCAGTGGACACGCAGTTCTCTGATGAGTTGAACGTTTGTGGGCACAACTGTCGACGTGTTCATTCATCCACTCGTGCACCAGTTTTGCATGCACTTCTCTGTGCTCATCTTTTTCCTGGACGTTGTTGTTAGTTGCCGTTGAGTTGGTTCAGACTTATGGGGACCCCGTGTGTTACAGAGTAGAACTGCTCCCTAGGGTTTTCTTGGCTGTAATCCTTAGGAAGCAGATTGCCAGGCCATTCTTCTTTGGTACCACTGTGTGGGTTTGAACCGCCAACCTTTAGCAATCCAGCACAAACTGTGCGTGCCAGGGATCCGTTCCTGGATGTTGTTGTTATTGTTGGGTGCCGTCGAGCCAATTCTGACCCATAGCGACCCTATAGGACAAAGTAGAAGTACCACATAAGGTTTCTTAGGCTATAAATCTTTACAGGAGCAAATTGGTGGGTTTTTACTCCCACAGAGCCACTAGGTGAGTTCAAACTACTGACTTTTCGGTTAGCCATCAAGTGTTTAACCATTGTACCACCAAGGCTCTTTCCTGGACGTTAAGACAGCAAAAAATGAGTAAGACAGTTTTGATTCTCATAGACCTTCAAAGGCAAGCGGTGGAGAGAGACAGGCACACAATCCTGTGATTCCAGTAATGCTGTAGGTGCTGTGATGGATGGATGCATGGGTTCATGTGTTTTCAGGGTTCACACTAAAATGATGGAATAACCAGTTGTTTTGAGGTTGATTCTGACTCACAGTGACCCCATGTGAGTCAGAGTAGAACTGTACTCCATAGGGGTTTTTAGTGGCTGATTTTTCAGAAGTAGATGGCCAGGCCTTTCTTCCGAGACACCTCTGGTGGACTTGAACCTCCAGTCTTTGGGTCAGTGGCCAGCACCCAAGGGGATGGAGTGACTCCAGCTGCCTCTACCTCCGCTTCCTGCACTGGCCCTGGTAGTAGAGGCTGTAGAATCTAGTGGCTTACACAAGAGGGAGGATTATTTCACTCTCACACAACAGTCCAGAGGTGGGTAGTACTACCAACACCAAACCCATCGTCATCAAGCTGATTCTGATTCATGGTGAAACCCCACATGTGCAGAGTAGAGCTGTGTTCCATAGGGTTTTCAAGGCTGTGACCTTTGGGAAGGAGATTGCCAGGCCTTTTTTCCATGGTACCTCTGGGTGGGTTTGAACTACCAGCCTTCTGGTTTGTAGTCAAGTGCTTAATCATTTGTGCCACCCAGGGATTCCTGGGTTGGTACTACGTTGGTGGGTTAACTCTGTTGACCTCAGCACATGGCCTCCTATGGGTCCAAGGTGGCTGCTCTTATTCTTGCCATCTCTCAGCCAGTATGAAGTAGAAAGGCACCAGACAAGCAGGCCTAGTCCTCTTAAGGGCAGGACCCAGAAGAGGGCACTCATCCCATCCGTTCACACCCCAGACACCCATTAACCAGGGCCAGTCACCTGACCACACCTAGCTGTTCAGGTTGCCTGGAGGACAGAGGAGGAGAGGCTGAGTGACAGCTGCAGAGGTTGTTAGAGTGACCGCCAGGTCGGAAGATGGGACTTGAGTCTGGGGCAGTGGAGGAGCTGGAAGAGATCTAGATGGTAGGAAGGAACGCTGAGGCTAGTGTGAAAGAAGGAAGGGAGGCAGCCAGAGAATACCAGTGAAAGGAGACCAGAAGGTTCTGCAGCAGCCTGGGGGAGGGGTGAGGCTGGGGCTAAGGGGCAGAGATGAGGCCATAGAAATAGGGGAGGATCCAAGCCTGTTCAGGAGGCAGAAGGGACCATGTAGTGTGGGGCTGGTTTGCAGGCTCCCTGGTTTTTGCTTTGGTGGTGACTGGGCAGATGGTGGGACCATCTGCCTGGTGGGTGACTTTTTTGTGTAGCTTATGTGTTCACAAAGGCTCAGATCAATCAACCAACCAGCCACTCACTCTTTCTCCTCTCTCGTGCTCAGGCAGGCACACAGTGTGATAGTAAGTGGGAAGAAACACTGTAACAACAAGCATTGCATTTCAATTTCACTAAAAAAAAAATGTCACATTAAATTGTTGGGGTACACAGTTCTCACTCATCTCCAGAGATGAGATTCCACGTGGTGGGCACTCATGCCATTTTTCCGCTTTTAGATTGGGTTGTGCTAAACTTTTCCTTGGGGAAAGGACAGACCTACCAGTATTCACCGCCGAGAACATTTACACTGGCCACCCTGGATGTCTTTAATCCTTCACCGTGTCTGACATGTGCCGCTAGACTCAGCCCGGAGGTGTCTTCAAGCAGTTTAAGAAATCTAACTGGTTTTATAGACACTTAAATTTTTTTTTAATTGTTCTATTGTGGTAAAAATATATATAACAAAACATTTGCCACTTCAGCAGTTTTTACATGTGTAATTCGGTGGCATCGATTACGTTCATCACCTTGTGCAGCCGTCATCACCCTGTGCGTTTCCGAATTATTCCATCACCATTAACAGAAACTCAGTTTCCACCTACTTCCTTTCCACCCATTTACCCACTAATAAACCTCAGTCTCTGTACATTTGCCTATTCTAGATATTTCATATAAGTGGGATCATGTAATAGTTGTCCCTTTGTAACTGAGTGACTTCACTGAGCACGTTTTCAAGGTTCATCCATGTTGTGGCACGCATTGGGACTTCGTTTCTCCTTATGGCTGAGTAGTAGTCCATTGTGTGTGTTTGTGTGCCACATTTTGTTCAACCATGTTCTTGTTGATGGACGTCGAGGCTGTTTCCACCTTTTGGCTGTTGTGAATAGTGCTGCAGTGAACATTGGTGTACAAGTGTCTGCACTCCTGCTTTCAATTTTGGGGGGTTATATACCTAAAAGTAGAGTTGTTGGATCGTATAGGAATTCTGTACTTAACTTCTTGAGGAACTGCCAGACCTTTCTACGGCAGCTGCACCATTTTGCAATCCCACCAGCAGAGAGTGAGGGTTCCGATTTCTCTACGGCCTTACTTCAGATCATTTTAAGTCAGATTATGCCTCAATCCAGTTAATTGTTAATTCATTCAAGAAAGCAAGCTCCCTCTCGAATGGGTATTACAGATGGATTTATACTGTGCTGACTCCCTTTGAATCTGCCGCACCTCGGCATGCCAAGCTTATCTGAGTCTTCTAATTTCCTGTGGCTCTGTCCTCGGTGGCCGTGTGTGGTGCATCTTCTCAGATCCCTCCTGTCCTTCCCCCAGTGCCCTGAGGTGCGGCTGAACATCATCTCCAACCTGGACTGCGTGAATGAGGTGATTGGCATCCGGCAGCTGTCCCAGTCCCTGCTCCCTGCCATCGTGGAGCTGGCCGAGGACGCCAAGTGGCGGGTGCGGCTGGCCATCATTGAGTACATGCCCCTGCTGGCTGGACAGCTGGTGAGTGAGCAGGCCCAGGGCCACTGCCCCGGAGAGCAAGACACCAGGATCAGTCATGGTGCAGGGTCAGGGGGGCTCATTGGCAGCATGAGGATCACCTGGGGAGTCTAGGGAAGGGCCTTAAAAGATGAGTGGAACTCACTGAGAAGGGAAAGGAGCACTTTAGGTAAAGCTGAGAAGCATCTCGTCTGTTTAGGGTGGGTGGGTTTCCCTTGGGTGTCGCTGACAGCTTGCTGCCCATTCCCCCATGATCCCTTCCCTCCTTTCTCCTGCAGGGGGTAGAGTTCTTTGATGAGAAGCTCAACTCTTTGTGCATGGCCTGGCTGGTGGATCATGGTGAGTGCCCCCAGCAAGAAGGCAGGAGAATAGAGCTCCAGGAATGATGGATGGATTGGCCGGGGCCATTGCACGGATGGGAGAGGAAATGGAGGTGGAGGAGACTGAGGTCACTTTTCCATCCCGTTTGGTGTTCCCGCTGGCCAGCTACTTGCTTTTTTGGGATCCTAGAGAAGTGCAGGGTAGGAGGAGGGTGTTAACAGATCAACCAGGGGCTGCCTGGTATAGTGGAGAGTCTGAGTTCCCACTGAGCTGACAGACCTGGGTGTGGTGCCTTCTCTGGGCTATGTGAGTCTGAGCTAGTTGCTGTCATCTTTCAGTCCCACATTCAGGCTTTGAAACATACGACTTTTCTCTGCAGACTCTCACGACCACTGTGAGAATTGCTTTTTTTTTTTCCTTCCCACTAAGAGTGGTCAGAATAGAAGTCACATTTATCTGTATCAGGCACCATTCGAAGTACTAAGTACTAAATAACTTGCTTGGGCAAATCACTTCTTGGAGCCTCAGTTTGGCCATCTATAAAATGAAGCCCTTAATGGAAGTCTTCCTCCTGGAGTTGTTGAGAAGATACTGCATGAGAAAAAAAAACATTATATTATCATACAGAGTGAGTGCTGCTTTTCTCTTTGGCTGGAGCGTAGTGACTCTCATGTGGCCTGGCACCCAGGGATTGCTCATAGGCAGTCGGGAGTATAACTGTTAACTCCCTGTCCACGTCAGTCCTTCACCTTGGGAATCACCATTCCATTTACCCACCCTCATCCTTACACAGTTTATGCCATCCGTGAGGCGGCCACCAGCAACCTGAAGAAGCTGGTGGAGAAGTTTGGGAAGGAATGGGCCCACGCCACCATCATCCCCAAGGTCTTGGCCATGTCTGGGGACCCCAACTACCTGCACCGCATGACTACGCTCTTCTGCATCAACGTGAGCACCCTTTCCTGCCCACCTGCCTGAACCTTGGGCATGGGGAGTTCCTGGGAGAGGAGGGAAGGAAGAGAGTCCCCAAGGAAGAGACACCTGACTTAGGGATGGGGAAATGGTGGGGACCTGGGGGCACAGGGACTCATCCCTGAGGAGCTGACGGCTAGGGATTGGGGCTCCCAGAGTTAGGGTCATGGGACCTCTCTGGGGGTAGGGACTTGAGTGGTGGGAGACCCAGGACTAGGGAGACTTGACCTGTTCATTCAGTGATCTCCTGACTTTTTTTTGAACACCTCCTTCCCCGTGAGGTATGTGTGTGTATTTATAACGTGATGATTATGTGTGCACGTTCGAGAGACTTACCTTTTAATTCCAGCTCTGCCGTGTGTTAGTCATGGACCTTGGGAAAATGATCTAACTGCTTAGTGCTTTAGTTTTTTCCCTGTAAGATGTTCTACTGGTCATCAAGTACCTAACTCCTCAGGTTGTGAGGATTTGTTTCGTTCTACACGCAAGATACCTAGAACAGTGTCTGGTACATAGGAAGTGCTCCTATCTATTGATGGTATTATTATTCTAATTACTTTTTGCACTATTATACGTGTATATAAACCATACACAGAACTAGACATTGAAGGGTGGGATTTAAAAGTAAATGTAAATAAGTGTTCTGATCATTTTTTCCTGTGTCCGATTTTGAAGACCGTTGTACTAAAGGAGAAATCTTTGGGGTGGGAATCAGGGCTCCTTTTCCAGAAGAACAAGAGAATTCTGAGGTCGGGGTCGTGAGACTAGGACAGTTGGTACTGGGAGAGCCCAGGGAGGGTGTCGTGTTAGGAGGGTGTTAGGGGGGCCTTAGGGAGAGGGGAACTTCATGAGGGTAAACTTCCCCCAGGGTGGGGCATCTTGGCTCAGAGTCCCCCATGCTGCTCAGTTCCCCCAACCAGGGCTCATGATCACTGAAGTGACCTGGTCAGGGGAAGGTGGAACTGGGGAGTAAGCCATGAAGTTGGAATAATCCCCCTCTGCCACTCACTGGCCCACAGGTACTGTCTGAGGTTTGTGGGCAGGACATCACCACCAAGCACATGCTGCCCACCGTCCTGCGAATGGCTGTGGACCCTGTCGCCAACGTCCGCTTCAACGTGGCCAAGTCCCTCCAGAAGATTGGGCCCATCCTGGACAACAGGTGAGGCCTGGACACTCTGCTGGATTCCAGCAGGGTCTTGTTCTGGGCTCATCCGGATCTTCAATCTATGACCTTTGAAGACACTGCTCGTAGCTTGCTCTGTGCCCGTGGCCTGTGATTCTTTCCCTGGATCTTAGTTTCCTCAAACGTAGAATGAGAATTCACATGGCCTACCTCACAGAATGAAACGGAAGGGAGGGAGAGGTAGTAGTTCCATATACTAGGAACAGACCATTAGAAAATGGTTCCCAGCCAGTCCCTGGGTGGTGTAAACAGTTAATACTCTTGTTGTTAATTGAAGATTGGTGGTTCAAGTCTACCCAGAGGCACTTGAGAAGAAAGGCCTGGCGGTGGCAGTCTATTTACAAAAAAATCAGCCACTGAAAACCCTTGGAGCACAGTTCTACTCTGACACCCATGTAGTCACCATGAGTTGGAACTGATTCGACAGCAGCTGGTGGTGGTGGTGGATATATGTTATATATGTAAGCTAGTAGTAGCATCAGAGATCCTCTGACTTCCATGTGACAGCCAGCTGTCTCCAGGGTCTAGGAGGTTCTGAGCACAGGGACCCAAGTCCAAAGGATGTGCTCCGCTCCCAGTTCTTTTTCTTGATAGTAGTGAGGTCCCCCCTCAACCTTTGTGGGATTGGCCCTTTTATAAGCCTGCCTCTCCCACCAGGACCATGAACTGACCAATCCCATCGGTAGACCAGTTACCTTATTTGCATAGTAAACTGTCCAATCCCTGCAAGAGTCATATACACCTTATGTGCACAGTAAGCTGTCCAGTATATTTATATATTCATAAATATAAAAATAAACTTTATAATTGCATAAAAAAGCAGCAAATACCCAGGGATGAATTTAACAAAAGATACATAAGACCTTTAGTGAAAACTATATAATACTTCTTTTAGAAATTAAAGAAGACCAATGTAATGTTAATGGATGGATAACTCCCTAAATTAATGTATAGATTCAGAACAGTCCCAGTCAGTTGCAGCACGTTTTTAGTGGAAAGTTGACAAGTTGATTCTGGAGTTAACATGGCGGTGCAGAGATCTGGAGTAGCCACGGTAGCCCTAAAGAACAAGGTTGGAAGACTTACACTACTTACCCTACTTGAAATACTTACCAAGGCTTAATATAATGCCACAAGTATTGGCACAAGGACACTCAGATAGCCCAGTGGAACAGAATCCAGGGAAGAGAAACAGACCCGCCACACATGTAACAGCAGGCACCACTGCAGTTCAGTGGGGAAGGGCAGGTGTTTCCCGTGAATGGTGCTGGTTCAATTGGATATCCTTGTGGAACAACAGAGCCTTGGCTCCCCCCTTCGTCTGTCAACAAAAATTAATTTGAGATGACAGACCAGAATCAGGAAGATGAAAAAGAAAACTTCCGGAAGAAAATGTAGGGGAATGTAATATCCTCATGACTTGGGGTAGGCACAGATTTGTTAAATAGGGCACAAAAACCACCAGCCAAAGGAAATGATAAATTGGCCTTCGGTAAAATTAAGACCTTTTCATCAAAAGACAACATTGAGTGAAAAGACAAGCCTCTGAGCAGGAGGAGATAGTCACCGTACATATATTTGACACAGGAATCAGACCTAAGATACTTCGTGCACATCAGTAAGACAAAGAAACCCCAAGGAAGAGATGGGCAAAAAAAGAATTGAGCAGGCACTTCAAGAAGAGGGACTCCAAATGGCCAGTAAGCATATGAAAAGGGCTCAACATCGTTGTTGTTGTTGTTGTTAGGTGCTGTGGAGTCTGTTTCGACTCCATGTGATAGGGTGGAACTGTCCCATAGGGTTTCCTAGGCTGTGTTCTTCATGGGAGCAGATCACCAGGTCCTTCTCTCCCACAGACACACAGGGAGCTACCCCAGAATGACTAGACTTAAAAAAGATTCAACAGCAGAAGTGTTGGTGAGAATATAGGACAGCTGGAACTCGCATACTTTGTGGATGAGGCTGCAAATTATTTCAGTCACTTTGAAAACGGGTAGAATCTAGTGAAGTGAATTATATCTACAGTCTATGAGTCAGCCTTCCCTTCCTGGGTATTTAGCCAAGAGAATGTTCACGGTAGCTTAGAAGCAAGGATGGCAAGACTTCATCTTACTTTGGATATGTTATCAAGAGGGACCAGTCCCTGGAAAAGGACATCATGCTTGGTAGAGTAGCTGGTCAGCAAAAAAGAGGAAGACCCGACCCTCAAGGAAACGGATTGACACAGTGGCTGCAACAATGGGCTCAAACAACGATTGTGAGAATGGCGCAGGACTGGGCAGCGTTTCATTCTGTTGTAAATGGGTTTGCCATAAATTGGAAATAACCTGACAGCACTTAACAATAACAGTAATAAAATGGAAAACATCCAAATGCTTGTCAACAGTAGATAAACTGGTTTATTCATACAGTGGAGTCCTGTGTTCAGCCTTGAAAAAAACCGAGCAACTGCTATATGCGACAACATAGGTGACTCACAAGGAGTCCTGGTGGCACAGTGGTTAAGCATTTGGCTGCTAACTAAAAGATGGGTGGTTCAGCTGTGGGAGAAGCCTCAAGATCTGTTTCTGTAAAGTTAACAGCCTAGAAAATCCTACGCAACAGTTCTACTCTGTCATATAGGGTCATGATGAGTCGGAAATCCACTCAAGGACACCTAACAACAAGGTGACTCTCACAGACATGACAGAAGCCAGACCCAAGAAAACATACTGTGATTCCATTTATATCAAGTTCAAAAATTGACAAAACTAATTTAGTGTTCCACTTCTGGGCCCCAGAGACCTCTGTCCTGGTTTGTCAGGCTTCTGACCCTCAAGAAAATTGTATTCTACACCTCAGAGACTTCCTATTCACAGGTGTGTCTGTCCTGGATCACAGGCTCTACCCACCTTGTGTGTCACTGTGCTTGGATTTGTGGACATCTCCTTGATGAGGGCTCTTGCCTTCTGTGTTGTCCCAGCCCTGGTTGGCTCACCCTTTTCCTTCTTCCTGTCCCCTCCAGCACGCTGCAGAGTGAGGTCAAGCCCATCCTGGAGAAGCTGACCCAGGACCAGGATGTAGACGTCAAGTACTTTGCCCAGGAGGCTCTGACTGGTAAGGAGTCGAGACCCCAGGAACCCTGCGGGAGGGGGATCTGCGAGGACAGGCTCTGGGACTGGGAGCAGAAGAGGAAGAATGTGCTTCTGATTCCCGCCTCTTCCTGTTCCCCAGTTCTGTCTCTGGCCTAAAGCTGGATGAGGAGCCAACGCCGGCCTCTGGTGTCCACCTCCCCCAACGCCCCTCCCTCAGGGAGGCAGTCGGGGGCCTTTGGCTGTCACTCCCCGTGCATGGTCTGACCCCAGGCCCCTTCCCCCAGCACGGCTCGCCCTCTTCCCAGCCGGGATGACTTCTCACTGTCCACCTCCCGAGGTGCTGGGTGAGCAGGAGGCAGGACAGGGGCACAACCCTGGAGGCAAGGGCCCCGCCCAGCCAGGAAGAGACAAGAGCATCCCAGGTCACTGGCTCCTGCTGCTGTATTGAGGACCCCCTTGCCCATCGACTTCTCCACCTCCCTCTCTCCCTTCCTCCCTGTCAGTGGTTTTTGTGTGTGTGTGTCAACTGTGTCGTTTTATTTTATTCCTTTTTTTTTTTTTTTTTTCCTTTTCACAGAGAAATAAAGGTCTAGAAGTAGCTGATTGTCAGGGCCATGGTTATAGTCTTTCTCTGACTCATGGTGACTCCACGTACAACAGAACAAGATGTTGCCCGGTCCTGCACCATCTTCACAGTTGTTGCTGTTTGAGCCCATTGTTGAAGCCACTTTGTCAGCCCATTTCGTTGTGTCAGTCCATCTTGTTGAAGGTCTCCTGCTTTTGTGCTGATCCTCTGCCAAGCAGGATGTCCTTCTGCCAAGCAGGATGTTCTTCTGTAGGGATTGATCCCTCCTGATGACATGTCCAAAGGAAGCGAGACAGAGTCTCGCCATCCTTGTTTTCTAAGGAACATTCTCACTGTACTTCCTCCAAAACAGATTTGTTGGTTCTTCTCTCTGGGGAAGACCTAATTACTGGGCCTGTTCCCCCCAGTATGTCCCTGAGAATAAGGATTCACACGGAGCCACCAGGAGTGCAGTCGGCATAGAGGGCTCACCTTGCTCAGGGCCCTTGTCTACCATGTGGCCCCAGCCCCGGCTGACTCACCCTTTCCATTTGCCCTTTCCCTTCCAAACTGTAGTTTGGCTTATCAGACTCTGGCCATGTATATGGTGGTTAAGAGCCATGCCTTGGTGCCTGTAGAAATGGCATGGCAAGGGCCTTTGAGTTCCTCTAACTTCACAAGGGAGAAGAAGAATCGAGATCAGCAGCCCAAGGCTGATTCCTGTGAGGGTGGAGGTCAGCAACACCTCATCTCTTCAATCTTTTTACCAATTCTGATACCAGCTGTCCCTCTCATGGCACCTTCTACTCCTCTGCTGGGTTTGAAAATTTGTTGCAATGGCCACACGGAACTACAGGCCATACTCACAATTATGGGGTTTATTAGGGAAGTAACAGGTTACAATTCAAGATCAGGAACAACTCAGGCTATAGTTCCTCTTCAATCAGGACACCTCTTCAGTTGTTCCCACAGGCAAGCCTCTCCCTCAGCCACTGGGCCCCTCATCCCGACCTCTGTCCTGCTCAGGCAAGTGTTATAAAACTCTGCCTCTGCTGATAAATGCCCAGAGGCACCCCACTTCACAAGGAAGCCTCTTGCCTAAAGGTGTTTAGCTCTCGCTCCGTGGGTAAGCGAGTCTACGGTAGCCACCACTGCACCATCTCGACTGGTCTTCTGGTTCTGCTGCCACCATCTCTCTGCCACTGCTGCTTGCCGTCTTTATCTCCCGTGTTACAGCTCTGTCTCCTCAGTCTAGGAGGTCCTCAGTGCAGGGGGCCTGGGTCCAAAGGACGTGCTTTGCTACCGGCTCTTCTGGTACTGCGGTCCCCTCTTTGACTTCTGGAATGGCTCATTTTAAGCCTAGCAGGATGGCAGTTTCCCCCGTTAGGGTTCTGTACGCCTTATTTGCATGGTCCCATCCCCCACAAGGTATCATGCACCATATTTGCATTATTAAGCTGTCCATTCCCCATGGTGTGCCACAAACACCTTATTTGCATTTCCACCCAATCACTGGAAAACCTGGTGGTGTAGTGGTTAAGTGCTCTGGCTGCTAACCAAAGGGTCGGCAGTTCAAATCCACCAGGTGCTCCTTAGAAACGCTATGGGGCAGTTCTACTCTGTCCTATAGAGTCACTATGAGTCGGAATCGACTCGATGCCACTGGGTTGTTTGTTTTGGTTTTTACCCAATCATTTGGTGGGACTTAAAAGACCGTGGCTAGAAAGGCCATGTAAAAATACATAGCACAACAGCACCAGACTGCCTGTGTCCTGATCCTGGCTCCTTCAGCTGTGTGACCTCAAGCAGGTGACCCAATCTCTCTGAATTCAGATTTGTACTCTGAAAAATGGAGAAAAACAGAAGTATCTGGATTGTAGGGCCGGTTGTGTGCACTAAATGAGTTCATGCACATCACATGTGCAGGGTGTGTGGCCCTTGGTCAGTGGTCAGACAGGCTTAGCTCTGAGTGGCCCGAGAACCCCTGTAAACTGGTGCCTGTGTACTGGGAGAGGACTTGAACTTGGCCTGCCCCCAAAAAGGTGTCAGAATACTAAGAGTCATAACAGGGAGCATAAAGGACAGTAGCGGTTGTCCCTTAATATCCATTCTCCCATTTTTAGTATTAAAAAAATAAAAGTCAACTCTGACTCGTGGCAGCCCCATGTGTCTGAGAGTAAACAGTGCTCCACAGGGTTTCCAATGGTTGATTTTTCAAAAGTAGACCACGAGGCCTTTCTTCCGAGGTGCCCCTGGGTGGATCTGAACTCCCAGCCTTTTGGTTAGTAGCCAAACACTTAACCGTTGGCACCAACCAGGTGCTCCGTTCTTAGTATGTTGTGTGTTGAGTCCACTGCAACTTGTGATCCTATATGAGAGAGTAGAGCTGGCCCATAGGGTTCCCAGGCTGTAAACTTTATGGGAACAGATTGCCAAGTCTTTTCTCCCAGAGAGCCACTAAGTTGGTTTGAACCACCAGCCATTTGGTCAGCAGCTTAGCGTTTAACCATTGCACCATCAGGCCTCATTTTTAGTACAGAAGCTCCTATTTTTAGCTAGGCACAAGACAATTTTCCAGCATCCTTTTAAGCTTGGTGTGGCCTTGTGACTAAATTCTGGCTGATAAGATGTAAACAGAAGTCATATGTACAACTTCTAGGAAGTATTCTTAAGGGGGGAGGCATGCTCTCCTCCCTTCCTTCATGCCATCTGGAATGTAGACTAGATGGCTGGAGCAGGTGCAGCCATCTCAGGCCATAAAATGGTCTCAGGAGTATAGGCCAAGTCAGAACAAGGTAGGAGGCTGGGTCCTTAATGCTGTGGAGATCCATGCCAGTATATTGGTCACCTGCTTTTACTTGGGAGACTTTAACTGTTTAGTGTTGTAAAAATGGCAGGGGGATGGTGTCTGACCTCCTCTGTCTTCACAAGAGGGAAGGGGAATCAAGACCAACAGCCCAAGGCTGATTCTTATGAGGCAGAGGTCAGACATGACTCCTCTCTCTGCCATCTTTACCAATTCTGACATCAGCTGTCCTTCTCACAATACTCTCTACTTCACTGCTGGGTTTAATAATTCATTGCAATGGCCACACAGAACTCACAGACAATACTCATGATTATGGGATTTATTAGGGAATTAATGGGTTACAATTCACGTTCAGAAATGCCCAGGATACAGTTCTTCCATCAGGACAGCCTCTTCCCAGCCATGCTTGTAGGCGCACCTCTCCCTTGCCCTCTGCCTCTGCCTAAAGGCACTCAGCTTTCTCTCACAGTGGGCCACGAAGCCCACTGCGTGGTCTCTCCTGCCACCACTTCTGTGCCATCGCTTCTTGCCATCTTCAGGGTTACAGCTCGCTCTCTGTCTCCTAGGTCCAGAAGCTCAGTGCAGGGATCCCAGGTGCAAAAGACAGTGCTCTCTTCTGCTGGCTGTTATTTCTTGGTGGTGGTGGGATCCTCTCCTTCCTGCCTCTGTGATGGCTTATTTCAAACCCAGCGGGTTAGCAAAACTGACCAATCCCTTTGGTGGGCCACAATTACCCTAGCGCCCAGTCTCTCCCAGTTGCTTGAGTGGGAGTTACAAAACAATGGCTACTAGAAAGTCCACACGAAGTGATCCATCGCACCACAAAGCATTCATTTGGAGTTCCAGTACCTGGAAAAAAAAGAAAAAAAAACCCTTGCCATCAAGTTGCTTCTGATTCATAGCAACCCTATAGGACAGAACAGAACCGCCTCATAGGATTTCCAAGGCTGTGATCTTTACCGAAGCAGACTGCCACGTTTTTCTCCATGGAGCAGCTTGCAGGTTTGAACTGCCGATGTTTTTGGTTAGCAGCCGAGAGCTTAACCTTTGCGCCAACAGGGCTTTCCCAAGCTCAGTAGACACCCAATAATTGTTGAAGGAACATTGAAGTAAGTTATTGTGTTGCAATGGATCGCTTGGGTGGGAGTGTGCAAATAGGGCAGTTGTGGCCCACGAAGGGCTTTGGTCAGTTTTTTCATCCCACTGGGCTTGAAATGAGCCATCCCAGAGGTGGAAAGGAGAAGATTCCACCACCATCAAGGAAGAACAGTCAGGAGCAGAGCGCGCATTCTTTGGATCTGGGCTCCCTGTGCTGAGAAGCTCTTTGAACCAGGAGACCAAGAGAGAGAGCAAGTTGTAACCCTGAAGATGGTGAGAAGCAGTAGCAGGAGAGGCCGAGCAGCAGGCTTCCCGGCCCACGAAGTGAGAACACTGAGTGCCTGGGGTGGCTCTGGGGACTTAATGGCAGGGCTAAAAGAGCTTTGTAACACTTGACTGAGCAGAATAGACTGCTAGGGCCAAAGAGAGGTGTGCCTGCGAGCACAGCTGAAAAAGCCTGTCCTGATGGAAGAAGTGTACCTTGAGTTCCTGATCCTGAACTGTAACCTGTTACTTCCCTAATAAACCCCATAATTGGGTGTATTGTCTGTGAGTTCTGTGTGGCCATTGCAATAAATTATCGAACCCAGCAAAGAAGCAGAGACTGCCATAGAAAAGACAGCTGGTATCAGAATTGGTAAAGATTGCGGAGAGAAGAGGCGTGTCTGAGCTCTGCCTTACAGGAATCAGCCTTGGGCTGTTGATCTTGATTCTCCTTCCCCTTTTGGAAGAGAAAGGAGGTCAAATGGTTCCCGTGCACCATTTTTACAGTTATTCTCAGTGTTTGTAAAAACCACAGCGTGGTGTCAGAGGTCCTTGTCTAACTTCACAAGGGGAGGAGAGAATCACCATCAACAGCCCAAGGCTGACTGCTAGGAGGTGGAAAATCCGACATAACCTCTTCTCCCTTTTTACCAATTCTATCACCAGCCATCACTCCCACGGCACTCTCTAGTTCTCTTCTGGGTTCATTACTTCATTGATAACGGCCTCACAGAACTCACAGACAATACTCACAGTTATGGGGTTTATTAGTGAAGTAACAGGTACAACTCAGGATTCAGTTCTTTGATCAGGACAGCTTCTTGTCTGGCCATGCCCACAGGCAGGCCTCTGTGGCTGGACCCTGCTTGGGCCTGGGTCCTTGTGCTCAGCCTCTAGAGGACAGGCTCGTCTCAGCCTGGCCTCTGGCCTGTTCAGACAAGTGTTACAAAGCTCTTTATCTCCACCTGTAAGTGCCCAGACACACCCCACTCCACCAGCAAGCCTTCTGCCTGGAGACACTCAGCTTTCTCACTCTGTGGGCCAGAAAGCCCACTGCCGTCTCGAGCAGGTCTCCTGGGTCTGCTGCTGTTGTTTCTCTGCCGTGTTTTTTCTTGCATCTCACCATCTTGTGCTATATTCCGGTGTTGCTTTCTTTGTATTCTGGGTCTAGGGACTTGGGACAGGGATCCTGGGTCCAAAGGATATGCTCCACTCTTGGCTCTTTTTTCTTGATGGTAGTGATGGCAGTGGGATTGGCTCTCTTTTAAGCCTAGTGGGATGACAAAAGTGACCATGCACATAAGGGTTTCATACACCTAATTTGTATGGTCCCACCCCCACAAGGGTTCCCCGTACTTTGTTTGCATTAGCAACAAGGTGTCTAATCCTCTTGGTGGGCCGTAAGAACCTTATTTGAATATTCTAACCCAATCATTGTGTGGGAGCCACAAAACCCATGGCTAGAAGGGCCATATTAAGTAATTCACTGCACCCACAGTGTTCCAGCTATAGATTGCTACGTAACAAACCACCCCCCTAACTTAGTGACTTAATAGCAATTTATTGTTTCCCAGAATTCTGGGCTGGGCACAGTTCTGCTCCATTCGGTGTCTACTGGGGTTGGAACTTCGAAGATGGCTTCTTCACTCACATGTCTGGCACCTCAGCCAGGGCCTGGTAGGGCAGCCTGTCCAGCAGAGTAGCAAGAACTCTCTATCTGATGGCTCAGGGCTCCAAAATAGAGCTTCCAAGAAAACAAGCCCCAACATGCAAGCACTTTTCAGGCCTCTGCTTGCATCACAAGCCAAAGAAGCCATAAAGCCAGGCCTAGAGTCAGTGTGGGAGGGGACATGCAAGGATGTGAATGGCCAGAGGTGTGGTTCACTGGGGGGCAATCAATGTAATGGTCTACCCTTCATGGTCCAAGCAACGTGCTGCTAACGTGGAGGAATCACAGTATGTATGAAATCTCTGGATTAAGATGAAGATTGAAACTTTATCCTGGAAGGCAGAAGCAGCCACAGGGGTTTTTGGCAAAGGGGCGAGAGTATCACAATTGAACAGAGAGAAACCACAGTGAGGCCAGGAGACCAGAAAGAATGAGTGAGAGAAGTGAAAGAAGAATTTTGAATGAAGCTGAACAGTGGAGGGAGGGAAGTTAGTAAAAAGGGAAATATAAGAGATTCCCAAGGAGAGAGGTTGGGACTTGGTGATGCCTGGGTTGAGGGAGTGAAACGCATGTTAGTCTCCGTGACAACCAGGATTCAAGCCTTACCAGTCTCACCACCTCCTCCTCCCTGGAAAACACTCTTGGTTCCTGCAAACCTCCCACAGATCTCCAGGCTTCTGATGTAACTTGAACCTCTACCTGGGGAGCGTTCCCCTTCTCCTCCTCATTCTTCAGGGAAACCAGTATAGTTGTTAGCTGCCATCTAGTCAATTCCAATTCATGGCCACCCCATGTCTGCAGAGTAGACTGTGCTCCATAGGGTTTTCAAGATTTTAACATTCCAAAAGCAGAGCACCAGCCCTGTCTTCCAAGGCAGCTCTGAATGGGTTCAAACCACCAACCTTTTTTCTAGTAATTCAGCGCTTAACTGTTTGCACCACACATAAACCCTTAACCAAACTTGATGCCGTCCAGTCCATTCCGATTGATGGTCACCCTTCAGGACAGAATAGAGCTGTCCCATAGGGTTTCCTAGGCTGTAATCTTCACGGACGCAGACTGCCGCATCTTTTCTCCCTCGGAGTAGCTGTTGAGTTTGAACTGCCAACATTTCAGTTAGCAGCCAAGCACTTAACCACTAAACCACCCAGGGACTCCATAATTCAATATAGAGGGTGGGGCAAGAGAGACGGAGTGTTTCAGGTGAGCATGAGGAATTCACAGGGGCCAGATCTTGAAGAGCCTCCAAAAAACAGGGTGAAGAGCTTGAACTTGACCTTCAGGGACCAAGTCTGGTATGGGTGTTGGGAAGATCTTTCTGGGGTCAAACTGGAGGTCAGGAGGACAGGGAAGAGGCCAGACGATGGTCCAGGTAGGAAGTTGAGGCCCAAATTGTCAAGGAGTCAGGGCAGAGAGAGAGAGAGGAGGTGGACTTGCTGCCACTTCTCCTTTTCCAACCCACAAGTGGTTACCCAAGAGCAGCAGGAAGTCCCTGTCTCTCTCCAGCCCTGGGTCTCATCAAAACATCTGAAGCCTGAGCACATGCCTTGTCATCGGCCCTCCTGTCTGGAGGAAATACCCCTCCCAACCTCTCCTTTAGCCTTCCCTCTCCAGCTGTGTGCTTCATATGAGGAACTGTGAAAGAGCACTCTAAAACTGAGGCGCTTGACATAGCTAAGTGGGCTGACACTGGTTTGAATCGGACTCCATTTTGCCCTAGGCTCCTGCTTCTGCTTTTTAGAGTAGGTAACCCATGGCCATACTCTCGAACAAGGTAACTTGTTCTGCAACATTCTGAGGTGGTCCATCCAGAAGATTGCAGGACACAGAAGGAACCAATGCAGGAAACTGGCTAAGGTTAAGTACCCCAAAACAAAACAAAACCAAATCCACTGCCGTTGAGTCAATTCCGACTCACAGCAACCCTATAGGACAGAGTAGAACTGCCCCGTAGAGTTTCCAAGGAGCGCCTGGTGGAATCGAACTTCAGATCTTTTGGTTAGCAGCTGCATCTCTTAACCACTATGCCACCAGGGTTTCCTGAGTACCCCAGCCAATAGAACTTCTTGATAAATGGCTCTTACAAGAGCATGTTGAATGTCAACCAATCAAATGTACCCCCCGACTCTTCCCAACTCTACAAAGTTCTGCAAAATTGAGTATAAAAGACATGGGCTTATGCGCCTTCTTCAGAACGCTATTTTGAACTTCCATTTGGGCACGCCCCGATTTGCAAATCTTTGAATCTGAATAAAACTCTTGTATTTTACAGAAACTGTTCCTTTTTTTAACAAAACAGGCCCAGGGGCTTTGGGTGTGTGATGTGGTGTCTTATGGACCGACAGGACCAGAACTCCACAAATCTCCCCCAGGGGAAAATGCCATAAGATCCTCCTCTGAGACCAGGCCATGCAAAGCAGCCTTGCCCTGGTGAACACCTTCCTCTGTTTTTCCACCCTCTCCTCCATCTTTCAAGTTTACTTGGGTCTTTTTGATAATCTCGGGCTAGTGAACATGTCTGCACTAATCATTGCATGTTTCCCAACAGTCAGCCTCTTTGTTCCCCTTTGTACAATGGCCCATTGTATCTAGGCTCTGCTTTTTTCCCCGCATTGTTGTTGGGTGCTGTGGAGTTGATTTCCACTCATAGCAACCCTATAGGACAGAGTCAGAGCTGCCCCACATGGTTTTCTAGGCTGTTATCTTTACGGTAGCAGGTTTCTAGGTCTTTTCTCCTGCTGAGCCGCTGGTGGGCTCAAATCGCTGACCTTTAGGTTAGCAGTTGAGCGCTTAACCTTTGTGCAGCCAGGGCTTCTTTCCCTGAATCAACCCATTGCCACCTGAATCAACCCATTGTCGTCGTTGATTCCCACTCATAGCGACCCTACAGAGTAGAACTGCCCCCATAGGGTTTCCAAGGAGCCCCTGGTGGATTTGAACTGCCGACCTGTTGGTTAGTAGCCAGGCTCTTAGCCACTGCGCCACCAGGGCTCCTTTCCCTGGATAAGAGATACAAAATCCTTCAGTCTTATCAGAAGTTTATATATTATCCTGTTTTTATACACTGTTTTGTCACTTCTTCACTCATGCTCCATATAGTCTGAAGCACAACTGTGAAATAGCCACATTACAAGAAAGTGCTAGCAAAGAGACAGAGGTTCTGCAGCAATAACGAACGGTAAACAGTAATAACAATAGTAAATGGAATACTGGACAACTGCTACGCAATGACTAGGTGAAGTTTTCCTAATGGTTGCAGTGGTGAAGTTCAGAGCCTGGGCAATAATAAAGTAGCCCAGAAGCAATCTGGAGATTATAATGATGTCTTGGTGTGTGTCACTTGCAATTTAACTTACTAAATTTTCTTCGGGTTGCCAGTTGGAAGCCCTGGTGGTGTAGTGGTTAAGTGCTATGGCTGCTAACCAAGAGCTCAGCAGTTCGAATCCACCAGGCACTCCTTGGAAACTCTATGGGGCAGTTCTACTCTGTCCTATAGGGTCACTATGAGTCAGAATCGACAGCACTGGGTGGGTGGGTGGGTAGGGTTGCCACAGAGCTATCAGGAGAGCATGTTGGGCAGGACGGGCAGTGGCAATGGCTGCAGGTGTTTAGTGAGGCGTGGACAATGCTGACCTGTTGTCAGGGGTGGCTCAGATGAGGGAGAGAGTGGCTGAGCTCCTTAGCCCCCTGGTACAGTGGAAAGTGCCCGACCCGATGGTAGCGGCTGGAGATGAGATCTCAGACGGTGACGATGAAGATGCTGCAGAAGATGAACATGACATTGATAAAAGAACTAACCCAGACCATCTACAAAACAGCCAAACCCACTGTCTTAACAATAGCTTTTATGAAAATTAATAAAAAAGACTGCCACTGTCTTAATTATCACACACTGACGTTTCAGGAAGACTTGTGCTCTAATTTGGAAAAGCATCTTGTTTTGGTCCCCTAGGGCAATTCTCTCAAAGAAAAAACTTATGTTTACCCCATAGGGCTTCCAAGGACCTGCTGGTGGATTCGAACTGCCGAAATTTTGGTTAGCAGTTGAAGCCCTTTTTTTGTTTTATTCTACTTTAGATGAAGGTTTACAGAACAAACTAGCTTCTCGTCAAACAGCACAAATATTGTGTTAACATTGGTTAACAACCCCACGACATGTCAACACTCCCCCTTCTCGACCTTGGGCTACCTGTTTCCAGATTTCCTGTCCCCTCCTGCCTTCTGGTCCTTGCCCCTGGGCTGGTGTGCCCTTTAGTCTCCTTAGCAATTGTAGCTCTTAACCACTGCACCACCACGGCTCCACAACAAAAAGAGATAGGATAAATATTTAGGAATCAATCTTTTCTTGAGTGAGAAAGAAATTTCAGACCATGGAAATAAAATAGAACCACTGAACTAAACAGCAAAAAAAATTTCTTTTCTCTGAAATTAACTGGATGGGTGTGGGACAAAGAGCTCAATTTGGCTTTGTCTCTGGTTTCCTGAAAGACAGCCCTTAGAATTTCTCAAGGAATCAAGGTGCCTTTGTTTTTCTAAAACAGCCAGGCAACGCTTTTTTTTGGGGTGCAGTAGTAGATTTTCAACTCATGGCAACCCTATGAGAGAGTAGAACTGCCCCATAGGGTTTCTTTATGGGGAGCTCTGGTGGCGCAGTAGTTAAGAGCTCAGACTGTTAACCAAAAAATCAACAGTTTGAATTCACCAGGTGCTCCTTGGAAACCCTATGGGGCAGCTCTACTCTGTCCTTGTAGGGTTGCTATGAGTCAGAATTGACTTGATTGCCACAGGTTTGGTTTTTTTTTTTTTAATCTTTATGGAAGCCGATTGCCAGGACTTTCTCCTGCGGAGCTGCTGGGCGAGTTAGAACTGAGCACTTATTCATTTCTGCCACCAGGGCTCCTTCGTATAAAGATCCAAACCCGTTGCCATTGATTCTGAACTCATAGTGACCCTGCAGGACAGAGAACTGACCCATAGGATTTCCAAGGCCATAAATCTTTATGGAAGCAGACTGCCACATCTATTTCCCATGGAGCAGCTGAGGGGTTCAAACTGACAACCTTCTGGTTAACAACCGATCACTTAATCACTGCACCACCAAGGCTCCTAGTATATAAAAAAAAATAGACGCTCTGTAAATTCTGAGTCATTCCAAGGAATTAATGAACCCACAGGGGGCAGGGAAAGGCAACATTTGCCTATTTGGCAGTATGAAGGTGTATGAATCACTTCAAATATAAGAATCAGCACAAAGCCAATCCCTGTGAAGCTGAGGACAGATGTATCCCAGAAGTCCACATTCTCCAAGTGGCTGTACCACTCCGTCTCTGACACTGGCCACTCTCCCTCCCCTCAGCACTCTTCCCTATGCCGTTTGGGTTCAGCAAATCGATGCAATGTCTTACCAAACTCATAAACTCTACTTACAGTTAGGTAGACTATTAAGGAACAGGGTACGACTCAGGATCAAGACTACAACTCAGGATCTAGATCAGGAAGCATGTAGGCGAAGTCTCGTCCTTCAGTGCAGGACAGCTCTCTCAGCAATTCTTAACCGCCAAAGCCTCTTCTCAGCCCCCTCAGGACAGGCTCCTCCTGGCCTTGCTATCTGTCACCACCGACTCTGCCCGAGGCCTCTTCTGGGTCCATCATTGCCGGCTCTGCCACTGGATCCCTTCCAGCTTCCCGCTGTCTTCTGTGTTACAGCCCTTGACCCATGTTACAGCTTATTTAGGAGCTTTCTAGCCTCCTCACTTTCCTTTTGCTGCTTCTCTCTTCTTCCTTCCTGCTGCTGTTTTTCCGGCTTCTTTCTGCCTGCCCAACCTCTGTGGCATTGGCTCAATATATACACAACTTCTTGTCAATTTCAAGGCTTAGCCACTCCCAGCAGGGGCCACAAACTGACCACGCCCCTCTCTGTAGGCCACAGATACCTCATTTGCATAGTAGACTATCGTCGAGGTAGGGAAGAAACAGGGACTGAGCCCCTAGGCAAGGAGCCCTGCAACACCTGCAACTTGCAACGTGCTTACAATACTATGTGTTTCGCTAATGACATAAACCCCCATCCCGGAATGTGTGATAAGGAAAGAACAGTGTTCTCCCTTGTAAGATGTTTTTCAGAAGGACCGGCCCACCTGGTCCCTGGAGCATGCGCAGACATACGCAAGGCGACCAAAGTGACCGACAGATGACTTCTGCCTGATGCAAGTACCGGAGACAAAAATCCAATCCCCACCACAGGAGGGGCTACGCAGGCACAACACCCCATAATAAGTGCTGCCAACCTTCCCAGAAGCCTTTGTCACAGGCTCCATCTTACTAGCAGAGTGCACGAGCAGATCAGGAACTGAAGAGCCACGTCAGACTGCTTATACCAAAAAAGGAATTATCTGAAATCCTAGCAGCTGATTCGCTATTACCTCACTTCCGTATCTTAAAAACGCGAGCAGTAAAAGCTCAAGACAAAGACTTGTGCAGGGGAGTACCCTGCTAGAGTGCTATACTCTCAGCCGCTGCCCCACTGCGTAGTGCTTTTATTTTCTAATAAAGGCCTTCCTTTTACAAGTCAGCCAAGTCTCCCCGAGTAATACTTTTCTCGTGGGCAAGACAAGGACTTACTTTTTGGGGTCCATAGGTCCCAGGCTGTAATAAAAAAAAAAAAAATTTTTTTTAAATACAGTCACCTTATTTGCGTAGTCTATTGACCAATCCCTGCAAGTGCATACAAATTACAGGGCACGCTGCAGCACACAGCCAGGCAGAAAGTCAAGTTGTTTACTTCTTACACAGGAAATGTCAATCAGCCTGGACAAAAGTAACAATCTCCTTGGGGTAGAAAAGTAAGGCAAGGGTAACTCCTCAGGGTTTAGGGGGAAAATCTCTTAAGCTGTCTTTCCGAAGAACCTAGGCAGAAGGCCACGTAAAGGAACTCATTTCACTACAGAAGGACAGAATCTTCCTCATTTGAGATTATCTGGCCCCAGGGAGCCAGGAATGATGTGACCTGGTGGCTGGGAGTGACAGAGCGTGCCCCTTGGAGCAGTTATGGATGGGGATAGAGATGTGGGAATGTAAGACTAGATCCACCTCCAGGTGGAAATTGGGTTCATGCTAATCCTTACCACTCAGCAGTAAAGCTGGGATTAGCCCACTTTGCTCCTTCAATGTTGCAACGTGGAATTATAGGAAAACTCCATAAAAATGAAACAACATGGAAAGTAGTCTGTTATGGATTGAGTTGTGTCCCCTAAAAATGTATGTCAACTTGCCTAGGCCATGATTCCCAGTATCGCATGATTGTCCACCATTTTGTCATCTGACGTGATTTTCTTATGTGTTGTAAATCCTACCTCTATGATGTTAATGAGGCAGAATTAGGGGCAGTTAAATTAATGAGGCCGGACTCAATCTACAGGATTGGTTTCTATCTTGAGTCAATCTCTTTTCAGATATAAAAGAGAGAGGCGGGCAGAGAGACAGGGGAACTTAATTACCACCAAGCAAGGAGAGCCAGGAGCGCACACATCCTTTGGACCCAGTGTCCCATGCGCTGAGATGTCTCTAAACGGGGGAAGATTGATGACAAGGACCTTCCTCCTGAGCCGACGGAGAGAGAAAGCCTTCCCTTGGAGCTGGAGTGTCCTGAATCCGGACTTCCAGCCTCCTAGACTGTGAGAGAATAAATTTCTCTTTATTAAAGTCATCCACTTGTGGTATTTCTGTTACAGCAACACTAGATGACTAAGACAAGGTCATTAAAGTAACTGAAGAAAATTATGTTTGCACAGAATAATAAAGTAGCCTGGGTGAACCCAGAAGGGAAATTCACTTTCAGGTAGTATAGGCACTAGGGGCTGCTTATAAATTTTGTAGATCACATCTCTAGAGTAAGAGCAGTCATTTGAAATACGATTCTATGGGAAAAGACTAGCATATTTAAAATGTTTTCATGTGAAAATGATCAAATTAGACTGCAATTGAATAAAAGAAAGCACTGAAAGATGTGCTAGCAGATATTTTAAAGACACCAGGTATGTACTGACAATGTAGAAAGACATGCTGTCCGGGATTATGGGATCTGTGTTGTTGGGTGCTGTCGACTCATAGCAACCCCACGTGACAGAGTAGAACTGCCCCATCAGGTTTTCTAGGCTGTAGTCTTTATGGGAGCAGATCATGAAGTCTTTTTTTCTGTGGAGCAGCTGGGTGGGTTCAAATCGCCAACCTTTTTAGTTAGCAGCTGAGCACTTAATGATTGTTCTACCAGGGCTCCTTATGGGATCAGTAGAAGGTAGATGTCTCTCCATTAAAAGATGATAAATGACCATGTTGTCAAAAGAGAAGTCAGGGGGGACACTCATGTCTCCAAAGAGAGGAAATAAATTTATGCGGAGCTTTTCGTCAGATTTAGAACAGTGAAGGAATAGCCATTTTATTTATGAGGAGTTTGTGGCTTGGAAAAGGCAGCAGATGGAATATTTCCTTAATCTTAAGAAGAATTTTAATATAGCTTTCTCTGTAATGACATGATAAAGCTGATTCAAAGTACTAAGGACTTCAGTTTAGAAAACAGAATTAGCTTCACTGACTAGATGCATATTGAATTCTGTGCCACAAACAAGAGTCCCTGGGTGGCCAAACAGTTAAGCACCTGACTATTAATCGAAAGATTGATGGGTCAAACCCACCCAGAGGCACTTCAGAAGGCAGGCCTGTCCATCTACTTCCCAAATATCACAGCCTTGAAAATCCTATGGAGCAGGTCTATTCTACACACAGGGGGCTGCCATGAGTTGGAGTTGGCTCAACAACAACTAACAGCAACAAATTTGGAGGCTGAATGCTCATCATGTGTTAGTTTTTAACCTGGAAATTACAACATGATGTTAAAAATGAATCAGTCTAAAATTATTAATACTCTGTGGTTACAGTCTTTGTGACTCCCACACAATGATTGGGTGGAACCATGCAAATAAGGTGTATAGGACCCTAACAAGGTGTGGTGGTTGGTGCTGTGTCAGCTTGGCTAGGTCATGAGTCCCAATATTGTGTGGCTGTCCTCCATTTTGTGATCTAATTACCCTAATGATCCTCCATTTTATGTGTTGTAAATCCTAACCTCTATATATTAATGAGGCAAGATTAGTGTGGGGTGTATCTTGAGTCACAGCCTTGCAAGAGGGCACGACTCAAGTCCTACCCTTATTCAAGTCATGCCATTCTCTGGTGTGCGGCCTGCATCCAATGTATATATGTGGGTACTCTGCTGGCGTTCTCTCTCTGTCTGCATCTGGATCCTGAATTCGGCTCCTCATTGTCTGACTTCTGGTTCTTGGGACTTGAGCCTGCGGCCTGCTGTCTGGCTTGCCAAATTGGGATTGGCCAGCTTCCAGGGTAGTGTGGGCCAGCAGCCTACCCTCTGACCTGATGTGCCAGCTTCCTCAGCTCCATAAGCCAGAAGCCTATCTTCTGACTTGATTCACCAGCTTCCACAGCCTTGTGAGCCAACAGCCTGTCATTTGTGTTCACCTGCCACTTGGCCAAGTAAGTCAGGAGAAGCCTATGCCTGACTGTGGATTTGGGACTTGGAAGCCTCCAAAATGGCTTGAGCCATTTCCTTGGTACAGTTTGTGAGCTCTGTGAGACGCTGTAGCAAATTACAGAACCCAAAGACTGGAGGGAGAATACTGAGGGGAGGAGGAGTAGTTGATGTTAGAGATGATGGAGAGATACAGCAATTTGGAAAAGTTGGACATAGGAACCAGCTTTGGGCTAATGCTTTTAAAAAATTATTCATTTATACTTTTAACATTCAGTTTGACCATATAAGGACACTATGACACTAATCTATTTAAACCCATTGCTGTTGAGTTAATTCTGACTCACAGTGACTCTAAAGGACAAAGTAGAACTGCCCCAAAGGGTTTCTAAGGCTGTAATCTTTATGGAAGCAGGCTGCCACATCTTTCTCCTGTGGAGTAGTTAATGGATTCAAACTGCAGACTTTTTGATTAGCAGCCAAGCACTTAACACGGTACCACCAGGGCTCCTTTTCTAATCTATTTACCTTCTCCCAACTATTATTATTATTAAAGTCATACATTGCTTGACATTCACAATACATTCTGTGAAATGGGACATTATGTGATTTGGACATTGTGCGAGAGCCATATTATATACAAAGAGTCCCCAGGTCATGAGTGTCCGATTTATGTACAACCCACAGTTATGAACCAGCCCCCATAAAGTCTATTATATTAAAATTTCCAGGTAATAAAATAGTTTGTAATAACAAATGGGCTGTACTTTGCAACACATATGAAAACATTATTATTATTATTATTATTGTATTATTATGTTTAAGATGTTTTAATGTATCCGGAAGTGTTTAATTTTTTATGCATAGAAAAGTACACCATATAGGAAGAAAAACATTTGACTAACAGACATTAGATATGAACACGTGTTGCATGCAGGAAGCTGTTGTGTTTACTACGTCAGGTTATGTCCTCTATGTTCTCTGATCAGGGTTTCTGAACTTACGAGGCCATAGACGTATATGCAATCAGATGTTGCCTGAACGGACGTTATGTGATGCATGACTGTATTTGATGAAATAGAATTTATTGTGGCCTGCCCAATAAGTACGTCTGTGTTTATGTTAATGGTGGTGGAATAATTTGGAAAAGGACAGCAAGAATTGTTGTACAACTTGAAGAATGTAATCAATGTCACTAAATTATATGTGTAGAAACTGTTGAGTTGGCATGTGTTTTGTGTGTATTTTCACCAAAATAAGATAAAATATAAAATAAATAAAATCAATATAAAAATATAAGTAAGTTAATATAAAATCAAGTAAAAAATAATAAATATAAAAAATAAAATACAAAACTATAAAATAAACAAAAATATAAAATGTTACTATAAAATAAAATTGAATATAAAATACAGGAAGTCCCCAGGTTATGAACAAGATCCCTCCCTGAGTCTGTATTGAAGAAGGATTTGTGTGTAAGTTGGAACAGACACGGTTCTTTTTTTTTTTTTTTTTTTTAATTTTTATTAAGCTTCAAGTGAACATTTACCATTCCAATCAGTCTGTCACATGTAGGTTTACATACATCTTACTCCCTTCTCCCACTTGCTCTCCCCCTATTGAGTCAGCCCTTACAGTCTCTCTTTTCGTGCCAATTTTACCTTCTTCCCTCTCTCTCTATCTTCCCATCCCCCCTCCAGTCAAGAGTTGCCAACACACTCTCCCGTGTCCACCTGATTTAATTAGCTCACTCTTCATCAGCATCTCTCTCCCCCCCACTGACCAGTCCTTTTCATGCCTGATGATTTGTCTTCGGGGATGGTTCCTGTCCTGTGCCATCAGAAGTTCTGGGGAGCATTGTCTCTGGGATTCCTCTAGTCGCACTCATACCATTAGGTGTGGTCTTTTAATGAGAATTTGGGGTCTGCATCCCATTGGTCTCCTGCTCCCTCAGGAGTTGTCTGTTGTGTTCCCTGACAGGGCAGACATCGATTGTGGCCGGGCACCAACTAGTTCTTCTGGTCTCAGGATATTGTAGGTCTCTGGTTCAAGTGGCCCTTTCTGTCTCTTGGGTTCTTAGTTGTCGTGTGACCTTGGTGTTCTTCCTTTGCCTTTGCTCCCGGTGGGTTGAGACCAATTAATGTATTTTAGATGGCTGCTTGTTGGCATTTAGGACCCCAGGTGCCACAATTCAAAGTGGGATGCAGAGTGTTTTCATAATAGAATTGTTTTGCCCATTGACTTAGAAGTCCTCTCAAACCAAGTTCCCCAGACTCCAACCCCTGCTTCGCTATCCTTTGAAGCTTTCATTTTATCTCGGAAACCTCTTTACTTTTAATCCTGTCCCATTAGGCTGACCTTCCTTGTTTTGAGTGTTGTCTTTCCCTTCACCCAAAGCAGTTCCCATCTACAGACTGATCAATAAAAAGCCCTCTCCCTCCCTCCCTCCCTCCCTCCCCCCTTTGTAACCACAAAAGTATGTGTTCTTTTCCGTTTTTTCTATTTCTCAAGATCTTATAATAATGGTCTTATACAATCTTTGTCCTTTTGCAACTGACTCATTTCGCTCAGCATAATGCCTTCCAGATTCCTCCATGTGATGAAATGTTTCAGAGATTCGTCACTGTTCTTTATCGATGCGTAGTATTCCATTGTGTGAATATACCACAATTTATTTACCCATTCGTCCGTTGATGGACATCTTGGTTGCTTCCAGCTTTTTGCTATTGTAAACAGAGCTGCGATAAACATGGGTGTGCATATATCTGTTTGTGTGAAGGGTCTTGTATTTTTAGGGTATATTCCGAGGAGTGGGATTTCTGGGTTGTATGGTAGTTCTATTTCTAACTGTTTAAGATAACGCCAGATGGATTTCCAAAGTGGTTGTACCATTTTACAATCCCACCAGCAGTGTATGAGAGTTCCAGTCTCTCCGCAGCCTCTCCAACATTTATTATTTTGTGTTTTTTGAATTAATGCCAGTCTAGTTGGTGTCAGATGGAATCTCATCGTAGTTTTAATTTGCATTTCTCTAATGGCTAATGATCGAGAGCATTTTCTCATGTATCTGTTGGCTGCCTGAATATCTTCCTTACTGAAATGTGTGTTCATATCCTTTGCCCACTTCTTGATTGGGTTGTTTGTCTTTTTGTGGTTGAGTTTTGACAGAATCATGTAGATTTTAGAGATCAGGCGCTGGTCTGAGATGTCATAGCTGAAAATTCTTTCCCAGTCTGTAGGTGGTCTTTTTACTCTTTTGGTGAAGTCTTTAGATGAGCATAGGTGTTTGATTTTTAGGAGCTCCCAGTTATCTGGTTTCTCTTCATCATTTTTGGTAATGTTTTGTATTCTGTTTATGCCCTGTATTAGGGCTCCTAGGGTAGATCCTATTTTTTCTTCCATGATTTTTATCGTTTTAGTCTTTATGTTTAGGTCTTTGATCCACTTGGAGTTAGTTTTTGTGCATGGTGTGAGGTATGGGTCCTGTTTCATTCTTTTGCAAATGGATATCCAGGTATGCCAGCACCATTTGTTAAAAAGACTATTATTTCCCCAATTGACTGACACTGGTCCTTTGTCAAATATCAGCTGCTCATAAATGGATGGATTTATATCTGGATTCTCAATTCTGTTCCATTGGTCTATGTGCCTGTTGTTGTACCAGTACCAGGCTGTTTTGACTACTGTAGCTATATAATAGGTTCTGAAATCAGGCAGGGTGAGGCCTCCCACTTTCTTCTTCTTTTTCAGTAATCTTTTGCTTATCCGGGGGTTCTTTCCTTTCCATATGAAATTAGTGATTTGTTTCTCTATTCCCTTAAAGTATGACATTGGTATTTGGATTGGAAGTGCGTTGTATGTATAAATGGCTTTTGGTAGAATAGACATTTTTACTACGTTAAGTCTTCCTATCCATGAGCAGGGTATGTTTTTCCATTTAAATGTGTCCTTTTGAATTTCTTGTAGCAGAGTTTTATAGTTTTCTTTGTATAGGTCTTTTACATCCTTGGTAAGATTTATTCCTAAGTATTTTATCTTCTTGGGGGCTACTGTGAATGGTATTGATTTGGTTATTTCCTCTTCGGTGTTCTTTTTGTTGATGTAGAGGAATCCAAGTGATTTTTGTATGTTTATTTTATATCCTGAGACTCTTCCAAACTCTTCTATTAGTTTCAGTAGTTTTCTGGAGGATTTCTTAGGGTTTTCCATGTATACGATCATGTCATCTGCAAATAGTGATAGCTTTACTTCCTCCTTACCAATCTGGATACCCTTTATTTCTTTGTCTAGCCTAATTGCCCTGGCTAGGACTTCAAGTACGATGTTGAATAAGAGCGGTGATAAAGGGCATCCTTGTCTGGTTCCCATTCTCAAGGGAAATGCTTTCAGGTTCTCTCCATTTAGAGTGATATTGGCCGTTGGCTTTGCATAGATGCCCTTTATTATGTTGAGGAATTTTCCTTCAATTCCTATTTTGGTGAGAGTTTTTATCATAAATGGGTGTTGGACTTTGTCAAATGCCTTTTCTGCATCAATTGATAAGATCATGTGGTTTTTGTCTTTTGTTTTATTTATGTGATGGATTACATTAATGGTTTTTCTGATATTAAACCAGCCTTGCATACCTGGTATAAATCCCACTTGATCAGGGTGAATTATTTTTTTGATGTGTTGTTGGATTCTATTGGCTAGAATTTTGTTAAGGATTTTTGCATCTATGTTCATGAGGGATATAGGTCTAAAATTTTCTTTTTTTGTAATGTCTTTACCTGGTTTTGGTATCAGGGAGATGGTAGCTTCATAGAATGAGTTGGGTAGTATTCCGTCTTTTTCTATACTTTGAAATACCTTCAATAGTAATGGTGTTAAGTCTTCTCTGAAGGTTTGGTAGAACTCTGCAGTGAAGCCATCTGGGCCAGGACTTTTTTTTGTTGGGAGTTTTTTGATTACCGTTTCAATCTCTTTTTTTGTTATGGGTCTATTTAGTTGTTCTACTTCTGAATGTGTTAGTTTAGGTAAGTAGTATTGTTCCAAGAATTTATCCATTTCTTCTAGGTTTTCAAATTTGTTAGAGTACAATTTTATGTAGTAATCTGATATGATTCTTTTGATTTCATTTGGTTCTGTTGTGATGTGGTCCTTCTCGTTTCTTATTCGGGTTATTTGTTTCCTTTCCTGTTTTTCTTTAGTCAGTCTAGCCAATGGTTTATCAATTTTGTTAATTTTTCCAAAGAACCAGCTTTTGGCTTTGTTAATTCTTTCAATTGTTTTTCTGTTCTCTAATTCATTTAGTTCAGCTCTAATTTTTATTATTTGTTTTCTTCGGGTGCCTGATGGATTCTTTTGTTGCTCACTTTCTATTTGTTCAAGTTGTCGGGACAGTTCTCTGATTTTGGCTCTTTCTTCTTTTTGTATGTGTGCATTTATCGATATAAATTGGCCTCTGAGCACTGCTTTTGCTGTGTCCCAGAGGTTTTGATAGGAAGTATTTTCATTCTCGTTGCTTTCTAAGAATTTCCTTATTCCCTCCTTGATGTCTTCTATAACCCAGTCTTTTTTCAGGAGGGTATTGTTCATTTTCCAAGTATTTGATTTCTTTTCCCTAGTTTTTCTGTTATTGATTTCTAGCTTCATTGCCTTGTGGTCTGAGAAGATGCTTTGTAATATTTCGATGTTTTGGATTCTGGAAAGATTTGTTTTATGCCCTAATATGTGGTCTATTCTAGAGAATGTTCCATGTGCGCTAGAAAAAAAAGTATATTTTGCAGCAGTTGGGTGGAGAGTTCTGTATAAGTCAATGAGGTCAAGTTGGTTGATTGTTGTAAGTAGGTCTTCCGTGTCTCTATTGAGCTTCTTACTGGATGTCCTGTCCTTCTCCGAAAGTGGTGCGTTGAAGTCTCCTACTATATATGTGGAGGTGTCTATCTCACTTTTCAATTCTGTTAAAATTTGATTTATGTATCTTGCAGCCCTGTCATTAGGTGCGTAAATATTTAATATGGTTATGTCTTCCTGATCAATTGTCCCTTTTATCATTATATAGTGTCCTTCTTTATCCTTTGTGGCGGATTTAAGTCTAAAGTCTATTTTGTCAGAAATTAATATTGCTACTCCTCTTCTTTTTTGCTTATTGTTTGCTTGATATATTTTTTTCCATCCTTTGAGTTTTAGTTTGTTTGTGCCTCTAAGTCTAAGGTGTGTCTCTTGTAGGCAGCATATAGATGGATCGTGTTTTTTTATCCAGTCCGTGACTCTCTGTCTCTTTATTGGTGCATTTAGTCCATTTACATTCAGCGTAATTATAGATAAGTAAGTTTTTAGTGCTGTCATTTTGATGCCTTTTCATGTGTGTTGTTGGCCATTTCATTTTTCCACATGCTTTTTTGTGCTGAGACGTTTTTCTTAGTAGCTTGTGAGATCCTCATTTTCATAATGTTTGACTTTGTATTTATTGAGTCGTTACGTTTTTCTTGGCTTTTTTCTTGAGTTATGGAATTGATATTCCTTTTTGTGGTTACCTTTTTATTTACCCCTATTTTTCTAAGTAAAAACCTAACTTGTATCCTTCTATTTCGCCTTGTATCGCTCTCCATCTGGCAGTTCAATGCCTCCAATATTTAGTCCCTGTTTTTGATTATTTTGATCGTTTATCTATTGATTTCCATGTTTTCCTGTTGTGTGTATTATTTTGTTTATTTATTTATTTTTTAGAATTAGTCTTAATTTGTTTGTTTTTGTGCTTTCCCTGTTTGAGTTGCGTTGATATCAGGACGTTCTGTTTTGTGACCTTGTATTGTGCTGGTACCTGATATTATTGGTCATCCGGCAAAACAATCTCCTTTAGCATTTCTTGCAGTCTTGGTTTAGTTTTTGCAAATTCTCTAAACTTGTGTTTATCTGTAAATATCTTAATTTCACCTTCATATTTCAGAGAGAGTTTTGCTGGAAATATGATCCTTGGCTGGCAGTTTTTCTCCTTCAGTGCTCTGTATATGTCGTCCCATTCCCTTCTTGCCTGCATGGTTTCTGCTGAGTAGTCTGAACTTATTCTTATTGATTCTCCCTTGAAGGAAACCTTTCTTTTCTCCCTGGCTGCTTTTAAAATTTTCTGTTTGTCTTTGGTTTTGGCAACTTTGATGATGATATGTCTTGGTGTTTTTCTTTTTGGATCAATCTTAAATGGGGTTCGATGAGCATCTTGGATAGATATCCTTTCTTCTTTCATGATGTCAGGGAAGTTTTGTGTCAGGAGTTCTTCAACTATTTTCTCTGTGTTTTCTGTCCCCCCTCCCTGTTCTGGGACTCCAATCACTCGCAAGTTATCCTTCTTGATAGAGTCCCACATGATTCTTAGGGTTTCTTCATTTTTTTTAATTCTTTTATCTGATTTTTTTTCAGCTATGTTGGTGTTGTTTCCCTGGTGCTCCAGAAGTCCCAGTCTACATTCTAATTGCTCGAGTCTGCTCCTCTGACTTTCTATTGCGTTGTCAAATTCTGTAGTTTTATTGTTAATCTTTTGGATTTCTACATGCTGTCTCTCTATGGATTCTTGCAACTTGTTAATTTTTCCACTATGTTCTTGAATAATCTTTTTGAGTTCTTCAACAGTTTTATCAGTGTGTTCCTTGGCTTTTTCTGCATTTATTCTGCAAATTTCATTTGTGATATCTTTAAGCATTCTGTAAATTAGTTTTTTATATTCTGTATCTGATAATTCCAGGATTG
This sequence comes from Elephas maximus indicus, assembly GCF_024166365.1. Classification (NCBI taxonomy): domain Eukaryota; kingdom Metazoa; phylum Chordata; class Mammalia; order Proboscidea; family Elephantidae; genus Elephas; species Elephas maximus. The sequence goes on along the minus strand of NC_064829.1, from coordinate 94,696,574 downwards.
TATCTTCATTTGGGAAAGATTTTGATTCTTTTGTTTGGGGGGTTGGAGAAGCTGTCATGGTCTGTTTCTTTATGTGGTTTGATATGGACTGCTGTCTCCGAGCCATCACTGGGAAACTGGATTTTCCAAGTAGTCAGCTAAAAAAAAATGCAGTCAGATCCCTATCTGAATTCTCTCTCTGGCTCCGGGTATTCGGATGTTAATGGGGTCGCCTGGGGAGGGTGGGGGAGGGATCTGAGAGCTAGGAGTGTAGCACCACAGAATATAGAGCTGAACACCACGTTCACGCTCCGCCCCCGTTCGCCAAAATCCGGGCTGGACGGGTCCCTGGCTAGGACACTGCTTTCCTTGCTCGGAAACCAGTCACTTCCTCCCGGGGACTTCTCCTTCCGGAGCGCCACACCTCTCGCGCGAACTGGGTTGGCGTCACCTGCACGGCCAGGTGGGCCCGCCCCCTGGGTCAATTCAGGGTAATAAAAATGGACCCCGCGCTCACGCCCCGCCCGTGCGTGCGCCCAAATCCCAGCGGGATGACTTCCGGGTTGAGATGCTGCTTTCCCCGTTCCGGAACCAGTCACTTCCTCCCGGGGACTTCTCCTTCCGGAGCGCCACACCTCTCGCGCGAACTGGTTTGGCGTCACCTGCACGGCCAGGTGGGCCCGCCCCCTGGGTCAATTCAGGGCAATAAAAATGGACTCCGCGCTCACGCCCCGCTCATGCGCGCGCCCAAGCCCTGGCAGGACGGCACCCCGTCTGGGACGCTACTTTCTGCGCTTCGGGACCAATCACTTACTCCCGGGGACTTCTCCTTCCGGTGTGCCACACCTCTTGCGCAAACTGGGAGGGCGTCACTCGCACGACCAGGTGGTCCCGCCCCCTGGGTCAATTCAGGGTAATAAAAATGGACCCCGCGCTCATGCCCCGCCCGTGCGTGCGCGCGCGCGCCCAGATCCCAGCGGAATGGCTCCCCGTCTGGGATGCTGCTTTCCCTGTTTTGAGACCAGACACTTCCGGGGATTTCTCCCTCTGGTGTGCCGTGCCACACGCGCGGACTGGGTGTGCGTCCTCCCGCACGAACGTGTGGGCCCCGCCCTGGGGTCACTTTAGGGAAATATAGTTGACTCGCGCCCCGTCAGCTTCTCGCCTAACTCCCGGCGGGACGGCACCCCAGCTGGGACGCTGTTCTCCCCCCTCCCAGATCAGTCACTGCCTCCCGGGTGCTTCTCCCTCCGGCTGCGCCCCTACGCCGCCCGCGCCAACCTGCTAGACTTCCTCCCGGGATGGGTTCGGGGGGGAAGGGGTGGGCCCCCTTTCTGTGCCGTCTGCCCCCCTGGGCTCTGCCCCAGATCGAGCTCCGAAGGTCACCTGCCTGGTGCGCTGGCTCCTAGTTCTGAAAATAGTTGCTGTCTGCCCGTATTTGTTCGTTTTCCGTCTCTAAGTCTGTGCTTGTTGTTCAGAGTTCGTAGATTGTTATGTATGTGATCGATTCCCTTGTTTTTCCGAGTCTTTGTTGCAAGAGGGATCCGCGGTAGCATCCACCTAGTCCGCCATCTTGGCCCCCGCCTCTTCATCCAGACACGGTTCTTATTTAGCATCTGTTAGTCAAATTTTTGTCTTAATATATAGTAGATATTTTACCTTTCTAGCATATAAAGAGGAGCCCTGGTGGTACATTGGTTAAAGCACTCAGCCGCTAACCCAGAGGTCAGTGGTTGAAACCACCGGCAGCTCTGCTGGAGAAAGATGTGGCAGTCTGCTTCCGTGAAGATCTACAGCCTTGGAAACCCTATGGGGCGGTTCTACTGGGTCCTATAGGGTCACTATGAGTTGAAATCGACTCAATGGCAGTGGGTTTGGTTTTTGGATTTTATGTATATAAAACCCTTAAAAAACACTTCCAAACTGAGTAATGTTTTCATGAGCATCACAAAGTAGTGCATGTGTTCATTATTATGAATCATTGTATTTAGCTCAAACTTTTAATATAATACGCTTTATAGCAGTTCATTTTAAATATGAGTTGTCTGTAAGTCAGACATTTGGAACCTGGGGACTGCCTGTAAAGTACAATAAAATAAATTAAATATAATATAAAATAAGATAAAAACTATATCCACAGGACCTGTCCTCCGGTGCAGCCTGGCTTCCAGGTGTCCTGCTTCCTGGGCCTTTGGCCACTGTCCTCAAAGTGAGGTTGGCCTCCAGCTCTGCCTTTGACCACCGGCTCTTGGTCTCCAGGGTCCCCCAGTTGTCATGGCCCCATGAATCTGGCCATTGTTTGACTCTATTCAGTTAGATATTTTTGAAGACATAGAGTTAAAACATATGAATTAAAATAGATTTAAAAAATACATATTCCATGTAATTTTAGCCAATTAGCGTGGCAGAGTGAATATCAGATAAATAGACTTCATGACAAAACTTTATATTTTACATTTCTTAGTGTACAGTTTTCCATATGATTGTTTGATGGGTAACAAACACAATCTGACTGGTGTGCACACATTTATACTTGTACAAATGTAGGTATGTTTACGTGTGTATGAATAATAGCTGACGTGAGGATAATCTCCAAGATGTGAAGATAACTCATATCCCCGTTTCCCACTTCATCATTCTGTCATCAGTTGCACACATGGCACTTTCTCTCTCTGACCTAACCACCCAGAGCTGGGTCTCTGCAAGTTAAGACTCTGTCCTTCCAGCCCCTGCCAAATAGGCAAACACCAGCCTCTTTGCTGGTTTTTACTGCTCCTGGTGGATTCCATAATTCGCCAGAATTACAGAATTCACAGAAACTATTAGCTATACTTACCAAACCAAAACCAAACCCTTTGCCATTGAGTTCATTCTGACTCATAGCAATCCTACAGGACAGAATTAAATAAACCCTGCTCCATAGGGTTTCCAAGGAGCACCTAGTAGACTCGAACTGCCAACCTTTTGGTTAGCAGTCATAGTTTTTGACTACTGCACCACCAGGGTTTCCACCTATACTTACACTTACCCATTTATTATAACCAGAAAGGATACAAATGAAGAGAGACACATCAGAAAAGGTCTGAGAGAGGTCCCGGCAAAAAGCCCACATTGTCCCCAGGGACATGCCACTCCTTCTCCCATGTATGGATGTTCTCACCAATTTTGGACAGAAGGAGAGCACTCCAAGGTCCCAGGTCCCCTAGTCATTGAGATATCATTGAATATACATGACCTGGGCTTTCATGCATAGTTATGATCCATCTAACCAATGACTATGCATGACTGCATTAGGTCCCCATTCCTTCCTGAAGTTAATTCCCCAGGTGTGGGGCCTGTGCAGCCCCTACTTGCCTGGCTATTTTGGAAAACAAAGGCATCTTGATTGCTGGGGTTATTTCCGGAAACCAGAGTCAAAGGGCGAAACCAAGTTCTTGGTCCCACAACGTGTATCCCATGACTCTCTTGAAATACGACTATTCATATTGTCTTTAAAATTCTGTGGGGGATGAGTGAGTAAACAACTTAACACTGTGCAAAAACATACAATTTATATTTTCCTCACAAGAGTGGAGAATTTTGTCTCCCTTATCTGAGCAAAGCAGAGCATGGATACATTGGAGTCACGAATCATGAGAAGAAAGGGGCTGACAGCGGGGAAACACCCAGAGATCAATGCAGAGATGTTCACCAGCACCCAACCTGGATTATGAAAAAGAGCCAAAAAACTTTGAAAGATGGAGGACAGGGTGTAAAATGACACAAAGGTGCTCACCAGGACAAAGATGGTTAGGGTAGCTCTGGACTCAGGGGAGGATTTTGGGGAGATGTTGTTCCTATGAATGTGTTGGACTTGCTGTTTATGTTTGTGCAGGATGAAAACCATGGAGCCACTGGCCCAGATCATGAGTCCCAAACACACGGCATCAGGGAATAATAACAATGCTGTATGGAGTGAGTTTGTGGTTTCGTCATGAAACACAGAAGAACAGTCTCCAAAATCTTTTCTGTTTGTGATGTTTTTGTTGCTAGTTATATACATAGGAAAAATGATATTTACTCGTATGTAGAGGACCCAGCAAAGGAATACAGAGAAGCCAGTGTACTTGGGAGCTTTTCCTTTAAGCTTTGCCCACTGAGAGTTCCTGGAGCTGATGGTGATGGCCTGGAAGACGCTCAAGAGGCAGGTGCTGCTAATGGACACACCCCTGCCCATTCTGTGAACATAGAAAACAAGTTTGCATCCAAAATCATTAAGGAAACTTTTCAATCCAAAAGCTGTTATCATCTGGGGGATTCCTTTAGAGAGAATGACCAAGAAGTTGGCGACAATCAGATGCTTGAGAAACAAGTCTGTGGACTTTAACTTGCATCCTCTGAAGTAGAGGAAGATATAATGGTAAAGAAGAGAGAAATTCCCCAGGACTCCCAATAAAGTCTGTGATAAGAAGATCATTCCTGTTGCTAAAACCTCTGGACGCCATTCTGCCATTTCCCAATGACTGATATTTGTCTTCAGAGCCAGAGCGTCCTGCACGGGAAGATGAGACATGGGCCACATGAGTCATGTCAACCAAAATCCACCATTCTCCATTTAACATTACTTTGGACTTAGAAATATTTATTTCATGCTTTTCTTTTATTAATGGGTTTTCCAAGAGTTGTGTGTATAATCTTTGAAGAGTATTTATAGTGTATAAATCGCTGTTACAAATGCCCTACATATGGGAACTTCTTTATCCTTCACAAATTTATGAGGCAGGCACTACTACTATTTTCGTTATAAAAGTGAGGCAAACTTTAGCACCAAGTGGCTAAGAGATTTGTCTAAACTCACAGACTGGTTAGGGGCAGGAAGGGGACTTGGAAGTGGCTGGCCGGCAACAGTGCATTTAACTAACTTACTACTCTGTTGTCTGTTGTTGCTAGTTGCCATTGAGTCAATTTCTACTCATGGCAACCCCATGTGTGCAGAGTAGAATTGCTCCACAGGGTTTTCAAGGCTGTGACCTTTCAGGAGCAGATCATCAGACCTCTCTTCCAAGGCATCTCTATGTGGATTTGAACCACCAGCATTTAGGCTGGTAGTCAGTGCTTCAGCATCTGCATGGCCCAGGGAGTCCCAGCTAGCTGTGTTCTTCATATAATCCAGATCTAGATTTAGTCTTGTTTTTACACCTTCTCATTTTATTTTAGATGGGTGGTATGATATTTTTATGTAACAGGTTTCCGTTTATGGTTAAGATTTATTTGATAAGCCAGTATCAATTTTGGATACAGCTTTTTTTATTGTGGTGAAAATATGCATAAAAATATACCGTCTCAAGAATTTCTACATGAACAACTCAGCAACATGGATTACATTCCTCAAGTTGTACAATCATTTAGAGATCTTAATAAATGCAGATTGCATTAATTGCAGTAGAATACTACAGGAACCTGCCCCATGATCAGATTGGATTTAATGAATACAAGAATGGCTGGAAATTAGAATGGCAACAGAGTGGCTCATTTACTTTTATGCCAGGAACAAAATACATTGACACCTATCACAGGAATTATTGGACAATTTCATATTGATACCATTGGTATGTCCTGAAAGAGCCTAGTTTACACAAAGCTTGTTAAGAACAAAACAGCAACTCCCTGTCAAACTTTCAGAACAGTAACCACGAGAGGCCAGCTGTCGAATATTAACCCTTGAACCAGCACCTTGAGCCCAAAGGTCAGAAAAGGGCTCATTAACATAGTAAAAATCACTCCCCTAGGTGTAGACTGAACAGGATAAAGAGACATGCTAACATTTTAATGAGATTAAGACTGCATTGTGCTTGGGTAGTAAGTCAGAAAATGTAAAGATCTGTAGCTGTATGATTTGTTAAGAGCTTCCTCCTACGAGACCAAATGGGGAGCTCCTGTCCAAAAGCAGGACGAGAAGGCAGGAAGGAACAGGAACTGCATGAATGGACACAGGGGACTGGGGGTGGGAAGGGGGAGCGTGCTGTCACATTGTGGAGATTGCAACCACTGTCACAAAGCAATGTGAATAAATTTTTGAATGAGAAAAAGGAAAAACAAAAGAACTTCCTCCTTCCTCAGGGTATAAAAGATCTGACCTGTGCAACTCAAGGCAGGCAGAATCTGAGGACTGAATTCCTTTCTGCCTCAGCTTGTGCACAAGCTCGGAATAAATCCTCTCTTTGTTCTGCATGCTGGTGGTGTTTTTGTTGGTGAAAGCCACACTGGGACCAAACCCAGAACTGGAGCTGAGTAACAATATCGTGCCCTGAATTATGGGACATGAAATACTAACATGGGATTTAATCATGTGTGGTAGATACTAAATTATTATTAATTCCTAAGCATATAACCAAAACAAAAACCCATTGTCATCGGATTGATTTCGACTCTTTGTGACCGTATAGGACACAGAAGAACCGCCCCATGGGGTTTCCAAGGAGCAGCTGGTGAATTCCAACTGCCGACATTTTGATTAGCAGCCAAGCTCTTAACTACTGTGCCACCAGGACTCCATCTTTTCTTAATACCTGGGTTAAGTAAAACTATTAGTAATGAGGGAAGATTTGTGAATTATATTAAAATATAAGATATATGTAAAATGGTATGTGTAAAGCATGAAATCTTGTGCATTTTATAAATAGAAATAGTAGAATTTTGATGTGAGAATATTATTAAACCAGTGAAAATATTACAAGATATAGAAGAGCCTGTTGGCTCCTGTCTGAAACTCCTAATTATGTTAACTTTTCCTTAAATGCTGCTTCCCTAACTTCAAAAATTTCACAATCATTAACAGGCCCTGTAAGTTTTCAGTAAGAAAAAACTACCGTCTTCATTAATTGCATCATATACCCAGCGTTAGAAGAAAATATTTCTACTCAAGCAATTGCCATGTGGATACCTTTTCCACACAGGATTAGATGAATCCTGTAGATTCATTCTACACCTTAATGCAAGCACCAAGAATAATACCCATATCTCCAGTAATCTGATTCTGGTGAAGCAGGATGAGCAGCAAAATGATTTCAGACAGGTCTTTAAACTCCTTAACAATCAGGTTTCATTATCATTTGGATTGTATGCCAACAATCACTGTCAGCGAGGATTGCATTCAATTACAATAGAAGCCATCAGAGATGGGCATAGGGTCTAGGAGACATCTCACGTCTCAGGAATTATTTTTCCTTCCTGTGTGGCTTCGCCACTGGACCAGGTTCATACGCATAAGGATCCCATTTTCCCACATAATCACTTACCCAGACTCCTGATATGTCTTTTTCCTTATAGACTCTTCTTCTCAGGCTCAAATAGAAAATACTCACCCAACTCCTTTTCTCTATCAAGATGGTGGGTTCAGCGTGAAGGTCATGATGGCCAGCACATGTAAGGGAGGAAGGCATCCAGACCCTGAGATATGGGTTAGTGATTCTGTGACCTCACCTCCTCAGAGAACTGCAATTATCATTTCACCTCCAGTGGTAGTGACAGTACAGGCTTGGGGAGCTGAGAACATTTCTCAAAAACTTTTTCCCAGTTGCTAATTACCAAAAGCAACAACATGCTTCTAGTTAACATCTTCAGAGAAACCCTCGGAGCATTTGGAGACGTTCTTTCTTTCCAGGATCCCTGGAGGCAGACAGTCTCACATGGATGGAGCAGGAAATGCTGAGGTCTGACACGGGAGGGACTGGAAGCAACGCAGGTACGTCTCACTGGCTGCTCTGCTCCCCTAAGCAGTTTTTCTACTCCAAATCAAGTTCTCTCCCAATCTTCAAAACACTGAGGTGATTTAAGAGGTAGTATTGGAGTCATTATTCCCTGTCCTTGAAGATGAAGAAAGTGACTCAGCTGGAGCTGGACTCACAAGGTCTCACAAGGATGCATCAACTGAGCCCTAAGGTATAAAGACAATAGCTATGACAATCTTGGAAAACATCTTTTAGGGAAACTTTCACATAAATAAATCATCAACAGCACAAAAGATCCACATACTTTCCACTCTTATCTTTTTCTATTAGCATTTAGTGACTAGAAAGATTTGTTGGACCAATGAGAACCCTCCTGACTGTTGTTACTGAAACCTGTACCAAAGATTATTAAGACAATTCAAAATGTAGAATCACAGTGACTTAACAATTTTTAGCCAACCTATCAAAAGGTGAAGCTTTCAATGGTTTTGCCCATTTGCAATGTTAATATACACTGATGATTCTGTAATGTTCCTTGGACTGGGGCAGACATAGCTCTGGAAGCACACTCGTCTATTTCCTACTTTTGCCTCTTTGAATATATGCCAGATAAAACCTTTCTTTTGGCTTTGCTAAAATTTGTGGTGTTTTTACCCTAGGATTGAGGTGCACATTTGTGTACATTGTATGCGGAGAAATGGAATAGAACCAAGTACATGAGATAGGTTTTCAAAGAATACAAGTAAAAGAAAGATGACTATAATTTAAATTAGAAACAAAAGGACTCTTTCACAAGCAATTCCAACTGTCTGACTCATTTCATTGCCAAGTAATATAGAACTTTTAGAAAAAATGTTCTTTGACCATATTTATCCCCATTAGTGAGAGGAAGTAAAAATAGAACAATATCTATAGAAGATAGAGAGCAGATTATAAATGAGCCACTCTCAAATTAATGCAAAGGGTCAAATGTTTAACAGATTCTATCACTATTAGTTAAGTCAATGCTGCTTTCTCTATTAAAAAGTACTAGATAGTTCCCACAGTTATCTTTTTTTTTTTTTCAGAATATTCAGTAATGAGCAATGGCTGCTTTTATAATTATGAAATATAAATTATGAGTTCAATTTCATTCTTTGTTGTTGGTTTTCTCTACAAACAAATCCACAATTGGATCTAGGTCCTCTATTCACTCCTCCCAATTTTCAAGTAAGGGATTGGAGGCAGAATGGTTGACAACCCATGCTACAGACATACACACACACAAACACATTTACACACTTAGACTTACAACAGATGCATCCTAACATACATATACACTCACACACTGAAATATACAGTCACATTGTTACTGGGTGGAAACCCCAGGTTCTGCTCAGCGTGACTCGTATCAACCAATAAATGAGAGACCGAGGTCCAAGAGGAGAAAGGCACCTTTATTTCATTGCTCAAGGAAAAGAAGCAGTCAGGGCTTGCTGCTGCCAAGACCGCTCCTCAAGAGCAAGGGGAAAGTTTACTTTTAAGGGGTTTACAAGCAGAAAGTTCATACAAGTTCACTGGCAACATTCTTAATCATACTACACAGGCACAATGAGATTTACATGTAACTTCATGCACTTCCAGGATTTTAACGTAAAGTTATGAGTCAGGCCAAGCAAAGGAACCAGGATTCTAATGCAAAGTTATGGGACAGGCCAAGCAAGCTGATTGAGGAAGTGGAATTTTCTGTAGCCTAGGGAACCTCTGTGTTAGTCCCTCCTTTTCTTTTTTTGAACATTGGTCATTCAGGACCAGTGTCCCTTCTGAACTATAGCCCGGCTTGGAATTGTTGGGCATCTTCTCCAGAAGGGGTAAATATTGGTCATAGGCTTGAACATTAAAAGGTCATAGGAAAAAAAAAAAGGTCATAGGCCTTTTTAACCAGGACATGCAGGTGGGAACACATTGTACACAAGACATGCAGGTGGGGACACATTGTACACAAGAGCAGGAGCATACACCTATAATCATCATTAACACTATAAAGGTAACCAGTGATTTTAACCATCCTAGGTTGGATAAGCCATGATGTCAGCCCGCTAAAATCAAGACCCAAACGCATCAGTAATTGTTCAGTGGTAGCACAATTTCATTGTAGTCGTCTAAGTAGTGAACTCAGCTTTTCTTGGTCATGTTCAATCTGTCTGGATGCACCGATTAAAGAGCAACAGCTAGCATCGCTATATATACAAACTCCTCTGTAAGAAGCTAACATCAGATCTAGGCATCCTGATTCTGTAGAATGGTTTCAGTGGGGTCTCCTTCAGACTGCAAAGTCTGGGTCAAGTTTTGATGGTGTTGGCTAGTGTCTCCAGTGACAGAGACACATTCTTAATGAACTGATACAGAGTATGAATGTCATCATCATTTTTCCCAACCCCAAGCATTGGGAGTAGCACCCTCTGTGCCTTTTCCCAAGCACTCTTAGTGATATCTATAGTTCCTCTTTTAAACCTATGGATGCTTCTGGTGGAATACAGGACCTCTTCTAGGGAGAGTAAATGTGTGCTTTCTGCCCATATCTAGCCCAGTGTACATGTGCCTGTATGATTAGCTAGCCATATCTTATAGGCTGAATGCCCACACAACCAATAAAGTCCTTGGGTCTTAATGAGTAGGCTGTAGGGGGAATTTGGAAAGACTGCTTTTATAATGCTTTGATTGGTTACACTGTGCCCTAGTTTTTCTGACATAACTGTGCTAGTGCCGTCCCATTTAAAAGAGATGTTGGTACTGAATTTAGTCCAGGTTTAGTTATCATAGGCCCAGGTAGTATTGCATTGTGGCCACGGACCTACTGTTGAGGCATTATGGGCAGGATGCCACTGTATGCACCAAGCTGCTAGATAGACCCCACAGTGGTGTACTGGACTCTGTCTAGGGCTTTGTTTTTATTTGTTAATCATGCCCTCTCTTCTTTTAGCCAGTAAGTTGAATGGAGAGGTAAAGGGTTTATGGGTAATCCTCACCCTACATACGAAGCGGAGTATGAACAAATCCAGCAATTGTTAGAGCGAGCAGTATAGCCCGTAAAAAAACCCGTTGCCGTCGAGTCGAGTCCGACTCATAGAGACCCTATAGGACAGAGTAGAACTGCCCCCACAGAGCTTCCAAGGAGCGTCTGGTGGATTTGAACTGCCGACCTTTTGGTTAGCAGCTGTAGCACTTAACCACTACACTGCCAGGGTTTCCAGCAGTATAGCAGCAAGCATCAAAAGAAGATGGAAGGACTACACAGAGTCATTATACCAAAAAGAATTAGTGGATGTTCAGCCATTTCAAGAGGTGGCATATGATCAGGAACCAATGGTACTGAAGGAAGAAGTCCAAGCTGATGTGAAGGTACTGGCAAAAAACAAGACTCCAGGAATTGACGGACTATCAATCGAGATGTTTCAACAAATGGATGCAGCACGGGAGGTGCTCACTCATCTACGCCAAGAAATATGGAAGACAGCTTCCTGGCCAACTGACTGGATGAGATCCATATTTATGCCTACTCCCAAGAAAGGTGATCCAACCGAATGTGGAAATTATAGGACAATATCATTAATATCACACGCAAGCAAAATTTTGCTGAAGATCATTCAAAAATGGCTGCAGCAATATATTGACAGGGAACTGCCAGAAATTCAGGCTGGTTTCAGAAGAGGACATGGAACCAGGGATGCCAGATGGATCCTGGCTGAAAGCAGAGAATACCAGAAGGATGTTTATCTGTGTTTTATTGACTATGCAAAGGCATTTGACTGTGTGGGTCATAACAAACTATGGATAACATTGCGAAGAATGGGAATTCCAGAACATTTAATTGTGCTCATGAGGAACCTTTACATAGATCAAGAGGCAGTTGTTCGGACAGAACAAGGGAATACTGATTGGTTTAAAGTCAGGGAAGGTGTGCATCAGGCTTGTATCCTTTCACTATACCTATTCAATCTGTATGCTGAACAAATAATACGAGAAGCTGGACTATATGAAGAAGAACGGGGCATCAGGATTGGAGGAAGACTTATGAACAACCTGCATTATGCAGATGACACAACCTTGCTTGCTGAAAGTGAAAAGGACTTGAAGCATTTACTAATGAAGATCAAAGACTACAGCCTTCAGTATGGATTGCACTTCAACATAAAGAAAACAAAAATCCTCACAACTGGACCAATGAGCAACATCATGATAAACGGAGAAAAGATTGAAGTTGTCAAGGATTTCATTTTACTTGGATTCACAATCAACAGCCATGGAAGCAGCAGTCAAGAAATCAAAAGATGCATTGCATTGGGCAAATCTGCTGCAAAGGACCTCTTTAAAGTGTTGAAGAACAAAGATGTCACCTTGAAGACTAAGGTGCGCCTGACCCAAGCCATAGTATTTTCATTCGCATCATATGCATGTGAAAGCTGGATAATGAATAAGGAAGACCAAAGAAGAATTGACGCCTTTGAATTGTGGTGTTGGCGAAGAATATTGAATATACCATGGACTGCCAAAAGAACGAAGAAATCTGTCTTAGAGGAAGTACAGCTAGAATGTTCCTTAGAGGCAAGGATGGAGAGATTGTGTCTTACACACTTTGGACATGTTGTCAGGAAGGATCAGTCCCTGGAGAAGGACATCATGCTTGGCAGAGTACAGGGTCAGTGGAAAAGAGGAAGACCCTCAACGAGGTGGATTGACACAGCAGCTGCAACAATGAGCTCAAGCATAACAATGATTGTGAGGATGGCTCAGGACCGGGCAGTGTTTCGCTCTGTTGTGCATAGGGTCACTATGAGTCAGAACTGACTCGACGGCACCTTACAACAACAACAGCAGTATAGTTTACAACTGCCTGGTGCAAACTATAAAGAACATTGAAATCCCATCCAGCATTTACACCGAGGGCGGCTCCTAGGAATAACCACATCACTCTGATCATGGTTGATTCTGCTCACCCAAAGGTCTACAGCAATCTAACATGTTCAAGTAGATTATCCAAGTGTAGGAAACAGAATACTAACAGCAAGGTTATTAGCAGTGTTAAGAGTCTTTGGAGGATCTCACCCATGCAGGAGGGCGTTGGGAAAACAAGTACTTAAGGTCCTTGCCTGGCTCACAAGTCCAGTTCTGGAGAGTTTGTCTCCCCGTATCTGGCGGGGTGGTTTTCTTTACTTGAGTATGGTGGATCCAAGCTTTGAGTCCCTTGAGTTTGACAGCCACTGGGGTAACCAAGAGGACTTCAAAGGGGCTGGTCCACTTCTACTGAAGGGGGTTGGCTTTCCACACCTTGAGAAGGGCCCAGCCACCAGGCTGGAATGGAGGGAGGGGCACGTCTGTCTCAGGCTGGCTCCTCAGGTGAACGTGTCTGTGGAGAGAAGACCGAGCCACCTAAAGAGACTGCAAATATTTAGTAACTTGAACAACTCCAACCTTGTGGAGGGAGGGAGTTTGGTCATCATTAAGGCAAGCTACGTTGGTCATATTGTGATTCTCAATAAAGAACAAAGTTTTTGTTTGCTTCTAGGGGCAAACCGAACGCTCAAGAGGGCCATAGGCAGTGCCTTTGTTCATACCAACTTGGTCTCTTGGCACAGCTTTGCTAGATGTCTCTTTAGAGTCTGGTTAGTCTGCTCCACTTTACTGCTGGACTGGGGTCTCCAGGCTGTATGTAAATTCCAATTAATGTCTAGGGCGATTGCCACCAATTGTACCACCAAGGCCACAAAATGGGGCCCGTTGTGACTACCAATGGAGATGGGAAGCCTGAATTGAGGGATGATTTCATTCAGGAGGTGTTTTACAACCTCAGTGGCTTTTTCAGTACTGCAAGGAGAAGCTTCAACCCAGTTAGTGAAGGTGTCAATAAAGACTAATAGGTATTTGTAATTGCCAGGAGCTTGAGGCAGCTCAGTGAAATGTACCTGCCAGTCCTCTCCAGGCATTGCCCCAGTTAGCTGGACCCTTGGGGGCGCTTCAGCAGTGTTTTGGGGATTGTTTTTCATGCAGGTGAAGCAGCTCTTTAAAACTGCCAAAATAGTCGTATGGACCTTTGGTCCAATTAAATGTCTCTTAACCCAGTCACGGAGCCCTGATTACATAGTGGTTGAGAGATTGGCTGCTAATCGAAAGGTCTGCAGTTCGAATCCACCAACTGCCCCTTGGAAACTTTATGGGGCAGTTCTACTCTGTCCTATAGGGTCACTATGAGTTGGAATTGACTCAACAGCAACGGGTTTTGTTTTTTGGCTTTTTAACCCAATTGTACAGTCCATCATATCCATAATGGGTGGATTGGTGGGCTCTCTGTAGGATAGGGTGCATGAGTTTTGATGGAATGAAAATATTTCCATGGGGGGTATACAGCCATCCATCCTTGTTTAGAGTGGCCCCCTAGGTCTTGGCAATGTCTTTATCTCGTTGGGAATAGTCTGGGTGGAGGTCAGGTGGCAGTAACTCTAAATGGGGAATTAGTGGGACTACTGCGATATGTTTCCATTGAATTGCAGCTTTTTGTTTTTGCTGCTGGATCTGCTTTGTAATTACCCTTGGCCACCATGGTGTCCTCTTTCTGATGCCCTCTGCAGTGTACTACTGCTACTTGGGTGGGTAGGAGAACAGCTTGTAAAAGTTGTAAGCTCTCTTGAGAATATTTAATGTCTTTATCTCCTGCTGTTAGAAACCCCCTTTCCTTCCAGATTGCCCTGTGTGCATGCAATACCCCCTAAACGTACTTGGAATCCCTATAAATAGTTGCTCACTTACCTTTGGTGATTTTAGAGGCCTGTAGCATGGCAATGAGCTTGGCCTTCTGGGCAGAGGTACTGGGGGAAGTGCATTAGCCTCTAGAACCTCCTCCAAAGTGACCACTGCATATCCAGCTTTTCTTTCTCCTTGTTCCATACAACTGCTTCCATCAGTGAATAGTTCAAGGTCTGGGTTTTGGAGCAGCTGGTCAGTGAGGTCAGGCTGACTGGCATACACCAGGTCAATGGTTTTTAGGCAATCATGTTCCTTTTATTGCTTTGGCGAGGTGGGCAGTAGGGTTGCCAGTTTTTAACTAGCCGTTTCTCGTAGGGTAGTGACTGGGTCATCTAACAGTACCGCTTGGTACTGAGCCATTCATCCTGGGGAGATTCAATGTGACCCTTTCTGCTCTAAGATGGTCAGAACCAAGTGGGGCACTGTCACCCAGAGAGGTTGGCCAAGGGTGAGTTTCTCAGCTTCTTTGATGATTAATACTGCTGCCACTATTGCCAAAGGCATGCTGGGCATCCTCCGATGACTGGGTCTAACTGCTTGGAGAAGTATGCCACCAGCTACTTCAAGTCTGTGTAAGTACTCAGGCCACCACTCTGGCAGACTCATGAACAAACAGGACAAAACGGTTATTCATATTAGGGTGTCCCAAGGCTGAGGCCTCTATCAATTCTGTTTTAATGGTATCTAAAGCCTGTTGAACTGTCCCAGTCCATTCTAAGGGATCTGTGTCTTTTCCCCCTAAGGCTTGGTATAAAGGCTTGGCAATAAGTCCGAATTTGGGATCCAGATGTGGCAAAAAACGGCCATCTCCAAAAAACCTACAGATGGCCTCTTTTCATGTGGGGAGGAGTTCTCACTCTCCCCATCTGATTTCAAAACCCAGATAAATCAATTCCTTTTTGTTGACCTGAGCTTTTCTTTTGAGACCTGATGCCCTGCCTTTCCCAGGAAGTTCAAAACTCCTATGGTGTTCTGGACTGAGTCATATTGAGATTAATGATAAGCAGGTCATACACATATTTGAGAAGGACACCATTGGTCAGGGTCAGTTGTCTCAGTTCTTGGGCCAAAGCTGATACGAAAAAAGTAGAACTGTTTTTAAAGCCGTTATGAGAGGACTTGCCAGTATAGCTGCTTTTTCTGTCCTGTTCTTGGGTCCTCCAACTCGAAGGCGAAGATTTCCTGAATTTCTCCTCCATTCAGATGTAACAGAAGGCATCCTTAAGGTCTAGCACAATGAACCTGGAAAAAGTGGGCAACACGGTTGACAGCAGGGTATATGGGTTGGGAACCATAGGGTGGACCGTGGCTGTTACCTGGTGGACCGTGGCTGTTACCTGGTTGACAGCATGCAGATCTTGAACGAACCAGTATTCTCCATTTTCTTCTTCACTGGCAGGGCGAGGGTGATGAACTGTGACTGACATGGTCTGAGTAGCCCATGTGTCAAGTATCTGGTGATGATTTCTTCCAGTGCCTGTCAAGCCTCCACCTGGGTGAGGTATTGCTTAAGTCTGCGGGGAACTATGCTGGTAAGAATTTGACTGCCACCAGGGGAACGTTTTTGGCACATCCTGGCACCTTGTTGTCCTGTATCCATGAAACAACTGCATCCTTTATGTCTGGCTCTACTGATCCCTGGTAGTGTCCTTACATGCTATAATTGGTGGGTGACTCAGGGGTAAGGACCATGTGCAGTCATCAACCATTCTCTGGTAGTACTTGCTTCTAAATGGTCCCTTTATCAAAAGAAATTTATGCTTGCTGTTTGCACGATCAGTTTCTTCCCAGCAGGGGAATGGGACAGTAGGGCATGTAGAGAAAAGTATATGTGAATGACTTCCCTTGTATGGAGCAAGTTAGAGGCTGGAGCAAGGGTGTATTCTCCCTCTTACCTGAGACTTCCATGACTGTTTTGTTGGGGGTGTCTTTTTCTGGGTCAGGACACAGTGGATTGCTCCAGTATCCACTAGAAACTGTACAGGTCCCGTCCCTTCATTATAACCAGAGGCTCAGGTAGGGGACTTATCTCTGGTCCTCCTCTACCCGAGTCTTCCCCATCAGCATCACAGGGCACTGGGCAGCCCCAGGCTCCTTCTTACCTCTAGGTAGGAATTCAGGACATTCTCCCAATGTCCTCTCTCTTTGCACCAGGTGCACTTGTCTCTGCTTAATGAGGGACAGAGCCTCTCACCTCCCTCTCTCCTCAGAGATCCTCCTCTTTTTGGGCTGCCGGGGAGACAGGTCATTTCCCTGCAAGGCAGCAGCCAAGAATGCAGCCTGTCTTTTTTGATAGATTTTTTTCTCTTCTCCTGTTCCCGATTCTGATCGGAAAATACCTGATAGGCAAGCTCAACAAACCATGAGATCCCTGACTCCACACCTCCCCCAAGTTTTTGGAGTTTTCTGCGTATATCCAGGGCTCTCTGCTCAATAAAAATCTTATTCACCATGAGAGCATTTTCGGGACTCTCAGGGTCCATGTCTGGGAACTGTCTAAAAGCCTCATAAATTCTTTCCAGAAATGTAGAGGGATCTTCAGTTGGTTCTTGTTTGATCCCATGTATTTTGCTAAGGCTTTTTTGTTTGGGCACCCCTTTCTTCAAACCTTCTAAAAGGCACTCCCTATGATAAGCAAGATGAGTGTGTCCCTTGGTGGTGTTCTGATCCCAGCCGGGGTTCGCCATGGAGAAAGTCTCTGTCCCTGGCTGATTTACTGCCTGCACTTGGTGGCATCTGTCAGCCTTAACCCTAACCTTTTATAGGACAATGTGCCTTTCTTCTGGGGTTGGAAGCATATCTGGCAGCACCTGACAATCTGCCCAATTAGAGTTTTGAGTAAGGAACATGGAGGCAAAAAGATCCTGCATTCTCTTAGGTTCTTCCTGATGTCCAGGGCAATGGTTTTTCCAGTTACAAAGATCACTTGTTGAAAAAGGTTGGTGGATCCAGACCATGTCGATGTCTCCTGCCAGGACATGTTAGAGGGGGTGCATGCCCCTGGGTTCGGCTTTGCTATGGCTGTCCTGAGAATCAGTTGCCCTTCTGTTACTTTCGTTCTCCCTAGTCACCAAATTGGGGTATCCAAATGCCACTTACCTCTGTTTATGGGGCAGTGAGCCTGACACTGGGGCAGAAGGGCTTGGGAGGGGTGGATACAAAGGCTAAAGGTGCGGGAGCTCCGTTGGGTGGAGGCAGGGCAGAGGGAGGGGGCAGCACAGGCACAGGAGTGGTAGGAGTCAGAAGATCCTCCTTGGGGTCAGGAGGGAGGACTGACAGCCACAATCTGCAGGCCCCCTTCTGGACTAGAATTTTACATTTCTTTTGAAATTCTTCTTCCCAATACAGAGTCATGAACGCGTCTACATAATATTTCTCATCCCACTTTCCCTTGCCAGTACAGAAAAGGTCTAACTGAAAAACTGAAGGATGGTATTAAAATTTAGGTATGCATTCTCTAGCCATTCCTCTCCATCTGCCAATTTATATTACGGCCAGGCAGTGTTGCAGAGGAAAATCATTTTCTTCTTTTTCATGGGGCTTGGCCAAAATATTTCCAATTTGTAAGGATGCATCCTAAGGGGATGCAACTTGAGGTACCTTGAACTTTCCCCATTCTTCAGACACACACACATCTTACACATTCACACAACCTAATTCAATGCACCAACCTAATAACAGATACCTAGAGCCTTTTATGCCCTCAATGGTCAATTCCTCCCATTTCTTGGGACTCTTCTAAGACCTCACCTAGGAATTGCCCTGTTAATTGACCAAATAACCCTAAATACCTAATGTTCTCAACAGTCAATTCCTCCCACTTCTTGGGACTCTTCTAAGGCCTTACCTAGGTACTTACCAAATAGCCCAGGTGCATTTCATGCCTCTGACGTCATCACCATTGGGTTAGAGGTGGATTGGCTTCCAGGGCTGCTCTAAAGTCTCCAGTAGAAATCTTCTGGTGGTGCCAGACATCAGGGCCAGTCTGTTGTCTGATCCACCTCAGGAACCGAGTGGGCTGGCTTGCCAGAAATGTTGCTGGGTGAGACACGAGGTTTTGCTTGGTGTGACTTGTACCAGCTAATAAACGAGAGACCAAGTGGGAGAATAGAAAGGTGCCTTTATTTCATTGTACAAGGAAAGGAAGCTGTTGGGGCTGCCACCGCCAGGACTCCTCCTTGAGAGCGAGGGGAAGGGTTACTTCCAAGGGGTGTACAAGTAGAAATTTCATACAAGTTATATCAGCAACATTCTTAATCATACTACTCAGGTGCAATGGGGTTTACATAGAACTTCATGCATCGCCAGGATTTTAATATAAAGTCATGGGGCAGGCCAAAAAAAGGAGCCAGGATTCGAATGCAAAGTTATGGAGCAGGCCAAGCAAGCTGCTTGAGACAGTGGAATTTTCTGCAGCCTGGGGACCACTGTCTTAACATACTGTGGTGAAATGAGTTCCTTTATGTGGCCTTTTGCCTTGGTTCTTTGGAAAAACAGCTTGAGAGATTTTCCCCCTAACCCTGAGGAGTTACATTTGCCCTAGTTTTTTACACCAGAGGGTTTGTTACTTTTGTCCAGGCTGATTGACATCTGCTGGGTAAGCTGTAAACAACTTGATGGTTTAGTACTGTCTAGCCCTGTGCTGCAGCCTCTCCTGTGATTGGTATGAACTAGCAGGGATTGGTCAATATACTATGCAAATGAAGTGATTGTAGACTATGCAAATGAAGTGACTATGGTTCACCGAGGGGATTGGTCTGTTTGTGGACCTGGTGGGAGGACTATGCTATGAAATTGACAAGGAGGTTCCTTATACAAGCAGCCAACGCCACACAGGTTTTTAAAAAGGAGAAAAGGCAAGAGAGGCAAGAAGAGAGAAGCAGCAGAAAGGAAGTGAAGAACTTTCTAAAAGAGCTGAAACATGGTTCAAGGGCTGTAACAAGATACAAGAGGCCTGGAGAGGTGGCAGCAACAAGCCTGGGAGGGGTCCTGTCACAGAGTTGGTGGTGATAGCAAAAATCTGCTGCTACGAGAGAGCTGAACAAAGCTGCTATACTGGCTATGAGCTGAGTCAGCAGTGAAGAGGCTGATGGCTGACAGACCAAAGGCAGAGAGGGTTGCACTGCTGATTGGGGGCCAAGAGGAAGTCTGTAATGAGGGGGTTGAGAGGAGGCCTGCATGGCTGAGAGGCAGCGTGCACAGCCAAGAGGTCTGTCCTGAGGAGCCTGAGAGGAGGCCTGCATGCCCAAGAGGGTGCATGCACAGCAGAGAGAAGGGCCTGCTTGCTTGCATTGCTGAAAGGAGCTGAGAGATCTGTCCTGCACTGAAGAAGGAAGGGATGTTACCCACTTCCAGGGAGTCTTCTTTACTTTGCCTACATGCTTCCTGATCCTGAGTTGTAGTCTGTTGATCCTAATCCTGAGTCGTAACCTGTTATTTCCTTAATAAACCACTTAAGTATGATCTGCGAGTTCTGGTGTGGCCATTGCAATGAATTATCAAACCTAGAAGAGAAGTAGAGTCCCAAGGGGGGGACAGCTGGTGTCAGAAATGGTGAAGAAGTTGAAGAGTGAAGGTATGTCTGACCTTCACTTCAGAGGAATCAACTTTGGGCTAATGATGAATCTCTCCTCCTCTTTAAGTTAGAGGGCTTCAGTACTAACCACAGTTTACAGTATGTTTGTGTGCATGGGTTTTTCTATGTGTGTGCATGCTAGCATATGGGTATATGTGTGCACATGTCTGTGCATATACATGAATGCACATGTTTGTATTGGCATGTTTGTGTGGTGCATGTTAGTGTATGTGTGCAACCTTACTGAGAAGCTGGATATTATATTGCATACATGAAGTACTTCTCTGACTATATGACTAATCCTGGGAAGACTATAAATGAAAACAACCTATTTATTCACTTATTTATTACAATTCTCTCCACTACATTACAGGTTTAAGAAATATATGGTTACACTTTTAAGACAATGTATTTCTTTTGGGTACTATTTCCAGTACAAGAGAGAAAAAGATGAAAAACAGAGAAAAACAAACAGATAGAAAGGACAACACAAAAAGTGGGAATACACCAGAAAGGGAAAGAAAATGGAGAGGGCAGGAAAAAGAGAAAAGGAAAGGGAAGGAGATGGGAAACAGGAAATAGGAGAGTGGAAATAGATTTTACTTAAGAATCATACCTATGCCATAAATTTCTCTTTCAAGAGTTTTACATGCATCCTACATACCTTGAGAGATTATATCTTCAGTATCATTCAGTTAAAAATATTTTCTAATTTTTCTTGTGACACAGTGTTTGGTCAATGGGTTGTTTAGAGTT
This sequence comes from Elephas maximus indicus, assembly GCF_024166365.1. Classification (NCBI taxonomy): domain Eukaryota; kingdom Metazoa; phylum Chordata; class Mammalia; order Proboscidea; family Elephantidae; genus Elephas; species Elephas maximus. The sequence continues at coordinate 94,675,775 of NC_064829.1, read as the reverse complement.
GGGTTGTTTAATTTCTGAGTATTGGACTGACTTTTTTATTTTTTAATGGATTTCAGCTCCAATTCCATTATAGTCAGAAAATACACTCAGGATGATTTAAATCTTTTGGAATGTGTTGACACTTTGTAGCCCAACATGTGATCAACTTCAATAAATGTGACACATACACTTAAAGTGTACATTCTTACATCGTTTGGGTCAGGGATGTTATGTATCCATCAGGTCAAAATTGTTCATTGTAATTTTGGCATTTCCTGTATCCTTATAGATGTTTGATTTACTTGTTATATTAGCCCTTCAGTTAAGAATGTTACCGTCTCCCACTATGATTGTGACAAAAGTTTTGCTTCTTTTCATTTTTGTTTAGTATGATTTCAAACTATGTTATGTCTGCATAACCAGCTGCCATGGAGTCAATTCCGAGTTGTGGTGACTCCATGTGTCAGACTAGAACTGTGTCCACAGGGTTTCTGACAGCTGATTTTTCTAATATAGACTGCCAGGCCTAGAATTCTTCTGAGGCACCTCTGGGTGGACTCAAACCATCAACCTTTCAGTTAGCAGCAGAGTGTGTTAACTGCACCACCCAGGGACTCCCATAGGTACACAGACATTTGTAGTGTATTTTTGGTAAATTGGCTCCAATTTTTCACTGGAATGATAAATCTATATCCCCTACATATGACAACAGCTGTGAGGCCCAGGACTCAGAGCTATAGCCTCTTCAGAATTAAGAAATAGATACAGATATATATATATATATACTTTCAAGTATACAATCATTAAAGCTTAGTATTTGTTCTCATAAATACATGACTATATAAGACATTTAAAAAAATACCAAAAAGCATTATTTGGAACTTAACTTGTCTGTGTTCTTAGTGTTTGTAGACTGCAGTGCAATGACTTAATATCGCCCTTCTAGCCATAGTCTTTGTGACTCACACACAACGATTTAGTGGGACTATGCAAATTCGGTGTGTGGAACCTGTGATGGTTGGAGTTATGTGTCAACTTGGCTAGGCCATGATTCCCAGTACTGTATGGTTGTGCTCCATTTTGTGATCTGATGCAATTATCCTCCATTTTCTGATGTGTTGTGAATCCTAATCTCTACGCCTGTGGCTGTGTTATGAGGCAGGATTAAGGATGTATTGAGTCACTGCTAGAGTCTGACTCAAGTCCCACCCTTACTCAAGTCATGCCCTTCATTGGGTGTGGCCTGCATCCAATGTATGTATGTGGGTACTCTGGTGGGATTCTCTCTCTGTACATCTGGATCCTGGGTCTAACTTCCGGCTTTTGGGACTTTAGTCAGCTGCCTGCCATCTGACCTGCTGACTCTGGGATTGGCCAGCTTCTGCAGCCCTGTAGGCCAGCAGCCTGTCATCTGGATTTGTCAGACCCTGCAACCATGTGGGCCAGGAGAAGCCTCCAGCCTGATGCCCGACCTAAGTATTTGGGACTTTCCAGTCTCTACAACAGCGTGAGCCATTTCTTGATACAGTAGGTGAGTTCTCTGAGACATTGCAGCAAATTACAGAATTCAAAGATTGGAGGGAGAGTACTGAAGGCAGGAGGAGTAGCTGATGTTAGAGATGACCAAGTGGTACAGCAATTTGGAAAAGCTGATCGATCATCTGGGATATCTTTAACCTCTGCATCATAGGAGCCAGCTTTGTCCTGATCCTTATATTCATTTATGGAAGCCCGCAGGTCACAATTCCAAGTATAGTGTTCCAAGATTCTTTCGCCAGAGGTTCTGTATTAACAGTGTCTAAAATTGTCTCTACAGCATCATCTGCTGAATAGGGTTTTGGGCACTACTGGCTTGCGGTGTACCTCATCCACTGCTGCAACTGCTACCTCCTGTCCCAGGAAGGGGTGGAACCACCCACACAAGCAGTACAGATTACAAAAGGTCATGGAGAACTCCAGGGGCATGGAAGGAACGCTTCCAAGGAGACCGAGGAACTCAGCTGAATCACTATGAGCCATTATCCCAGCATAAAGCCATGTGTGTTATCACAGACCTAAAACACCGTTTCAGAATCGGGATCAAATCTCTGATAGTTTTGACAAATGATATTTACTTTCTTTCCATTAATTAATTCTCTACACTCTCACCCCTTCCCTCCACCAATGTCCCCCCAGGCATTATTGATGCTGCCTCAAAGGACCTTGTTCATCACGCATTTCCAAAACAAGTCCTCATGATATGGATCCACTACTTAAATCTTAAGGAGCCCTCGTGGCCCAAAAGTTAAGCGCTCAGCTGCTGCTGAAAGGTTGATAGTTCAAACCTGTCCAACAGCTCCACAGAAGAAAGACCTGACTATCTGCTCCCGTAAAGATTATAGTCTAGGAAACCCAATGGGGCAGTTTTACTCTGTCACATGGGGTTGTGTGTCAAAAACCGACTTGATAGCACCCAACAACTTATATCTTAAGCTTTATAGGGGATTTTTTTAATATTATTAAAAAGCATCAACAAGCAAAAATATAAAAAACCAGTTTATATAGACCATGACTTTTAAGTCCTAAAAAAATTAAAAAGTAGAAACCACAATAAATCCCTTTTTTAAAAATGTTTTTAATAGAAATGTAATACCACACTCCTCACCAATACACACACCAATCCTCTTAAGTTATTCAATCATGGTTAAGTATGTTCCCATCCTGGGAATCTTCTCTTAATAAGTCCTCTACCTAATTGCCTTTCATTGAGCAATCAGGTGTTCAATTAGGACAATTAGCCAACCTGCAAGTAATAACCGAGTCTTTAATTACTGTGATGGTGCAAGTAAGAAGCAAAACGATGTGCTAGTTCCCCAGTGTTCCATTTCCCCCCACTGGGGAAGGATCAGGTGGATGTGGCAGAGGTGGAGAGAATCATCTCACTGTCACTGAGCTCCAAAAAAACCACTCCTGAGAGTTACCAGGAGTGAGTGGGGGAGGGTTGCGAGTAGACATGTACTGAAAGTGGAGAAAAATGTCTCAGCTACAGCCCTCAGGTCTCAGGTGCAGCACCTGAAAAATGCCTATGAGCATGGCTGGTCTGGAGGTGGGAGGGCTGAGTCTTCGACAACAGCTTCCTTCAGAAAACAGCAATGCACTGGCTATGTACCCAGACTGCTGAGGGGAAGGCAGCTTCCCACAGTGAGGCCTCCCTGGCAAAGTGAGGTCATCACCTATGGTAAGGCCTGGATGATCACACAAAAGATTTTGACCTGGAGCAGGACTTCTTGCTTTCCTGCCTTATAGACAGCTAGCCCAATCTTGCCAGGGTTATGTTCAAATATAACATTTATCATACAGGCATATACCCAGAACACACCTTTTAAATTAGTATACCCTGTTACTCTCCACTCCATAAAATGTACAGCTTCACTGTACTTATTATCATATATTTTATTCAGTTATTGGTTATTTCACCCAGGATACAAGCTACTTGAAGGCAAGGAATTGAAAAATTTGTAACATATTCTTAATAATCTCAAATTGACATCTTCATAGCCTCTGAAAAATTGCTATTCTAGTAAAATTCCTCATTCACAGCTTAATGAACACTTCCACACAGCTAATTTTCAAGAAACTATAAAAGCATCTAAGGCAATTTACCTAAACAGTATTTCACACGCACTTTCAACAATGCTATTGTGGGAAGGATCTCATGTGTGCAGTAGAAAAGCGCATGGATTAAATTATTGACATGAAAAAAACTGTTGCCTTTCCAAACCAAGGAATCAGGAACTTCAAGAGCAAACATTCAATGTTGTATTAAAGACTTCGACTCCATTTTTGATGCTTCAGTACTGACAACATTTGAGATTGACCCCTCCCTCTTTCCCTTGTGCTCCACATCTGGGCAAGCTTATGAAAAAGCCCAAGAGTTCTCTCCTTTGGTGCCACCAGGAAGTTCGAATCACACGTATTTACCCTCACATCAGCTGAGCCCCCTAACCACCATAAAAATCCAAGCAAGTCACCCTTCCTTGCTCTAATTTTGTAATAAATATTCTCATACCCCATGGGTGTGGGGCATCAATTTTGGTATCCAAACCAAATTTTGATAGAGCTTCTGTTGTATGCTAAATTGTGACCCCAAGATAATATGTTCAAGTCTTAATCACCAGTATCTGTGACTATGACATTTGGAAATAAGGTCATTAGCAGATATAATTAGTTAAGATCACAAGGGTGGGTCCTAATCTCTTTATGACTGGTGTCCTTAAAAGAAAAAACACGCATGGAGAATGCCACGTAAAGATGGAGGCACGGATTGGAATGATGTATGTACAAGCCAAAGAATGTCAAAGATTATGGGCCATCACCAGAATCTAGGAGAGGCATAGAACAGACTCTCCCTTAGAACCCTCCACAGGACCCAATCCTGCCGATACCTTGATTTGGACTTCTAAATTCCAAAACTGAGAATATACTTCTGTGGTTTTCAGCCATGAGTTTGTGGTACTTTATTACAACAGTGCTAGAAAAATCAGTCTATCCTATTCCTGTTGATTGGTCACTAGTGAAAATTAACAAAAAATGATTTTAGAAGTAAATATGTAAAACCAAAACCCGCTGTCATCGAGTCAATTACTACTCACAGCAACCCTACAGGACAGAGTAGAACTGCCCCATAGGGTTTCCAAGGAGTTGCTGGTGAATTCGAACTACCAACCTTTTGGTTAGCAGCCGAGTTCTTCCAACTACACCACCGGGGCTCCAAATATGTAAAGTTTCTTGTTTATGTATACACGCACACACATACACAAATCCATTGTGTGTGTTCATTCTTAAGGGGAAACTCATAAAAATTGATCTTTTCATCTTATTTCTCTGAACTAAAGACTTAAAGGGGCTCTTGTTCTTCATATTTATAGAGCATATACTTTGTATCTATTCCCTGTGTGCAGTTTGTCATTATTCTCAAAAAAACTCCTTGATTTATGAATTCTCTGTATTTTTTCATTGGAGCAACACAGGGAAGATATACAAATTAAATATGCAAATTGGGATAAGGTGGGTAGAAGAAAAAATCACAGGAGATAGAAATTAAAAAATTAGAAGTTGTTAAGCTTGACCTCTGCTGTATACATTACCAGTTGCCATCAAGTCACCTCCGACTCGTGGAAACCCCACGGTGTCAGAGTACAACTGTGCTCTATGAGGATTTTGATCACTGAGTTTTGTAAAGTAGATCACTGGGCCTTTCTTCTGAGTTGCTCTGGGTGGGCTTCAACTTCCAAACTTTCCGTTATCAGCTGGGCAGTTAACCATTTGCACTACTCAGAGATTCCGCCATGTACTTAACATTTATATAATTTCTGTCTGTAATGGATTCTCTCATATCTAGTGAGGTGTTAGCCATATTTAAGGCTTCCCAACACTCACTGCATTTGTATGTTTTCTCTCCAGTATGAATTTCTTCATGAACCAACTGGTATGAACACATGGTGAATTCCTTACCACATTCATTACATTTGTAAGGTTTCTCTTCAATATGCATTCTTTGATGTTCCACAAAGCTCGCACTTTGGACAAAAGTTTGGCCACATTCATTACATTTGTGAGGTTTCTCTCTAGTATGAATTCTATGATGAGTTGTAAGGCTTGATCTGTGATTAAAGACCTTGCCACATACATTACATTTATATGGTTTCTCTCCATTATGGATTCTCTGATGGCTAGTGAGATTTGAGCTGCACTTAAAGGCTTTGCCACAATCAATACATTTGTAAGGTTTCTCTCCAGTATGGATTCTTTGATGTTCTGCAAGGTTTGAATTATTGATAAAAGCCTTACCACATTCGTTACATTTGTAAGGTTTCTCTCCGGTATGAATTCGGTGATGTTTCACAAGGTTTGCTCTTTGGATAAAAGCCTTGCCGCACACACTACATTTGTGTGGTTTCTCACCAGTGTGTATTCTATGATGTTTGGTGAGAACTGAGCGCCACCTAAAGGCTTTGCCACATTCACTGCATTTGTAAGGTTTCTCTCCAGTATGAATTCTCTGATGTTCCACAAGGCTGGAATTATGAAGAAAAGCCTTACCACATTCATTACATTTGTGAGATTTCTCTCCAGTATGACTTGTATAATGAGTCATAAGACTTGAATTTTTACTAAAGAACTTGCCACACATATTACATTTAAATAATTTCTCTCCATTATGGGTTCTCTGATGGCTAGTGAGATTTGAGCTGCACTTGAAGGCTTTGCCACAATCATTACATTTGTAAGGTTTCTCTCCTGTATGAATTCTCTGATGTTCCACACGGCTTGAATTATTGATAAACGCCTTACCACATTCATTACATTTGTAAGGTTTCTCTCCGGTATGAATTCGCTGATGTTCCACGAGGTTTGATCTATGGATAAAAGCCTTGCCACACACAATACATTTGTGTGGTTTCTCTCCAGTGTGTATTCTATGATGTTTGGTGAGAACCGAGCGCCACCTGAAGGCTTTGCCACACTCATTACATTTGTAAGGTTTCTCTCCAGTATGAATTCTCAGATGATTTGCAAGGTTTGAATTCTGACAAAAGAACTTGCCACATATCTTACATTTATATGGTTTCTCTCTGGTATTAGTGATGTCTGATCCACACTTAAAGGCTCTGGTGCTCTCATTACCTTTATAAAGTCTCTGCACAGAATGAACTCCCTCAAGATTAGCAAACATTGACATCTGGCTAAAATCCTCCCCACATTCATTACAGTTGTAAGTCTTTTCTGTAATGTGTGTTTTCTGGTGTAATGTAAGCAACGAAGGATGCATGAATACCTCCCCATATTTATTACAAATGTTGGTTTTGACTCTAGGAGGAATTCTTTGACGTGGTGAAACTGAAGGCTCACTGTTGACAGATTTCTCTCCTTGATTACACTTACACATTTTCTCTCCACTCTGAAATCTCTGCAGCTCAGCCAGATGTGACTGAAGGCTGAGTCCAATCTTATTTTCAAAACATGTCATATACTTGTTTCCTTCATCTCTTCTATTATGTGGTTCTTTTCTAAAAGTGAGATTTTTGTTATGGGGCATGGTCATTCCTTTGTCATTTCTTTTATTACCTGTCCACTGACTCTCAAACTCATCAATATTTTCCCTGATTTGTTTGAAGTAAAAATTCTCGATGCCATAACTTTCATGTCTTTCCAACATCACTGTCTTGTATAACTCTCCTTTATTAATCGTCTCTTTTGGTGGTAATTTCATGATGACACATGTAGGAGAGACATCTAGAAGATATAAAGAACCACAGGTTTCCTATTAACTATAGGAAGAAAATATTTTATACTGAAAAACATATTATACCAAAAGCAATACTTATAATGAACAGGCTTATGAAACTTCTCAATCACGGTCTTCAAATATTTAGGAACACAAAGTTAAAAGGATTCCTTAATAAAGAAAAGGTGATTACATTAATTCAAGTTATTTTCAGGGAAGCCAGGTTTCAAACACCCTACGACCAAACCACTTACACTAATGACACGTAAGTCCTACAGAAAGGAGTATTTTTCTACTGCCACCCTAAAGCATACACCACTGGATGTAGGTATGTGAATGCTTCGTATTTGAAGAAAATATCGTATTAATGCATGTTGATACATAATTATTACACAGAAATAAATGGTAAAGCACAGACCTATATGACATAATAGTAAGTAACGCACAATAAAGTTACCTAATGAAGAAGATGGACAAGTGATAATTCAGAACTGCAGAACGAAAAACAAGCACTGAAAAAATTAGGAAGAATTTTAGAATACCTGTTTAAAAGCAAAATAAAAATCCATTATCTATGTCGATGCAGAATAGACATTTTGCAATGTTAACAACTGGCGCATCGAAATTATATTCCAGAGCAGATACTGAAAAATCATCAACTGTAAATCATAATAAAAATACGTAAAACATAGCAATCCATGATAAATCCAGCAGGTACATGGTAAGAACTACAAATATACAAAATTACAGTCTACGGAATTCTAAAGAATTCCCTCTTTAGAATAAAAAAAGTCACCTTATCCAGAAGGAGTACACAGTATGAGGAAGATAAAATATGTTGAGAATACCTGACTTTTCAAATATGGTGTTCAGATAAATACCTAATATTAAAAGAACAAAAGTTGGGTTGACAGAAATTACCACTATATTTGTATGCCTACAGTTATGTAACAGCCAAGAAACAGACCAACTCCCTGTGTAGTATTCTTTAATTATACAGTTCTTTGGCCACAAGATATAAGTAATACAGAACGTGTGGTTTGAAAACTTATCATAAAGGGCCAGAGACAGCACTGCTAGGGAACAAATTATAAAATGAAAACAAGATATAATAGAGGTAAAGGCCAATCTCATATTAAATATGACAGGAATTGATATTAAACAAAGGTTAACTTTTGAGTTCTTACTAAAGATCGTGGATTATTTCATATAATCTAACAGTATTAACTTGTTTAAAAATCCTTGAAAAATACTGTTTTTCAAATGAGGACAGCCAAGCCCGTAGGGTTTTATGTCTCTAACCCCAGTTCACCCAGACAGTAAATCAGAGAAACACGATTTGAACCAGGGTCTGCAGCCTCAGATAACATGTTCTTAGGCATTAAACACTAGTGTCCACTCAGGCAGAATAGATTACAACAGGTCACAGCAAATTCCAGAAGCTTAGAAATGCTTGAAGGGACGTATAGAACCATAGTTGTCTCTACTAGTGTTATTCTGCCATCTCCCTTGGAAAACAAAACCTGACTCATCACTTTGTGAACTTGTTAACTTAAACAGGGACCTGACCACAGTGCTGTCTAAGCTAGCTGTCATGTGTAGAGGTCTGTCGTTATAAAGCATGTGCCCTGTGGTGGTGGTGCGGGGGTTCCATGGAAATTGGGGGTGTCTGTAAAGGAGTGGGTAAGAGTTGACTTGGGAAAACAATTAGGAGGAGGCTTTGTTAAGGTGTAAGCTTTTTAAGGATGTCATTGCAATAATGAAGAAAAATAACCTACTAAATGATTCATTGCATAATATACTTAAAAATAAGAAATCTCACAATTTTAGCACGTCGAGCTTTTTGAAGCCAACTCTTCTTGTCTGTTATTTTAAAGGAGAAAGGCATCTTTGGTGCCCACTTGAATTATGTGAAATCATATGTTTGGATCTCTTAACAAAACCCCTGCAATAACAGAGACATAAATTGAGGGGCTGCAGTGCAATGGGTTCCCTTATGTGGACTTTTTGCCCTGGTTTTGTGGCAAAAAATAAAATAAAATAAAAAAGAAAAAACACGACAACTCCATTAGGGGATTTCCTGTGTTTGTATTTCCTAGGTAAGTTGTAACAACTTGAAGGTTTGTTACTTTTGTCTGGCTTGGCCTGGTAATTGACAAGGCTTAAATTTTTTGACATTCCCTAGGTCGTTGAGGATTGGTTGGGTTCCAATCTGGACAGGAGGGCTGTGTGGGCTACAATCTGACTAGAAGGATTGGTTGGGCTCCAATCCCGCAACGGAGGCTCCACCTTGAAGCTGACAAGAAATGCCCAATATGATTGAAAAACAGAAGTTTGGGGGTCCCCAAGAAGGGGAGGTGCGTCCTTCAGGACAGAGAGGCCCTGTGCTGAGAACTCGCCCAGACCTGCCACGGAGCTGTAACACTGATGGAGACCTAGACCTGGTAGAAAGCCAAGCAGTCAGCAACGACCAGAAAGTCAGTGGGCTGGGTAGAGAAGTGGTAGCTGTGTGGCTAGACAGGACAGTGGGCCTGAGTAAAACACAAAGAATTTGGGGGGCTTCCTGACTGAGAGCTGAGAGGGTGGCACATCCATTAAGACACAGCAGCCACTGTGCTGGAAAACCTCAAGACCCAGGTAAAAGAGCTCTAACACACTTAGAGGTGTGATGGCAACGGAGGCAGCAGCTGCGACAGTACCTGGAGTGGCGGAGAAAACAAGTGAACCTGAACAGTGGCAGCAGAGTGTGAAGGATGAATCCCTACTGAGTGCTGTAACACTCTGAGAGCAGTGGCCACCCTGAGCAGAGGTCGCTGAGGGCAGCTGTACACTGGCAGAGGGCATGTCAGCTTCCAGAGATGGACCCAGCAGGGGGCACTGCTGCTCCAGAGAGGCATCATGGAGCATTTGAAAGTGAACACTGGTTTTTTGGGAAGGCGTAGAACAGGCCCTCCTTGAAATGTTTAGGTCTCATTTCTTTTGAAGCTTTGTGCTGGGACCCCTCCCAAATCTGTCCTTTGCATTTTTTCATTTCTACTTTTCCCCGTTCATATCCTTCTTTGTTATACTGGGAGCCCTGGTGGTGCAGTGGTTAACAGTTCGGCTGGTAACCAAAAGGTCAGCAGTTCGAATCTACCAGTCCCTCCTTGGAAACCCTATGGGGCACTTCTGCTCTGTCCTATAGCGTTGCTATGAGTCAGAATTGACTCCATGGCAATCGGTTTGTTATATTGTTATCACAGATACGGTGTTTCCATGAATTTTATGGATGTGGTAACAAATTGTCAAATGCAGTAGACAGTGCCGTGGGAAGGCTCTATCAGTGATAACGGGGAAAGTGGAGCCAGCCTGATGCTGATTCTTATAGTTTAAGTTATAGTTATTCAAGAAGTTGTATCTTTTCAGGTGTGCTCCCACTATTTATACTAATAGATATATAATTAAACTGCATCAATGTAATTCATGTACACTTATCCAAAAATTAACAAATTATAAAATCATAAATATCATCAGGAGAACTTATTGTTAGCTGCCATCAAGTTGGCCCATGACTCTTGGCCACCCCATGCACAATGGAATTGAACCATTGTGATCAGTAGGGTTAACACTGGCTGATATTTGGAAGCAGATAGCTAGGCCTTTCTTCCTAGTCTATCTTAGTCTGGAAGCCCCACTTCCAGAATCACAGCAACAAGAAAGCCTCCTTTAACAGAGGAGTGGTGGCTGTGCTTGAGGTGTACTGGCTGGGAATCGAACCCAGGTCTCCAGCATGGAAGGCCAGAATTCTACCACTGAACAATCACTGCCCTCTAAGCAATCTTAAGGGGCAAATAACTAAATGACCCAAAGAACAAGACAGCACTGGAATGTGAATTAACAAGAAGCAGGTGAATGTTATACAAAATTTGTTTTAAAGGAAGATGAAAACAAATTCATTTTCATATGTTAAGTGAAGAATGTAATTATCGGACCTTTAGAAATGTTGTGGAAAATGCAGGTGTTACGAGCAACACTGATGAAGTAGATAATTGATATGGCATCGTGGTCCAAACTGAAGAATGACCCCCCTCCTACTGATCCAAGCAGAGGATCTGGCTCGGAGATGGTTGATCTAGGGCATTCCCTCGCCTCTGGTGGGAGGCGAGTGATAAATGGGATCCTGGTATACCTCATTATGCCAACTGGGCTGGCATGATGGATAAATGCTGAGATTAGGGAGGCTGGAGGATGTGAAGTACACTGTACCTCCTGGTGAATGAAGGTTCACAGCCCTTCAGAGCACACCTGTAAGCAGACCACCCATACTAGGACAAGGGATGATAAGGACTGTCACCTTAGACCCGTGATTAAGCAAGAACGGCAGTGAGTGCTGATGGACAGGCCACATCACCCACTAAGGTACCGAATTTTACTAAAAAAGAGATCGAGGAGATTAAGGATGGGCAGAAGGTGAAGAATGTTGAATATACCACAGATTGCCAGAATGAACAAATTTGTCTTGGAAAAAATACAGCCAGAATGCTCCCTAGAAATGAGAATGGTGGGACTCTGTCTCACTTGCTTTGGACATCTTATCAGGAGAGACCAATCCCTGGAGACGGACATCATGCTTGGTAAAGTATTGGGTCAGCCAAAGAGAGGAAGACTCTCAACGAGACAGACTGACACAGTGGCTAAAACGATGGACTCAAGCATAGTAACGACTGAGGATGGTACAGGACCAGAGAATGTTTCATTCCGTTGTACATGGGGTCGTTAAGAGTTGGAACTGACTCAATGGCACCTAAAAACAACATGGGAAGATGACAGGAGTGGATCTCTTAATTTGGCTGGCCGATCTCCATGAGAGGGCACAGTTTTAATAAACCAGTCAGCATGGCTGAGTGTAGGGAGGCTGGCTGTTAATCCTACTGTGCAGCGAGCTCTTGCCTGATTTCTGCTAAATGACCCACAGCCTCTGGCTGCTGAGGCGGCAGTGGCTGGCAGCGTGCCAGTGGCTCTGGACACTTTGGTACAATAGCAGCCTCCACTCCCAGCAGAGGAAACCCCTTTTCAACCCCTATTTGACTGGATTATGCATGGGGTAAAGGTTTGCGGGATCTGCCACAGGGATACTACCAAATCCCAGCAGACTGAGGAGACAGTAATGACCCTGTGCCAGGAGATGGGTAAACTGGTGTTTAGCTCTGATTGCCAACAACTCGAGTTAGATCGGACCCCACTGTCGCATAGAAGTATTGATTTCATTGAAAAGGGGCCTCCCCAGTGGAACAATAAACTGGTGATGTTGTTTTATATTGGAATCACCACTGGGAAAGGTATTGTACACTCTTGGCTTGGAGATCATCAGACCTCTCCTCTGGGAAGAAAAAAGTGATGGCAGTAACAAGTAGGGGCCCTTCTCCCAGGGACCCAGGATGGCGTGGGTGGGTGTTCCAAATCCCTCCTCCTGCTTCCAGCTGGGGCCACCATGCACTAGGCAGTGCTTTTATGGCTGTTGGATCAAGAGAGAGATAAAAGTCTGATAGATGGTCTCCCAAATTCAGAGCTGTGGAAAAAATACAAAATAGAGAGGGCCATTCTATAAGGCATCGGGTGCAGGAAAGCACCCTCCTGGTATGCACAGGGCCCATAAGTTAGAACTGTCCATGAAGAACAAGAGGAGTTGCCGGTGCTTCCCTTGGCTCTGATGGGACAGCCAGGGGAATCTGAGGGTGAGGAGGACTCTAAACATGAGCCCAAGTCTTCTGTGTATCCTAACGTGTCTAAGTTAAAGCAGGAATAGGGGTGCGGCCAAGGCCCTCATGCTCCCCTGAGAGATGGGAGACCCTATGCCCCACTGCAGGTGGAATCTGGGGGAGGTATTCAAACCCTGGTGGTGCAATGGTTAAGTGCTTGGCTGCTAAGTGAAAGGGTGGCACTTCAAACCCACCAGCTGTTCCATGGGGGAAAGATGTGGCAGTCTGCTTCTGCAAAGATTACAGCCTTGGAAACACTACGGGGCCATTCTACTCTGTCCTACAGGGTCATATGAGTTGAATTCCACTTGACAGCACAGAGTTTTTTATGGGTTATGCAAACCTATGTGGCTCTGCTAGACACAGGGGTTCAAGTGACTATTATTCCAGGAGATATAGAAGAGTGAGGAAAATGGGTCCAGCTGAGTGGCTTAAGCCACAGAAGGAAGGTGTCAGGGAGGGAGGTCACTTGTGGGTTGGTCCTTTTGGCCCTACTGACGCACCAGTGGTCACGTTTCCCTCTGTTGTATGTATTGTTGATGTAGATCTCCTGTACCAGTGTACAACCAGTGCTCATAGATACCTAAGGGGATATGGTCCCCTGGCCTGACAGATCCTGGAGATTGTTGTGGGACGAGTCAGCAACAGACTGCCCCTGAAACTTCCCAAGCCCTGGAAGATGGTACAGCAAAGACAATACCAAATACCAGGCAGGGAAAAGGACATTACCTTGCTAATACAAGACTTACTCCCTGCCAGGGCTTTATGGGCAGTCATCGCCCCTTCCAGTAGCCCGGCGTGGCCAGTCAAGAAGGCCAGAGGAACCTGGAGCCTAACCACAGACTACTGCAAGTTAAATGCGGAGGTTCCCCTGCTGGCCCCAGCTGTCCCTGACATATTGACTATAATAGTGAACCTGGCGAATGATTTCTTTTGCATTCCTCTCCAGAACACCCACATGACACCCACTGCCATCGAGTTGATTCCAACTCATAGTGACCCGATAGGGCAGAGTAGAACTGCTCCATACGGTATCCAAGGCTGTAACCTTTATGTGGAAACAGTCTGCCACATCTTTCTCCTGTGGAGTAGCTGGTGGATTCGAACCACCAACCTTTTGATTAATAACTAAGTGCTTTAACCACTATGCCACCAGGGCTTGCTCTTCTCCAGAAGGAGGATCAAAATCAGTTTGCCTTCACATGGGGTGGCCAACAATATACTTTTACAGTGCTCCCCAGGGTTACCTCAACTCCTTCGCTGTGTGCCACCAGTGGGTGGGGCAGGACTTGGCTGGACTAACATGGCCCGAAAGGGTGCAGTATTTCTACCACAGGCAGTTCCCGGATTACAAATGAGTTCCGTTCCTATGTCTGTCTTTGCAGTGCAATTAATTGCTTAATATGGCCCTTCTAGCCATAGTCTCTGTGACTCACACACGGGACTATGCAAATAATGTATACGGGACCTAACAAAGAGACTGGTCAGTTTTGCCACCCTGCTAGGCTTAAAATGAGCCATCCCTGAGGCGGGAGGAGAGAATCTCACCACCACCAAGAAAGAAGAGCCAGGAGTGGAGTGCGTCCTTTGGACCTGGGATTCCGGCACTAAGAAGCTCCTGGAACCAGGAGACCGAGAGAGTTGTAACCGTGAAGATGGTGAGAAGTGGCAGAGAAACAGTGGCAGCAGATGGGCAGCAGAGAAAAAAGACTGTGGGCTTCCTGGCCCACGAAGTGAGAAAACTGAGTGCCCTCGGGCAGGTTTGGCAGGGAGTAGAGTGCTTCTGGGTACTTGGCGGAGCTAGGTTTGCCACTCACGGATTAGAGCCGAGCACCTTTAGGCTAAGGCTTACCGGCAGAGTGGGGTACCTTAGGGCACTTACTGGTAGAGCTAAAAGAGCTCTGTAACACTTGCGAGAGCAGGGGAGAGGCGGAGGGACCAGACAGAGGCTTGCCTCCGGGCACGGCTGAGAGGAGGCTATCCTAATGAAGAACTGTATCCTGAGTGTTCCTGAACCTGAACTGTAACCTGTTACTTCCCTAATAATCCTCAAAATCTTGAGTATTGTCTGTGAGTTCAGTGTGGCCACTGCAATGAATTATCGAGCCCAGCAGAGAAGTACAGAGTGCCGTTGGAGGGACAGTTGGTGTCAGAATTGGTAAAGATGGTGGAGAGAGGAGGCATGTCTGACCTCCGCCTCATAGGACTGAGCCTTGGACTGTTGATCTTGGTTCTCCTTCCTCCTTGTGAAGTTAGAGGAGGCCAGACGCTTCCACCACTCCATTTTTACAGTTTTCAAGTCAAGTTTGTACATAAGTTGGAATAGTTAGGTATGGTTTGTATCTAACATCAGTTGGTCAAATGTCTGTCTTCGTATACAGTATAAAGTATACATTTCTATACATAAAAAACATTAAAGAAACACTTCCAGATACACTAAAACATCTTTAACATAATAATACAATAATAATGTTTCGATGTCGTCGCAAAGTAGCATCCATTTGTTACAAGGAATCGTTTTATGTATCTCTAATTTTTAACATAACAAACTTTACAGGGGCTCGTTCATAACTATGGGTTGTACTTGAGTCAGGCGTTCATAATCTAGGACTGCCTGTATATAGGTCATGTGTTGCTGGTTAGAGAAACCGAGTTTACAGTATTAACAGCCCTGCAGAATAATGCTCAGGACCCTGGAAACTGCTGGGTGGACTGTGAACCAAGATAAGCTTTTCAGGTAAGCTTTTGGGGGAGCATATGGGCAGGAGCACAGAGGCAAATTCCCAAACCAGTCTGGGAAAAGCTACAAGCCCTCAGGTCCCTACCTACTAAAAAAGAACTCATTGGCCTTTTTGCCAATTGGATACAGCACGTTCCCCACTTGGGAATTTTACTGGCTCCTTTATGTCAACTGACCAAAAAAGCAGGCTACATCCAATGGGAGCAAATGCTCCAAAATTTTAAAAAGACGGTGGCAACCAGGCTCCCCTTTTGAGCTCCAGGTATCGGCCACACGGACTCATGCTGACTTGTCCTTCTGGCAAAAGGAGACCTCTACTGGTATATGACAACCCTTGGGTTTCTGGAACAAGAAGTTATCAGAGGCAGCTACTGTGTGTACACCTTTTGAAAGGCAATTACTTGCATGCTATTGGGTCCTCACTGACACTTGTCATGGACTGAATTATGTATCCCCAAAAATGGGTCTATCAACTTGGCTGGTCCATGACTCCCAGTATTGTGTGGTTGTCCTCCATTTTGTGACTGTAATTTTATGTTAAAGAGGATTAGGGTGGGATCGTAACACCGTTACTAAGGTCACATCCCTGATCCAATGTGAAGGGAGCTTCCCTGGGGTGTGGCCTGCACCACCTTTTATTTTACAAGAGATAAAACGAAAGGGAAGCAAGCAGAAAGTTGGGGGACCTTATACCACCAAGAAAGCAGTGCCGGGAGCAGAGAGCATCCTTTGGGCCCAGGGTCCCTGCACAGAGAAACTCCTCGTCTGGGGGAAGACTGATGAGAAGGCCAACAGACAGAGAGAGCCTTCCTCTGGAGTTGACACCCTGAATTTGGATTTTTAGCCTACTTTACTCTGAGGAAATAAACTTCTGTTTGTTAAAGGCATCCACTTGTGGTATTTCTGTTATAGCAGCACTAGATGACTAAGACGACACAGAATATGTTACTCAGGGATTGGAGGTGCTCATGCACCCAGAAATCTTGATCATGTTCTGGGTGGTGTGTTGGTTCCTACAGCCACCCTGCAAGAGGCCAACAGCAAAGCACTGTTAAATGGAAATGGCACCCTCAAGACCAGGGATGCCGAGTCGCAGGGAGTGTCCAGACTCCGTGAGTTGGTAGCCAATGTCCCAAGGGGAGAACAGGGCTCAGATGAGACCCTACATAATGTGCTGTTCCCCACAGCACAATGGGGACCGCAGCTTGAGGATGTCCCCCAGGATGGGTAATAATGGTTTATTGGTGGCTCAGCTAAGCGTAACCCTCTGGGGATGCACTGGGCAGCAGCCGCAGTTTCCCTGCCCGTTTCACAGAACAACACTAACGCTGGAAAGGAGAAAAGTGCTCAACGGGCAGTTATTTGCTGTAGTTATGGCCATACAGTTTTCCTTACCAAAGTCTGTTTACATTTACACTGACTCTTGAGCAGTGACCAATGGGCTGGCAGTGTGATTGGGTGCCCTGAGGGACACAGACTAGAACATTAATGGCTCTTGCAGCGCGAGAGCTACAGCAGCAGTTGGCCGATTGCCCAGGAACTGTTTGTCACTCACATTGATGCTCATGGTCGAGGCCCTCGGAAAGATAATCAAGGAACCACAGAGCCAATCATGCTTGCACTGAGGCCGTTTGCCAAGCCCATAGAAGATGATGTCCCACCTGGGAAGGTCCCCACTGGGGAGGAGTAACAGAGTGAAGCAAAGGAAGAAGACATCCCAGACCAGGGATTACAGGACATCAGGGGATCTCCCAACTATCATCAGCGGCCAGTTGGATCTATCACCACAAAGGCTATGACAATCCTGAGACTATGACTGCCTGGGCCACCAATCATGGCATCCCTTTGACTCGTTTGGAAGCTCCCACTGCTGTCTACTGGTGCAAAGTCTGCCAGCTACATCCCATGCTTATAAGGGCATCTGAGCAACAGACCTGCGTAAGAGCACCAGGTAGGTGTTGGCAGGTACATTTCGTAGGACCTCTACCACCCTCACAAGGCTGCATCTACACCCTAACAGTGTTGGGCCCCTTTTCAGGATATGACATGACTTTTTCTGTTGTCGAGCAAATGCAGTGTACACTTGGGACACTTTAGATAAAAGGCTGTCAAGTGTCTGCGTATCCAGGTGCCAATTACTCTGACCCAGGTAACCACTTTACTGCCCAGAGCATACAATCCTGGGCTTGTAGTCATGGTATTAGGTGGGTGTTCCATGTACCCTCCCACCCACAAGCAGTGGGAGCCACAGAAAATTTTAATGGCCACCTAAAAAGAAAACTGCCATGAATCTACAAAAACAATGCACTTACTTACTGGATGGCTGGTTTGACTCCCTGCTGCCCTTTGGAAACTAAATAGTGCAGTGGTGTAAGGGTAAGGGAAAAGCCCTGTCTTGCTTCTTGGGGAAGGGGATGGGAGATTCCCTCAACCTCAGCGGGTGTGATCCAGCCATATACTTATAGAGATTAGGGATAGAGTTTTTCAGAAGATCACCTCCATACCAAGTGGGCAAAAGCGAAACAAGACAACCGGGGAACATTACAGGATGGTGTTGATTGGGTCCCAGTAATACTCTCATGGAGTTTCCCCAGGTAGTGAGAGGTCATAGCCATCAGGAAATGGCATGGCTTGGCTGAAGCTGGATGAGAGGCTTTAAATACAGACGGAGCAATTGTCCAATGGACTGGCCCAGTGGGACCCAATGGTGAGATACAGGAAACTGAGGGAAGGAAGAGTCCCATTGATAGGACCCCTTTTCCGTCTAGGAGGAATTGTAGGCTACTTATGGGTGGTGATGGGACAACAGAGACAATTACTCACCGCTGAACCTGGCAGCAAAATACAGGCCCGTATTAACAACAAATGGTAAAAAGGAGGAAACCTTAGTGGCACAGAGGTTAAGAACTATGGCTGCTAACCAAAAGGTTGGCAGTTCGGATCCACCAGGTGCTCCTTGGAAACCCTATGGGGCAGTTCTACTCTGTCCTATAGGGTTGCTACAAGTCAGAATGGACTTGATGGCAACAGGTGTGGTTTTGGGTTTTTGGTATAAAGGAAAGGTAGTTGCCTCCGGAAAGGAACAGACTGACTGAGTGACCATTGAGGGACAAAATACCATTATCCAGATTGGCAGAGAACACTGTTTACTTTGGAAGTCCAACACAGTCCAGGGGTGGAGGAAGGAGGTGCGGACCACTAACGATGTCTCTGCTTCCTTCTGTACAGCGCTACCAGCGGCACAGCATTCTGGCACCCTAACTCGTTTCTGCAGCTGACATATGCTGTGGCCGACGCAGTGGATCACACCACTGAGATGCAAGCCAGTCACCATTCCCACCTGCACATTACCGGACCTGTTACATTTGGGAATGTAATGCCACCTGTGGCATTCAGTGATATGCCCTCTGAAGTGGCCACTCTGGCAGAAGGACACTTTTGCTTCACTAAAACCCAAGTGATGGGCATGGCAAGCGTGTGTGCAGTATGCCTCATGCCTAATCACTCAGTGGGAGGGAAGTGACTGGCTTAAGAATACCTCCACTGTCTGTCCTGATAAATCCCCATCTGGTAATTTTGTGGCTTTCTCTGATCTCACCAGCTGTGAACTGGCTGGCTGTGATTTAACTGAAAAAATTCAAAATGTGACATTTGATTGCTGGAGGCAAGATGCAGAAGCTTGCTGGTTAAACAGGACCATGACTGGCCACTCCAAAGGAGCTTACCTCCCATCCCTTGGGCAATACTTAAAGACACAACAGCATATGGGTTTATCAGGGACAGTATTTTATGTATGCCGACAGAGCATACAAAATGTCTCTGACCAACTGGACAGGCAGCTGCTATGTTAGTTATGGAGTCCTTGCCTTAACTTTGCATTCTCAACTCCCTGCAGGCCAATTTAGGAATTGGTACCAAGGAGCAGATCAAACTGAGCCTACAGAACCAACTTTGGCCTGTTTAGATTACAGCAACCCTATAGGACAGAGGAGAACTGCTCCAATAGGGTTTCTAAGGCTGTAATCTTTACGGAAGCAGACTGCCACATCTTTCTCCCACAGAGGGGCTGGTGGGTTTGAATAAACAACCTTTCAGTTAGCAGCCGAGCACTAAACCACTGCACCACCAGGGCTCCTGGGATGCAGCCCTCAATGGATATTGGGAAAAACCCCTTACAACGGGTACACTTATGGGGTGTTCTACCGTGGGGATCTTCCCACTTGAAACCGGTGATGCCACTGCCTGTGCAGGGCAGTACATCATCTGCCTCCACATGGTATTAGAATGGGTTACACTAAAACTGAAAGATGCCATCAATAAGTTCAGAGGAGCACTAGAGAACCTACACAGAGAAATGGCACGAATCAGCTGGGCTTAGGCTATTTGCTAGCCTCTCAGGGAGGGGCCGGTGCTCTAGCTGGGTCAGTGCTATGTTTTTGTAAATGACAGCTTCCATGAAATACACCAAGAGGTGGTCAGGCAAGGAGTCCAAGCTGCCTATGTACCCCAGACAATTCTTTCCAAGAACTTTTCAGCTGGCTACCAGCTGGATGGGGTGTGTGGTTGCATTCAATTCTCCCGACAGGCTTGATCATCCTACTGGGAGTTATATTCATGGGACTGATTAAATGTGTTACAGCCTTCCTTGAGTGCTGTTACACCAAAACAGTGGCTGTCAAGGTCGTTAAGAGACACAGGGATACCAGCCTATGCTGCATACGAGGAGGCAGCTGGGCATAGGACGCCCAAACAGATCAAAAGTTTCAGAAGATGCTGGAATTGAAGGGGTGGGCTGAAGGAAAGTGGCTACTTCCCCAACATGAGTTTTCACTCTCACTATATCCATGACTACTTGTCATGGATTGAATTATGTCCTCCCAAAAATGTGTATATCAACTTGGTTAGGTGATGATTCCCAGTACTGTGTGGTTGTCCTCCATTTTGTGACTGTAATTTTATGCTGAGAGGACTAGGGTGGGATTGTAACACCCTAACTCAGGTCACCTCCCTGATCCAGTGTAAAGGCAGCTTCCCTGGGGTGTGGCCTGTACCACCTTTTAACTATCAAGAGATGCAAAGAAAGGGAAGCAAGCAGAGAGTTGGGGACCTCATGGCACCAAGACAGTAGCACCAGGAGCAGAGCGCGTCCTTTGGACACCAGGTCCTTGCGCTTGAGAAGCTCCTCAGCCATGAGAAGATTGAAGACAAGGACCTTCCTCCAGAGCCAAGAGAGAGAGACACCCTTCTCCTGGAGCCAACACCCTGAATTTGGACTTGTAACTTACTACACTGTGAGAAAATAAATTTCTCTTTGTTAAAGCCATCCACTTGTGGTATTTCTGTTATTGCAGCACTAGATGACTAAGACACTACTTAATTGTACTACATATGCACCCCAAGGGAGGCAGTTTCTCCTGGTGACTTTTAACCTGCCATATCATTAATCAGAAAAGGAAGGCTTACAAAATTAATCTTGTAGATAGAATGGAGGGAATGTTCTTTCTGGTCATACACACATGGTCACAGGCTTGCTATGCTGTTTGAATTTGAACAAAGACATCTTCTTGGCAACAGGATGGTCAGGCCAGGTGCAGCTAAACAAAGGCCCCTTGCTCTTACCTCCTTTCTTATTTTCCATGCACTTTAAAGTTTAAAACTCCTAGACCTTTTTTTTCTTTAATCTTTCATCAACAATGTATCTTGGGGCCATGGTGTGTACATGAAGTTTCCTATGTCAACTCACCCTGGTATGAGGGTCTGAATGACCCCATAATGAATCTGATTCATCTCTGTCCCTAACCATTATGTAGGTAAATAAAGCTTATTAAAATGCCAATTATTTACTGAGCACTCACAGTGCAATGGATCACTTCAATGTGGCCTTTCTTGCCATGGTCTTGTAACTCCCATCCAAGTGATTCGGTGGGACTGTGCATACAGGGTAATTGTGGCCCATCAAGGGGACTGGTCAGTTATGCCATCCTGCTGGGTTTGAAATGAGCCATCCCAGAGGCAGGAAGAAGATTCCGCCATTACCAAGCAAAAACAGCCAAGAGCAGACAGTGAGTCCTTTGGACCCAGGATCCCTGCACTGAGAAGCTCCTAGACCCAGGAGACAGAGAGCTGTAACACTGAAGACAGGGAGAAGTGGTGGCAGAAGAATGGCGGCAGGTGAGAACAGCAGGAGGCTGGCAGGAGACAGAGAAGTAGGCTTCCCCCACAAGGGAGTGAGAAAGCTGAACGCCCTAGGGCCTAGGATTACTGGTAGAGTGGGGTGCCTCTGGGCACTTATTGGCAGAACTAGCAGAGCTTTTTAACACTTGCCTGAGCAGGGCAGAGGCCAAGGGGCCAGAGAGAGGCGTGCCTGGGAAAACAGCTGGGAAGAGGCTGTCCTGATGGAAAAACTGTATCCTGAGTGTTCGTTAGCTTGAATTGTAAACTGTTACTTCACTAATACACCCCATAATTGTGAGTACTGTCTGTGAGTTCTGTGTGACCGCTGCCATGAATTATCAAACCCAGCAGAGAAGTAGAGAACGCCGTGGGAGGAATGGTTGGTATCAGAACTGGTAAAGATGGTGGAGAGAGGAGGCATGTCTGACCTCCGCTTCATGGGAGTCAGGCTTGGGCTGTTGATCTTGATTCTCCTTCTGCCTCGTGAAGAGGAGGTCAGATGCCACCCCCACACCACTTTTACAGAGCTATAGCCTGCAGGAGGCTATTTTTCATCTTGGCTCGCCACACTATATAAAAAATCAATGACTTTATATAACAAATGATGGCAAATTAACTCAGCGGCCCTGGGTGGCACAAATGGTTAAGCACTCAACTACTAGCCAAAGGGCTGGCAGTTCAAACTGGCTGAGGGACCTCAGAAGACAGGCCTGGTGATCTGCTTCAAAAAGGTCACAACATTAAAAACCCTCTAGAGCAGTTCTACTCTGTACACATGTGGTCACCATGAGTTGGAATCCACTCAATGGCAACTTACAAGACAGGAACTTAATAAAAAAGTACATTGTCAAAATATCCCAAATTCTCAACTTAAAAAATCCAGTTCACTTAAATGGTAAAAGTGAACTTTAATAGGCACTAAGTCATGTGAAACAAAAATAAAAGGAGTAACTATCTTTTCACAAAATTCTGGAGCTTACATAGGTTTTGGAAAAATGGCTGCTGAGTTATAACCTCCAACTCTTGAGAAGGAAAGTTTCTTGTAATAAACAATACTCATTCCTTGATCTCAGCATCTGGGGACATGACGACTATTGTACCCAGTAGCTTCAAGGGGCACTTACATATATAGCAAGTCAACGTTGTAACATGCGTAAGTGTTCTCCTTCAAGAATTTTCTGTTCCTCAGTAAGCCCACCCATGGGGGAGCCCACCAGAACTTACCCATCACCAAAGAGTAAGTTGGTCTAAGGAGAAAAAAAGGGGTGAGATTTCAGGCTCTAGGAAGGTGTATTTCAAAAGCAAGATTCAGAGATATAAGCATACAAACAGAAAAATACAAAATCAAGAAGAGCCAAGGTTTTCATCCATTCCCAGACTAGGTAGAGAGTCTGGGGGAAGGAGAAAAATAGAAGATATTGGAGTTATGTAAAGGGGTGAGAATTTGTAAGGTCCTCGATAAGGTGACATGTGCTCTGCCCATGCTCAAAGACTGAGACACGGTCCCCGTGTAGGACTGTGATTCTGAGACAGGATCTGTCCACGCTTTTTGTAGTACCGCTGACTAACAATCTCAGAAGATTCAACCCACTCCCCAGTTACACACACTCTGAAACATGGAAAAGTAGAAATGAAGAAACGGTTGAGAGAGCTAAATGGACAGTGAGGGCTTTAAGACAGCCTCATAGAACTTCCTGGGGCCCTAGATACAATGAAGAGCAGCCAGTGTTTTCCCATTTCATGAGATGGTCTCCCAAGTATGTGGAATGAGAATGGGACCTGGATACATTCTGGGGTCAGGACTACAGAGGCCTTAGCTCTGACCTGTATGAACTGAGAACTGAGGATCAGATGGAATCAAGTACAGAAGGATAAACCAAAGGGGCAAGAAGACCCTTTGAAACAGCCCACCCTGTCCCTCTCAAAGCCAAGTCACCAAAGAGCTCACGGGGCCAGATAATAACGTGCTGTAGGTCACAAGAAACACTCTGCCTCTGTCTCTGCTTGAGCTGGACCACCACTGCAGAACGAGAAGACGAAGTTTCACATGTCTGAAGAGAGTGATAAGTGATAGGGTATGGGGAAGAAAAATTTCTGTTCAGAGTTCACAAGAAATAAATTTGTATTCTTCCATTTGGGGAGAGTTTCCCAAACAATATTTAATGGTGTGGATTCCATATGAGCAATTACCTATGTTCACATCTTCATCCATTCCCACTGTGTGATGCAGAAAGCAATCTGGACTTTTGTTTTGGGTTCTAGAGAGCCCAGAGGCTCACCTGGGCACCTTCCTGAGTGTGTGTTCACACTCAAAATGAAGGGGTACAAGGGAAGACCCCCCCACTGAATAGATTCCCCTTTTCCTGGTAGATCTGGAGAAGACAGTGTGGAGAAAGATGCTGATATGACTATACAACTGTGTGATTCTTAAAAAGCTGTAACTGTGAATGTGAGTACCTCCAAAAATATGGTCTCTTGGCTCAACTGTATCAGATACGCCTGCTTTTGGAAATTGACAAGGGGATGGAGGCCTGTGGTGGACCTTAGTGACCTTGGCCTGGGAGGAGTTTACACCCTACCGGGTGAGGATGGACTGAAATAACTGTTAATGACTGATTTGGACTGGGATTGTTATACTGTTGGTCAAATGTACAGGGAAGGGAAGGTAACCCTCCAAATGCTGAATATCTGAAAGAACCCAGGACGAAAAGGCCAGAGGGTGGTTTGTGGTACAGTGCGTTCCCTTGTGTGGCCTTTTGTCCTTTTGTTTTTGCAAAAACTACTTAGGGGATTTCCCAAGTGGGAATGACTACCCCAAAGGGAGCCCCAGTGGCACAGTGGTTAAAGTGCTCAGCTGCCAACTTAAAGGTCAGTGGTTTGAACCGACCAGCTGCTGTGTGGGATAAAGATGTGGCAGTGTTTCCGTAAAGATTTACAGCCTTGGAAACCTTATGGGCCAGTTCTCCTGTCTTACAGGGTTGCTATGAGTTGGAATCCACTCGACCCCAATGGGTTTTGGCTTAAGGCACCAGGCTGGCTAGATAGTACCACCCAGGCATTGACAAGGAGCACACCTGCTAACTGACAAGGAGTGTGTGGACTGGCCTATAAAAGCCCTGGAACATGGAGACTCACCACCAGGTTGGGTAGAGCAAACTCTGCTCTTGGGAAGGTAAGGGCAACTCTAAGGACATGGCATCCCTCCTGGACCTTACACTATGTGTCTCTTCATTTGTGTCCTTTTCTGTCACATTAAAGTTGTTACTGCAGGGATGGTATCTCCCAGAAGCTCTGTAACCCGTTTCAGCGAATTATCACACCCAAAGGCACAGGGGGAGCTAGCAGGTCTGAAGAGGGGGAAGTGTGTGGACTCCCGACGTTGTGGCTGGTACCGAGGGGATAGAGGAAAACCCCAGATTTGGGGCTGGCTAGTCTGAAGTGGAGGGAGTCACGTAGCCTCCCGGGCTTGTAGCAGGTACCACTGACCCAGCCTCGGGGGGCTGCGTGAGCAGCTGAGGTCTGAACTGGACAGGCACGGGAACCTGGTATGTGGCAGGGGATTTGTTACCTACCACACATTTTGGTGGTGTCAGAGGTGGGTGATTTTGGTTTCTCTGGAATGTTATGCGCAATTGGCATCGTTGGCAGGGTCTGCTGCTCACCAACCTACCTGGATTTTTTGCTATTTTCATCTTGTTCTCCACAGTCCAGGGCTCTGTCTCTTTCTTCAAAATGGAGATAATATTCACCTCAGAAGAAGAGATTCCTGATTATGAGAAAAAAAGAACTTGATGTGTTGTACCTTTTACAGAATACAAACTTACAATGCAGGTTTGTTCACCTTAGACCATCGCAGATGTCTCTAGAAAAATATATTAAAAATTCATGCAGCGATTGCTTTCTTCTGAATGCTTAGGGAACGTATTGAATACGCAGCTATCTAGGTCTCTTCTAGGAACCAATGATTTAAAAGCTCAGGAGTAAGGTCAGAGACTTGCATGTATTCAAGTTTAGCCAAAAGGGTTTGTGTTTACACAAGCTCTGGAACCGGCACTACTCTAGTGTGAAGCGTGTAGATTATTGGAAGAAAGGGGAAGGCTAAAGGCCAGGTGCTGCATTATGAAGCTTTTCATCTCCGAATCTAAGTTCAATCTCTGTCATAAGAACAAGGATTTCAAAGTCCATCAAGCAGGGCAGGGGCCTCCAAGAAACTCACAAGGGAAAATGCAAAGATACACAGGGCAGATCCTGACTTCTGGAGGGAGGTTATGCTCACCGAGGGAGACCAGGTTCCTGTAGTTCTCCAACATCACGTCCTTATACAAAGCCCTCTGAGCAGGGTCCAGACAGTCCCACTCCTCCTGAGAAAATTCTATGGCCACATCCCTGAATGTCAACAGTTCCTGTAATGAAAAACACATCTCACCAAGTGGACAAGGGACAGTTCTTATTTTCACACAAGATGAGAGAAAGAAATATAAGGACCAATGAGGCTGATGTGAGAGTTCTGACAGATCCACAGAAGATAACGTTGAGCAAGTTTTGTGTCCCTAATTTTGTTTCGGAAGGCCTGGTGGTGTAGTGGTTAAGAGCTACGGCTGCTGACCAAAAGGCTGGCAGTTCGAATCCACCAGGTGCTCCTTGGAAACCCTGTGGGGCAGTTCTACTCTGTCCCATAGGGTCGCTTTGAGTTGGAATCAACTCGACAGTGGGTTTTTTTTTTTTTTTTAGGAAGAAAGGCCTGGTAATCTACTTCCAACAATCAGCCGCCAATGAGAACCCTACGGATCACAATGGTGTGAAGACCTTCCCGTGATGCTCCCCAAATGGCGCCTCTTCACAAGTCCCAAGTCACTGGGTCACCGAAAGATGGAATCTGTGTGGAGGTGAGAGGGGACTAAGGGAAGGACCTGGGTGAGTGCAGGCAAATGTGTCAGACAGGACCTGTCAGAGGCACAGGACACGAGAAGGAGAGGAAAGAGCCAACAACCGGCAATATGCCTTTTACCTGGGAATGTGCCGTTCTGGATGCCTCTTTTTTTCTTCTTCCTCCCGGCTTCATTTTCAGACAAGATCAGTCTTGAGAAGTCAATCCTGAGTGTGGAAAATAAGCTGGTAAATGCTAGAATCAGTACACACCTTTCCTGTGCCACAACCACACACACAGGGAGGACCTCACTTGGGGAAAGACGTTCTCTGCTGCCCACTGTCCCATGAGGGACTCAGGGACAATAACTTTCCACACAGAGACCAACAGGTGAGTTTACTGCCCTCCCCTCCTGGTGAAGCCCACACTTGGCTGCAGCAGGGGGATCAAGGCTGGGATGACCCACCCCTTCAGGTCACAGGCTAGCCCTGACACCACACCTCATGCAGAGCAGAGCCCCTCCACTCCCCCTAGAAGGGGGACTGGTCTAACCCTCAGAAATGGAGGACCTGGAGTCTTGGTGCTCAATGGTGGAAGCAGATTAGAATCACCTGGGCCACATTAATATTCTGGAAGCCGGGCCCCAGCCCAGGGAATCTCTGGGAAGAGGGCACAAGCAAATATTTGCAAAATGCCTCAGCAATCCAGTGTGCAGCCAGGGCTGAGTCAGCTCAGAGGAGCCAGGCCCAGCACACCTCCCACCTGAGGCTCTGCTCTCCCCTGGGGCCATTCTGTCACCTGGATCCAGACAGTAGAAGAAGCAGGAGCAGAGGGAAACATGCAGAGCAGGCATTATGGGCCAGGGATGGGGCTGAGGGAGTGGCCTGAATGTTAAATGGGGTCTCAGAGAAGGCGCCACTGAAAAGATAGTATGAGAACAAAGAGCTAAGGAAGGAAGCGTTATCTGCCAGGTGAATGCGAGCCGAGCTGCCAGAGACCCAGGCAGAGGGACCAACATGTGAAAGCCCCAAGGCAGTAGGGATCCTGGCTCCCAGAAGGGCAAAACACCAGTGAGGCAGGAGACCAGTGACAGATGATCCGGAAGGTCTGTAGTCTTCGAAATGTCTGTCTCCCATAACTGAGAAGAATTTTCAAGCCCTGTTCTTAACCGAGACCTAGATGAGTGCAGGGGAAACTCGTTTAGGGTTTAAGGTGAAGATGCTTGTGAGAGGCCCCAGTAGAGATGTCAAGGAGCCAGCTGGACACTTAAGTCTTGAATTTCAGGGGAGAGGTCTGGCTGGAGAGGTGAAATTGGGAGATGTCAACATGTCTAAAGCTATGAGATGAGATGACAGGGAAAGGCCATGGCTGTAGACAAAGAAGGGTAAGAACAGAGGTCCAGGTAGATATTTAAAGAACATGTGGTATTCCGAAAGCCAAGAAAAAAGTATTTTCACAGAGAGTGATCAACTGTGCAACATGCTGCTGACCCAAAGCGGGTCAGCTCTGGACATAAACTCTGAACAAATTTCTCCACCATGAACAGATGGGCTCTGTTGGAACAAAGTTCCAAGTCAATCCAGCCCGTCCTTTAACGCTCGTAGAAGAAGGACGATAGGGACTGGAGAAGATGGAGAACATCATCTAAGCAGCTCACAGCTCAATACACCAACAGATGACATAAGGAAAGAAAAGCAAATATTAGACTAACTGGTTAAACCAGGTTTTGACTGTTAATATAAAGTGCACATTGAAACACTCTTAAAATTACTTACTAGGTAACAAAGAATGTTTCCAACATGTGAGAAAAGCATGTAGGCCTCATAAACTCCAAAACTTTAAAAGGGGAAAACAATTTGGAAATTAAACCAAAACAAAAACTTAATATACCCTGAAGTCAAAGTGAAAAATATTGAGAAATATATTTACGAACAAACGGCACGAGCTCATTATGAGGTGCCAAAAAGCTCATTTCAGAAGTTAATGAGAAAAGCTGAAATTTGGTAAGCTAAGATTTATCTCGATAAGATTGAAAAAAAAAAAAAAAAGAATTATTAAGATAAAACTATTAAAAAAAACTTTCAGTGTTCCCTTAAAAGGCACTACGTAGGGACTCGGACAGACACGGCTGTGGCAGCATGCTTGTCCGTTTTCCCACTTCTGTAATATTTCCTCCGACTCGGGTAGCCATGGTTCTGGCAGCACGCTTGTCCGCTTCCCACTTTTGCCTCTGTGGATATATGCCGAATGAAACTTTCTTTTTGCTTTACTAAACTTTGTGATTTTTTTACCCTACAACAGTTAATGGCATAGTTGTCGAGGATATCTGAAGCTACAAATCCAGTCGAACTCGAGACCTGGACTGTGGAGCAGAAGCCAGAAACAAAAGAGGTCCTATTTTCAGGACCCACGTGTTCCAACTCCATGTCCCTTTGACACTGATGGGAATATCTCAACAAAAATGAGGGACTATATTGGATTTATGAAAAGGTCTGCGACTAGACTCAAACAAGCTTTCCAGAACTCTGTGCAGAAGCTGATGGGTTTGCAGACTGTGGCTGATCCATCAGCACGTGGAACAGAAATTAACTACATAAGACTGACTAAACTAAAGAAAACTATGGGTTTTTATGTGGGAATACTGCTGATGTTTTAAGGTCCTACCTTCTGGATACAAGAAACCATTTTCCTTTCTCCTAAACTATTTAACTAATGGGTTTAGATGTTTTAACTCTCGAATTAAAAGTTCCTATTTTTTTTTTTATTGGTAAACTTAGCAAAGTTGTAACTATCATAACCACAGAAGTGTCTGAAATCTGAGCTATGATTTTACAAACAGAACACCATTAGATTTCCTATTCATTCGAACAGTTGTGTCTTAATGGATAAATGTTGCTCTATTTATACTAAAATGCAAGCTGAGGCTTTGCAGAATGTAGCTGCTGCTGAGGCACATGAAAAGCCATTACTGATGGTGCTTATGCATAAACAAACACCCCATGAGATTTGTTTTCGTGGTTCGAGGACCTTAGAGCCATGGTTTCATTCGTTATTTCAGACAATTGGCCTAATAAAGTGATCCATGACTGTTAATAAGTAAACCAAGGAGGGGCAGCTTGCCCTCAGGAGAACACTTTGTATGTTTTAAAGAGATTAATTGAAGACCTCCAAAAGGAGAAGTCCATCCCGTATTACCTCGCTAATTATGTATTCTTTAATGAAAACTTGTTTCATGTAAGTTTTTCTATACCTTTTCTTTCCTCTAGACAAACTTTGTGTGCCTTACGATACATGTTTTTGTGTGGTAGATCCAACTAAACTAATTTAATGATCCCTTTCCAATAGACAGTGAATTTATGTGGGCAGTCTCTTTGGGAATTTTAGGATTACCTTTAGCTATTCGTAGTAATAATGCTAGTAAATACTGGAAAGGTAATGTTAATTTGTTACCCCTTGTAAAACGAGAGTCAGAAGAAAGCCCATTGGTCCATCACTCAGGGTATGGTTGGTAGATTTAATTCCTGCTTATGGTATAGGTGAATTGGAGAAATCTTTAAGAAATTTATCAATCACTATGGGACAAATGGAAACCCTGGTGGTGTAGCGGTTAAGTGCTATGGCTGCTAACCAAAGGGTTGGTAGTTCGAATCCGCCAGGCACTCCTTGGAAACTCTATGGGGCAGTTCTACTCTGTCCTATAGGGTTGCTATGAGTCGGAATCGACTTGATGGCACTGGGTTTGGTTTCGGTTTTGGTATGGGACAAATAACAGATGAAGTTGCTGATGGGAATGGAAACACAGCAGTGATATCTGACTTCATTAAGCCAAGGTGACAAGATTACAGAATAAGCTTAGACTTTTATTAGTCCAAGGAAGTGTAGCCTGTGCTGTAGCAAATACCTCTTGTTGTATTTGGATAAGTAACACAGGAGAAGTAGAACAAGATACACATAAAATTAGACAGCAAAGCTACCTGGTTACACACTGTAACACCCTTAGGAACACCAGATTTATTTGGTTGGTTACCACCAGGAATAAGTACATGTTCTAGATCACTACTGCAAGGGACGGTAATGTTCTTAGTCTGCATCCTGATAGTATTAAGAATAATAAAATTTATCTTCTATTGTCTTCCACACTTAAAAGGTGAAAGAAAAGCCTCGGACTAAAATGCTGATGCACACTGAGTCTGCTCACTTCGGCAACGCAACTGAGAACATTGCTCTTACTTAAAATCCTGGCGAATAACCAAATGGTATCCAGTGGAAAGCCAGCACTGTGAGTTTAAAGAGCCTGAAATGGCTGCCATTTAGGAGCTCAACTAAGTCCAGGTATTGATCATCAATGTGTTATCTCCAATCTCCGATCAAAAGCAGGAATGATTTAGAAAGTAATACTAGGAGGCGGGGCCAAGACGGCGGACTAGGTGGACGCTACCGCGGATCCCTCTTGCAACAAAGACTCGGAAAAACAAGTGAATGGATCACATACATAACAATCTACGAACCCTGAACAACAAACACAGATTTAGAGACGGAGAACGAACAAATACGGGGAGGCAGCGATTGTTTTCAGAGCCTGGAGCCAGCGTACTAGTCAGGTGACCTTCGGCGCCCGATTTGGGGCAGAGCCCAGGGGGGCAGACGGCACAAACAAGGGGCCCAGCCCTGGCCCCCGAACTCATTCCGGGAGGGGGCCCAGCCAGTTAGCGTGAGCGGCGCGGCGGCGCAGCCGGTGGGAGAAGTCCCCGGGAGGCAGTGACTGGTCTTGGAGTGGGGAGTGCAGCGTCCCAGCCGGGGAGCCGTCCCGACGGAATTTTGGCGGGGCGCGGGAGTGGCGTGAGCGTCGGGGGCAGCTCCATCCCCGAATTGACCCCGGGGGGGGGGCCCAGCAGCTTCGCGCAGGTGGCGCGGAGGTGCAGCCGGTGCGAGAAGTCCCCGGGAGGCAGTGACTGGTCTTAGAGCGGGGAGTGCAGCGTCCCAGCCGGGGAGCGGTCCCGCCGGGATTCTGGCGGGGCGCAGGCGTGGCGTGAGCGCGGGGGGCAGCTCCATCCCCCTGAGTTGACCCCGGGGGGAGCCTAGCTGGTTCGTGAGGGCGGCGCGGCGGCGCAGCCGGTGGGAGAAGTCCCCGGGAGGCAGTGACTGGTCTTAGAGCGGGGAGAGCAGCGTCCCAGCCGGGGAGCCGTCCCGCCGGGATTTTGGCGGGGCGCACGCGTGGCGTGAGCGCGGGGCGCAGCTCCATCCCCCTGAATTGACCCCAGGGGGAGCCTAGCTGGTTCGTGAGGGCGGCGCGGCGGCGCAGCCGGTGGGAGAAGTCCCCGGCAGTGACTGGTCTTGGAGCGGGGAGAGCAGCGTCCCAGCCGGGGAGCTGTCCCGCCAGGATTTTGGCAGGGCACGCGCGTGGCGTGAGCGCGGGGAGCAGCTCCATCCCCCTGAACTGACCCCGGGGGGGGCCCAGCTGGTTCGCACGAGCGGCGTGACAGCGCAGCCGGCAGGAGAAGTACCCGGGAGGCAGTGGCTGGTCTTGGAGGGGGGAGAGCGGCGTCCCAGCCGGGACGTGCAGTCGCGGCGCAGGTGCGGGGAGCTCCTGCGCTTTCCTGAGCTGACCCCGGGGGGGGGCCCAGCAGGTTCTCGGAGGTGGTGCAGCGACACGGCAGGCAGGACGGGGAGTCCCCGGGAGGCAGCTTCTGATTTGGGAGTCGGGAGTGCACCGTCTCAGTAGGGGAAACTTAACCTTGGGGATGGGGCTAATAGCGGAGGATCTGACCGTGATTCCAGGGGGCCAGAACCCCCGGGGGCAATCTCCACACAGCCAGCACACATAGGCGATGCGCCCCGCGGAAATCTCAGATATAATAGTGATTCCAAGCAAGATAAGCAACTCTGGCTATATTCTGAGGTGCTACTCTCCTATCTCTCTGATCCCTCCCCCACCCTCCCCAGGCGGCTCCATTAACATCGGAATAGCCTGAGCCAGAGGGAGAACCCTGATAGGGATCTGACTGCATTTTTCTTTTAGCGGATTTTCTGGAAAAACTAGTTTCCCAGTGATGGCTCGGAGACAGCAGTCCATATCAAACCACATAAAAAAGCAGACCATGACAGCTTCTACAACCCCCCAAACAAAAGAATCAAAATCTTTCCCAAATGAAGATACAATCCTGGAATTATCAGATACAGAATATAAAAAACTAATTTACAGAATGCTTCAAGACATCACAAACGAAATAAGGCAAACTGCAGAAAAAGCCAAGGAACACACTTTAAAACAGTTGAAGAACTCAAAAAGATTATTCAAGAACATAGTGGAAAATTTAATAAGTTGCAAGAATCCATAGAGAGACAGCATGGAGAAATCCAAAAGATTAACAATAAAATTACAGAATTAGACAACGCAATAGGAAGTCAGAGGAGCAGACTCGAGCAATTAGAATGCAGACTGGGACATCTGGAGGACCAGGGAATCAACACCAACATAGCTGAAAAAAAATCAGATAAAAGAATTAAAAAAAATGAAGAAACCCTAAGAATTATGTGGGACTCTATCAAGAAGGATAACCTGCGGGTGATTGGAGTCCCAGAACAGGGAGGGGGGACAGAAAACACAGAGAAAATAGTTGAAGAACTCCTGACAGAAAACCTCCCTGACATCATGAAAGACGAAAGGATATCTATCCAAGATGCTCATCGAACCCCATTTAAGATTGATCCAAAAAGAAAAACACCACGACATATTATCATCAAACTTGCCGAAACCAAAGATAAAGAGAAAATTTTAAAAGCAGCCAGGGAGAAAAGAAAGGTTTCCTTCAAGGGAGAATCAATAAGAATAAGTTCAAACTACTCAGCAGAAACCACGCAGGCAAGAAGGGAATGGGACGACATATACAGAGCACTGAAGGAGAAAAACTGCCAGCCAAGGATCATATATCCAGCAAAACTCTCTCTGAAATATGAAGGCGAAATTAAGATATTTACAGATAAACACAAGTTTAGAGAATTTGCAAAAACCAAACCAAAGCTACAGGAAATACTAAAGGAGATTGTTTGGTCAGAAAACCAATAATATCAGATACCACCACAATACAAGGTCACAAAACAGAACATCCTGATATCAACTCAAATAGGGAAATCACAAAAACAAACAAATTAAGATTAATTAAAATAAATAAATAAATAAACATAACAGGGAATCAAGGAAGTCAATAGGTAAAAGATCACAATAATCAAAAAGAGGGACTAAATACAGGAGGCATTGAACTGCCAGATGGAAAGTGATACAAGGCGATATAGAACGATACAAGTTAGGTTTTTACTTAGAAAAATAGGGGTAAATAATAAGGTAACCACAAAAAGGAATATCAACTCCATAACTCAACATAAAAGCCAAGAAAAACGTAACGACTCAACTAACATAAAGTCAAACACTATGAAAATGAGGATCTCACAATTTACTAAGAAAAACGTCTCAGCACAAAAAAGTATGTGGAAAAATGAAATGGCCAACAACACACACGAAAAGGCATCAAAATGACAGCACTAAAAACTTATTTATCTATAATTACGCTGAATGTAAATGGACTAAATGCACCAATAAAGAGACAGAGAGTCTTCGACTGGATAAAGAAACATGATCCATCTATATGCTGCCTACAAGAGACACGCCTTAGACTTAGAGACACAAACAAACTAAAACTCAAAGGATGGAAAAAAATATATCAAGCAAACAATAAGCAAAAAAGAAGAGGAGTAGCAATATTAATTTCTGACAAAATAGACTTTAGACTTAAATCCACCACAAAGGATAAAGAAGGACACCACATAATGATAAAAGGGACAGTTGATCAGGAAGACATAACCATATTAAATATTTATGCACCCAATGACAGGGCTGCAAGATACATAAATCAAATTTTAACAGAACTGAAAAGTGAGATAGACACCTCCACAATTATAGTAGGAGACTTCAACACACCACTTTCGGAGAAGGACAGGACATCCAGTAAGAAGCTCAACAGAGACACGGAAGATCTAATTACAACAACCAACCAACTTGACCTCATTGACTTATACAGAACTCTCCACCCAACTGCTGCAAAATATACTTTTTTTTCTAGCGCACATGGAACATTCTCTAGAATAGACCACATATTAGGTCATAAAACAAACCTTAGCAGAGTCCAAAACATCAAAATATTACAAAGCATCTTTTCAGACCACTAGGCAACGAAACTAGAAATCAATAACAGAAATACGAGGGAAAAGAAATCAAATACTCGGAAAATGAACAATACCCTCCTGAAAAAAGACTGGGTTATAGAAGATATCAAGGAGGGAATAAGAAAATTCATAGAATGCAACGAGAATGAAAATACTTCCTATCAAAACTTCTGGGACACAGCAAAAGCAGTGCTCAGAGGCCAATTTATATCGATAAATGCACACATACAAAAAGAAGAAAGAGCCAAAATCAGAGAACTGTCCCGACAACTTGAACAAATAGAAAGTGAGCAACAAAAGAACCCATCAGGCACCAGAAGAAAACAAATAATAAAAATTAGAGCTGAACTAAATGAATTAGAGCACCGAAAAACAATTGAAAGAATTAACAAAGCCAAAAGCTGGTTCTTCGAAAAAATTAACAAAATTGATAAACCATTGGCTAGACTGACTAAAGAAATACAGGAAAGGAAACAAATAACCCAAATAAGAAACGTGAAGGACCACATCACAACAGAACCAAATGAAATTAAAAGAATCATTTCAGATTACTACGAAAAATTGTACTCTAACAAATTTGAAAACCTAGAAGAAATGGATGAATTCTTGGAAAAACACTACCTACCTAAACTAACACATTCAGAAGTAGAACAACTAAATAGACCCATAACAAAAAAAGAGATTGAAACGGTAATCAAAAAACTTCCAACAAAAAAAAAGCCCTGGCCCGGACGGCTTCACTGCAGAGTTCTACCAAACTTTCAGAGAAGACTTAACACCACTACTACTGAAGATATTTCAAAGCATAGAAAATAATGGAATACTACCCAACTCATTCTATGAAGCCACCATCTCCCTGATACCAAAACCAGGTAAAGACATTACAAAAAAAGAAAATTATAGACCTATATCCCTCATGAACATAGATGCAAAAATCCTCAACAAAATTCTAGCCAATAGAATCCAACAACACATCAAAAAAATAATTCACCATGATCAAGTGGGATTTATACCAGGTATGCAAGGCTGGTTTAATATCAGAAAAACCATTAATGTAATCCATCACATAAATAAAACAAAAGATAAAAACCACATGATCTTATCAATTGATGCAGAAAAGGCATTTGACAAAGTTCAACACCCATTTATGATAAAATCTCTTACCAAAATAGGAATTGAAGGAAAATTCCTCAACATAATAAAGGGCATCTATGCAAAGCCAACGGCCAATATCACTCTAAATGGAGAGAACCTGAAAGCATGTCCCTTGAGAACGGGAACCAGACAAGGATGCCCTTTATCACCGCTCTTATTCAACATCGTACTGGAAGTCCTAGCCAGGGCAATTAGGCTAGACAAAGAAATAAAGGGTATCCGGATTGGCAAGGAGGAAGTAAAGTTATCACTATTTGCAGATGACATGATTATATACACAGAAAACCCTAAGGAATCCTCCAGAAAACTACTGAAACTAATAGAAGAGTTTGGCAGAGTCTCAGGTTATAAAATAAACCTACAAAAATCACTTGGATTCCTCTACATCAACAAAAAGAACACCGAAGAGGAAATCACCAAATCAATACCATTCACAGTAGCCCCCAAGAAGATAAGATACTTAGGAATAAATCTTACCAAAGATGTAAAAGACCTATACAAAGAAAACTACAAAGCTCTACTACAAGAAATTCAAAAGGACATACTTAAGTGGAAAAACATACCTTGCTCGTGGATAGGAGGACTTAACATAGTAAAAATGTCTATTCTACCAAAAGCCATCTATACATATAATGCACTTCCGATCCAAATTCCAATGTCATATTTTAAGGGGATAGAGAAACAAATCACCAATTTCATATGGAAGGGAAAGAAGCCCCGGATAAGCAAAGCATTACTGAAAAAGAAGAAGAAAGTGGGAGGCCTCACTCTACCTGATTTCAGAAGCTATTATACAGCCACAGTAGTCAAAACAGCCTGGTACTGGTACAACAACAGGCACATAGACCAATGGAACAGAATTGAGAACCCAGATATAAATCCATCCACGTATGAGCAGCTGATATTTGACAAAGGCCCAGTGTCAGTTAATTGGGGAAAAGATAGTCTTTTTAACAAATGGTGCTGGCATAACTGGATATCCATTTGCAAAAGAATGAAATAGGACCCATACCTCACACCATGCACAAAAACTAACTCCAAGGGGATCAAAGACCTAAACATAAAGACTAAAACGATAAAGATCATGGAAGAAAAAATAGGGACAACCCTAGGAGCCCTAATACAAGGCATAAACAGAATACAAAACATTACCAAAAATGACGAAGAGAAACCCGATAACTGGGAGCTCCTAAAAATCAAACACCTATGCTCATCTGAAGACTTCACCAAAAGAGTAAAAAGACCACCTACAGATTGGGAAAGAATTTTCAGCTATGACATCTCCGACCAGCGCCTGATCTCTAAAATCTACATGATTCTGTCAAAACTCAACCACAAAAAGACAAACAACCCAATCAAGAAGTGGGCAAAGGATATGAACACACATTTCACTAAAGAAGATATTCAGGCAGCTAACAGATACATGAGAAAATGCTCTCGATC
Source organism: Elephas maximus indicus (assembly GCF_024166365.1). Classification (NCBI taxonomy): domain Eukaryota; kingdom Metazoa; phylum Chordata; class Mammalia; order Proboscidea; family Elephantidae; genus Elephas; species Elephas maximus. Next base: position 94,638,192 of record NC_064829.1, on the reverse strand, counting down.
ATTAGCGATTAGAGAAATGCAAATTAAAACTACGATGAGATTCCATCTCACACCAACAAGGCTGGCATTAATCCAAAAAAGACAAAATAATAAATGTTGGAGAGGCTGCGGAGAGATTGGAACTCTTATACACTGCTGGTGGGAATGTAAAATGGTACAACCACTTTGGAAATCTATCTGGCGTTATCTTAAACAGTTAGAAATAGAACTACCATACAACCCAGAAATCCCACTCCTCGGAATATACCCTAGAGATACAAGAGCCTTCATACAAACAGATATATGCACACCCATGTTTATTGCAGCTCTGTTTACAATAGCAAAAAGCTGGAAGCAACCAAGGTGTCCGTCAACAGACGAATGGGTAAATAAATTGTGGTATATTCACACAATGGAATACTACGCATCGATAAAGAACAGTGACGAATCTGTCAAACATTTCATAACATGGAGGAACCTGGAAGGCATTATGCTGAGCGAAATTAGTCAGAGGCAAAAGGACAAATATTGTATAAGACCACTATTATAAGATCTTGAGAAATAGTAAAAACTGAGAAGAACACATACTTTTGTGGTTACTTAGGGGGGAGGGAGGGAGGGAGGGAGAGGGTTTTTTATTGATTAATCAGTAGATAAGAACTGCTTTGGGTGAAGGGAAAGACAACACTCAATACATGGAAGGTCAGCTCAATTGGACTGGACCAAAAGCAAAGAAGTTTCCGGGATAAAATGAATGCTTCAAAGGTCAGCGGAGCAGGGGCGGGGGTCTGGGGAACATGGTTTGAGGGGACTTCTAAGTATAATTCTACTATGAGAACATTCTGCATCCCACTTTGAAATGTGGCGTCTGGGGTCTTAAATGCTAACAAGCGGCCACCAAAGATGCATCAATTGGTCTCAACCCACCTGGAGCAAAGGAGAATGAAGAACACCAACGTCACACGACAACTAAGAGCCCAAGAGACAGAAAGGGCCATATGAACCAGAGACCAACATCATCCTGAGACCAGAAGAACTAGTTGGTGCCCGGCCACAATCGATGACTGCCCTGTCAGGGAGCACAGCAGAGGACCCCTGAGGGAGCAGGAGATCAGTGGGATACAGGCCCCAAATTCTCATAAAATGACCAAACTTAATGGTCCGACTGAGACTAGAGGAATCCCGGCGGCAATGCTCCCCAGATCTTCTGTTGGCACAGGACAGGAACCATCCCCGAAGACAACTCATCAGACAGGAAAGGGACTGGTCAGCAGGGGGAAGAAAGATGCTGATGAAGAGTGAGCTAATTAAATCAGGTGGACACTTGAGAGTGTGTTGGCAACTCTTGTCTGGAGGGGGGATGGGAGGATAGAGAGAGAGGGAAGCTGGCAAAATTGTCACGAAACGAGAGACTGAAAGGGCTGAATCAATAGGGGGAGAGCAAGTGGGAGAAGGGAGTAAGATGTATGTGAACTTACATGTGACAGACTGATTGGATTTGTAAATGTTCACTTGAAGCTTAATAAAAGTTAATTAAAAAAAAAAAAAGAAAGTAACACTGGAATCATTATTCTCTGTCCTTGAGCATAGAGAATGTGACCCAGCTGAAGCTGGGCTCACAAGGACTCACAAAGACACATCAACTGGGCCCTGAAGTATAAAGACAATAGATAGGATCATCTTGGAAAATGTCTTTTAGGGAAACTTTCACCTAAGCCGATCAAACAAAATACAAAAAGACTTTCCACACTTATCTTTTTCTATCAGCATTTAGTGAATAGAAAATTTGTTGGACCAATGAAGACCCTCCTGACTGAAACCTGTAGCAATGATTGCTAAGAAACGTGATTCAAAGTGTAAGATCAGTTTCTAGCCAATCTGTGAAAAGGTAAAGCTTTCAATGATTTTGTCCACTAATGACTCTATAATATTCTTTGGACTCAGATGACACAACTGTGGCAGCATGCTTGTTCGGTTTCCCACTTTAGTCTGTTCTATTTCCTTGGACTTGGACAGACATGGCTCTGGCAGCATGCTTGTCTGCTTCCCACTTGTGCCTTTTTGAATATACACCGAATAAAACTTTTTTTGCTTTACTATTTCGAAAAAAAAAAGGTACTACGGAGGGTCACTATGAGTTGGAACTGACTCGACCACAACGGCTTATGTGGTGATTGTTGTTGGGTGCCATGAAGTCACTTCTGACTCATAACCCCACAGGACTGGACAGAACTGCCCTATAGGGTTTCCAAGGCTGTAATCTTCATGAGAGCAGATTGCTAGGGCTTTTCTCTCCCGGGAGCAGCTGGTGAGTTCGAACTGCCCACCCTTTGGTTAGCAGCTGAGTGCTTAACCACTGCACCACCAGGGAGTAATTCTTTGTCCCACTTCAGCTCTCCATCTATCCATCCGAGGAAAATGACAGAGGGTAACCCAGAATGGACTGCGACAAGTCACTGCCCTCTGGCTGAACAGGGGTTGCCATGGAAGTCATCTTCTGACACTAATAATCATAAAATGCAACAGCCTTGTAGACAGGGGAAACCCTGGTGGTGTAGCGCGGTTAACAGCTATGCTGCTAAACAAAAGGTTGGCAATTCGAATCCACCAGGCACTCCTTGGAAACTCTATGGAGCAGTTCTACTCTGTCCTATAGGGTCACTATGAGTTGGAATCCACTCAATGGCAATGGGTTTTTGGTTTTTTTATAGACAAGAGTTTTGCAATTCTCACTCTCCTATATAAACAAAATTTATATTAACTAGATTATAAAGGCACAAATATATAAGAAACAATCGTCCTTATGCCATCAACTCCCCACTCATGTGGATATGGGTCCCCCTCTTTCTCCACGTTTCCCTATCTTTGTATGTATTTCTCGTTTTGTTTCCTTCCCTCAATTTCTGCCCTTCATTTGCTTCCCTCCTCTCTTCTGTCCTGCTGTTTCTCCCCTTCTCAGCTGCTACACCCATTCAGCCCCACTTCTGCAACCTGTTTCCACCTGTTTTTTCCCCTAAAGTCTCCCACTATCCCCCATTTCCACATATTTCTGCTTCTCTCTCCTCCCATCTGTTCCCCCCTCTGCCCCTGCTCTCTACTACCCCCAGTTCCCTGAGTTCCCTCCCTGCTGGTCCTCCCTGTGATCTCCCTGTCACTCTGCGCTCCTTTCTTTCCTGGCACCAAATCACTCTGTCTGCTATGGGTCCAAATCTTTTTATCTCCTCTGCCCCCCATTCTTTGTCTGAAGTGACCCGCCCACCCGTCGCCCCCACTCCTACTGCGGACTAAAGACCCCTCTCCATATTTTGCTCCCATTCACTCTCTGGAGATCCTCCCTTTTCTCTAGATTTTCCTACGTTCTCTTCTCTCCTGCTACTCTCTCGGTTTGCTATTCTCTTTCACTCTTACGGTTTGTTTGCAAGCCCCCCGCCCCAGCCCATTTTGCCATCTGTTTATTGTTCTCCATCATGTTTGTTTTCTAACTTTTAATAGTTGTATTTCTCTCCATCCCCTCGTCCACATGTGCACAGGAATGGAATGAGATGCCTGCTGCCCAGGAGGAGCACACTTTCCGCGGGGTGGGATGGGGACGGAAGAACACGGGGTGTCACAGGGCACACCCGGATCCCCTCTCCCACACGGAGGTCCGGAAGGAAGCGAGGACTGCGAAGGAGAGGAAGACGCGAGGTCGGGGTCTCCTGAGGTGGGGTCTGAGAGTCCCAGGACCAGGAGAGGGCGGGCGGCCGGCGCTGCCTTCGAGGGCTAGCCTGGGAGGAAGCAGGCGAAGGTCCTGAATGGATCGCCGGTGAAGACTTGACCCGGCGCAGGTGGGCGGGGGTCAGGGAAGGTTTTAAGCAGGAAAACCACGCGGCAGGCGGCGTGTGCACGGCCCGAGGGTAGAAAGGCCGGGGCGGGGACCCTCTTCAGCGCGATTTTACACCTAAACAGGTGCGGGTCCCCGCCGGCGGCGGAGCCCGAAGGCCGGAACGTCTCACGGCCGCGCCGGTATCTCCGGCGGTGGGAAGGCCGGGTGCGGGGACTTTAACGTCCGGAGCTGCTCCCGGGACGAGTGTGGAGGACGGGGACCACGAAGCGCACGTTTAGACCAGAAAGACGGAAAATCACCTCACCGTGACTTTGGCCCCGCGCAATCCGCTTCCGCAGTAAACTGCGCAGGCGCGCGCCCGAGGCGACGTCGGGGCGGGGCCAGCAGGCCAAGGGCGGGGCATGGAAAGAAGTCAGGCTGGGCAGGTGACGCGACGGTGGGCGGGGCCGAACCTCCCCTCGGCTTCCCTCCAGGGGCGGCTCCTATTCTTGGGTTTGGAAACACTAGAGTCTTTTTAGTGTTAATATTTCGGACAGCTTGAGGTTAAAGCTGAGAGTTGGGGGACCGCTTACGTTGGAAACTGCGATGTTTTCCTCTTGAATGCAATTTTTGTGAGGGAGTAGAGACATACGTCCTACGAATGAGGCATGCGTCTTAAGAATGAGGCGCTCATTTCTGGGGGCTAGAGGGTTGATGTGCTGAAGTGGTTCGACTCAGAAACTGCTCCTGCAATTAGAATTTATTTAAGCCATTTAATTAAGAAAGCACTGCAACTGTCTGTGTAGGAGATGCAAAAAGGCAAAACTGTGCCTGTGCGAATGTTTGGTTTTATCCTGACGCCCCATCAAGCATCATTTCCATTTCTATCCCTCATGCACCTTGGGGGTAGAGACTCATTTTGTGCTTAGTTCCTGAGACTTTCTAAGGGCCAGACTTGGAGTGTGCGGCCTGGAGGGCCAAGGCATGTGTAACTTAGGTCACCAACCTTCTCTTTACAAATGGCAATAACTTAAGAAAAAAAATTGGGTTGTTCTTTTTTACACTTGTTATTCTATTGCACACTTGAGATGAATGATAAACTCCAATACCTTTCAGATAAACTTTGGTGACATATTTTTGCTTAAATCTTTAATTTCTAAATGTAATTATAAATTCACTTGACGGTTATTCCGAGAGTAACTACACACCTTTATTTTTTTTTAATGTTATCTATTTTACCTATTTTCCTTGTTTTCTATTCCAAAATGTTTTTTCAGGTGTGGATAAGGAAGCCTGTAAAATGCATTTGGACTCATCTTCCCCTAAAGAAAAATTATCTCTACAATATTTCTACAGGCAATTGATTGTTGTAGTGTGCCATCTGGAAGATTCTGATTCATAGCAACCCCTATAGGGCTACCTAGGCTGATTCTTTACTAGAGCACATCTCCAAGTCTTTTCTGCTGCAGAGCAGCTGGTGGGTTCAAACCGCTGACTTTTCTGTTAGCAGCCAAGTGCTTAAGCAGGGCACCACCAGGGCTCCTAAAGCATTTGATAAAAAAACCAAAAACCATACTCATTGCTATTGATTCCAACTCATAGTGACCCAATGTGACAGAGGAGAACTGCCCCAGAGGGTCTTCCAATCTTTACAGAAGCTCTGTCACGTCTTTCTCTTGCAGAGTGGCTGGTAGGTTTGAACCACCAACTTTTCAGTTAACAGCCGAGCACTTAAACACTGCACCACCAGGGCTCCAAAGCATTTGATAGGGTGGTATTTCTTCATATGAACATTAATGCAAAATTAGATTATCAAGTTTCCAACAGCTTCATCTACCCTTAATAATTTTTAGGGTAGGATCTGTGACTTAACATCTACTATGAAGTGCAAGTAGTCCCCGAATTATGATGTACGAGTTAGGGCGAAAGGTACTTACCACTGTCCTTTTTGTGTGTGTGTGTGGTTTTTTTTGGTACATCTTATCCTTGGTAAGGAAACCCTGGTGGCGTAGTGGTTAAGTGCTACAACTGCGAACCAAGAGGTCAGCAGTTCAAATCCACCAGGTGCTCCTTGGAAACTCTATGGGGTAGTTCTACTCTGTCCTGTAAGGTCGCTATGAATCGGAATTGATTCAAGGGCAATGGGTATTATTTTCCAATCATTCCATACATTTGTTTCCTGCATAGACAATGCTGTTTTTTTAGTTTTGTCAAAGTTCTTATGGAAGACTTACCAAAAAAAACCAAGCCCAGTGCCGTTGAGTCGATTCCGACTTATGGAAGACTTACCATGTTTATACTTTTGATTTGCTCTTTCCTTTACAGAATACTCTTGTGTAAAAAAAACTGTCATTAGGTGGAAATCATTTGATGACTTATCTTCTGTATCTTTTTAGGTTTCTATTATGCAGTGAAACCTGAGAGGCAGAGCTCCCCGGGGACTGCCTTGTTTTCCTAGTCTCAAAAGTTTCCCGCCTTTGACAAGGTGCAGTCTTTCCACCACTTTCTATCGCTCTTTATTAGTGGAAAATATTTGCATTTTTCTTCTCTGACAGGTTTCCACCTTACACAGGTTCTGGTTTTTGCTGGTTTTACTGTAATCGTCACGACTTGGTAATTCCTTTCATCATGCCCCTGCTGCCTCTCAAATTGACTTTATTGCCCACAGAAGTAAAAATTATTGAAGGGAGACCTTGGCTGTCTTTACAAGATCAGTAATAGAAATGATTCTCTCATCAATGCCCTCTAATTGTAATAAATCCTTGGTCTCAAACTCACCAAAGATACGTAAAATATTTAAAGAAAATCAGGTCCTTTATTAATTGGACTTGGAGAGATGAATATTCTATGCTGGAAAGCATAGTTCCCACCTTACAGAGGACAAACTATGTCCCAGAGACTCTAAGTAACTTGGCTTACGTCAAACGGCTAATAAGTGTCAGAGCTTGCACTTGAACCCAGGTGGTTAGGCTTTAGAATAAAACTAAACAATCAGTCAGTCAAGCAACCAGTACAAAATTAAAAGGACACTGACAAGGCTTTTCTAATTAAGAAACAAAAAAACAAACATTGGTTAAAAGACTGTATTATATATGCACACCCACAAGAGTATTTTTGCTACTCTTAACTCATTAACATGATAGTATAAAAATTAATGCCATGCAAAAGAATATGGAAAATTTATTTATGGAATAATAGTGTCTTAAGAACACAAGAATCTATGTTCACACACCCGATACTCTAAAAAACCTGCTGCTGTCGATTCCAACTCATAGCGACCCTATAGGACAGAGTAGAATGGCCCTCATAGCGTTTCCAAGGAGCGGCTGTTGGATTCAAACTGCCAATCTTGGTTATCAAGCCAGCTCTTTAACCACTGTGCCCCCAGAGTGCCAAACACTAAAGACTAAAAAAAAAAAAAAAAAAATTTTTATTTTATTTTATTATTTTTTTAAAGACTAGCTGTCTCTAAATGATGGAATTCCCATGTATTTTCATGAGTTTTTTTTGCTCACACGCTTCAGCACCTTGGCACAATAAACAGACATGTTAAAACACTATTTACAGTAATACTTGTTGTTGTATACCATCGAGTTGATTCTGACTCACAACGACCCCATGAGACAGAGTAGAACTGCCCCGTTGGGCTTTTTAGGCTGTAATCTTTACGGGAGCAGATCAACTGGTCTCTCTCTAAAGCCACTGGGTTAAGTTCGAACTGCTAACCTTTCATCAGTAATCAAATGCTTAGCTCTTTGCGCCACCACAGCTCCTCTACGCAATTCTTAGCACCTGAGAAATGCTTAGAAGTTCTAGTCCTTGCTCTTAGCATCGTCACAAGGTGAGATGCTGACCTTTCTTTAAAGCCCCTGTTGACTCTGTCATCCCTGCAGGCATTACTTGTTGCTCTGGCTCCTCTGAGAAATTATACATCACATGGGGGGCAGAATACAAAATCATGCACTTAGTAACAGCCAAGCCTGTATTAAACCTTCTTTTTACGAATTCATCATCCTCAAAAACATAAAACCCAGTGATATGTGCATTTATAACATAGGATCGAATTAGGGATACATAACTCGCTAAAATTATCTCGCACAGACCCATCTGAAACTCACCTTAACCCCAACCAATTCTTACATCTCTTGCCTCTTCTCATATTGTGTAAAAATAACCAATTCCCCCTTGAGCCCTTGGTGAAATGTGTCAAGGACTGTTGGCATTCTGGATGTGGACTTTCCAGAGTTCTTTCCATAGGACGGAGAATGTCTGGACTCCTGCTCAGATGGCTTTGTATTGGGATTTAATGTAGAGAACTAAAGGAACCTGGTCTCGCTTGGTGAGGGATTTTCCCTCCAGAAGTCAGGATCAACCCCTGGTTGAATGAGTTTTAGTTCTGTAAGGGATTAACTGAAGCTTCAAAATGCAGCGTCTAGACTATAAACTTTCTCTTTCTTCAGATAATTTGTCTACTTCACACTGGATTAATGGTAGTTTCAAAACTTGAGTGTGCTTAAAACCTCATGCCCATCATTTTAAACATCCAAGGCTGTAGTTACTCCTCTGTGCCTTTAAAATAATTTATTACTAGATGTTATTTTTCAGAAGTTTTACACAAAAATGGAGAAGACAGTGTGTTCCCGTGTCCCCACCCCCCACACATTTTTTTAACCATCTTACTTTGTATATCTGTTACAAGTAATGAACCAATATTGATACACTATTATTAACTAAAGTCTATAGGTTACTCAGATTTCCTTTAGTATTTACCACATTATATTTAGTTGTCATGTCTCCTTAGGCTCCTCTTTGTTGTGACAATTCTCAGACACTCCTTGGTTTTGATGACCTTGACAGTTTTAAGGAGTATGGTCAGGTATATTAGACGATGTCTCTCTACTGGAATTTGTCTGATGTTTTTCTCATGATTAGATGGATGAAACAGGTTTTTGGGAGAAAGACCACAGAAGTGCCATTTTCATCGTGTCACATCAAAGGAACATACAATTAACATGACATCATTGCAGATGTTGACTTGATCACCTGGCTGAAGTAGTGTTTCTCAGGCTTCTCCACTGTAAAGTTACTCCGTACCATATCCTTTTGAAGGAAGTCCCTATGTACAAGCCACGCATAAGAAGTGGGGAGTTGTCCTCTCCCCCCTTTAAGGTAGAACATTGACATATTTTATTTGAAATTGACTTCACAGGAGATTTATCTCCTGTCTCCCATTTAGTAATTAATTCAATCATTTATTTCAGTATAGGCTTCTAGATCTTGATTTTACACTTTTGGTTATAATTCGGTATTACTATATTTATTTTGCTGCTCAAATTGTTATAGCTTTGGCCATTCACTGGGAGCTCTTCAATTTGGCTCCTGTGTCTTTTTCCTTTGTCAAATTCTCCATCAAAGTGTTTGTCTGTTTGTTTGTTAGCACTCTTACTTTCCGGCAATTTAAGATGCTCCAGGTTCACCATGTACTATTACCTACCTCTGTCCTAGAATCTGTCAACTCAACAAGGAACTCTGGTTCCTTTTTTGGGAGAATGGTATTAGAAACCAAGATCTGTGTGCTAGTTGTGCTTGATGTCAATGGGTTATCGTCTCTTTAGGCACTTTCAGCTGATAGAACAAAGAAATAGACATGTATATACTCACCCATGTCTATACACACGTATCTGTAAATATTTCTATACTTATACATCCGTATCAGCATTAAGTTAAATACGAGTTCTTACTAATGTCTCCAACTCAAATCCGTTACTCCTCTTGCTGATCTATAAACTTCCACTTCAACAGTGAGAAGCCTAGTTCCCACCATCTGCTACACATTTTCTTAATTGTTCAATTACAGTCTACATGTGCAGCAGTAAAATGCGTAACAATCAGAACTGTTAACCTGTAACCGCATGGAAACAATTTTATTAACTAGACTACAGTACTTATGGGCAGTTCTTTTGCCTTTAGCCTTACAGACTCCATTCGTTTTCAAAGTCACTCAGGTCAGCACACCTAGCCTACTCATTAAGGTTGTTCCACACGTGTCATACAGTTATTTTGTTACATTCATTCCATCCTGGATCCATCGACTTCCTAAGGAGTTTAAAAAATTTGCATATAGTAAGGTTCACTCTGTGCTACAAAGTTCTATGGGTTTTAACACTGCATGATGTTATACAGCCACCATTACTGTATCAGTACGCTTTTTTAATAATTGGTAATTAGCACAACCTGGTTCAAGTCTCCAAGTGTGCAAAACGTTCTTATTTAGACTGTGCAAGCAAGCTGACTTACGGTGAACATGTAATTTTCTTCTGAAGGATTTAAATCTTTATTATACGTCAAGTAATAGTCTAAGCACTCTAAACAGACTAACATTTTCAAATATTCCTTGAGATCAGTTATAACCATTTTTCACATGAGGACAGAAAGCATACAGGGTTGAAGCCTCCAAAACTAACTCATACAGGAAGTAAATGTGAAAGCCAGGGTTTGAACGTGGGCATGCAGGCTCAGGACACATATGCTTAAACACTAATCACCACTGCCCACCCAGGGAGTATAAATAAGGACAGGTCCCAGGGACTCTCAGGAGCACAGGAAGAAATACTTCAAAGCAGACACAGGATCTGAGCTGAATCACTAATGGTGTGACTAGCCATCATTCCTGCATAAAGCTATCTGTGTTACCACAGCCTACAAAGTCCTTTGAGAAAGGGGATCAAATCCCTCAAAGAGTTTCGATATGTATTTTCTTTCCACTAGTTCATTATCCCCACTCCTACCCCAAAGTCCTCCCTGAAACACTGAGGCTGCCCTAAATGAACTTGTCCATGCGTTCCGCACACGGGTCACCATGATAACAGATCTACTACCTACATTAAACTTTCTAGGGCTGTTTGTGTTTTTGTTAAAAAGAAGCAACAAGCAAAAATATACACAGCAGGTTTACATAAGTCTTGAGTATTAAGTCCTAAAGTAACAAGAAGTCGCAACTACCAGCAATCTCAAATTTTAAATGTCTTCGATAGAAACTTAGTACAACACTCCTCACCAACACACACACCAATCCAGGGTATTCTTCATTCATTCTAAGTATGTTCCCATCCTGGGAATCTTTTCCTCCTATGTCCCCTCTACCCATGTGTCTTTTGTTGAGCAATTAGGCGTTGAGATGGTCAATTAGGGTAATAAGCCAAAATGCAAGTAAAAATTAAGCCTTTATTTACTTACCGAGACAGTGCAAGCAAGCAAGCAAGTTTAGAAAAATACTTCAGCCAAGGCTCCCAGTAAAGATGTCCCAGCTGAGCTACCTCAGAAATATTTATGAGCATGGCTGCTCTGGAGGTGAAAGGCCGAGTCCTTGACTGCAACTGCCTCCAGAAAATGGCAATACACTGTCTGTGTACCAAATATGATGACCGGAGGCAAACTTTCCAACAGGCCTGCCTGGCAAAGCCATGTCATCACCTATGGCGGGGCCTGAATGATCACTCAGAATATTCTGACCAGGAGCAAAGCCTTCTTGCCTTTTCCACCTTGTAGCTGCCTGGCCCAATCTTCCGATCATTTCAGAGTTCTGTTCAAATATAACCTTTATCATACATGCATACCTTGAACAAACTTTTTAAATTAGTATACCCTGTCACTTTATCCCCTAAAATGTACTTTCATTGTACTTATTATCATATGTTATTCAATTATTGCTGACTTACCCTAGTAGAATATAAGCTACTTGGAGGCAGGGAATTGAAAAAAAAACCAAAAAACTTTTAACATATTCCCTAATACAATAATCTCAAATTGATATATTCATAGTCTTTGAAAAATTGCTTTTCTAGTAAAATTACTGATTCACATGTATAACTTAATAAACACTTCCAGATGTTAATTTTCATGAAACTATAAAAGCATCTTAGGCAATTTATCTAAACAGTATTTTACAAGCACTTTCAACAATCATATCATGCAAAGGGGCCAATGTGTGCAGCAGAAAAGGTCATGTATTAAGCTACCGTCATGAAGAAAACAGTGATTTTTCCCAACCAAGGAGTCAGGGGCTTCAAGAGTAAACATTCAATATTGTATTAAAGAACCTGTCATGGATTGATATTTATGTCGCCCCAAAAATGTGTGTATCACTTGGGCTGGGCCATGATTCCCAGTATTGAGTGATTTTCCTATATGTTATAAATCCTGCCTCCGTGATGTTAATGAGGGAGGATGGACAGCAGTTGTGTTAGCGAGGCAGGACTCAACCTACAGGATTGGATAGTGTCTTGAGGCAATCTCTTGTGATATAAAAGAAAGAAGCAAGCAGAGATAGGGGACCTCATACCACCAAGAAAGCAGTGCCAGGAACAGAGCACGTCCTTCGGACCTGGGGTTCCTGTGCAAAGAAGCTCCTAGTCCGGGGGAAGATTAATGAGAAAGCCGACAGAGAAAGCCTTCACCTGGAGCAGACACCCTGAATTTGGACTTTAACCTACTAGACTTTGAGACAACAAATTTCTGTTTGTTAAAGCCATCCACTTGTGGTATTTGTTATAGCAGCACTAGATGACTAAGACAACCTGACTCTACTTTTGATTTCTGACTATTGACAACTTTTAAGTCTCCTCCCTCCCTCTTCCCCTTCTGCTCCACATCTGGGCAAGCTAATGAAAAAGCCCAAGTAGTGTTTATTTCGGCATCAAGAAAAAGTTCAACCCACATAGATGTATTCTTACATTAGTCCCACTCCCTAACCATTATAAAAAGCCAAGCAAATCACCCTCCCCTGCTCTCATTTTGTGATAAACATTTTCATACCCTGTGGTGTGTGGAATTGTTAATACTGGTATCATTAATAGTGGATTCTGTTGTATGCTGAATTGTGATCTCAAGAAGATATGTTCAAGTCTTAACTGCCAGTACCTGTTTATATGGCCTTAGATGGAAACAGTGTCATTGCAGATGTAATTAGTTAAGACCATAAGGAAAGGCCCTGATCTTGTTGTGACTGGTATCCTTATAGGAAGATAAGAGACAGAGAGATACACATGGAGATCACCACGTGAAGATGGAGGCACAGAACGGAATGGTCCACGTACAAGTGAAGGAATGCCAGATTACTGGCCATCACCAGAAGCTAGGAGAGGCAGGGAACACAATCTACCTTAAAGTCTTTGACCATCTAGAGGGGACCCAACCATGCTGATACCTTGATTTGGAACTTCTAGCTTCCAGAACTGAGAATAATTTTCTGTGGTTTTCAGTCACTCAGTTGTGGTACTTTTTTAAGGCAGTCCTAGGAAAATCAGAGTTTGCCTGTTCCTGCGGATCAGTCCCCAGTGGAAATTAACAAAAATGATTTGAGAGGTGAATATATAAAGTTCCTTGTTTATGTATGACTATTAAAGAAATTTCTACTGTGTACATTCATTCTTAAGGGGAAACTCATGAACATTCATCTTTCTACATTAATTCACCGAACTAAAGACTTAGAGGGACTAGTTTTGTTCATATTTATAGAGCATGTACTTTGTACTTATCATGGCCCTATATGCGTTTTCATGTCATATTTCTCAAAAGAACCCCTTACTTTATGTATTCTCTATATTTTCCCTGGAAGGACACAGGGACGAAACGTAAATTAAATATATAAATTGGGATGAAGCAGACAGAAGAAAAAAATTAACAGGAAGAACAAATTTAAATAACATGATTAGTAAAGTCTGAACTCTGAATAAAGACTTTGCCACATACATTACCAGTTGCCATCAAGTCAACTCTGACTCATGGAGACTTCATGTGTGTAAGAGTAGAACTGTGCTCCACAGGGTTTTCAATCACTGATTTTTCAGAAGTAGATCACCAGGCCTCTCTTCTAAGCTGCCTCTGGGTGGAGTCAAACCTCCAGCCTTTCAGCTAGCAGCTGGGCAGTTAACTGTCTGCACCACCCAGGGAGTCTGCCACATACTTCACATCTATGTAATTTTGTTCCATAATGGAGTCTCTGATATCTAGTGAGAAGTGAGCCACATTTAAGGCATTCCAACACTCATCGCATTTGTACATTTTCTCTCCAGTATGAATTCTCTCATGAAGTGACTGGTATGAACGCATGAATTCCTTACCACATTCATCACATTTGTAAGGTCCCTCTCCAGTATGAATTCTTTGATGCTCCATAAAGCTTGCACTTTGGGCAAAAGCCTGGGCACGTTCAATACGTTTGTAATGTTTCTCTCCAATATGAATTTTCTGATGATACACAAGGCTTGAACTATGAATAAAAGCCTGGCCACATTCGTTACATTCATAAGGTTTCTCTCCAGTATGAATTCTATAATGAGTTGTAAGGCTTGAACTCTGAGTAAAGAACTTACCGCATACGTTACATTTATATGGCTTCTCTCCAGTATGGATTCTCTGATGTTTAGCAAAGACTGATCCCCATTTAAAGGTTTTGCTACACGCATTACATTTGTAAGGTTTCTCTCCAGTATGAATTCTCTGATGCTCCACAAGACTTGAATTATGGATAAAAGCCTTACCACAATAATTACACTCGTAAGGTTTCTCTCCAGTATGAATTCTATAATGAGTTATAAGGCTTGAATTCTGACTAAAAAACTTGCCACATACATTACATTTAAATAATTTCTCTCCATTATGGGTTCTCTGATGGCTAGTAAGATTTGAGCCCCACTTAAAGGCTTTGCCGCAATCATTACATTTATAAGGTTTCTCTCCAGTATGAATTCTTTGATGTTCTACGAGGCTTGAATTATTGATAAAAGCCTTACCACATTCATTACATTTGTAAGGTTTCTCTCCGGTATGAATTCGGTGGTGTTTCACAAGGTTTGCTCTTTGGATAAAAGCCTTGCCACACACAATACATTTGTATGGTTTCTCTCCAGTATGGATTCTCTGATGTTTAGTGAGAACTGAGCGCCACCTAAAGGCTTTGCCACATTCACTGCATTTGTAAGGTTTCTCTCCAGTGTGAATTCTCAGATGATTTGCAAGGTTTGAATTCTGACGAAAGAACTTGCCACATACCTCACATTTATACGGTGTCTCTCCGGTATTAGTGACGTTCGATCCACACTTAAAGGCCGTGTCACACTCATTACCTTTGTAAAGTCTCTGCACAGAATGAATTCCCTGGAGATTAGTAAACACTGACCTTTGGCTAAAATCCACCCCACATTCATTATAGCTGTAAAGTTGTTTTGTAATATGAGCTTTCTGATATTGTGTGAGTAATGAAGGATGCATGAAAACCTCCCCATATTCATTAAAGATGTTGGTTTTGATACTAGGAGGACTTCTTTGAAATGGTGAAACTGAAGAATCATCGTTGGTAGACTTCTCAACTTGCTTATATTCGTACATTTTCTCTCCAGTTTGAAATCCATGCAGTTCAGGCAGATAGGACTGAAAGCTGAGTCCAATCTTGTTTTCAAAACATGTCATATACTCGTTTCCTTCATCTCTTGTAACATGGGGTTCCATTCTTATAGTGAGATCTTTGTTATAGGTCATAGTCGCTCCTTCATCATTTCTTTCATTATCTCCCCACCGATTCTCAAACTCATGCGTACTTTCCCTGACTTGCCTGAAGTCAAAATCCTCGATGCCATGGCACTCATGTGTTTCTAACATCACTGTCTGCAATAATTCTCCTTTATTAATGATCTCTTTTGGTGATAATTCCTCAATTACACATGCAGGAGAGACATCTAAAAGACATAAAGAACCACAAGCTTCCTATTAGCTACAGTTCAAAATATTTTATATGGAAAAACTTTGTATCACTCTAAAAGTAATACTTATTTTGTGAAACTTCTAATCATAATCTTCAAACGTTATGACACTAAGTTAATAGGATTCCTTATTAAACAAAGGGTGATTACATGTAATTCAAATTACTTTCAGGGAAGCTCACTCGGATTATGTGAACTCGTATGTTTGGATCTCTTAACATAATCCCTGCAATAAAAAAGACATGAAGGGAGGGACGCTCCTACGATCTGTACTAGTAGATTAAAAAAAAAAAAAAAAGTAGACACACAATTGTAATTATGAATCAATGGGAATTAATGTGCACTTATCTGAGATTAACACATTATGAATTCATACATATCATAAGCAGAACATAATTAAGGTTATTTTTGTTGTTAGCCACTGTCAAATTGGCCCCTGCCTGACTGATGGCAACCTCATGCACAATAGAATCAGACCATTGTGATCCATAGGGTTTTCACTGGCTGATTTTCTGAAGTAATTGCCAGGCCTTTCTTCTTAGTCTTAGTATGGAAGCTCCACTGAAACGTGTTCTGCATCACAGCAATATGCAAGCCCCCATTGACAGATGAGTGATAATTGTGCCTGAGGAGCACTGGCTGGGGATCGAACCAGGGTCTCCAGCATGCAAGGCCAGAATTCTACCCGTGAACCACCACTGCCTTCTAAGGGATCATAAGGGGCAAGTAACTAAATGACCAAGAATGCAGAATGGCTTTTACAGAAGGATGGTGTTAACAGCAGCACATAAGTGTAGAAACAAATGCTGGCAGTCCCAGAGAGACCCATGGAGGAGTTTGTTATACAGAGAGGTGGTCAGCAACAAAGCAGCCAAAAATGGCCAGAGAACAGGACAGCACCAGGATCTGAATCATCAAGGAACAGGTGAATGCTATACAAAACGTAGTTTTAAAGGACGATGATGAACAAGTCCATCTTCATATGTTAAATGGAGAATGTAATTTCCAGACCTTTGGAAATTTTGTGGAAAATGCAAGTGTTACAGCAACAGTGGTGAAAAGGTACATGAAGTGCAAGAAACGGGTTAAGTTCCTATAAAATAGGAGACCTTGAAACATTAGTTTGATATACTAAGATGTACGTGATGAATCTAGACCAAAAGTCTAATTAATAAAATAAAGCATTTGTACCAAAAACACACAAACTCAGTGAAATTTAAAGAGATGTTAATGAGTAATAATTTAGAAAACTTAAGGCACACTATAGGAAAAGCAATTAATTTTATATAACAAATGATTGCAAATCAATTTAAAGGTTTTATTCGTATTAAGACAGTACCTTGATTTAAAAAAGTACATTCTCAAGACATCCAAAATTCCTAATTCCAAAAATCCAATCAACTTAAATGGGAAATGTGAACTTTAATACCAAAACCAAACCCGCTGCCATCTAGTTGATTCCGACTCATAGCTGCCCTATAGGACAAAGTAGAACTGCCCCATAGGGTTTCCAAGGAATGGCTGGTAGATTGGAACTGCCAACCTTTTGGTTAGCAGCCAAGCTCATAACCACTGCGCCACCAGGGCTCCCACAGTAAGTACTGATTCAGGTAAAACAAAAGTAAAAGGAATAACCAAGGCCATCTTTTCACAAAATCCTGGAGGTTTTTGAAGAATGGCTGCTAAGTCATAACCACCAACATGCAAGAATGAAATTTTCTTGTAAAATAGATAATACTCATTCCTTGATCTCAGAGACCAACAAATTACAGACATAAAACATAATACTAAGGATATCATCAAAATTATGTAACTGATGATTAAATAAATAAACCAGTTCATTCATGCTACAAGGAAATGTTTAAGATAAATGAAGCAATGGGTTAAATGGCTCAAACAAAACAAATTACAGTAGAGTTAAAAAACATAGGCATCATTCAACTTCAAAAGCTCCTTCAGTATGATGTATCTAAACCGTATTTATTGACGAAGAATGAACAATGGCACACACAAGGGATGACTAATGTAGACTGAACAATACTTTGGACAATAGCCTCACAGACATGAGGTTGTGAACTTGGACAACATTCTCCCAAGGATAAATTCTAATGCCTCAGATTGCGGGTGCTAAGAGGATGATATCTGCTCAAGGCCGCCACATTGCCCTTGAGAGATGTTGTGACATGCCACAAAAACCAGGAACACCTGAAACCGCTCATCACTCAGGCTTTCATGATATTTTCTAACTCAGCATCCTAGGGCATGCTTATTGTTCCCTGTGGCTTCATCTGTATATAGCAGGATGACACTATAAACACACAAATCAAAGCGTTTTCCTTTAAGAATTTTCTGTTACCAAGTAACCCCTCTCCATGGGAAAGTCCACCAGAACTTGTCCATCATCAAAACAGTATGTTGCCAGAGGAGAAAAGGAAGGCAAAATTTCAGGCTCCAAGAATGTTTATTTCAAAAGTAAGATTCAGAAGCAAAACCACACAAAATCAGGAGAATACAAAATCAAGAAGAGCCAAAGTTTTTCTCCATTTCCAGACTACAATCAGAGTCTGGAAAAAGGAGAAAAATAGAAGATACTGGAGTTATGCAAAGGGGGGAGAATTTGTGAGGTCCCTGATAAGGTGATGTGTGCTTTGCCCATGCCTGAAAGACTGAGATTCAGAGAGAGTATCTCTCTGTCTACTCTCTTTACAGTACTGCTGAGTAACGATCTCAGATGATCCAGCCCACTCCCACGTTACACAATGCATGGAGAAGGAATCCGCAGTCCTAACCTATTCTGCTCACAGTGCCAACGACACAAACTAGCCTAGGAAGACTAACATCACCCATCTTTGCTGCCAAATTGTGTGGTGGGTAAAATATCCCATTCCACACACATCATTTGGGTATCTTAGCTTCCCTTTTTTGACCAGTCTATACAACCCTTCTCTCTCATCCCTACCCACCCAGGGCTAGGTCATCTCATCCCTAGCCACCCAGAGCTAGGTCATCTCATCCCTACCCACCCAGGGCTAGGTCATCTCATCCCTACTCACCCAGGGCTAGGTCATCTCATCCCTAGCCATCCAGGGCTAGGTCAACAAGTACTAGCCTCAAGCACAGGGGCCCACACAACTTCTGGCACTTCAGGCCTGCCGGCCCTACCACACCCTTTAAGCCTAAAAATTAACTGGAACAACTCACACCATACTTGTGACAACAGTTTTAATATAACAGAAAAGGATACAACTAAAGATACACATAGGGTGAGGTCCAGGAGGGGTTCCAGTGTGGAGCCTGAACACCTCAAGGGGAAACGCTTACACTCCCAAGAACAGGTGCTCACTCTGACCAACCAGGAAACTCTTCAAAAAGGAAAACGCTCCATGATGTCTCTCAGCTGGGCACCACCTCGTTTTCTCTATCAGCTGGGGGTTGCCTTGTGTTCTCTCTTGGTTAGGCACTGCCACATGCCCTCTGTGCACCACTACTGCTTCTGGGCCAGCTCAGCTCTCAACCAGTCCAGCTCTTACAGCTCTAATTACAGCAGCTCTTCATCAGGGTAACAGTTCTTAACCGAGTCTGGGAAGGTTGTAAGCGCCGGACTTCCGTGTCCCAAAGGATGTACCATCCCCCTTTAATCTCGTCAAGCCAGAAGCCCCATCTGAGCCTACATGTTTCAGGCATTTCATAAGCCAGTCTACGTGCTCCAGGAGTCCGTGGGTGGTGCAAACAACTAAGCACTTAACTACCAGCTGAAAGGTTGTTGGTTGGAACCCATGCAGAGGTGCCCTCTAAGACAGGCCTGACAATCTGCTTCCAAAAGGTCACACCCTTGAAAATCCTAAGGAACAGCTCTACTCTATACACATGGGGTAGCCATGAGTCAGAAGTGACTGGAAGGCTCACTAACAATAACAGCCATGTGCTCCGGGTGGGCTCTTTGTCAGTTATTGGGCAGGATTCCTACCCAGATGAGGGCAAAAGTAACACATTTTCAGGGGTAGTCAATTACCCAGTGCTATGGATTGAATTGTGTCCCCCAACATGTGTTGTAAATCCTAACCCCTATACCTGTAGTTATAATCTATCTGAGAATGGGTTTCCTTTGTTTTATTAATGAGACAGTGTTAATGTAGGGTATGCCTTAAGCCAATCTCTTCTGAGATACAAAAAAGCAGATTAAGCAAGCAAGGAATAAAGCACGAGGAAAGATGGGGAAAGATACATGCCATGCCACAGGAAGATCACCAAGGAGCCAAGGAACAGAAGAAGAAAAAAGAAAAAGACCTTCACTTAGAGCAGACAGAAAGAGAGACAGAGCCTTTCCCCAGAGCCAGTGCAGTGAATTTGGACTTCTACACTCTTAAACAGGGAGAAAATAAATTTCTGTTTGTTAAAGTCAACCATTTGTGGTATTTCTGTTAAAGCACCACTAGATAATTAGACACCCAGGAAACCGTCTAAGTTGTTTACCAAAAAAACCAAGGAGAAAAGGCCACACAAGAGAGTTCACTGCACCACAGGTGTTGGTCTGCCACAAAAGCAGCAAAAACAAAGGCCACATAAGGCAATTCCACACCTTGTACATACACCCCTAAAGTATGTAAAAGAAGAACTGAAGAAACAGCTGAGAGGCCTAAACAGACAGAGATGGCTTAAGAGAATCCCCACGCATCTTGCTGGGGCCCCAGGTGCAATGCAAGAGCGGCCAGTATTTTCCCATCTCATGATGCAGTCTCCAAAGTACGTGGAATGAGAATGCAACCTGGACAAGTTCTGGGTCAGAACAATGGGGGCCTCATTCTGACCTGTATGAACTGGGAACTGAGGATCAGATGGAACCAAACACAGAAGGAGAAGCCAAGGGGGCAAGACAACCCTTTGACATAGTCCTCCCCATCCCTCTCAAAGCCATGGCACTAAAGAGCCCACAAGGAGCAAATAATGGTATGTTGTAGGTCATAATAAAGACTTTGCCTTTGTCTCTGACCAACCTAGCACAGCACTGGATAGGGGCAGATGAACTTTTACACATCTCAAGAGTGATGAACAGTGAGGATGGGGTGGGCGGTTGGGGGGAGGAAGAAACATTTCTGTTGAAGAGTTCATAAGAAATAAACTTCTTTTCCCACATGGGTAGTTTCCGAAACAATATTTAATGCTATGGATTCCTCTCTACCCACTTGAGTTCTTACTTACGTTCACATCTTCACACATTCCCACATACCTGGGTTTTCTGTCATTCTCTCGTTGTTCTCCACAGTCCAGGGCTCTGTCTCTTTCTTCAAAATGGAGATAATATTCATCTCAGAAAGAGAGACTTCTGTTTACAAGAAAAAAAAAACACAATGTGCTGCAGCTTTTCTAGAGTACAATCCAAGCCGTTTCTTAAGCTGAGAACACCACAGATGTCTCCAGAAAAATACGTTCAAAAATTCATCCACTGATCTAAGCTTCCTTTGGAAAGCTTAGGGAATGTTTTAAATATGCAGCTATCTAGATCTCTTCCAATACCTACTGCATCAAAAGCTCAGGAGTAGAGTCAGAGACTTGCACGCATTCAAGTTTAGCCATAAGGGTTTGTGTTTCCACCAACTCTGGAACCACCACTACTCGTGTGACGTGCACAGATTATTGGAAGAAAGGGGAAGGCTAAAGGCCAGATGCTGCATTACGAAGCTTTCCAATTCTGCGTCAACTTCAATCTCTGCCGTAAGAACAGAGGTTTCAAAGTCCATCAAGCAGGGGAGGGGCCTCGAAGAGACTAACAAGGGAAAATGCAAAGATACATAAGGGCAGATCCCGACTTCTGGAGTGAAGTTATGCTCACCCAGGGAGACCAGGTTGCTGTAGTTCTCCAACATCACGTCCCAGTACAAAGTCCTCTGAGCAGGGTCTAGGTATTCCCACTCCTCCTGAGAGAATTCTATGGCCACATCCCTGAATGTCAACAGTTCCTGTAATGAAAAACACATCTCACCATGTGGGCTTTGGAGAGTTGATTTTTTCAGGCAAAATGAAAAAGAGGTATAAGGATCAATTAGGTTGATGAGAACATTCTGACAGATCATTGAAGACAATGTCGAGCAAGTTTTATGTCCCGAATTTTGTTTTAAGAAGAAAGGCCTGGCAATTTCCTTCCAACAATCAGCCAATAAACCAAAAAAAACCAAACTCTCTGCCGTCGAGTTGATTCTCACTCATAGCAACCCTATAGGACAGAGAACTGCCCCATGGGGTTTCCAAGCAGGGGCTAGTGGATTTGAACTGCTGACCTTTTGGTTAGCAGATGTACCTCTTAACCACTACACCACCAGGGTTTCCAATTAGCCAATAAAAACTATAAAATCACAATAGTATGATCCACTAGTGTTTCATTCCGTTGTGCACGGGGTCACCATGAGGGGGCCAACTCAACAGCAGCTAACAACATTTTTCTTCTATTATGCTTTTCCATCACAAGATATGAAATCCATTAAATCACTGGGGATTTCATTTTTGTGGACAACAAAAGAAATACACAAATGAAAAAAATCCTAACAGGGTTGTCATGTAGAAGTGTTGGATGTTATGTTTTGCACACCAAGTGTTATTCAGTTCTTCAAATGAGTGAGAGCAGGAGTGGTGTGTTTGGGGCTTTTAATGAAAAGTCAGAATCATAATACTGTGAAGGTGATGATAACAGCAACAACTAAAAATTTCTGGACACATTACCATATGCTAGTCATTCTTCTACAGGCTTGACGTGGACTAACTTATATAACGACATCATAACCCATGAGAAATAGATCCGTTCTCACTTTACAGAGGAGAGAACCGTCAGACAGACTAAAAAATGTACTTCAGGTCAAACAGCTAACAAGTGGTAGGGCAAGCATCTGAACCCAGGTGGTCAAGCTTGAGCACTGAACCCAAAGAATCCAAGGGTTAAGTAATAGATATAGTACTAAAACAGATATTGACTAAGGGATACCAAAAAGAAAATGTGAAACAAGTTCAAGGCCAACAACATAACAGTGGATAAAAGATCATCACATATGCATGTGCACACGTGCAAATATACAATCCATTAATATTCTTTGTACTATTAACCTAACATACTCTAGAAAAAAATTGACACCATAGAAAAG
This sequence comes from Elephas maximus indicus, assembly GCF_024166365.1. Taxonomy (NCBI): domain Eukaryota; kingdom Metazoa; phylum Chordata; class Mammalia; order Proboscidea; family Elephantidae; genus Elephas; species Elephas maximus. The sequence continues at coordinate 94,615,519 of NC_064829.1, read as the reverse complement.
AGCTAAGACATATTTTTAGGTGTTAAAAATATAAATTCCTTATTAAATGATGGTGTGTCTTTTATTAAAAAACCACAGGCTTATATACACGTGTATATATACGTGCACGTGCACACACACACATATAAAGTAACTGAAATCAGAGCAGTTGTCTGTGAATAATCTGTTTTGGATGAATTTTTATCATCTATCATTTTTGTTCATGCATATTTCTGCATTTTTGGTGCAAAGAAAATGTATAAATTATACTTAAGTTAATTTGCGAACATTATTTTATCATATATATACGTATACCCATTGCCGTTAAGTCGATTCCAACTCATAGAGGCCCTATGGGACAGAGCAGAACTGCCTCATAGGGTTTCTAAGGAGTGGTTAATGGATTTGAACTGCTGACCTTTTGGTGAGCAGCTGAGCTCTTAACCACTGCGCCACTAAGGCTTCTCATTTTATCTTAAACCCAAACCCAAACTTAGGCTATTAAAAATACTCTACAAAAATGAAAACAAAGAAGCCTTGAACTCAAATTTCAACTGAATATATATATGCCAAACTATAAATACAATTTTATTCATTTCAATGTAGATATGGGGACACTGAAAGAAACAAGCATAGTTTATTTTACTAATAAAAAAATGATTCAAGATTAGAAAATTTACTGACATTATACATTAATTTAAGTGACTAAAATAGAAAAAATAGTCACCCCAGCAGCTGATCCTTAAAGAAACTATTGGATAATTAAAAATTATGCCAAATAGGGGAAAAAAAAGTGTTATTAAGCAAGAAAATTTCAGCAAACATCATGAACAGCAGAAAAGACTGGAAGCATTTCCACTAAAGGTAAGGCTGAGACAGGGGGCCTGCCAGGACTCCTGCCATTTCTCACCGCACACAAAACCTGAGAGGGTAGAAGGAAAGCGGAAAAACGAAAGGAAAAAAAGACAAAGAGCTGGAACTGTTATTGTTATTATTTACAGATGACATGACTGTAACCTTAAGAAAGAATGTATTTTAACTATAAGGATTACTGGTAATATCCACATACTGAAAATAATCTTTTCTCTTTAGTAAAAAAACCGCAAACCTGTTGCCATTGAGTCAATTCCAACTCATAGTGCCGCTACAAGACAGAGTATAACTGCCCCATAGAATTTCCAAGCCTGTAATCTTTACTAAAGCAGCCTGCCGCGTCTTTCTCCCAAAAAGCAGCTGGTGAGTTCCAACTACAGAGCTTTCGGTCAACAGCTGAGCGCTTTAACTACTGTGCCACCAGGGCTCCTTTACTCTTTAAGTGGGACTAGTTAAAAAACAATTCACACTTATAAAAGCTCTACAAACAGCTAGTGTTGCCATTAGCAAATATACCGTCACATCTGCACACAAGACTTTTCTAGAACTATGTGAAGAAATAAAATTTTACTGAAGGACCTAAGACCCCTGGTAGTGCAGTGGTTAACACACTCAGCTGCTAACTGAAAGGTCGGCAGTTGGAACCCACCAGCTGCTCCAAGGGAGAAAGATTACAGCCTTGGAAATCCTATGGGACACTTCTATTCCGTCCTATTGGGTCACTATGAGTTGGAATCGACTCGACGGCAATGAGTTTTACTGAAGGACATAATAAAGACATGATTAAATACCGATCAACACAATTCCTATTGGAAACTGTGGTAACTTAGAGTCCTCAGTGACTGCAGAAATGCAGGGCAATCCACACTCAGAAGAAACGTGGGATTTCAATAAAAATCTGTGGATTGAAGCCCAACCCAATTCTCTTGGCAGAATGGGAGCCCAGCCATTCTTTGACCACCCGAGAAATGTCAGTCGACTCAGGCTCATCAATTATCCAGCCAGGGCAAACAAATTAGTAACAAACCATCAAGTTTACAGCTTACCCAGAAAATGCCAGTCAACTCCAGAAGACCCCTACCAAACTTTCCCCCCACAAATCCAGGGCAAAAAGGCCACAGAAGGGAACCCACTGCACCACAACATCCATACCCTGATGTGTATCACTGAAGTTTCCATTCCATTCCGAATCACTAATATTTTAGAACCAGAAACACACTCATTCACTTGCTTAGCTTCAAATGCATTATAAAATTAGGCAGAGCAGGTTTTCCCTTTATTAGTCTCCTTTGCCACAATTTTCCAGCTGGTCCTATCCATTAATATGGCGCATAAATGTGCGGTAGCTTTAAAGCTAAGGAGCCCTGGTGGTGCAGCGGCTAAGTGCTTGGCTGCTAACCAAAAGGTCAGTGGTTTGAACTCACCAGCCACTAGGTCGGAGAAAGACACAGTGATCTGCTCCCTTAAAGATTACAGCCAAGGAAACCCCATGGGGCAGTTCTACTCTGTCCTACAGGGTCACTAGGAGTTGGAATCAATTTCATGGCAACAGGTTTGGTTTGGGTTGGTTTGTTTTAATGCTGGTCCACAACGAAGATGACAGGGCCTCCAGATGTGGCCCCTAAGCCCTCCCTGCTGTTCACCCTCACCATCCTCACCGCCCCCACGGGACCCACTTCCTGTCTCCCACCCAGGCCTGGTGTGAAGTTCTTCCCATGATGCTCCCCAAATGGAGCCTCTTCACCAGTCCCGTGTCACTGGGTGATCGTGAGATGGAATCTGTGTGGAGGTGAGAGGGGACTGAGGTCAGGCCCAGGGTGAGTGCGAATGAACATGTCACGCAGGACCCATCAGGGTCAGAGGAGATTAGCAGATCGTGAGGACAGCATTTCAGGAAGGACAGAACAGAGCCACCAACCAGGAATATGACTGTTACCTGGGAAAGAGCCATTCTGGATGTCTCTTTCTTTCCTCTTCTTCCAGGCTTCGTTCTCAGGCAAGATCAGTCTTGAGAAGTCAATCCTGAGTGTAGAAAATATGCTGTTTAATTCTTAGAATAAACATACCCTCTTCCTGTGCCACCACCACCACACACGGGGAGGATCTCACCATGGGGAAAGACAGTCCCTGCTGCCCACTGTCACAGGAGGACTCAGGGACAATAACCTCCTACACAGAGACCAACAGGTGAGTTTACTGCCCTCCCCTTCTCGTGAAGCCCATACTCCACTACAGCAGGGGTATCAGGGCTGGACTGACCCTCCCCTTCAGGCCATGGACTGGCCCTGACACCACGCACCATGCACAGCAGAGCCCCTCACGTCCCCCTGCATTATGCACTGGTCTCAGTCTTCAGGAAACAATGATCCAGAGCCATGTGCTCAATGCTAGAATCACCCGGCGAACTTCAACCATTCTTGAGCCTGGGCCCCACCAGGACTATCTGAAGGGCAATCTCTGGGGAGGATGCACAAGTGATGTGCCTGCAAAATGCCTTAGCAATCCAGTGTGAAGCCAGGGCTGACTGAGCCTGCTCAGAGGAGCCAAAGCCAGCACACCTTCCACCTGTGGCTCTTCTCTCCCCATTGGCCTTATTAACACCTGTATCCCGACAGAGGAAGGGGCAGGAGCACAGAGAAACATGCAGGACCGGCATTATGGGCCAGGGGCTGGGGGTGAGGGTGTGGCTGGAACCTTAAATAGTGGTTAGAAATGTTGCCCTGAGAAGTTGAGATCAGAACAAAGATGTGCAAAAGGAAGGTGTTTGCTAGATGCATGTGATGGGTCAGAGTTCAAGGAAGATGAACCATCCACATGAAGGTTGTGGGACAGCAGGTAGTTTGACCTCAGGAAGGCAAAGAGCCTGTGTGGCTTAGAGCACTGAGGATGGCAGAAACAAGGACGATGTCATAGGGGTCCTGAGGAAGCAGATCAGGAAAGGCCAGGGTCTTCACACATTTTCCATCCACATCCCAAAGAATTTCAGAAACCACGTATTCCCTGATTCATCTGAAGTTCACATCTATTTTGTTTTTTAGTTTTTCCTAAGTTAAACATTTACAAATCATGTAGTATCTTGTACAGTTTAAAAGATTACCGAGATGTTCACCTGAGCCCCAGGATGTTCACAGCCGCCCTCCACGGAGCCCTGGACACCTTCAGGAAAGCTCATGAGGTCAGTGCTGCACGGTTTAAGGTGGAGATGGCTGTAACAGGCGCCAGCAGAGATGTCGAGCAGCCAGCTGGGCACATGAGCCTGGAGTTCAGGGCAGAAGTCAAGCTGGAGAGGTGAAATTGGAAGAGGTCAGTGTTTAAAGCCCCGACATGAGATGACAGAGAAAGGCGTCAGCACAGCCCGAGGGCAGAAAGGCCGGGGCTGGGACCCGACTCAAAGCGATTTTACACCGAAACGGACGCGGATGCCCGGCCGGTGGCGGAGCTCGAGAGCTCAGAACGTGTCACCGCCGAGCCGGGATGTCGGGGGGTGGGAATGGCGGACGCCGGGACTTAACGGTAGCAGCAACCCCTAGACACGCATATGGAGGTCGGGCGCAGATTTTAACCAGAAAGTCGGAAACTCACTCACCTACTGGGACCGTCTCTCCGTCGGTAAGCTTCCGCGTCTGGAAGCAACCGCGCATGCGCGCGGCCGCAGGCGACGTGTTGGGGAGTGAGCAGCGCCTGGGCGGAGCCGGACACCATGAACCAAAACAAAGGAACTTTGCCAATCAATGCAGTCTGAGTCAAGCGACCCCGTGTGCTGCAGAAAACCGCTCTATAAAGTTTTTATGGCTGAGACCTTTGGGGAGCAGACCGCCAGGCCTGTCTTCCTGGGCACCTTGGGATTTGGAAACGCTTAAATCTCTTTGGTGTCCTGTGGAGAAGGCTTGCTCTTTTTAAGTGTTTCACACAGTTTAAGGTAAAAGCTTAGAGTTGTGTGGAACACATACTAGCAGCTGCGATGTTTTCCTCTTAAGTTGAAAACTGATTAAGTCAAAACGTATTATTTGCGAGTGGGTCGTAGTGAGGCAGAAGCTATTTAGGGCGCTGAGACTGGGTGGGGCGAAGTCTGATACGTGGCGGAGTTTGGATCCAGGGAAGTCTCTTGCGATGAGAATTATTTAAGCAATTTAATTAAGTGGGGCTGGTGTTGTTTGTGGGGTGATGTAGTGGTTAAGAGCTCCGCAATTCAAATCCACCAGCCGCTCCCTGGAAACCCTATGGGACAGTTTTACTCCTATAGGGTGGCTATGAGTCGGAATTGACTGGATGGCAAAGAGTATGGAGTTGTATGAAATGTAAAACTGTGCCTGTGGAAAAGTGCAGTTCCATCCTGACGCCTCTCAGAGCATCATTTTCATTTCTATGCGTCCGGCATCAAAGAGGCAGACTCAGCACTGTGCTCAGTTCCTGAGTCTTTACTAGGGCCTGATCTGGGGCTGGGGCCTGGAGGGCTCACGCATGTGATAATTTAGGTCATTAACCTTTGCAGAAGTAACAGTAACTTTAGATATAAATTGGGTTGCTCTTCTTTGTACTTAATCCATTCCACACGTGAGATGAATGATAAACTCAAATGCCTTTGAGACAAACTTTGGTGATATCAATTTTGCTTAAATCTTTCATTTCTAAATATAACCTAATTTCAAATGCACTTAACATTTTGAGAGTAACTACAAAGCGTATTTCTTTAAACATTGTTACATATTTTACCTATGTTGTTTTTTATTTTGAAATGTTCATTTAGCTGGGGCTGACAAAGCCTGGAAAATGCATTTGGATTCTTTTTCACAAAATAATAATTTTACTATATTTCTAAGGGTATTCTTAGGGCGGTCTATTCTTTATATGAGCCCTGGTGGTGCAGTGGTTAAAGAGCTCAGATGCTAACCAAAAGGTCGGCAGCCCAAATCCACCTATGGGGCAGTTTTACTCTGTCCTATAGGGTTACATGAGTCACAATCGATTCGACAGCAACGGGTTTGGTTTTGGTATTCTTTATATGAACACTAAAGAAAGTAAAATTAGATTAGTAAGTTTCCAATAGCCCCATTTCTGTTGTTGTTAGGTGCCGTCGAGTCGGTTCTGACTCATAGTGACCCTATGCACAACAGAACCAAACACTGCCCGGTCGTGTGCCATCCTTACAATCGTTATGCTTGAGCTCATTGTTGCAGCCGCTGTGTCAGTCCACCTCATTGAGGGTCTTCCTCTTTTCCGCTGACCCTGTACTCTGCCAAGCATGATGTCCTTCTCCAGGGACTGATCCCTCCTGACAACATGTTCAAAGTATGTAAGACGCAGTCTCACCATCCTTGCCTCTGAGCCATCCTTACAATCGTTATGCTTGAGCTCATTGTTGCAGCCACTGTGTCAATCCACCTCGTTGAGGGTCTTCCTCTTTTCCGCTGACCCTGTACTCTGTCAAGCATGATGTCCTTCTCCAGGGACTGATCCTTCCTGACGACATGTCCAAAGTATGTAAGACACAATCTCTCCATCCTTGCCTCTAAGGAGCATTCTAGCTGTACTTCTTCTAAGACAGATTTCTTCGTTCTTTTGGCAGTCCATGGTATATTCAATATTCTTCGCCAACACCACAATTCAAAGGCGTCAATTCTTCTTTGGTCTTCCTTATTCATTATCCAGCTTTCACATGCATATGATGTGACTGAAAATACCATGGCTTGGGTCAGGTGCACCTTAGTCTTCAGGGTGACATCTTTGCTCTTCAACACTTTAAAGAGGTCCTTTGTAGCAGATTTACCCAATGCAATGCGTCATCTGATTTCTTGACTGCTGCTTCCATGGGTGTTGATTGTGGATCCAAGTAAAATGAAATCCTTGACAACTTCAATCTTTTCTCCATTTATCATGATGTTGCTTACTGGTCCAGTTCTGAGGACTTTTGTTTTATGTTGAGGTGCAATCCATACGGAAGGCTGCGGTCTTTGACCTTCATTAGTAAGTGCTTCAGGTCCTCTTCACTTTCAGCAAGCAAGGTTGTGTCATCTGCATAATGCAGGTTGTTAATAAATCTTCCTCCAATCCTGATGCCCCGTTCTTCTTCATATAGTCCAGCTTCTCGGATTATTTGTTCAGCATACAGATTAAATAGGTATAGTGAAAGAATACAACCCTGACGCACACCTTTCCTGACTTTAAACCAATCAGTATCCCCTTGTTCTGTCCGAACAACTGCCTCTTGATCTATGTAAAGGTTCCTCATGAGCACAATTAAGTGTTCTGGAATTCACATTCTTCGCAGTGTTATCCATAGTTTGTTATGATCCACACAGTCGAATGCCTTTGCATAGTCAATAAAACACAGGTAAAAAAAAATTTTTTTTTTTAAACATCCTTCTGGTATTCTCTGCTTTCAGCCAGGATCCATCTGACATCAGCAATGATATCCCTGGTTCCACGTCCTCTTCTGAAACCAGCCTGAATTTCTGCCAGTTCCCTGTTGATATACTGCTGCAGCTGTTTTTGAATGATCTTCAGCAGAATTTTGCTTGTGTGTGATATTAATGATATTGTTCTATAATTTCCACATTCAGTTGGATCACCTTTCTTGGGAATAGGCATAAATATGGATCTCATCCAGTCAGTTGGCCAGGAAGCTGTCTTCCATATTTCTTGGCATAGACAAGTAAGCACCTCCAGCGCTGCATCTGTTTGTTGAAACATCTCAATTGATATTCCGTCAATTCCTGGAACCTTGTTTTTCACCAATGCCTTCAGGGCAGCTTGGACTTCTTCCTTCAGTACCATTGGTTCCTGATCTTATGCAACCTCTTGAAATGGTTGAATATTGACTAATTCCTTTTGGTATAATGACTCTGTGTATTCCTTCCATCTTCTTTTGATGCTTCCTGCATCATTTAATATTTTCCCCATGGAATCCTTCACTATTGCAACTCGAGGCTTGAATTTTTTCTTCAGTTCTTTCAGCTTGAGAAACGCCAAGCGTGTTCTTCCCTTTTGGTTTTCCATCTCCAGCTCTTTGCACATGTCATTATAATACTTTATTTTGTCTTCTTGAGAGGCCCTTTGAAATCTTCTGTTCAGTTCTTTTACTTCATCTTAAATCTATCTCTTTGGAAACACAAGAGAGCAGATTAAGCAAGCAGAAATGGAAAGGAAGATAAAAGCCACAAGATCACCAAGGACCCAGGAAGAGGAGCTGGAAAAATACAAGGACCTTCTCCCACAGGGAACAGAGAGCCTTTCCGTAGAGCCTCCACCCTGATTTCGGATTTTTAGCATCCTAAACCATGAGAAGGTAAATTTCTGTTATTAAAGCCACTGACTTTTGGTATTTATGTTACAACAGCATTAGATAACAACAACAAAAAAAATCAGGACATAGATGCATGACAGAATGCTGAAAAGAGACTTAATCTTTAAAACACACTCATAGAGATTACAAAATTTGGGAGTACCAGTATGTTGAAATTTTCATAGAACCTGCCCCTAAAGTAAATCAAATTTGCTGCAATATTTGGGATACATATATTTTTTACTGCCTTTTACTTTCAAAGTGAATTTGACTAATTAGGTTTTATCTTTTTCTGAGTTAAGGTAAATCACAAATTTTTCTAGAAAATAAGTAGCTTGTTCTAGATCTACAGATGTGTGCAGTGCATGCATTACTTAACGTGGCCCTTCTAGCCATCCTGCTTGTGCCTCAGACACAATGACTGAGTGGGACTATGCAAATAAGGCATGTGGAACCTGTGATGGTTGGGGTTGTGTCAATGTGGCTAGGCCATGATTCCCAGTATAGTATGGTTGTCTTTCATTTTGTGATTTAATTATCCTCCATGTTATATGTTGTAAATCCTCTTTATGGTGATGAGGTAGGATTAGTGTGGGGTATATCTCGAGTCCCACTGTTACTCAAGTTACACATTTTTCTGGGCGTGGCCTGCATCCAATGTATATTTGTAGGTGCCCTGGAGGGGCTCTCTCTCACTTTGGATCCCACACCTGATCCACGATTGACCTCCGGTTCTTGAGACTTGAGTCAGTGGCCTGCCATCTCACCCGTGGATTCTGGGGTTTGCAAGCTTCCGCAGTCCCCCGTGGAGCGGCAGCCTGTCATCTGACCTGATTCACTTGCTCTGCAGCCTTGTGAGCCAGCAGCCCGTAGCCTGACCTTTCGGTTTGAGTTTGTCAGTCCCTGCAGACACATGGGTCGGTAGAAGACAACACCTGACCCACGGGTTTTGGACTTGCCAGCTGCCACAAATGTCTGAGCCATTTCCTTGATACAGTTTGTGAGTTCCGTGAGATGTGGCAGTGAATTACTGAACCCAAAGACAGGAGGGAGAGTACTGAGAGTAGTAGTTGATGTTAGAGATGATGGAGTGTTTTGGAAAAGCTGGACATTTTTAACCTTCGCCTATAGAAACCAGGTTTGTGCTCATCCTTACAAAAAAAATCATTCATTTATGTGAGAATTAAGTTTAACATATTTCTCTTGTGATTTAATATTTTTTCTAAATATAGATTTCTAGAACTCTCCAGTGACTATTTTCATTTCTTGATCAATGTGACAATGTTTTTGTTTTTCTAAAACCTGCATTTTTATTATTGTGTATTAGTTGTAATAACTTATGAATTTTATTTAACGACAGGTTATTTTGTCCTTAATTTGTGAGAAGCTATTGCTGCATTAACTTCTAAATTTTGTTTTCTAAATTGCATTTTAACCTTTTTATTTAAATAAGTTTACACTTACAGAAATAATTAAGAATATATTTACAGAAATAATATTAAGAATCCCCATATATTTTGTCGATTTCCCCCAAATGCTAATCATAGTTTCCATTGCCAGGAATGTGTGTATACATTTACTTATACATACACATATACATGTACATATATATAAGGCTCTTACTTTTTTTCTCAACTATTTCAGAAATAAGTGAAGATATAATGCCCCTTTACTCCTAAATACTTCAATATGAATTTCCTAAACACCAGGTTATTCTCTTAAATAATTACTGTATTGCTATGAAAATCTGGAAAATAACATGGATACTTTACTACCATCTCACCATCAGGCCCCCTTCAAGTCTCCTGAGTTCCCATAATATCCTTCATGCCATGAGGATCAAGGAGCTCTGCTGACACAATGGTTTAGTGCTCAGCTGCTATCTAAAAGGTTGGCGGTTCAAACCCATTCAGCGCCTTCGAGGAAGAAAGATGTGGCAATCTGCTCCTGTAAAGATTACAGCCTAGAAAACCCCATGTAGCAGTTCTGCTGTCACATGAAGTCACTATGAGTTGGAATCAACTTGATGGTACCGAACAAAATGAATATTACACGTGGCATTTGGTTTTCATGTTTCTTATTCTCCTTCAGCCTGAAACAGTTCCTCTTTCTTTCTGTAATTTTTGTTACCCTGACAGTTTTGGAAATTTTCAGCCAATTTATTTTGGTGAAACTCCTTATTTGAATCTAAGGTTTTCTCAGGATTACATTTAGGTTAAAATGATTATGTACCAAGAATACTACACCACTGAATTCGAGTCCTCAGAGCATCCTATCAGAAGCACATATATTTGTCCCATTACAGAGGATGTTAATTCTGATCAGTTCATTATGGTGCTGTTTGCTAGACATCTACACCATAAAGTTAATACTTTACTCTTTGTAATTAGTAAGTTCTCCTGCTATTCATAAGGTTTTCACTGGCTAATTCTTTTCAAAAGTAGACTGCTGGGTCCTTCCTGGTCTGTCTTAGTCTGGAAGGTCAGCTGAAACCTGTCCGCCATGGGTGGCCCTGCTGGTATTTGAATACTGGTGGCATAGCTTCCAGCATCACAGCAACATGCAAGCACCACAGTATGACAAACTGACAGACTCTGGGTTTGTTCTATCCTGTGACTTCATCTCACGTACTTTGGACATATTATCAGGAGGGATCAGTCCCTGGAAAAGGACATCATGCTTTGCAGAGGGTCAGGGAAAAAGAGGAAGACCCTCAATGAGACGGACTGACACAGTGACTGCAACAATGGGCTCAAGTATGACAATGATTATGAGGATGGTGCAGGACCAGGCGGTATTTTGTTCTGTTGTACATAGGGTCACTGTGAGTTGGAACTGACTCTACAGCATCTAACAATTAAGTTTTTTGTGAAGATCAATCTCAAGATTTTATAAATATCCTCTTTTCATCAAAACCTTCCCATTATTTCCACTTTTCGTTTTTGACTCTTGAAAACAATAATAACTATAGTGTATGCTGAGGTGAATTTCTATTTCCATTATTCCTTATCCATTTATTAAATGGATTTCTGCTGTTAAGAGCTTTACCTTCTAATCCATTTATTTGTAGATTTAATATTATGGATTCATATTTAAATCTATTATTACTATTATTATTTAAATCTATTATTGCTACTTATTTTGATAGCAATTTATCCATTAATAAGCATTTTTCAGGTAATTTTTACTAAAAAGAATTTGAAAATTCTTTCGTTCCCTTCTATCTTCATTCAATTTCTAAAAAAAAAATTTGTATCAGTTTTTAGTATTTAATTTTCTTTAATCTTTGGCCAGAAAACGCAACAAAATTGACATTTCCTTTTGATTTCTGCAGCTTTATTTTTTTTCCTAATAAATGCTCACATAAAGAGATGTCTGATTATTTTCTGTACTATTTTCTTAGGAACCATCTGGACAAATACAGATGAGACTCTGGGTTTGTTCCATCCTGTGGCAAAATTTTTCTTAATCTGTGGACCTGTAAAACCTAGGATACTAATTATGTGCTTCCAAAGTACAATGGTGGAACAGGCATGAGACATACATTCATACTCCAAAAAGAAGAAATTGGAGGGAAAGGAGCCATGGGTACCAAGCAAAACCAAAACCCAGGAGGGCCCATCTCATTAGCTCTCAAAACTTGAAAATAATTATCTGTTCTTCAGGACTATCTCGCCATCAACCGTGCCTCCAGACTTTTGGAAGGGGACCTAGCCTCTGAACTCTGGACAGAAGCCCCTTCCAGATCCACTAGGACAGCAGCTCTGCCCCCTTGGTTTTAGGTGGCCCCATTCTCCTGGTCCACTAAACAATGATTTCAACACTTAGGCCCTTGGTGACCCCATTAACCAGCCCACTGGCAGAGCAGCCCACCCCCTCAACTTAAGGTGATGGCATCATTTTCCTGGTTAACCCAGACAGCAACCCCACCCTCTGAAACCAAGGAAGCAGCAGACATGCCCACTGTGCTCACTCTTTCCTTTTGCTGGAGGACTACAGGTATTTGCACCCAGTAGTTCCATTGGCCCATTTCCTCCCTGTAGAATTTCAGAAGGCAGAGTTTATTTCATCTTGTCTCTGTCCATTTCAGTCTACGTCAAGAGGGTTTCTTGTTGGATAGTTTACTCACTCCTCCAAAGCAAACCTAATCTTTTTAGCCAATGGTTGCATAGAAAGATCCCAGGTGCCCTTTCAGGACATACTTAGTTCTTTCAATCAAATAACCCAAATAATCATGTTCTGGTTTGTTTTTGTACATCTCATTTTCAATCTCTCACTTTCCTCCAAGATTTCACTATAAGCACCAAGGAGAAACCATGTAGCCCCTTTTAAGTACTTGCTGATAGTAATCTCCTCAGCTAAATATCCAAGTTCATCACTTTCATGTTCTACCTTCCAAAAAACATTCCAACATCATGCAGACAAGTTTTCTGCCTCTTTATAACAAGGATTGCATTTCTTCCAGTGTCCAATAACATGTTCACTTCCTTTTAATGCCTCACCAGAAATACATTTAACATCCAAATCTCTAACAAAACTCTATCCATGATGAAACTTTCTCTACAGGATCTTTTATTTCTTTATGTGCCCTCATTGGAACCATGCTTAATGTTTGTAACTCTAACAGTCTGTTGAAGGCAGTGTAGGCTCTTACTATCAAGCACATCAAAATTCCTCCAGCTTCTGCCTATTACCAAATTCCAAAACCATTTCCACAGCAAATCTGACAACTTACATGAAACTGACGAACACCTTGAAGGACACCAACAACCAGACTTCACTCAAGGATGAACAGATTATCTAAATAGGCCTGTAACTACTAAATATATTGAACCAATAATTAATAATCTTCCAAAGGATAAAGCACCAGGCCCGGCAATTTTACTGGTGAACTCTAACAAACATTTAAAAAAATAAAATCAATTTTCTACCATGTCTTCCAAAATATAGAAGCAAAGGAAACATTCCCTAAACTATGTGATGAGGTCAACATTGCCCTACTACCAAAAAGGCATTACAAGACAGGAAAACTACAGACCGCTATCTTTCATGTGATATATGTATTTTTTTTTATGTAAACACAACAGACCTATATGTAAACATGAGACTGAAGAAGAAACATACTACTGGAGGACAGACACAACCAGGATTAAACACCTTCTATAAAGCTACAGTAAGCAACAGGGTCCTATTAATGAAAAATACAAAAGTCCTCCAAAGCATTAGCATATGGAATCCAACAATATATAATACACCATTACCAAGGTTATTTGAACTATAATACTTATAATACAGTGCACATCCATGAATAGTGAGGGAGGATTTAGGAGGTAAGACTGTGAAATTGTACTGTATTGTTATTTTTATCATAGCTACATAAATATCCAGGGACAGAGAGCAGAGAATACCTCAAGTGCGAAGTATGAGTATATATTCCCAGAAGTGTATACTGTTTAATTCCATGAAGTACAGGAATTTTTACATATGCCATTTAACTGTGAGAGCCTAATAATACATTGTGAGAAGTACACTACTGAGGTGGAATATGATTGTGTTGGTAGAAGGAATGTGATTTATTAAGGGTTATGACAAAAATGATTAAATTTTACTAATTAAAAGACATGTGATACTTCTATCATAAGAGAAGCCCTGGTGAAGTAACATTAAGTGTTCAGTTGCTAACCGAAAGGCCAGCTATTCAACCAGCCCAGCAGTTCTCCTGGATAAAGACCTGGTGATCTGCTCCTGTAAAGATCACTGCCTCGGAGACCTTATGGGGTAGTTCTACTCTGTCTTATAGGGTTGCTAGGAGTTGGAATAGACTTGGCATCAAAAAACAACAACACATCATGAGATCTATGATAAAGTTCTGAATAAATCTGTACCAAAATGTGAAGCTAGTGGTTAACTATGAATCCAATACATACACACTCCATTTTGGTTCTTTTGTTCTCCCCTCTGGTAACTGCATTTCCAAAAACAAGACTAATTTTTCATTAATCTTTAATATAAAACAGCTACTGCAATTCAAAGGAGAAGGTAACCGTCATTAGCCCTCTATTATTTCTACCACATAAGCAGGCTCTAGTAATTTATCACTCTCCTCCCATCAAAATCTGCCTCTCAATATGCAGGGATGGTCTGGTTTCATTGTCTCTTGATGAAAGTGGCCCTGAACACATGAATGACGATGATTTAGATTGTTTTATATCCATTCTTTACTCCTTACCATAATCTCATTCCAATTGTCACCACAACTTATGTTAAAATTGAGTGTCCTTGTTCTTTTAGGGAACATGGATATGAATGAACAAATGAAGTAGAGCCTTTCATCTCATTCATCACTTCTCGGAGACAATCATGGGAACCTATGAAAGGTCAGTAATGAAAGCATAATAGCTACAAATTTCAAACCTCAGGTAGAAAGTCACTTTTAACTATATTGTGGCAGCAGTGTCATCTGACCTCTTCATCTAACTTCTCAGGGAAAGAAAATCAAGATCATCAGCCCATGGCTGATTACTATGAAGCTGAGGTCACACATACATCCTCTCTCCAACTTTTTTTTTTTTTTTAACCTATTCTGACACCAGCTGTACATCCCATGGCACTATTTCTCTGCTGGATTTGATAGTTCATTGCAGTTGCCACACACAACTCACAGACAATACTCACAATTATGGAGTTTGGTAAGGAAGTGACAGGTTACAATTCAGGGTTAGAAAAGACTCAGGATACAGTCCTGCAGTCATACAGGTTCTTACTCATGCCCACAGGCAGGCCTCTCCATGGCCTTTGGCTCCTGGCCCTCAGCCCCTCAGGCTAGCCCAAGCCTCTGCCCTGCTTGGGTATTACAGAGATCTTTAGGTCTACCAATAAGTGCCCAGAGGCATCCCACTCTACCAGTAAGCATTGGCCCAAAGGCGGTCAGCTCTCTAGCACTGTGGGTTATCAAGCCTAGCTTTGCCAAGTGCCGGTAAGCATCCCAATCAGCCAATAAGCTGCCTGCCCGAAGGCACTGAGCTCTCTCGCTCTGTGGGTCAGCACATCCACTGTAATCACCTGGTTCTGTGGGCTGTGAAGCCCACCATGACGTCTCCTGCTTCTGCCATGTCTGCACCACCACTTCTCACCATCTCTGTTGTGACAGCTCTCTGTCTCCTGGGTCTAGGAGGTTCGCAGTCAGGAACTCCAGGTGCAAAGGATACACCCCCCTTCTAATTCTTCTTCTTGGTGGTAGTGAAGTCCCCCCTCTGGTCTGGGATTGGCTCCCGTTGAAGCCTAGAGGATGGCAACAC
This sequence comes from Elephas maximus indicus, assembly GCF_024166365.1. Lineage (NCBI taxonomy): Eukaryota > Metazoa > Chordata > Mammalia > Proboscidea > Elephantidae > Elephas > Elephas maximus. The sequence goes on along the minus strand of NC_064829.1, from coordinate 94,600,087 downwards.
TAACCAATAACCACGTTAAGGCTCCATATACTTTATTTGCATGGGTCCACAAGGGTGCCATGTAACATATTTGCATTATTAACAAGCTATCAAATCCCCTTGGTGGGCCACAAGTACCTCATTTGCACAGTCCCATCCAGTCATTTGGTGGGAGTTACAAGACCATGGCAAGAAGGGCCATATAAATACCATCTATCACACCACAGTCATGAATAGTAATGCTGTCTTTTCAAGAACCCGCATATAATTGAATAACAATTGTTAATTTTATTGAAGATAAGTGGACCTTTACACTAATGTCTTTGCTCCTTCACAAACATCATCTCATAAATTTTAACAGGCCTTGACCTTACACAGTAAAATTTAACATCTGAGGTTGCTTAATCTTTGAGGACTAGAGACTTAGTTCTTCTTGATGTGAATTCTTATGTATGGTCCGTTGTGAGAATCAGTTAAAAAGATGTACCTCATTCTTTACATTTTTAGTTTCTCTCTAGTATGAAGAGTCTCATGACATCCAATATTTGATAAAAGCCTTACCACATATATGTGTAATGTTTCTGTCCAATACAAACTTTCAGATGATTTGCAAGCTGCAAATTTTGAGTAAGGACCTTGCCATATACAGGGCATTCACATGGTTTCCCTGACTATTCCCTGTATAGTGAGGAGTAAGCCCCACTTAAGCCTTTGCGCCTTATTAAACCATAATGTTTCTTTCTAGTATAAATTCTCTAATGTTCCACAAAGCATGAACTCTGATTAAAAGCCTCACCACATTCATTACATGTGTAAAGTTTCTTTCTGATGTGGATTCTCAGATGAATTTTAAGATTTGTGCTAGGAGTATAGAACTTGCTAGATTACATTTACAGGGTTTCTCTCCAGTATGGATTCTCCGATGTCTAGTGATGTCTCATTACAGCTGTAAGGTCTCTTGACAGAATGTATACTCTTTCAGGAGGACTAAAGCCCATTACACGTCACGTTTATGCAGCTTTTATATAGTATGGATTCTCTGATTTGTATGGTTTCTCTCCATTATGAATTCACTGATGATCATTTAGACTTAATTTTTGAATAAATGCCTTACCACATTCATTACAATGATAAGGTTTCACTCCACTGTGAATTTATTGATGTTTCAAAAGATAGTATTTCTGGGCAAAAGCCTTGACACTTCATTACACTGGTAGGGTTTCTCTCCACTATGAATTTGATGATGCTGCACAAGATCTGATCTTTGGGTAAAAGCCTTAACGCATGCAATACGCTGGTAAGGTTTCTCTGTACTGTGAATTGTCTGGGACGTGTAGGGCCTGAACATCGACTAAAGACCTTGCCACATACATTACATACACGGTTTCTCCCCAGTATGGATTTTCTGATGTTTAGTGAGGCTTGAGCACCAGTTAAAAGTTTTGCCACATTCATTACATTTGTAAGGTCTCTGAACAGAATGAATTCTCTGATGATTAATAAGGACTGACCTTCGGCTAAAAGCCTTACAACATTTATTGCACTGGTAGGGTCTCTCTCCACTGTGAATTTGCCGATGTTGCACAAGATTTGATCTGAACACGAAAGCCTTGCCACATTCATTACACTTGTAAGGTTTTTCTCCACTATGAATTCGCTGATGTTCAACGAGACTCAATTTTTGGGTAAATGACTTACCACATTCATTACATTGGTAAGGCTGCTCTCCACTATGAATTCGCTGATGTGCCACAAGATTTGATCTTTGGAAAAAAGCTTTATCGCATTCATTACAGTGGTAAGATTTCTCTCCTGTGTGAATTCGTTGGTGTTTCACAAGATCTGATTTTCGGGTAAAAGCCTTGTCACATTCATTACATTGGTAAGGTTTCTCTCCATTGTGAGTTTGTTGGTGTGTCAAAAGATCTGATTTTCGGATAAAAGCCTTTTCACATTCATTACATCGGTAAGGTTTCTCTCCACTATGAATTAGCTGATGTTGCACAAGATTTGATCTTTCGGAAAACGCCTTAAAACATTCAATACATTGGTAAGGTTTCTCACCACTATGAATTTTCTGGTGACGTGTAAGGCCTGAACGTCGACCAAAGACGTTGCCACATATATTACATTTATATGGTTTCTCTCCAGTATGGATTTTCTGATGTTTAGTGAGGTTTGAGCCCGATTTAAAGGTTTTGCCACATTCATTACATTTGTAAGGTCTCTGAGCAGAATGAGTTCTCTGATGATTAATAAGGATTGCTTTTCGGGTAAAAGCCTTACAACATTTATTACACTGGTAAGGTCTCTCTCCACTATGAATTCGCTGGTGTTCAACTAGGCTTAATTTTCGGATAAATGCCTTGGCACATTCATTACACTGATAGGGTTTCTCTCCACTGTGAATCTGCTGATGTTTCACAAGCTGTGATCTGCAGATGAAAGCCTTACCACATTCAATACATCTGTAAGGTTTCTCTCCGCTATGAATTCGCTGATGTTCAACAAGTCTTAATTTTCGGGTAAATGCCTTACCACATTCATTACATTGGTAAGGTTTCTCTCCAGCGTGAATCTGTTGATGTTTCACAAGGTTTGATCTTTGGGAAAAAGCCTTACTGCATTCAATACCTTTGTGAGGTTTCTCTCCACTATGAATTTTCTGATGTATTGTAAGGCTTGAACACAGACTAAAGGCCTTGCCACATATGTTACATTTATGTGGTTTCTCTCCATTATGGATTCTCTGATGTGCAATGAGGTGTGAATCATGGTTAAAAGTTTTGCCACACTCATTACATTTGTAAGGTTTCTCTCCACTATGAATTCTCTTATGACCCCACAGGTATGAACATCTCATAAATTCCTTACCACATTCATTACATTTGTAAGGTTTCTTCCCAATATGAAATCTCTGATGTGTTCTAAGGCTTAATCGTAGACTAAATACCTTGCCACATACGTTACATTTATATGGTTTCTCTCCAGTATGGATTCTGTGATGTTTAGTGAGGTCTAAGCCATAGTCAATGGTTTCAACATCCTTATTGCCTGTGAAAGATCTCTGCACACAATGAATTCTCTGATGATTAGCAAAGATTGATCCTTGCCTGAATGACTTACCACGCTGATTACAATTGTAAGGTTTTTCTCTGCTGTGGGTTTTCTGGTGTTGTAGAAACCATGAAGGAGGCATAAAAACATCCCTGTATTCATTAGAAATGTTGCTTTGGACACTAGGAGGAATTCTTTGAAGGGATGGAACTGAAGATCCATTGCTGACAGATGGCTCCACTTGATGACATTTATAAATTTTCTCTCCAGTGTGAAATTTCTGCATTTCAGCTACATGGGACTGAAAGCTTAATTTAATCGTATTTTTAAAACATGCCATATACTTGTTTCCTGCATCTCTTTTAGTGTGATCTCTTCTACCAGTGGAAATTTTGTTATGGGCCGTAGTCACTCCTTTGTTATTTCGTTCATCTTTACCCCACTGACTCTGAAACTCATGTACATTTTCCCTGACTTGCCTGAAGAGAAAATCCTCGATGTCATGACTTTCATTTCTTTCTAACATCACCCTCTGGGATAATTCTCCTTTATCAGTGATCTCTTTTGCTGATAATTCCTTCATCACATATGTAGAAACCACATCTAAAAAAATACAAAGAATCAGAAGCTTCCTCTTAACAACAGTTAAAAAATATTTTACATCCAAAAACATAATTTTACACCAGCAATGTTACTCGTAATAAAGAGAATTTTGAAACTTCTCCATTATGATCTTCAAGAGTTTAGGAACACAAAATTAATAGGATTTCTCAACGAATAAATGATGATTACATGTAACTTATATCATTTTCAGGGAAGTCAAGTTTTAAACACACTTGATCATACCCATATGCTATGTAAAGAACGTAAGCCCTAAGAGAAACACACAGGTGGTGGCATTCTGTGATGGACTATATTGCTATGATGATGGATGCCATGCTACCTGCATTTCAAATACCATCAGAGTCACCCAAGGTGTACAGCATTCAGCATTACTTTGAGACTAAGACAGACTAGGAAAAAGGGCCTGGTGATCCATTTCTAAAAATTACCTCATAAAAATCTTATGGATAACAACAGAATATTGTCTGAGATTGGTGTTGGAAGATGACCCCCTCGGGTTAGAAAGCACCCAGACTATGACTAGGGAGACCTGCCTCCTCAAAGTGGAGTTGACCTTAATGATGGAGATAGAGTAAAGCCTTCCAGACCTTCATTTGCTTATGTGGTGCGACTTAAAATGAGAAGTAACAGCTGCAAACTTTCATTACTAATCAGAATGTCAAATGACATATGAATTAAGAAACAGTGAAAGTCACCAAAAATTGAACAGAACGTTTGAAGATAGATACCCTAGGCATTACTGGGTGGAAATAAACTGACATTGGCCATGTTGATTCTGACAGTCATATGGTCTAATATGCCAAGAATGAATAACTGAAGTGCAATGGTATTGCACTTATCGTCAAAAAGAACATTTTAATGATTCTCCTAATGTACAGTGCTGTCAGTGATAGGTTAATATTCAATACCCTCCAACGAAGACGAGCTAATAAGGCTACTATTCAAATTTACGCATCAACTACCAGAGACAAAGATGAAGAAATTGAAGAAGTTTATAAAGTGCTGCAGTCTGAAATTTAACCGCCATACAATCAAGACGTGTGGATAATTTCTGGGAACTGGAATGCAAAAGTTGGAAACAAAGATGAAGAAACACCAGTTGGAAAATATGGGTTGGTCAGAGAAACGATGCCGAAGATAGTGTGACAGATTTCTGTGAGAACGACTTGTTTACTGGAAACACTTTTTTTCCAGTAACAAAATCTATGACTATACACATGGACCTCACCAGACGTATTATACAAGAATCAAATCAAGTACATCTGTGGAAAGACATGATGAAAGAAGCTCAATATTATCAGTCAGAAACAAGTCAGGCGCTCACTGCGGAACAGAACACAAATTCAAGTTGAAGCTATAGAAAATCAAAGCAACTGCACAAGAGCCAAAGTATGACTTTGAATACATCACATGTGAATATAGAGACCACCTCAAGAACAGATTTGACACACTGAACGCTAATTACCAGTGATCAAAGAGTTGTGGGATAACATGGATTAATCTGGAAGGCATTATGCTGAATGAAATTAGTCGCAAAAGGACAAATATTGTATGAGACCACTATTATAAGAATGATCTTCAGCAAAATTTTGCTTGCTTATAATATTAATGATGCTGTTCAATAATTTCCACATTCGGTTGGATCACCTTTCTTGGGAATAGGCATAAATATGGATCTCTTCCAGTCGGTTGGCCAGCTGTCTTCCAATTTTCTTGGCATAGAAAAGTGAGCACTTCCAGTGGTGCATCCGTTTGTTGAAACATCTCAACTGATATTCCGTCAATTCCTGGAGCCTTGTTTCTCGCCAATGCATTCAGTGCAGCTTGGACTTCTTCCTTCAGTACCACCGGTTCCTGATCATAGCTACCTCTTGAAATGGTTGAACGTCAACTAATTCTTTTTGAAATAAAGACTCTGTGTATTCCTTCCATCTTCTTTTGATGCTTCCTGCATCGTTTAGTATTTTCCCCATAGAATTCTTCACAAATCCAACGCTAGGCTTGAATATTTTCTTCAGTTCCTTCAGCTTGAGAAACGCCAAGCGTGTTCTTCCCTTTCGGTTTTCTATCTCTAGCTCTTTGCACATGTCATTATAATACTTTACTTTGTCTTCTTGAGCCGCCCTTTGAAATCTTCTGTTCTTTTACTTCATCATTTCTTCCTTTTGCTTTAGCTGCTCGATGTTCAAGAGCAAGCTTCAGAGTCTCCTCTGACATCCATCTTGGTCTTTTCTTTCTTTCCTGTCTTTCCAATGACCTCTTGCATTCTTCATGTATGATGTCCTTGATGTCAGTCCACAATGCATCTGGGTCTTCAGTCATTAGTGTTCAACATGTCAAATCTGTTCTTGAGATGGTCTCTAAATTCAGGTGGGATATACCCAAGGTCCTATTTTGGCTCTCGTGGACTTGCTCTGATTTTCTTCAGTTTCAGCTTGAACTTGCATATATGCAATTGATGGTCTGTTCCACAGTCGGCCCTTGGCCTTGCTCTGACTGATGATATTCAGCTTTTCCATCGTCTCTTTCCATAGATGTAGTCGATTTGATTCCTGTGTATTCCATCTGGCAAGGCCCACCTGTACAGTAGCCGTTTATATTGGTGAAAAAAAGGTATTTGCAATGAAGAAGTCATCAGTCTTGCAAAATTCTATAATTCAGTCTCCAGCATTGTTTCTATCACCGAGACCATATTTTCCAACTACCGATCCTTCTTTGTTTCCAACTTTTGCATTCCAATCACCAGTAGTTATCAATGCATCCTGATTGCATGTTTAATCAATTTCAGACTGCAGAAGCTGATAAAAATCTTCAATTTCTTCATTTTTGGCCTTAGTGGTTGGTGCATAAATTTGAATTATAGTTGTATTAACTGGTCTTCCTTGCAGGTGTATGGATAGATCTTGAAATGTTCTTTTGATGATGAACGCAAAACCATTTCTCTTTAAGATGTAATTCCTGGCATAGTAGACTATAAAAACAAAAAAAAATGATTGCCCAATTCAAAATGGCCAGTACCAGTCCATCTGAACTCACTAATGCCTAGGATATCGATGTTTATGCATTCCATTTCATTTTTGACGATTTCCAATTTTCCTGGATTCATACTTATACAATCCAAGTTCCAATTATTAATGGATGTTTGCAGCTGTTTCTTCTCATTTTGAGTTGTGCCACATCAGCAAATCAAGGTCCAGAAAGCTTTACTCCATCCACATCATTAAGGCTGATTCTACTTTCAGGAGGCATCTCTTCCCCAGTCGTTTTTTGAGTGCCTTCCGACCTGAGGGGCTCATCTTCTGGCACTGTATGAGACAGTGCTCTGCTGCTATTAATTAAGGTTTTCACTGGCTGATTCTTTTCAGAAGTAGACTGCCAGGTCCTTCTTCCTAGTCTGTCTTAGTTTGGAAGCTCAGCTGAAACCTGTCCTCCATGGGTGATGCTGTTGGTACCTGAATACCCGTGGCATAGCTTCCAGCATCACAGCAACACACAAGCCCCCACAGTACAACAAATTGACAGACACATGGGGGAAGCAAAATTTTGCTGAAGATTATTCAAAAGCGGCTGCAGAAGTATATCAACAGGCAACTGCCAGAAATTCAGGCCGGATTAAGAAGAAGATGTGGAACCAGGGATATCACTGCTGATGTCAGATGGATCCTGGCTGAAAGCTGAGAATACCAGAAGGATCGTTAGCTGTGTTTTATTGACTATGCAAAGTTATTCGACTGAGTGGATCATAACAAATTATGGATAACATTGCGAAGAATGGGATCCCAGAGCACTTAATTGTGCTCATGAGGAACCTGTACATAAATCAAGAAGCAGTCATTCAAACAGAACAAGGGGATACTGTGTGGTTTAAAGTCAGGAAAGCTGTGGCGTCAGGGTTATATCCTTTTACCATACCTATTCAGTCTGTATCTATTCAATTTATACGCTGAGCAAACAATCTGAGAAGCTGGACTAAATGAAGAACGGGGCATCAGGATTGGAGGAAGACTCATTAACAATCTGCGTTATGCAGATGACACAACCTTGCTTGCTGAAAGTGAAAAGGACTTCAAGCACTTACTGATGAAGATCAAAGAGTGCAGCCTTCAGTATGGATTGCACCTCAGCATAAAGAAAACAAAAATCCTCACAACTAGACCAATAAGCCATATCATGATAGACGGAGAGAAGACTGAAGTTGTCAAGGACTTCATTTTACTTGGATCCACAATCAATACCCGTGGAAGTAGCAGTCAAAAAATCAAAAGATGCACTGCATTGGGCAAATCTGCTGCAAAGGACCTCTTTAAAGGGCTGAAAAGCAAAGATGTCACCTTGAAGACTAAGGTGTGCCTGAACCAAGCCATGGTATTTTCAATTGCCTCATACGCATGTGAAAGCTGGACAATGAATAAGGAAGACCAAAAAATAATTGATGCCTTTGAATTGTGGTGTTGGTAAAGAATATTAAATACACCATGGACTGCCAAAAGAACGAACAAACCTGTCTTGGAAGAAGTACAACCAGAATGCTCCTTAGAAGCAAGGATGGGACGACTGGGTCTTACATACTTTGGACATGTGGTCAGGAGAGATCAGTCCCTGGAGAAGGACATCATGCTTGGTAAAGTACAGGGTCAGCGGAAAAGCAGAAGATCCTCAATGAGATGGATTGACACAGTGGCTGCAACAATGGGCTCAAGCATAGCAACGATTGTAAGGATCGCGCAGGACCGGGCAGCGTTTCGTTCTGTGGTCGCTATGAGTCGGAACCGACTTGATAGCACCTAACAACAACAACTATTATAAGAACTCAAGAAAAGGTTTAAATACAGAAGAAAACATTCTTAGATGGTTATGAGGGTGGGGAGGGAAGGAGAGGGGTATCCACTAGATAGTAGACAAGAATTAGCTTAGGTGATGGGAAGGACAACACACAATACAGGGGAAGTCAGCACAACTGGACTAAACTAAAAGCTAATAAGTTTCCTGAATACAACCAAACACTTCAAGGGACAGAGTAGCAGGGGTGGGGTCTGGGGACCATGGTTTCAGGAGACATCTATGTCAATTGGCATAACAAACTTTATTAAGAAAATGTTCTGCATCCCAGTTGGGTGAGTGGTGCCTGGGATCTGAAAAGCTAGTGAGTGGCCATCTAACATGCATCAATTGGTCCCAACCCACCTAGAGCAAAGGAAAATGAAAAACACCTAAGACAAGGAAAATATTAGCCCAAGAGACAGAAAGGGCCACATAAACCACAGACTCCATCAGCCTGAGACCAGAGGAACTAGATGGTGCCTGGCTACCACCAATGATCGCCCTGACAGGGAACACAACAGAAGAGTTCCTGATGGAGCAGGAGAAAAGTGTTCTGCATTCCACTTTGGTGAATGGTATCTGGGGTCTTAAAAGCTTGCAAGTGGCCATCTAAGATGCACCAATTGGTCCCAACCTACCTGGAGCAAAGGAGAATGAAGAACACGAAAGACACAAGGAAAATATTAGCCTAAGAGACAAAAGGGGCCACATAAGCCAGAGACTCCATCAGCCTGAGACCAGGAGAACTAGATGGGACCCAGCTACCACCAATGACCGCCCTGACAGGGAACGCAACAAAGCGTTTCTGGCGGGGCAGGAGAAAAGTGGGGTGCAGAGCTTAAATTCAAGTAAAAAGACCAGACTTAATGGTCTGAGGCTGGAGGAACCCTCAAAGTCATGGCCCCCAGACTCTCTGTTAACCCAAAATTAAAACCATTCCTGAAGCCCATTCTTCAAAGGTTAGACTGGACTATAAAACAGACAATAATACTGTGCAGAGTGTGCTTCTTAATTCAAGCAGATACGTGACACCAAATAGTGGCTCCTGTCCAGAGGCAGGATGAGTAGGCAGGAAGGGACAGGAGTTGGTTGGATGGACATGGGAAACCTGGAGTGGAAAGAGGGAGTGTGCTATCATAGGGATTGCAACTAGTGCCACATAATAATATGTGTATAAATTTTTGTATGAGAAATTAACTTGAGCTGTAAACTTTCACCTAAAGCACATTTAAAAAAACAAAAAGAGTTGCAGTATGACATCAAGGACATCATAAATGAAGAAAGTAAAAAGTTACTGAAAATAAAGGAAAGAAAAGAACAAAATGGATGCTAGAAGACACTCTGAAACTTGTTCTTAAGCAGAGTAGTGAAAGTGAACATAGAAATGATGAAATAAAAGAGCAAAACAGAATATTTCAGAGAGAGGCTCAATAAAACAAACATTTGGGAACAGAATAGTAAGATTATAAGATTTCCACTAGGTGGATACAGCATGAGAAGTGGGCTTTCTTATCCTGGATTTAACAAGGGAAACCCTTAATAAAACAGACTGACACAGTAGTTGCAACAATGGGGTCAAAATTACCAACGACTGTAGGGATGCTGCAGGCTGAGCAATGTTTCATTCTGTTATACAGAGGGTCGCCATCAGTTGGAGCCAACTGGATGGAAACTAACAAGAACAAGCCCTAAGAGATGGAATATTTGTTTATCACCATCCTAAAGCACATACTACTTGGTATAGATATGTGGCTGCCTCATATTTGAAGAAAAACAAATATATTAATACATGTTGATGCATAATTATTGTACAGAAATAAGTGCTAAAACACAGATCCATATAATGTAATGGTAAGTAATCCATTATAAAGTTATGTCATGAATAAGATCAATAAGTGGCAATTCAGAATTGCAGAACAAAAAAAAGCTCAGATATAATCAGGCAGAATTTAAGAAAACACTATTTAGAAAAGAACAAAATATTCTTCTGAATACCTGTTTAAAAAACTACACCCATACAAAATAGGCATTTCACAACATTTACATATGGTGCATGGCAGTTATATTCTATAACAGATACTGAAAAACTAACACCTAAATATCATAATGAAAATTAATATAGAAAACACTCCAATAAACCATGATAAATCCAGCAGGTACTTTTAATAAGTAACTACAAACATAGAAAATTATAGTCTGTAGAATTATAAAGAATTCTCCATTCTTTGGAGCACACGATGCAAGAAAAAGAAAATATGTTGAACGTAACTGACTTTCAAAATACCCTATTCAGCTAAAGAAATAATACTAAGAGAATAAAAATAATCACTCAGGGAAAACAAAAGTAAAAGGAATAACCAAGACTGTTTCCAAACAAAATTCTGGAGGTTTTATAGGATTTGAGGAAATGACTGTTAAGCCATAACCCTCAACCCTCATGTAGGATCACTTCTTGTAAAATGATAAAATATTCCTTCCTCAATCCCATAGCTACACAAATTGCAGATAGAAAACACACAACACTAAGAACACAATCATTGGAACATGTATTTGATGACTGTGTGGTAATGAATCACCTTATCAAAAAAAAAATTTGGCTTTTGACCTTGATCCCTGAGAAATAATCCTTGGGATTTCTTGAGTAACTGAGGTGCCATCATTATCTAAAACCTGCAGACCATACCTGAGGATATGTGCTAATAAGTGGGGGCTACCCAGAGCACACCCAGAGCACAGAGACCACCTAGTAGCCCAATATCAACTAACCTCAGGACGCAAGATTTAATGTATCACACATATGCAAGGATGCCTCAATCATGAATACATTATGAACTCAATAAAGACTCTGAACACAAAGGCTACAAGAGCTTCCTGGTTTGCAAAAAGAGAGTGACACTTCCTCTTTGGGATATGGAAGCTTCATATGGGGAATCATCTCAGAACTGTACAAGGAGTCTCCCTTCCTAATGATGATCCCGATTTGTATACTACTGCTACAGTTAATCTGTAATTCTTGGTATTTTCTGGGAGTTCTGTGAGTCATTCCAGGGAATTATTAAACCCAAAGAAACAGTGGGATCCAGGAGATCAAAGTGAGTGAGCCCAAGGAAAGCTCTCCAGCCTGCGGATGCCATCTGGAACAAGAGAGGAAAAGCCTGAATTTGCAGCCAGCAGGTGAAAGGGTGTCGTGTAGACTCCCAAACTTCTGGCAGGTATCTGCCTATTTGGCAATATGAAGGATGGTGTCCTTTTAACTTGTTAGTGATGGCCTAGCTCCAGGTGGGTAGGGGCAGAAAAGGGGGTGCTTTGTGGGCAGATGGTATGACAGAGAATGACAAATTGGGATTTGATCAATCTTCACATTTTAGGGATTGGATTTATGTTGATTCTTAACTGTGAAATGATTAAATAAAGCCATTAAATTATAAAACATGGAAAAGCACAAGGTGAATGTAGCAGAAGCTTAAATGTGTAAAACAAATCACACTAGAGACAAAAAAAAAAAAATGTAGGCATCATTCAACCTCATAAGTTCCTTCAGTATGATGCATCCAAAGAGTATTTGTTGCAAGGGAATGAACAATGGCATACGCATGGGGTGAACGATGTGGCAACGAACAATAATTGTGTCAAAAGCCTCAAAGATTTGAGGCTGTGAAGATGGACAATATACTCCCTAAGAAATTCCTACCCCTATGTAGGACAAACAACTGGATTTGGCCTTTTGTCTCTCGTCCCAAAAACAGTCTTTGGAATTTTGAGCAATAAAGGTGACTTCTAAAATAGGCAGGCAACGCAAACATGTGCAAATGTATCAGAAGCCCCAAAGACCACACCTGGCAATAACTTCAGGAAAGATGAGGGACGTGATGCCATCAATCATACATATCCCCTGAATTCAACTGATTAAGTGTACGTAATGAGGCACCAATCATGACTATGCACTGAGGTCTAATGACTGTTATCAGAGCCCCTGAACATGGAATACTTCGGATTCCTGGATTGTCAAGCGTGTGTTATGTTCCTGTGGAAAATGGAAATTTGGTTTCAGGACCTCTCCCAGAGCAAGACCTGTGAATCTCTGAGTGTATATCCTTTCGTGGTGATATTAAAGTTGTTACTGTATGTATAACACTTTCTGTGAGTTCTGTGAGTCGTTCTGGGGAATTACTGAGCCCACTGGGAACAGTGTGCCATCACAGGTTGCCATCTGCCCATTTGGCAGTCTGATGGACAGAATTCTTCTGATTTGTCTATGGACCTGGGTCAAAGAAAGGTAGCACAGGCAGTGATCGGAAGGCCATTGTCCTTTTACTTTTAAGGTCTCACTTTGGGTGGTTAGGATCAGTAAGAGAAAATGCTCATGGGTGGCTGGTGTCAGAAATGATTGAGAAGTGGAATAGCAGGGATGTAAGTTATCTTCACATTTTAGGAATCAGCCTTCGGTCGATTTTTATTCATACACCCTGTTATTAGTGTCTCAAAGGGGATGATCACTAGTATATGTGATCTACCTGTTAGAGACACTGACATTCCATAAAATCCAGAGACACCTTGAAGTGAAATGGGTTTCTATTATGAATGACTTTTCTGGCCTTGGGTTTATAATTCTGCCTTAAATAATTGGCTGGGCCACAATCTTGCAAGGGATTGGTCTATTACTATGAAAACTGAGTGACTTGTAGTCTGCCAGTGGGTTTGGTCAGTTCCTGGTCTGGCTGGGAGAGCCGTAACTTGAAACTGAATATAAAGGCCAATCCCACAGAGGTTGAGGGGGACCTCACTACAATCAAGTAGAGTCTGGAGCAGAGTGTATCCTTCAGACCCATGGTTCCTGTGCTGAGAACCTCCTAGACCCAGAAAGAGGCAATGGAAGAGAGGGGAAACCTCCCCAAAAAGGCTGTAATATAGTCAAGAGCTGTAACTGAAGTGAAGATGGTGCTAGACAGCATGAGACAGCAGCAAGAACAAAGAGACTGGAGGGAGGTGGCTGTGGTGAGCTTGCAAGCCCTTAGAAAAAGCAAGCTGAGTGTTTTCAGGCAGAAGATACGGTGGCAGAGCTGTAACACTTGACTGAGCAGTGCTGACGCCTAGGAAGGCTGCTGGCTAGCACCACTGAGGGAAGGGCCATCACCTGTTGTGGCTGAGAAGGGCAGCCTGCTTGTGTGTACAGCCTAGAGCAGCCAAGAGAGCTGCCTAACTGATGAACTACATCCTTTCTCTTCCAATGTTGTTACTTCCAAGTTGACAATGATGCCACATTGTAACCTGCTGTTGTTGTTAGGTTCCGTTGAATCGGTTCTGACTCATAGCAACCCTATGTGCAACAGAACAAAACACTGTCCTGTCCTGCGCCATCCTAACAACTGTCATGCTGTAGCCACTGTGTCAATCCATCTAGTTGACGGCTGTGATGGTTAAGATTTTGTGTCAACTTGGCTGAGCCATGGTTCTCGATGTTTTTGCAGCTGTGTGATGTTGTGGTCACTTCCCTGTTGAGATTTGATACGTGATCACCCCCACGATGGGATCTGCTGTGAGTACCAATCGCTTCACAGGAGCTTCCTTGGGCATGTGGCCTGCACCGAGTGTGGGGAATGTTCTAAGGGCTCAGAGACTTTTGCTTGTTCTGGATCCTGCAGTTGGCTCTGGTTCACCTGACCTCTGGTTCTTGGGACTTCAGCTAGCAGCTTACCTGTCGTCTTTCCCGCCAGTCTTGGGATTCACCAATCTTCACAGCCTGTGAGCAAAAGCTCTGTTCCCCGACCTGCCGATCCTGGGTTTCCCAGCCCCTGTGACTACGTGAATCAGGAGAAGCCTCTATCCTGACCCACGGACTGGGGATGTTACAGTCTCTACAACCACGTAAACCGTTTCCTTGATATAAATCTCTCTCTATATATACATTTATATGCTTTACTGGTTTTACCTCTCTAGAAAACTCAGCCTAAGATAAGGGTCTTCATGTTTTTCTTACTGACCCTCTACTTTATCAAACATGATGTCCTTCTGCAGGGACTGATCCCTTCTGATAACACGTCCAAAGCATGTAAGACAAAGGCTCGTCCTCCTTCCTTCTAAGGAGCATTCTGGCTGTGCTTCTTCCAAGAGAGATTTGTTTGTTCTTTTGGTAGTCCATGATATATTCAACGCCGTAATTCAAAGGCATCAATTCTTCTTAGATCTTCCTTATTTATTGTCCAGCTTTCTCATGTGTACAATGCAACTGAAAACACCAAGGCTTGAGTCAGGTGCACCTTAGTTTTGAAGGTGACATATTTGTTTGCTTGTTTGTTTTTAACACTTTAAAGAGATCTTTTGCAGCAGATTTGCCCAATGCAATGCATTGTTTGATTTCTTGACTGCTGCTTCCACGGAGGTTGATTGTGGATCCAAGTAAAATGCAATCCTTGACAATTTCAATCTTTTCTCTGTTTATCATGATGTTGCTTATTGGGTCCAGTTGTGAGGATTTTTGCTTTCATTACGTTGAGGTGTAATCCATACTGAAGGCCGTGGTCTTTGATCTTTATCAGTAAGTACTTCAAGTCCTCTTCACTTTCACCAAGCAAGGTTATGTCATCTGTACAATGCAGATTATTAATGAGTCTTCCTCCAATCCTGATGCCCCGTTCTTCTTCATATAGTCCAGCTTCTCGGATTATGTGCTCAGCATACAGATTGAATAAGTACAGTGAAAGGATACGATTTTGACGCACACCTTTCCTGTAACTGTTACTTCCCCAGTAAACTACATGACTGTGAGTATGGTCTGTGAGTTCTGCGTGGCCACTGCAACAAATTATTAAACCAGCAAAGAAGTTGAGTGCTGTCAAGGTGACAGCCAGTGTGAGAAATGGTGAAAAAGTCAGAGAGTGGAGGTAAGCCTGACCTGTACGTCACAGAAACCAGCTTTACGTTGATCCTGATTTTCATCCTTCCTCCTGAATGTAGACAGGCCCTGATGCTAGATTACACACCTGGAATCAATCATCAGCCAGGGTCTTATAATATTTTCTATCTCAAAATTCTAGGACTTGCTAAGCATTTGACTCACTGATTTGAAAAGGTACTTCTGTATTCAGCAGGATAATATTGTTATGTATTAATCAAAGTGTTTTTCTTTAAGAATTTTCTGTCACCCAGTAACCCCGTGAATGAATAATTTCTTTTATAAGGATCAACACAAAGCTGGTTCCTATGAGGCAGAGGTTAAAGATGTCCTGAGTGTCCAACTTTTCCAAGCTGCCGTACCACTCCATCATCTCTAAAATCAACTACTCCCTCTTCCCTTAGTACTTTCCCTCCCGTCTATGGGTTCTCTCATTCACTGCAACGTCTCACATAACTCAGAAACCGAACCATATAAAGGAGATGGCTCACGCAGTCCTGGAAGCTGGCAAGTCTCAAGTTCATGAGTCAGGTGTAGGCATCTCCCAAACCACATGACTGCAGGGGCTGATGAACACAAATTGGCAGTTCTGACCACAGGCTGCGGAAGCTGGTGAATTAGGTCACAAGACAGGTCGCCGGCCCAAGTGGCTGTGGACGCTGGCGAATCCCAGAATTGGCAGGTCAGACAGTAGGCCTCTGGCTCAAGTCCCAAGAACTGGAGGTCAAGTGATCATGAAACAGACGTGGGATCCAAATGCAGAGAGAGAGACCCTCGCCAGGACACACACATATATCTTAGATGTAGGCCACACCCCGGGGAAAGGTGTAACTTTAGTAACAGTGGGACTTGAGTCACGTCCTCCTGCAAGGCAGTGACCCAAGACACATGCTATACCAATCCTGCCTCACCAACATGTAGAGGTCCAAATCCACAACATACAAAATGGAGGATAACCATACAATATTGGGACACCTGACACATAACCTCAACCATCACAGGTTCCATATACCTTATTTACATGTTAGCGTTAGGTGCCGTGGTGTCGATTCTGACTCACAGCAACCCCACAGGACAGAGAACTGCCCCATAGGGTTTCAAGAAGCGGCTGGCAGATCTGAACTGCTGACCTTTTGGTTAGCAGCCGAGCTCTTAACCACTACGCCACCAGGGCTCCGCTCAATCATTTGCATAGTCCCACTCAATCACTGTGTGTGAGTCACAAGGATCATGGCTAGAAGGGCCATATTAAGTAATTCATTGCACCGCACCCCCCTTCTCAGGGAAGTCCACCTCAAGATGTCCATTACTAAAGGGTAGGTTGTCATAACAGAAAAAGGAGGGTGACATTTCAGACTCTGGAATATGTACTTCAACAGCAAGTTTCAGGAAAAATGACAGAGACTTAGGAGAATACGTACAGAAAAAGAGCCAAGGTGTTTCAACATTCCCAGTCTATGTAAAGAGCATGAAAAGAAGATACCAGATATGGGAGTAAAGTAAGCACGTCAGAATTGGTGGGGTCCTTGAGAAGAGGCTGTGTACTCTCCCCATAAACACACACTAAGAATACTCTGAAAACAGGATCTGCTACTGTCTTCACCGTACTGCTGGTTAACAATCTCAGAAGTCCCACTTCACTCTCCTGTTATACATACTCTTGAAGTATAGAGAAACAAGAGTTAAGAAATGTCTAAGGAGCCTGAAAACTCATACATGTCTGATGAAAGCCCTATGCAATTTCCTGTAGGCTCCTCTGCCAAGGAAGAGATACCCAATGCTTTGCCATCTCCTAAGAAGGTCTCTAAGGAGCAAAGAATCTGGACAGATGCTTCAGGATGAAGGAGGCCTCAGCTTACAACCTAGTGAACTGAGAACTGAGGATCACGTGAAATCAAGTAGAGAAAAAAAAACCAAGAGGATAAGAGTGCCCTTTTGAAACAGCTCTCCTCGTCACTATCAAAACCATGGCACCAAAGATGTCATAGTGACTAGATAATAGCATGTTTGAGGTTATGATAAAGATGTTGCCTTTGTCTCTGCTTCAGCTGCAGTATCACGGGCGGATAAACTTTATACATCTGAAGAGAGCAATATGTGGGATGCAGGAAGAGTAGGGAAGAAAAATTTTCTTTGAGATCTCACAAGAAATAAATTTTTGTTTTCCTGTATGGTCGCTATGAGTCGGAACTGACTTGACAGCAACAGGTTTGGTTTGTTTCCTACTGGGAGAGAGTTTTCCCAAAACATATCTGATGGTGTGGTTTCATCTCTAATCATCTGACCTTTTATCTATTGTTATGGATTGAACTGTGTTCCCCCAAAATTACGTGTTATAAATCCTTACCGTCATACTTGTTGATATAATTGCATTGGGGAATAGGGACTTCTTTGTTATGTTAATGAGGCCATGTCAGTGTGTCTTATGCCAATCCCTTTTTGAGACATAAATGAACATATCAGGCACAGAACAAAGCTAGAACAAACACAGGGGATGATGATACACACCACATGAAGGTCGCCAAGGCTCCAAGGAACAGAAGCTGAAAAGACACAAACTTCACCTAGGGCGAACAGAGAGAGAAAGCCTTCCACTATAGCTGGCACCATGAATTTGAACTTCTAGCACCCTAAACTATGCAAATATGTATTTCTGCTTGTTAGAGCCAGCCAGTAGTGATATTTCTGTTATAGCAGCTCTAAGAAACTAAGATATCCATGTTCACATCTTGATACATTCCCACATACCAGGATGTTTTACTAGTTTTGTCTTCTTCTTCACAGTCCAGGGCTTTGTCCCTTTCTTCAAAATGGAGATAATATTTATCTCAGAAGGAGACATTCCTGCTTATCAGAAAAAAAAAAAAAAGCTGTTACTTTTGCAGAATACAGTCCATTTGTTCCGCTTAGAACATCACAGATGTCTCTAAAAAAGTATTTCGAAAGCTCATCCACTGACTGCCTCCTTTGGAATAATTATTTTTTTATATTAACTATGTAGATATCTAGCTCTCTTCCAAGTACTCAATCAAAAGCACTGCAGTAAAGCCAGACAATTGGATACATTTAAAGTTGGCCATAGGATTTTGTGCTTACTTAATGCATGAAACCAGCAGGGACCTAGAGTGAACTGGGCAGATCATCTGAAGAAAAGGGAAGGCTAAAGTTCCGATGCCATATTATGACACTTTTCATTTCTGAACCAACTTCCAACTCTGCCATAAGAGCAGAGATTTCTAAGTCCATCCAGCAGAGCAGGGGCTTTCAAGAGACTCAGAGGGAAAATGCAGATACGCAAGAGTAGATCCCGACTTCTAAAGGGAAGTTATGCTCACCGAGGGAGACCAGGTTCCTGTAGTTCTCAAACATCACGTCCCTGTACAAAGTCCTCTGAGAAGGGTCCAGATAGTCCCACTCCTCCTGAGAGAATTCTATGGCCACATCCCTGAATGTCAACAGTCCCTGTTAAAAAACAAATGAACCAACAAGAACAACAAAAAAAAACACACCTCACACCTGGAAAAGGGAGAGTTCTTAATTTTATAACAAACCATAAAAGGAGAAAGATACACAAGCAAGTTGGCTGATGTGAGAGATCTGACAGGTACACATAAGATAATATTGAGCAAGTTATATGTCCCAAATTCTGCTTTATTATACTTTTCTATCACAGGATATGAAATCTATTGTGTCACTGAGGATTTCGTTTTGGAGGACAATAAAAAAAAATAAGCAAATGAAAACAATTCCCACAGGGTCTTCTATGTTTAAGTGCTAGATGTTACATTCTAAACCATCTTGCCAGAATCTATCAAAACACTAATGCAGCATCGTATATGCAGGAATCACTCTTCAAGTTTCCCAACCCAGAGGAACCTGCAGACATCTGGAAAGATACTCAGAAGTAACCACTGTGATATTCTCTGTAACAGCAAAAAATTGTAAATGACCCATTTGTGTTCACCGTGTGAATGCTCTATTGAGGACCGAAAAGAGCAAGCTACCTCTATGTTTACTAACGTGAAACAATTCCAAAACACATCGTGTATAATTTTCAAATGTCAAATAAGAAAATATCACAACACCACATTCACTGGAGAAATTCTGGTTAAATCACACCACGTGATGATGCCATCCACCAAGACCTGCAGAGTCTTGCCTCAGAACTGACAAGAGTGGTTCCTGATGGAGGCTGTGAGCGATGGTAGGGGATGTGACAGGATAGAGAAGGTTTATGTTTTACTCCTTATGGCATCGTTTCTAGTTTTACCACAAAATACATATATCCGTCATGTATGTTTAAAATACAAGAAATAAAGTACTTAATAACAATCAATCAATATTGGCTTCTATTTCTACTGATGACAAAGTTCTGTTCCTATATCTTGGATGAATGAAGCCATTTTTATCTAAAAGGACTTCTGGAGGAGAGTCCCTGAACAAACACCACAGTCTCCAAGGGATGGCTGTTGTAGGGTTTACTTTAACTTTACTAAAATTTGGTCTTTGTCTTTGATTTTTGAGAGATAACCTCTAACACCTTTAACTTTCCCCAATCTTGGCTGTCTTGAAGGGCTCTGAGGACATCTAACCTAGCAAGTTATGCTCCTGAGGTAACTCTTGAGTGGAGGTTGAACGGGACACAAAGACCCACGTCAAGACATCAAGCTTGTGATACCAATCCATGACATAGCCTCATGATACTGACCTGCGGTGCAATGGATCACTTTTATATGGACTTTCTCACCACGGTCTCGTAATTCCCACCAAAGACCATGTGTTGTTACTGCTGTTGTTAGGTGCCATTGAGTCAGTTCTGACTCATAGCAATCCTATGTGTAACAGAATGAAACAGTGCCCGGTCCTGAATTATCCTCACAATCGTTGTTATACTTGAGCCATTCTTGCAGCCGCTATGTCAATCCATCTTCTTCAGTGTCTTCCTCTTTTTCACTCCCCTCTACTTTCCCAAGCATGATGTCCTTTCTCCAGCATGATCCCTCCTGAAGACATGTCCAAAGTATGTGAGATAAAGGCTCGCCATCCTTCCTTCTAAGGAGCATTCTGGCTGTACTTCTTCCAAGACAGATTTGTTCATTCTTTTGGCAGTCCGTGGTATATTCAATATTCTTTGCCAACACAACTCAAAGGCGTCAATTCTTCTTCAGTCTTCCTTATTCGCCACCCAGTTTTCGCATGCATATGAGGTGACTGAAAACACCATGGCTTGGTTCAGGCACACCTTAGTCTTCAAGGTGACATCTTTGCTTTTCAAAACTTTAAAGAGGTCTTTTGCAGCAGATTTGCCCAATGCAATGCATCTTTTGATTTCTTGACTGCTGCTTCTATGGGTGTTGATTGTGGATCCACGTAAAATAAAATCCTTAACAACTTCAGTCCTTTCTCTGTTTATCATCATGTTGCTTATTGGTCCAGCTATTGGTCCAGCTATGAGAATTTTTGTTTTATGTTGAGGTGTAATCCGTACTGAAGGCTGTGGTCTTTAATCTTCATCAGTAAGCGCTTCAGGTCCTCTTCACATTCAGCAAGCGAGGTTGCGTCATCCGCATAATGTAGGTTGTTAATGAGGCTTCCTCCAAACCTGATGCCACATTCTTCTTCATGTAGTCCAGCTTCTCAGATTATTTGCTTAGCATACAGACTAACTAGGTATAGTAAAAGGACACAACCCTGCCTGGCGCACACCTTTCCTGACTTTAAGCTATGCAGTATCCCCTTGTTCTGTTCAAACAACTGCCTCTTAATCTATGTACAGGTTCCTCAGGAGCACAATTAAGTTTTCTGGAATTCCCAACTTGCACTTGCAAAAGAGCAATTGATGGTCTATTCTGCAGTCAGCCCCTGGCCTTGTTCTGACTGATAATATTGAGCTTATCCATCATCTTTTTCCATAGTTGTAGTCAATCTGATTCCTGTGTATTCCATCTGGTGAGGTCCATGTGTATAGTCACCATTTATGTTGGTAAAAAATGTATTTGCAATGAAGAAGTCGTTGGTCTTGTAAAATTCTATCCTGCAATCTCCATCATCATTTGTATCTATCAAGGCCATGTTGTCCAACTACTGATCCTTCATGGTTTCCAACTTTTACATTCCAATCACCAGTAATTATCAATGCATCCTGACTGCGTGTTCAATCAGTTTCAGACTGCAGAAGTTGGTAAAAATCTTATCTTTGGCCTTAGTGGTTGGTGCATAAATCTGAATAATAGTCACAATAACTGGTCTTCCTTGTAAGTGTATGGATATTATCATATCACTGACAGTACTGTACTTCATTCAGGACAATCTTGCAATGTTCTGTTTGATGATGAATGCAACACCATTCCTCTTCAAGCTGACATTCTCAGCATAGCAGACTACATGACTCTCTGATTCAAAATGGCCAATACCAGTCCATTTCAGCTCACTAATGCCTAGGATATGGATGTTTATGTTCCATTTCATTTTTGACGATTTCTAATTTTCCTAGATTCATACTTTGTACATTCCATGTTCTGATTATTAATGGATGTTTGCACCTGTTTCGTCTCATTTTGCATCATGCCATATCAGCAATCGAAGGTCCTGAAAGCTTGACTCCATCCACGTCATTAAGGTTGAATACTTTAAGGAGGCAGCTCTTCCCAGTCGTATTTTGAGTGTCTTCCAACTTGGGGCCTCATCTTCCAGCACTAGATCAGACAATGTTTCGCTGCTATTCATAAGGTTTTCTCTGGCTAATGCTTTTCAGAAGTAGACCGCTGGGTCCCTCTTCCTAGACTGTCTTAATCTGGAAGCTCAGCTGAAATCTGTCTGCCATGCGTGACCCTGCTGGTATCTGAATTCCAGTGGCATAGCTTCCAGCATCACAGTAACATGCAAGCCCCCACAGTACAACAAACACAGACTGTGGAGATACTATGCAAATGGGGGCTTGTGGCCCACCAAGGGGATTGGGTAGTTTGCTAATGATGTAAATAAGGTGCATGACACCCTTGTGGGGGTGGGAGCATCCATGTAAATAAGGTGTATGGAATCCTAACGGGGGGATTGGTTAGTTTAAGAGAGAAAGAGAGTTGTAACACTGAAGATGGCAACAAGATGCAACAGAGAAACAGTGGCAGCAGAGACAGGAGACCAAGAAGAGACAGCACAGTGGGCTTCCTGGTCCACGTAGCAAGAGAGTTGAGCACCTTTGGGCTACAGGCTTACTGGTGGAGTGAGTTGCCTCCAGGCACTTATCGACAGAGCTGAAAATGCTTTGCAATACTTACTTGCCTGAGCAGGTCAGAGGCTGGGCTGAGGGTCCAAGAGGCTGAAGAGTCAGAGGGATGTGTATCTGTGGGCATGGCTGAGAAGAGGTTGTCCTGATCTAAGAACTCTGTCCTGAGAATTCCTGTACCCGAATGGTAGCCTGTTACTTTCCTAACAAACCCCATAATCATGAGTATTGTCTGTGAGTTCTCTGTGGTTTTTGCA
Source organism: Elephas maximus indicus (assembly GCF_024166365.1). NCBI lineage: Eukaryota > Metazoa > Chordata > Mammalia > Proboscidea > Elephantidae > Elephas > Elephas maximus. The sequence goes on along the minus strand of NC_064829.1, from coordinate 94,577,232 downwards.
ACAAATTACTGAACTCAGCAGAGAAGTAGAGAGTGTCGTGGGAGGGACAGTTAGTACCAGAATTGGTAAAAAGGTTGAAGGGTGGAGGCATGTCTGACTTCTGCCTCACAGTAATCAGCCTTGGGGAGCTGACCTTGATTCTCCTTTCTCCTTGTGAAGTTAGAGGTGGTCAGATGCCCCCACAACACCATTGTTACATGACCCAACTCAGAGGACAGGGGCTGGAGCTTGAATTACATGAGATCCTGAATAAAAGTTCTGGTCACTGATGCTCTGTGTGCTCCTTGGTTGGTGAAAAACATCAGTGCATGTGGGAGGGTAGCACGTCCTTTGGGATACAGAAATACCAATTGAGAACTCTTCCTGACCTCACCCTATGTGACTCTTATATCCTTTTATCTACCATAAAATTGTAATTGTGAGGATAGTACTTTCTGTGAGATCTGTGAGCTGTTCTATCAAATTACCAAACCCAAGGTAGTATTAGAAGCTATCAGGTCGGAAGTGAGGGAAGCTGGGACCCCCTGAGCTTACAGCTGATACCCTACCGATGAACACACTTGGATTCAGAGAAGTGAAAACTGGGTCTTGATTTTCCATGCATATGTACTGTGAATGATTTAAAGAATCTCCTGCTAGTAAACATTTAGGTAGATTTCATATTTTAAAAGTGACTATGGAATAAAGTATCCTCTATCACTGATGCCTGTTACCAAACTTCCCGTTCCATACCAAATCATTAATATTTTGGAACCAGTAACACAGATGCACTTGCTTAGCCATAAATGTATTAAAAATCAGGCCAAGTAGGTTTCTAAGTCTTCTTTTCCAGAATTTTCAGCTGTTCCTATGGATTAATACGGCACATAAATGTGCGGTTGCCTTAATTGTGGCCCGCAGAGAGCTGACACGGCATGCAGATGCAGAAACTAAGCACTCCCTGCTACCCACCATCACTGAGTCCAACCCAACTCCCATCAGGCCTGGTGTGAAGCCCTTCCCATGATGCTCCCCAAATAAAGCCTCTTCCCAAGTCCCAAGTCATTGGGTCACACCATGAAATGAAATCTGTGTGGAGGTGAGAGGGGACTGACTGAAATCCTGGGTGAGCGCGAGCAAACGTGTCAGGAAGGACCTGTCAGTCAGAGGAGACGAGCAAGTTCTCGGGACAGCATTTCAGGAAGGAGAGGAAAGAACCATCCAGTGAGAAGAGGACTGTTACCTGGGAAAGAGCCATTTCGGACTCCTCTTAATCTCTTATTCCTCCAAACGTCTTTCTCAGGTAAGACGAGTCTTGAAAAGTCAACCCTGAGTGTCAAAAATATGCTGTTAAATGCTTAGAATCAATACATCCCTTTCCCGTGCCACTAACCACACATGTGAGGAGGACCTCACCATGGGAGAAGACAGTCAGTCCCTGCTTCTTGCTGTACCACAAGGGATTCAGGGACAACAAACTCCTACACAGAGACCAATAGGCGAGTTTATTGTCCTCCTTGCCTGGTGCTGCCCACACACTGCACTGCAGCAGGGGGATCTGAGCTAAACTGATCCTCACATTTAGGTCATAGAACTTACTCTGACACCAAATCCCAAGCAGAGCAGAGCTTCTACCCCTTCCACTGGAATGGGGACTGGTCTCAGACCCAGAAATGGACAATGCAGAGCCTCAGTGCTCAAAGCTAGATGCAGATTAGAATTACCTGCGGCACCTTAAATCATTCTAGAGGCTGGGCCCCACCTAGAATATTTGAAGGAGAATCTCTACGGAGGGGCCCAGGGATGTGTTAGCAAAACACATCAACAATTCTGTGTGGAGCCAAGCAGTGGAAGGAGGAGCAGAGAGAAATGCGCAGAAAAGGTATTATGGGCCAGGGATGAGGGTAAGGGTGTGGCAGCAATAGGAGGGTCAGAGAATATTGCCTGGAGAAGGTAAGACCAGAACAAAGAGATGAGGGAGGAATGGCCATTTGCCAGATGTATGTGAGGGACCAGGGAGTTCCAGCCTCAGGAACCAGCCATGTGAATGCCCTGAGGAGTTAGAGATTCTGGTAGTAGGAAGTGACAAAGGCCTGTGTGGCTGGCGACAGTAGTAAGTAAGCAAGAAGACAAAAAGGAGACGAAGTCAGAGAGGTCCTGGGAAAGCATATCAGGAAGGGCAGGGATCTTCAACTAATTTTCTCTCACACCCCAAGGGAATTTTGGGAACTGTATTCCCTCACCCATTTTAAGATAACATCTGTTGTCTTAAAGAGGAAAAAGGCTTTGTGAGGCCAACATGAGCACCCTCATGTGTTCTGGTAGTTCTCTACTGTTTTCAGAATCATTCTTATGTAAGTCCCTGGCACATAGGTACTATTATTCACCACCACTATAAAACCTTTGCCCTCCCACTGCAGGGAGCAGAGATTTGCTCCATCCTGCTGCCACTTAGGGCCTGCCTTATGTGTAAGTCCCCCTAATAAACTCCTTTGCTGCCACCTGGAGCTGCCTCATTCTCTAGTCTCTCAGTGCTCTCCATTTTTGGAGGCAAGTTTCATGTTTCAAGTTCATGCTGGGACAGTTGGTGAGCTAACCAGAAAACTGAGGAAACGGTGAGCTGGAGCAAGGCCTCTACAGCAAAAATCCCAGGTTGGCCAGTGACCTCCATGTGGGGAGGTCTGGCCCATATGCTTGATGTGTGTGGGACCACCCCAAAATGCCAAGTGCCATAGCACAGTTGAGGGAAAACAAGAGCCTTCATAACTCTGGAAAAGTAACCAAGAAAGTAGCTTTTGCATCTAGTCACCTTTTATCAACACTACCCTGATCTTTGCCTTTGGCACTTTCCTTCCCCCCATCTTTACAAACCTACATAAGAGCATTTCTAGTTGATCATCCTATTTGTGGACTTGGCTGCTTAATATGTCAATACGCTATGGCTGCTGCTCTATGTCTTTTGGCTGACCACTGACACCCAGCTAGCTGCTGAAGAGCGTATAAGAGCTTTGCAGGAGTTGTCACAGTTGGAAAGGGATGTGCGGCCACAACTGACATATTGAGCAATTGCATCCACGAACAGGATGATCAACTAGAAATGCTCGCCTGCAGATTTGTAAAGATGGGGGGAAGGAAAGTGCCAAAAAGCGAAGATCAGGGCAGTGCTGATGAAAGGTGACTGGGATGCAAAAACATGGAATCCTGAGGAGAGTGCATCTAGTAGTGACTCAGATATGGAAGTAACAGTCAAGGAAGAGCCTGACTTTGCAGAGTGGCCCCTCCGGGCATGGCCACTCATCACCCATAAAATGAAAGCTACCTGCGAGCCCGATGACTACAGACAAGAAATCCCACCTGTGAGTTCCATGACACCCCACTGAGTTGACTGAACTGTGTGAAAAATTCCAACAGAAGGGAAAGGAAATCATTTCAGCTTAGTTACTACATCTGTGGGATACCGGAGGAGACTGTGTCTCGTTAGGGGCCCTGGTGGTGCAGTGGTTAAGTGTTTGGCTGCTAACCAAAAGATGGGCAATTCGAATCCACCAGCCGCTCCTTGGAAACCCCATGGGGCAGTTCTACTCTGTCTAACAGTGTTGTTATGAGTAGAATTGACTCGATGGCAATGGGCTTGGTTTTTTGGTTTGGTGCTTCTTCAAATGGAGCCAAGGCAGAAAAAAAGAGTAGTATAACCACTCGCCTACCCTCGGGCAGTACTTATCCGCAGCTTGGAACAGAAGGCATACAAGCCCTCACGAACGGATCATCTTGGATTATAGAAGGGTGTGGTCAAATCAGGGGGGTCTTCCTGGCACTGTTGGGAAGTGGTCTTCCTTAAAGGAGTTACAGCAGCTAATACAAGAGCTAGGTATGTGCCATGCCATTTATTCCAAGCACTTTCAGGGACTAGACAATGAACTCTTCACTGCAGAAATGAAAAAGATCCTACAAGCAGCCCTGCCCTCCTGGTACGACACCCTGGTGGCTGTAGTTAGTTCCCTAGTGGGCCAGATGGTCTACCAGATGGGACAAGCCGTAGCCGACTTGGGTGAAACTGAGAGGGCTAGAGAAGGGGATGCGAGCCGTAGGAAGAGAGAAAAGAAAGGCCAAAAACCCTGTAAGATGACCATGTAAGAGCCCTTTGAAAATAACCCAAAAGCAGGTGTGGATGGACTTAGTAGCTGCTGGAATGGCAGTAGAAAAGATAAATAAACAGCTGAATGAGGTTTTGGTTAACTTTTGGAAGAATCTGAAGCTGGAGCAACAATACCGCCCTCTGGGTTCCACTGCCTGCCCCCACCCCCTACAGTGAGGAAGTACCCCTTGGCACCCAGTGGACCCCACGAATCCCTAGGGACCAGGGGTGGGGTCGAGGTCACTTGCAGATCAGGGCCCTGCAGGCCCCATGCAGAGGTCACAATACATTAGTCAAAAACAAACAAGCAGCGAGTGCTGCCTCTGGTTGATACTGGGGCAGAACGCTCCCTTATCTTTGGAAATCCTGAACAGTTTCAAGGACACCCCCTTGGCGGTTAATGATTATGACAGAAAATCTATCTGTGTACATCAGGTACTCCTGACCCTACAAACAGGACATACTCCCCCTAAAAGTACCAAGTTTATATTTCCCCAATACCAGAATACATTCTAGGGGTGGGTGTCCTCATGAGACTGACTTTGACCACATCTGTGAGAGAATTCCAGCTGTAGGTGACAGTGGTAAAAGCAGTCTTGTGAGGGAACTTGGCATGCGAACCAGTGACCCTGCTTCCACCAAGGAGAGTGGTAGACACCAGGCAATATAAATTGCCCAGAGGATGTAAGGAAATCAGTAAAACCACTTCAGAATTAAAAACAGTAAGTTTTAATAGCCCTGTGTGGCCCTTGAAGAAACCAGATGGGTCCTAGCATATGACCATGCACTACAGAGAGCTTAATGAGGCGGTCCCTCCTATACATGCTGCAGTCCCAAACATAACGTCCTCCCATTTGCCATGGTGTGGTTGCCAGTGGCCTCTTTTCACCTGCCCCATCATTGTCCATTAGTTTCATTACATTGATGACATCATGTTAACTGCAACAGATGATTCTCTGCTACAGGAGGGTCTAGACGCCCTAATCATCCACCTACAGGGGAGAATTTTGGCTGTGGGTGCAGGGGCCAAGTATATCTGTAAAATTCCTAGGGGTCATCGGTTAAGACCCGTGTGTTGCCTGAAGCCATGGTTGATAAAATACAAGATTACCTCAACCCTAAGAGGCCAAAAGAAGTGCAGTCCTCTACAGAGCTTTTAAGATATTGAGAGTATTTATTCCCCACTTGGCCCAGTGCTTCAGAATTAACTGGCAAAAAAAAGATGCCTCTTGGGATTGGGGTACTGAACAGCAGCAAGCTTTCAAGAAGTCAAAGGTGTTGGTTGCACAAGTGTTAAGTGTTCAGTACGATACCAGCAAGACTTCTTTGGGGGGTGGACCAAGGTACTACCTGAGGCTCTGAGGTTAATAAATTTGCTCCCACTGGGGCTTCAGCCCCATGTGCCAGGCTAGGACCCTCTAGTGACCCTCCAGCAATGTACAAGTACCATTGCAGACTCTGGAAGCGTACCCACCAAAATTGTTACTGGAACAAATCAGCATGGTCCTCTGGACGCCTCAGGACACGTCTCCCAGAAAAGGAATGAGGGTTCAGCTTAGGTAATAAGCTCTCTGAGCAAATATCTTCAAAGTGCTAACAGTCATTTATGAAAAATCCACAGCTAATATCATATTCAATGGAGAAAGACTGAGAGTTTTCCCATTAAGATCATGAACAAAACAAGAAAGCTCAATTTCCCCACTGCTAGTCAATGCTGTATTGAAAAGTCCTAGACAGAGCAACTAGGCTAGGGGGAAAAAAAAAGGCAACCAAATCAGGAAGGAGAAAGTAAAACTATCTCCTTTTGCAGATAACATGATCTTATGTATAGAAAATCCCAAAGATTCCACAAGAAAACTATTAGAGCTAATAAATGAATTCAGCAAAACGACAAGGGACAAGTCAACATCCAAAAAATAAAAACATCAGTCTGGTTTCTATACATCAGCAATGAGAAAGGTAAAAATGAAACTAAGGAAAAAATTCCATTTACAAAAGCATCTAAAAGAATAAAGCACCTACAAATAAATTTAACCAAGGTGAAAGACTGTACACAGAAAACTGTAAAACATTAAAAGAAATTAAAGGAGGCCTACAGTGCAATGGATTTCCCTTTTATATGGCCTTAGGTTTGTAATTTCACCAAAAATGATTGGCTGGGCCACAGTCTGCTCTGCAACTGGTCTATTTCACGCACCTTGCAGGATTTGCTATTCAAATAGAGGCTTGAAAATCCAACCAACAGGACTGAATGACTTGCAGTTCATCAAGGGAATTGGTCAGTTCGTGGTCCTGCTGTGTAGGCCATGGCTTGAAATTGACAAGGAATTTGTTTATAGAAGCAGCCAACCCCACAGAGGTTTTCTAGAGAGAAGAGGCAAGGATGGAACCTTAAGACCAATAGCCTGGAATAGAGCAGTTTGGACCCGGGGTCCCTGCAAGCGGAGCCTTCTAAAAGAGCTGTAATATGGGTCAAGGCCTGATAACACTTAAGATGGCAAGAGGGCCAGAAAAGGGGCAGAAAGGGGCCCAGCAGCTGGGAGCTAGTGAAAAGCGGCCTGGAAGGGAGCCCTGGTGGCAGAGAGGCAGCAGTGAAGACAGAAAGCTGCTGCTGGGAAAGCAGCTGAGAGCTGAGCAGGCTGCTACACTAGCCATGAGTGGGGCCAGTTAGCAATGAAGAGGCCAACGGTGGGGAAACTGAAGGCAGAGAGGAATGCAAGGCCAAGAGGGGGCATGCACAGCCATGAAGGGCTTGCGTGCTTGCACGGCCAAGACCTACTTACATGGCCAAAAGTAGCTAAGAGAACTGTCATAGTTGGAAGCTGTCCTGCACTGAAGAAAGGAGGGATGTGCTCTCCACCTCAGAGGAGTCTTCCAAACCTTGCCTATGTGCTTCCCGATCCTCAGTCATTCCTTCAACCTACAAGTTGGTCCTGATCTGAGTTGTAATCTGTTACTTCCTTAAAAAACCATGTAACTTTGAGTACGGGCTCTGAGTTCTGTGTGGCCATTCTAGTGAATTATTGAACCTAGCAGAGAAGTACAGAGTGCCATGGGGGAAACAGCTGATGTCAGAAATGGTGAAGAAGATGGAGAGTGGGGGTACCTCTGGCCTCTACTTCACAGAAACCAGCTTTGTGCTGATCCTGATTCTTATCCCAAAGGAAGCTAGATGAGTCCTGACGCTGCATTACAAGGCCTAAATAAATAGGGCATTCCATGTTCATGGATTAGAAGCCTTATTAATATAGTTGTCAATTTCACCCAAAGAACTCTATAAATTCAATTGCAATTCCCACTAAAATTCCAACAGCCTTCTTTACAGAAATAGAAAACCAATCCTCAAATTTGTATGACCCAACAATCCCAATCCTAAGTACATACCCAGAAAAAATGAAAACAGGAATGCAAACAGAAACCTGTATACCAATGTTCATTGCAACACTTTTCACAATCGTCAAAAGGTGGAAACTAAATTCTCATCGACAGATGAATGGATAACCAAAATGTGGCATATACATACAACAGAATGTCACTCAGCCACAAAGAGAAATGAAGTCCTGATGCATGCCACTACATGGATGAACCCTGAAAACACTGTGCTGAGCAAAATAAGTCAGTCATGATAGGACAAATACTGTACGATCTCACTTATATGAAATAGGCAAATATATAGCAACCAAAGTTTATTAGTGGTTACCAGGGATGGGAAGGAGGGGGACACATGCAGTTACTGCTTAGAGGGCACTGAGTTTATGCTAATGTTGGTGAAATAAGTCAGAAAAGGATAGTGATAATGGTTGTATAACATGAAGATTATAATCAATGTCAATGAATTATACATGTATAAATTGTTCAAGTGGCAATTGTTTTGTTATGTATATTTTATTATAATAATAAAAACTTCATCATGAATTGATGAGCTCTGTTAGAACAAAGTTCCATGTCAATCCATTCCAGCCTTCATCATCTGCACAGAGATGACAAGAGGTACTTGAAGAAAACATCTACTTGTAGCTCACAGCTCACTATTTTAACAGATCACATGAAGGAAGAAAGTTAAATTAACTGGTTAATTCATTACCTGCTTAAGCTAGGTTTTATCTGTTAATATAAACGGTCACTGATACTCCTGCAAAGTGGGTTTTGAGATAGTCTCACATTATTATTTTTTTTAACATTATTTACCAGGTACCAAAGAATGTTTACAATATGTGACAAAGAGTAGAAAGCATGTAGGCCTAATAATTTGAACCAGGCACAGTTAATTTAAAAGGGAAAACAACTTGGAAATTTAAAAACAAATTTCATGAAGTCTGGAGTCAATGTGGGGAAAAAAAATATATATATTTAGGAAAAAATACTATGCGCTCATCATGGGATGCCATAAAGATCATTTCAGAAGAGCAAGCAAGCTGGGGCACTTGACTAAAGTAAAACGGATGGTTTAGAGTTTGGGGCTCTACTACATCTTGCATTTCTTTTAATATATATAAATCCCTGACTTATTCTTTGGAGCCCTGGTGGCACAGTGGTTAAAAGCTCGACTGCTAACCAAAAGGTCGGCAGGTGGAATCCACCAGCCACTCTTTGGAAATGCTGTAAGGCAGTTCTACTCTGTCCTGTAGGGTCACTACACCGTTGGAAGTGACTTGACAGCAATGAGTTTTGTACTTAACTCCTTAAAGCCTGTGACTAAGTGTAAACTAAAGAAAGTTTTCCCGTTTTCTCAGTAGTTAAACTGAGAGAACTGTTTCATAAAATAGAAGCTATTAAGACCCTTCCTGAAACAATGTTTCATAAACAATGTCTCAAGAAGAGGACCTTGATGCTGACTCTTATCTAGATCTTCTAGGCAACTGCTGACAAGAAAAATTTCACTTGAGCTAGCTGTTTCTCAGAGAAATGTCCTGTAACCTCCCCCCTCCTAACCCGACTTCCAGTAACCTGACTTGTATTAATCTAAGTTTGTAATGCTCAATCAAAATTGTGCAGCTCAAGTCCTTTGTTCTCACCCTTTAAGAGGTCTTGGCACCTTCAGCACTTTGGAAACTTTGATCTCTCTGTAAAATTAAACATTTGCCCCAGTCCGGACTGTTATCTAACCTACAATAAATCTCCTTGCTTTACTTTAACAGAGTGTTTATTACTCTTAGGAGATACTGATTGTTAACCGAAATAAAAATGGATTCCTGTGGGCCGATAAAATGGCATCAGTGGTGGAGTGGGCAACTCCGAAACTTACGCCTAATAAACCTCTTGTTAAGCCTAGTTTTCTGTAAGTAACCCTCCTTGACCAATAAGATCCTGACACTGCTTAAATGGCATAAGCCAATCAGACATAAGATGTTTTTGCTGCCAAGTTTGTAAAAAAAAAAAAAAGCCAGTCACTGCTTATACTCGGCAGAGTAACTTTCCATTTTAAGTTTGGTGCTATCTGATTCGTGAATCTTCTGCCCGAATAAACCTCATACAATAATGTTGTTATTGACTCAGTTCCTTTTGACAAGATTATTTAGCGAAAATTTGAAATTCAATAAACATTTTTTCAATAAGCCTGACAGGAAAATTATTATTAAGGCAAAAGTAAATCCACCTAAAAAATAAACATTCAAAGATCCTTTTCAAAGGCACCACGTGGCGACACAGTCATTAATTTCTTCCGTTTCACTCCCCAACCCACCTCACACCTGTAAAGGGAAGAGGGTGAAACAGAATTGACTGAGACAAGTCACTGCTTTTTTATATACACAGAAAGGCGCGAGGTCGGGGTCTCTCGGGAGAGGTGGGGTCTCAGAGCCCCAGAGCCAGGGAGAGCACGGACGGCCCGTGCTGCCCTCCTGGGGCAACACTGCGGGGGAGGGGCGGCATGTCGCCAGGGACTCCCGGGTGAGGACTTGACCCAGCGCAGGGGGCCGGGGCTCAGGGAACGGTTTAAGCAGGAAAATGACGCGGCAGGGGTCCCCCACACGGTCCGACGGCTGGAAGGCCGGGGCGGAGACCCTCCTCAGTACAATTTTACACCGAAAGGGACGCGAAACCTCAGCCGGCGGCGAAGCGACTAAGGATGGGAACGTCTCCCGGCCGCGCCGGAATCTCTGGAGGTGGGAAGGGCAGGTGCGGGGACTTTATAACGTCCAGAGCGATCCCTGGGCCCGCGCGTGGAGGATGGTGACACATAAGTGCACATTTCTACCACAAACACGGAAATACACTCACCTCGCTGTGGACTTCCAGGCAGCCCGCTTCCGCGTCTGCAGTAAACTGTGCGAGCGCCCGGCGGCGGGAAGCGCCGCAATGGCGTGAAGGCGGGGCCAACCGGCAAGGGGCGGGGCGTGCAGACGGCCAGGCCTCCGCAGGGCTCTCGCAGGCTGGGAGAGGCTGGGCGGGGCTTGCATATTGGCCCTCACCTTTATTTATTTATTTATTTTTATGAGAAGTCCTTAAAAAAAAAAACCCAAACCCACTGCCCTCGAGTCGATTCAAGTTCTTAGGTGGCTCAAAATGTTAAGCACTTTTCTCACAGCAGAAAGGTTGGTAGTTAAAACCTACATCCAGAATCGCCTCCTAAAACAGGCTCTGTATCCACTCCCAGGCAACTAAAAAGTAAAAGTACCAATAACAACGTGCTGTTTTGAGTTAGTGTTTAAGGCAAAAGCTTAGAGTTGTGTGGGACGCATATTCGAAGCTGCAGAGTTTTCCTCCTAACAAGTTGAAAACGATTTAAGTGGAAGCTTATTTTTTGAATGGGTGGAGACGGGGGTCCTATGAGTAAAGTGGTACTGACTCAGGAGACAGGGCTCTGAGACGTCAGTGGAGGTCCATGTGAGAAAGCGGTTGGACCCAGAAACCACTCTTGCAATTACAACTTGAGCAATTTAATGAAGAAAGCACTGGAGTTGTCTGTGTAGGCTACGCAGACTAAAGCGTGAAATGCAAAACTGCGTGTGCAAATGTGCAGTTTCATCCTGATGCCTCTCAGAGCATCACTTCCATTTCTATACCTCACGCACCCAGGAGGCACCGATTCAACCCTATATTCAGTTCCTGTCACTTTTCCTAGCGCCACACCTTCGTCGTGGGGCGTGGAAGGTTAAGGGATGTAGTAATTTAGGTCACCAACCTTTGCTTAAAAAATAGCAATAACTTTAGAAAATACATATAAATTGGGCTTTTGTTCATCTATATACTTATTACTGTGTTCCATACTTGAGATGAATGATAAGCTTTGAGATAAACTTTGGTGGCACATTTGTTGAAATACTGAATTTGTAAATGTAATGTAATTTAAAATTCACTTGATACTTGAGAATAACTAGAAAGCATATTTTTTTAATTTAAAAATTATTTATATTACCTATTTTCTTTGTTTTCTATTTCAAAATATTTTTTCAGGTGTGGAAACAAACCCGATAAAATGCATTTGGTGCATTTTCACCTACAGAAGAATTAATTCTACAAGATTTCAATGGGCATTCGGTAGGAAGACCTATTCTTCTTTATATAAATCTAAAGGAAGTAAAGTTAGATTATCACGTTTCCAACAGCCTCATTTCTACTCTCAATAATTTTTAAGGCATTGTAACGAGATAATAGTAGTGGTAGCATCAGAATCGGTGTAACTTCAGGGAGGATACTAAGAATCAAGAACATCACCCCAAAACTGTTTCCTATGAGGTAGAGATCAAACATACCTTCACTCCCAACATTTTTACTAATTCTGACACCAGCCATCCCCCTCTCCACCCCCCACCACACTATCTACTTCTCTGCTGGCCTTCAAATGGTGCTTGCATATTGCACAGAAGAATCATCAGTAAACCAGGCATGAGTTTCCTCTTGTTCAGTCAAATGATCATAAGGAACTCCCCATGAGGCCATACGTGCAGACTGGGAGAGGGCAAGTAATGTGACAGGAGTGTGTAGACCATGGGCATTTGGGCCGCTTCCTCATGCAACTTACTTGTGGCCTCAGGTCCTGCTAAAGCCTGATCTTGTATACACCACTTCCATTTAATGAAGGAGCAATGCTGTGCACGTCCCACTTTATGACTGTGAATCAAACAACACCAAGTTCATGATGGGCAGCTCAGGCAGCATACTGACTTGGTAGCCCATGGTTAAGCGTTCATTCTCCAGTAAGGCCAGTAACACAGCAAAAACTGTTTCTCAAAAGTATAGTAGTTATCTGCAGAAGATGACAGGGCTTTGCACCAAAATCCTAAGAGTATGAGCTGTGACTCAAAAATACAGGCCTGCCAAAGACTCCAAACCACATCTCTATGCGCCACTGACACTTCAAGCACCATTGGGTCAGCCAGATTACATGGTCCACATGGCAGAGCAGCTTCCACAGCAGCCTGAACCTGTTGCAGAGCCTTTTCTTGTTCTGAACCCCACTCAAAGCTAGCAGCTGTTCAAGTCGCTTGATAAATAGGCCGAAATAGCACATCCAAATGAGGGATATGTTGCTTCCAAAATGCAGAGTCGGACCAGCCATTGGGTCTCCTTTTTAGTTGTAGGAGGGGCTAGATGTAACAAACTGAAGGGGAAAGCAGGCTTTGTGAGGCAGAACATGGCTGCCTTCATATTTTCTGTTAGTTAACTGCTGTTTCTGTTCACTGCTGTTTTCCAATCCTGGATTTGTGACCTTGCTGAGGCAGTCTTATGTAACTCTCTAGCTTGTAGCCACTGTTGTCTTTGACCACTATAAAACTTCTGCTGTCCCACTGTGGACCACGGAGATCTGCTTTGGTCTTGTGGCCACCAGGGACCATCTCGTATGTCTCTCTAATAAAATTCCTTTGCTGCCACATTGGAATTGCCCACCTCTTTCTTCAGTCTCTCGGCACTCTCCAATTTTTGAAGCAAATTTCGAGTTACTCGTCCATGCCTGGACAATTGGTGAGCCAGCCAGGAGACTGAGGAAATGGTGATGGGAATGAGGCATCTGCAGGAGAAATCCCAGGTTGGCCAGCAACCTCCATGTGGGGAGGTCTGACCCATATGCTTGATGTGTGCAGTCTGCTGTGAGTACGAGGGTGCTCCCCAAATGCCAAGCAGTATAGAATGGCTCTGGGAAGACATACACTTTCATAAGTGTGGGAAGGAAGCTAGGACAGCACCTGCTCTGGGTGGTTCGGGTGGCCACCAAGGCCCAGCTAGCTGCTGAGGCACGTGTAAAAGCCCTGCAGGAAGAGGTGCAGATAGAAAGAGATGTGCACTAGTCCTTCGTGGCAATGAGAGACATATTAGTTAGCCTCATCTAAGAGCACATCCAGCAATCAGAGACACTCACCTGTAGGTTTGTAAAGATGGGGGAAGGAAAGTGCCAAAGCAAGGATTAAGGCAGTGTTGATGAGAGGTGACTGGGATGCAAAAATGTGAAATCAGTGGGAGAGTAGATTGAGTAGGGAATTGGATATGTAAGTGATAGCGGAGGCAGAATCTGACTGTACAGAGCAGCTCTTCTGGGCTCAACTGCTCATTACTCATGAAACATACCTGGGAACCCAGTGACTCCAGACAAGAAATCCCATCAGCCATTTCTATAACAATGCAGGAATACACCCTGTCATGGATTGAATTATGTTCCCCCCTCCCCCCAGCAAAAATGCGTGTATCAATTTGGCTTGGCCATGATTTCCAGTATTGTGTGGTTGTCCTCCATTTTGTGATTGTAATTTTATGTTAAAGAGGATTAGGGTGGGATTGTAACACCCTTACCCAGGTCACATTCCTGATCCAATGTAAAGGGAGTTTCTCTGGGTTGTGGCCTGTACCACCTTTTATCTCTCAAGAGATGAAAGGGAAGCAAGCAGAGAGTTGGCAGACCTCACACCACCAAGAAAACAGTGCCAGGAGCAGAGTGTGTCCTTTGGACCCAGGGTCCCTGCATGGAGAAGCTCCTAGCCTGGGGGAAGATTGATAAGAAGGCTGACAGAGAGAGAAAGCCTTCTCCTGGAGTTGACACCCGAATTTGGACTTTTAGCCTACTTCTCTGTGATGAAATAAATTTCTCTTTGTTAAAGCCATCCATTTCTGGTATTTCTGTTACAGTAGCACTAGGTGACTAAGACCTACCCTCACTAAGCTGACTGAGTTGTGCTCTCGTTTGTGTGGACACTGTCACCTGCTTGACACTGGCGTTCCCGTGTAAACAAGAAAACCAGGTTGCTATAATAAAGGGGTTACAAAAATTGAGTGTTACGTACAGGAGACCCCAAAGGGATGATAGTGACCAGAGGACACACTTTACAGGTCACAATGTGCGAGAATGGGTGGCTGAGAATGACGAACAATGGCATCATCACCTGCACTACAACCCCCAGGTTGTGGGCCTAGTGGAAAGAGACAGGCATTGCAGTAAAATATAGTGATCTGGTGGGTGCTGTACAAAACAATAAATATGAACAGTTACAGGCAAGGCTTACCTGGTGGAGCGGAACAAGGTGCTGGCTGAGGTTTAAGGATGATAAATTCCACCCCAACTGGGGTTTTAGCCCTGTATGCCAGACTAGGAGCCCCGAATGACCCTCCGGCAATAATCCTAATGACATCACAAGCTCCAGAAGCATATCCACCAAGGTTGTTGCTGGAACAAAGCAGCATGGTCCTCCGGACCCCCAGGACCTGGCACTAGGCAGTGGAACCATCCATTGGCATCTGTTGTGGGTCACCCCGCTGGGTGGATTGGTTATTTTGTCCTTCTGAAGGTGGAGGAACTGATTGGCCAAACATGGGAGCCCACCATCCTACTGCACAGAGGGCCTTGGAAGTCACGCTTCATGTGGAAAGCAATGATGGCTACACCACAAGGGACGGAAATGGGTCTCCTTTTCTGGCATACAGCAAAAATTAGTGACTTTGCTCACCACCTCTCAGGTGACCTCCCTGGGGCAGCTCATATGGTACATTCGGCCAGGGAAAATGCCTAAAGCAGCCACTGTTCTCACCACCCGAGGGGAAAACACTAGCGTTATCCTAATAGAAGGGGAAGATTTACCCCTGTTAGCAGCTACTAAACACCCATCTTTCTGACTGTAGGTATGGCCTAGTCTGCTTTCTTCCTTTTGGGGCTGGCACAGCTTCCTAGGCTGCGCTCGCAGCTTTGCCATAATGCACAACAAAGGTAGCTGCTGGGTCTGTGGACAACTCCCTTTCTCAGGCGCTGAAGTCATGCCAGGGAGCATGGAACCCCTAACCGGAACCTACTGGACAGCTCTGAGAGAGATGGGGGAAGAGGGGTATAAAAATATCTCTAACTAATTGGGGCATAACAGGAAAGGGGGCACAGCATCACCTTTTCCTGGCCTCAGACTGTCGCGGACACCGGCATCTTGGTAAGAGATCACAATGCCTCTCAGTTGTGGCCACAAGAGTGTGTTTACTACCTCTGGAATGGTTTAGGTTGGTTGATACCAGAACGGGGGTCCTGGGGAAACCGACTTCTCTCTGTTTTGAACCAAGGAAAACCCCACGGGTTCCTCTGTCTCCCCACAAGTCTTCTGTGTCTCCATCCAGTTCCTTCACCTGGATAGTGGGCTGGAGCCGTGCGTCCCAATGCCAACGGGTGTTAATACCTATCGCCACCAACTCATTGCAATGTAAACAGCCTAACTGGAAGGCAGGAGCATATATCACTCCTGCTGGCACCCCAATGCCTGTGTGGCCCTGGTTACCCTATGATTGGATAGGATGCTGTATTTTCAGGCTACCCTATACTGTAGGGACAGTTAGGAAAACTATATCAAAACCTCTAAATTACCCTATGGTGATAGCCAGGTGGACCAATCCTAGTCTTTTCCACGGGTATGATAACATTTTAACTGTCTTTGTCCCCCTATGGGCTCCTTAAAAGTAATGGGATAAATTGAATCCTTAACTAATTTTACTAAACACATCCTGAATGACAGCAGAGAAAGTTTGTGGCTGTTAACTGCCGAAACCACCCCAAATGAGGAAGGTAGCCCTTGATAACCAAATGGTTCTGGACATTCTAATAGCCACTTAAGGTGGGACAAGTGCCAGAGTAAAGACGGAATGTTGTACCTACATACTAGACTACCACCAGAACATAACTGTTAGACTACATGAAGAAACAAATAGAAGCCTAGGACACTCCTAACACCTGGTCTGCTGTGGCCGCCTGGTTTTCCTCTTTCCCCTCTAGTTGGCATGTTGTGTTAATGGGTTTTGGTCTTTTCCTGGCCATAGGGATTTTCTGCTGAGTTTACTTATACTGCTGGTGTAGTCTGGGCCTTCAACTACAGCAATGTTGTCTGTCCCTACCATGGCACCTCCTCTTGGGGCCCTTGAGGACTTTGCAGAAGAATGGGAAGGGCTGGCCTGCAGGGATGGACTGAAGGGGGAAAAGAGGCTTTGTGAGGCAAAAAATGGCCGCCCTCATGCTTTCCATTAGTTCAGTGATGTTTCTGTTATTTCACTGCTGTTTTCCAAGCCCTGGTTAAATGACCTTGCTGAGGCAGTCTTATGCAACTCCTTGGCTTGTAGCCCCTATTGTTCTTGACCACTATAAAACCTCTGCCCTGCCACTGTGAAGCATGGAGATATACTTTGGTCCTGCAGCCGCCAGGGCTATCCTTGTACACAAGTCTCCCTAATAAAACTCCTTCACCTCCACACTGGAGTTGCCTGCTTCTTTCTTTAGTCACTTGGCACCCTACAATTTTGAAGGCAAATTTCAAGTTACTGGTTCATGCCTGGATGCAATGTATCCTTCACTTTAGACAGAATATTTCGATATGCCCCACACCAGTGGATTCAGAAATTTCACTGAGGTAGAAGGGGCCTGAATTTGTGTTGGATTAATTTACCACCCTTTAGCATGCAAATGTTTTACCCATAAGTCCAGAGTCATTGACACTTCTTCCTTACTAGGTCCAATCAGCATAATGTCATCAATGTAATGGGCCAGTGTGACAGACTTTTGTGTGTGTGTTTTAAGTTTACAAATCAAGTTAGTCTCTCGTACAGAAACTTATATATACCTTGCTATGTACTCCTAGCTGCTGTCCCCCTAATGAGACAGCACACTCCTCCTCTCCACCCTGTGGAAACCCTGGTGGCGTAGTGGTTAAGTGCTACAGCTGCTAACCAAAAGGTCGGTAGTTTGAATCTGCCAGGTGCTCCTTGGAAACTCTATGGGGCAGTTCTACTCTGTCCTATAGGGTCGCTATGAGTCAGAATCGACTCAATGGAAGTGGGCTTTGGGCTCCACCCTGTACTCCCCATGTATTCCCTGGCACCCTCTGCCTTCTCATCTCACCTCCAGACAGGAGTTGCCCACATAGTCTCTTTTGTCTACTGGAGCCAAGAACCTCACTTCTTACCAGTATCATTTTCTGTCTTATAGTCCAGTCCAATTCCTGTCTGAAGAGTTGGCTTCAGGAATGGTTCCAGTCTTGGACTAACAAAGGGTGTGGCGACTATGACCTCTAGGGTCCCTCTAGTCTCAGTCAGACCATTAAGTCTGGTCTTTTTATGAGAATTTGAGATCTGCATTCCACTGTTCTCCTGCTCCATCAGGGATTCTCTGTTGTGTTTCCTGTCAAGCCAGTCATCGGTGGTAGCCGGGCTCTTCTGATCTCAGGCTGATGTAGTCTCTGGTTTATGTGGCCCTTTCTGTCTCTTGGGCTCATCTTCACCTTGTATCTTTGGTATTCTTCATTCTCCTTTGCTCCAGGTGGGCTGAGATCAATTGATGCATCTTAGATGGCTGCTTGCTAGCTTTTAAGACCCCAGACGCCACTCACCAAAGTGGGATGCAGAATGTTTTCTTAATATATTTTGTTATGCCAATTGACCTAGATGTCCCCTGAAACCACAGGCCCCAAACCCCTGTCCCTGCTACTCTGGCCTTCGGAGCATTCATTGTATTCAGGAAACTTTTTTGCTTTTGGTTTCGTCTGGTTGTGCTGACCTCTCTTGTATTGTGTGTTGTCTTTCTCTTCACCTAAAATAGTTCTTGTCTACTATCTAATTAGTGAAGACCCCTCTCCCTCCCTCCCTCCCTACCCTAACCATCAAAGAATATTTTCTTCTGTGTTTAAACTTTTTCTTGAGTTTTTATAATAGTCGTCTCATACAATATGTGTCCTTTTGCAACTAATTTCACTCAGCATAATGCCTTCCAGATTCCTCCATGTTATGAGATGTTTAGTGCATTCATCGTTGTTTTTAATCTTTGCATAGTATTCCATTATGTAAATATACCATAATCTATCCATTCATCCGTTGATGGGCACCTTGGTTGACTCCTCTTTCTGCTATTGTAAACAGTGCTGCAATGAACATGGGTGTGCATATATCTGTTCATGTGAAGGCTCTTACTTCTCTAGGATATATTCCAAGGAGTGGGATTGCTGGATCGTATGGTAGTTCTATTTCTAGCTTTTTAAGGAAGTGCAAAATCGATTTCCAAAGTGGTTGTACCATTTTACATTCCCACCAGCAGTGTATAAGTGTTTCAGTCTCTCCACAACCTCTCTAACATTTATTATTTTATGTTTTTTGGATTAATGCCAGTCTTATTGGGGTGAGATGGTATCTCATTGTAGCTTTGATTTCCATTTATCTAATGGCTAATGATCGTGAGAATTTCCTCACTTATCTGTTAGCTGCCTGAATGTCAGTGTGACGTCTTGTTGAAGGGAAACGTGATCAAGATCCCTGTGGACTAAATTACAACATAGGGCTGGAGAGTTCATATACCCTTAAGGTAGGACAGTGAAAGTGTATTGCTGGCTTTGCCACCTGAAGGCAAACTGCTTATTGTGTTCCTTCAAAACTGAAATTGAGAAAAAGCCCTTGACCAGATCAATACCTGCATACCAGGTACCAGGAGATGTATTAATTTGCTCAAGCAATGAAACCACATCTGGAACAGCAGCTGCAATTACAGTCAACACCTAGTTAGGTTTATGATAATCCACTGTCATTTTCTAAGATCCATCTGTTTTTTTCACAGGCCAAATAGGTGTGTTTAATATGGGTGTGGCGGGAATCACCACTCTTGCATCCTTTAAGTCCTCGATAGTGGCAGTAAACCCTGCAATCCCTCCGGGATTGTGGTATTGCTTTTGATTTACTATTTTCCTAGGTAGGAGCAATTTTGATGGCTTCCATTTGGCTCTCCCTAACATAATAACCCTTACTGTAATGTCAGAGATCTAATGTGGGTGTTCTGCCAGTTTCTGAGTGTAACTATTCCAATTATGCATTCTGGAACTGGGGAAATCATTACAGGCTGGATTCAGGGACCCACTGGATCCACTGTGAGACAAACCTGAGCTAACACTCCACTAATAACCTGACCTCTATATGCTCCCACTCTGACTGGTGGCCCACAGTGAAGTTTTGAGTCTCCTGGAATTAGCACCAGTTCAGAGCCAGTATCCGGTAAGTCCTGAAAAGTCTGATTATTTTTTACACAATGAACACTCACTCTTGTAAAAACCTGTAGATCTCTTTGGGAAAGACTGGGAGAAAGACAGTATAAATTTTTGGCAGTGTAGTGGGGTCCTTCCTCAATGGATTGTGGGTCTGTAAATCGGCTCACATCTGCAAATTGACTGAAGGGTCAGGACTCTCTATTTTGGTGATTCAAGTTAAACTGCCATTCACTTGACCTAGAATTCTTCTGCTTCTACAGATCAGATACATATTTAGTAGATTTCCCATCTATTTCACTCCTAGGGACACCATGACTAAGAAGCCAACACCGTAAATGCATATGAATCAGACTATTCTGATTACTGCTTGGACTCTGCTGTCCATTACGGTAACCACACCTACCTTCTCTTTGTTGATTGAGTGCCGCCACTTGGCCCCTACCATGACAGGGTGCAATTGACCCCATTATAATTAGGTGTCTTAATTTAGTTAGTGCAGTTCCTACATCAAATATGACTTACATAAAATAGCAATCACAGCAGTTTCCAAGGATGCTGGGACTCTCTTCACAAATCTGTGCCTCAACATTGTGGTAAAAGGTGTGTCCTCTGGACACTTCTTATGTGGGTCTGTGGGTCTAACCTGATAAATCTACTCTAACATGCCAATTTCCCTAAGCCTTTGATACTTTTTCTACAGTTACCAAGGCAGGTCTGGTACTTCAACTTGATTTAGTGTAAGCCATAATGTAATCCATGATTCAGCAACCCAACCAAATAAACTATTAGATCCTTTCTAATCTCTCAAGTTGAAACACTGAATGAAGAATCTGTGCTTAGTGGGCCCATGTCAATAAACTCAGACTGATTCAACTTTATGATCCTTGCATCACTATCCCACACCCTTAATAGCCATTTCCATGGTTTCTGTTTGTGCATATTAGTAAAGTCAAGCAGTTCTTTTGGAGTGCAGTGTGCCTCCTCCTTGGTCACACTTAGTAAGGTGTCTACCCCAGGGAATGCTCTGAGCAATGACTCAGACAAAGCTCCAGGTGTATTTCAAGCAAGGCTCTTCAGACACAGCTGGGTTAATCTTATCAGATGGGGGTGGAAAGTCTAATGGTTTTATTGGGGAGGTTGGCTTAGCTGACAAAGATGAAGTAATCTCTTCAGATTGGAGTAAGAGGACCAGTTCTGTTGGCTGGAGTAATTCAACAGAATTTAAGGATTCAGTGTCTCTAGCTTCCTGATTATCTGTCCATATGTCCCCATCTCACATTTTAAGATTCCATTTCTTCCCAGTCAATACCCTCACTTTAACTTCAGACACCAGTGAAGGTTGAGAATTCAGTTGGCATTGTAATTCAGCCACTCCTACGATAAGACTCTGGGTTTAGTTTTTGGCAGTATCAGCTCTGTTACTAAAAGAAATGAGGTTTTCAGGGCATAAGTGGTAACTTTAAGGTCTTTTATGCAACACTTGAGCCAGGACTCTGAAGTCCTAAACTCATCTTTTGTTTCACCACTTTGTCTACGGAAAGTAGGACCAACCAATCAGCTTCCCTGTAATTCTCATCCTGACGAAACTGTAGAAAAGTATCAAACATATGACCACCCAGAGCCTTGGTTCTCACCAATACTTCATCTATTGATGGTGATATTTTGCATATTAACATTGCCACCTTGTGCCATGGATTAGCAGGGCCCTCTTTACTCCTGGAGGCAGAGTCATCATTGCCTTTGAGACTAGCAGAGTTGTGATCCAATTTAGAAAACGCATCCTTAGGATTCTGTATCTCTAGAGCCACTCTCGGTACCAAATAGCGTAGGCTGGGTTCTCAAGAGAAGCAAAACCAGTGAAGCGTGTGTGTGTGTGTGTGTGTGTGTGTGTGTGTGTACAGAGAGAAAAAGAGACAGAGGTATCAAAGAAATGGCTCACATGGTTGTAGAGACTGGCAACTTTCAAGTCCATGGATCAGGCATCAGGCTAGTGTCTTCTCCAATTTACATAGTTGCAGGGACTGATGAACCCAGGATTGGCAGGTTAGACATCAGGCTGCTGGTTCACAGAGTATGGAAGCTGATTAATCTAAGATCGGCAGGCAAGACAGCAGGTTGTTGGCTCACAGGCTACAGAAGCTGAAGAATCCCAAGACTGGCAGGCAGTATGGCAGGCCGTCGGCTCAAGTCCCAATAAACTAAGGTCAGAGGATGATAAGCCAGGTGTAGAATCCAGAGTAAGCATGAGAGCTTTGCCAGAATGTCCATATCTATATGGGATGCACACCACACCCCCTAAGAAACTCCCCTTACAACTGACTGGGTGATCACATAACATCATGATAGATGACTACACCATTACATAACTACCAAACTACATCATTATGCAACTTCCAAATCAGTGACAATCATGGCCCAGTCAAATTGACTGCAACCTTAACCATCACAGGAAGGCAGGTATCAAAATCGGTTAAAAGGTAGACAGTGAAGGTATGTCTGGCCTCCACTTCATGGGAATCAGCTTTGGGCTGATACTGGTCACTATCCTCCTGAAGTTAGACAGGTTCTGACACTACTACTACTACTACTGCTAACATTTTACATTTTCTGTGAATCTTATGGCATCTCTCCCATGGCAAAATTTATAAAAGGGCCACTTACAATTAGATGTCCTTCTGCCTTTAGGTGTGGTGGTGGCATGGCAAGGGGTATGTTGATGTCATAAAAGGGCATACTCTCCAAACACTCATGCGCTTTGTGAAAGTAATCTTGTTTTAGCCTCAAGCACAAAGAAGGAGGGGTACAGGGAGAGAATGGCTGTTTCTCAGGGGAATGTCATTTCCCAGGTCAGGGCCTGGGTTCTCTTCTTCCTGAAAATTCCTGAGTTTAGAACCTGAATATCTTTCCTTCTCCACACCTGATGTTTCTGCCTAACATGTTTGTTGTCAACTACTTTGTTTCCTTGTCTTATTATTGTCAAAAAGAGCTGTATAGAATATTCCTGTACTATTCCTATACTAAAGGTTTCTCTCCATTCTCTCTTTTCTCAATCCTGGCTTCTTTTATTCCCTATAGGACCTTCTCAATGAATTAATGTCCTGGAACTATGGAAAAGGTTCCTTGAGGGCATATCAATCTGGGAAGGCTTTGACACTTAAGATTCCTATTAAAGAGAGGGTCAGGTGTTGGGTATCCTTAGGAAGGGACAGAATGTAGTTCGGGGCCCTTCTGGAGGTGTGACCAGCTCTATGTTGAGCAGGACTGAAGAAAAACTCCAGACTTAAATGGGATGGTATTAATGGACAAGAATGAAAATCTGAAAAAGAAAAGTAATGAGGAAAACTTGATCTGACAGATTTTAAAATGACATCCTGAGAAAGTAATTCACACTGCTACTGGAAACAAGATAGTGAAATTAGATTCATTAGAATAAATAATTCCATAATGAAGATCAGTGAAATATAATGCCTGCCTTTAAAACCAAATGACTCATTTGATTTGGTGGGTGATAAAAAAATAGAATCAACCTATACTTAAATATAGAAGGTTCTTAAAGTAATCCATACCTCAATCATCCAACAGAAGGTGACTTATGTATTAACTTTTCCATAGCATTCATTATAATATACTGTTTTAGCACCACTCGTTAAAATCCACTGAATTGCCAATTTCCTTTGTCAAAGACCACTTGAACATACTGGTGTGGGTTTATTTCTGGGCTCTGTATTATTCCATTGATCTGTCTGTGTTTTCCCCAATACTGTATTATCTTGATCACTGTAGGTGTACAGTAAGTCTTGTAGTTGGGTAGTGGCAGCGCTCCAACTCTGAATTCTTCAATATTGTGTTGGCTATTCTGAGTCTTCTGCCTTTCCATATACAGAAGTTCCATATAGCAAGTTTACATGTATCATTGTTTTTAGGAGAAATGCTTTACAATTGTTGTGTGTCACTGAGTCGGTTTCAACACATAGTGACCCTACAGGACAGAGCAGAATGCCCCATAGGATTTCCTAGGCCGTAACCTATATGGGAGCAGCTTGCCAGATCTTCAAAATTAGACAGTTACTGTTATGGATTTAATTGTGACCCCAAAAACATGTATCAACTTGGCTAGGCCATGATTCCCAGTATTGTGTGATTGTCCACCATTTTGTCATGATGTGATTTTCCTATGTGTTGTAAATCCTACCTCTGTGATATTAATAAGGCAGGATTAGAGGCTGTTATGTTAACGGGGTAGAACTCAATCTACAAGATTAGGTTGTGTTTTAAATCAATCTCCTGAGATGTAAAAGGGAAGTGAGCAGAGAGACGGGGGGTCTTATAGCGCCAAGAAACAAAGCCAGGAGAATAGCATGTCCTTTGGACCCAGGGTCCCTTCACTGAGAAGCTTCTCGACCAGGGAAGTTTGATGACAAGGACTTTCCTCCAGAGCCGACAGAGAGAAAGCCTCCTGGAGTTGGCAGACTGAATTCGGACTTCTAGCCTACTAGACTGTGAGAGAATAAACTTGTTTGTTAAAGCCATCCACTTGTGGTATTTGTTATAGCACCACTAGATAACTAAGGTAGTTACTATGTTTTTGCAGAAAGTATTTTTCCCTATTTGCCATTTTGTGTAATCACGTTATTTTTCTCTTTCAATTCACTAATATAGGCCATTTTAATAGGCTACAGTATCAATATATAAAAACAAAAATCAAAATCCACTTTTTCTACCACTTACTTCTGTCCTAACACAAGCTACACATACTACACTTCTTCCTCTGACCCTAAATACCTGGAGCTAGGTCTGATCTCACAAGTTAGAGGACAAAGCCTTCTAGTCTGCCAGGTAAGCATAACCCTTTAGATGCCATCTGGGAGTCCCCGTGATACGCTCACTTCTGACATGCTGGCTACAAATTCCTAGGTTCCCTCTACCTTCTCTGGATACCAGCTTTCACCTTATGGGGTTCTTAGCTCCACTCTTTTCTAACATGCTGGCTAGGACCCTTGAAGACTGAGTAAATCTGCAACAGAGATAGAAGCTGTGATGGCACCAGAAGAAGTAGACAATGAGCAGACCCAGACAGTGGCAGCAGAGTGTAAAGGCATAACCACGGCTGAGAGCTGAGAGGAGAGACCAACAGCCAAGCACACCAAGTAATGTCATTGAGTTCCCTCTTTGAAAGTTTCCTGATTAATGAGAATTAACCTCCTCTGAGATGTAAATGAGTTTCCTTCTAGTCATTGAGGTCTCATCCTGGGACGAATCCTGAACTTCATCCTTTGTGTATCTTCATTTCTGTTTATATGCTTTGTTTATCTTTCTCTGTTATTAAAGTTGTTAATATATTTATGTTGTTTCCATGAGTTCTCTGTGATGGTTCCAATAAGTCATCAAACCCAACAGAGACAGTGCCATGGTAAGAAAGGCTGACATCAGAAATGGTGAAGTTGGAGAAAGGGGTCATATTTGACCTCGGCCTGATGGGAACCAGCTTGCTGCTGATTCTTGTGGTCAGGGTTGTCCTTTAAGTTGGTGTTCAAGAACATTCTCGCCAATTTACAGCTATATATATGATTCCAGCAAAAAGGATACAAATGAAGAGACACATAGGACAAGGTCTGGGAGGGTTCCCACAAGGAACTTTAATATCCTAAAAACAAACGTGCTACCCTCCCATGTGAATCAATGTCTTTCACCAACCAGAAGTCCACGGAGCTTCCGTGACCACAGCCTTTAATAGGCTCTCATTTTGTAGGCATGATTGACACAGTCATATCCTCCACTGCAAAACAGGTTGACTGATGTCACAAGGTGGTCTTTCTGGCCTGGCCAGCCCCACCTTTGTTGCATGATCACCAAAATCCATACAGCATGGAGTCTTATGGATGAGAAAAGCACTCAATTGCTCAGGAAATGCCAAGAGTTCAGAGTTACCTCTCAGGAACCAGAAACAAAGACCAAATTACTTTAAGTGAAATTCTTCACCCCAGTCACCTAACTGAACTATCCTCATACTGTTAGAATAAACTCCACTTAGCAATTTTGGGTCTTCTTTGGAAGACTATGCCATTGTTGTTGTTACGTGCTGTCAAGTCAGTTTTGACTCATACTAACCCTGTTTTTAACAGAATGAAACGCTGCCTGGTCCTGTACCATCCTCACAATTGTTATGCTTGAGCCTATTGTTGCAGTCACTGTGTCAATCCATCTCGTTGAGGGTCTTCTTCTTTTTCACTGACCCTCTGCTTTACCAAACATCATATCCTTCTCCAGGGACTGGTCCCTTCTGATAACATGTCCAACATATGTGAGATGAAGTCTCACCATCCCTCCAAGGAGCATTCTGGTTATACTTCTTCCAAGAAAGATTTGTTCGCTGTTTTGATGGTCCATGGTATATTCAATATTCTTCTCCCACACCATAATTCAAAGGCATCAATTTTTCTCCAGTCTTCCTTATTCATTGTCCAGCTTTCACATGCATATGAGGCGATTGAAAACACCATGGTTTGGGTCAGGCACACTTCAGTTTCCAAAGTGACATCCTTGCTTTTTAACATTTTAAAGAGGTCTTTTGCAGCAGATTTGCCCAATGCAACATGTCACTTGATTTTTTGACTGCTGTTTCCACGGGTGTTGATTGTGAACCCAAGTAAAATGAAATCCTTGACCTCAAACTTTTCTCCCTTTATCATGGTGTTGCTCATTGGTCCAGTTGTGAGGATTTTGGTTTTCTTTATATTGAGGTGTAAGCCATGCTGAAGGCTGTAGTCTTTGATCTTCATCAGCAAGTGCTTCAAGTTCTCTTCACTTTCAGCAAGCAAGGTTATGTCATCTGCATAACTTGTTAATGAGTTTTCCTCCAATCCTGATGCTCTGTTCTGCTTCATACAGTGCAGCTGCTTGGATTATTTGCTCAGCATATACCATACCAGTGCATTAAAATTGCTGTTTACTTTGTTCTCTATGTTTGATGTAGATATGAATTGAATTATTGGAAATATCCTTACTCTTGTCTTTTTGTTCTGGTTATATAAACAGGACAGAATGTTGGAGGCTTAGTCCCTAAAAAATACTTATGGAGATTACAGAGTTTGGCAGCTACCTGTTGTTAGAAATTTTCACGTAACTTGCCCTTAAAAAAAAAAATCAGATTTCTTTCAATATCTGATATAGTTTTTACTACCTTGAAATTTCAAAGTAAAGCAACTTTGTTATATATTTTTTCCAGTTAATGTATGTACCAAATTTTTTCTAGTAAATAAGTAGTTTATCTTAAATACACAAATGTAGACATAAATACTACCATATTCCCTGTTGTGATTTAATATTACTTCTAAATGTAAAGCAGATTTTTATAACTTTCCAGCAGCTTGGCTTTTATTTCTTAACATGACAATGTTTTGCTCATTTTACTGTTTTTCTCAAATCTGTATTTATCTGTAAAATTCAGTGTTGCATATTGTAGATACTTACAAAATGACAGAGTCCCTCTGCCTTACAACTTAGATAAAAGAGGGGGAGACCAGCTGGACTGAAGTGCAAGGAGTTGTACAGACTCCTGAGCCTATGATTGGTCCCTGATACCCTGGCTCCGGATGGTCAGGGATGTTTTGACCTGGTTTTTTTTAGGATAGCTGGAGATGAGGTCTGGTCTAATTCTAGGTGGTTAGGGTCAGAGAGAGGAATAGAAATGGAAGTGGCTGGCAACAAGGACTGGAGGTGTGGGACAAAGCAGTGCAAGGGGTTTCTCTTAGATACCACCTTTCTGGCTCTGGGTTTATAATTCTGTCACAAACGATACATTGTGTAACATTCTGCCCTTGTGATTGGTCTATTTTACGCACCTTGCAGGGACTGGTCGATGTACTACTAAAATTTTTTGTTGCTGTTGTTAGGTGCTGTCGAGTCTTTTCCCACTCAGAGCAACCCCATGTACAACAGAACAAAACACTGCCCAGTCCCGCACTATCCTCACAATTGTTGTTATGCTTGAGCCCATTGTTGCAGCCACTGTGTCAATCCATCTCGCTGAGGGTTTTCCTCTTTTGCAATGATCTTCTGCTTTACCAAGCGTGATGTCCTTCTCCAGGGACTGGTCCCTCCTGACATGTCCAAAGTATGTAAGACGAAGTCTCGCCATCCGAGCTTGTAAGGAGTATTCTGGGTATACTTCTTCCAAGACAGATTTGTTCATTCTTTTGGCAGTCAATAGTATATTCAATATTCTTTGCCAACACCATCATTCAAAGGTGTCAATTCTTCTGTGGTCTTTCTTATTCATTGTCCAGTTTTTGCACGTATATGAGTCAATCGAAAACACCATGGCTCGGGTCAGGTGCACCTTAGTCCTTAAAGTGACATCTTTGCATTTTAACACTGTAAAGAGGTCTTTTGCAACAGATTTTCACAATGCAATGCGCCTTTTGATTTCTTGACTGCTGTTTCCATGAGCGTTTAATTGTGGCTCAAGGTAAAATGAAATCCTTGACAGCTTCGATCTTTTCTCCATTTATCATGATGTTCCCTACTGATCCAGTTGTGAGGATTTTGGGTTTTTTTTTTTTTTTTTTTTTTTTTTTGAGGTATAAGCCATACTGAAGGCTGTGGTCTTTGATCTTCATCAGTAAGTGCTTCAAGTCCTCTTTACTTTAAGCAAAGCTGTGTCATCTGCATATCGAAGCTTGTTAATAAGTCTTCCTCCAATCCTGATGCCTCATTCTTCTTCATATAGTCCAGCTTCTCTGATTATTTGTTCAGCATACAGATTGAATAAGCATGGTGAAAGAATGCAACCCCAACGCACACCTTTCCTGACTTTAAACCATGCAGTATCCCCTTGTTCTGTTTGAACAACTGCCTCTTGATCTATGTACAGGTTTCTCATGAGCACAATGAAGTATTCTGGGATTCCTATTCTTTGAAATGTTATCCATAATTTATCATCCACACAGTTGAGTGTCTTTGCCTAGTCGGTAAAACACAGGTAAACATCTGCTTTCTTGGTGGTATGAGGTCTCCAACTCTCTGCTTGCTTTCCTTTCATCTCTTGAGAGATAAAAGATGGTGCAGGACACACCCCAGGGAAACACCCTTCATACTGGATCAGGGAGGTGACCTGAGTAAGGGTGGTGTTACAATCCCACCCTAATGCTCTCGACATAAAATTACAATCACGTAATGGAGGACAACCACACAATAAGGGGAATCATGGCCTAACCAAGTTGATACACACATTTTTTGGGGGACATAATTCAATCCATGACAGGGATACTCTATGGTTTAAAGTCAGAAAATGTGTATGTCAGGGTTACATCTTTCGGCATGCTTATTTAATCTGTATGCTGAACAAATAATCTTAGAAGCTGGGCTATATGAAGAAGAATGGGGCATCAGGATTGGAGGAAGACTGATGAACAACCTTCAATACGCAGATGACACAAACTTGCTTGCTGAAAGTGAAGAGAACTTGAAGCACTTACTGATAAAAGATCAAAGTCTACAACCTTCAGTATCGATTACATCTCAACATAAAGAAAACAAAAATCCTCACAACTGGACCAATAAGTAAAAAAAAAAAAAAGTAACATCAGGATAAATGGAGAAAAGATTGAAGTTGTCAAAGATTTCATTTTACTTGGATCCACAATCAACACCCATGGAAGCAGCAGTCAAGAAATCAAAAGACGCATTGCATTGGGCAAATCAGCTGCAAAAGATCCCTTTATAGTGTTGAAAAACAAAGATGTCACCTTGAAGACTAAGGTGAGCCTGACCCAAACCATGGTGTTTTCAATCACCTAATATGCATGCGAAAGCTGGATGATGAATAAGGAAGACTGAAGAATTGATGCCTTTGAATTGTGGTGTTGTCGAAGAATATCGAATATA
The DNA here is from genome assembly GCF_024166365.1 of Elephas maximus indicus. NCBI lineage: Eukaryota > Metazoa > Chordata > Mammalia > Proboscidea > Elephantidae > Elephas > Elephas maximus. The sequence goes on along the minus strand of NC_064829.1, from coordinate 94,547,820 downwards.
CCATGGATTGCCAAAAGCACATAACAAATCTGTCTTAGAAGAAGTATAACCAGAATGCTCCTGAGAAGCAAGGATGGTGAGACTGTGTCTAACATACTTTGGACATGTTTTCAGGAGGGATCAGTCCCTAGAGAAGGACATCATGCTTGGTAAAATAGAGGGCCAGCAAAAAAGAGGAAGAACCTCAACAAGATGGATTGACACAGTGGCTGTAACAATGGGCTCAAGCATAACAATTGTGAGGATGGCCCCAGTCTGGGCAGTGTTTCATTCTGTTGTACACAGGGTTGCTATGAGTCAGGACCGCCTCAATGGCACCTAACAACAACAAATGTGAAGTGGTCGCTAGGAGTTGGAACCAACTTGACAGCATCTAACAACAACAAATGGGAAGTGAACATATATACAGTGTATTTTTTTTTTAATTAAACCCTCCTGTCTTAGTCATCTAGTGCTGCTATAACAGAAATACCACAAGTGGATGGTTTTAACAAATTTATTTTCTCACAGTCTAGGAAGCTAGAAGTCTGAATTTAGAGCACCAGCTCCTGGAGAATGTGCTCTCCCTTTGGGTTCTGGGGGAAGGTCCTTTTCATCAATCTTTCTCTTGTCTAGGAGTTTCTCAGCACAGGGACCTGGGTCCAAAAGACATGCTCCTCTCCCAGTGCTTCTTTCATGGTTTTAGGTTCCCCTACTCTTTGCTCCTCAGTTCTCTCTTCTATATCTGAAGAGATTGACTCAAGATACAATCTAATCCAATAGTTTGAGTCCTGGCTCACTGACACATCTGCCTCTAATCCTCCTCAATAACATCATTAAAGTTAGGACTTACAACACATAGGATAATCATATCAGATTCCAAAATGGTGGACTATACCAAAATGTTTGAAACTACAGCCAAGTCGACAGGTTTTGGTGGGATTCAATTCAATCCATGACATTTCACCCTTTGGCCCCCCTCCAAATTCACGTACTTGTCACATGTAAAACACATTCACCCCATTATATCATCCCAAAGTTGTAAATGAAATCCAAGTCTAAAATCTCATCTTTTGCAAATTCCACTTCATCTTTGACATCTAGAACACAAGTTATTTGTTTCCAAAGTACAATGGTGGAACAACCGTAATATAGATATTTCCATCACAAATTGGAGAAATTGGGAGGAAAGGGACAACAGGCACCAAGCAAGACAGCAGAACACATTAGCTCTCAAGGCTTGAAAATAATCCTCTCTTCCCTGAGACCATTTAGGAAATGCCCTGCCCACCAGACTCTGAGTGCTGGCCACTCTCCAGATTCTGGGTGAGGCCCTTCAGCCCTGGGCTTTAGATCTACCTTCCAGGCCCACTGGAATGGCAACTCTGCTCCCTTGCATTTGGGTGGCCTCATTCTCCTAGTTCATTTGAGTGGTTACCCTATCCCCTTGTTCCCAACAGGCCCCACTCTTCTGCCCCTTGTGCATGGAAACCCCGCCCCCTCAGCTTTGGGCAGTGGTTCTGGCCCCACACTGTTGGCACTCATGAAAGGCAGCCCCACACTCTGGAACTGAGTTGATGAAGATCTGACTCTTTTGGACTGTGGACCCACCTTTTGAAACCCCAGAAGCCATGGTTCCACCCTTTGAGACTCCAGAGTTCATGGTACTACCCTTTGAGACTGAGGCAGCGCTGTTTCCTGGTTCTTTGGTCTCTCAGCCCCTTGGGCCTCTTGGGCTGGCCCACTGTCTGCCCTGCTTGAACAAGTGTTCCAAAGCTCTTTAGCTCTACCTATACATAAGTACCTGGTATACATAAGTACCTGGAGGCGCTCCATTCCACCACTAAACCTTGGCCTCAAAGCACTCAGCTCTGGCTCCATGGGTCAGCAAGCTGAGCTCCACCAATGAGTACCCAAAGGCACCCCACTCTGCCAGCAAGCCTCCTGTGCAAAGGAACTCAGCTCTCTCTGTGGGTGGGCTCACACGCTGTCTTGCACTAATCTCGATTCTGCTGCTGATGTTTCTCTGCTGCTGCTTCTTGCGGCCTGCACAATCTTGTGTTACACCTCTCACTTCCTTTTGTGCCCTTACCAGAATTGTCTTTGATGTCCATAATCCCACTAAAGGTCTCTTCAAGGCACCTTAAAACTTCTTCCAGCCTCTACACATTCAGTTTCAAAACTGCTTCCACATTTTAGTTATGTTAGAGAAGCAACCACTCCTCATACAAATTTCTGTCTTAGTTATCCAGGGCTGCTATAATAGAAATACCACAAATGGATGGCTTTAACAAACAGACATTTATTTTCTCACAGTCTGGGAGGCTCGAAATCTGAATTCAGGGTAACAACTCCTGGAGACTGCTTTCTCTCTCTGTTGGTTCTGGACAGTCTTTCCCTGGACTAGGAGCTTCTCAGTGTAGGGAACCCAGGTCCAAAGGATGTGCTCCACTCCTGGTGCTTTTTTCATGCCATGAGGTCTCCCTCCTCTCTGCTTGATTCTTTTATAACTCAAAAGAAATTGACTCAAGATACAACCTAATCCTGTAGATTGAGTCCTGCTGTATTAACATAACTGCCTCTAATCCTGCCTAATTACCATCACAGAGATTAGAATTTACAACACATAGGATGATCACATCAGATCATGAAATGGTGGACAACCACACAATACCCGGAATCATGGCCTAGCCAAGGTGACATGCATTTTGGGGGGACACAATTCAATTCATGATACTTCCCCAACAACTGCTCTCATTTCAGTTTCCAAGAACTAATTTTTCATTCATGTTTGATACAGAACAGCTACTGCAATTCAAATGGGGTAACCATCAATAGCCTTCTAGTATCTCTACCACATAAACTGTCCTTCGTAATTTATCAATCTGCACCCATGAAAATGTCTCACCCTCAAAATCTTGACCAGCTCTGTTTCACGGTCTCTTGGTAGAATAATCCTTTCCTATACCTCACAATGGATCCACAATCAACAGCCACGGAAGCAGCAGTCAAGAAATCAAAAGACGCATTGCATTGGGCAAATCTGCTGCAAAGGACCTCTTCAAAGTGTTGAAGGGCAAAGATGTCACCCTGAAGACTAAGGTGCACCTGACCCAAGCCATGGTATTTTCAATCTCATCATATGCATGCGAAAGCTAGATAATGAATAAGGAAGACCGAAGAAGAGTTGACGCCTTTGAATTGTGGTGTTGGCGAAGAATATTGAATATACCGTGGACTGCCAAAAGAACAAACAAATCCGTCTTGGAAGAAGTGCGGCCAGCATACTCCTTAGAGGCAACGATGGCAAGACTGCGTCTTACATACTTTGGACATGTTGTCAGGAGGGATCAGTCTCTGGAGAAGGACATCATGCTTGGCAGAGTACAGGGCAGCGGAAAAGAGGAAGACCCTCAACGAGGCGGATTGACAGCGGCTGCAACAATGAGCTCAAGCATAACAAAGATTGTAAGGATGGTGCAGGGCCAGGCAGTGTTTCATTCTGTTGTGCATAGGGTCGCTATGATTCAGAACCGACTTGATGGCACCTAACAACAACAACATACCTCACAATGATACTCTGTTGAGGGTGGCTCTGAACACACTTATGATTTAGTCATTGTTTTACATTGATTCTTCACTCCTTCCCACGCTCTCAAATTGTCACCATACTGTATGTTAAAGGAGTCCCTGGGTGGCAAAAACAGTTTACCATTTCACTACTAGCCGAAAGGCTGGCAATTTGAAACCACCTAGAGCCACCTCAGAAGACAGGCCTGGGAGTCTGGTTCTTGAAAGGTCAGTCTTCAAAATCCTATGGAGTAGTTCTATTCTGCACACATGTGATCACCATGAGTCAGAACTGACTTGGTGGGAACAACATATGTTAAAATTCAGGGTCCTTTTAGGGAAAAGGAGCCCTGGTGGCACAGTGGTTTAAGAGCTCAGCTGCTAACCAAAAGTTTGGCAACTTGAATCCACCACTTGCTCCTTGGAGACCCTATGGGGCAGTTCTAATCTGTCCTATAGGGCCGCTATGAGTCAGAACTGACTTGATGGCAATGGGTTTGGGGTTTGCTTTTTTTTTAAAGGGAATATTGATATGAATGATCCTCGCTGTAAAAAATGGTATGGTGGAGTCTGACCTCCTCTAACCTCTTGACGAGGAGGTGAGGGAATTACCATCAGCATCAGCCCAAAGTGGATTCCTGTGAGATGGAGGTCAGACATACCTCCTCTCTCTAACCTTTTTACCAATTCTGACACCAGCCATCCCTCCCACAGCACTCTCTACTTTTCCGCTGGGTTCAATAACCTGTAAGCAGTGGCCAAAGAGAATTCATAGACCATACTCTCAATCTTGGGATTTATTACGGAAGTAATAGGTTACAACTCAGGATCAGGATCAACAGGCTACAACACGGGAACACAATCAGGAAGCATGCAGACTTGGAAATAATCCTCTGTTCTTTGGAACCATCTGGGCAATGGCCATGCCCTCTGGATCCTAGACGGAAGCCTCTTGGCCCTGGGCTTTAGCTCTGCCTTCCATGCTTAACTGAGACAGCAATACTGCTCCATCCACTTTGGGGGGCTTCATTCTCTTAATCCATCTGAGTGGCAACCCCACTGCCCCGGTAGGCCTCATTCTTCTGTACCTTGGGCACAGTAGCTCCAACTCCTCAGCTTTGGGCAGTAGCCTTATGCCCCTGGCATGTCTTAATGACAGCCCCACCCTCTGGAACCAAATTGGCAAGGATCTGACTCTTTGAAACCTAGGAGGCTGTGGCCTCATTCTTTGAGACCTAGGCCCCACCCTTTGAAACTGAGAAGGCCCTGCTTCTCATGCTCCTTCAAACACTTCTGCTGATCTTCAAGCTACTCCAGGGATGGTCTTTTTCCTTTCTTAGAGGACAACAGGTGTAGCACCTTTGGCCTGTTTCTTGCCTGTAGAATTCCAAGAGACAGACAGCATTCTTTCCTTTCCTCCTGCCTCTGTCCCCTTCAGTCTAAGTTTAAAGGCTTTGCCACTTACTAAATTGTAAGGTTTCTCTCTACTATGAATTCTCTGACACTCTACAAAGCATGAATTGTGATTAAAAGCCATATCACATTCATGAGTAAGGTTTCTCTCCAGTATAAACTGTCTGATGCTCCACAAGTTTTGACCTTTGCATAAAAGCCTACGTTAACAACATTTCTAAGGTTTCTCTGCAGTATGAATTCTGTGCTAAGCTTTAAGCCTTTTAACTTCATTAAATATTTTGCCACATATATTAAACTTACACAATTTCTCTCTATTATGGATTCTCTGATATAAAATTTAAGCCACATTTAAAGAATTTCCTTCACTCATTACATTTGTAATTTTTGGTCTCCAATATGAATTCTCTCATGACCCTGAAGAATTGATTGACTGCTAATAGCCTTGCCACATTCACTACATTTTTAAGGTTTCTCTCCAGTATGAATTTTCTTATGGTTCCGAAGGGGAAAACATCTGGCAAAATCTCAGCCACATGTACTACATTTGTATGGTTTCTCTCCAGTTTGAATTACCTGATGTTCAACAAGTCCTGAAGCATGGACAAAATTCTTGCCACATTCATTACATTTGTAAGGTCGCTCTCCTCTATGCATTCTCAAATGAGTTTTAAGATTTGTCCTGAGTATAGATCTTGCCACATACATTATATGTTTTCTCTCCAGTATACATTCTCTGATGTCTGGTGAGGTCTGAATGAGAGTTAAAACCTTTGCCACACTTATTACATTTGTAAAATCTCTAGACAGAATGTATTCCCTGTTGTTCACTAAGATTTAATCTTTAGAAATAAAAGCCTTTCCACATTCATCACATTTGTAAGGTTTCTCTCCACTATGAATTCACTGATGTTCCACAAGTTTTGAACTTCTGGAAAAAGCCTTACCACATTTATTTGTGAGGACTCTCTCCACTATGAATTATCTTATGATTCTGTAAGGCCGACTGACTGCTAAAAGTCTTACCACATTTAACACATTTGCAAGATCTTTCTCCATTATGATATCTCTGATGAGATCTAAGGCTTTCAGGATGACCAAAGCCCTTGTCACACGTATCACATTTATATGGTTTTTCTATAGAATGGATTCTCTGATGTCTTGTGAGACTTGAGTTCCACTTAAAGGCTTTCCCACATTCATTACATTTGTAAGGTTTCTCTGTAATATGGATTGCCTGATGTTTCACAAGGGTTGATCTCTGGATAAAAGACTTACCACATTTATTGCATTTGTAAGGCTTTTCTCCACTATGAATTCTCTGATGTTCCAAAAGACGTGATTTTCGGGTAAAAGTCTTACCACATTCATTGCATTTATAAGGTTTCTCTCCACTATGAATTCTCTGATGTTCCAAAAGACGTGATTTTCGGGTAAAAGCCTTGCCACATTCATTACATTGGTAAGGTTTCTCTCTACTATGTATTGTCTGGTGACGTGTAAGGCCCGAACGTCGACTAAAGACTTTGCCACATATATTACATTTATATGGTTTCTCCCCAGTGTGGATTCTCTGATGTTTACTGAGGTTTGAGCCCCAGTTAAAGGTTTTGCCACATTCATTACATTTGTAAGGTCTCTGACCAAAATGAATTCTCTGATGATTAATAAGGACTGACCTTCGGCTAAAAGCTTTACAACATTTATTACATTGATAAGGTTTCTCTCCACTGTGAATTTGCTGATGTTGCACAAGTTTTGATCTGTAGATAAAAGCCTTGCCACATTCATTACATTCATAAGGTTTCTCCCCACTATGAATTCGCTGATGTTCAACTAGACTTAATTTCCACATAAATGCTTTACCACATTCATTACATTGGTAAGGTTGTTCTCTACTATGAGTTGTCTGGTGGCGAGTAAGACCTGAACGTCTACTAAAGACCTTGCCACATATATTACATTTATATGGTTTCTCCCCAGTGTGGATTCGCTGATGTTTAGTGAGGTTTGAGCTCCAGTTAAAGGTTCTGCCACATTCATTACATTTGTAAGGTTTCTCTCCACTATGAATTCTCTGATGTTCCACAAGACTTGATCTTCCAGAAAAAGCCTTACCACACTCATTACATTTGTAAGATGTCCGACCAAAATGAATTTTCTGATGATTAATAAGGAATGACCTTCGGCTAAAAGTCTTACAACAGTTATTACATTGGTAAGGTTTCCTTCCACTGTGAATTTGCTGATGTTGTACAAGTTGTGATCTGTAGATAAAAGCCTTACCACATTCATTACACTGGTAAGGTTTCTCTCCACTATGAATACTTTTATGACCCCACAGGTATGAAGGTCTCATAAATTCCTTACCACATTCATTACATTTGTAAAGTTTCTTTCCAGTATGAAATCTCTGATGTGTTCTAAGGCTTAAATGTAGACTAAATACTTTGCCACATACATGACATTTACATGGTTTTTCTCCAGTATTGATTCTGTGATGTTTAGTGAGTGAGCCACAGTAAATGGTTTTGACACTTTCATTACCTTTGTAAGATCTCTGCACACAATGAATTCTCTGATGATTAGTAAAGACTGACCTTTGGCTAAACAACTTCCCACACTGATTACATTTGTAAGGTTTTTCTCTGCTGTAGGTTTTCTGGTGTTGTAGAAACCATGAAGGAGGCACGAAAACATCCCTGCATTCATTAGAAATGCTGCTTTGGACACTAGAAGGAATTCTTTGAAGGGATGGAACTGAAGATCCATTGCTGATAGATGTCTCCACTTGATGACATTCACACATTTTCTCTCCAATGTGGAACTTCTGCATTTCAGCCACACGGGACTGAAAGCTTAATTCAATTATATTTTTACAACATGTCACACACTTGTTTCCTACATCTCTGTTAACATGTTGATCTCTTCTACCAGTTAAAATTTTGTTATGGGCCATAATCACTCCTTTGTTATTTCGTTCATCTTTTCCCCACTGACTCTGAAACTCAGGCACATTTTTCCTAACTTGCCTGAAGTGAAAATCTTCAATGCCATGACTTTCATTTCTTTCCAAAATCACTCTCTGGAATAATTCTCCTTTATCAATGATCTCTTTTGCTGATAACTCCTTGATCATATATGTAGAAAAGACATCTAAAAAACATAAAGAATCATAAGTTTCCTATTAACAACAGTTGGAAAGTATTTTATATCCCAAAACATAATTTTACACAGCACGAATACTTATGATAAAAGGGAATTTTAAAACTTCTCCACTATGGTATTCAAATGTTTAGGAACACAAAATTAACAGGATTCCTCAATAAAGAAATGATTACATGTAATTCATATCATTTTCAGGGAAGCCGAGATTTAAATACACTTGACTACACCAGTCATGCTACGAACATAAGACCTAAGAGAAACAGACAGGTGGTGGCATTCTGTGGTACATTGTTTGTTGCTATGATGCAGAAAGCTATGCTTCTTGTATTTCAAAAAGCAACAGGGTCACCCGAGGTGGACAACATTTAGCATTACTTCGAGACTAAGACAGACTAGGAAGAAGGCCCTGGTGACCTATTTTTAAAAATTAACTGACAAAAATCTCATGGATAACAGCAGAATATTGTCAAAGATTAGTGCTGGGATATGAGCCCCTCGGGTTAGAAAGCACTCAAACCATGATTAGGGAAGATTTGCATCCTTAAGGTACAGTTGACCTTAATGACACAGATAGGGTAGAGGCTTCGGAACCTTCATTTGCTTGTGATGCATGACTCAAAATGAAAAGTAACAGCTGTAAACATCTATTACTAATCGGAATGTCAAATGAATGAAGTATGAATCAAGAAAAGCTGAAAGTCGTCAAAAATGAAATGGAACATTTGAAGACAGATAGCCTAGGGATAACAAGTGGAAATGGACTGGTATTGGTCATTTTGATTCTGACAATCATTTGGTCTAATATGCCAGGAATGAATAATTGAAGAGAAATGATGTTGCACTAAACATCAAAAAGAACATTTTAACGTCTCTCATAATGTACAAGGCTGTCAGTGATAGGTTAATATCCATATGCCTCCAATTAAGAGGCGCTAAAGGCTATTATTCAAATTTATGCATCAACTATCAAAGACAAAGATGAAGAAATTGAAGATGTTTATAAAGTGCTGCACTCTGAAATTTAACCAACATACAATCAAGATGTGTGGATAATTTCTGGGGATTGGAATGCAAAAGTTGCAAAGAAGTATGAAGAAACACTAGTTGGAAAATACGGGTTGGTGACAGGAATGATGCTGAATATACTGTGATAGATTTCTGTGAGAAGGACTTATTCATCAGAAACACTTCTTTTTCCAACAATAAAATCGAAGACTATACACGTGGACCTCACCAGATGTATTGTCTCACAAAAGAATCAAATCAAGTGCATCTGTAGAATGACATGATGAAAGAAGCTCAATATTATCAGTAAGAAACAAGTTAGACACCGACTTAGGAGCAGACCATAAATTCAAGATCAAGTTGAAGCTAAAGAAAATCAAAGCAACTGCACGAGAGCCAAAGTACTTTACGTACATCACACATGACTTTAGAGGTCATCTCAAGAAGAGATTTGACTCACTGAACACTAATGGTTGATGATCAAAGAGTTGCGGGATGCATCAGGGACATCATACATGAAGAATGTAAAAGATTATTGAAAATACGGGAAAAAAAAAACAAAATGGATGGTAGAAGAGACTCTGAAACTTGCTCTTAAGCACACAGAAAGTGAACACGGAAATGATGAAAAAACCAAAACAAGAAAACAAAGTATAATAATGACATATGCAAAGACCTTGAATTAGAAAACCGGAAGGGAAGAACATGATCAGTAATTCTGAAACTGAAAAGAACTGAAGAAAAAATTCATGCTTTAAGTTGCATTACTGAGAATTCTATGGGCAAAAAATTGATGCAGAAAGCATACAAAAAAGATGGAAGCAATAAACAGAGTTGGTGTAGCAAAAGGATTATTGAAAATTCAAACAGTTCAGGAGGTAGCATATGATCAAGAACTGCTGTTGCCAAAGGAAAAACTTCAAGTTGCATTGAAGGCACTAGTGAAAAAACAAGGCTCCAGGAATTGATGAAACACCGAGAGGCTTCAACAAGCCAGGGGAATGTTGGATATACTTACAGGCTATGTGAAGAAATTTGGTTAACAGTTCCTGGTCAATCAACTGGACCAGATCCATATTTGTGCTCTTTCCAAATTAGGGCGATCACATAGGAATGGGAAATTATCAAAGAAGATCATTAATATCACATGCTAGCAAAATTTGGCTGAAGATAATTTTGCTGTGGGTGTACAATGACAGGGTACTGCCAAAAACTCAAGCCGGATTCAGAAGAGGACGTGTAATGAGGGATATGATTGTTGATATTAGACGGATTTTGGACAAAATCAGATGTTTATCTGCGTTTTCTCAAATACACAATGGCATTCAACTGTGTGGATGATAACAAATAATACATAACGTGACAAAAAATGGTAATTCTAGAACACTTAATTGGGCACGTACAGAACCTGTAGATGGATCAAGAGCCAGTCATTCAAAAAGAATAAGGGGATACTACGTGAATTTAAATTGGAAAAGGTGTGTGGCAGTGTTGTATTCTTTCACTTTACATATTCAATCTGTATTGTGAGCAAATAATCCAAAACTGAACTACACGAAGAAGAACCCGAAATCCGGATTGGAGGAAGACTCATTAACAACCTGTGATATGTAGATGACACAACTCTGCTTGCTGAAAGTGAAAATGACTGCAGGCACCTACTAACGAAGGAAGAACCTATAGGCTAAAATACAGATTACGCCTGAACATTAAAAAAAAAAAATCCTCAAAACTGGATCAATACACATCATGACAAATGACAAAGAAATTGAAGTTGTCAAGGATTTCATTCTAATTGGATCAAAAATCAATGCCCATGGAAGCAGAAGTCAAGAAATCAAACAATATATTGCATTGGGAAAAGCTGTGGCAAAAGACATCTTTAAAGTGTTAAATAGCAAACATGCCACTTCGATGACTAAGGTGCACCTGACCAAGCCTTGGTTTTTTTAATTACCTCATTTGCAACGGAAAGCTGGACACTAATAATGCAAGATGGAAAAAGAATTGACACATATGAAGTACGGTGTTGGCAAGCAATACTGAATATACCACGGTCTACCAGAAGGACAAATAAATCAGTCTTGGAGGAAGCATGACCAGAACGGTCCTTAGAAGTGACCATGGTGCAACAATATTTTGCTGACATTGGACACATCATATAAGGAAATACCAATTTCTCTAAAAGGACATTCAGTTTGGTAGACGGCCAGGGAAAATGAGTGTGAGGTAATGAATAGCAATGTGGCCTTTGTGTTCAGTTTGTGATAGATAATTAGGAAATTTCCAAGGTATTGAGGTATCTTTGTTATCTAGGCATAACAACTATATCTGAGGATTTATCCAAATGAAAGGGTACTGGCCAAGCCAGAAAGACCACCATGTTGCTGATCAGGAACAAGGGGGACAAGGGGGACATGATTCAATCATCCACATACACTGAGGCCTCAATCATGACTATGTAACGACGCCAATAAAGCCTCTCGATTTAAGTTCCATTAGCTTCCGAATTTGTGAAAGATATTGATACACATGGGAGGGTAGTAAGCCCTTTTGGGGCGTAGAAGGTCCGCATTGAGGCCCCCCCCATACCTCACTCTATGTGCTTCTTTATGCAGGTCCTTTGCAATAATAAATTTGTAATCATAAGTACAGCAATTCTGTGCTTTGTTCTAGCAAATCAGCAAACCCAAAGGAGTAGTCCGAGCCAGCAGGTGAAAGTGAGGTTTAATGAAGGCCAACGAGCTACTGCCGACATCCTGAAGGGGTAGTGAGGAAATCCCGAAGTTAAAGCTAGTAATCACGTCAGAACTAACGGTGTTGTGCGGACTTCTGAGCTTGCAGTTGGCATTTGCCTACTTGGCAGTCTGAAGGACAGTGTCCTTTTAACTGGTGAGATCTGACCTAATCCCAGATGGCAGGCATCAGAGAGACAAGTGCCTTGTTCGTACCTAGTGACAGAAATGAACGTAGAAGTAGAAAGTGGGAATTGGTTATATCCTTACAGGTGGGGGCAGATAAATTCTAAGATTTCCACTAGATGCACTCGGCATGAGAAAGGGGCTTTCTTATCCTGGGGGGAAGAAGAGAAATCATTAATGAGACAGACTGACATAATCATTGTAACAATGGGTGGAAACATACTAACAACTGTAAGGACGGCACAGGACTGGGCAACGTTTCATTCTTGTTGTAGAGAAGGTGCAAGAATGGTGTGGTGGGGGTGTCTGACTTCTAACTTCACAAGGGAATCAAGACTCAAGATCAACAGCCCAAGACTGATTCCTATGAGGCAGAGGTCAGACATACCTCCTTTCTCTACCGCCATTTCTTTGCCACTGCTTCTGTCTCTCATCTTACAGCTCTCTCTTTCTTGGTCTCCTGGGTCTAGAAAGTTCTCAGCGCAGGAATCTTGGGTCCAAATGATGTGCTCCACTCCTGTCTCTTCTTCTTGCTGGTAGTTAGGTCCCCCTCTACTTTGAGATCGGCTTTCTTCGAAGCCTACTGGGATTGTAAAACTGTCTAATCCCCTCATTAGGGTTTCATACACCTTATTTGTATGGACCTACCCCCACAAGGTCCATGTACCTTATTTGGATTCTTAGCAGACTGTCCAATACCCTTGGTAGGCCCAAACTTGCATTAGGTGTCTGTTTATTTGGCAATCGGAAGGATGGTGTCCTTTTAACTTGTGAGCTGTGATGTAGCTCCAGGTGCATGGGGGCAAAAGGAGGGAGTGCCTCATGGGCGGACAGTTTCACAGAGGATGAGGAATTGGGAAATTGGGGATTTGATTAATCTTCACATTTTAGGGATTGGACTTAATGTTGACTCTTACCCATGAAACGATTAAATAAATAAAAAAGAAATTGCATTATAAAACCTGAAAAATTACAAGATGAATGTAACAGTAGCTTAAATGGGTAAAACACATTACAGTAGAGTTAAAAAATGTAGGCACTGTCCAACCTCCTAAGTTCCTTCATTATGATGTAGTCAAGGAGTATTTGTTACAGGGAAATGAACAATGGCACATACACAGGGTGAACGATGTGGCATGAATAGTAATTTGGTCAAAATCCTCAAAGATATGAGATAAATTCCTACCACTTTGTGTTACAAACAACTGGATTTGACCTTTTGTCTCTAACCCGTTGCCGTCAAGTCGATTCCGTAGTGACCCTACAGGACAGAGCAGAACTGCCCCATACAGTTTCCAAGGAGCACCTGGTGGATTTGAACTACTGACCTTTTGATTAGCAGCCATAGCTCTTCACTGCTACACCACCAGGGCTTCCCCTGTCTCTAGTTTCTGAAAATAGTCCTTGGAATTTCTTGAGCAATAAAGGTGACTTTCCTTTTCTAAAACAGCCAGGCAACATTTAAACATGTGCAAATGTATCGGGAGTCCCAAGGCCACACCTGGCAAAAACTTCAGGAATGATGAAGGGCATGCAATCAATCATGCATATTCATTAATTGAATTGATCATGCATATATATTGAGGTACCAATCATGACTATGCACTGAGGTCCAATGAATGTTATAAGAGCCCCTGAACACAGAAATACTTGGGTTTCCTGGATTGGTGAGAGTGTGGTACGTGCCCATGAACAATGGAAACCTGGTGTCTGGACCTCTCCCAGCATGAGACCTGTGATCTTAGCATGTATCCTTTTTTGGTTACATTAAATTTGTTATTTTAACTATAGCCCTTTCTCTGAGTTATTCTAGCAAATTATCGAACCCACTGGGGACCGTGAGCCAGCACAGACCAGCACTTGCCTATTTGGCAGTTTGAAGGACAGAATTCTCCTGACTTGTGCCTGCTGACTTAGGTCAGAGAAAGGTAGCACAGGCAGTAATCGGTAGGGCAGTTTCATTTTCCTTGTAAAGTCTGACCTAACTTTAAGTGGTGGTTAGGGTCAAAAAGAGAAAATGCCACATAGTGGCTAGTGTCAGAAATGATTGAGAAGCGGGACAGCAGGAATGTAAGTTACCTCCACATTTTGGCAATCAACCTTAGGTTGATTTTTATTCATGTTCCCTGTGACTGTGTCTCAAATGGGATGATCATTAGTGTATTTGATCAATGGTGCCACACACCTTGAGAGAAACTATGACATTCCATAAAAACCAAAGACACTTTGAAGTGCGGTGGGTTTTTCTTATGCATGGCCTTTCTGGCCTTAGCCAAGTTTATAATTCTGCCAAAAATGGCTGGACCACAATCTTGCAAGGGATTGGTACATGCGGTGCAATGGATCGTTTTGTGTGGCCTTCTCGGCATGGTTCTGTAAATACCACCCAAGTGACTGGGTAAGGCTATGCAAATAAGGTAACTGTGGCCCACCAAGGGGATTGGTCAACTTTACCTACTGCTAGGCTAAAAAGAGAGCCAATTCCAGAGCAGAAGAAGGATCTTACCACCACCAAGGAAGAAGTGCCAAGAATGGAATGTGTCCTTTGGACCTGGGATTCCTGCAGTGAGAAGCTTCTGGAACCAGGAGAGAGAGAGAGAGAGAGAGGCAGACAGAGGCAGAGAAACAGAAAGAGAGCTGTAACACTGACATCCAGAAGTAGTGGCAGAGAAACAGTGGCAGGAGAGACCAACTGAATAGGTTGCAGGAAATGACACAGTGGGTGGGCTTCCCATCGCATGGAGTGAGAAAGCTGAGTGCCTTTAGGCTGATGCTTACTGGTGGAGTAGGTTCCTCCGGGCATTTATTAGCAGAGCTAAAAGAGCTTTGTAACACTTGCCTGACCGGGGTTGAGGCCAAGAGGCCAGACAGAGGCATACCTGCAGCACAGCTGGCAAGAAGCTGTCCTGATGGAAGAACTGTATCCTGAGTGTTCCTGAACCTGGATTGTAACCTGTTACTTCCCTAATAAACCCTATAGTCATGAACATTGTCTGTGAGTTTTGTGTGGCCACTGAAATGAATTATTAAACCCAGCAAAAATACAGTAGAGTGTGGTGGGAGGGATGGTCGGTGTCACAATTGGTAAAGACGGCAGACAGAAGAAGCATGCCTGACTTCTGTCTCATAGGAATCAGGGCTTGGCCTGTTGATCTAGGTCTTCTTCCTCCTTGCGAAGGGAGAGGAGGTCATTTTTACAGCTGGTGTCAGAAGCAGGATTTGTTGCAATGGCTCCAAACTCATGGAACCATGTGATTTTGTAAGAGGAAGACTAAAGGGGCTTCAGAAATGAAACTTTTGATTCTTAGATGGTTACTTTGGTTGATGTTATCTGAAATGGCTGAAAGGAAAGTTATGCTGCAGCTGAGGGGAGAAAATCCACATCTAAAGTGGCCTGAAGCAAAAGCAAGGCAAAATAAACAAGATGATTGATAGGGGGCCAGGGTCTACTGGTTCAAACTACCCAGAGGCCCAAGGCCATATGCATGAATGAGAAGACAGTCACGGGGTGGAGAAAAGAACACGAAACTGGAATGTTTTAAAAAGAGTTATATGTTTATTTGAATGTACTATGGATACTGAATTTTTCTCCTACCTAGTGTTGTAAAACAGGTCTAAATATATGATAGAAATAAATATTGGGCATTACAGATTACAGAGAACATGCAACTCTGCCTTCAGCTAATATTTGATTGGATATGTTTTACTCAAAGGAAACAGGTTGTTGGTTTGAATGCAGTAGCCCTCTGTACACCTGAGCTCCACCCCAACCCTTCAGGAGTCAGGAAATTTGCATTTGAGAAGACACACACAACCCCCTAGAACTGCTGAGAGGACAAGGGATTTACAGTGGAAGGAAGGACCTGCAGAAGGAATCACATTACAAGACTGAAAGTTAAAGAAAGCTGGCAAGTAGACAGTTTGGTATGCTTGGTTGTGGTGACCACCTGGGTCCACTCATGTGAGGAAGTGCAGCAATGAAGAGATGGGCTGAGTTTGGACACGTTCCATTGGTACCTGTTGACCTAGCCTATGGGGGTTAGGGATGTGAGAGAGGGAAAAGGCTGGCTGGGCAGAAATGAAGGGAGTTGTGCAGACTCCTGAGTTTATGGGTAGAGCTGTTCACCTAGTCTAAGGTGGCTAGGGATTAGAGACAGAGAAGGGACTTCCCATTGTGACCTAGCTTGGATTGCTTGGAATGAGCTGACCAGAACCCCACCAAATGAAGAAAAAGATGTTTGATACTGTGAGCTGGTGTAAACTGCTGCAAATTTGATGGCTTGCTCTGGACTGGACTTTGCTTATGGATGCAGATGCTCAAAATTGCAACTGGAACAGAAGATTCTTCAAGACCAAGGAACACGCTTGTCTCCTCATAGTACTAGTTCGATAGGGACAGGCAATGTAAACATTGGCTACCTAACATGGCGGACACAAAGGCATGAAGTGGCTGGCTTGTATGCTTTTGTAGGTGTGCTTACACTCAAAATGAGGAGACAAGGGAGGATCCCCACTGAATAGATTCTTCTTTTCCTGGTGGGTCTGTAAGAGTGGGGAAACACTGATAGGATTACATGATTCATTTTTGAGTGCTGATTGATAACAGGGTTAATTGTGATTGTAAAAACTGTAACTGTACAACGTGTGTGAAAGCGTGGACTAAGGGGAGGCACTGCTGGACTGGAGTACAGCAGTTGAATCTGAAGTCCCTTAAAGGTTTTGCTATGCTGATACCTCATGAGGCTCAGAGCAAATTTTATCACATACCAGAAAGGGTGATGTCAAGATTATTTTTGGAGAACGTGACCAGATTAGATGGACAGCTGCAGCAGGCTTGAATGGCCGGAACCTGAGTAACCTCACCCTGAGGTATCTTTGCCCTATTTATTGAAGGTCTAATTGTTAATGAAGTAGAGAGTGTTGTGAGAAGGATGGCTGGTGTCAGAATTGGTATAGATGGTGGAGAGAGGACTCATGTTTCACTTCCACCTTATAGGAATCAGCCTTGGGCCATTGATTTTGGTCTTCCTCCCTCCTCTTTGTGAAGTTAGGGGAGGTCAGACGCTGCCCCCATGCCATTTTTATAGTTCATTACTGTGCAATTTGAGTGATTTGCAGTCTACTGATAGGATTGGTCAGTTTGTGGTCTGGCTGGGAGGGCCATGCCTTGAAACAGAATATAAAAGCCAGTCTCTCAGAGGCTGAGGAGGACCTCACTACCATCAAGAAGAATTTGGAGCAGAGTGTATCCTTTGGACCCAGGGTCCCTGCGCTGAGAATCTCCTATACAAAGAGGCAAATGGGAGAGAGAGGAAACCTAAGAGTTGTAATATGAGTCGAGAACAGAAGTGAGGATGGCACAAGGGAGCATGAGACGGTGGCAGGAACCAGGCTACAGGCACGTGGTCGTGGTGATGGCCTTGCCAGCACCTGGAAAAGAGAGCTCAGCATTTTAGGGCAGAAGTTTGCTGGCAGATCTAAAGAGCTATAACACTTGCACAAGCAGCGCAGAGGCCTAGGTGGACTATTGGCTAGGGCAGCCAACAGAAGTATGGCCGGCTTGTGTGTAAGGCCTAGAGCAGCAGAGACAGCTGGCCTAACTGATGAACTGCATCCTCTCCTGAGTTATTCCCATTACTGCCAAGTTCATAATGATCCCAAGTTGTAACCTGCTTCTTCCTCAACAAACCATGTGACTGTATGACCTGAGTTCTGTGTGACCACTGCCATGAATTATCAGATCCAGCAAAGAAATACTATGACACAGCGGGGGGACAGCCAGTGTGAGAAATACTGAAAAAGTCAGAGAGTGGAGGTATGTCTGACCCCCACCTCATAGGAATCAGCTTTGTATTGGTCTTGATTTTCATCCCTCCTCCTGAATGTAGACAGGCTCTGTCATGGATTGAATTATGCACCTTCCCCCCACTGCCCCCGCCAAAAATGTGTGTATCACTTTGGCTGGGCCATGATTCCTGGTATTGTGTGATTTTCCTATATGTTGTAAATCCTGCCAATATGATGTTAATGAGGGAGGATGGGAGGTAGTTGTGTTAGTGAGGCAGGACTCAATCTACAAGACTGGATTGTGTCTTGAAGCAATCTCTTGAGATATTAAAAAAAGAAACAAGCAGAGAGACAGGGGGACATGCTCATACCACACCAAGAAAGCAGCACCGGGAACAGACTGCATCCTTTGGATCCGGGGTTCCAGTGCCTGAGAATATCCTCGACCAGGGCAAGATTGAGGACAGGGTCCTTCCTCCACAGCTGACAGAAAGAAAGCATTCCCCTGGAGCAGATGTCCTGAATTTGGACTTTTAGCCTTCTGTATTGTGAGGAAATAAATTTCTCTTTGTTAAAGACATCCACTTCTGGTATTTCTCTTACAGTAGCACTAGATAATTACGACAGGCCCTGACACTAAATTACACACCTAGAACCAACTCTCAGTCAGCTACCACTTTGGGACTAAATGAGTAATTTCTTTTATAAGGATTAGCACAAACTTGGTTAATATGAGGCGGAGGCTAAAGAGGTCCCAAATGTCCAACTTTTTCAAGTTGTTGTACCACTCCATCATCTCTAACATCAACTACTCCTCCCCCTACTCAGTACCTTTCCTCCTGTTTTTGAGTTCTGTGATTCACTGTAACGTCTCCACGAACTCAAAAACCCTATCAAAGAAATGGCTCATGCAGTTGTAGAGGCTGGCAAGTCCCGAATCCATCACCTGTAGGCTTTTCCTGGCTCATGTGGCCACCGGGGCCATCAAACCTAAATTGGTAGGACAGACAACAGGCTGCTAGCTCACAAGGCAGCAAAAACTGGTGAATCCCAGAATTGGCAGGTCAGAGAGCAGGCCAATGGCTCAAGTCCCAAGAACTGGAGGTCAGACAATGGTGAGGAAGATGTAGGATCCAAAGCAGGCCATACACCAGGGAAAGGCGTGACTTGAGTAAGGGTGGGACTTGAGTCTCACTCTCCTGTAACGCTCTAACTCACAAGACCTACCCCACAATAATCCTTTCTTACTAACATACTGAGATTAGGATTTACAACACATACAAAGGAGGATAATTACATCAGATCACAAAAATAGAGGACAATCATATAAAACTAGGAATCATGGCCTAGCCAAGCCAACACATAACCCCAACCATCACAGGTTCCATATACTGTATTTGCATAGTCTCACCGAATCCTTCTGTGTGAGTCACAAAGACTATGGCTGGAAGGGCCATATTAAGTAATTCATTGCACTGCAAGGACACGGTGACCATTTTACTCATTAGGTTCAAGAGTACATTTACATATAGCAGGCTAATATTGTTACATACTGATCAAAGCATTCTCCTCTAAAAATTTTCTGTGGCCCATTAACCCCCCTTCTTAGAGAAGTCCACCTCAAGCTGTTCATTACTAAAGAGTAGGTTGCCATAGCAGAAAAAGAAGGGTGACATTTCAGACACTAGGAATGTTATTTCAAGAGCAAGTTTCAGGAAGAATCATACCTTATGAGAATACAAATCCAAGAAGAGCCAAGGTTTTTCAACATTCCCAGACTATGTAGAGAACTCGAAGAAGGAGAAAGACACAAGATATGGGAGTAAAGTAAGGGTGCCAGAATTGGTGGGGTCCTTGAGAAGGGGCTAAGTGCTTTGTCTATAGCCTTAAACTAAGAATATGAAGCAAAGAGATAATGTTCTCATGTAGGACTGGGGTCGCAAAAGAGGATCTCTCTGTCTAGTGTCTTTATAGTACTGTGAAGTAACAATCTCAGAACGTCCCCCACTCTCTTGTTACACACACTCCTGAAGCACAGACAGGCAGGAGTCAATAACTGTCTGAGGGGCCTGCGCACTCAGACAGGTCTGGCGAAAGTCCTGTGCACTTTCCTGGGGCCTCATCTGCAATATAAGAGACAGCAATGCTTTGCCATCTGCTGAGAAGGTTTCTCATGAGCACAGAATCTGGACAGACGCTTCAGGATGAAGGAGGCCTCAGCTATGACCTGTATGAACCGACAATAGGATCACATGAAATCAAGCGTAGAAGGAGAAACCAAGGGGGCAAGAATACCCCTTTGAAACAGCCCTCCTTGCCCCTATCAAAACCATGACACCAAAGATGTCACGGTGACCAGATAATAGCACGTTGTAGGTTATAATAAAGACTTTGCCTCTATTTCTGCTTGAGCTGCAGCACCATTGGCAGATGAACTGTTACACATCTGAAGAGAGCGATATGTGGGGTGCCAGGGTGAGTAGTGAAGAAAAATTTTCTTTAAGAGCTCACAAGGAATAAACCTGTGTTTTGCTATGTGATCGCTATGAGTCGGAACTGACTTGACAGCAATGGGTTTGGTTTGGTTTTGGTTTCCTTTTGGGGAAATTTCCCCAAAACATATTTGATAACATGGCTTCTTTTGTAACTATCTGATCTTTTACCTATTGTTATGGATTATGTCCCCCCAAAATTACGTGTTATAAATCCTTACCTTTATACTCGTGAATGTGTTCCTGTTGGGGAATATGGATTTCTTTGTTATGTTAATGAGGCCATGTCAGTGTGTCTTAAGCCAACCCCTTTTTGAGGTATAAACATATCAAGCACAGAAGAAAGCTAAAACAAACAGAGGAGAAGATACACACCACATGAAGATCACCAAGGCTCCGAGGAACAGAAGCTGAAAAGACACAATGACCTTCACCTACAGTCGACACAGAAAGGCTTCTCTTATAGCCGGCACCCTGAATT
The DNA here is from genome assembly GCF_024166365.1 of Elephas maximus indicus. NCBI lineage: Eukaryota > Metazoa > Chordata > Mammalia > Proboscidea > Elephantidae > Elephas > Elephas maximus. Next base: position 94,527,004 of record NC_064829.1, on the reverse strand, counting down.
TGAACTTCTAGCATCCTGAACTGTGTGAAAATATACTTCTGCTTGTTAGAGCCAACCACTAGTAATATTTCTGTTATAGCAGTTCTAAGAAATCAAGACACCTATGTTCACATCTTGACACACTCCCACATACCTGGGTTTTTTGCTACTTTCATCGTCTTCTCCACAGTCCAGGGCTCTGTCCCTTTTTTTAAAATGGAGATGATATTTATCTCAGAAGGAGGGATTCCTACTTATCAGAAAAAAAAAAAAAAAAAAACAGTAGCTTTTGCAGAATACAACCCAAGCCATTTGTTCAACTTAGAACATCACGGATGTCTCCAGAAAAGTATTTCAAACATTTATCCATTGACTGCCTACTTTGGAATAATTAAGGAATTATTAAATATGTAGATATCTAGCTCTCTTCCAAGAACTACTCAATGAAAAGCACGGACGTAAAGCCAGACAAGTGGATACATTTAAAGTTGGCCATAAGGTTTTGTGCTTACTTAAGGCATGGCACCCGCAGGGACCTAGAGTGAGCCGGGCAGATCACCTGAAGAAAAGGGAAGGCTAAAATTCCAATGCCATGTTATGAAACCTTTCATTTCTCTACCAACTTCCATTTGCCGTAAGAACAGGGGTTTCTAAGTCCATCCAGCGGAGCAGACGCTTCTAAGAGACTCAGGGAAAATGCAAAAATACACAAGGGCAGATGCCACATCTAGACGTAAGTTATGCTCACCGAGGGAGACCAGGTTTCTGTAGTTCTCTAACATCACGTCTCTGTACAAAGTCCTCTGCGCAGGATCCAGACAGTCCCACTCCTCCTGAGAGAATTCTATGGCCACATCCCTGAATGTCAGCAGTCTCTGTAAAAAATAAAAACAAAAAAATACATCTCACAAGTGGAAAAGGGAGAGTTCTTATTTTCAAACAAAATGATAAAAGGAGAAAGGTACACAAGCAAGTCGGTTGATGTGAGAGGTTTGACAAAATCACATACTACTGGGCAAGTTATATGTCCCAAATTTTGTTTTATTATACTTTTCCATCACAGGATACGAAATCCATCGCATCACTGGGGCTTCAATTTTGGTTGACAAAAAATAAATGAAAAGAATTTCCGGAGCTGTCTACGTGTAAGTGCTGGTGTTCTGCAGCATCTTGGCAGAATCTTTCAAAACACCAGTGCTTCACCGAGGTGCAATGAATTACTTAGTATGGGCTTCTGGCCATAGTCTTTGTGACTCATGTTTGAGTGGGACTATGCAAATAAGGTGTATGGAACCTGTCATGATTAGGGTTATGTCGGTTTGGCTAAGCCATACTTTCCAGTATTGTGTGGCTCCATTTTGTGGTCTGATGTAATTCTCCTTCATTTTGTGTTGTAAATTCTAGTTTCTACATGTTACTGAGGAAGTATTATTGTGGGGTGGGTTGAGTCAACAGCCTTACAGGAAGGTGTGACTCACTGTCCCACTCTTACCCAAGTCACACCCTTCCCTGGGGTGTAGCTTGCATTCAATGCATATATATGGGTGTTCTGGTGGGGCTCTCTCTCAGCATCTGGATCTTGTTTCCTGTTCATCACTGTCTGACCTCTGGTTCTTGGGACTTCACCCAGCAGCCTGCCAACTGATCTGTTGATTCTGGGATCTGCCAGCTGCCGCAGTCCTGTGGACCAGTGGCCTACCATCTAACCTGAATTGTCAGCTTCTGAAGCCTTGTGAGCCTGCGGTCTAACCTGCTGGTTTAGGTTCATCAGCCCCTGCAGCAACATGGATCAGGAGGAGCCTGTGCCTGACCCACGGACTTGGGACTTGCTAGTCTCCACAACTGTGTGAGCCGTATCCTTGATATGGTATGTGAGTTCTGTGAGATGTTGCAGGGAATTACAGAACTCAATGATGGGAGGCAGAAGACTGAGGGGAGAAGGAGTAGCTGATGTTAGAGATGATGGAGTGGTACAGCAATTTGGAAAAGTTGGACATTTGGGACGTCTTTAACCTCCACCTCATAGGAACTAGCTTTGTGCTGATCCTTATAAAAGAAATTACTCATTTAATCATCCTAGATGCAATTACTAGTCTTCAAGTTGCCCAACCTGGAGGATTCCTGAGACATCTGGAAAGAAGTTGGGGTACTCAGAAGTAACCATGTGACATTCTTTGTAACAGAGAAAAACTGTAAACAACCCATGTGCGTTCCTTATAAGCATGTTCCAATGAAGAACTAAAAGAGCAAGCTATCTCTATGTTTATTAACATGAAATAATTCCAAGACATGCAGCGTGTAAATTTTCAAAAGCTGAAGAATAAAATATCACAACAAAACATCCACTGAAGGTTTTTTTCTAAAATTACATCTTTTAACAAGAAGTACACTGAGTCTGGTCACAAAACTGATAAGAGTGGTTAATGATGGAGCTGGTGAGTGATGCAGGAAGACAAAACAGGACAGAGAAAGTTCACGTTTTACCCCATATCAGTGCTATTGTTTCTAGCTCTACAACAAAATAAGTATGTCCATCATGTTTTTTTTTTCTTTTCTTTTTTGTTGTACTTTAGATGAAGGTTTACAGAACAAACTAGTTTCTCATTAAACAGTTAGTACACATATTGTTTTATGGCATTGGTTAACACCTCCACGACATTTCAACACTCTCCCGTCTCAACCTTGGGTTCCCTATTACCAGTTTTCCTGTCCTGCCTTCTAGTCCTTGCTCCTGGGATGGTGTGCCCCTTCGGTCTCATTTTGTTTTATGGGCCTGTCCACTCTTTGGCTGAAGGGTGAACCTCAGGAGTGACTTCATTACTCAGCTGAACTCTCAGGGTTTCTCCAGACTCTGTTAGGCAAGCAAATCTAGTCTTTCTTTTTGAGTTAGAATTTTGTTCTACATTTTTCTCCAGCTCTGTCTGGGACCCTCTATTGTGATTCTCTATAGTATTTTTAAAATATTTATTTATTGTGCTTTAAGTGAAAGCTTACAAATCACATTAGTCTCTTATACACACCTTGCTAGGTACTTCTAGTTGTGCTCCCCCATCATGTAAGTTTTAAAGAAAAGAAATAAAATATTTAATAATAAAGGTGGACCCAGAATTTGACTCCATTCTCACTGGTAACAAAGCTCAGATCCTACCTTTTGGCTAAATGAAAACCATTTGTATCTAAAACCCATCTGTCCCTGAACAAACACCATGATCTGCAAGGGATGGATTTACGGCTTACATTAGCTTTATAAAAAAAAATTTGGTTTTTATCCTAGATTCTTGAGAGATAACCTCTAAAATCTTGGATTTTCACCCATCTTCAGTGTCTTTGAGGTCTCCAGACTATATCTAACAGGTTATTCTAATGAGGCAACTCTTGGGTGGGGGCTAATCAGGACAGAACAACTCATTCTGTATCAACCTTGTGATATCAACCCATCTCAGGGGAGAGGGAATGAATTTCAAGTTATATAATGAGACTCTCAATAAAAGCTCCAAACACTGAAGCTGTACGGGCTCCCTAGTTGGTGAAAGACATTGAAGCATGTAGGAGGGTAGCAAGTTGAGATTTGGAAACTCCGAATTAGGAACTCTTTCAGACATCACCCCAGGAGTCTCTTCATTTATATCTTTTTTGCTATAATAAAACTATAATCCTAAGGATAGAAATTCCCATAAGTCGTGAGTCATTCCAGCAAATTATTGAACTCAAGGGAGTAGTAGGACCCAATAGGTCAGAAGTGAGGGGAGCTGTGACCTCCTGAGGTAAAAGCTAATATTCTGAGGATGTAGAGCAAATCCCTGATGTGAAGCTAGCGGGTCAGAAGTGAGGGCACCTGGAGGCGTCTCTGGAGAGTGCAGATGGAATTGAAAATTTGGGGCAGACTTGGCAGCCTAGAGGACTGTGTCCTTAACTTGTGAGATCTGGCCTTGCTCTGGCTGGTTACAGTCACAGGAATAAGTTCTACACGTGCAGGTGGTGCCAGAAAAGAAGTGAAACGGAAGGGAGCAAAATTGGTAATAGATTTATTTGAACTGATCAACACACTTGGTAGAGACGTGAGAACTGGGATTTGATTTTCCACAGATGTCTTATGAATTGTTTAAAGAAACTGCTACTGTTGGACATTTAGGTTGATTCTGTATTTTAAAATTGATTATAGAATAAAACATCTTCTATCACTGGTGTCTGTTATTGAATTCTCTATCACTGATGTTTGTTACTGAATTTTCCATTCCATCTTAAATCATTAATATTTGGTTCAGGAACACAGGTTCACTTGTTTAGCTGTGAATGGATTAGTAATCAGGCAGAGCAGATTTCCAGTTATGAGTCTTCATTTCTAGAATTTTCAGCTGTTCCCATAGATTAATACAGCACATAAATGCTTTAATGCTGTTCTACAGAGAGATGACGGCCCCTAAACCCTCCCTGCTGCCCCCCATCCCTGCCCCCATGGGGCCCATTCCCTGTCTCCCACCCAGGCCTGCTGTGAAGTCCTTCACATGATGGTCCCCAAATGGGGCCTCTTCACAAGTTCCATGTCGCTGGGTCATGGTAAGATGGAATCTCTGTGGAGGTAAGAGGGGAATGAGGGAAGATCCTGGTTGAGTACAAACCAACATGTCAGCCAGGACACATCAGAGTCAGATGTTGTTGTTAGGTGCCGTCGAGTAGGTTCTGACTCATACCTACCCTACGCACAAGAGAATGAAACATTGCCTGGTCCTGAGCCATCCTTACAATCATTGTTATGCTTGAGTTCATTGTTGCAGCCACTGTGTCAATCCACCTCGTTGAGGGTCTTCCTCTTTTCCACTGACCCTGTACCCTGCCAAGCATGATGTCCTTCTCCAGGGACTGATCCCTCCTGACAACATGTCCAAACTA